>NC_066247.1:0-1324428 GCF_024542735.1 Bombus huntii
CCACCCTGTTGTCTTAAACCCCCCCCCACCCCCCCCACCCCCCCCCCACCCCCCCCCACCCCCCCCCCACCCCCCCCCACCCCCCCCCACCCCCCCCCCACCCCCCCCCACCCCCCCCCACCCCCCCCCACCCCCCACCCACCCCCCACCCACCCCCACCCACCCCCCCCCCACCCCCCCCCCAACCCCCCCCCACCCCCCACCCACCCCCCCCCCACCCCCCCCCCACCCCCCCCACCCCCCACCCCACCACCCCCCCCCACCCCCCCCCAACCCCCCCCACCCCCCACCCACCCCCCCCCCACCCCCCACCACCCCCACCACCCCACCCCCAACCCCCCCCCACCCCCCCCCCACCCCCCCCACCCCCCCCCCACACCCCCCCCACCCCCCCCCCACCCCCCACCCACCCCCCCACCCCACCACCCCACCCTACCCCCACCCACCCCCACCAAACCCCACCACCCCCCCCCAACCCCCCCACCCCCCCCCACCCCCCACCCAAACCCCCCTAACCCAACCTACCCCCACCTACCCCCCACCTAACCCCCCCACCCCCCAACCCCCCCCTAACCCCAACCTACCCAACCCTAACCCCAACAACCCCCACCCACACCCCACCTACCCCCCACCCCTACCCACCCCCACCTAACCCCACCAACCCCAACCTACCCCCACCTACCCCACCTAACCCCACCCAACCCCCAACCAACCCCCACCAAACCCCAACCAAACCCCCTACCCACCACCCCAACCAAACCCCAACCTAACCCCAACCTAACCCCCACCAACCCCACCTACCCCACCAACCCCACCTACCCAACCTACCCCCAACCCTAACCCCAACCACCACCTACCCACCTAACCCCAACCTAACCCCCACCTCACCCCAACCCCCAACCTAACCCCAACCTAACCCCACCTACCCAACCCTAACCCCAACCTACCCCAACCTAACCCCCAACCTAACCCCACCTAACCCCAACCTAACCCCAACCTAACCCCACCTAACCCCAACCTAACCCCACCTAACCCCAACCTAACCCCAACCTAACCCCAACCTACCCCACCCAACCCAACCTAACCCCAACCTAACCCCACCTACCCCAACCTACCCCCCTACCCCAACCTACCCCCCAACCTAACCCCACCTAACCCCAACCAAACCCCAACCTAACCCCAACCTAACCCCCAACCTAACCCCAACCTAACCCCAACCTAACCCCAACCTAACCCCAACCTAACCCCCAACCCTAACCCCCAACCTAACCCCCTACCCAAACCCAACCTAACCCCAACCTAACCCCAACCAAACCCCAACCTAACCCCAACCTAACCCCAACCTAACCCCAACCTAACCCCAACCTAACCCCAACCAAACCCCAACCTAACCCCAACCTAACCCCAACCTAACCCCACCTAACCCAACCTAACCCCAACCTAACCCCAACCTAACCCCAACCTAACCCCAACCTAACCCCAACCTAACCCCAACCTAACCCCAACCTAACCCCAACCTAACCCCAACCTAACCCCAACCTAACCCCAACCTAACCCCAACCTAACCCCAACCTAACCCCAACCTAACCCCAACCTAACCCCAACCTAACCCCAACCTAACCCCAACCTAACCCCAACCTAACCCCAACCTAACCCCAACCTAACCCCAACCTAACCCCAACCTAACCCCAACCTAACCCCAACCTAACCCCAACCTAACCCCAACCTAACCCCAACCTAACCCCAACCTAACCCCAACCTAACCCCAACCTAACCCCAACCTAACCCCAACCTAACCCCAACCTAACCCCAACCTAACCCCAACCTAACCCCAACCTAACCCCAACCTAACCCCAACCTAACCCCAACCTAACCCCAACCAACCTAACCCCAACCTAACCCCAACCTAACCCCAACCTAACCCCAACCTAACCCCAACCTAACCCCAACCTAACCCCAACCTAACCCCAACCTAACCCCAACCTAACCCCAACCTAACCCCAACCTAACCCCAACCTAACCCCAACCTAACCCCAACCTAACCCCAACCTAACCCCAACCTAACCCCAACCTAACCCCAACCTAACCCCAACCTAACCCCAACCTAACCCCAACCTAACCCCAACCTAACCCCAACCTAACCCCAACCTAACCCCAACCTAACCCCAACCTAACCCCAACCTAACCCCAACCTAACCCCAACCTAACCCCAACCTAACCCCAACCTAACCCCAACCTAACCCCAACCTAACCCCAACCTAACCCCAACCTAACCCCAACCTAACCCCAACCTAACCCCAACCTAACCCCAACCTAACCCCAACCTAACCCCAACCTAACCCCAACCTAACCCCAACCTAACCCCAACCTAACCCCAACCTAACCCCAACCTAACCCCAACCTAACCCCAACCTAACCCCAACCTAACCTAACCCCAACCTAACCCCAACCTAACCCCAACCTAACCCCAACCTAACCCCAACCTAACCCCAACCTAACCCCAACCTAACCCCAACCTAACCCCAACCTAACCCCAACCTAACCCCAACCTAACCCCAACCTAACCCCAACCTAACCCCAACCTAACCCCAACCTAACCCCAACCTAACCCCAACCTAACCCCAACCTAACCCCAACCTAACCCCAACCTAACCCCAACCTAACCCCAACCTAACCCCAACCTAACCCCAACCTAACCCCAACCTAACCCCAACCTAACCCCAACCTAACCCCAACCTAACCTAACCCCAACCTAACCCCAACCTAACCCCAACCTAACCCCAACCTAACCCCAACCTAACCCAACCTAACCCCAACCTAACCCCAACCTAACCCCAACCTAACCCCAACCTAACCCCAACCTAACCCCAACCTAACCCCAACCTAACCCCAACCTAACCCCAACCTAACCCCAACCTAACCCCAACCTAACCCCAACCTAACCCCAACCTAACCCCAACCTAACCCCAACCTAACCCCAACCTAACCCCAACCTAACCCCAACCTAACCCCAACCTAACCCCAACCTAACCCCAACCTAACCCCAACCTAACCCCAACCTAACCCCAACCTAACCCCAACCTAACCCCAACCTAACCCCAACCTAACCCCAACCTAACCCCAACCTAACCCCAACCTAACCCCAACCTAACCCCAACCTAACCCCAACCTAACCCCAACCTAACCCAACCTAACCCCAACCTAACCCCAACCTAACCCCAACCTAACCCCAACCTAACCCCAACCTAACCCCAACCTAACCCCAACCTAACCCCAACCTAACCCCAACCTAACCCCAACCTAACCCCAACCTAACCCCAACCTAACCCCAACCTAACCCCAACCTAACCCCAACCTAACCCCAACCTAACCCCAACCTAACCCCAACCTAACCCCAACCTAACCCCAACCTAACCCCAACCTAACCCAACCTAACCCAACCTAACCCCAACCTAACCCCAACCTAACCTAACCCCAACCTAACCTAACCCCAACCTAACCCCAACCTAACCCCAACCTAACCCCAACCTAACCCCAACCTAACCCCAACCTAACCCCAACCTAACCCAACCTAACCCCAACCTAACCCCAACCTAACCCCAACCTAACCCCAACCTAACCCCAACCTAACCCCAACCTAACCCCAACCTAACCCCAACCTAACCCCAACCTAACCCAACCTAACCCCAACCTAACCCAACCTAACCCCAACCTAACCCCAACCTAACCCCAACCTTTTTTTTTTTTTTTTTTTTTTTTTTTTTTTTTTTTTCGTGGAGAAATCCTCATGGACACCCGCTAGGCGGGTAGTGTCGGACTCTTACCGACTAAAACTCCACGGTGGCCTATCCTGACGCCTGAGTCGAGACGCACCCGGGTTCTCTTCCGAATTCTGCCGGTCACCCCCGGGCGTCTATCTCTCCTTCTTTCGAAGGGAGGCATCCTTGCTCTTCTTTGGAACACTAGGGGGGACCACACCCCCTAGCGCCTCGATCCTGCGCGTCTTCCTGGGGACCCCGTCCCTGACGCCTTTCTTCCTGGTTTCCATGTGCTCCTGTGGCGGCCGGGATAGCTCCGCCGGTTACCCCCGGGGTAGTCCTGCGCTCCGGGGGCTTCTGCCTGCCTAGTACTCCTTGGAGAATCCCAGAAAAATGGCGGCGGTGCGCCTCCTTCCTCTTCGCCAGCGCCCGCCCGAACGTTCACCCATCCTTGTCCGTGCCGCGGCGACCGTTGCTTAACCCATGTGATCGGTGGGAAGTCCACGTCTCCACCGCTGCCAGCGGGCGCTGACAACCTAACCCCAACCTAACCCCAACCTAACCCCAACCTAACCCCAACCTAACCCCAACCTAACCCCAACCTAACCCCAACCTAACCTAACCCCAACCTAACCCCAACCTAACCCAACCTAACCCCAACCTAACCCCAACCTAACCCCAACCTAACCCCAACCTAACCCCAACCTAACCCAACCTAACCCCAACCTAACCCCAACCTAACCCCAACCTAACCCCAACCTAACCCCAACCTAACCCCAACCTAACCCCAACCTAACCCCAACCTAACCCCAACCTAACCCCAACCTAACCCCAACCTAACCCCAACCTAACCCCAACCTAACCCCAACCTAACCCCAACCTAACCCCAACCTAACCCCAACCTAACCCCAACCTAACCCCAACCTAACCCCAACCTAACCCCAACCTAACCCCAACCTAACCCAACCTAACCTAACCCCAACCTAACCCCAACCTAACCCCAACCTAACCCCAACCTAACCCCAACCTAACCCCAACCTAACCCCAACCTAACCCCAACCTAACCCCAACCTAACCCCAACCTAACCCCAACCTAACCCCAACCTAACCCCAACCTAACCCCAACCTAACCCCAACCTAACCCCAACCTAACCCCAACCTAACCCCAACCTAACCCCAACCTAACCCCAACCTAACCCCAACCTAACCCCAACCTAACCCCAACCTAACCCCAACCTAACCCCAACCTAACCCCAACCTAACCCCAACCTTTTTTTTTTTTTTTTTTTTTTTTTTTTTTTCGTGGAGAAATCCTCATGGACACCCGCTAGGCGGGTAGTGTCGGACTCTTACCGACTAAAACTCCACGGTGGCCTGTCCTGACGCCTGAGTCGAGATGCACCCGGGATCTCTCCCGAATTACTACCGGTTACCCCCGGGCGTCTATCTCTCCTTACGTCGAAGGGAGGCGTCCTTGATCTTCTTGGAACGCTAGGGGGGGACCACGCCCCCTAGCGCCTCGCTCCTATTGCGTCGTTCTGGGGACCCCGTCCCCCTGACGCCTCTTCCTGGTTTCCACGCGCTCCTACGGCGGCCGCGGCGGCGCCGGTGGCGGCGTCGCGCCCCTGTAGCGCGTTGTATTCCTAGGGCGCTGCGACCTCCTGGACGGGTCGCGATCTCGTTCCCTGCTACGTTCCGCCCGCTCCTTCGCCAGCATGACCTGCTCGCAGTAGGTGCGGACAGCGGAGTACTCCTGGCGCCCTC
The DNA here is from genome assembly GCF_024542735.1 of Bombus huntii. Taxonomy (NCBI): domain Eukaryota; kingdom Metazoa; phylum Arthropoda; class Insecta; order Hymenoptera; family Apidae; genus Bombus; species Bombus huntii. Next base: position 5,523 of record NC_066247.1, read on the forward strand.
TGAGCATGGCCGCGACGACCGCTTCGGGGGCTAAGCTCTCGCCGATTTCGAGCCGCAGGACGCGTCGTGGTTCCGCCCACGCCGGGCAGAACTCCAGCGTGTGCTGCGCCGTGTCCTCCTCTTCCTCGCAGTGGTGACAGACGGACGTCGTCTCTCGCCGAATCCTTAGCAGGTACTCGCCGAACACTCCGTGGCCGGTGAGCAGCTGCGTCATCCTGAAGGTCAGCGGTGCCCCGCCTCGATCCCTCCACGCCTCCCAGTTGGGAAGCACGGCGCGAACGGCCCGGTGCGGCCGCACGGCGTCCTCCTGGATCAGCTGCGAGCGCCATCGTTCCCAGGTCTCCTTCCTCGCCTCCTCCCGGATGTTCGGGGCCGGCTGGCCGGCGGTCGACGGCGTCGGATTCCTCTGGTGTTCGTATACGCGTTCGAGCGCCAAGGCTTGCAGCTCGAACGGCGGGGAGGCCGCCAGCACGGTCGCCGACGCGTACGATGTCGTCCTGTAGCCTCTCGCTATGCGGATAGCGGTCGTCCTCTGCAGCCTCCGCAGCAAGGTCAGGCTGCGGCGGCTGGTCGCCAGGCTTCTGGCCCAGACGGGTGCCCCGTAGAGAACTCGGGACCGAACCACTCCCTCGTAGAGGCGGCGGACTCTCGATCCCGCTCCGCCGATGTTCGGTAGGAGGCCGCACAGGGCGTTGGCCGCGGCCGTCGCCTTCGGGACCAGTTGCTCGAAATGCGGTCCGAAGGTCCATCCGCTGTCGATCGTGAGGCCCAGGTACCTCATCTGTCGTCCCACCGGGACCTCTTCTCCGCCGATGTTCACCGTCAGCCCGGGGGGAGGCGTTCCTCTTCGCCGCTGGTCGAAGAACCACAGCGCCTCCGACTTGGCCGGCGACACCGTCAGGCCGAGCCTCCGAATGGCGCTCACCGCGCACGCCACTGCGTCCTCCGTGCGGTTCGCCGTGTCGTGCCACCACCGTCCCCCGGCCAGGACCAGGGTGTCGTCGGCGTAGCACACCGTTCCCGCTCCCGGGGGCATCGGACATCGGAGGACCGAGTCGTAGGCCGTGATCCAGAGCAACGGTCCCAGCACCGACCCCTGCGGAACGCCGCGCTCGATCCGTCTTCTCTCCTCTCCGTCCCTGCCGGCGTAGACGATGTACCTGTCGGCGAGGTACGCTCGAACGATCCCCACTAGGTACGCCGGGACCTCGAAGTGGCGCAGGGCTTCCAGGATCCTGCCCCAGGGGATGGAGTTGAAGGCGTTGGTGACGTCGAGCGACACCGCCACCGCCACCCCCTCCCGGGAGACCCTGTCCTCGGCCATGGCCCTCAGCCTCTTCACCGCGTCCACGGTCGAGCGGCCGCGGCGGAATCCGTACTGGCTGTCGTGCCATCCGGGCGTCCTCTCGGTGATGTGAGCCTCCAGTCGGGCGGCGACGATCCTCTCCAGCATCTTGCCCACCTCGTCCAGCAGGCATATCGGCCTGTACGCGGACGGCGAGTCCGGCGGGCGTCCCTCCTTTCGTAGCAGCACCAGCCTGGCCGTCCGCCATGTCCGGGGGTAGACGCCCTCCTCCAGGCATCTGTCGAACAGGTGTCGCAGGCGGGGAGCCATGGTGACGATCGACTCCGCCCACGCTCGGCCCGGTATTCCGTCGGGGCCTGGCGCCACGTCGCGGGACGCCGTCCTCCTGGCCGCTTCGAAGAGCTCCTCGTCGCTGACTCGCAGTTCCTCGCTCCATCCCGTCGCGGTCGTCGTCGCCGTCTCCTCGTCGTCGTCGTCGTCGTCGTCGACGGAGGAGGGGGAGGATGGCGCCGGTTGGCTCGCGTTCGCGTCTTCCGGCGGGAACAGCGTCCCGACGACGTTGTCCAACAGCGTCGGCTCCATGTCCGAGGTCAGCGGGGGCGCCGAGGGTCGTAGCTTCTTGGTGACCACTTTGTACGGCCGTCCCCACGGGTCGGATTCGACCTCCTCGATCAGCTCCGTCCAGCACCGAGATTTCGCGGTCTTGATCTCCCGCTGAAGAGTCCGTCTCGCCTCCCTGTACTCCTCGTAACGGCGGGAGATCTCCTCCTCGTCGCGCGTCAGTCTGCGACGACGGGCCCTTAGGAATCTCCTGCGGGCCCGAACGCAGTTCTCTCGCATCTCGGCGATCTCCGGGGTCCACCAGTACGTTCCCCGGTCTCGTCCACCCCCCGGGACGGAGCGCGGCATCGAGGCGTCGCACGCCGCGGTCATGTATCTTCGGAGCTCCTCCGCCTCCTCGTCGATGTCTCCCTGCTCGGTCGCCCGTCGGGCGTCCCAGCTCCAGGCGGACACGGTCGCGGCCGCCCGCAGCATCTCCTTGTCCATCTCCTTCAGGCGCCATCGCGGCGGCGGCGGCGGCGGCGGGCGGCGACGGTTCTCTCCCGGTCGTCGTCGTCTCCTCCTCCCGGCGTCGTCCTCGGTCCCCAGGGTCACCTCCATCAGAATGTAGAGGTGGTCGGACAGCGTTTCCACCCCCTCGGCCACTCTCCAGTCGCGGATTCGCCTGAGCAGCTCCGGGGTAGCCCACGTGATGTCCACCACCGAGGATCCTCTCCACGCCACGCAGGTGCTCGCCGAGCCCCTGTTCGCCAGCAGGAGCCCCAGACCCGCTGCCCAGTCGGTGAGCATCCTTCCTCGGGAGTTGGTCCTGGGGTTTCCCCATTGCGTCGAGTGGGCGTTGAAGTCCCCCAGGACGAGCACCTGGCGGGGGAGACATCTTCGGACGCACTCGCCGACTCGGTCCAGAAACTCCCCGTACGCGTCCAGGTCGATGTTCGGAGAGACGTACACCGCCACCACCGCCGCTCCTAGCCACTCGACCGCGACGAAGCCGCTGCCACGGTCCAGCAAGAGGCACGAGGCCGACGTCCACGTTATTCCTGCGGATCCGTCCAGGTCCCCGATCCAGTTGGGCGAGTCGGGTATACGATGCGGTTCCGCCACCGCCGCCAGGGCCACCTCGTTCTCCCGGATGGTCTGGAAGAGCAGATCTTGCGCTCTTCTCGACCTACCGAGATTGCATTGCAGCAGGCGCTTGAACTATGCCGCCACCTCCATGGCCTCCTCCCGGCCATCCGCCGCTGCTGCTGGTTCGGCGGCGCTTCCCGGTGTCTCTGCCGCGGCGGCTGCTGCTGCTGCTGCCGCTACCGCTGCTGGTTGGCGGGTCGGTCTCCTCCTCTTGACCTTCGGGGGGCTGCATGCCTCTCCGCCCATCCTGTGATTCGCGGGTACCCCGAGCGACTCGCACAGCGGACACTTGGGAGCGGAAGCGGGACACTCTCTGGCGCGGTGTCCGCTCCCGCCGCACCTGTAGCACAGGTGCCCTCGGTCCTCGCCGGATACGCAAGTGGCGCGCACGTGCCCCAGTTCCAGGCACCTGAAACACTGCAGCGGCCGCTTCGGTATGGCCCTTATCCTCGCCGTTGACCAGCCCAGGGCTATCTTCTCCGCCTGGGCCAGCTTGCGGGCTCCTGCCGCCGGACACCTGACCCATGCCGATCCGAGGCCGCCTCTGGTGGCGCCGATCTCGCCCACTTGCACTTCCGCGCTGCCGCATCCCGCCGCCGAGGCCAGTGCTCTTCGCAGCTCCTCCTTCTTGACCGAGATGTCAATCCCGGTCACGCGCAGCTCCGCCATCCTGGTCGGTGTGGCGATTCTCACCGCCGTCGGGTCTAGCGTCTCGGCCAGCCGCGTCGCCAGTAGCGTCGCCTTTCCCCTGTCCTTGTCTCCGGGGACTTGTATTATAATGGCGCCCGTCATCGCCTTCTTCATCTCGAGGCGCTCCGTGCCGAGCTCCGATAGCGGGATCCTCGTTCTTGCCGCTTCCAGGACGTCGGCGTACGACATCCTCGCCCCCTCTTTCAACGTCAGGGTCACCGCGGATGTTCGCGGTGCGCGAGGGGGCGTGACCACCTTGGGTGTCCGCGGTGGTCCTCTCTGCGTAGCGGGGGCGCTCGCCTTCGGTGCGCCCGTCGTCCTGCCGGCCTGGGGTTGCCGCTGTTGTTGCTGCCGTACCCGCGTCGGTGGTGGCGCGGTCGGACCTTTCCTCGCCGCCTCTCCTCCGGCGGCGGCGGCGGCTGCCTTCGCCTCGCTCGCCTTCTTCCTGTTTCTCCTCCTTTTCTTCGTCGTCTCCACCAGCTCCCATCCGCCGTCCTCCCGTTCCCTTCGGGGCGGCGTCGGTTGGGCGGCGGGAGGGTCGACGGGGCGGTCCCCGCTGGGTCGTGCTTCGGGGGTGCGTTGACTTCGAGCGTCCCCGAATCGTTCTTCGATGGTCCTGAGAATGGAGGGTCCCAGTTCTCGGACCGCTCTCTCCAGGGCGTCCAGACGCGTCCTGTTGTCGGTTCCGCCTTCCCACGCGGGGCGGGCGTATTCGGCAGCCGCGTCGGAGCATCGCGGGCACTCGTTGATGCGAGCGGCCAGTCTCCTCAGCTCCTGGCGGAGGGCTGCGTTCTCCCCCTCCAGCACGGACAGCCTCGCGTCCACGTCGTCGGTGGCACGCGCTGGCCTTTCCCTCCTCGCGGATTCCTCGTTCCAGGCGGCGGTGATATAGCTCGCCGCGTTCTTCAGGGACCTGATGTAGGTCCCCTTCAGGTTCGACGACGTCGTCGCGACGTGCATGATTTCAGACACGTGCATCGTCAGGCCCGCGCTGATTTCCGCCGGAGAACTCGTCCTCATCTGCACCTCCAACTCTTCGGACACCACCGGTGTTGTCGCGGCTGCCGTTCTCTTCCTCTTACCCCTGGACGCCATCGAAGCCAGCGACGACCGCGAGGCGATCGAGGCGACCGACTCCTCGTCGTCGGACCTCGCCCGCCCCCGCGATCCCCCCGCCATCGATGACGTACCGTCGTCCATCGTGGCCGGCGCGAGAAAAACGTACTCGGACCTGTTCGCGGCTCTCAGCGAACGTCTCGTCGCCTTCCTCGGAGGCTCCTCCGCGGTCTCCATCCTGTCGTCCTCTGAATGTCCTCCTACCGTTATCCTCCTCCTCTCTCCCGTTGTTTCATCGCCAGTCGTAGAAACGCGTCCGGGGGCCTGGCGGTCCACCCTCGAACGGCCGTGGTCGCGAGATATCGACGCAGCGGGGCCCACTTCACTACCCGCGACTGCGCCGGTACTGGGGTATCCCTCCCCTGCACCGTAAACTTTGTCGTTTATGTTCTCCATTTCCATATTGTTGTTCGTTTTTCGCCGAGGTCGTCGTCGAAGTCTCCGTCCTGGTGCCACTCACTCTTTCGCGCCCTGCCCCGGTCGAAGCCGGTGCAGGGCGACAGGGAGCCCCGCGAGAAGGTGAGGTGAGTGGTCTTGACAGGCATGGGCCCGCCAACTTCTCCGAAGTTCTCCGCACCGGATCGGCGAACCGACGGGTGCCAAGGGCACCGATCGGCCGCCACCCGACTGTAAGAGAACATCAGATCCATCGGGGTTTCCCAGGGCATGGTCCTATGCCCCGGGAACCCATGCCCGCCTCGTGCTCCCCAACCTAACCCCAACCTAACCCCAACCTAACCCCAACCTAACCCCAACCTAACCCCAACCTAACCCCAACCTAACCCCAACCTAACCCCAACCTAACCCCAACCTAACCCCAACCTAACCCCAACCTTTTTTTTTTTTTTTTTTTTTTTTTTTTCGTGGAGAAATCCTCATGGACACCCGCTAGGCGGGTAGTGTCGGACTCTTACCGACTAAAACTCCACGGTGGCCTGTCCTGACGCCTGAGTCGAGATGCACCCGGGATCTCTCCCGAATTACTACCGGTTACCCCCGGGCGTCTATCTCTCCTTACGTCGAAGGGAGGCGTCCTTGATCTTCTTGGAACGCTAGGGGGGGACCACGCCCCCTAGCGCCTCGCTCCTATTGCGTCGTTCTGGGGACCCCGTCCCCCTGACGCCTCTTCCTGGTTTCCACGCGCTCCTACGGCGGCCGCGGCGGCGCCGGTGGCGGCGTCGCGCCCCTGTAGCGCGTTGTATTCCTAGGGCGCTGCGACCTCCTGGACGGGTCGCGATCTCGTTCCCTGCTACGTTCCGCCCGCTCCTTCGCCAGCATGACCTGCTCGCAGTAGGTGCGGACAGCGGAGTACTCCTGGCGCCCTCTGAGCATGGCCGCGACGACCGCTTCGGGGGCTAAGCTCTCGCCGATTTCGAGCCGCAGGACGCGTCGTGGTTCCGCCCACGCCGGGCAGAACTCCAGCGTGTGCTGCGCCGTGTCCTCCTCTTCCTCGCAGTGGTGACAGACGGACGTCGTCTCTCGCCGAATCCTTAGCAGGTACTCGCCGAACACTCCGTGGCCGGTGAGCAGCTGCGTCATCCTGAAGGTCAGCGGTGCCCCGCCTCGATCCCTCCACGCCTCCCAGTTGGGAAGCACGGCGCGAACGGCCCGGTGCGGCCGCACGGCGTCCTCCTGGATCAGCTGCGAGCGCCATCGTTCCCAGGTCTCCTTCCTCGCCTCCTCCCGGATGTTCGGGGCCGGCTGGCCGGCGGTCGACGGCGTCGGATTCCTCTGGTGTTCGTATACGCGTTCGAGCGCCAAGGCTTGCAGCTCGAACGGCGGGGAGGCCGCCAGCACGGTCGCCGACGCGTACGATGTCGTCCTGTAGCCTCTCGCTATGCGGATAGCGGTCGTCCTCTGCAGCCTCCGCAGCAAGGTCAGGCTGCGGCGGCTGGTCGCCAGGCTTCTGGCCCAGACGGGTGCCCCGTAGAGAACTCGGGACCGAACCACTCCCTCGTAGAGGCGGCGGACTCTCGATCCCGCTCCGCCGATGTTCGGTAGGAGGCCGCACAGGGCGTTGGCCGCGGCCGTCGCCTTCGGGACCAGTTGCTCGAAATGCGGTCCGAAGGTCCATCCGCTGTCGATCGTGAGGCCCAGGTACCTCATCTGTCGTCCCACCGGGACCTCTTCTCCGCCGATGTTCACCGTCAGCCCGGGGGGAGGCGTTCCTCTTCGCCGCTGGTCGAAGAACCACAGCGCCTCCGACTTGGCCGGCGACACCGTCAGGCCGAGCCTCCGAATGGCGCTCACCGCGCACGCCACTGCGTCCTCCGTGCGGTTCGCCGTGTCGTGCCACCACCGTCCCCCGGCCAGGACCAGGGTGTCGTCGGCGTAGCACACCGTTCCCGCTCCCGGGGGCATCGGACATCGGAGGACCGAGTCGTAGGCCGTGATCCAGAGCAACGGTCCCAGCACCGACCCCTGCGGAACGCCGCGCTCGATCCGTCTTCTCTCCTCTCCGTCCCTGCCGGCGTAGACGATGTACCTGTCGGCGAGGTACGCTCGAACGATCCCCACCAGGTACGCCGGGACCTCGAAGTGGCGCAGGGCTTCCAGGATCCTGCCCCAGGGGATGGAGTTGAAGGCGTTGGTGACGTCGAGCGACACCGCCACCGCCACCCCCTCCCGGGAGACCCTGTCCTCGGCCATGGCCCTCAGCCTCTTCACCGCGTCCACGGTCGAGCGGCCGCGGCGGAATCCGTACTGGCTGTCGTGCCATCCGGGCGTCCTCTCGGTGATGTGAGCCTCCAGTCGGGCGGCGACGATCCTCTCCAGCATCTTGCCCACCTCGTCCAGCAGGCATATCGGCCTGTACGCGGACGGCGAGTCCGGCGGGCGTCCCTCCTTTCGTAGCAGCACCAGCCTGGCCGTCCGCCATGTCCGGGGGTAGACGCCCTCCTCCAGGCATCTGTCGAACAGGTGTCGCAGGCGGGGAGCCATGGTGACGATCGACTCCGCCCACGCTCGGCCCGGTATTCCGTCGGGGCCTGGCGCCACGTCGCGGGACGCCGTCCTCCTGGCCGCTTCGAAGAGCTCCTCGTCGCTGACTCGCAGTTCCTCGCTCCATCCCGTCGCGGTCGTCGTCGCCGTCTCCTCGTCGTCGTCGTCGTCGTCGTCGACGGAGGAGGGGGAGGATGGCGCCGGTTGGCTCGCGTTCGCGTCTTCCGGCGGGAACAGCGTCCCGACGACGTTGTCCAACAGCGTCGGCTCCATGTCCGAGGTCAGCGGGGGCGCCGAGGGTCGTAGCTTCTTGGTGACCACTTTGTACGGCCGTCCCCACGGGTCGGATTCGACCTCCTCGATCAGCTCCGTCCAGCACCGAGATTTCGCGGTCTTGATCTCCCGCTGAAGAGTCCGTCTCGCCTCCCTGTACTCCTCGTAACGGCGGGAGATCTCCTCCTCGTCGCGCGTCAGTCTGCGACGACGGGCCCTTAGGAATCTCCTGCGGGCCCGAACGCAGTTCTCTCGCATCTCGGCGATCTCCGGGGTCCACCAGTACGTTCCCCGGTCTCGTCCACCCCCCGGAACCTAACCCCAACCTAACCCCAACCTAACCCCAACCTAACCCCAACCTAACCCCAACCTAACCCCAACCTAACCCCAACCTAACCCCAACCTAACCCCAACCTAACCCCAACCTAACCCCAACCTAACCCCAACCTAACCCCAACCTAACCCCAACCTAACCCCAACCTAACCCCAAACTGGACCGACGGTGTCCCGCGGTGTCCCACGGTGCAGTCCAGTCTAGATCATCCAAAATTCTTTTCGCGGCATTTGGTGACCCACACTGGACCGACGATGTCCCACGTTGCAGTCCAGCATAGATCATCCAAAATTCTTTCGTGGCTTTTGGTGATCCATACTGGACCAACGACGTCCCACGGTGTCCAACGATGTCCCACGGTGCAGTCCAGTCTAGATCATCCAAAATTCTCTTAGAGGCTTTTGGTGATCCAAACTGGACTGTTGCGTAGTTCTTGGCTTGGCATCGTTTTCCAAAGATTAATCAACTGATTAACTGATTAATTTTTGGAAAAGGATGCCAATTACCAGGTCTCACCACGAGGAGGTGACTACGCACGAGACCCGCCCATGAGTTATTTAACATTATGCATCGGTCTCGACATTCAACCTACTGGCAAGAATGTCGAGTTCTGACTCTACTTCATGGGCCTGCGTAAAGAGATAGTTATTTCGTAGCCTAACCGCGAAAGACATATCTCCAACGCAGCGCTTACATGAATCTTTACAAACGTAGAACAAAGCCTACGTAACGCAACATCCATCTCCCACACAGCGATTACATCGATCAGTACAAATATCGTACAATAATTCGCATCCCTACTGGCATCATTCAGTATCAAACACACATTTATCTAACTTGAAATGAAAAGAAGAAAATGTAGCTACTGACACTGTATATACCATTTCGTGTCTCGCAGAAGGGACATACGAGTCGCTGTACTAAACTAGTTATCGTTCTATTTTTGCGACACTGTAAGATATTGAAGATACTGAATAGTTATAAACTCTAACGTGATCTCAATAAGTATCCCTTAAAAATGGGAAAAAAAAAAAAAAAAAAAAAAAAAAAAAAAAAAAAAAAAAAAAAAAAAAAAAAAAAAATCGCGGCGCGCCCGGAACGAACGAGATCGCGATCTCTCGAAAGAACTAACAAACCTACGCGACGTACCCCCGTGCACGAGATAACCCCGAGGTTCAGCGGAAAGCCCAAGAATTGACCGTAACTCGATTCCTGTTTCGCCGTTCGAAACTTACACGAGTCGCGGTCGATGCCGCCGACCGATGATGCCAGTGATCCACGGGTAATTCAGCCGTGGATCCAGCACATAGGCCAGCAACTTAACACACTCCAACTGAACACGTGGAACCCGGGGATGGACCGCTGAACAGGATTGCGAAGGCAAGAGGCCTCAACTGAACAGTGGGGTCCACTCACGGGGAGGGACCGCTGAACAGGATTACGAAGGCATTGTCCTCAACTGAACAGTGGGGTCCACACCCGCGGGCCCGAACAGAATTACGGAGGACGTGAAATTGCAGGTCCCTGACCGAGTACCGAAGTACCAATCGGACAGGACTGCAGATCCACGACTGAATCCCCAACAGATTCGCAAGCATCACCGGCGCGACGACAACTCCCGCGATCCGATGCGAACGTCGAGCAGTCGTCGAGCAGTCACCAAGACAGAGGTCTCCTTGGGGCGACTTACGAATCTCAAGAGTTGTCTCGTGCACGTTGACCCGCACGCACTCCAAATACGCGCAAGCGAGTACGCCACGCGACAGTTTGAAAGAACTGAGTGATCGCGAGCCGATAAATCGCGAGTACAATAAGTACTGTGTGGTAAGCGAGTGGAGGGAGACGAGATTTTCCTTTTTTCGTTCTAAGATGGATAAATATCGTTGTACAGAATGAGCTCACAATGCACTTAACATAGGTATCTACCTAACGATTAAGTAAGACTAAAACGAACGCATCCCGCGATGTCCCGCGATGTCCCACGATGTCCAACGGTGTCCCACGGTGTCCAACGGTGTCCCACGTTGTCCAACGATGTCCCACGGTGTCCAACGGTGTCCCACGGTGTCCAACGGTGTCCCACGGTGTCCCACGTTGTCCAACGGTGTCCCACGACGTCCAACGGCGTCCAACGGCGTCCAACGGCGTCCAACGGTGTCCAACGATGTCCAACGGTGTCCAACGGTGTCCAACGGTGTCCAACGGTGTCCAACGGTGTCCAACGGTGTCCAACGGTGTCCAACGGTGTCCAACGATGTCCCACGTTGTCCAACGGCGTCCAACGGCGTCCAACGGCGTCCAACGGTGTCCAACGGTGTCCAACGATGTCCCACGTTGTCCAACGGTGTCCAACGTCGTCCCACGGTATCCAACGTTGTAGTCCAGTGTAGATCATCCAAAATTCTTTTCGCGGCATTTGGTGACCCACACTGGACCGACGATGTCCCACGTTGCAGTCCAGTCTAGATCATCCAAAATTCTGTTGGAGGCTTTTGGAGACCCAAACTGGACCGACGGTATCCCACGGTGTCCCACGTTGCAGTCCAGTCTAGATCATCCAAAATTCTGTTGGAGGCTTTTGGAGATCCAAACTGGACCGACGTTATCCCACGGTGTCCCACGTTGCAGTCCAGTCTAGATCATCCAAAATTCTGTTGGAGGCTTTTGGAGACCCAAACTGGACCGACGGTATCCCACGGTGTCCCACGTTGCAGTCCAGTCTAGATCACCCAAAATTCTGTTGGAGGCTTTTGGAGACCCAAACTGGACCGACGGTATCCCACGTTGCAGTCCAGTCTAGATCATCCAAAATTCTGTTGGAGGCTTTTGGAGATCCAAACTGGACCGACGGTATCCCACGGTGTCCCACGTTGCAGTCCAGTCTAGATCATCCAAAATTCTGTTGGAGGCTTTTGGAGACCCAAACTGGACCGACGGTATCCCCCGGTGTCCCACGGTGCAGTCCAGTCTAGATCATCCAAAATTCTGTTGGAGGCTTTTGGAGACCCAAACTGGACCGACGGTATCCCACGGTGTCCCACGTTGCAGTCCAGTCTAGATCATCCAAAATTCTGTTGGAGGCTTTTGGAGATCCAAACTGGACCGACGGTATCCCACGGTGTCCCGCGTTGCAGTCCAGTCTAGATCATCCAAAATTCTGTTGGAGGCTTTTGGAGACCCAAACTGGACCGACGGTATCCCACGGTGTCCCACGTTGCAGTCCAGTCTAGATCATCCAAAATTCTGTTGGAGGCTTTTGGAGACCCAAACTGGACCGACGGTATCCCACGTTGCAGTCCAGTCTAGATCATCCAAAATTCTGTTGGAGGCTTTTGGAGATCCAAACTGGACCGACGGTATTCCACGGTGTCCCACGTTGCAGTCCAGTCTAGATCATCCAAAATTCTGTTGGAGGCTTTTGGAGACCCAAACTGGACCGACGGTATCCCACGGTGTCCCACGTTGCAGTCCAGTCTAGATCATCCAAAATTCTGTTGGAGGCTTTTGGAGATCCAAACTGGACCGACGGTATCCCACGGTGTCCCACGTTGCAGTCCAGTCTAGATCGTCCAAAATTCTGTTGGAGGCTTTTGGAGACCCAAACTGGACCGACGGTATCCCACGGTGTCCCACGGTGCAGTCCAGTCTAGATCATCCAAAATTCTGTTGGAGGCTTTTGGAGACCCAAACTTTACCGACGGTATCCCACGGCGTCCAACGGTGTCCAACGGCGTCCAACGGCGTCCAACGGCGTCCCACGTTGCAGTCCAGTTTAGATTATCCAAAATTCTCTTCGTGGCTTTTCGTAATCCAAACTGGACTGTATTAGCGTGGTTCTTAGCTTGGTATTGAATTATTGTGCAATGTTTGTACTTATCGATGTTGTGGTTTTCCAAAAGTTAATCAACTGATTAATTTGCGAAAACGATTACATCGATCAGTACAGACATTGTACAGTAATTCGCAACCGTACTGGCAACATTCGGTATCAAAGATACATTTGTCTAACTTGGAACGAAAGAATGGAAATGAAACTATTGACATTGCGTATACAATTTTGAGTCTTGCAAAAGAGACATACGACTCGTTGTACTATACTTATGAAAATATCGAAAAGTTATATACTCCAACGTTACCGCAATATGCTTCTTTTAAAAATGGGGAAACGGGAAGAAGCCTGAACAATTAGACAATGGAAGAAAAATCATTTGGGTATCTAGCATACATATTTAATATGCTATGAAATGTTCATATATGTAATTGAAATCTACTTTCTGCTAATTGATAAATTTGAAGCAAACTCATTTACTTGATGTGGTATATGAAAGAAACAGGTATTTTTAAAACGAGAACATTTTATACATGAAAAATAAACTACTAATAATGGTTAATTATAGATCAAATTACTATTGATTAAATTTTAGCAAATATAGAGAATCATTTGTATCTTTTTAATCGAAACTAGGGTTACGTTGAAAACAAGAATTTTAAGTAATTGAATTTAATCTGAATTAAAAATTCACTATGAAATTCGAATATTTATAAAATTCTACATTACTGTTAAAAGATTGAAAATATCGCGATCCAAGAAATGTTAAAAGTTATGGTTCTAAGAACGAACAATCACCAGCGGAAATTCCAATTGCAATGAATTAAATTTTAAAAAATATTTGAAGCCTTTATAGCAACTTTAAGATATTTCATTATAATACTTTGTTGCGCATGAAATCGCTCACAGTTTCAAATATGTAAATCTATATATAATATACATTCGTAATAAATTTCTGTATTTTAGCAGTTATGTTAACGTTAACGCTGACAAAGAAATATGTCTTATAGCAGTATTTTCAGTAATAAACGTGGTAATAAGGGGAGCTGAAAAGGAAACAAAGCAGTAGCCAGAAGGGCTACTAAAATTCAATCGTCTTCCACTCTATATAAACCCGATCAACACGCCGAGAGTGGAACTGAATATTCTTATTTCGCAACACTAATTTACTACTAATATTTATGAAACAGAAAATTCTCAAAATCAAACGCGATGAGTGCTTCGTTATATCTAATCTACCATTAAAAAAAAAAAAAAGAAAAGTCTGAAAATTCCCGATATTTGGTACGCAACGCTAATAAGTATAAATCTACGCACTCGTATTTAAGCAATACGCAACACTAATAGCGAGAGATAGAAGTGCAACCATTTAAGAGGTTGCCGATGAACGATCACATTTGCACAGCTCTTGCAGCTGTACGTGTGATCCAGGAGCAGTGTCCGACAAATGCAGTCGGAGGGTTTGGGCATTTTGTAAACGCAACTCTAGTGAACAAAACGCGATCATTCATTATCGCAACGCTAAAGGGAAAAATTAATAGAACTCGCGATGGAACAATATCGCAACGCTAACTCTTATAGTGAATTTAATAAAAATTACTATTTACTATATAAAAAAGATACTTTAAATATTCTGGTATTGCTACTTGCAATACTATAAAATTAATTGAAAACTAACACTTTTACAATCTAATTTTAAACAATAGAAAACAGGAAAAATTCTAAAAATTGCAAAAGACAATCGCGATATCGCAATTCGCAACTCTAAAGCAAACGCGATTATCATTTTATCACAACTCTAATGCAAACCGTAATCATTTTCTCGCCACACTAATGAAAAGCCGCGATGTTATTTCGCAACTCTAATACAACCCGTAATTAATTTGTCGCAACACTAATAGGAAAAATCGCGAGTGGAGGGCTGACATATCGCAGTGCAACCATGTAGGAGGTTGCCGATGAATGATCACACTTGTACAGCTCTTGCAGCTGTACGTGTGATCCAGGAACAGTGTCCGACAATTGCAGTCGGAGGGTTTGGGCAGTTTATGAACGCAACTCTATTCAACAAAACGCGATCATTCATTATCGCAACGCTAACAGGAAAAATTAGCAGAACTCGCGATGGAACATTATCGCAACGCTAACTCTTATAGTGAATTTAATAAAAATTACTATTTACTATATAAAAAAGCTACTTTAAATATTCTGGTATTGCTACTTGCAATACTATAAAATTAATTGAAAACTAACACTTTTATAATCTAATTTTAAACAATAGAAAACAGGAAAAATTCTAAAAATTGCAAAAGACAATCGCGATATCGTAATTCGCAACTCTAAAGCAAACGCGATTATCATTTTATCGCAACTCTAACTCAAACCGTAATCATTTTCTCGCCACACTAATGAAAAGCCGCGATGTTATTTCGCAACTCTAATACAACCCGTAATTAATTTGTCGCAACACTAATAGGAAAAATCGCGATTTGCCCAATGGGACGATGGACCGATATATACATCGGCCAAAAAAGCAAACTACTACTACTACTACTACAAATACTAAAATCGAGCATAGTGACAAAGTAGTAACAATAATGACTTCCCATGCTCTGGATGACCCAGAGGATGGGCAGCCATTAGTAGTTGCCCTCTTGAGTGGCAGTTTGCCGGGCCTCTTCGGCTTATAGCCTCTTCTTTCTTCGGGCGCAATGCCCGCTGAAACTTAAATCTAAGCTCGAGACTTCTAAATCGCAAACAAAAAAAAAACTTACCAAGGTAAAATAAAAATATAAACCGCGGAAGCTGATTGAAGTGCACATGGACTGACCAACGATCACAGCAGTGATCGTTGCCCACTCGCATGTGCGTGCTCGAGCAATATACGTTCGTTTCGAGCCCACTCGCGACCGCGACCGCGAAATTCGAAAAATCGAAAGGCAAAACCAGAGACGAGTGCATGCTCTACTCGTGCCAGTTTCACCGTCGATTTTCCAAATATGTCCAGAAACAAGTTGGCTACACGAAAACGCGCCTACCCGACCAGAGACTGTGCCAACCTGCCCGGCCCTACCTACTTATAATTAACAGACATACCAGAAAGTATACTACCTATCCTACCTAGCGCTATATTTAAAAATGGCAAAACAGGCACACCAACACACTCGTTCCACGGTTCTCACACAAACGCTCGGGCGCAAAGGTCCTACACTAGAGAGGACGTCCCGGGACGCCTCCGACACCCGAGCTTAACACACACCATGCACACTCTAAGGTACGTACCGTTTTCCTGAAATCGACTGACGAAGGCTAGTGACCATTGCGTAAAACGTGATAAAACACGTCTGAGGAAATGATATCGTTAAAATAAATGTAAGTAAACTTGGAATTATAATTCTAATTTACGGCAACATTTAAAGCGTGGTTACACTTAATCGCGTGGGCGATATTATCACAAATTGTGATTGTATCGAGACGTAAATTGAATCGATATATGTTTCGACATTTTTAATATTTGATGTTTTAACGAATGAAAAAAAGCGACGCAGTTCCACGGCCTAACAACACACACACATAACGTGGAAAATACGTCGTGCACGGTACACTAACACATCGTCAGTCGCTGACAAATTATTACATTACTTAATTCTAGATCATCGTGCCCAGTGTCTTTCTCCCATTCAAGTAGCACCTGGGCACGTGAATGAGGTCCTGACAATGGGCACGGAAAGGGTTAAACCTGAAAATCCTGATCTAAAAAAATTATTAGTTTGTGTAATTTTTATTTAACGGACTAACGTTCTCTGATTTTATATTTTACTACATCGTTTCTGATTTATTGATTTAATAGTAACTAAGTAACTCTACTTTATTAATTTAATAAATCAGAACAAAACTAATATTGCAAAAAAGGTAGCGTTAATTGAAAAAGACTGAGGCTCGATCAAATGGAATAATTGACTCTAAATATATTACTAAGAAAGAAATAATCTCAGGCGATCTCTTTATCAAAGCATATACTCGAAAGTGCAGAAGCAGTGTTCAAAATTATTGCTTTGATTCAAAAATCTGCCTGTCGCGAAGTGTCTTCTTGCACGTAAAATTTCACACATTCTTGTAAGGGAAAAAAATGAATTTTGACTCATATTTTAAATTCTAACCGAAATGAAATAAACTGACGTGACTTGATATTATCACGATTAATTCATTGTTTAAAATCAAGTATGTTTATGTTAAACAGGTATATTCGTGTATATATTTGCCATTTGCAAATATTTATACGGAATGTTAACATGCATATTTAGAAATAACATGAATATATTCTCAAGTGTATGTATTTAAACTAATTATTATAATCGCGCTGTGCAAGAAGACCTATCCTAAACTAATAAATTTAAAAAAAGAATGTTACTACTCACGGGTATAAGAAATACCCGCGGTCACTATGCTCGCAACAAAATTCTACGTAATACAACCGGTCACCCGTGCCGATTCGGACCTTTCATCCTACGACATGATTGAGTGACCGGAGGAACAAAAATGCATGCGACTCACCGTTCGATGCGGAGAAACAGAGGACGTACCATGGATGCTGCGCCACCCCAGCGAATGTCATCAGGGAGACTAACATCAGGCAGGAACCGTGTAAAGTCCAGTGATGGAAATGGTGGTTGTTTAAGGGCGGGGGGGGGGGGGGTGAGAGGAAGAAGCGAAACGTCGTTTCGACAATTTTCTTCTTTTTCCTATCGATCGTTTATTTAGAAAATACTGCTATTTTTGTACGCTTAAAAATTATTATTAAGAAATTGGAACAAGTTTGAAAAATATTATTTAGTTGAAAATTGTTAGATACTTTTCGATAGCAAACAAATGCTCATGAATAACGTAAATACAATGCAATCGTTTGCAAGAATTATATTGTTCGCAATTAGAATATATACTGTGAATTTTCATTATTAGAATACGAAATATACATTCCAATAATACACTACAGTCGCGTGTTTTAAATAATGGAAAATATTTGCAAGAATTCAAAAGTCCGCCACTAAATATATTTAAAGAATACTGTGCAAACGCGCGCGAAACCTTGTTTTGAGGTATTTGAATCTACCTGTTACTAATTTGCAAGTTTATGACGTTATAACTCAATTTGAAACAATAAGATAATTCGTTAAAAATTGGTTTGAAATAAGAGAATGATTTCATACATCGGGATCTTTCAGAAGAATCAATGGACTCACGCGACGCACCCCTGTGCACAAAATAACCGCAAGATTCAGTGGGAAAAAAGAATAGATTTTTATATCTCGTTCCAAGTCAGATAAGTATCATTGTACAGAATGAGCTCAGAATGAATTCGACATAGCCAAGACATATCCCACCGTGTCCCGCTGTGTCCCACGGTGTCCCACGGTGTCCCACGGTGTCCCACGGTGTCCCACGGTGTCCCACGGTGTCCCACGGTGTCCCACGGTGTCCCACGGTGTCCCTCGGTGTCCCACGGTGTCCCACGGTGTCCCACGGTGTCCAACGTTGTCCCACGGCGTCCAACGTTGCAGTCCAGTGTAGATCATCCAAAATTCTTTTCGCGGCACTTGGTGACCCACACTGGATCGACGATGTCCCACGTTGCAGTCCAGTGTAGATCATCCAAAATTCTTTTGGCGGCATTTGGTGACCCACACTGAACCGACGATGTCCCACGTTGCAGTCCAGTGTAGATCATCCAAAATTCTTTTCGCGGCATTTGGTGACCCACACTGGACCGACGATGTCCCACGTTGCAGTCCAGTGTAAATCATCCAAAATTCTTTTCGCGGCATTTGGTGACCCACACTGGACCGACGATGTCCCACGTTGCAGTCCAGTGTAGATCATCCAAAATTCTTTTGGCGGCATTTGGTGACCCACACTGGACCGACGATGTCCCACGTTGCAGTCCAGTGTAGATCATCCAAAATTCTTTTGGCGGCATTTGGTGACCCACACTGGACCGACGATGTCCCACGTTGCAGTCCAGTGTAGATCATCCAAAATTCTTTTCGCGGCATTCGGTGACCCACACTGGACCGACGACGTCCCACGGTGTCCAACGATGTCCCACGGTGCAGTCCAGTCTAGATCATCCAAAATTCTCTTAGAGGCTTTTGGTGATCCAAACTGGGCTGTTGCGTAGTTCTTAGCTTGGCATCGTTTTCCAAAGATTAATCAACTGATTAATTTTTGGAAAAGGATGCCAATTACCAGGTCCCACCACGAGGAGGTGACTACGCACGAGACCCGCCCATGAGTTATTTAACATTATGCATCGGTCTCGATATTCAACCTACTGGCAAGAATGTCGAGTTCTGACTCTACTTCATGGGCCTGCGTAAAGAGATAGTTATTTCGTAGCCTAACCGCGAAACACCTTTACAAACGTAAAACGACGCAATATCTATCTCCCACGCAACGCAGCATTCATCTTCCATACAACGCTTACATCGATCAGTACAAACATCGTACAATAATTCGCAACCCTATCCGCAATATTCCGTATCAAAGACACATTTGTCTAACTTGGAGCGAAAGAAAAAGATGGGGCTATTATGGAAAAGGAGCTCCAACAATCAGACGATGAAAGAAAAACCGCGGCGCGCTCGGAACGAACGAAATCGCGGTCACTCGAAAGAACTAACAAACCTAAATGGCGTATCCCCGTGCACCAGATAACCCTAAGGTTCAGCGGAAAGCCCAAGCATTGACCTTCGCCCGATTCCTGTCACGTCGTCTGGACCTTATCACGGTCGATGGCACCGACCGATGATACTAGTAATCCAGCAAATAGGCCTGCAATTTAACACACTCCAACTGAACAAATGAAGGCCCGGGGAGGGGCCGCTGAACAGGATTACGAATGCAAGGCCCCAACTGAACAGTGGGGTCCACCCCCGTGGGTTCGTCACTTGAACAGGATTACGGAGAACGTGAAATGCAGGTCTCTGCTCGAGTACCGAAGTACCAATCGGACAGTATTGCTGATCGCAGGTATCACCGTGATTCGAGGCAAACGACGAGCAGTCGTCTAGTAGTCATCAAGACAGAGGTGTGCTTGGGGCGACTTACGAATCCAAAGAGTTGTCCAGTGCACGTTGACCCGCACGTACCCGGAATACGCGCGAGCGAGTACGTCACGCTACGGTTTGAAAGAACTGAGTGATCGCGAATCGATAAATCGCGAGTACAATAAGTACTGTGTGGTAAGCGAGTGAAGGGAGACGAGATTTTCCTTTTTTTCGTTCTAAGGTGGATAAATGTCGTTGTACAGAATGAGCTCATAATGCACTTAACATAGGCATCTACCTTACGATTAATTAAGACTAAAGCGTACGCATCCCACGGTGTCCCGCGATGTCCCACGGTGTCCCACGATGTCCCACGGCGCTCCCGCGGGGGGTCTTAGTCCGGTCGAGATCACCAAAATTATTTTGGATGATCTAGACCAGACTATGTTCAAGTAGTTTTTAGCTTGATATCGTTTCTCAAATAATAATACTAATATTCAAAATAGTACTTGGTGTATTATTATTTGGGAAACGATACCAATTACCGGGACCCACCACGAGGAGGTAACTACGCTCGGGTCCCATTTACGTAAAGAGTTTTTAAGCATTGGGAGCAGAGATGTAAAATTATTTTACACTAAAAAAGTAGCATATAGTAATAGTAGTATAGTAGTAGTATATAGAAGTAGTAGTATATTGAAATTTATTAATTAGAATAGCTGTAGTACGTGGATACGCATAATCATACTTGAATATAGAACTTATCATCGAAGAAACGAAACCATGCGAGGTAACAATTGTAGCGCGTATGGATAAATGATAAGATGTCGTTGCCTTCGGTTAAATTGTACTTGCTTCCTTGATTCCATGAATATGGTGTTATTTCCTTGGTTTTGAGCAGACATGAAAAATTACATCTTAAAATTACACTCTGTGTTAACACAGGTTTTATACGAAATAGTGAAATGAGAAATTAAATACTGTATTTAAAATTAAAAAATAATGCTATATAGAAATAAAATAGTGCTTCAAAGACTCGATAGATTTCGTTAATAAAATGAAACAAAATAAATCAATAATTCACTCACTACGAATTAATGGTATTGATTTAAATCAATGAATGTAGAGTTACTCCCGATTAACGGTACAACTGTTATAAATTAAGAGCATCATTACTTTGAATTAATGGTAGAATGTGGTTATAAACTATTGGTATAACTGTTAAGAATTAATGGAGTAATTGTTTTAGATTAATGGCTTAAATGTTACAAATTAATGGCTCAGATGATATAAATTATTAGTTTAAATGTTATAAATTAATAGCTAAATGTATAAAATAACAGTTCAAAAGTTACAAATTAATGGCTTAGATGTTGTAAATTAATAGCTTAAATGTTATAAATTAATGGCTTAGATGTTGTAAATTAATAGCTTAAATTTTATAAATTAATGGCTTAAATGTTATAAATTAATAATTTAAATGTTAGAAATTAATGGTGTAATTGTATAAAATAATAGCACAAATGTTAAAAATTAATAGTTTAAATGTTATAAATTAATGGCATAAATGTATAAAATAACAGTTCAAATATTGTAAATTAGTGGCTTAGATGTTGTAAATTGTTAGCTTAAATGCTATAAATTAGTAGCTTAAATGTATAAAATAACAGTTTACATGTTGTAAATTAATGGTTTAGATGTTGTAAATTAATAGCTTAAATGTTATAATTTAATAGCATAAATGTTATAAATTAATAGTTTAGACGTTATAAATTAATTCCTTAAATGTTATAAATTAATGGCTTAAATGTTATAATTTAATAGCGTAAATGTTATAAATTAATAGTTTAGACGTTATAAATTAATTCCTTAAATGTTATAAATTAACAGTTTAAATGTTAGAAATTAATTGCTGAAATGTGATAAATTAATAGTTTAGACGTTATAAATTAATTCCTTAAATGTTATAAATTAAGAGTTTAAATGTTAGAAATTAATTGCTGAAATGTTATAAATTAATAGCTAAAGTGTTACAAATAAATGGCTTGAATGTTATAAATTAATAGCTTAAATGTTGTAAATTAATAGTTTAAATGTTATAAATTAATGGCATAAATGTATAAAATAACAGTTCAAATATTGTAAATTAGTGGCTTAGATGTTGTAAATTGTTAGCTTAAATGCTATAAATTAGTAGCTTAAATGTATAAAATAACAGTTTACATGTTGTAAATTAATGGTTTAGATGTTGTAAATTAATAGCTTAAATGTTATAATTTAATAGCATAAATGTTATAAATTAATAGTTTAGACGTTATAAATTAATTCCTTAAATGTTATAAATTAATGGCTTAAATGTTATAATTTAATAGCGTAAATGTTATAAATTAATAGTTTAGACGTTATAAATTAATTCCTTAAATGTTATAAATTAACAGTTTAAATGTTAGAAATTAATTGCTGAAATGTGATAAATTAATAGTTTAGACGTTATAAATTAATTCCTTAAATGTTATAAATTAAGAGTTTAAATGTTAGAAATTAATTGCTGAAATGTTATAAATTAATAGCTAAAGTGTTACAAATAAATGGCTTGAATGTTATAAATTAATAGCTTAAATGTTGTAAATTAATAGTTTAAATGTTATAAATTAATGGCATAAATGTATAAAATAACAGTTCAAATATTGTAAATTAGTGGCTTAGATGTTGTAAATTGTTAGCTTAAATGCTATAAATTAGTAGCTTAAATATATAAAATAACAGTTTACATGTTGTAAATTAATGGTTTAGATGTTGTCAATTAATAGCTTAAATGTTATAATTTAATAGCATAAATGTTATAAATTAATAGTTTAGACGTTATAAATTAATTCCTTAAATGTTATAAATTAATGGCTTAAATGTTATAATTTAATAGCGTAAATGTTATAAATTAATAGTTTAGACGTTATAAATTAATTCCTTAAATGTTATAAATTAAGAGTTTAAATGTTAGAAATTAATTGCTGAAATGTTATAAATTAATAGCTAAAGTGTTACAAATAAATGGCTTGAATGTTATAAATTAATAGCTTAAATGTTGTAAATTAATAGTTTAAATGTTATAAATTAATAGTTTAGAAGTTCTAAATTAATTGCTTAAATGTTATAAATTAATGGCCTTAATATTATAATTTAATAGCGTAAATGTTATAAATTAATAGTTTAGACATTATAAATTAATTCCTTAAATGTTATAAATTAACAGTTTAAATGTTAGAAATTAATTGCTGCAATGTTATAAATTAATAGCTAAAGTGTTACAAATAAATGGCTTGAATGTCATAAATTAATAGCTTAAATGTTATAAATTAATAGCATAAATGTTATAAATTAATAGTTTAAATGTTAGAAATTAATTGCTGAAATGTTATAAATTAATAGCTAAAGTGTTACAAATAAATGGCTTGAATGTTATAAATTAATAGCTTAAATGTTATAAATTAATAGCATAAATGTTATAAATTAATAGTTTAAATGTTATAAATTAATTGCTTAAATGTTATAAATTAATGGCCTTAATATTATAATTTAATAGCGTAAATGTTATAAATTAATAGTTTAGACATTATAAATTAATTCCTTAAATGTTATAAATTAACAGTTTAAATGTTAGAAATTAATTGCTGCAATGTTATAAATTAATAGCTAAAGTGTTACAAATAAATGGCTTGAATGTCATAAATTAATAGCTTAAATGTTATAAATTAATAGCATAAATGTTATAAATTAATAGTTTAAATGTTATAAATTAATTGCTTAAATGATATAAATTTATAGCTTAAGTGTTGTAAATTAATGGTTTAGACGTTATAAATTGCTAGTTGCAATGTTGTTATTTGATATTTTTTTTTTGTTTACCTTATATTTAAAATCTTCTTCGATGTTCACTCTCCGGAATTTCAGGCACAAAAGAGCTCGCGCGCGACTTCCGTTTTCCTTATATACCTTGACAAGATGCCAGTTTGTTAATCAAACGGTAACGATTTTTTGACATAGCAGGAGACGGTTTTTCCATTGTAACAAAATCAAATTGAACGATTTCTTAATTTTTATCGTAAATTGGCGCCTTCAACGATTTAATACGATATCCATTTTTATCATTTTAATGGTTTCTATAAACTAAGACTAAATTCACATTTCTTTGGTACTGGTTTTCGACTATCAATCAATTTGAACAAAAAGGGAAAAAAAGTCTAACGGCAGACGATGACGTTACTGTGAAATAAGTTGAGGCATTAAATAATCAGGCAGATAAAGTTCATACTAAGCGTTGTGTTACATCATCGATATTCATTCATTTACTCGTGCTAATTGCGAAATAAAATGTTCTTTTTTCTTGAATAACACCTACATCACTGTCTGCGATATTAAAAATTCTTATTTAATGTTTACTTAAAAGTCAGGTACTTCTTTGATTCCTCTCAAGTTAAACAAGTAAATTATAGTAATTATCGATATATAAGTAATTATAGTTACAGTTGTAAGATAAAATGGCTTTTTTTCTTCAATACCGCTTGCATCGCTGTACGTGATACAGTTATTAATTATGTAGCGAATAATACGAACTAATTGGCTGTAATCACGGTTAGGTGCTTCTTCGTTAAATCTATCGATCTATTAGGCTATTAGCGAGAGACTTATTGATTACTTGAAGAATGGTTTGATTCTTATAAATTAATGTTTTAAATGTTACCAATTAATGTTTCAATTGTTATAAATTAATAGTTTAAACGTTATTAATTGTTTGCTTAAATGTTATAAATTAATGGCTTAGACGTTATAAACCAATAGCTTTAATGTTAGAAATTAATGGTTTAAATGTATAAATTAATAGCTTAAATGTTATAAATTAACAGTTTAAATGTTAGAAATTAATTGCTGAAATGTTATAAATTAATAGCTAAAGTGTTACAAATAAATGGCTTGAATGTTATAAATTAATAGTTTAAATGTTATAAATTAATAGCATAAATGTTATAAATTAATAGTTTAAATGTTATAAATTAATTGCTTAAATGTTATAAATTAATGGCCTTAATATTATAATTTAATAGCGTAAATGTTATAAATTAATAGTTTAGACATTATAAATTAATTCCTTAAATGTTATAAATTAACAGTTTAAATGTTATAAATTAATGGCTTAAATGTTATAAATTAATAGCTAAAGTGTTACAAATAAATGGCTTGAATGTTATAAATTAATAGGTTAAATGTTATAAATTAATAGCTTAAATGTATAAAATAACAGTTTAAATGTTGTAAATTGATAGTTTAAATGTTATAAATTAATAGTTTAGAAGTTCTAAATTAATTGCTTAAATGTTATAAATTAATGGCTTAAATGTTATAAATTAATTGCTTAAATGTTATAAATTAATTGCTTAAATGTTATAAATTTATAGCTTAAGTGTTGTAAATTAATAGTTTAGACGTTATAAATTACTGGTTGCAATGTTGTTATTTGATTTTTTTTTATTTATCTTATATTTAAAATCTTCTTCGATGTTCACTCTCCGGAATTTCAGGCACAAAAGAGCTCGCGCGCGACTTCCGTGTTCCTTATATACCTTGACAAGATGCCGGTTTGTTAATCAAACGGTAACGATTTTTTGACATAGCAAGAGACGGTTTTTCCATTATAACAAAATCAAATTGAACGATTTCTTAATGTTTATCGTAAATTAACATCTTTAACGATTTAATACGATATCCATTTTTATCATTTTAATAGTTTCTGCAAACTAAGACTAAATTCACACTTCTTTAATATAACTGTTCGACTATTAATTAGTTTGAACAAAAAGGGAAAAAAAGCCTAACGGCAGACGATGACGTTACTGTGAAATAAGTTAAAGTATTAAATAATCAGTTAGATAAAATTCATATTAAGCGTTGTGTTACATCATCGATATTCATTCATTTACTCGAGCTAATTGCGAAATAAAATGTTCTACTTCTAGAATAACACCTACATCACTGTCTGCGATATTTAAAATTCTTATTTAATGCTTATTTAAAAGTCAGGTACCTTTTTAATTCCTCTCAAGTTAAACGAGTAAATTTACTCGTTATAATTGTAACATAAAATGGCTTTTTTCCTTCAATACCGCCTGCATCGCTATACGTGATACAGATATTAATTATGTAGCGAATAATATGATTGGCTGTAATCACGGTTAGGTATTTCTTCGTAAGATCTATCAAAGGATCTATTAGGCTATTAGCGAGAGACTAATTTATTCCTTGAAAAATGGTTTGACTGTTATAAATTAATGGCTTAAATATTATAAATTAATAGCTTAAATGTTATAAATTAATGGCTTAAAAGTATAAATTAATAGCTTAAATATTACAAATTGATGGCTTAGATGTTGAAAGAAGAATGTTGCCGCCATAGCTAAGGGTTACCCCAGTGTGCAACTGCGGGCGAAATGACTATCAACGCCTCGTATGATTTCGAGGCTGTAAAATGGTGATGAGAGCGCGCAAAAGCTTTTGCAGCAGATCTAACACAGCGAAAGGCCGGTAGGTGGCCAGAAAGGCAAGGAAGCGCGGCGCGCAATCAATAAGCCTGCAAAACGCGGTGCGGCTATGCCTCGTGCGCGGCAGCTTCGACTGAGCTTTCAGTCGGACGTTCGGCCGCGTTGAAAGTTCACGAAGTTCGTTTGCTGGTTGTTTGATTGCTCGTTCGCTTGCTCGCGCGCATCTTGCCGCGTTACATCGGATCGTCGTCGTCGTCGTCGTCGTTGTCGTTGTCGTCGTCGTCGTCGTCGTCGTCGTCGTCGTCGTCGTCGTCGTCGTCGTCATCGTCGTCGTCGTCGTCGTCGTCGTCGTCGTCGTCGTCGTCGTCATCGTCGTCGTCGTCGTCGTCGTCGTCGTCGTCGTCGTCGTCGTCGTCGCCGTCGTCGTCGTCGTCGTCGTCGTCGTCGTCGTGGCCAGGCTACGTGGTGGTGGACCTACAGCAAGTGGGAAAATGGCGACCGTGATGCGATATAAAT
Source organism: Bombus huntii (assembly GCF_024542735.1). NCBI lineage: Eukaryota > Metazoa > Arthropoda > Insecta > Hymenoptera > Apidae > Bombus > Bombus huntii. The sequence continues at coordinate 31,789 of NC_066247.1, forward strand.
GACTTTGGACGAAAACTCAATCGTGTAAGCCTGGCGTGATTCATTTGAAACATGGGGACCACGGAGTTCTCGGAAGACTAAATCGGTTATCGAATAAGATGATTTCGGACGAAAATATTGCCCGTGTCTAGGACACTCGTTTGATTTTTCATGAAAACTCGTCCTTCCCTTATAGAGATGTTTCAAGAGAGTTGGAAGGAAAGGAGCCGATAGACATGACTGGTATAATCTGATCAATATGGGAAAACTTGACAGTTTGGTCGCGTACTTGCTGGAGAACGAGTGACGGATTTAGACTGGAATTCGATTGTCGACCAACAATCGACTCGAGCTTGAGAATGGATATCTGTAGAATGGACTAATGGTATTAAAAGCTCGCATGAGGTGTTCTTCATTTCTTAGCTGAGTGACGATTGCATTGATCGATGCCTGCTTCGATGGCTTGATAAACTTTCGCAACTGTTAACGCGATAATGCATTTGTACTTTGAAAGGAATAACAATGCCAAGTGCGATTGTAACATCTTGTCGCTCAGCTGGATGGGCAAGGTGCCGGACGAGTCACCGGAGGTACGTGACTTACTCTTTCAACGATTCCGTGTATTTTTCAGTGTTAATTGGAAATAATACATTACCTGATACATTACAATGATGTAAAAGAGGTTCATACTATAATAATTGATATATTATGGATTTGATTTAAATTACGTAGGAAAGTATCGAAATCACACTGTGTATCTGTTGTATGCAAAGTGAATTGATAATGAGACTAAAACTGTTCAAGAGAGAGATTTAAATATTTTATTTTCATAACAAAGTACGAGAATAATTAGATTGAGTGAAGAAAATGATCAAAAGGTTCGATTAAGCATAAAAGATTTTCATCATTCCAGAATTGATAGTAAATTCTTTTTACTGGACATAAACAAAAAGAAAAAGATGGATTAGACAACAAGAGGTAGATACGTTTATTTGAAGCAACGTTTCATGTTTATTCTATATAGCGTAAAAACTAGTAAACTTCATGAGCTCCAAATAGAAAATTATTTTATTCTTCCTGCTAAAAGATGTGTACCATACCGACAGAATGAAGCCTAGCCTAAAATATCGTTCTAACATGTATATATATACTAACATATATACTGCTACATATAGCTATATAGCCGAATCGAGTCAATAATCTCAATATGACACGATAAGATTATGCCAACGGTCACACTCAGTATCAGCAAATGCTATAAAAGCCGATATATTGTGTTTTCACTATGGTAATTTTCTTCAATTGTTTTTTATTTATTGATTTTAAAACTACCAAATTCGCCAATATCAGCTCTAGTTTTGGCAACACACCAAACGCGAGTCATTAAACACAAACTGATAAGTATCACTTTTCACTATGATTGGCGTCATTAAAACTCTAGGTAATATGGTCTTTGCGTTGAATGTAAGCAGACCATTCGATTCATCATTTACTTCCTACTTCTACTTTCCCTGTTTTCAACTAACGTGAGACGAAATATGATTAGCAATTAACTACAGTAGTTATGGCAGCGTCTCAAAGATACATATCACACAGGATAAACATAGCAGTTATAAGAACCGCGTTCTGCTACCGTACGTAGAAACGTCGAATCAATTTATCATTATTTGTTCTGTGTAAACCGGTTAACTGACATTGGACGCGGCATGAAATTATCGTACCGATTCGTTCCTAGGCTGTTGCGTCTTTCGATCGAGTTTCCTCGACAAGAGCATCAGATCGAATTTACCCCGTCTCGCATCTTTTTAAAGTGTTTTCAAGATGAAAGTCTTGTGATTCGATGATTATACTTTTATTAGGAAAAGAGGGTGGTATGGATTTTCTTGGACAATTATAATTTTGCAAGAAACTCACTTTGATGATTTGAATAATAATTAAAATAAAAGAGGGAGATACGTTAAATAATAATAGGTATTTATATTGCGGATAAATTGATTCTTAGTTACGACTGACTATACAGGAAAAAATATTAGGATATATTAAATTCAAATATGATATTACTTCGTTACAGATAATTTAAGTATAATTACATAATAGATAATTTCAATCTTTATCAGGTACATACATACATACTTAAATTCATCATCTCTAAGCCTATTCTTAAGACTACAATATATAATTAGAGATCAAAATACTTGATTGTTTGCAGCGGTAATTTTTGTTTTAAAAAATAATTGCTTAGTGATATTTTATTTTTACGAGTGACTGCGAAGAACAAGATTAAAAACGTATATTTCAATTATTTGCCTGGCACATAGTGATGAACATAACTTATAGGTAAGCATTAGCATACCCTTTAAAACAAAATAACTTTTTTAAGATTGGATCAAACGATTTGATGTCTTTTTGAGAAGTTACAAGGATTAGTTTATTTAATGCTGCGTGAAAAATTTTGAAAGAATTGTAACTGCTCGGAATCGTGGAGGAAATAGTAGAGGTGAAATTTTTTGGCTGAGTCTGTAATGAAAATTAAAAATATGTCGAAAGTTATCCCGAAAATTTTATCACAATCGGTTAATGTTACCGTGAGCTATAAAAATGATGAAAAATGATGAAAATTGCAGTTTTCCACGACTTTCGACCTATAACTGTACTATTATGTTTAAAGATTTTTACATCTATCGGCATCCACCAATTGTTTCTGCATCGACAAATTTCGATGAAATTTTCATTGTTTCGTTGTATTGAATAAATTTTCATTACAGGTTCAGAAAAAAAGTTTGTAAAAAGCGTCCTTTATTATTTTTCTCGCGATTCCGAGCAATTACAATTCTTTCAAAATAAATATTTTTTACGCGTCACACCGTTGTTCGTTTCTAAAGAAGTTATTCCTTTTCGAGGGGTGCGACAATACTTCTGTTCAACACTTTATATGTAAATAGAAACTTGAAATAATAAATGGAACATTCAACAACTATTCTCCATGTAAGAAACGGTTTATGATCAATTTTCATACTCGGCTTTCTTAAAAACTAAATCTCGAACGAAAAAATGTTCTTCTATATTTTCTTCTTATTTTTCCATAAGGAATCACCTTACGCCCGTTTGTATGTACGTGTTATTTGGTTTGTTTGTTTGTGCATTCTCTAAAAATATATTTTAATGATAAAAGATCTTAGACCTACCAATATAAAACTGGCTAGTTATGCAGCAGTTTTCAGCGTCCTGTTTCAATCTTTTAGCCAAATTGTTGACCGATAGATATGAAATGGATCAAGATTATTTCGAAATTTTTGTAAAATGATAAGTAAAATGATATATCAGTATGTGTATAACATGTGATTGACTATTTTATTGGAGTTGCTTTGTTGATTTGGACCGATACAGCTTTCAACGGAAGGCCATCGACATATTCATTAACGTTGCATGCAATATTTTCAAATGATACACGTGAGTGAAAGTCATAGATTCCGTGCGAAGCCTAACTCTTTCGCCATCCGGTTAGTAGGAAAGAATATTTCCTTCGATTTTAAAAGAATGTATAAGTGTAGAGAGACCTCGTTGCTTTACGATCCTATATAATGATACCAGCGAGGATTTTGGGACATGGCATCACAGCGTAGTCGAAGAAATTGGAATTCGTCGCGACAGAGCGGAGACGCGTACGTCACATAGAAACGGCTTAAGTTGGTCAAGGGAGCGGGAAGTTCGAAGGGGTGACGAAACACACATACATGTGTATATTCGTATGTAATCAAATCGACCAGGCAAAGATGAAGTTTGTGCTTCGTGTCTCGAATAGTAGATCTCTCTGCGATTCAACAAAACAGCCATTTCTCTCTTTTTCACAAACGTAATTTGACACATACGAGCAATTCTTGAAAGGACGCGTGATGGAATCATCAATCACAAACTACGAAACGTTTCTAACTTAAGCGATACAATATTTATGGAAAGTGAAATGCTTGTGTTGGAAGTAAGTGAAAGAAAGTCGGATCTCTTTATTCGTTTTTTCCTGTATGACTTTCTTCCTAATTAATTAAATTAATATCTTTAATTAAATTATTACCTTTTTATACAAATATTAGCTTCGATGGAATCCATGGAAAAAAATTACGGTAAAGATACAGTTTCTGTACTGAATTTTCGACTTATTTTTTTAGAAAAGTCACTCCCCACAACTGCAAGGACACACTCTGTAATTAATTATTTGTAGCGGTTAAATCAGATATAAAAAAAAAAACTATAATCGTCGAAAGACATTTCTTAACACGTTCAGTGCGAGATCGATATATGTATCGAGCGGAAGATGCGCTTGTGTAATGAAGTTGGAACATATATGTATCAAGCGGCCTACGACCGGGCGACGGCCGCTATAGATCTTTATGCTAGATCTCCTATCGCCTTCTAATCATCTTCCAACGATCTCTGTTTTGTTTCTACAATGTCTACTTGTCAACTACTGTTTCTACTGCGTTTGCCTCCAGAAACGGATCGGTAATTAAATCTCGTGTGTTATTCTTATAATACAGACCTAATTTGTGTCTTCATTTAATTAATTCATTCTTTGATGACGAACTCGGTACATGTATCGACATCGTTGTTTTTTAATTGATTAAGTTGATTAAGTTAATAATTTCAACATTAAACAAAACATAGGTAATTATTGAGTTCATATACCTCGCCGATTTCAATGATTTTCGAATATATTGTCAGGAGCATGATTCTGAACAACTTTTCCCTATACGTATAACCATCGCTGGGCCTTAGTTTCCGAAATTTTTGCAAAAAACTTTTGGTACCACTGCAGTGAATGCTGCCAATAATTGTGCGTCCGTTGTAGAGTATGCCCCTTGGAGCAGCGCAACGGCGCGGCTATCGGATAAAATAACGCTTAACCCAAATGTAATTCTTATTTTTTGCTTATAGTTTATATGTATAGGTTAAGTGTCATTTTATCCGTCCACCATGGGCTGCCCTTCAACCAAACTAACGAATACGCTGTCACTGTCATGCAGTTACCGATGAATTTCCAATGTATGGAAAGCGACGGAAAATATATAGTGAGTGTAAAAGTGTACTCTACTTGTCGGAGGGATTTCATCGGGTCAGATCGAAAAATCGTTTAAATAAACCATTCGATCTTTTCCGTTTTCGATAGTTTCGTTCTTCGATAGAAGTAACACAGAACTTGCATACTTGCTCTTGCATTTACAATTAATGTAACGCGAATATGAAACCACGAGTCGTTCTTAACACTATCGAAAATTTATTGACCCAATTCCTTTTGGAAATCCATTAAGACATGTGGTTCTATTGCTCTTCGTCTTAAGCCTTAAGCCAGCCTGATTCTTTTTCCCCCAAAATTGCTGCTTTCTGCGCGAACAAATTGACATTTCCACAACAAAATGTTCTTTTCGACAAAACGATTCACAATTTCATGATAGCGAAGAAATGCTGAAGATTATGAATGGAATAGAAAGCGCAATCGCGTTTCATTTGAAGAGTGTTGATCGCCCCCTAATTAGATACATATGTACTTCGTAAACTATTGTGAGTTACTCGGATCTAGTTTATCCTATCGATTAAAAGGATATCGTATATCGGATGCGGTTTTCATTGTGGGTTGATAGAAGACTGATAAGTTTCTTCGCAGGTAGAAAAATATTAAGGGACGTGGAGAATTTTGTATGGTTTTATTCGAGTATACTTGTGATAATGATGGGAAATCGAGAATATTGAAGCGATTATTTGATTGTTATAATCGCAGTGATGATGGTACGCAAAACATAGGAGTAAAGACAGCGAAAATGAGAGAAAGACTTCCGGAAAGATATTATCAAAGTTTAATAATCACGATCGTAATAATTAAGTTCGTTAGGTAGTTGATTGTTAATCGATTGGTTAGTTAAATATCAGAACAGTCAGGATAGAATCATCCAACTAGATTAAATTACTTGTAATTACTAATTTGATTATTAATTGATTTTTAATCAATTGATTATCAAGGAAACATAAGTTTTAATATCGTTTATTATAATTAACTAATTAATTAAATTCATTAGCTTTAATTAGTTAAGGAATGTGGCCAACCTGTTGATGTGTCACGTATTCTCTGAATTTGATGATTTTGAAATACGTTATGAAGCTCAGCATACCGAACAACTTCTTCCTATCAATATAACCGACAGTCGGTCTTAGTATTCGAGCTATACGCAAAAATATAGTTTTTAAACTGGATTGGATTGGTAGTGGTACTAATTCGGCCGTTGTCAGGCGGTCGGCTAGCATTTAACTGCATAATTACTTTAAAGAATAATTGATTAAATTCGTCGTATGTCAATAAGAGTAATAAAAAAAGATGAAAGACGTGTGGAAAAGAAAAGAGATGTTAATGTTTTGCCAAGTTCCTAATCTTGGAGCATATAATAAAAAATTAGCAATTCAGTGTTGGAAAATGGTGTTTAAAAGTTGGAGCGATTCTTTGTCCGGCTAGTGAACGGTCTGAATGGTTATAGTTGGTTGAAATCTGTCTCGACGACGCGACGGCCCTTATTTTCTTCTTATTTTTTGTAAGGATTCGCGCTGGTTGGAGTAATTACATGTACATAATGACAGGTCCGAGGGTGAAACCCTTGTAACATTGAATACCCCGTCACCTAACGCAGCCGCGCTTAAGCGGAAGGGTTACGTGCCAACGAATAGTAATACATACCAAGCTATAGTAAGTAGATTGTGTTAGTAGACACGTAGAATGTAGAGCTGTGTGCGAGTTCACGCAATACGGTGGTGGCGTGAGTGTAAATCCATCCAATATCGAGAGGAGTGGCGAGAGCTGGCCGAACGCAAATTTTTCTGGCTTGCTGATCGATCGTGAAGATTATTATTCCCGTTTCAGTTTAAGGAATGCGAACGCCAATGAATGAAAGCCAGTGAAGAACATGGCCATTGTTATTGAATAACGAACTAGAGCCTGATACGAATTGGATAGAAAATTTAGCGATGCAAATACGCGGTTATGTGCTTATGTCGATATCTATTTATTTTACTTTAATTGTCAGTAACAAAGCATAAGCCGCATATTAATGTTCGTATATTTTTGTTTTTATTGTATAATATCTATTCAGACACGAAACAGTAGAAAGAGTGTCTTGTAAGTGTTTTTGCCCGAATTGAACTGTTCGATTACTATTATCATCATTATCAAATAGATGATATCATGAACGAATTTGTTGACGTTTCATTGATTAAGAGCTAAACTTTGCTTATACGATTGCCTTGATAGTAATAAAAGGCAATGATATACATACGTACGTACATACGTACATACATACATATCATGTACTGTTATATGACATGATAAACTACGTTCTATATTATTATTAGAAACTGCGAATGGGGTAAGATACATATAAACTTGAACGTGTGCTTGTTTAATAGTATTTTTTAACGGTCCGTAAAATGTATACCAGAATTTCATGCTCCTATTTTACGACATGTATGTCGAGTTCCCTCTTTCCTCTTTTATTCTCTTTAATTATCGTTACACTGTTGATTTGAGATTCTATGCCTTTGTTAAGCAGAAGTAAAAAATAATTTCGCGTTCAGCTTAAGAAAATAAACTCTCTATTCGAATAAAATTTCGATACAAATTACAATGTAGACACTTGATAATTAGTAGAAATGTTTACGTAATTAATGTCATATATACCTAAGTAATATAACCGCTCGAAAAACAGCACGAACTTATGGGATGACCTAATACAATGCTTAGTATATATGCGATATGTCGTAATTTATGAATTACGATACTCTTAACTAAAAATGACTAATCCATGTTATAAAACAAAAGATATGTTTTGAAGGAAAATTTTGTATTACAGCAAGTATGTAAATTAATTCCAAAGTTCGGATCTTCTGGTATTTATAAATTCAATTTATTGCATGACATATGTTGATTTCAAATTATTCATTTATATACATAAATATATACGCGTGGATCAGTACGTGCTTGTTTGAATTTATGCATAATGAATTCATAAAAGCCCCTATACACACGTTGAAACATGTTGCGATGCATACATCTTTTATGCTTTTAGACTTTTAGACTACGATGGATTTTTAGACTATGGAAACGTGAGCCTCTCATGGTTCACTTCATAGCATCGTGCGGTCTCTTTGATGCGGATTACAAATGGACGCGTTGCGCAATACAACGGGTAGAAGGAAAGGCAGGCGCGCGAATCTGTACCATGGACACTGCTATAGAGGGTGGTACCAATACCGAATGTAATTTATAGTAAACTCTCGTCATTGTATTTTGTGTTTCAATTCTTGGGCGAACTTTGTCCAATAGATTAATAGATGCTGAAAAGTAGAACCATTCATATATAAATATTTCTGTAATCACTCTATTCGTTCGTTTTTAGTTCTTTTAATAAGGCGGAATTAGAAAATCTATTTCTCTCAATTGACCATCTCTTTATTCATTAGTTTTTGTCTTTAATTTTGCATTTTTTATAATCAACATACCTCCTATCGTTGTGGTAGGTAATAATACTGAAGTCGGAAAATAATCAGACATTTGGGAACACGTGTTTCAACACGTATTGATACGACAACACCACAAATTACGATCTCATGAAACCTAGAGTTGTCGGTGCATGCATCACTACATGTTTTAACATTTCGTCCATTTTCCTACACCAAAAAGATGATGTTTCTTGTGAATTTACTTTCATCCAACACTAATTTCTTGTTATAACCTCGTCGCGCGATAATGGCCATTAAATAGTGTCTATGTTAGAACTGCTTGGAATATATAATGCAGCGACATATCGCTTAAAACACTTTACAATTCCTAATTCCGATACCGGTAGGTGTGAAAATCGATGCTCGCTCGAATCTTCTCTTCGTACGCTTCGTAGTGTACGCATTGTACAGAATGTATATCATGTACACGTATGTACAAAATAGGTTATGTATGTATACAATCGTGTGGATCGTATGTTGAATCAGAAGTTTGAAATAAAAACTTGTTTCATTTAATAATTTAATCCACTATTTTAACGTTTTCAGTTTCTTGGACGATCGTTTCAAAATATTGAATTACATTACCAACGTGCACTCTACTTCTATGATGTTTTCAGAAATATCAACGCAGAGTAACAAATATTAAGAAACCATCAAAACCTGCTATATGCGATTAAAAGTGTAATATATCCTTCAAAGGATTTATTCGATATAAAACATACATATTAATTTATTAATGATAAGTGTATTAGTCCAATAGTGTGTTAACAGTGTTTAAAAATTATAAATTAGATCTATATCTATGATTTAGATCTTCCGATAAACACGAAGTAAACGGCAATAATGGCGGTTTCTCTTGTATTTACCAGGACGACGGATGGAAACTGGACCGTACAAATTACTACCAGGAAGGATGGCTGGCCACTGGTAATGCTCGTGGTCTGGTGGGAGTGACTTTTACTACATCCCATTGTCGAACGAGAGCCACAGAACTTCCGCTAAGGGCAAATTACAACCTTCGAGGCCACCGTAGCGAGGTAAGTTTTGTTTCGTCTCGCTCGCGTATATACATTTTATTTTTCCCCTCTCTCTTTTTTCTGATCCACGCGACCGTAGTGAACACAATGAAAGTGCGATGTTCACAACAAAGTGTAATTTCATTTTCTCTGTACCCCGTTTCCGAGCTACTCAAGCGGTTAATAAAAAGCGTTGACCTTTTTAATTCCTGGCATATTCTTACGATCTCTGTGGAAACGATGTCAGCCTGTGAGAATATTGATTTAAAATGTTTCCGAGTCAAGGTCGCAAGTGCTTCCCTGTCCAAGAATCAAACTTAGCTCGGCTCACGTTCGAAGACTTTCAGTTAGAACCGCAGTTAATTCTGCTTAATTACTATTGATTCTCATTGTTATAACAGAGGCTCCTCAACTGAAACTTGATACAATAGTTTCTTGTTTATAGCGAATAACGAAACAATTTTCTCTAACCAATATACGTTGTATTTTATATACGTTTTTGGTATAATCAAGAGTGAAAACGCAGCGTAATAGAATAAAAAAAATCAAGTCTTTCCAAGTTAGTCTTAAAGGTGATAAACGTCAACAACGCAAGAAATCCTACTAGCTATGATGTTTTAAGATGTTTAATATGTTTAAAATATTTTTAATCAGTCCACTAACAACCGCTAACAAAAGTAACTGAGATGATCAGTAAGTTAACTACGTTGATGTACCCGGTATACTACACATCGTCGTGTATGTCTGTCAATCATATTATCGAAACCATATAAAAAGTCACGACGAGCGTAACAACGAACATTTATATGTATAGCGGAAGGTATGGGTAGTCTGAGGTATAGATCCATGAAAAGTATAGATCTTGAAATAGGCACATTTGGCCCAGCTTATTGTTTATATGAACAGCTAAAATAAGTAAATTATTGATTAAATTGTACGTGTTAAATATGGGCATACATATTTTGGAAAATTGGAACGATATATTGCCAAGAAAATAAAAGAACAAAGATGGAATAGTCCTCGAATAATTCAAACTGCGCGTGAATATAACAGCTACCAACGAATCTCCTATTACTCTAGCCGACGTATCCGAGTTTTGTTTTTAATCGTGCTATACGCTTCGTGTTTGTCCATGAGGTGTATATGAGAGTGTAGCCATCCTAGCGCGGTCTAATACGAATATGTCTTGTCCGAAACATGCCGTGCAATTCCGATTATTTCACGTTTATGTAGAATGAAACAGAACCAGAACATACGGAACAAAATAGAGAATGATAACGAGTCAGCGATAAAAACGCCGTATTTATGTTCTATACAGCATATACATATATTGCTGTATGGGTTTTATCAACGGTAATGTAGTCCTTCTGTGTTTTCATACAATTTCTTCCTATTAATCTATTACTATATGAACCAACGTATCGGTACTTTGCAGCCAAAGGAGGTTCGATTTTATGTTTCAACCACGGCCTCTCAATACACTAAGTCACTGGTAGAACACGTTGACAGGTACAGTCGTGATACGAGTACCCAACAATTTTCAATCGGCGAACCATTTTGTGACGCTACAGAACGAAACCCATGAGGAGCTATAGAACATTGTGCTAGCGTATACAGAAGCCAGTCGGTTGCATGGCAGCCCATTAGATTAGATGATGCGCGAGCGCGTTAAATCGAGAAAGAAATTGAAAGGATGCGAGCCATGAATAATACCAATAAACAATAAATAATATTGGATAAAAAATATTTTCGACTCGTACGGAATATTTTGGGCTAGGTGATGTCAGTAAATCGATATTAAGCCGTAGGCTCAGTAGGCTGTTTTAACGAACTGCAACTGTTTCGCAGCTCAATGTCGTGCAATTACATGAAATACATATTTCGCGATAGGTTCACAGCGCTGCAACGCGACGGCAGCGGCACATGTATTTCAAATCTTCCATCAGCTCGTCACATACGATATTTATCAATATTGCCAACGTGCAATCCACTGGATTTTCACTTTCCACGCATCCATTTCTTGTCCCATTTTTACATGTTATTAGAACGTATTTCACCATTCATATAACATTTAATCATCTTTTCGTCGTGAAATCATATTTTTTGATCGCGTCTTTATTTTCGTAGATACTCGAGAACCTACTTAGAATTATATATGTACATATGTACATACACACCTGGAGGGAGTATTAAAGATAAGCACATCATACGCACCCCCATTCTACCATTTATCTTGTCTCGTGGTCTTTACCGTGCTTTACAGATGCAAAGGAAGACGGCTGTGACTGTTCGATACGTTTACTCCTTCGGGAAACGGGCAATCGAAGTTTTGGTCTGACAATGATTCCCGGTGACTGAACATCGCGCCAAAGCGACGAATGTCTCACCGTTCTTATCAGTATTGTCCCGGTTATTATAGCGTTCACCACTTTTTACGGAAGGAAACCTTTTTAACTTTAATACTTTAATATCCTTGGTAAAAATTGTCTCTACTACATTTTCATTGTAATATTTTTAGATTTCATTATGCGTCGTTCAGTAGCATTTTATTCATAGCATAATGTAATAATATAACACACCGCGTCCTCCACATCCTTTTTAAATGTGAATAACACTATTTACATGAATTTCAGTTTCGTGCTTTTCGTGAATCATAGCAAAGGACTAGAACGTGTCCTTTTCATTCACTTCGGTCTACATTTCAGAGTTTAAGGGTAGCCAACGTGGTATCGATCTGGCACGCAGTGCTGTTTCAGGATAGTGGTTCTCAATCCTGTCTTCAAAGATATTCCAATTTCAAGCGCCTTGATTAAAATCGAAATGGCCTTCTTTCATTGTTCCTGTGTATGCCGAGTTGACTCAATGTCAGTGTGTATCATCTAACGTCATTACCTAGTTCGCCGCTCGATTGGTCAGTTCAACAATCGCAAATAACGGCTACCTAATTATGTTTATACGTTAAATTTCAATGATTTGCTCGAGTTTATATACTTTGAACAGTTTGCATTTACCTATACATAGTACGTGTGTATCTGTAAAAATATTATAATTGAAATTAAAAATTTTTGGAAGATCAAACGATATATTATTGTGAAAAAGTACTTGAGATAATGTCTTGAAGAATGTATATTTTAAGCCCAGAAGATGATAATTACTTGTTATGTTCTATTTACTATTTCTATTTGACTTCTAATCTTAAAAGATTATTCCCTTTGAAATTATGTTTCAGAATAAAAGAAATATTAAATGTAAATAATAAAATATTAAATACATCGAGTTATATTTATTTTCTGTATGCACATGGCCAACTTTATTGATTTGTAGCGTTATTTTAATATATGTATCTACTTATGTAGTAAGTAACGATATATACATATTGTGATTTTTACTTTGTACATATTTATTGAACACGTTAATTTCAGTTTCCTCACTCTGTTTTACAAGTGTACAGAATGGCATGCATACACATTGTGTATATGCTCGTAATTTATTAATGAAAACTACAGGACCAGACGATATAATACCATTTATTGATTTTATTTATTATGCTATATTTACCTCTATTATTAACTGATCATTCCTTTTTTGACTCCAAACTCCAAAACAAGTTTAAACAGGTTTAAATATTTGACTCATCTATTCGCTTATAATTACACACAATTAATCGATCTACTTATGAAACATATGCGATACGTTATGAATATTATAAACGTTTGGAAAGTGGAAAGCAAATAATAATAAATCTAATAGTACATAAAAAGTATCGCTAATGTTAATAACTCCTTTACCTACATAACCACCTTATTGTTTTCACCTGTTGCTCAATAGAAATTCCGTTTCGATTTCGCAAAACTTTGATGGACAACTATGGGTTCTATGTCAGTGCACAATACGCTTTAAAATCGTTTTCACAATAAATTCTATTATATCGAGCAAACGAACGAAGAAACGTGAAACCCACCTGTATCTTTCACCGTGTGTCTTGTCAATATGATCGAGCCGTAAACCTGGAGGAATCCACCGGCAATCTAAGCTAATTTGACACAGCAATTTTAAGCGGTATTTGACGGGTTACTTATTTCCACATTTGACATTCCGTCGAAACATCCGTCGTTCATTCGTAACACGAACAGAAACCGTTTCTACTGAGCTGTTGCCCACCAGGATTGGACTACACAATCTTATTGTACAATAAAAAAGAAGAAATGCGATAGGACACGTAATTATTTCGATAAATTTCTCGAGGAATGTAAAATGTAAGTAAACATCGCGCGCAACGTCAAAACCTAAATCTATCTAGACATCTAGACTTCTAGACAAACGAACCCCAGGCGGTGATCGATAGGAAGAGAATCGAATTTTAGCTAACCAGGCCGAAGAAAGCAATCGTGCAACAGAATCATATTATTCTGCAGATAGTTTCATGTATAAGCGGACACTCACAGGCACATGCATGTATTGTCAGTTATTTCTGTTCTAGGCCGTACCAACTACGGTTCAAACCTTTACGAATCAATACCACGATTATACGTGCTAGTTTTGCCATCATAGCTCATTAATCACAGCTTGCAATTTTCACATTCTCTTATTTCTAATTTCACAGCTACCTTGCAATCGTTAAATTGCAATTTTCTTTATTTTCTATCTTCCTTTCCTTTTTTCATACGACTTTTGCAAACCGAATTAATCGTATGGAGGAAATAATAATTATTACCCCCTAATAATTTTAGTTAAGCATATACTATGTGCACGTTATTTAAATAAATATTTAAAAATTAGTTAAATCAGTAAGATTAGTCAGCAAAATACGAATTGTTCAATTAGAATATTTAATGTATATAGTCGATTTTTGCCATAAAAATGCTTAACCACAGAGGTAAAAATAGGTATTTGTTAACTTTCTGATGGGATCTTGTCGTAAAATCGTCAACTTCAACTTTTGTAATAAAGGGACGACTAGGCGGAATGTTAAACGAACATTGGTAAGCATTGGATGCAAGGAACTCGGTTAACGAATTCTATCAAAAGAATACGCCGTTCTGAAGTAATTAATTACGAGGAGCGTCCAAAGTTCAAACATGGGTGAATGGATTATGCCCATGACACGAAATGTACACATGACGCGAAATACGTACTTACGCAGGACGTCCAAATCATTTTAGTTTTTTCGTCCGACTACTGCTGACTGCAGATCTAGCAGACAGATCGTTCCACTTTCAAACTATTTATATTTATTTTAATTTATTTGAAAAAGCGAAGTGACGCAGCACGATAATTGGATCACTGGCATGTGCCGATCGTGAATAAATCTTATAAATCTGGACACTCGGAACTTGACATGGTGTGGCGTGCCTGGCGTCGCGTCAGGCTACGACGCGAGGTCATATTTGGACCTGCTGAGACGTGAACGCCGGGACAGAAAATATATCACGCAATATGGAAATCAAGCCAAAAAGAGTAGAGAGATCTTCTCCTTCCAAATATGTGGCGCATACGTTTACCTTGACATTGAAAAAGACTGACTGTGTGAAAAGGAACATCATTGATTTAACGAAACATGCTTGGCTGAGAAATATTAAATACCGCCGCCTTAGATTGCCGCAGTTTTTACTGCAATGCATTAGACGTTTCGAGCGTTATACAGCAGACATCTTCAGCTTGCAAGATGACAAAAGAATGAAAAAACAAAGAAGGAGAGGTAGAAAAGATCCAGAGTTGCATTATGTCTAGCATGCGATACAAACAGAATGCTGGTGAAGATTGAGAAAAGATCATGGAATGGTACCACGGATTTATGCACTTTCGTTCCTTTTCTTTCCCTTTTCATCGAGGGACGCGACGAGTGTTAATTGACGATACGACGCATGCCTAGTTAACTAATTTCTTAGGAAAAATTGAAGGGAATAGGTGGTAATCACACAATCGGGGGAATGCGACATACCCGACGAAAAAGAAAACAAGATGCAGAGGACATATTTAACTACTCGCGGAGTGTCCACAAAGGATTATGCAACATATATCTAAGCAAAGTTCATGGTATTGAACGAATGCCTGAGTAACTCGTTCGACCGCTGCTTTTTATATTCCGATATAAAAATGTCTAATATACATATGTATACGTATGTATACATTACTCACTTCGAATCTCGAAGGTATCAAAGAAATTGCGTTTGCGTCGCAAACTCGAGGGCTCGTCGCAAACTGATAACCGACTTTGACACCACTTTTTAATAGATTATTAAAATACTAATTATACAGGATTGTCCACTGTAACTCGGAGCCCACGCTCGTGAGAATATTGAGAATGGTAGTGCGAATCTATGAGCTGTTGGTGGAAATACAATTAGGTGAGAACACAGCGGTTTGGCTGTCGCAGGGCTTGAAATTAGACGTCGCAATAAGGAGAAGAAAAGAAGGTTGAGAAAGCAAACCTCGCGTTTCCGTCCAATGATTTTTTACTTCAATGGCGAAAAATGCAGAGACCGAATTGAAATCTTGACTGCAGTTGAAATCTTTTCGCGAGACACTGATCCCGACATTCGGATTATCTTTCATCTTACGAATGTAATACACCTCTCTAACGAAGAAACAAATAGAAATAACAAAACGAAATAAAGAACGATTGTTCATTGTTTGTAAGCTACTTTTAAGATGAGACAAAAGGTTCGTTAGATATATGCTTTGTAGAATAGAAAAGCAAAAAATTAAAAGTTTTGAAATTCTTAAACCTTTTCACTTGTTTCTCCTGCAATAGGCGATATTAAAATAAAATTTTTCGGCAATCATAGTTCTAATATTGCCTATTAAAATAGAATTTTAATTTTGAGAGTTTATATTTGAAGGCTTGATCTTAATTTGCCTATGCCGCGGCGATTTCACGCTTGCTACAAACGGTGATTGATAGTGAGTAAAACCAGTCGCTCAAGGCAAATTACACTATGAATGACGAGGCCTTGGTGTTTTCAGGCTATGTAGAACGAACTGACCCAGAACTTGGTTCGGATTAAAGATTTTCACTTTTGGAATACCGAATCGCCGAGAGCAAAACTTTGCTAACTCGATAGAAAAGAAAGGACTAAGAAAGGAAAAAATACAAAAGAGAGTGAATAATACGATTCATTACCGTCGATGTTTAGGTGACAGATGACTTTAACGAAATGTTGTTTATTATTATACATGTACATTAATGAACTTTGTGTTGCAGGTAATACTAGTGAAATGGAACGAGCCATATCAAAAGTTAGCCTCGTGTGATAGTTCCGGCGTGATCTTCGTGTGGATCAAGTACGAGGGAAGATGGAGCATAGAACTGATCAACGATAGAAGCACCCCAGTTACTCATTTCTCATGGTCTCACGACGGACGAATGGCTCTTATATGCTACAGGGTAATTCGTTTTATGAAATGTCCATTGTTGAACCTTTTGTCGAAAGAAAGTTAAAAGATGCATGGAAAACTTTCCTTAGACATGAAACAAAGGACCCGAAATTCATACGATAACTGAATCTGATCTGATTCGTAACTTTCATTCATATAAATAATAAAACCAACGTATTGCATATCCGGTACTTTGAAATCACAAAGTAATAGGAGATTCGATGTAAATGCTGTGAATTAACGTTGTATAGATCTCGAGTTTTCGAAGCTTCAAGGATCAACTTTAAAAGCTGAGTGTGCGTTTTGAAGACAAACATCGTATAAAGTACAAAGCTTCGGCCTTCGAAGATTAAAAGTAGAAGGCTTAAGGTTTAGCTCTTATGAATTGACTTACTTACATACATACTTATGAATTGTTGACTGACATATTCTGCTCCTTTTCCTTGTAATTAAGTTACTAGCTTTTGAAAAATGATTGTTCATGTGAAACACTCGTTGGAACATTCGAATTAAAGTTAGAAAAGACTATCAATAGAAAATATCAATTTCGTTTACTTCTGATCTTACTTCTAAAATTCTATAATAAGTAACTGCCATGAATTATAAGATCTATAAACAGTTCTTCAAGGTTTGTTTTACAATAATTAGTTTTAGCTATTGCAATATTTCTCCATATTTCTTCTTCTTGCGAAACAATCTCATTATATCTCATAATATCTTGTAATATTTTTATCAAAATATTATAAAATGCTTTTGACGAGAAAGAATAATCACAATTGCGGTACATTATTCTTTCCTGTTTTTCTTTCAACATTTAATTTAAGATAGAAAACGAATAAAGCTCTTCTCCTACAGGATGGTTTCGTGTTGGTTGGCAGCGTTGCTGGTCAAAGGTATTGGTCATCAATGTTGAACGACAAAGCTACCATCACCTGTGGTATTTGGACGCCTGACGATCAACAGGTAAATAAAGGATTACATTATTATGTATGTTAGAACTTTTTGTAGGAAAGACTCTTTACTCTTTCGAGATTCTAGGGTAAGTGATGTGTGGTCTCTCACAGTGTCACAGTCACAGTCCGCTTATAGAAGAAGATCTTTTAGTATTTTAGACAAAGTTACTATTCATTGACAATGGAACGTTATGTCACTTTCCATCGCTAAACTATTTCACGCATGCCCTAAATCCATGTCAATGGTTTGATAATATGATAATATGTCATATCATTGACATTTCATACGCGACTTGGTGTCGCCGGCTATCCACTTTCCAAACATTCGCTGAAGCACCCTGCCGAGGTTCTTATTAAGCCCACGCCCCAATCATAAATTGTGGTAAGGTTAAATAGCGGCAGACTATATCTACCATTATATTATATCACGAAGGTGCATTGCCCCTAACGTGTACATATGTTCTTTATAGAATTCAGACTCATTTAAAATCATCAGGGCGACCCTGCTGAGGGACTAATACAATTAAAAAAAAAAAAAAAATACAACAAAAGTTCGATAATTGTACAAAAAGATCTTCTGCATTTACAATTGCACATTCGTCGTTTTACTACGGGGGGAAGGTTCCTTTGACGCATCGAGAAGCACGACGGCCCGCTGCGATCGAGTAGTGTAACATGATCCAATGTTATATATGTCTGAAACAATGTATCCAAGTACCAATTCAAAAAATATAATGTTTTTACTTTTGAACTTTTAGTAACGCATTTGTACGATCTTTCAGGTTAAAATGAGACCAAAACGTGATATAATTTGAATTATATTTACTTACTGATATGCATTTAAATTATCGTTTATTAAGTGCGCAAATATGCTCCGAATTAAATCGTGTTTGGTGTCATTTTAATTAGAAGAATGTAACAAACATGTTGGTAAAAACTTGATTGATCACAAATCGAAAATAAAAAATGTTGTCTTTTGATTTAAAGGTCTCGGCTTTAAGTCGTGAGCAATAATGTTTGCCAAATGCTTCCATTCTCAGTGCCGCTTTCTCTGTCACTCGCGTTGTCCTTCTGTACGGCACGTCTAAGATCTCCGTTTCGAGGAATTGAAACATTTCCACCTCCGCATAATTTGCAACATTTGGGTCCTGATTTTTGTGCAATTATCACATTACGCATATATTGTGTAATTTTTTCTCGAAATCAGTGTAAACTAGAAATGTGAAAAAAGCTTTCTTAATGATGATAAAAGTTCAGACCGTGTTACCAATCATCACCAATATTTAAGTTGAGGCGATCAAATATCGACAAAGCCGAATGGCTAAATAGTTTCCATCCAGTTTGTCAGTGGATAAAATTATTACACAAATTAGATTCTCTTTTTAACGCATACGATATTGATGTTGATATTCATAGGTATATTTCGGGACAACGGCTGGACAATTAATAGTAATGGACGTGCACGGAGCAATGGTGTCCGAAGTACAATTGGCAGCGGGTGTCACCTCGATGGCTTGGAGTGCCGAGAAGTTTACGATGGAAGAAGGAGATGACGATTTAACGAATGATAGACCTCATAAAGGTACGACGGCGCGGTGTAGCCTATAAAATAATGTGTTTCAACTATTAGAATCGGTATATTTTATCAGCTTAATATGTGCGAATTGTTGCATTCTAACGAGTTATATACACTTATATGTATTATATTATGGTATGTATTATACATACGTACAAACACTTTTATATTATATGCGTAGTTTTAATTTTTATATACATAACGTACATAAAGATTTTTCTTTTAATGAGGAAAAGAACGTTGACAACCTCGCACTTTCACTATCAATTAAAAAAAAAAAACACTATAGATTTTGATGAGAGGAATTAATCTATTTTATAAATCTTAATAATGTAAAATTTCACTTCTGCTTGGGCCGCAATTTATTAGAACGAAATTGTAATAATTAGGTCCCTAATTAAACGATCTTCCGAATAATTAAACGATTGAATTCATTTATCTGAACTGAAACTTAAGAGTTTCACTTAAGAGTTAAGTAATAAGATTACTTGTACGAAAAATGATAATCGATAAACTTCGAAAGTCGTTTGTTCGTTGTTGAGTTCAAAGAAATAGAGTTGCGCATATTGTATAGTGCATATTATATTTAGAATTAATCAATTTACAAATTTCGTATACCGTATCGAAGCGCTCTGTTAATAAAGTTTAACTCTTATAGCTTAAAATTATTACCGAGTCGCATCTGTGACTATATCTTATAACGCAGAGTAAAAATATGAAGCGCAAATTACTATGTTTATAGACGATCGAAATTACGTTCTGGCGGTTTGCCTGGCTGACGGGAGCATCGTTATGCTGCGTTCATTCGACGACGTCTCGCCTATCACGATACGTACAAAGCTGAAAGCTCCCTTGCACGCGGAATGGAGCAATTCTAGAAAATTGTTGGCAATCGCGGGAACGAAGGATACGGATAACGGTCAGAATAGCCCGCACGAATACACGAATCTCTTAAAGTTTTATTCAGTGGCCGGTACCCTTGTGTACACCGCTGCGATACCATACACGCAGGTACGTATCTTTTCAGAACGGCAGCCGCGCTTATCTAACCGAGACATTACGATGGTATACGCGTTATTTCTACTCGTCTGTTTCATATTTATATCATAGTGTGCAGTATCGGCGCTCACATGGGGTCATAACGATAGAAGACTTTTCGTTGCGACCGGGGCACGCGTTCACGCAGCATGGGTGTCAAGGTAATACTCCATTTCTTTTCACAGAAGAGCACTATTACTCTAGCTAATTGTCTTTCATACTCAAGTGTTTGATATACGATGCACACGTTCTACAGACGAGTAGGTTCTCTGCAATTGCTGTCTCGTTTAGCTGTAAGAGCGTCTTTGACAAGGGAATCGAATGTTCAGCAACTTCCATTGCCACCGAGATTAAGAGCATCAGTGGCTGCTCTCTTCGCCAGCACAATAAGGTAAAACGCTATTCCATCTCTGTAAAATGTAAACTGATCATATGAAAGAATACTTTTTAGAATGTTTACACGTATATATTGTTCCTCGTGTCGAGAAACAACAATAAACGGCAATAAACGGCAGTTTTACTATATCATCCAGACTAAATGTGTTCATCGTCAAATTTTAAAAATTGCAAATTGTAATTTAACCTCGATGAAACATGAACGTGTCCAACTATGATCTTAACAAATTTAATTTTTATAGAGCCTTGTTCTATTTCTAATGAAATATTTTATTACACAGTCATACGTAATAGTTCATACATAACAGTCGTTTTATATATTTTAATAGTCGTAATTGAAAGACAACAGCTTTACGCAGTTAATAAAACATAAATAAAACAGTCTAATAATATGCATTTGCAGATGTTCCGTGCCAGAACCAAAGGAATTAAGACGTTTCGTGTCACGTCCACCTCCAGGGGGTGGAAGATTACATTGCACCATGCTCAGACACGCCGTGGAACCGGTACCATGTTATACGCTATATTTGGAGTATCTAGGTGGTCTAGTGCCTCTTCTAAAGGGCAGAAGGACAAGCAAAATCAGGCCAGAATTCGTGATATTCGATCCACAAAACCAAGATACTCTTCAAGTCGTGGAAGACACGTCACAGTGTCCATCGTTTAGCGATGGTTCCGATACAGAGAAAGACACGGCCGACCTGTGTGGATCACCCAGGAACAAAAGGAAAAGCAGGAGAAAAAAAGAAGAAAAATCGAACGAAGAAACCGACGATCTTACCTACGTGGATACCTTACCCGAGGTAAAGTATAGTTGCAATATTTCTTGGAATTTCGCGTTTCACGACGACGAATCATGGTCGATGATCTTTGTGAAAATGGAACGATTTAGGAGTGCACAGCACAGTACAGCGCGGCGCGGCATACGAGTCTAAAAGATACGCAAG
This sequence comes from Bombus huntii, assembly GCF_024542735.1. NCBI lineage: Eukaryota > Metazoa > Arthropoda > Insecta > Hymenoptera > Apidae > Bombus > Bombus huntii. The sequence continues at coordinate 53,603 of NC_066247.1, forward strand.
ATACTTGCGAGATAAAACGCAAACGAGTCTTTATACCTTTTTTTTTCTTTTTTTTTTTTTTTTTGTTAACACTTGTCCTTGTCAGTTGATGTGTAATACCAGTTATCCATATTGAGGTTAGGATATTGTAATCAACGTAGCTTCACTGTTATTTGTGACACCTCTTAACACGTTTTACTCCTCTGTTGGTGCCCCATACACCGCGCACGAGTACTTCTAACTCATTTCAACACTGGTACGGTGCAATGCACTTAAACTCGAGCATTAACGAATTGCGTGATGTAGCAAAGTTTAACGAGCCCTTTGAGCCTCAAGGTGTTGGAAAATCAGTCGTGTGACAATCAGTGTTGCAAGACGTATCTGTTTGCAGCACGCGAGGTTGGTCGAAGTAACGTCCAATATTTGGGGCACGAAATTCAAGTTTCACGGTCTGGCGGATTCGGTGCCCGCCAACTTGGGTCAGGTTACTTATCGAACGTCGTTGCTCCATCTACAACCACGACAAATGACTTTGGTGATGACGGAGCTGCGAGATGACGTGCCTGCAGGTACGTCTATACCATTTCCGTGATCACAAACAAAAATAAAGTTCGTTGATGACAAAACTCGATGATCGATTTTCTCGGTTAGGCCCAGATCCAACGTTCAACCCGAATTTGTTCTCCGAAGACGAAGAAGAATCGTTTCAGGAATTTCAAGCTGCCTCGAGAAACACGTCCGAAGCGCAGCCTCCTCCAATCGCACCAATGACGCCCCGAAACACGCGACTTAATTCCAATCGCCCGAAATCACAAATTTCCAATCAATTTATGACCAACGAGTCTTTACCAACCGCTTTGTCCAGAGTTGACAATTTCGAAAACGAGTTACCTTACGTGGACTTACAAGAAATGGGCAATCTGTACGAGAACTTGAGAACTGCGTCCACAAACACTTACCGAACTCCACCCAGGCACAATCCACCGAGATGTTGCGACGTACCGGCTCTTCAATCTCCGAAAAATGCGGTCGCGCCCACGCAGACTATAATCGCAACGTCGAACCCGGGTACCGATTACTCGAATAACATTCAGAGGATGAAAACCGCCCTTGCCGATCAGCCAGGACTCGTCTCGAAGAAGGAGCTCGAGAATAACAAATTTAATCAGATTTCTCAGGACGATAAAACTGTTTTAACGTCTAACTGTCCATCGACTATCATTCCCATGCCAATGCACAATGGACAGGCCTCGAATACAGAAGCATCGAGCAGTCATTCTCAGGGAGGTGTCATCGTAAATGGTCTGAGCACAAACAACAGCTGTCCTCCTCAGTCGCAAACAATATTTCTTAATGGACTGCACAATATCGCATGTTCGAGCAACGTGAACGAAACTCAGGGTAAAAATAACCATAACGTCAGCAGTTCGACAAACATTAGTCAAACACCGTATCAGGCGAACTCGAGCAATCAACACGGAACGAATAATGGTCCTTTGGGCAAGAATGGTATACACTTGTCGAGCAATCATTCGCCGGCCTGTTCTTATCAATTCCCAGAAAACATCGATCAATGTATCGGACAGTCTTGTTCATACTGCATTACGAGATTAAAAGATCCCACAAAGTTTCACTCAGAATCGTGCGGTAAAACAAACGCAAGTCAATCGAATACTTGTAATTCTACGACCGACCGGGTCGATGAAATGCGCTTCATCGACGAAGAGTGTCGCGGCGAAGCAGAAGCGTTCGATCAGTCGCGAGGAGTTCACAGAACTCAGACGGTTGTCAGTATCGGTCCACTCTGCGTCAACGACTCTATAGTCAGAAGTTGCAGTGTCGGTTATTTGGACATGGTGGACGCGCAACTGGTCCCTTGCGATATCGCCTTAAAAATGCTTAGAAAAGAGGCACCCAATAAGAGGTTGGTTTTGGTATCGAGAAAAACCAAGAGGAGGAAAAAGAATAAAACTCAACAAGAGATTGGACAGCAATCTTCAAAATCACCGAGACTTCGTAACTGTGGCAAATCAAAAAGTTTAGACTCTAGTGACATATTTCCGCCTAACGAACAAATATCATTGCCACCAAAATTGCCTGAACACGCTGAAGAGATTGTAGGCGCTACGAATATCGAGACTGTCGAAGACAAAAGTAACAAACCTTTGGAGAAATTACCAGACGCGACAGAGATGCCTAGGGAGTGTACAGAATACGTTACAGCCGCCAGTATAGTTAATTCTGCTCAAGTTAAATCTACACGGTTGAAGAGTTGTAATTCTCCTGCCAGGTGAGCCGATATTAGGACCACTTACCGAGGCTCGTTATTCTGTGATTGGAGTTAGGTTGGGGTTAGGTTGGGGTTAGGTTCTATTGGTTTTATTCGGCGATTTCGTTCTTTACGGAAAATCTTACCAATATTTGTTTTAATTTAAATTTGTTGAATTTAGAATGCATGCAAACTGAAGTTTTCACATTAATAACGCGTGCTAATATTCCAGAGTATCCAGTCCAAGTGGTTCATTGGCATCATCCTTAGACGGTCTTGCAGCTCGACTTCGAGATTTCGATGAAAGTCATTCTTTGCCACCACCGTCACCTCGTCCATCCACCAGGCAAATTACATTATAAGATTTGTATCATTTATTCGATAAAAAAAACAACCTTCCACCGACAAGTAACATTTTCCTTAGATTACCCAGAAGTTCGCCCAGTAGCCCAGCGCCTTCGAAGAAAGGTAAAAGACCAGCATCTGCTTCGCCAATTAGAAGAAGACTTTTATCGAGTCCTTTGTTAAGTAGAAAAGCACGAAAAAGTCGAGGCGAGAGTTCAGACGAGGAAGGACTTTTACAAGACGATTCGTCAACGAATTACAGAGATCTCGAAACGTTTCAAAAAGCACAGTTACGACAAAAGGTAAACAAAAAGAGGCTAGATATTAATACCTGCACATTACAATTCAACCATAAATTCTATAAAAATATTTCGTCTCGGAGATTCGAAATATATTACACTGTCATTCAATTATGCTGTATTGTTTATTAAATAAACAATCGATCGATTACACAAAGACTAATCTACTTTCAATTACGATATACAGTTAAAGCAGAAAGGAGCAGGGATATCTGGTAACAAATCAGAAGCAGTGCGGCGGGAGCTTGTGATGCACAATAAAGCACCTATGTGGAATGAATCCAGTCAAGTATATCAGCTTGACTTTGGTGGCAGAGTAACTCAGGAAAGCGCTAAAAACTTTCAAATAGAATTCAAAGGGCGACAGGTATAGAAATAGTAAATTTGAATGTTCTGTTTCACGTGATCAAATAACACATTTTCCTCGATATTACACTAGGTCATGCAATTTGGAAGGATAGATGGAAACGCCTATACATTGGATTTTCAATATCCTTTCAGCGCGTTACAAGCATTTGCCGTTGCCTTGGCTAATGTTACACAACGACTCAAGTAATCGTTAGTCACCGGTAATTCATTTGGTAATTCAAGTATGAGAGTCACTTCTTGATTTCTTGCTTCGTAATTGATTAGTAAGATTATTTTTCAGGTTCGCGTGTGACATTGTAAAAGCGAATTCTAAGAATATCGCTTGGAACGTATGCTGTAATTGCATAAATTATTCGTCCAAATAAAACCAAAAGAAGAAAGAGAAGAAAAATGGCGCGAGTGTTAGGAAGGCTAAAAAAAAAAACTGTAACAATATGCTACACATAGTAAAAAAGAGAATACAAAAGACACTTTTAAATATAGCTTTTGAACACGTTATAGAGCCACATGTCTTTCTATTATTAAGACTACTAGTGACGAACTGGAATAAATCATTAAGTAAACGAACAAGCGTTCAATCGCGATACAGAGATCTTTTTATGGAAATCTCAAAGTTGAGGGAATCTCATAGCCTTGCAGCGCCTTGTAACGCGACAGAAAAGATATAAAGAGAAACTTGAGAAAAAGGAAAAGGATGAAGGAGAAGGAGAAATAAAGGGGGAAGTAGAAGAAGAAGAAGAAGAAGAAGAAGAAGAAAAAGGGAAAGGAGAAGCAGAAGAAGAAGGAGAAGGAGAGAAAGATAGAAACGTAAAACCTGCCGAAGGCCTTACGCGAAAGTCTCTCGAATCAACACCTTCAAATTAAAATAACACGATACGTCAGTTCGCAGAATCTCTTTTTAGCAAATGTACAATTGAGAGTGATTTGAATTTGAGCGGAACACAAAGATTTTGTGACAAGGAACCGTGGTAAAAAGGATAAGATTTTGTTGAAATGCTTCTTCGTCGTACCGTCCAAAATATTTCGTTTCTCCCAACTTCGAGCGCTGATTTTTGTATAGTTTATGCGACACGTTGGAGTCTAGTGATGCTGTTGAAAGTTCGTCTCGTTCATTTTTGCGGTCCGCCGAGTATATTCGAATTTTATATACATATATATAGACGGGCTCGCATAACCATGCGAGTGTTTCATGTTGTTCGATTAAATGTTTCTTAAGGCGTATTGTAAAATGAAAAAAGCAAAAAAAAAAATAAATAACGCTAAATGATATAACGTCCGATCTGTGCTCGTTCTCGCCGAAGCACGGAAGACGAAAAGGGCAAATTGAAGAAGAAAGAAAAGACCAATTAAAAGAATGTAACTAGACAGTGCAAGAGGGAGAGTATTCCGCCAGTATGCCAGTGTGTATACGCAACAAACTAACTGTCGTCTGTACTTAATCCATTATCGTTGTATTTCATTCGCCTAATTATAAGTAATGTGAACAAGACAGAAGGATGAAATGAAGAAGGAAAGAAAAAGAGAAATATCGATTTCAGGCCTACACGAAAAACGCTTAAGGGATAGTTATTTTTTCGTCGAATCGAAATTTCGAGAGTGGGGCGCCTGAAACGATAGCAAACGAGAATGCGAGCTGTGCAATAACATAATTGTAATTTTTGTTGCCATATTCTTATATGTGATTCATGCGCGCGTCTAAAACGGCGTTTGCTGACGTAAATATACGTAAGACAAATGAAGGTGTAGAACAACTTGGTTTCTTACAAAACGGTGTGTGTTATACTGGTTGTAACCCTATTTTTTGCAGACATGTATGTACATACAAGCAATTTTAATAAGGCAGGTTTTTTTTCGACGATGTTTACAATTAATTATAGTCAGGCCGCCCCGTATTGACGAGTTAGCGATAAATATACAAATATTTATGCCACGTATTGACAGTAATCGTCGGTATACATATAGAACCGCTAAATCGTACGGTTGATTTGATTTCTAGACAACGCTGTATGTTGAATTATATTGTCGTCACCAGTAGTAGATAGCACCTTATAAAGTACGTGATGTATCATCAACAACAAGTTGGTTTTTCGTTGATACACTGTTGCATTTGCACCGTGAAATACAAGACGCTAATCCATGGAATAAACAACGGCATGCGTTAGGCTACGTACATACAGAGAGCGGTAAGCGGTAAGTGTCAACATTTGTATCGGCTTTGCCTTTATCGTCACATGTCACTAGTTTTATCGCTGTATCGCCTACCGCTTATTTCTCTCTGTACGTCCACGAGCTTAGCGCGTGTGAAAAAATTTTTTTATTTCGTGTTTATAGAGGAGTAATGAACATCTGAAAACGAGAAAAATGCAGAACACACGCGTTCAAAACAATAGTATCGATCGATTGAATTATACAATCGTTTCTTGATGTTCTTTCGAGTGTTTCCTTAAAATTCTTCATGAGTTCGTTTTTGTATGTTTAAAAATATTATTTCGTAGGTATACGGTTACGTACTTATTGGTTAATATGTACTCCCCATATGATAGATTTTATTATAGCTGTCGACCATGCGTCATCGCAACAATTATAAGTCAGTTTGTACTTTTCGGTATGGTCGCACGATGTACGAGTTTTCATCAGTGAAGGGATTAGAAAGAAAACACGAAACCGTACATAGGAAAGAGAAAAAGAATATTGCGTCACGTTACGGTGAAAGCTTCGCGATAATTAACTTTTCATACCTGCACGAACTTTTGATATCAAGGAAAGAATCGCATCAATGTGACCTATTTACCTTTCACATACGTTACACTTTTATTACACCCGCCGAGCAAGACGGACTTGAGTCACGCTACGTACAAACAACATCTATATCAATGACTAGTCATTTCCGCCACGCACTAGTTTCTCCTTGAAGATCTATTAACGTTTACGACCTGCGTCATCATTGACGAGACAATATTCACGCATAAATGAAAATCCATGCGTTCAACAAAAAAGAATAACAAATTGTCATATAATATTTTTTGGATTATCACTGAATCTTCATCGACATACCTTTCTGACGATGAATAGTGCCTACGTATACATTAATCAAACGGAACGACCTACGAAATACGAAAGTTGAGTACCGAACTAAAACAGAAACATCACACAGCGGATCGTTCTTGATATTCTATCGTTGTACAGCAATTGTGTATTTTAACGTACTATAGATTCACATAATCTGTCTAAGGCGTTTGTATCTATAGGTAATATATGTAGTTACACGCGCCACAATCGTGACTGAGTTCGAAAATGTTCGGCCTAGCTCAACAAATCATATTTGCTATATGTTACATGTTCGTTAACTGATGGTGATATCTCCTCTGTCTTTTGTTGATATATTCCGGTTTCTCTATGAGCATAACGTTGAGATTATGCCTGAAATTATGCACATACAAATAGAGATAAAAATGCTGTGCTACGTGTAAAACTTTGCAATTGAATAATTATTATATTGCACTGATTAACAACACGTCATAATGAAAATCGTATCAATATTAGTTCTTTTGTCCCTTCTATAATAATATTGTTAATTTGTGCTCTTATTGTTAGCGCTAAACGATCATTTTGCATCTGTGCAATGCAATTTTGTTACCGAATTCATTGATTATCAAATATTTGTAAATAAAGAATGAAATTCTACACAAGATTGTTATTCTTTATTTTTATATAAATTTCGACTGAACTATGCTTTTGTTTAAATAAATGTAGCACACTCAAACCATGGTCGACATACAGGCACCGACGAAAAGTTAATGATAACAGGATTAGTTGATGATAAACCGTGTATAGAATAAACGGTATGAGGAAATATGAGACACGGTACATCATGTAAGGCTTTGATCGTGCCGAGAACGTCGAGCGGCAAGAGCGATCACACAAGTGAATGACAACGCAGCAGAAAATAAATCAATCACTCGTGGAATCCCAAATAACGCGTCAACTCTCAGTTACTTTGTGGCTTATTTTATATAAATCTATAAGTTTAATATATTTTCTGCTGCTTTGTCGTCACTTGTTTGGTCGTTCTTAGCGCGCGCCACTCTCCTATATGAGCAAAGTCTAAAATGCCAGATCCATTTCTATCGCTTTCGACAACTGACTTTAATATTACATATGTAATTCTCATATCTGCCGTAGCAAATCGCAGAGGGCGTAAGGAACAATAATCTTTTTCGATGTCGGTATTTCAGAATGTGAAACACGAAAGTCTCATATTTATCATAGCGTCAGGTAAGTCTATCCTGTATTTAGTCAATGGTAGCACAGACCACCGTCTCGTCTGTAATCTGTAACAGAAGCAAGGGTGGGGGCTACTATCTATTAATGTTCTGATACACTGAATTATCGAAGTATTATAACTTATCTCACAATCCCTCGTAAACTGTTCGGGATGTGCACTTACGTTTCGCTTTAATATATTTATAATATAATCAAAAATTGAGGTATGTATTAAAAATTCCCAGTGTTCTTTTTAAATATGCCGAATTTCACTCATCAATTTTCTGAAACGGGGCGTTGCATGGGAAAAATCGCATAAATAAATCGTTAACGAAAGAAAGGAGAATACATAGTAAGTGATAAAGACAGTATCAGGGAATGAAATGTGTCGAGAAAGAGGAAGAATAAGAGCTAAAGATCAAGTGTATAAATGTGTGTGTATGCCGTATATACATATGTATATACATACATATGAAATAAAGAAAGAGTGTTAGCACTTGTTTTGCATTGAAGATTATTTAATTACAATATCTACGTTAACATGTATCGAATCTACTGATCAAATTTTTATGATAATTTGGAAGAAAAACATGTAGAAACGATGAAAGACATCTAATACATATAGATAATATTATCTTTCTTTTAGATGAACGTATATTTTCTTGGTGTTAATAATATGAAACAACTGATTAATAATTATTTTGAAGCCAAAGAACCATGGCAAATAGTGACTATAACCAGTACAACCATCCTTGCCACAGTTTGGTTATGGAATTTTGTCTTTCAAGATGAGAGTATGATTATTTGTAATGTATACTAACATTTAAAAATTTGCAATGAATAGCAAATTTTGTTTTCTAGGTCTGGTAGAAAGAGCAAAGAAGCAACTGTTTAGTTTAAGGAATTTTATACCTGCTATTAGAAATAAAATTGATCAAGAATTAGATAAGATTAATCAAACGTTCGAACAAGAAACGTTACAGAGAATAAAAGATATTCCTTTCATTGTGAAACTTCCAGAGAAAAGTTTAGAACCGAAAGAAATATTAGAAAGAATAAAAAAATGTGTTCAGTTAGGTAACAAGCAATTGAAAAAAACTTATTATAGTATACCAATATATATAATTGTTATTTAGGTGATTATGATTGGAGAAATGGTAAAGTGTCTGGAGCTATATATAGAGTTGATATTAATCTTTTACAATTAATGGGAGATATTTATAGCATTGCATCATATACAAATCCATTACATCCTGATATTTTTCCTGGTATATGTAAGATGGAAGCAGAAGTGGTGAGAATAGTTTGTAATTTGTTCCATGGAGATGAAGATTCTTGTGGCACTGTAAGTTGTTTTCATTTTAAAATGCTGACCGATCGAACTAACTTAAGATGTAATAAAATGTTTTCAGATGACCAGCGGTGGTACAGAATCAATCTTATTGGCATGTAAAACATATAGGGATTATGCAAGGAATGTAAAAGGTATAAAAAATCCAGAAATAGTAATGCCTATAACAGCACATTCCGCTTTTGATAAAGCTGCTCAGTACTTAAAACTTAAAGTACGTTCTGTCCCTGTCAACCAACATAGCTATACTGCTTGTATTAAATCTATGGAAAAAGCTATTACAAGGAATACAATAATGGTATATAGGAAATAACTTTCAAATTAGATTCAAATTGATGCATTAGAATTAATGTAATATTTATAATAGTTAATAGGGTCAGCACCAAACTTTCCGTATGGAACAATGGATAACATTAAAGCAATTTCTGATCTAGGAATAAAATACAATATTCCGGTTCATGTTGATGCTTGTCTCGGTGGATTTTTAATTTGTTTCATGCCAAATGCAGGTTTTAATGTACCACCTTGTGACTTCAGACTTTCTGGAGTTACAAGTATATCGGTTGATACGCATAAAGTACATAAATAATATTACAATTATACATACAATGTTGATTAATTTTATTTAATAATACAGGTGTTTTATATTATTTTGTTTCTTTCAGTATGCATATGCTCCGAAAGGTTCTTCGCTTATTCTTTATAGAAATAAAAAGTTAAGACATTATCAATATACTATAACAACCGATTGGCCTGGTGGTATATATGGTTCACCAACTGTAAGTGGTTCAAGAGCTGGTGGAATTATAGCAACATGTTGGGCTACATTATTGTATTTTGGTTATAATGAATATATAGAATCGACAAGGAAAATTATAGAAACTACTAAATATATTGAACAACGGTACGTATTTGAATTTCTTGCCAAATCTGTTAAACTGTATAATCGAATGTTTGGAATTGATCGCAGATTGAGAAAGTTGGATGGAATATTTATTTTTGGTACCCCGGCTACCTCGGTTATAGCATTAGGGTCAAATGATTTTCACATTTATAAACTTTCGGAAGCTCTAAATGTAAGAGGATGGAACTTGAATACACTTCAGTTCCCATGTGGCATACATCTTTGTGTTACATATGTCCATACACAATTAGGTGTAGCAGATCAATTTTTAAATGATGTTGAAACTGAATTAAGTATAATCTTAAAAAATCCAGATGCTCCTGTTGATGGGAAGGTAAATATAACTATTAAGTAATTTTTATATAAATACCATATACAATATCCTTTTTCAGTTTGCAATTTATGGAATGAGTCAGAGCATACCAGACAGAAGTATTGTTGGCGATTTCGCAAAATGTTTCTTAGATTCCATATACTTTACGCCAGGAAATAAAACAATGGTTAATAATGGATCAAGTATCTAAATTGATTGCACTATTAGCTTACTTTTTATAAACTCAAATGTAAGAGTAAAGAAGAAATGAAAAAAGAAAAAAAAAATAACATTAATTTTCTGAAATCTCTTATATAATTTTAATTAAAAAATCTAATCGACCCATATATATTTTTTAAAAGATTGAATTTAAAAAACAAAATAGAATTCAAGACCATATAGAGTTATGAACATATATTGGAGAGATTTAATACGTATAAATGGAATATTTTGTACAATGCAATGGCATTTTGAATTATTTAAACATATACTTTTAAAGTACAAAACTTTATTCTAATCAATTTTTTTTAAATAGACGATATCTTATTTAACAGCAGTATTTTTACGCATTTCATGAAATATACAATACATGTACACATATTCCGTTATAGACTTTTAATACATCCATGTGTACAATTCTTTTGGTACTTTTTATAGAATATTATGTAAAGATATCTATCTATATATTTTATACATTTTTATTATGTTCATTCTAATATTACATAACTACATCAAATTTAGATAACAAAAACGTATTGAATGTTAATTCTATTACTAGTAGTAATAACGTATAATTTGGTGCCATATATTTTTATATGCTTGGCAGTGGAATTATTGAGAATAAAGAATTGAAATAATATACTAATCTCATCACCCTTCCATAAAACAGTAATTTCCTTAATTACAGTAGACTCCCGTATAACGTAAGTTTTTACAACGCGAATTCCTATAACGTGCCAGTGTCGCGAATTCCTATAACGTATCACTAACGTATCAGTGTCATGTATTCATGATTCGAGATAGCTTACACTTAAAATACGTATGTATACATAATACAGAAGTATTTTGTAAATTACGTTTATAAAGGAAGTTAATTTAAGGACATGATGGATGAAATTAAAAAAGAAAAAAAATGTTAAAACAGAAATGCATTTCTATTAAAGAAAAAGTTGCAATGTTAGATCAGCTGAATTGTGGAGAAAAAGTAAAAGATACGATTTTTACGTACATTAATAATATATTATTTTTAATCAACTTCGTATATGTGCCATTTATTTTTAAAATACTATCCTATTTGATGAAACACAGAAAATAGAAGTTGGCATAGCAATAATCAGTTCAAACGTATTACTTTAGATTATGCGCGTTATACGAGAAAAATTCACGTACAACGCGAATTCATGCATTAACCGCGTTGTACGACAGTCCACTGTACAGTGGCTGACGAAAGTATTCGAACGCTTACATATGTAAACTTGAATGGCCGAAATAATGTACGTTAACGTAATTATGCACGAACATAATAATAGAAATATAACGAAATGGATCATATCTAATTCAATAAAATAATATAAAACAGAAATTGTTGTTCGTCTATTATCACCTTATGAAACGAAAGAAACTTTTCGGACAACCTAATGATATCGAGATAAACGGGCAATTAGCACCTTGATTATTAGCTCTAATAATAATAAACAGTATAATTGATGCGAAAATTTTCAGCCTGAATGTTGTTATTGTTTGTGAATTGCAAAAGAAAGTATATATATGTCGATGTAGTATGTAGTGTATGGAGTAAGTATAAGTATGTACCTGTAAGAGTTATTTCCATACAAAATCCCATAAGATTTAAAAGTGATTAATTTCTGAATATTCAAGTACATTGTTCTTTATTTTGAAATGAATCACGAAACAAGTCTTTGGTGAACTATGTTTAAATCGATTGCCGTAATAATACTAAAATGCAGAAATTAAGTAAGTTAACTTTAAAAGAATGTGTAATCTCTAAAGCAGCAGTATTGATAGCTTTACTTGCTCAGCTCTTTCTAAGAGATGCTAAGAGATTTGTTTATAAGATGTAAATGTATTGTTAAAGAGATGTATTTATATATTTTCTTTTTTGTTACGTTTCGATTCGTATTGTATTTAAATGATTAAAATAAAACATGCCCGCTGATAGATATGTTTGAAGGTTCCTTGAGTTAGGGAGCAAAACTCGGTTAAAATAGTTGATTTTTCTCCCCGCAATATAATATAATATATAATATAATATAATATATAATATAATATAATATAATATAATATAATTTTAATGACTATATAATAAGTACAATACTGTAGCTTAAATTACAAGTACTCATCAAGAACAAAATGAAAATTTGAAGTGTGGCTAACGTAGCGTATGCACAAGTAATTGAAAATTACATACATATTGCCATGCGACCGATATCGGTCGATCAAAAGCTCGATAATTCCTGATTGGAACTTCCTCGCTGCCAATTCGGTTATGGTTATAATCGAGCTATCCGGCTCGAAGACGTCAGATTCGTATGTTGATTCAACATTACCACCCAACCAGCTCTCTTGTCACGTACGACCTTTCGATTAAGTTAATTATTTTGAAACAGGAGGCCACTGCTATGAACGTGTATTATCAATGATATAGCTCGCATGAATAATAAATAGGAATGTAACATGCCTAGCAGTAAGTAGTAAACGAAAAAAATGTAGTTAAAGCAAAAAAATTTGATACTATTAGCAATTAAAGTAGTTGGGATAATTAAAAGGATTAGAATCTAGGGGTATACGTATATATAGCTATATATGTTAAATCTCAGACATAGAATGAGAGATACATGCGGCTGTTATAATTTCTACCAGATAATAGATCGATGAATACTGTATATACGTTTTACTATATAATACAGTCATCAGAAAACCTTTTTATACTCGAGATCGTTCGAGAGATCCATTATCTTTACGCGTCTACTATTTTATCTGTTATCTCTCTGCGTTCTTAAAACCTAGACACGTTTATAACCATTTCGCATGTTCTGTTTGCGTTAGTACGTAATTATATAATTACGCGTAAATTTATTTCGTAACATCATTTTGAAAATTGAAGCAAATTATAGATTTTTGATATTTTCTTTCAATTCATACAACTATTTGAAATGACAACCGATTGAAATGTTTGTCCGGCTTTCGAGAAAGCGAAGAATATCGCGAATAGCGAATGAAACGAAATTTTGAGAAATTATTTAGTATTACAGGAAAGGGGCCATAAAGGAAAAAGACATTTTCATTTTGAAGGAATGGCGATGCGCGTGATTTTTAGCTGAAAGTTGCAAGAAGCATGACAGCAAGAGAGAAAACTTTGCTTCTGTTGGCGATTGTTACTCGATCCGTGCGAATGGAAATAACGTGAGCAATCAAACAACCACGGTGAAACGAATGCCGTGGTCGAATTGTTTCATAGAAAAATTATTTTTCACGTTCGTGAAACCAGAAAACCGTTATTGAAATGGCATTGCGTCGTTTTGTCTTTTGGTGCGTTCTCCTTTGTGTTTGCTTTGATAAAAATCCCTTGAAGCTTTTACGTGCGATTATTGAAGGAAATATCATTAATTTTGGTCGTGTGACGAAAAGATAGGAAAGATTTTCAAGTATGGTATAGATCCAAGTCGCAAAGGTTTCTAATTAATTTATAAATCCTCTTGGAATGAAATCACTTAATAACCAGCATAACCGTTTCGGTCGACATTTCATTGGTTTAAAGGCTTTGCAAATATCAAAATACAATTAGAAGTTTCGATTTATTGTATCGTGCTTGTCTTCGTAAACACATATTCGACAACAAAACGATGATTATGTACGTGTAACCGGTATATAATACCGTAGAGACGTTTAATTTTAAAACACTAGTGACTGGTTTTATTAATCGAGGAGTCAGATTAAAGGAGATTCACTTTTCTCTTTTTAATTGCGTATCTCATTGATTTATTCTAAATGTCGAACAGACAAAGGAAACTATGATCAATATATCATTATGAAAGAGAACAATTATCTAGGAACAATCTCGAGACACAAGTAGGTCTCTTATCTTACGATAAGTGGGTCTCGCAGAAAAACGAAGATACAAGTATAGTAACAAAGATGAAGAGAAGAATGGTATAAAGTATAAAAGGAGGAAAAGTCGATGTTCGAAGTAGAGAGAAGTTGGCAATAGAGCTCCAGTGGCTGGTCACGGATAGGCTAGAGGAGGTTAGCGTTTCGAGTACGCGCTCTGCGTCCAAGCGTCGCGTCGCGTCGCGTCAGGACGCGCGAGTATTGCGAGACGTCGTCGATCAGTATCGTGGAAGCGCGCGTCCCGTACCGCTCGGGCAACCCTTAAATCGCGTGCAACATTTCACGAAGAACGACGTTTCGTCATTGACGTGTGAAATTATTCGCGAACGAATCGAGTTTACGCCGAGATCTTGACATACCGGTGAGTCTTTTGTCGCAAAATTTTTCTTCCCACTGATAAAAACACAAGAAAAAAAGAATAAAGAGGAAAGAGCGTAGGAAACGAACGAATAATGTTTAAGAAAAAGTGCTTAAGAAAAATGGAAGGGAAGTATAGGATAAGTAGGTAGTATACGGCGAAAAAAGTGTTATGAAAATGTAGACCGTGAGAAACAGCTTCGGCTTTAGCACGTCCATTAACAGTGACATCGAGCAGACTTACAATTGGTTTTCCAAGTTACAATATGCTAGGTTATAGGGAGTATCGGACTGGTCTTGCTTCGCGAAACCAATATCGCTGATAAACATATCGCGTCGAATCTATAACAACGTATATTCTTTACTTTTTCGCGAGCAATTGAAACTTGTTACCTGCGATCTATGTGTACAGGTGAAATTTTTATTGTAAAATACGTGACAAGTTAATCATTTCGAAGAAGTAACACTGTTCTCGTTATTTCTCTTTCTATCGTATCGTATACGATAAAATGATAAATTGTCGACGCATTAACGGATACCGTGAAACGAGATCTGAGATTTACCATTGTAAAAATAAACGAATACAACTTGAAATAGATGAAACGGATGAATTGCTGCCGGAGCAAAGCGCTTGTGAAATTGAAACGCGACGTTGTGTCGCCTCGCGACTACAAACTGTCCAACTATTCTTCGAGTCATGGAATCGGCGAAATGCGTGCGTGTATGCGTGCACACTATACGTACATACGTAAAAATATAAAACTCAATTGTTCAAAGAAATTGAGAGAAAGTTGTCACGAGTTGTAAAACGAAGAACTTGGACGTGTTCCGTTCTTTAATATACCTTGGTCCAAGTTCTTGGAAGACTTGTTAACTCGTTGTTACACAGGTATCTCTAGCGTTTCTCGTCGTTACGTTATCGAATATTCGTATCGAGATCGAGGAAAGCTTGGAAGCGTCGAAACTTTGATTTAAAGCGTTCGCAAGTAGCGAAAAGAGAGTGCTGCAGTCGAGGAAATTTCAAAGAGTGCAATCTGCGGCGTGGTAAGGGTGAAGTAGTTTGGTGAAACGTAAATGAAGATATTCACCCATCGCGTCGGCGAATCGACGATCACGAACGATCTATAAACTCATCTGGTACACGGTTCCGCGTAATTGGGTCGAATGAAATTTTCGTCGAACCCCAATGGTTTGCAAATGGTTCGCAAATTAATGGTGTAAAATGCATTTTAAGCGGAGTATACGATCCTACATACTGCATCGTTAATATCTAGCGGATGTTGAAAACTGTGCATCGTCTACCGTGGTAAATATTATGCCTGGCTACATTTCCAATCGTAGAAACGTTGTAGCGAAACTCCAACCAACTAAAATTTACTTCTATGTTCCGATCGTTTGCCTTCTGTCCAGCGAAGAACCAACGGACAACCAGCGACTACTTTATGATCTGAAACACTTTGTTTCGGAGCTTTCTGCCGCACCGCCATTGTTATACCAGATAGGTACATACTTATCTTATCACAAATTATGTGCACGGCTCGTCCGTTGTTTAATTGTCTTTCCAACGATGTCTGTTCGTAGTATGTGCTCGACGTACATACATATTCCGTAATCTTTTACCGATCCATGAAAATAAACGCGGACGACGCGGCAGGTTTGAAAGATTTTGCACGAACGTGCTCGTACGGATTCGTATCTGTGGTGGAAAATCACGCATCGGAGGAAAACCGGGTACGCGTCGATCCTGTAATGAAAACTGACAGTGTGCGACGAGGCGGGAGTTTCGACGGTTCCACCGGCGATTTCATAATTACGACAATTTATGAACAACCACCAGCGGATCGCGATCTGTTCAAACTATATTTAATAACATTCAATGTCACGTGGGTGTAATTAAATTTTCCGAAATACACGACCAGCTGATTCGCGTTCAAATAAAATGTAATGATTTTGAAAACTTGAAATTTTTACGATGTTTGTGTTGTCCTAGTAGCCAATCTGAAAGATTTGTTGCACACTAAACCGAGAAACTCGTAGGAAAAGTGATACAAGTGATACTAAACGATATTTAATTCGAGGAAACCGTAACTTAAAATAGTTTAATCTTAAAATGGTTTAATAGAGAAGTTTGCATGTTTCTAAACGTTAAAACACATAGACTTTTGTACTCGTAAAAGTGAAAAAATATACGATAAAGTCGTATTTAGATTTAGATACGTATGTCACATATATACACATGTTTCGTATGTGTCTCGTTTTTGGGAAAAATGCTCTTGTATGGTTTTTTCACTGATGTAAGGCTTAATTGAAGAAATAGAAAGAAATCGAAGTT
The DNA here is from genome assembly GCF_024542735.1 of Bombus huntii. Taxonomy (NCBI): domain Eukaryota; kingdom Metazoa; phylum Arthropoda; class Insecta; order Hymenoptera; family Apidae; genus Bombus; species Bombus huntii. The sequence goes on from NC_066247.1 coordinate 70,512, forward strand.
GATATTTAGTGTATCGTAGAAAAAAGCCAGCGTGCTTCTATATTCGTGGCCCAATGAAAACCCCTTTTCGTGTGAAATGGAGCTAAACAGAGGAAGGAAAGTTGATACGCATCGCTGTAATATGTATGTGTATTCCGAATTCGACGGGGTTATCGGTCAAGTTAAGCGCGACGCGACGATTCAAGGGGAAATGATCGTTGGCCAACAAATGTAATTGTTGTTGGCGAGCTTGTAAATACGTCTAATTAATGTTACCGAGGGTCGTCGAGGCTCGATCTTGATGCGTCCGCGAGCGCAAAGGAACGCGATAACATTGCTTATTAAAAAGAAATCATCGCTACGATTAGCCAGTAATTTTATTATGCAAAAGAGGGACCGTGTGCCGATCATCGTATCAAATATCGATCGTCGATCGATTGTCACGATACTCGCGTTCTGTACTTGACGTCAATCGAGCCTAATAACGTACTCGCTACTGCTCGAAAGTTATTTTATCGAATAACACCTATGGCAACGATGTCCTTTCCTGAAATAACGAATGCAATGGGAAAGTGATAAACGAGTGGTGATAAAACGCAAACAATAACGGTAGCTTTGTTTGCGTAAGAAAGCAAGAATCTATCAACTGTGGTAGAAGACAAAAATCAGGCTAGATTTGTTCGGAAAAGACGGTGTCTCTTTCTTTTTGACGAATAAGATTCTTACAACGATGTGGCATTGAATAAATTACACGTGGACGATGCTCGATTGAAATTTTCTATCGTTCCTCGACAAGCATTTTACTTAGATACTTTACGTTAATATATTTTTCGACGTCGATTTATATCATTCTAAAGTTAATGGGTTCAGACCTGAAGATTGTACGAAACACAATAATATTTCGCTCTACTTTCTCGATCGTCTAAGGTTCGTTGTCAGCTTGTAATATCCTTTTGTATGACAGTTAATCGTTTCTAAATGACAACAGAATTTACTTTATAGATACCGATTAATAACCACGCTAACTCTATGAATACAGCTGCGATATGCTGTGATGTGAATAGTTACTAGCTAATTCTAATTCTGTACAGGACATCCTCAGCTTTTTACGGTTATTTTATGCATTTCGATGCAAATGCTATTCGTCGACGTGGGTCGTCTTTTTCATAAAAAATCATATTACTAAACTTGCTACATCAATGTAAAATAAATATAAAGATATAAATTTACGTTGCATTCAAACATAAGGCGAGCTATTAGATTTAATTCTTCGCCTTTTTTCTAACTGTTCGAATGCTAAGCTTATTACATACTAGTTTCGATTCGAATTTCGTTGCAATTCGGTCAACTGTTTTATATAGATCACAGTTTTAATTATAACACATATTAATTTTAAATATTGATGAACTTTGGAAATGTAATAAAGAATTCCATGTGGGAGAATCGTTGTTTCACGAGATCTCTTCTCGTTTCCCGCATCGTCGACGATTGTGCCAATATTTGCTGTAAATTATAATCTGTATACATATTACTTTGGCAGTATTACAATCTACTTATGAGTTTAATATACATATGTATGTGTGAAAAATACATCTTACGAAACATTAATCATATTCACATCCTACTACATTAATATTATAAAACAGCGCGAGTAACCAACTGCTGCTGTGCTGGAATATACATATGCAAAATGCATTCTCATTTGAGATATTATCAAGCTCAGAATTCTAACTACGGTAATGTAATGTATACAATCATTTATACAATCTGTTATCGGAAATTCACGCTATGATTTTATCGAATTCTGTTCTTGTTACGATTTGCTACGATATTTTGAAATTCTTTCGATAATTTACTTGCTTCATTTTTACACATTTTTCTTACATATTACTTATTTCGTATAGAACGTAGCTGTAATTTTTAATAACATTTCAGTAGTTGGACATTCTAGCGCTATATCGCTGTCAGTTGGAACCGTAGAAAAGTTTTCCATTCATTTTTAATCGGTTAATTCGTTGGTTCTTCGTTGAATCGCCATCACCATCGCCGATGGTTGATAGTGTTAGTTAAGATGGTGTTATGCCGTAAAAGGAACAACAAGAATGAAAGGTATCTCTCCGATAGAAACCAGTAACCAGCCAAGAGGAAAGTAAAGAATAAACGAATAAACAATTTAACCGCTACGTTTTCTGTTACTGCTTAACAAAACACGGCAACGAAAGAAGAAGAAGAACGAGAGATTATAGTTTGAAATTCTATTCATTTTTTATCGCATTTTTATTACTATGAAACTCATAAACACATATGGTTTATAAACGTAGACTATGTCTATTGCGTAAGAAAGATCATGCAATCTATGAACCTACTGAAATTTTATGATATATCTACAGGTATACATATATATTTGATAATTGCCATTGTCATATATATATATACACGTGACACTAAGTTGTGACTTTACAGCGATGACACTGAATGTTACAACAGTGTATTCAATTGCAGCCCTTCTCCTTCATAAAGAGAAAAATCATGACTTTCTGCCACGTGGAAACGTACCGTAACAGTAAGTAGCAAGTAGTAAGTAGTAAGTAGTGAGTAAGCAAAACATTTAAATATTGACAAATAAATTAAATTGACTAAATTCTAACGAAGATTCATATTGATCGTCGTAATATGTTACATGTACATTGGTGATGGCGCCGAGACAGATATTCTTGTCAAGAAGTCGATGAAATCATATGGTTTGACAGTTTCGGAATCCTGTTGAGAGCGTCGATCACTGCCATTGCAAAGGACAATGCGATCGAGAATCACGAGTCTAGGGACATTTCTGATCAAATCCAGTTCAAATCTACTGTAGTTCACTGATTATTGTTCACGAGTTTCAATCGAGGAACGCTGATAAACCGAGCATTCTGTCAAGTGCACTATCCACTGTACGTGATATCGGAAAGAGACCACTGCCTGCTGTCTCGTCAGCGGAAAAGATGAGAGGACAAAAAGAGTCGACAGATTAAATAACAGATACATTTCTTCATTTTGAAGAAATTATTGTCGTTTCGTTCCTATATCGCTTCTAATCGACCGCCCAAACAGAGTTTATTGTTATTGTTAGAATAGGCACGTGAAATGTGGCCGACTTGGAAAGATGAGAAATAGTACCAGATTTATGGACGGAGTATAAGCGTAATGCATTCGAGATACGCCTGAAATGAAAAGATACTTTGATCGAAATCTATCTATCAGAGAGATAAAAAGTGTAGTGCAATGAGGAGATTCTGGTATGTGAAAGAGTATTTATCCAGGAAAAAGTATTGTGCCGTTTGTCGTTCGACGTTGGTGAAATTCTTGCAATACTGAGATTAGTACGTTATTATGGTTGTTATTGTAAACGGCTGATCTTTTAAAATTATACTTTGGATCTCTGTACCTTGGGGTACTATGCATTACCTACAACAAAAGAATTTAATACTCTAAAAATAGTCCTTAACGTTTTTTTATGCGTGATATAATATTGTTTGCATAGATGTACATTTTGACACGTCTTGTCCCCATTTCTTATTAAATTATCGTCCTGTTCAATTATTATATCGATTTATGTGTTAATTAAAACGTTTAATTGACCGCCACTGATCAGGACAATGGGGCAAACAGCGTGTTACAATTATCAATTTCCTACATAATTATTGTGGTTTACCAGAATCATCGATTAAGTTTGCATCCTGTGTCGTAAGTGAATGTGTATCGTTTTTAAATATTCACTAGGATCTAATATCTAAGATTTCATAAGTTGTACAAAAATCAGGGTATTTTAACGGGCGAAGAACATAGATCATGCTTAAATATAATTGCGTGACTACAGTTTTATTTGTAATTGTAATTTGTTTTGTCACGTCTTACATCTTCTATACTCGTAGTCGATAATCGCTTTCTTTACCACTCGTCTCTTTTAACCCTCTTGCCGTTAATACCTAACCCAGAGCCGCTATTGTACATCAGTGACTCTGTGGTTCTCCCGAAAAATACCTTTGTCTGATATTTTTTCATTTCTAATAAGATTTTAACAAATTTAACGACACTTTATTTCTATAAAATAAGTTTTTCTTTTGGACTAACTAACAGAGATATGTTGTATGTTTTACTTTAGTAATGAAATTTTCATTATTTTTAAGAAAAATATGTCAGTTGATAGATAAGTGACTTGAAAAATGCACATTTCCCAAAATATTTTTGGTCAGTGCATAGAAAATTTGGAAGGAGCTAAGAGGTTGAACGATCGAGACGTTCAACTTTCAAGATGTTCTTCAGATTTTAGGAATGGAAGGCTAGAAAATTCGATCTCGTAGCATGTTACTTAAAAAGCGACGCGTAATCGCTACGCGGTTAAACATGTAAATGTGATTGAAATATTTGAAGGAAAATAATACGAATGTTAATCTCGCGACTGGTTTGGTCACGAGTGACCACGATAGATATAGTGGATTAGATACGTTAGATACGTAGTGAAAGATCACTGATAGCCTTTAGCACGTGAAATAGGTACATATAACTAAGAAACATTTAATTCTACTGGTTAATAATACTATTTAACAGCGGTTTCTATTTGGCGCAACAGCTATCGAGAATCGCGATATGTGAAATTTATAGCCAAGATCGGATTCGTAAACCGTGACGGGGAGGTTGTTACTTATAGTATACGCGTATCGTTTCTTGCGGCCGTGGATTGAATCGGCGAATTAATTGAAGTGAATCGCCGAAAGGCTATAGGATGTATAAGTATTCTAGCCGGAGGCCCGTCAGGATGCCTGGAAGCACGGAAGTTTGACGAAGGTTGGTCGTCGGATGGTAACAAATCTTATTATCTTAGTGAATCCGGGCTAATACATCGGGTACTTTGTGTCGCGAATTCAGCTCGAGAAGCCCGGAATATTTCTCTACGAGGGAGAAAGGAACACGATTATTTATAAGCGTTTTAACTGCCCTGCAAATCTCAATTCGCACTTAGTATGATGAACAATCAGTTGATATTTGTTTATTCGTTGAAATGTCTTAAAAGAACAATTATGTATATATTGATATATGTTGAACAGTTGATGTCAATATTAATTACTAATACTGGTGATATTTATGATGCCGTGTTTCCGTTCCCTACTACTCTAATAGTAGAGATACACGATGTAACTACTAGAATTCGGAATTTACTAAATGAATATAATATCATTCGCTTTTAAAACTTTCGAATTATGATATTTTCTGCTAATACATGGCAAGTATTTTCTATATGTATACGTGTAGTGTATGCTGTCGAGACAGATCGATCGTGAGTATTCTCTGAAAGAGTTTTTCGAGTGACGGATAGTTGTGAAAGGAGAATGAAAATGAGTAAACATGGAAAGATTAAAATAGGCCAGCTAGCACACACGAGCACAAACATAACAGCGTTCGGCTCGATTTGAAAACTAGCGTATAACGTGCCATAGTCGCAGTTGCTAGTTTCTGGTCTCATCCGCCAAACTATTTTAAGAGTTTTAAAGTCCTAAATGGTGAATTCCATCATTTCGCAAAGGTTTTGAGATAATATGCACGTTCGTGCGTTTCTAATTTTCCGATGTTGCGAAGGATATACGGGTAAATATACCGAAAAGGGTATGTCTCGTTGATTTCAATGACTTTCAAATACGTTATAGAGAACAACATTTCGAATAACTTTATATTCATAAAAATGGCTTCTGATTTCTCTTTAGTTGTAAGTATCGTAGCGAGTAGGTGCGAAATTCTGACCGGTCAGGCCAATCGAAATATAACCTTTGTTGTTATACATATTATGTACATACATACGATGTATATCCCTTCACTGTGTCTCGACGCTGCCCATCTAAACTTTGTTTATCAAATCGAGAGACGTTTCCTTTATCTCATACACCCCTCGGGAGTTATAAAACACTGCGCGTAAAGCGCTAAAATAGCGGTAAAGCAGAAAATGTGAGGAATCGACTACTCTCTTGATCGTTGCTTAGAAAGTGGACCATTGAACAGCCAAAATGTAACAACTTTGTAATAACAATTTTTTATTTTATATAGATATATTTATATTTATATTATATATATTATATTTATGTTTTATATATTTATATAGATTTTATATAGGAATAGATTGAAAGCGGTTTATGAAAGAGGCGACGATGACATACGTACTACGAATCGAACCATACACACATTTCCAATAAATGTTATCCGTCTCATAGTGCTATCTATTATTTACGTATCTTGTAAATAATGCTATAAACGCAACAGTTCATCCTGACAAAATATCTTGAAAAAAAAGTATTCAAACATCATTTCGTTCTTTGCATTACGAAAACATTGTGTAACAGTTAATTAAAACATGCGACACGCATTTGGGAAGACGCGATATGTTAATTACTTTTATCGTTGTCGGAACGTTGTGAAACAGACGACGCGAACAAAGCGACAAAACGATAAAAGCGAATATGAGCTTTAACTAATTAAATTGCATCGGTATCGGATATAATTCTTTTATCTTCTTGCGTAATTTTAAGTCGCAAACTACTACTATACACATAACTGTATTAACAGTGATAAGCATAGCGATATATTTCCGTACAAGGAAAATGGAAAACTAATTAAATTAATATGTTTGTTGGTATTTTTAAGTCTTTGCGTATATCCTTGTTTCTGACATACTATGGAGCGTTGACTATTGTTCTCAGTATCTTCGATTTCGTAAACTATATAACACAATTTTTGTTTAAAAATATGAAAGATGTAATTGGGGGAAAACGTAATTAGAAATTTGCTGAGAAGCAGCGGTGTGCTTGGCGCGTTTGCGTTTAGACGAAACTGGTGGAAATGTGGCATCACGGATACTAAGTAGAACTCGAGAAATTCAACGTGACCCGATGTAGGTTACGTAACATAGTTACGAACGATCGAGCCCGTAAGGTGGAGAATCCCTGGGATATCCATAACTCAGTTGTCACACACAAATTCCGGGATGGTTTGAAATATCATAGCGAATCTAGCAGTTAGACGAAATCATGAGAATTTAGCCGCGATAGTCGTACGAATGAGTGGAGAAGACGTCGCGTCGCTCGCAGATTCGGCAAATAATTTACGATTGATCGATCGCTTTCCAACAATCTCTTCTTTGGCTGAATCCTATCTACGATCTTGCTTGCTTGTTCAAACTAATCGGGAGGCGGGGACCGTAATAAGATAAAATACATAATAATTTTCAGGCATTTTAAATCGAAAGGTTTGAAAAACTACTTAAACTGGATTTCGAATCGTGCTTCGTAAAGTGATGTTGTTCATATTTCTCCAAAAGTGTCGCGTTTCAAGTTCAAAAGTTACGATGAACCGATTTACCTATGCAGTTCGGTCGTGCGTTTCCGACGTTTTTCTTGGAGATTTTCGAGAAAAGATATGGAAAATAATAATATGGAAAAGGAAGAAAAAGAAAAAGAAAAAGAAAGGAAACGCAGATTCAGTGTTTTATGAGACTAGGTCGAAGGCGTTTGTCAAGATTAAGACTGTCATTCGTGGCTGATATAATTGGATCTTAAGTTTAGGAGAATCAAAAGGGGGGACACAGACCTCTAGAAACGGCGAAGAAGAAGGAAAAAGAAAATGAAAGGACGAAGAGGAAAGCGTAACGAAGAGACGAGCGGGAGCCGTATGATGATATCTGTCGTAATCAAGGATCCTTTATTTCGTCTGCACGATCTTTCAACGTTCATTTCCACAAAAGTAATCTCCCTTTCATTTTGTATACATATAAGTCTGTTATCTGGTTGAAAGTTTCGCGTTGAAAGTCCGATCTGGTATGCCGCGATATTTATGTATTACGTGCCTTTGATCTCGAATCCTTCGAGAGTTCAAAAAGATGAAGGAGGAGGTTGCCGAAATCTTTTCTCGGAAAAGAAGAGTGTTTGTCTTTAGCGAAACTGATGTTGAATTCACGTTTGGATGGTTCGGTTGCCTTGAATTTTTAACTCGTAATTGGAATGGTAATCATATTGTTAGATAGATAATATATTTAGAAATTGCCTGGTAATCGAAAGGACAAAAGATAAAAAAAGATGGTATTTTCTAAATTATCAGAAAAGTAAGAACCTTACCCTAGTTAAAGATAGATGTTGGTGGTTCTCGTTTGAAGATATATAGCAAGATTAGCAGGAGGAGCAGGATTTTCCGTTGTATTGACGTGGCTCTTCTGTTTTTGAAAAGAAAAAAACATGTAAATTCGACTGGAAATCAAGCAGGGTTGAAAGGAAAAGATGGGCAGAAAATATGTTTTTCGTTTACCGTTATTCGTTATTTATAGCCTTCCGTTTACAATACCAAATCCCAGTGGTGAAATACGGAAGGGAAAACGTTATGGCTTGCGGTATCTATCTTACGTTCCAAGTATTGATTGGCGGATTTGAAACATTGACATAACTCGAAGGGTGAATTAAATCGCAGCTATAAAAGTAACGAAAAGAATTTCTATAACATATATTTGCCTTAATTGATCTTGATTCTGAATTACAGGATTATCAATTATCAGACAGTATCTGTTTCGATAATTCTCTGTTTTCGATAGGTTATGCTAAACCTATGGTAATGACGGTAACTTTTAACGTATAAATTTTTATTCTTCCACTATTTACTTTTCCAATGTAGTACATCTCGCGTGTAACTTGACTTTAACGAGCCTAAATAATTTTGTTGTAGAAAATATATACCGTGAAATAATCTATTCGTGGGTGTGTGAGTTATTGACGGTAACTAAGTCAATGAAATTGTAATTTTCGTTTTGTGCGAAAAGTAGGTGTTTCTACATACGTATAAAAGTCAAAATTGAAATTGAAATTACGCATACTATAATTGAAATTGAAATTAATGTTATTATCAGTATTCAAGCTGTGACTAAATTTCAAATAAACGCTGGAAAAAACGTGTCTTTTTCTCTTATTCAATTGCCTCAGGCTTCGAATCAAGTTATTCATCGACCTTGTTTCGAACAGAGTAATAATGTACTTTCTTTAGAACGTTTTAACGGTAAGTACCGGTGATCTAGTGATCCAAGATCGAGAGAGGAAACGGTACATTTTTAATGGAGAAGAAGGCTCCCTTCATCTCCGTGTTATATATACACCTAAATGATTTTTATACGGGGCCAAAGTATGCAAACAAGTATTACAAACGTCTCGAATATAAATAATATGTGTACATAAGTTTGTCGATAGGAAAAGAGGCAAAAGTTGCATGTTACGACTACGTAGAAGTATGTAAAAGTAGCTCGTAAATCATACATATAAGAAATATTCAAGTACACATACATATTATACATATTATATATATATATATAATAGGCTCTGTAAAAGCAACCAGAAAAGCTTAGCATTAAGTCCGAGGATTCATTTGCGAGAAATTTCATTTTGAAAATTATATGTGGAATACGCGTGTACGGCTAAGTGTTGCACGTATCGTGTTCCGGCCGATTGGAATTGATTACGCGTTGATCTCAAACAGAGACATTCATGTTGAGTTGAACACACGCTGGGTGTTATACGTTTTTCGAATTATTTGCTAAATAAAGTGTCTAATAAAATGTTATATTGATTATTACATATCAAAGTGTTATTCGTTAAATACACAACGCCCATCGTGTAACAGTGAAAAGAGGTACCTATCTTTTGAATGGTTAGAAATGGGAGAAAATGTCCTAAGGTAAACTGAAACGGTATACAATGGCATGGAAATTCAAGAAATAGATCTGTATGCATTTTTATGCATCGATGCATGTACAAGATGCGCTTCTTTTTTAAAATGAAACTTTCTAAATACTTTGTAGCCGGATCTCCACTCTCCACTAGAAAACGCTTTAGAAAAGTATACAATACAAATACATAAAAAAAAGTAAATATCAATAGTAAAAAAAAAAGTACATGTGTACATATTAAAAAATATTTTCGCTTTTATTCTAGCAAAATCGAGATATTAAAAATGTCATCTGTTCGAAAAATATGGAGTAATTATATACACAGATGAACATAGAATAAACAGTAGCTGAAACTGCAACAAATATTCTTTCACATTTTATTCGAATTTTTCGTTTCCTATGCATATCGCATAGGAATTATAATCACAACGTGAAATTGCTTGTAAACTTAATTTTGATTAATCTAATAATGAATTCTTGCTAAACTCGACTTTTGTTATCTGATATTTGAAAACGATTAATTTCGTTTTTGTAAAACTATCCGAAGAGTAAAGAGAACAGGAAGATAGAGACTAGGAAGGAATAATTTTTTTATTACGATTTTCCTTAGGCGACAGAAATGGAACATAATTTTGGCTTCCCTAACTCGAATATCTCCGTCGCGAGAAGCAGGAAGATAAAGAGGATAAGTTAAACATTTCCCAAGAAATGAAACAGACAGAGTTTTAATGAGTTACCCAAGCAAACTATGCACGAGAAGAATGTAAGACGATTAGAAGCTCGTTTAAAGTCGTTATATAAATAATTGTAAAAGATTTTTCCGAGGAAAGAGTTTACTTCTTCGCGTTCACAGTTAAGATGAAAACGATGATCCATTTAATAATCTTATCTCCAACTGTGGAATTTAAATTACGATACGATGTTAATAATAAATAACTTTCCAGTCTTCCATACATTTCGATCATTATAAATTACATAAAAAAAGATTTGTAAAAAGTTTTGTTCTCGTATTAGTTTCAGATTGAATTTCACAATAAAACATGATCGGAAAATCGACAATTGGCCGCTAAAGGAAACAAAATGCGGTTCGGTAATATTAACTGTGAACATAAGCTTTTGATTGCTTGTAGTAACAAGGGAGGATATCGTAAACAGCGCAGCTGTTGGTTCTCGTGGATTTTCCTATTTTCCGGCAGAAATTAGCCATATTACGGCGGTGCCTACCTAGTAGGCAGCTGCATCGTAAGAGAAAGCAGCTGATGCGAAATATGTACTGGCCAGAAAGTGAAAAACGTTACCATCCAGAGTGGACCGGCTTTTTGGTTCCGTTGCGGTGCGTAAGAAAGTGATTGGACGTAATTGATAAATCGCGTCGACCAAGTTGCCATACAGATGATGCAACGCGGTCTCGGCAGTAATTTTCTGTAATATGAAATGAATTCCATGGAAGATTAAGATTAAACGCTACCGCCTCTTTCTTCTATCCCTAGTTGCTACACAAACTTTACGAGCAGAAAGCCGAAATAAATTTTCGTCCGATTGTAATCTAATGCGAACGAGAATAGGAAATAATTACAGGTCGTGTAACGATCGGTCCGTGATATTTTGCCGTGTAGATATCGATATCGGCTTGTTGGAAAATATCCGAAAAATTTTAATCTCATTTCATAAAATATTTGCAATTATTCGCAAACCAAGATCAAGATTACTCAACATTTGTTTATAGATTGGTAAAATTATAGAGATACTGTGACAAAGATATGGCAGTAGAGGGAAACGGAAGATCAAGAACGTGATATAGCGTGACAACTAAGTATTTATTAAATGGTAACACGCTAATGCATAGACAATACAGGGATCATTAAAATCTCTAAGCGACATGGATCCGCAGTGCTTTGATCAAGGGATCGATGGATTAACTATAGAACCTTAATGGCATGAAATTGTCAATTAATCGAATCGCGGCTGCAGAAATGATCTTCTCTCCGACATATTGTACGTAATGAAATTACTCGTAACTTACGTTGCGTTACGACACGCACGAAACGTCGTGTATCGGTTTTGAGAATAAATATATCGCGTTTTATTAGCTTTCGATCGACACTGTAAAGCGCCTTTACCGCGTAATGGATTGTTAATTTCGTTAATGCGTGTTTGATCCGTCGATAGTGTCCAATTACTTTTCTGCCGTTGCATTCATTATTGCCCTGAACAACCTGTGTCAATATTATTTCTTGGATCACTCTTGGGGTGCGTTGAATATCAAACAAATTAATTGCTCTTTTCGTTCGCGTCTCTATTAATTTAGTCATTTTATAGGTTCTCCGACAGTAGTTTACAAGTTTATACAAAATACTTGAAATCATTAATACGTACGTATACGGTGACACCTAGGTGATCATCTAGGATACACCTGCTCTTATCAAATTCAGTTCTATTTAATAAATTCGATTGATATTCGCATTATTTTCTTCTTATTATTTTTTTTAACACTGATGTCGCACAACGAAAAAATACCCTTCTTCCCTTCGTAAACCGTTCCCTGATTCGAAACGCTATCAAATTTCAAACTAAAAAGCCTTTCTTTTACCCTGATATCAAATAACAACGGAAATAACCTAGTCTAAAAATATACACATCAAATAGGTGTAGTTACGTTAAAGCCAATCGTTTGATTTATTCCTGTTTAAGAAAAGGTATTCGATATTTCCATTTATTTAAGGAGACACGCATTTATCGCATCAAGGTGTATCTGAAACTCGTGTTTCCGAACTCGAACAGATAACGTCTTACGTTCATAAAATTCTTTGCATTTTAGATAAAGATGTTTGGAGAATACGTATCTTAATCGATAGAAGACTGGGTATAGAGTATCCGAATAAAGTTACAAGCGGTTAATGCTTGACCAAATTTCGTCAATGTTTACTTCTAACAGCAAAACCATATAGCTCGATGCAAAGTTATTTCTTTCCTTTGTATGCTACTTTCGTATAATTCGAAAGCAAGACTCGAATGTGTAATTTTATCGTAATGAACGTTAAATACGTTAAACGACGATTAGTTCTCTTGGATCTTGGATCGATATCATCGATTCATCGTAGATAACCTACGAACGTTTTGATTTTATTCAATTATGTATTTTATGTGATAAATTGTACACGCACGCACACACAAGACGTGCTATGTAACAATGTAATACGTGATGTAAAATACAAATGGAAAACAAATATTCTGCAATGAAATTATGTAAGCTGGACTTTGAATTCAACGGAAATTGTTCGGGTTTGATTTCAGTTGTTTCCTATTCGTATTTTGCTCGTGTTATGAACATGAAAGGAACACGAACGAACTCAGAAACAACTACTCTTCGAAATTACAATTTACACGATAAGAAAGTTAGCATAAAAGAGATCTATAAAGACGACTGATGAGCTATCCACATGTACGCGTCCAAGGCTGACAATATCGAAAGTTATTAAACGTATCATGGTTTTACAGGCTAAGATTCGCAACAATTGTTAAAGAGATTTTCAATATTTCTCATCATCTTTCGTATTGCAGTAATTCTAAACGGCGAAATACATTTTCTGGCAGAAGTGGTACGTATTAGGTTTCACGTTTGTATAAAGATGCTGTATGTTGTAAAAAACGTGTGTATAAAAGAAAGACACTCTTCGGACAACCTAATACGTGAGTAACTTGTCCGTATTTCTAGATTCTAGAGCGTGGCTAGTACCGTAGATACTTTGGTTGGTTTTGCAAGTATCGACAGCGTCTTGATAACACGATGAAACCTTGCTCCAGCAACAGGCGCCGGTCCTCGCATACTCCATTACCAGGAGGTTAATTGTGTTAGCGCGTGCCGCATCCGTTGCTTTCCGTTTCGCATTTCGCATTACGCATATGTGAACATACAAGCGTTATTGTAACCGATGCGTGAGATGCGTGTGTTACGATCGTGCCTCGTTGGCCATTAATCGCATAAAATAGTTACGCTTTCCTCAGTTTCCTTACGAACGAACTTTTTCAATATGCGAAGACAGGTTTGGCAAACGCGACAGATGCAATTCACGAATGGTCCATTTGATCGAAGATGAATTTTCCATTTATCAGAACGAGATTTCTCTCAAGACCAGATTCATTGAATTTCTGCTGTGAGCTCTTTTGTTATTCGAAACACCGGCCAATATCTTATATATCATTTCCTTATATTACATATTCGTAAGAATAGACGAATCCAATAATCTGGAATTGAGTTATCGGATGATTTAAAAAATGATGATTAGTGGAAAAGAACGTCTGAAGGATACCGAGCGTTCTGTCCGTCGACATGCTCGGATGAATCGAGTTTTCATAGCTCATTAACGAGTCTGAGACACTTTACGATAGACCATATTTTTTGAAAAGAATTTCCTACGATAACGTTACAATGTAATCCCGATTATTTCAATTAACTGAAAGACAATTTGATTTTTCTTAAGTATGCGTAAAACAGTTGTTAAGTGTTTGTAAAGACACACACGTACATGTAGAATACACTGCAATTTTTCTTCTATCTTCATACTCTGGTAAATACATGTTCTATAGAAGTGGATATTCTTTGCGTACGCTCCTATACATGTATAGTATATCGTGTTCGCATCTTATATTAGCATATACATATACCGAAATTTCCCTAGGGTCATGTAGATTATTTGAATCAGTAAATTTCGTAGCAATCTTACAAATCAAACTTTGAATACATTTGAATATATTTTATTTATAATCAAGAAACTTTTTTACAGTAGCAAAGATCGAGATATGCCCACAAGTGGCGCAAGTTAGAAAATCTTTATTGGTTATTAAACCAATGTTTCAAAAGTTTTGTTTCAGCTTGTAATTTCACAGTATTATGCTATATATTTGTTTATTTATATGTCGATAAAACGCTATCTAAATCTGTGTTAGAATTATGATATATATGCTATAAGTGTACTATAAGTATTTGCATAATTACAGATAGGAAAGGTGAAAAGAAAAGAAAAAAAATAGCGATAGCTACATAATGTATTATATATTATAAAATTAAATATAGGTACAATTACAAAAATTCTACGTTTATAACATAAACTAGATCGTGCTTAAAGCTCTATATAAAGATTAAACGATATAAAGATTAAAATTTAAACGATAATTAGAGCAACAACTTTTTAACCAATGCGTGTCGCAAATATTAATAATTTAATAGGATAAATTACTTTTTTTACACGAGAAGAGCTATATGTGTAGATATTAAAATCTTATCTTCTGAATTAGGACATCTACTCTGTCTATCACTTATAAAGGAACTACAGACAGACAGACAGACAGACAGACAGACAGACAGACAGACTCACACACACACACACACACACACACACACACACACACACACACACACACACACACCCGATAATGAAATCGGCAGAGTTAATGAATAACAATCAATTTCATTCTGTATGCGCTTACTGGCGGTTCTGTATAGCTTAATTTCAATTTATATGTTAAATTATTAAACTCTGTTGTTCGTTAAATTAGTGAAATTGGAATTTCAATGACATAACAATTTCGTTAAATATATATATTTCGAAGTATTACATATCAATATACATATACAATACACGCAGTCACCCATCAAGCATCTCCTATAGAAATTTGTGAAATCTCCTATAGAAATTTGTCTTTAAATTTCATTTTTGTTTAAGTAAAATACTCGAACAAAAATTGAAGATGTCTTATGCCAAACTACTACTACTACTAGTTTTATGTAGATGTAGAATGCATCTCGTTCACCGAGATTAAAAACGTCAGATATTTCCTCTATTCTTTTATCTCGAGCTTGTATTTGCATACCTGTTTGTTCGATTTTTACGAACCGGTTAATTTTTCTTCGTGCCAGTTAATATACTAATTATACTAATACCAACCAAGTTAACCAATACGATATCATTTTTTAATAGTATTAAACATATTAGGAAAGTGTTAAGTAATGTATTTTTCATGTAAATGAATTTCATATAAGAATTTTTTTTTTTACATTTATTCTTACGTTTATTGCCATGTTAAGATAACATTAGTTTTATTAATCATGATATAGAATAGGATAGAACGGATTACGATCGCTCAATTTTCAGTCGTTAGACATTTCGCAAGATGATGTCCGGACGGAATATACGACGGGATAAAAGACAGACCATCTCTCACGACCACTTTCAGCTTCTTGTCAATAATGTCGTTCGTCCGGACGAGTTAAAAGCCATCTAACATAAATTAAAATTTCTAGCACATCGTACGACACGATTTGAAGTGCTATTAATATGATAAAAAATATCCACGGCAATGATAGATACATATAATTCGAAACGAAAGCAATATAAAAAATAGTTGTAATAACCATTTAATTTGATCGTTATCGAGTTTCCTTCAAAATATTTGTCATACATTAACATTGACATATTGACACGAATGAAAATATATCTGCAAGATCCGTTTCACGGGAGTATCTCCATTTTCTTGGATCGTGAAATAGATAATTTTGAAAAAAGATTTCTATCCGGTATCATCTAGAGATATTTGTACAATAGGTAGTAATAGTTTCATTAAGGCAGCGAGATATAAATATACACTTCAGATGCATCGAATATCTATTTGTATTGTATCGTATCATTTTATAAATGCGCGTAAGGAGAAGAGTACCGTAGCATATGACGCTTGGTATTTGCATTTCTTTGTAAATAAATATATTTGTCATACATAAGCATTAGAATATTTATCCACGTGCTTGCTAACTTTCAGTCAAGTTGTGTGAAATTCTCCAGGCGAACAATGCAACAATCCGTACTCTCTCAGCTATGTAAACTGCTATGCGGCTTGACAGGAGTTCGATTCATCTCAAGTATCATCGCTAGCGATCCATCGTATCGATAGGATAAAGCATCGGATATCTCACGTATGTTTTACAACTATGTGGATAGCCCGACGGATTTAATCCACTTCGATTTAGTAGGCTGCCCCCTGGTATACCTTTATTCTAATATCGAGATAAAAAATCGATGGTACGAGCGAAATTGCTTGTTAACGTTAGCTAGACACGCGGTTTTCTTTTGCCGGCAACTTTTTTACTCGCCGATGTGATGGAACGTTAAAGAAATGTATTTTTTGTTCGACGCTGATCACAACTGTCGTAAAACTTTTCGTCTTTCTGCTACGATCCACGATTTCCTTCGTTCCTTTTTCAATCGGATTCCACTACGTTGCAAATTGTTTGATCGACAGAAAGTAAAAGTGCTTTACGAACGATGGAACGAACCACTTTAAAACGAACTTTCGGTAAAGAGAGACAAGCTTTGATCGATACATTGCCGAATTTATACTGTACATGACTACGGTAAAGATGGTTGAGAGGTGGAAAGGCACGTAATTACAAGCAGCAAAAGTCAGCGTACTATCGTTCACCCTGCACATACGAAGGATTAGGATTAAACGATCAATTTCAAATTATTAGTAGTATTCCATAACGTGAAACACGATTTCATGTTCGTAATAGGTAGCCACGTACTAAGCTGTAATGAAAGATCTGTGAGATACCGCAGGACTCGTGGTATTCATTGATACCGATTCGGTTCGCTATTCGGTTGCTTCGTTAAATATTATTTTTTCCGAAAGGATCGTAAGAAATAGAAAAACGTTACATTACGGATCTGCAGTGAACTTTTTATTCAAAGAACCGGTATAAAGGAAAATATGCGAACGTTCGTGTAACGAACGTTTCCTCTGATATTCTATTTAGTGATTTTCATGGCGACTTAGCAACAATGATGTTAGTTACAGGGCTTGATTTTTATTCATGTCGCTTGGAACGAATTCATAATTTCAGTTGCTTGTGCAGTTCCATTCTTCGTAATAAATGTCCTGAAATTTTTCCCCTCGCTGTACAGTAATGGTAAATATATCAAAGTTTAAGAAAGTGTAACCTGAGAAACAAAGAACTCTGCTCTCAGAGAACGAGAATTTATTATTAAGTGACCAAACTACTGTAACATGACATATTTATATTTTAAAAAATATGTATGCTCTTTATTAGCGCGCGTGTAGAAAATTATAAACGACCGTTATTTAGAAGACGAATATTAGTTCAGAAAGAGCAGATAGAGCAGATAGAGCAGATAGAGCAGATAGAGCAGATAGAGCAGATAGAGCAGATAGAAATAATATAATTACGATTAATATCGATTAGGTTATGAGAGAATAAAAGTACAAGTTTGTTAAAATCAACTGAAATGGAAAAAATGCTAAAACTACTTTTTATGTTGCAGGGCTAAAGCTGTCTTCACGGAGGACGCGATGGAATGAGTTTTCAATGAAATTGCGGACGTGACAAAATGTTGCGAAACGTAGTTGGAGCAAACGAAAGGAATCGACGGTATGATGCTGAAACGTCGATTGAAACGAGGATCGTCGGAAGTATCGTGGAAACAGGCATGATTGTGAGCAGAGACAGAAGCATTCTTGTCCTCGTTCGAAATGGCGAATATCTGCAAATAATTTTCTGTTAGTCCCTGGACGTAGCGAGAAAGGGTTGTCGAAAGGTATCTCCCGTGAACCGGTGCGATTCCCCATGTATCTTTAATGCAACCTTTCTCCTCTGGAATTCAATGTACTTAATAGGCGTATTCCCTTATCACGACATAGAAATGGTTCGTCGTTCGCGCGACAAACAACGATTCTTGGTATCGGTTGTAACTCGAATAGAGAAGGATCTTTTCGGAGACATTCGCACGGAATGTCGTTCGATCGTCGTTGTGAATAATCGTCTTTCCGATTTCAAGTCGAGATGTTCCCGAGAGTAGAAAGCTATCTGGGAATTCTTAGTATCCATCATTCTTGTATCTCCAGCTCGAAAGAGAATATTTGAACTGTGCGAAAATTAACAAGACCAGCGAGAAAGCGGTTGCACGGAAGATGAGAGGCGAATCTTCTTTCATAACGACAAACAGATCGGCGAGTAAGTCTGTTCCATTGACTACAGAAGGAAAAAGAAACGACACTGATCGATGATCGACTTATCATTCGCGATAAAGAGCAGAGGATAGGAAAGAATACACATTAAAAATCTATATAGATAAAAGGACGCAAAAGAAATTCGGTAGGACGCAAAGTGCTGGGCCGGAGAGAGGACGCGTGACACAAGACGCGTAAACAGTAAGGGCAAAAAGGAGAAGAGACGGAAGCGTGAAAGCCTCGTCGATGTATTTTGAAGTGCGCTCGAGGCGTGAAATGAAACAACGTAAAGTTTACATCGTGTTCAGGATGTCAGTCCATCGGGCGTAGAGGAAAAAATCAGTGGTAATTGTTGGAGAATTGCGGTCGGAGTTTCTTTAACGATACCGGCTAAACGTTTTCAGCGGCAGGTAATTAGTCGTGGAAGTTGGAATCGTGAAATGCGAGAATACAACAGGAAAGACGCTGCTATCATTACGTGATCAAAACGTGATAAGAATGCATAGGTACATTGGCAGATTTTTCGCGCGAGAAGAAAGCATCTTGGCGGAATTAATTAATTAATTAATTTAGAGCGATGGAAGGAATAAAGAACGACAATGGATTAGCACCATCGATGGAAAATGAAGGCAGTACATCGATATTGTCTGAAATGGCATCAGTCTTTGGATCGTTCTGGATCTAGAATATTGATATTCGGATGAGAAAAATCTTCTTCGTCGTATAAAGGTAACCCACGAAAACAATACGAATGGGTGCAATAGGTCAATGGCTGAGCACTTGCTTGTTAATCGAATGGAAGCCTGTTAGAGGCGCTCGCGCGTGAAACAGAAGTGGAAGCGAGCATAGTCGGTGACTCGGCCATGCCAGTTGTCCGCCTGCCTCGTGCCGCAAACAAAATCTGCATAAAGTGGCGACAAGCGTCATCAACTTCATTATACCTGTATCGTATCGATACGGAAGAAATGAAACGCGTTCCTGTCTTTGGATACTCTGGAAATCGTCTGAGAATTGGCGATCGTTGCGACCTAAAAAGCTAATAAAACAAACTGTGACATCGAAGAAGGATAAAATATAACGATCTGATTAACGTAGCTGTAATATGTGCCGGTATAGTATATGATAAATCGTAGGGCTGATTTGATACAAGTGTGAATCGTAAAAAGGTAAAACGAAAAGTGATGAAACGAATCGTGTTGATCGGACGTTCTTAAATTGGTATTTGTGCGAGGTGAGTAGTCACCTGTACGTAATTTCCAATAAAAGACTCGTACTAAAGTTTGTACTAAATTAAGAGTAAATCAAAAGATAATCGAAAGACGTGTATCCGAAGATAGATAGTTTGTCAGCGAATTAAGAAATTTTTGCGAGAAAAATGCAGAACCTCCAAGTTTTTGTAAATTCAACGCCCGACCCGTTGAACATGACACTACTGATGGAAAATAACACTTACTACAATAACACGAATATCACGGATTTACAATTGAGAAATCAATTCATACTTCCGTGGTGGAGACAAATGATCTGGACCTTGCTGTTCGCCTGTATGATCGTCGTGGCAACTGGTGGCAACCTGATAGTCATTTGGATTGTATTAGCGCACAAACGGATGCGCACGGTCACTAATTATTTCTTGGTAAACTTAAGCATCGCAGATGCGATGGTGTCTACGTTGAACGTTACGTTCAATTACATCTACATGTTGAACAGTCACTGGCCCTTTGGCACGCTCTACTGCAAGATCTGTCAGTTCGTCGCTGTGCTCACTATATGCGCCAGTGTCTTCACTTTAATGGCAATTTCTATAGATAGGTAAGCGCGTTATTCTTACTCAGAAGTCGAATCGAACAAAATTTTCATATTCATATGTATTCATGTTCGATTTATTTGTTGGTTTAGTAAGAAATTATACAGATAGAAATAATCTTACAATTAGAAAAGAGACAAAGTACTCTTCTGTTTATCGTGAATTGTTTATCGAGCTGTTTGTCTTTGTCAGACATACGTAAATATTTGCATTTTAATACATCAGAATCCAAATTGCACGATATTTCAGTGATATTTCGATATTTATTTAGGATGAGTTTCGACGATTATACGCAATATCGGATAATACCTTATCTTAATACAGTTAGCCCGTGGCTCGGAATTATTTCGCAGAACAGCATTGCAAATTTCAACCTATCGTAAACTTCTATCTAATTGAACTCCTATTATCAAGGATTATGATTTAGAACTCGACTACCTCGACTGCTTCGAGCCAAACTACGCGGCGGTGTTTGAAAGCCGATTAAATACAATTTAATAGCTAATTAATTTTGCTCCGATAGTTATGATTGAGAGTCTTAGGAAAAGGTCGAAAAGATGAAATCTGTGAAATGGAACCGCCATGCGAAAGATTACACGTCCATAAACTGGACGAATATGCGGTTAGCTTTGGCCTCGACTGCGCGCACATAGAAACGCCACCTTGACAATTCGTCGCTCCAGGAAAATAAATAACGCTCGGGCCAGACTACAGACGGGCGAAACAACGGATGAAAATCACGATCTCAAAGACGGAAATGCAGCTTTCTCTGTAGGCAGACATTCCAATCTTTGTTGGACAATTTTAACTGTGCTGTGTACGTGGAAACGTACAAAGAAAACGTAATTTCCGATTCACTGGCTTTTTCCTGAAATTTAAATTTAACCCTTTAATCAACCGACGTTACCTTTTACTTCTACTTGATAATCATTTATACGTAATATTATTAAGTAATTCCTGCAAGTAACAACTGCAGGTTATTATTGAAAATTTTGATCCATTAGACTGGGAATTATCGATAAAGTAATTATTCGGTTATTTTTTTAATCATAAAATTCTTAATAATTGGTGAAACGTTTCAAAATTTCCAAACTCGCGTCGAATATTAATGAAACGCTTGTGACATAATTCTTTTCAAGTAGCTATACTATATGCATACATATTTTATTCATTCCCGGTGTGTAAGTATGTGTAATAATTGAATAACAGATTTATGAAAATTTAAGTTAGTAATTTAGTCCGTTTCGCTAGAGTCAAAGATAAACAAACATAACTAGAACGTTTCCCGTAATTACAGGTATTACAGGTATTACAGGTATTACAGGTATTACAGGTATTAAGATAATACTTAAAACTGCATTATTGTCGGTATCAAACTCTGCCTGTGTTTATTTACAAATCGCATAAATTATCGTCCTTCTAATACATATTCGCAGTTACGATTCCAAATATGTTTGAAAAATGTACGAAATACATGTAAAATACTTTTGCGAAAGCGCGTCGCCTATACCCGTAACTAATCTCTTGGTTTGCGAGGTCGGACGAAAGCTAACTTTGCGTGGCGTAGCCTCGTCGAAAAACTCCTCGAGGACCTGCCACAAAATGATACACGATATACTTATGATAGTGTAGAAACAACAAATAAGTCTGAAGCTTCTGAACGGGTGGGTCAAAGGTCTTTTACGAATATTAACCGCGAGAATCTCTTTGGAAAAATCTATTTAAAAAACATGCTTTTGGCGGCGGTATTTTTTCGATCACGATCAAGCATAGGTAGACCGTAAACGACGTCGAATCGAATCGAATGGAATCGGCGTCGATGATTTCCAATAGCTCGATAGCCCCGTGACTATATCGAAGAATTATGCTTCAACGATTCGGAGAGAAGAACGTGAATGGCACGTCGTACTCGCGTGCCTGTGACACTGCCGATAAATGATAATGTGCGTTATCGAGACTGCAAGAGAAGCTCAGGTTCCAGAATTTCTGGTGGAACGAACGGCATTTCAATTGTGAAAGAAACCATCGCGATTCGCTGTGAGGACGTGTATGCACGATATATAGGTTGAGTCTCGACTAAACTCGAGTATCTTCGGCGCATACCATCTTTCCTAGTATTAAATAGTTAACAGGTCGTATTAACGGTCAAGTTATCAGCCGAATAACTGAGCGATTTTCAAGCAGAGCGCTCTTTTTCTTTACATTGTCAAATAATAAAATGACGATAGCCAAAATAATAGATAGCCGTCTGATGTAAATGCTGCGGCTCGAACCAAGTGCGATATATTTTTTGCTGTGCCAGAGAATTTTGTCAATTAGTTTATGTCCGTCATAAAGTGAAAAATATTGAAAATCGCTGGAATAATCGAATAAAATCGATGCAGAAACAAGCGACAGGCATCGAAAGATGTAAAGAGTACCTTATACATTGAAACATATTGCGATTTGCGATTAGGTTTTACCATCCCGGATTCGGGTGTCCCGAAGCTCGCTTGTATCCAAAATCCAAACCGTCAGCCCCCACCGATCATCCGCGCTATCATGCTATACATACATGCATATGTGCGTTGCACACGGTGGTGATCTGGCATGCGTCAGACGCACCTATGCTAATATACTGGATAGCAATGCATTTGTTTTTCTAGAAGTGGTTTTCAAGTGTTGCGTTCGCATCAGACGCGTTAGAAACAGTCTAAATGCTATCCAGCTACGATCTATAATTTACAGAAGCTTTTATTTTGGGACATCGTACCTAATCTAAAAAATAGAGTGACAAGAGTGCAGGATTTTATAAATGACAGCCCTATTTGCGACGCATGCGTCGACACCCAGGTTTCGCGTTAACACTCGTGATTAGTATACAGGTTGGAATATATGTAGATCCGTATCGGCGAAACGGTGTCAAAAGCAACTTGTATCGATGCTAACAACGATGGAAATTGAGAAGAAAGACTAATCGTCGGTAAAGAGGCGAGAATCGAATGAAGAAGTGAGATAGATCTCTACGATTGCATGTGAATGCGAAGCATTGTGAATAACGTTAATCGGCCACCACGTCGATACCTCTGAATTAGCAATTGAAAGCAAAGTCGTTTAAACTGGTTCGTTGCAAGCAAAGAGCAGCCGCGAGAGTGTCGCGTAAACTTGAGACTTGGATTATGAGAACAAGAAGGTTGAGCCGTAACCCAACGATTAATTTTCTTTTTATCAAGCTTTTATTTTACAGAGGTAAAATTATACCGAATCAGAGTAAGGCTGACCAAGAACTGCTCGAGCTGGCTCGAGTCTCGGCTTATATGCGTTTTGGTTTGGGGATGTCGAGGGATTCGGTGTAGGTTATGATGCGCAAAAGAGTGCGAAGGTCGGGGATCGATGTCTTATCTCTGGTGTGGATTAAGACGTGGTTGATGAATGCCTCGCTTGGAAATTAATATTAATGACGGGAACGGGAAGACCGAGACAGACGCATTTTCAAAATAATAGATCGATCCTATAAGCCAAAGCCAATGGATAGAAGCAGTTTATAAAAGATATTTGGTCGTTATTATCTATGCTCGTTTGTGAAGGACTGTGAAAATATTAGAAAATTAAGTATTTACCAAATAATACGTACAATTATAAACGATATTAAGAATTCTTAAAATAGACAAGTGGGATTGTTAGGAATCGATTCAAACTCAACTTTTTTTTCAAACTCAAATACCAAGTACAAAAGAATAAAATTATACTATTATCGCCTTGGAGTACATATTAAAGGGAATGGTGCGGGAGAAAATGTATAGAAGATGAGATTTCTAGCATTATGCTTGCAATTTCGTAGATCAGTGAATCGTGTACTGAAAAGCACAGACTTGCAATGTAAACGTACTCTACAAAGAATACGTAGAAAGGGGTGATGGCGCAGAAAATAGTTTGTACATATGTGGCAAAAATGCTTTACCCTTCGAACGTAGCGAGAATTTCATTCGACTATGTATGGGGAAGTGACCTTTCTTTTCTGCCTTTCTTTTCTGCCATTCTTTTCTGCCATTCTTTTCTGCCATTCTTTTCTGCATGAAAGGAAGAACGCAACATTGATACGTAAGCTGTAAGCTTACAGCTGTGCCGGTCGCTCGTCAACCGGAATGGATATAATTTCAAGGATTGTGTTAATTTTCGTAAAATCGCTTATGACGCTTATAACGCTTATGACGAAGCAAGTAAAAATCTAACCGAACATTGTTAAACTTTCGTTTCATCGAAACTCGATTTACAGAAATTTGGATAATTAAATCGCTTAGCGATAACGCTTAACGACTGGCTTCGTGAAATGGAACGATTTCATTGTCCCGACAAAGTCGCTTATTACTCGTCGATGAACTCCTGTTCGCAACAATAATATAACACTCGATATAATAACGACATTGCCGGAGTAAGTACATATTTTTTGTTGCAACGTGCGACTAGTTGTGCGATAATTTTATTAATATTTATATACATATTCGCATATTATGCCAATGTTATGGTATTATGGTAATTTGTAGGCGATATGTAGTCTGTTTGGGACTAATATAGAGAAGCTATCGCAAAATCGATCTCCACCTTCGGACTTAAATTTTGTTATCGCATCCGGGATCAAATTTATCGAAGGAATTATGGGCCGCTCTCTCGTCAAATTCGACCGTTCTCTTGACAAACATACGTTAAAGTTCCATTAAATCTTCTTACATCGACATCCTTTTCCAATATCTTTACATTCCGCAGTCAGATAGGAATGCAACATAGTTCTTCTTCATAGTCGAGTTTCGTACAACCAGCAGGTAACAAGTTATTTGTAATTAATGGTTCTCATCGACTCACCCGGCGCACTTTTATCACGAGGAGTTATCGTCTACGAGCTTCCTTCTGTATGCGACAACCGTATAGCACTCTACGTATTTATAATACTCGCTCTAGTCTAGTTAAATTTGTCAATAAATCGATTAAATATGTTTATCTTCTTACTACGAAGATATGCATAAATAAACAGGAAAATATGAAGATCCGTGTGAATCGAAATACAAACGTGAACATAAACCATAATTCGAATTTTAATCAAAATGCCTATGGTGCTATTTCCCGACCATTGGAAGACCGATTAAAATTCCAATGCCACTGTTGGTGTCGGTGGTGCGAAGGTTCGATCGATCGGCAAAAACATTCCGGTACTCGACAGAAAATAACGCGTGAATCTTAATTTCATCGTCAGTAACGAACGATTCGATTTCGAAGTCTCGCGTGTCAAACTGGTGTCTACGTTATAATTTTAAATGATTTATAATCGATAATGTGAAGATATCGCCAGTAAAGATATTCTTTTCACACCTAATAATTTACTGTATACAGCTTTATACGTATGTATGTATATGAAAAGTTGCATCACGCAAATTGTTACCGTTTGGCAACAACCGTTAGCAACACTGGAATGGACGAAACGAACAAATGGAATAGGATATCTTGAAAATTATTTGTCGCAATCTTTTCAATCGTAAGTGATTTCTGACAGTGTTTGTGACAGTGTTTCTGACACAACGCACAACGTAAGCGCACAACGGGACTCAACATCAACTGTAAAAAAACGTTATGAGCTTTCGCGTGTACGACGTACTCGAAAGCAGTTTATATTTATTACTATGAAAAATGCAATTTCACTTGCATTATTATTTACATTTACCTTTACCTCTTTACCATACTTGCCTTTACCATATTTACGTTTCGGTCTTTCGAAATTATTCTCTTGAAATCTTATTAAAAGTATGACGTAGACATTCACAATGAAGAAATTTCTTCGCATACGAAGTTTTGCATATCTTGCATACTGGAAACATACTTCGTAGATTAGTAGGATACCGATTCGTTTAACCGACGTTAAACGAATCTCTTAGATTTATTTCCTCTCTGACGTAGATCGCGAAACTAACGTGGAGTAACTGGTCGGATCTGAATTCGGATCTGAATTCGGATCTGAATTCGGATCTGTTTGAAAGCGACCTGTGGTGAATGCACGAGACATAACTGTCCGGTGTTTCTCGTGACTCCCTGGCTTGAGAGCTTGGACACAGTTTTTCCTTTATTGCGAAAAGAACGCAGTAGTTTGATCGATCGATTCATCGACGAAGCGCCAATTTCGTTGTTCAATATCGGTATGCTTATAAATGGAGGCTAACGGGAACATTTGCGAGCGTGGTCTTTGCACTATGGTCATTTGCCTATGAAATCGTAGAGAGAATAAGAGAGCAGTGAAAAGTAGAAGGAGGATACGCCGGATACGTGGACGTGGACGTGAGACAATGGAAAGACATCGCTGGATACCTCTAGGAAAGGGAACGTATCAGACTCGCGCATCTAACGAACTAACGAAGGCGTGAGATTTTTGAAGAAAAAATAATCAACATATTTTCTTTATCCGTATGCAATCGTATAAGGCGGTAACAGCGTTTAAAGTTGGAAGTTGAAACTAAATGTACCTATTCGAAAAATATAATTCGGAAGAATAGAATATTAGAGCGGTGTGCTGGATTTAAGGGAAGTAAACTGGATTTAAAGCAAGTAACGATCGAATAAGTATAGATTGAAATAAACGTAAAATAAAAGATGAAAAGCACGAGAATGATCAAAGTACGAAAGATTCAGGTGGATAAAATCGATCGAGTGTCTAGTTTCTAGAATGAGAGATGCTTCGAGTTGGTAAGTGGTAACGTGTATGCAGTTTCTCGCACGATTGCGTTCACAAGACATCGGACAGTTTGCAGAAATTTCAGGTCAAGATATCGTCCGTGTGAAGCATCGAGTTGCGAGAAGCTATCGTTTCTGAAACTTTCGTACGTTGATAGAGTACGCTTTCGTGCTGGCATGTCATATAACTTTGATATTCTTTAAAACTTGTACTTTTCCTTATATTTAAAAGCGAAGATTAAAATGGACGACAGTCACAAGACATTTCTTATGCATATATATATATATATATATATATATATATATATATATATATATATATATTTTTACACAATCTTCGCGCACATTTCAATTGCTCAAAACACTTGTTAAAAAATGTTGTTTTACTGTGCGATAGACGAAATTTTGTTTTAACAGCAACGTAGAAGGGCAGCAAGCACGTATATTGCATTTACATACGTATGTGCTTTCGATTGGATCTACTGATTATACAGGTTGCGAAATAGAACGAATAAAAGCTGTTGGAAAGATTGACCTGTTGGTCGAAGCAAACGAAAATCACGTTTGAGAAAAAGTGAACGTGCGGCGAATAGCAAGCGTGAAAAGGAGTATTTAATGATTTTCTTAAACATCTTTGTCGATCGGATTCTTCGGGCTACTCTGTTCTATAATTATTATTATTTCACATTTTATAGAGCGCGGTGTATGACTAAAATACCCGTAGTTGCCTATACAAACAGTTATTCTATACGTCAGATACGTATAACGAGATACGTAAGAATTCATATTATTTTTTATATGAAGCATGCGATTGGAGCGATAAACACGTTGATATTTTCAGTTCAACGTTCTTCGAAACCTTAATTTATAAGCAGAGCCACCCTTTTCTTGACGCATATGGCATCAAAATTATTTATATAAACATCGCATTAACGTGCATCGACAAACACGATACATTGCTCGATCAAGTACATATATGTACATAATGATATCGTTATATCAAAGATCTATGTAACATACAGCGAACAGCATTCAGAAATTGCAATATAATTATAGCTGGAGATAAATTATATGTCTTATGTAGAGGTACTTGGGTATATGTCATTGTCCATAGGCATGATGAACCGAACAGACTATTATTATTTATCAAATATATATGTAGTAATTATTGTACGATGAACCATACCGATTCGAATAGGTCAATTTTTCTTCTTAACAATAATTTATCGTATATGCGAAACATTTTGTTGCAAGTTGGCTTTATCGAAGTTTACGCAAAGAAAGTGGACATTCTTTGGCATCTAAAATCTCGATTCTATTTCAAAGGCGAGGATATATTCAACTCGTATGCATTTCAAAGATACTTCTGTTTACAGTGGATTTGACATTCAACAGACGTAAACCTTCCGTCGTAAACATTCTATAGTGACCTATATTGCAAGAGCCGCATAAGAATTGTTCGATCGCTATCGTTTCGTTTACCATCATAAACTTGTACTTTTTTAATGCCTACTATACATATATAGATTTACTTTTAATTATGGAAGAAAAATTATTTTGGCAATTTTGAACATTACGTTTTCTTACCGATAGAGTATCGACTAATTTTTGCTGTTATCGTTTGTTGTTGTCAAATTACCGAAAATCACTGAAAAATCGTCAAAACGCGACGACGTTACAATGACGGACGATTGAAAACGAAGAAACATAAAAAGCTGCAACAAGATTTTACGTAGAATAAAGGAAATAAGTGAAATTGCATTTTCCCTGGTTGACAAAGAATTTCACGATTCAGATTCACATTGGAGAACTTTGGGTATAGATTTGAACGACGCGACGAGACGCGACGAGACGCGACACGACGCGACACGACGCGACACGACGCGACACTACGCGACGCAAGAAAGACCGTATTGAATGAAATTTAAAAAGCGTGTAAGTATGTCAGTCGTTAATCCAATCTGCAAGTGTAATAGCGCAAGCTATCCTCTGATTTTTTTCTCTCACACCATACAATCAGTTACACCATACAAATTAAGATTTAATTTCATTTTCTTGTAACAACTATCCTACCCCTTCGCTAATAATCTTTTAAACGTATGCTTTTTGACAAGTAATCTCTTAGTTTAGCTTTGCTTCGTTTCTACAGATATGAAAACACTGGTTCATATAACGTGTTTCATGGTACAATTCACTTTATAAACGACGCGAGACAGTAAATACAACGATAAAAGTCTCACTTTCGTATTATCGTGTTACTATTATGCGAGTGACTGGCTGTAATTAATTCGAGATTAAGTTTATTGCAGGAAATGTGAAATTACATGAAATTTATGTAAGATTAATATGATGATGATTGCATAAAAGCAAGCTCACCTTCCCGATCCCAGTAACAAAATTACTCAGGACATTGACTTTAACAACATATTTCAAAATCATTAAAATTCACGAGTTGCGTCCTGCTCTATGTATGCACGCAGTATATATACATATATAACTATCATTAATGTCCATAATGATATTGTAAATAGTACAACTAGTACATAGCATAGCTCGAACACTTTGACTGCCACGCCGAAATTACATGTTTCGCCGAGGACGCCACGGGAGTATTTTTATTATTCAAAGCATATAATGGGAAGATAATAATAAGACAACGTTCTTGCCCAATGGACTGTTTGTCTTATTGGTGGTCACGGGTGATAGCGACATATTATAACAAGGCTTCGTTTATTTCAACAAACCATTCGCATTCGTTATTTCGTCGTAAGCAAATCATAGAGAATATATTGTTGAAACATTTGATGTTTTAATAAAAATACTTAATTGTTCGATGGGACACTTTTTATTTCAAGGTATCTTCTGTTTATCCGTTATATTCAAAATAGCCCAACTGTCAATTTTCATTCGATTTTTACAATTATAAGAAGTGGCGTCACATACATGACCAACGTGGCAGTCAAAGTGTTAATATCACGAAAGATTCGTCCTTTATTTGCATTATAATCTTCCAGTTTAGTGTTTGTATCGATTGCTGCTAGGTTCATATGCATTAAAAAATATATTTTAACAGTTAATACGTATCGTGTATTGCAGATACATGGCCATCATGAACCCGTTGAGACCTCACATGGGTAAAAGAGCTACCCTCTGCATAGCGATTTTCATTTGGATCGTAGGAGCTATCCTCTCGCTACCGATGCTACTCTTCTACACAACATACACTCAAAACTTTGCAAACGGCGAAATACGAGTGATCTGCTACGGCGATTTTCCCAACAGAGACGACAATGGTCTCAGTTACGACGAATACTTGTGAGCTTATCTTAATAATCGAAACGCAACCTTTTTCTTTCCTATTTCATGCATGCTAATTCGTGCTGAAACGGTACAAGCGTCTCATTACACTTTCTCGAAGAACCAACCTTTTCAAGAACCGTAGAATTTCACTGCGAAGCAATGTGGAATTAAAGCTACGTGAAAAGGTAAATTTTAAAGGTTAAAACGATCGCAGGAAACGTTATAAAAGAAATTTCAAAAAGGCCCCGTTTTTATCTCTTAAAATGTTGTTTATCGCGAACAACTATAATGAGCAAATCCTTGCACCGTTCGATATCGATCACAGATATCATCTAACAACTGGTTTATGACGCGTAAACGATCGGCTCTGCCGATCAGTCAGCTTACCATAAAACGAATTTTGCTTAGTCTGCGAGCAACATCGTCAATTACTCGACCGATGAAACGACCAAAAGAATCGACGGCTCGTTATTTCGGTTTTCCCGTGAAAATATACACAAGTGTGACCAACCTTGATACAACCAATATACAAATACAAAGAACAGACAAAATGATATATATATATATATATATATATCTTTTGTCTTTTTTATTTCGAGAAAGGAATTCAACGTCGTATCATTTTGTCTGTTCTCTTTCTCTCTGTATACATATTTTTAGATAGTCGATTGAAGTCTTTATACATATGAAACGCATATCGCATTTTCATAAAACGAAATACTAAATTGTAAATACTAAAAGAGGAAAACACTGTAATAACATTTAACAACCCATAAATAATGTTGATCGATTTATGGTTGCACAATTGTACGTACAGAATGTAACAATGCTCGACAATATCGATCAATTATTATGCGTTAATGTTTCATTCTAGTTACAAATGTAAATAACACAATTTTGTAGTTTAGCTCAGTTTGTGTATGAAACTGTTACTCTAGAATGAAATACTCGAGTTCACTGTGCAAACGTTCGTGCACATAGAATAGAAGTTCCTTTGAAAACATTTTTTAACGGAACGTACCTACAGTTCGGTAGTTTCATCAACACACTTTCTAAAGATGAGAAAATAATCTGCAATTTCCTCGATTTAATGGATTCGAACACTCTGCATCGAGTTTCATCGGTGTTACTTTTAATTACCAACTGGAGCTGATAAAAGTGCAGTTCAAAGTTTTATTCAACTACCACACAAAGCTATCACTACTATGCTTTGAGCTCGATCACAGAATTCATTGAAAGCGAAATGCTTTAAGCATGTTTAAGCACGACGTCGTTGTTGCGTATCTTTGTCCACATTCTTTCTACTCGCTTGAAAATTTTAAGATAAATCAAATTCATGGTTCGCGTACATAAACATTTTTATATTATTATACTATACGGGAGACTTTTTAACGGACAAACGGTTATATAAGGAAATAAATATAAATATAAATGGCGTAACGTATGACCGACATATCAAGGAAATACGAATTCATATTACTCGAAACATATGCTCCAATGTGAATAACCACGTGTATTCAAATACAACGTCTCCTGTTTTCAGATATAATGTGATCTTTATGGTACTGACGTATGTTTTACCGATTGGATCGATGACGTTCACGTACGCCAGAATTGGTTTGGAGTTATGGGGTTCGCAAAGCATCGGCGAAAATACCGCCGGGCAATTGGAAGGTATAAGGAGTAAGCGCAGGGTATGTAAATCACGAGGGAATGAAATCATCTCTTTTATTATGCTTTGTGTTTCATTGAAGAAAAAAAAAAACAGGGAAAGAGAGCGACGATAATCGTTAACTTTAATTATTACTAATTATTACTAATTACCGTCGCACTTTATCAAACGATAACTAATCCCTTGATCTGGACGATTTTCCATTCCTCGAAAACATTCGTCTCATGTTCTATATCATCGAATATCGGAAATTTGTACTTTGAAAAATGGGTTTAAATGCAGAAAGATGGGCGGATACCCGTGATATAAAAGGGATGCGACGAAACTAAAAGTTCGATTCTAATAGTTCAAGTTCTCGTGTGGTTATTTTCGACACACGACAGCTTTTACGTTATCATGAAACAAGATTGGTTTCCATTTGTTCCCCCAACGCGGCTTGTTTCGTTATTAATCCCACGTTTCGTTATTAAACCACGTACGATTTCATCTACTTGTTTACAATATGTTTCTGTTGTAGTTGTAGCCCCAGGTTATGACGAACAGGAATAAATGTCTTGCATATGACCACCAAACAATCACCATTTTCTTCTTCGCACGAAGCGCTAGTTCTGTAACGTGTTCTCTATGTTACGTCATCCAATTGTTATTTTGAACGTTTTACGACAGATAGTACGTCTTCAAAATTAAACGCGCGCAATAAAAATACAATAAAGATGGATTATTTCTTTCGAATAATGAAATTATCGACGTTGGTCTAAGCTTTGATATATCGTTTATAGTTTAAGTCTTATAATCCTATAATATAGTTTGTCCTTAACCGTCCTTATACGAGGAATAATGGTAAAGCTACGTACTTTTATCTAAAAAACGTTATTTCCTTTGCCGTCTGTCGTGAATTAGATTCAATAATGCATTTTCAAAGCTTGTTGTTGTTGGCGTTTCACAGTCTTCTCCTTTTTCATTCTCTTTCTAATGCAGTCTACGATTCCACGAACCAACGATCGACTGTCCCATTATTTACATATTTCTATCCAAATATTATTTCTAGATACATATATTTGTAGCGACTTTTGCAGTACTCGATTTTGAAATTTGAACTCGTAAAAAAATAACGACACCAATATGTAATGCAAATAGAGAATGATAAGGGATATGAACGAATGCCGATATTATTGGCTTAACGTGTTTCGATCCTTTTGTTTCAAGGATTTTTCGAGTCGCCTAGAACCACATCGTAACGAAACGATCGTAAAATTACTCCGGAAAGGCA
Organism: Bombus huntii; assembly: GCF_024542735.1. Lineage (NCBI taxonomy): Eukaryota > Metazoa > Arthropoda > Insecta > Hymenoptera > Apidae > Bombus > Bombus huntii. Next base: position 103,981 of record NC_066247.1, read on the forward strand.
TCCTGCCAATTAATTTTAAACGCGAGCCGCAAAAATATCTAGACTTAACGTCTGGATTTCAACGATAGACACGCGAGGCGGTATTATGGTATATCCACACGTAGGTGTATCTTTGTTTAAAAGCAGTTTAGACGTTAAGCCACGCTATAATTTCTAATTAGAAGGTCTACCAGGTCGCCGCACCTGTTCGCAAACTAAATTCTCTCGTAACACATCGCGTCGATGATGCAATTTGCAAATGTCTCGATCGTTTCTTAACAATTTTCACATAGTACTTGTTAAGGCGATACAATAATTTCAATCATTTACTCATTTACTTTCCTTTCTAAAGTTTACACATTTCGTTTTAAGCTATGACAATTTCGTAATAATTCCAACGACGCATATATTTGCAGCGTGTGTTAACTCGTGTAATCAGCCAATACTTATAGTACTGTTACACGTGTGGAATAAATAGAGATAAATGTTCTAACAGTTGGAAGTTAAGGCGATATTTAATAAAATTTAAGTAACCGAATCTTTTAAAACAGAACGTAAATCAAATTGCTCGTTATACATATATGCATGTATGTGTATGGGATTAAAACTACGTACGACAGCTTTACTTTCATTAAAGTCATTCGTTTAAATCGTTAAAGTAGAAAATGCCGTGGAATTAACTCGAAAGAATTACTCGAAGAGATTATGATACATCGATGATGATTATCGAACGGGAAAAGCTAACGCCAAAAAATTTGGATTAAAATTGCAGTCGATACATAAATTTACACTGAAATATATAATTAAAGGACAAATATATCGGAAGAAACCTAAGAAATTCTTCTATTAACGAGACTCGACTAAGATTATCCATACACCCTGATAATGATAATGCATCGTAGACAGTGAACGTTAGTGTTAGTTCGTGACGTTAGAGTTTTACGACCGAATAGGTATACGTACGGCGTACAGGTTTCGAAAAATAACGAAACCGGACTTGAAACTTTTATTACACTCGTGTTATGTTGTTCCATCGTTTTTACAATTGGGCTGCAAATATAGTGGAACTGCACTTTCTTACGATAGTACGTACGTTCCTTACTAAGAGGAGTTCCTTTTTTGATAAAATCCGAATAAGGTGTTCTCAGGCGAAAATTTTTCTAGGATGCAGTACCTGCTCGCCTGATGAAACTTTCTTACTTCCTCGTCGTGACGTTTAATAACTTGTCGTGCATTCTTGAAGACGAAAGTTAATTTTTGAAAGAATTAGCTCTTGAGGAAATTCCTCTGACCATCGTTCCAAACGTTTTCCCTCGACAACTGATATCGTTACAAATTGATAGATCGCAAACTTGGACGCATCAATATATAACCAAGGATGTATAAACCGCAATGGTTTCCTTCGAATTTTATACAATCAACCTACGTGTAGGTGATACATTGCTCAATTTCTTATTAATTATATAATCGAGCACGAACTTTGTACGAATTGTCATAATTTGTTTGATACGTTTGATACGTTTGATACGTAATTCGTTTGCATTTGATATTTCACGCAAGTTCAGTCTTCTTTTCTATCGAATGTAATAGGTTTATCAGTCAAGCGGTCGTTATTTAACTAATAACGAACGCGACGGGCGGAAAAAAATAAAGAAAGAGATTACGCGTATGGGTATGAGGAAATCTCTTTCTGCAATCTTCTCCTATGCCCAAGTGATCCTATTGGATTTCGATTAAGCGGCAAAGAGCTCTCGTTTTTCTCTATATGCGGAATCACCGATGGTCCATCTTGCCACGTACGTAGAAACACCACGTTCTAACGGCCGTGATCACCTGCCCCGTAAAAGGATCAAAGAACATCGTTGAAGAAAGTTCAGATTGAAATCAGTCGACAGACGAATACAAGAATTTCTCGGTCTACGGTCTATCTAATAAACAGACGGTAGCTCAAGAAATTTCTTGAGATCAATGCAAGCAAATGTATGTAGATACAGTGCGAGCACTGGCCTAGCGATGCACGTAACACACGATGTGACAATTTGTGAGAAAAATGGAAGGCCAAGAAATTAAAGGCGTGAAGATGAAATCGAGCGAAGGGGAGCCAAGGGACAGCGACGATCTCGTCAAATGCGAATGTGTCCCGCGAGTCTAGTTACACGAATAAATATAACAGATGGCCATCGAGATTTTCTCGACGACGCAACGCGACGATGCGACCAAGGTTTCGTTGTCGTCCTAATTTTACTAACAAATAATTTTAGAATAGTAGAGAATAGATATACCTACGTAGATATATGAACATAGATGTACATATATGTATGCAGAGTATATGTAACAAAGTGTATTTCCGCGTAGTGGCGAGTGAACCGTAAAAGCGAGAATTTAAGGGAATTGACTTGCGTGATAGGGTGATATGGTTTCGAAAAAAGGGATATTCTATTACATTCCTTTATAGTTCTATATTTTGTTCCGATCTTGCATCTTCATTTTAGTAATATACAGGTTTTATCGTGAAATATAAAACGTTTGTTCCGCTTATTGTTTTGCAAGCAAAATGAGAAATTTAATTTCGAAAAGTTCCATTCTTGGAAACAGCTTAAGAGGTTGATCTGCATATTCGATGCTTCGAACTTCAAAATATATAATTTCTTTCGATAGAGTAAGCTCTGTACCGAAGAATCGACAATGGCTAAAAGTAACTTTGTAGTTTATTATTTTAATGATTGAATCTTACGGCAACCTGAGATATATCTTGGACATGGTAAGTAAAAAAATAGTTAATCGCAAAAGAAATGTTTCTAGACAAACTATGACGATAGACTTAATAAAACGAGGAGCAAAATCATTTGAATATTTAGTAGTTGCCCTTTAATGTGAAACGCCCTGAGATGCAATAAATATTTCGCAAACAATTTAGGGACGATCGAAAGATTATTTTGCAATTTCGACAAGTAGAACTCGAGAGATAATGAAAATACATTTAAACGAACAATGGTAAATTCTATTCCAGACATTTATTCCAAACATTTAGATCTCATATACTACAAAGTTTAACGACTCTCATGGTTGGGGTAAATACAAAATGAAAAATGAAAAGTATGAATTCTTCTTAATCATTATGTATATGTATATGTATATGTATATGTATATGTATGTTTATGCGTATATTAAACGAGTAAGAAATACAGGATATCAAATAGCCAGACAAAGATGTATTACGTTAAAAAATATAATTTACCTGCTGTGTCTTCTTAATACAAGATATCGTAGGTCGGGCGATCAGCAACGTTGATTAACAACGTTTCGTGCTGCGTACCTATGGATCCTGACGTAATACAAGTTTCATTAAGCGTAAAGAAGCGGAGTATTCTCCGGTATAATATAAAAACAAAGGGAAGGAAACAAAAGGAGAGAAATATATAAAGATATTGGTAGAATTACAAGCTTTTTATAGTTTGTAAACTTACATATTTCGATGTATTATCCTTTGTCCCAGTTTTAATATCGCGCAAACAGCTTTGAATTTGCACCATGCGAAATATATTAAACGTGTAATTGTATAGTTGTTTTCCTGTATTTTCTTCTATGTTCCTGTGTATGAGAAATTCGTAATCGAATTCGTATCGTTCGAATCGTAATTCGAATATCTTCCGAACGTTCCGTCTTTTTCGATCGACTCTACGAATCATCAGATAACGAAAGCATCCAGTGTGCACGCGAAATAATTAAACAAAACGTCAAAATAGTATCATGGATATCGAACTTTTTCCTCTACCATCGATCTCCGTAGCCTACTATGACAAAGCTCCCAAGCTTTCTTCGACTAAACGAAGAATCGTATATGTATACCAATAGAAAGTAACGACTAATAACAACAACGATGGCTACTAAATACCAGTACATTTGTTTTTCAGGTTGTGAAAATGATGATTGTTGTCGTAGTAATATTTGCAGTATGCTGGCTACCGTTTCACGTGTACTTCATCATAACGTCATACTTCCCGGAGATTACAAACGAGCCATACATCCAAGAAGTTTTTTTAGGTATTTACTGGCTCGCCATGTCTAACAGCATGTATAATCCCATAATCTACTGTTGGATGAACTCCAGGTAAAATATTACTTTAAAACAGGACGTAAGTACCTTTCACTAACCTTTACGAAATGCCTTTAGGAAATTTAAAAACATGTATTAATCGATCCAGTTTCCAGTTTCCATTTTAGTTTCATGATTAAACATTTGAAAATTTGCCACGTATAAGTATTTGCCTAATTATACTATCGAAAGGTTTCTTTAACCCATTCATAAACTTCTAATGACATATGAGTAAAAAAAAACTTGTTTCGTGCTTACGTAACTATTTGTTTCGTGGTTGTGAAAATGCTAAATATAATAAAAAGGGTAACGGAGAAATTTCGAGAAATTTATAAAATAGAATTGCTAAACTTATTGTTGTTATTTGCTAATATGGTAAAATCGCGTCAGTAATAGTTTACACCTTACTTGATGCTTTTCTGAATAGAACAACGAAGAAAATACATCGTGCGATAGTCGAGTTTGAATCAGTCGGATTTCTTTGTTTAATTAATCGTTTCGAAATTGACACGTAATAGACGGCATTTCGCACGCTTCGATCGCAGTTACGGTTTCTGTAATCTGAAACCACATTTAACAGTGTAATGTCGTATATTCAACATCAAGATTTGAATTTAATTGGTAAAAGTTTTAATGGCATTTTGATAGAACCTTATCGATTACGATGTCGCCATCGCGCAAACCGATCGTACTCTGACTAAACGTTGAAACAGTGAATAAGGCTTTCGACTTTTCGGTTGCTTCGCTTGTTTCGTCGATTTTCTCTTCGTACGGGAGAATGGATGCATCGTTGTTACTACAATAGTATTAACGATAATATTAACGATAGATTTGTCACAAGACGAGAAATTATCGGCAGGTGTCGTAATTTAAGGCACGAATGTATTTTCAAATCGAAAATACGTTCTTTTGAAAAAGAAAGTCTCTGTCTAACACGAACGATGATATGTAGATAGGGATTTCAATTGCGGTACGCTCTCCCGTAGATACGACATAGGTACATCATATGTACATATCAAAGAACCGCATGAATCGTCGAAGACAAATCCAGACAACATTGTTCGGCCCACAAACTGAATGAAACGGGTGCCGGATGATTGATTTGAAAATAGCCATTTACCGGAATCCCTTTACACGTCATGCACAGGAATTGTTCCGGTGAAATTTTACCGCTAGTATCAGTGCTAGCACCAATATCAGTACCAATACCAGTATCAGTATCAGTACCAGTACCAGTACCAGTACCAGTACCAGTACCAGTACCAGTACAAGTACCAGTACCAGTACCAATACTAGTATCGCTATTATCGTTTCGCATCAAACAAGTAAAATACTGCTGTCCGTAACAAACAATCTCCTCACAATAGACCAATAGTTCTCGTCGTTAACACTCGTGCATCGAACGTATTGTACGTATACGTAGAATGTATACAAGTAGGTTGGAAAAAGAAAAAAGAGTGAAACGTAACCCCCGATCCTTTCACTTTCCAATAAAATATTAGCTGTGTTTTCCGTCCGAAATGTATATCGGGCGATATTCTGTTTGAAATACGATTTTAAATGGAATCATTTCTCCGTCCAGGTCTGTCAAATCCAATTTCCCGTAAACCTTTTAATTAGAAAAGAATAAATTGGAAGGGAAATTGGTATTTATTTAACGATTTGACCAATAACGATTGTTCCGTCTTGCAGATTTCGGCGAGGATTTGCCCACTTTTTCTCCTGGTGTCCGATGGTACAGGTTGCCGCCGAGCCCTCGTTATCACGTTCCGAAGCGTTAACGTCTCGATACAGTTGCACCGGAAGTCCTCAAACCAACACCAGGATATCACGGAACGGTACGTGTACGTCTTCCTGCACACCCTCGGAACGTCCTTGCACCACATCGTCCACAACATCCACGAGCGAGTCACGCTTCGAACACGACGACGCCCACACGGATGCACGAAATTCTTACATAGATTTGCACGACTTCACCGTTACCAGCGTCGTCCTTGGCGAAACCAATGCCGACGTGAATCGCGAGACGTAGTAACGAAATCGACTTTGAAACCCCGATCGTTGTTTCCTTCGATATCCGGTTCGATTCTTTTCGATAATTTACCCCGCGGAACAACTTTCTAATCGAAAGCATCGATGAAAATAATCATTACACTTCAGGGTCTAAAATATCAATGTTAAACACATACGATTAGATTCGCGTTTACGTGTACATTTTTTTGGAAGAAAAATTATTATCAATTAACCCTCGCGGCTATGAGACGATCGTTTCGAATGCAAGCATCGAATAAAACCACAGAATGGATTTTTTAACGCTTTCTAGTTATATCGTGATAGTGCGATCAGCAAAGACATGTGAAACACAAAATTCAATTTTCTAACTTCTCTAGATTTCTATTAGCTTCATAGTGTTCGTATTGTATGTAATTTGTATCGTGCTGTAGAGTGTTTTATTGCATAGTTTTCATCATTTTCTCATGGTTTTCTTATTTTTACACATGTAAGTCTGTAGCTTTTATTACGCAACCTATAATTCCTAAAGTTTTATGATGTTTGGAAATTTGATCCTATTCTTAGAGTTTCATAGTTTTTAGAAACTTGTAATAAAGATGCAACAGTAACTATATAAAGATAAATAAATATATTTTTCGAATAAAATTCGTAATTATAATTTTTTCTCTTCCCGTCTGTACGCGACGATTTTCAAATTACTATGGAAATTGAAATTTCATACATGGTTGGAACATAACCGATTCATTGTTGTCCGCGGTCTGCCGTTTGAGGGTTAATAAAATAATATACATATATTTCTAGTACGTATATAGTATGCCAAATAATTTTCTATTTTTCTTTTATCAACGACTAATTTATCAACAATGCTTGTCTTCGTAATCGCGATACACGGTTGAATTACCAACAATCGCCCGATTGTAACGAATATTAACAATGCGTTTATAGCTTTTTCATACAATGCGGTTGATGTGAAAACTATTCATCGTCATATGTAATCTCAGATATATGTATACAATTATACATTTTAGGCCCTGGTATTTCGTCATCGAACGATTCATAAAAAAAAGATTTACACAAATGGAATGCGGGAGCTTGAAGTTATTTTACATACAGGTACATATGTACCTATGTACTTTTGTTTAATTGATAAAAAAAGTGAAAAATATATCGCAGGTGTATTAAAGTGACGTAATATATATCGGGTCTTATTCAAATACAATGAGATATAATATCAACGTCATGATATAAAGCCGCCACAATGTTGTCTTCTTCTTATCGACAATTTTATGATCGATGATTTTTGTCGTTTAGAACTTTCACCTTAAGATTTATTATCGTTACTCGACTTTGAAATAACAAAAAAGACAAAACTACGGATAAAAATAAAGTATCGCGTTACCAAAAGAAGGCGCAGCAATTTACGAATAACTCCAATCTCCCGTATGTAACTTAAAAATGAATTTTTACACGTGTGCTTGTACATTAATCCATTAAGGACGAAACAGTGAAATAATCCGGAAAAGTTGCGCAAATGCAATGTTATTTAAGAGTATAGATAAAATAACTTTTACAGTACCGTTTTGTTAAGATCAAAAAAAAGAAAATAATCCATCATAGCGCTAAAAATACTTCAATTTCTTAAGACTTGATAAAATTACACGTGGAATCTAGGTGAAAGAGATAATTAGTAACAAACGATATTAGGCAAATCCTTGGAATGTCCTCTTCTAACCGGAAAAATTAACAATTACAATCGAGTAGTAGTGTGTAAATCGAATGCAATAACAAAATTCCATATCGTTAACGCAATGTTGCCCCTTAATGGGTTAATACCGAGTCATTAAATGAGATGAAATGAAATGGACTGAAATGAAATGAGACGAAATGAAATGAAGTGAAATGAAACTAAATTAAATTAAACGAAATGAAATAATTAAATGAAATGAAATGAAATGAAACGAAATGAAATGAAATGAAATGAAACGAAATGAAATAAAATGAAATGAAATGATATGAGATGAAATGAAATGAAATGAGATGAAATGAGATTACGATGCAGTAGAAATCGATTCGAAAATAAGAATCGATAAATGGATGCAAACAAGGCCTGTTTCTAATTTCGATAGGCACGGCGAGAATACCTTTGTACCTACAATCTTCGAGAGGAGGAAACGATCGGTTTTTGGCGCAACGTCGGGGAAGAAAGTGGAAAACTTCGCAAACTGCCGGCCATGTATCTTGACAGGAGGAGGAAAGTCCTGAGCAACGAGTACATACCTGGATATAAGAGTACATATCCTAAGCAGTCAATCTCTTCAAGATTCATCTGACGCGAGTGAAATAGGACAAGTTTCAAGAAGCGACATGACGTATCGGTTCCCCTTTATTACGCAGGGCCATTATTATTCACCAGAACGATAGCTCCAACATTATTGATTCTGTTCAATAGAGATGTTAACTATCGGCTAAATATTAGATCATATTTCCGTCTTGACGTGGAGTACAGCTAAATCGAGATTTGACGAAAAGAACAGAGTTTCTTCCTGTCGATAGACATCGTTATATACGAATACATAAGCTCAGACTTGAATTACCGTCGAATGTGTCGAATGTGAAGTTGCCATTTATGATTCCTTTCGATTGCTACACCATACAAAACGATTAGATGCTTAGTTTTATATTATTTCCGTTAAATTCTGTATACTTTAAATACTTTGTTGTTTAATATGTGTATAAAAAATAACGGACCAATAATCTACTTACTACTATTTGCATATGTTAACGAAACGTTCCTTTTTTCTAACGGAAAAAGATCGTATAGTTAGGAGAAATTTCTAACAAGAGTATATAAACTATAATACATATATAATAATACATATATAGCAGCTTCGTGTACGATTTGCTTGTTTGCAAAATATATAAAGTGCTTGCTTAATTAAATAATCTTCGTGCTCCTACATGGTGTATCGATATAATTGCTGATAAATCAAATAGATGATAAAAAGATATCTATATTAATATTCGTTGCACGAAGATATCCTATTTCAAATTCTAATTTCCTAAAAAACGAAATCTATATTCTTTATGGAATTTTACTACTTACATGTACAGACTTGTATCTTAATAATTTACCTCGCAACTATCACTGCTCTGAGAAGCAAGAAAAATATTGTAATCGATAGAAAAAATGTGCACGACTATCGTAAATTCGCAAAGAAGATTGTGACAAGCAAACGTTTTCGTTATAAAAACGCACAAATGTACTTATAAATAAAACAACCGTTACTAAAATTTACATATTTTTATTGAAAATATATTTACTTCGTTCTTTCTGTAATCTCATGATTTAAACTGTCTTAGTTATTTATCGTTTAGCCTGTTTATTTTTCATTAAATCGATATAATATAAACCGTTAATAGTACGCGAAAGGCGTCATATTAGGAATTAATCGGTCATTTGTAAAAAATCGCCGTTTGTAAAAATAATCTTAGCTCGCTAATATGTGTTAAAGAGCATTGACAATATTTCGCTAGCAACGCTATTCTTACCGAGCAAAAATTCTGTCCAACAAAGGAAAAAATCAACATACTTCTCTCTGTATTTAAAACGGCGAACTGCAAATGTAAATTTATTATTTAATTGATATTATTTAGATTTTCGGCTGTAATGCAATTCGGCGAAAGAACACACTGGGGAAAACAAACGCTTTTTAATAAACTAGTCGAGTGTAAATGTATAAGTGATTATATCGAATGTAATGAAAAAGCTTGTCGGTAAAGTAAGAAGTGAATATATTGTTTGATATGTATAAAAATATGTGAATACTAGCGTAACAGAGTACTGCTTCTGTCTATAGGGAAGGACTCGCTATATTTGATTGTATTTTCAACATAAGCAAACACTATGGAAACTAAGAGAAAGAGGAAAATATATGATGTCAACATAAATATTTATTGTAACTTGTATCTACTTTGGTCAACCTGTCGAATAGCTACCTCCTCGCCGATTTCGATATGCAAGATGATTTAAAGAATGTAATTTAATGTAATGTAAATTAATAAATATATAGTGCAGGCTTTTACTTTTACAAAGTAAAACAAGTAAAGCAACCGGTAAATTCGTCTCTAAAGAATGAAAAAAATCAATATCAAACGAGAATAGTAAGAGAAATATGTATTTCGTAAGTATAATATTTAGTATATCATATTGACAAATAGATGCATCATTTGTTAGAAAATATTTGTAACAAAAATAAATTATAGTCCATAAGCAGGTACAAATAAACTAATAATCTTAATCGCGTAACTTTCGACGCATCTCTGCGTACACGAATATTACACGAATGATATACCCTTTGTGTCGTATCTCACTAGCAGCGATGTATTAAGATTAATTTCTAAACTCTAGACTCCGTCGTTATTATATTAGGGCTATACAATGCCAACAAAAGGGATGATGGTATAAATAATCTTCGTAGGCAATCCGTATGGGATAACCTTCACCCATCCTAAAATATATAGGATTGATGTCCGTGACAAAAAAATCATACAAAAAATCAATTGGCGGAATCAGACGCTCACGCTAATAATTAATGGGACCTCTACGTTCGTCTTGTAGACGTCCTAGACGCGATCTTCGGTTTATGATACATCTCTAAACATCTAGAATGTTCGAAGTGCACGTGATTGCCGAATATACAGCAATTCGCGATTGATTAGCGACCGATTGGCCGGTTAATGCCCCTTTGATTTTCTTAAAAGACAGAGAATATTATCCATATGTATCATAAACCTAGACTTTCGACTGTCCTAGCAAATCTTAAATATAAAGAAAAAAGAAAAAATGAGAAGCATTGATTTAGCAATATCTCATGATATAAATGATTAAATAATTATATATGTAATGATTACTAAACATCTTACAAATTGTTCTTCCACCGATTATTGATATATCCGCTTAATAAAGGCAAACTAATATAAATGATATAAATAATTTCAAAAAGTTTTCAAAACCACAGTATTTTATACATTATCATACTACATTTCAATTTAACTTGTTAACAGATTATATCTAACAATATAAATTCGTGTACACATTATAAAAGCTATTCTACAGAATACTTAACTTTTACAGTATCTTTTTTTACATTAGTGCAATTTTCTTCGTCCCATTCTATATAGTCGAACGTAAGCGGAAACATTCTATCAGTGTATATTAAGCCCTGAAAAAAAAAAAACACAAATAATTGCATGACAATTTGTGATATCTACACAAGCATTTATCAATCAGTATATTATTACATCTCATTAACTCGGTAATAAAAAATTATACTTCATGGAGTTATTCCTGGACGAGTAAGACCACAGATTGCTAGATTAATACCTAACGGAGTTAACCTCATCTGGTTTTCCCCTTCACATGGTTGTCTTTGTTCTATCAGTCAAAAATCATGTCCGATCTTATTTGACAGACTTATTAGTTATTATAAATCTATCGAGTCCTAAGCAGCGCGATCGCGAAAAGTCCCAGCACATTTGAGCGCTACGGACCGCTGTCGGTATTTTCTATTTCATTGTTATCTTCTCAATAATTTTTATTGAACAAAACTTGAAATATTTATAAACTAATAGTATGCATATATAATAATACAGATGTATTTCATAAAATAACAAATATGACGAGCGCTATTTCGCCGCTTGCTTCTCTTCGCAATCGATTAAGACAAGCGCTATCGCGCTGTTCGGCATTTTTCGACTCTGTTTTTTCAAAGACCGCTGCGACTCAAACGGCTATTCTAAATTTATTTACAACCATGAGAACATCAACATAGACGAAACAAGAATTCTCATGCTGTTCATATATAAAAGACTGCTCTATAGAATGATTTTGCAAAAAGAAAAAAAGAGACCATTTATAATTCAAATGGGGGCATTCCATGTTCTAACAAATAAAATACATAATAAATTTAGTGATTGTTCTTAACATTGTCCTTAAGTATATCTACATTTTTCGATACATTACACTACAGGGGAACAGCAAAAAAATATCCTATTTTGAACAAAAAAAAAATAATAATAAAGAGAATTTATATTAGATTAGAAAGTACTAGTAATTAAGTTATCCAGAATGAAACAGTTCTATAATTATATAACTAAAGACCATTATACATATCTTACATCATTAATAAGAAAAGCTATTAAAGCTAACATATTTATTGTAAGATGGTTGAAAAAATAGACAATATATTAAATAAAAACTATAATGAATAGGAAAAATTATTTAAAAACTTAATGCAGATGTTTAAGTAATTTAACAAAAATTACTTCTTCATAGTTTTACCACTTTACGATTAAATTAAATATTAAAAGTGAGAAGTTATATATTAATAGAAAAGAATATTTATTTTTTGGATAGATCTTTACAGAAAAAGATAACTTGAGAAAATGTGCAAATTCTAAAACGCGTTTTCTTCGGAAAGTATAGATAACAATTGAAATAATAAGTGACAGAAAGCAAACTGACGAAAAAAGTGGTAACTTACTTTTAAATGATCCATTTCGTGGTGAGCGATCCTAGCTAACCAACCATTTGCTTTCCAACAAAATGGTTTTCCAAATCGATCAAGTGCTTTGATCTGAATTTCTTTCGGCCTTGGTACTTCTGCATGAAAATGCTCGACGCTTCCGCATGTTTCATAAAATATCAGTTCTTCGGGATTTATTATCTGCATTTCTGGATTAATGAAATATGTCAACGGAAAAGGATGAATTTGACAATGTGATCGTACGATTGGATGAATCTCTTTCACATAGTCTTCCGTTACTTCGATAGCAAATACTTGCCAGGATAAACCGATTTGTGGGGCCGCTAATCCTACTGTATCAGATTTTTTCAATATTTTATATAAATGATCGAGTACCTATAGTAAATAAATAAACATACGTCATCGTCGTAAAATGGATTGCAACATAGAAAGAACAACTTTGTTATATTATTATAATATTTTTTTGATAACTTCTCTACATGTAGTTATATTTTCACAAGAAAAAGTATCTCACAGAGTACACAGAGGTACATATTAGGGAGAGGTAATTTCCTCTTTGATATCACTTTGGTATACTAATAATAATATTATAGTTTAGTATACTAATAAGTTTAGCTATATATTTTTCTGATATTTTTCTTTTATTAAAAAACATAAATAAACAAGTTAAAATTAATTTGAAATACTTTATTGATTTGTAACAGGAAGAAATTAGATTATTGTATTATTATTAGAATAGCTATAACAATTATTTAAAAATATAAGAAACAAAACATACCTTTTGAAATTCTACCGTATGTATCTCTTTTGTGTCGACAGGTGACGCTTTCTGTCGCAAAATAGGATTACCAACTTGACAAATGTGATCATAAGGAGGTTTTGCAGTTTCGACTGTTTCTCGAAAATATATCGAAAGAAGTTGTTTAATGCTTCGAAAACTAAGAGAACGTAAATTACACTTCTGCACATTCTTCGCACATCTACTGATCAAACTGGAATATTTGAACATTGTAATGATTACTGTTTTACAGTATCTTTAAAATCGTTTAGGACAGTCAGTAGGTTATGCGTCCACAAAGGCTACAGATATGTTGGTACTGTCTTTAGCCAAAATCGCATATATATATATATATATATGTATGTATCGTATATATTCTGTTTCGGCGCGAAAATATGATACCAATTCGCCTTAGTTAGACACAAATATTGTAAATATTTCTAAGAATTACAAAAATAATCATAAAATAGTTACAAAATTGATATAATAGAGAATTTAATAAATTATTTAATATGACCACCTATTGCACAATATTATTTGCATATGATTATAGTGGTCGATTCTTTATTCTATTTAAAGTTACGGAATATTTAAAAAAGAGTATTTTTTATAAATCTCAAAAGATATTATTCTTTCACATAATATATGATATCTGCTAATAATTGCTTTCTGTATATATAATGATATTTAATTAGTATAAATGATATATGTATATGTATTTTATTATTACAATGTAACGATATGATGTATTTTTAACGTAATATAACTTTCAATTTAACTACAATGTATAAATTATGTTTTATATGCTGTCAACGTATTTTACGCTTATTACATAATATCTCGAGTGATTTCAAAATGACAACTATCATTATGTTACGCGTATGGGTGAAAAAAAACAAGAATATCAACATACTAATTTAAAGATATTCCATAACCTGTGTGATTAAACATTTCTTAATGTACTTATTGGATACGTTTGTGCTGTAATATTTTACATTATTTGTACTAATATTTTGTATTTTATTATTAATTTGTACAAAATAGATAATAAACAGCCAAAATGGTAATCATTATTTATATATGATTTTACAGTAAAGCTACAACTAACATATATATACCTTTTTTTGTTAGATAAAAAGTGGTACATTAAAACTAAATTGCGTAGCTGGTAATTCAATTAATAAACTTAGGTATTTATCAGCACAAGGTTCTGGTACAGGTAAGGACATGGGTTTAAAATTTGACAATCACAATCCAAAGCCTATTATATTACCACCTGAAACAATGCCATCGACACCATATCCAACTCCTGTGGTAGAAATACCAGGTTTTTTAAAAAGAAATCTATTTTAACTATAATTATAATGAAAGATCAAGTCGTTATTAAATTCTACGTAATAGAAGTTTATTTAGTTGACAATACTTCTACGGTTGAAAATAGAATAGACGTATGAATTAAATATTGATAATAAATTAATTTATGAATTACATATATTATTACTTAACTTAGGCCCTATAGTTGAACCTACACTTCCTCAGTCGATACCTCAACCTCAACCTCAACCAGATTCTAAACCACCTACTGAAATTCCAATGCCTAATAAAACTACAATTGCAGCCAAGAAAGTACAACAAAACATAGAAGATGATGTCTTGTTTGAAGATGTATGTATATTTATAATTATAAAATAAACCAAGCAAGTGTAAAGATTAAATATTTATTATAAATATCTTTCACATTGAAATAAGGTGGGAAACAAAGGTGTTATCATATTAAATCGTCCAAAAGCACTGAATGCCTTAAATTTGTCAATGGTTGAAAAAATATACCCGGTACTTAAAAAATGGGAATCATCTAAAAGATTAGTGATAATAGAAGGTGCGGGAGAGAAAGCATTTTGTGCAGGTGGTGATGTGAAATCTATCGTTAATACATTAAGAGAAACTGAGAATAAAATCTTAGGTGAAACATTTTTCAGAAAGGAGTATACGTATGTTATAAAATAACTTAAACAATACATTCTCATATACTTTACAAATTAATAAAATTATTTAAATAATTAAATTTTTCATTTGTTAAATATAGTTTAAATTACCTCATTGGTAGATATAAAATACCATATGTGGCTACAATAGATGGAATAACTATGGGTGGCGGTGTTGGATTATCTGTTCACGGTAAATATCGGATTGCAACAGAGAAAACATTATTTGCAATGCCAGAAACAGCAATTGGATTATTTCCTGATGTTGGTGGGACTTTTTTTTTACCTAGGTTGAAAGGTAAATTGGGTCTTTATCTTGGATTAACTGGAGATCGATTAAAAGGTATGAGAAATTATTAAATCTAGTAATTGGCATATTAAGAGCTTTCTCATAGCTGTGTATCATGTTGAAAGGCATTGATGTAGTACTTGCTGGCATTGCGACGCATTTCATTCCTTCCGAAAAGTTACCATATTTAAAACAAGATCTATTAACAACTGAACAATCTGATGTTAAGGAAGTCTTAAACAAGTATCAATGTATAAAATTCAATCAAGAATTCAGTTTAGCACCATATATGAATAAAATTGATACATATTTTGCTGCATCATCTGTAGAAGAAATAATACAAAGGTAAAATGATTCTAACAATGATTAAGCTATGTAGGATTGTAATTTATTACTTTAATATGTACTTAATGCTTATTTTATTTTAATGAAGATTAAAAGAGGATAATTCAGAATGGGCCAAAAATACATTGAAAATGTTATTAAAAGCATCTCCTACTTCTCTAAAAGTCACTATGCGTGCTATTCAAAGAGGGAGCACATTAAATCTGTCAGACTGTTTAAAAATGGAATATAGATTAGCGTGTACTGCTTTGAGTAGAACAAGCGATTTTTGTGAAGGTGCGTATAAGTGCATGTTTATTTATAAGTGTATACTCTTTCCTTCAAAACAATTGTACTTCGTGCAAATATAGAAAACCTATTTATATTATTATTATTATTAATATTATTATTATCGTTATCATCATCGTCTTCATCATCATCATCATCATCATCATCATCATTATCATCCTCACTGTTATTACAGGTGTAAGAGCTCTTTTAATCGATAAAGATCAGAAACCAATATGGAATCCTAACAGTTTAAAAGAAGTAACAGATGCTTATGTAGATCAACAATTTACAAAACTTTTAGAAGAAAAAGAATTGCAGCTTTAAAACTGATCAGAATATTAAGGAAATGGCACAATAAACGAATATTATATAAAATATAACTCGCACGCGCGCGCGCGCGCGCACACACACACACACACACACACAGACAGACAGACAGACAGACAGACAGACAGACAGCAGACACAAAGTACACATTATGTATGAAAAATAATGAACAAAATATATAAGTGTTTATAATTATTATGTTAATATATACAAATTTTATTTCCAAATACTTTTCTAATTTTTTGTTAATCAAGTTTGCACAAACATTTATATAATTAAGGACAATTTGTGATTTTTTACAAGATTTTATTAATATCTCAAAAAATTGCTACCAAAATGTAACTACTACAATATTGATAGTTCTGTAATGAAACGTATGTGCTTCCACCCTTTTTATAATTCGTACTTGTATTTTATTTAAAAAAGAAAAAAAGAAAGTGATTTTTAAAAAGGAGAAATGACAGTGTATTAAGCAAGCAAGATGTATCACTTCCTGCTTTATTCATATCTTTACTTTTGAAGTAAAAAAGAAAAACCAAACCAAATACATTTACAACATTATAATTTTTAATTTTGAGAAATTTGCTTCAGATATTTTCAATGTAATTAGAACATTTACATTATAAAAAGTAATTTTAAGAAACACTTAAAATCCTTAAATAGTTTATTACTTTATTTATCAAAATGTTTATATCATTTTTATTATGTCAAGTACTTCCATAATATAATTTGCAAAATGACAAAAATTCACAGAATTTGTATGGAATTAAAAAAATTTATATAGATTGTAGGCTCCATGTATTAAAATGAAAGAAATTAGTTCTATCACGTTTGTCATATTGTATTTTGTGGATGTTTTTTTTAAAACTTATTTGCACTGTTCTGAATCTGTTTTATTGCAGTTTATATATTGATATTCCTTTCCTACTGCACAATTCACATAAAGGATAATACACTTCTGTAATAACATCCAATATGAATCAGAGGAAAGGGAAATGTAGTAAACTGCCACAAATCTGAGTATTTAAATCATTTTATGCATTCAGTCAATGTACTGAGCAAGCCAGCGGAAGCCTTCGCCATACCCTTGTCTTTTCAGTACTGAACACATAAATAATTCCAGTGGACGACCAGATATTTCACTGCGAGAAATTTTTCCCTAGAATTTATATGTACATTATGGATTATATGATTATACATGTCAAACAAATTGTAACTATCTACCTTTCCTGTTGTTTGACCATACAGGTTGAAGTAATTTCTAAGTTCATCCTCTGATGCTGCACCTGGTTTATCGATTTTATTACCTAGCACTAAAACTGGACATGCACTAAGTTGTTCATCTGTTAAAAGTGCATCAAATTCAGCTTTTGATTCTGGTAACCGTGATGTGTCACTTGCATCAACAAGGAACACTATGGCATCCACTGCAGGAAAATAGTCTTTCCAGACTCTTCGAGCTATAAAGGAAGAATGTCTCGTTGTTTTAACAAAAATAATATTGTACAATTTAATTATAGCCAGCACTGAAACAAGTCAATTAATTATACCTTGAGGATGTCCTCCAAGATCGAATGTTGTGAACCTCATGTTTCCAATAGAAAGTTCTTCTGATGCTGAAGCATAAAAACATATGCGATACCATTATATAATGTACTATGAATAAATTTAATCACTGAATTGTAAAGTATAATTAAAAAATATTGAGACTGAATTGGCATAAATCAAAATTACTTAAAGATAAATATCTGGAATTAACTTTTTGTAAGAAATTTTTGTATTAAGCTATAAATTATATGTATATTAAGTAAAATTACATAAGAACAATTGTGTCGTATGTAAATTTTTAGATATACATGTATATATAAATTATCTTGAATATTGATTACTTGGATGCAATGTAGGCACATGTTGAGCTAATCGATCATCTTTTAGCATGTGAAGTAATGTAGTTTTGCCTGCATTATCTAAACCAAGAAACAAGAGTTTACCACTCTTCTTCCAAAGACCTAAAAATTCAAAGCAAGAATTATACACAATACACAAACAAAAATCAATGTTAAAGATATTTAACGATCTAACAAAATTTGTATGTTTTTTTATTAGGGAAAAAAAGAATATAATAAAGTCAATTCACATGCATCTTTAGCATGACTTTATAAATACAAATATAAATATAAATATAAATATAAATATAAATATAAATATAAATATAAATATAATACAAATGTATTATATACATAGATTAAGATATATATTAAAAATACATATACAAAATTATGGAAATTACACTCACCAAGATAATTCAAAACACCTGCAAACCAGTCCCAAATGAACATATTTGTAGATATGAATGAATGTCAGCTCTACTATATACTAACTATCGAATGACTCTGCAACAATGACGAGTTGACAAGATTATTATGTGTAAGTAATTGCGGTTATAATAGAAGCCACCTATTAGATTCATTACAGCCTTGATACAACTCAAGATATATCTAAATTATAAGAAAAGCTCTACTAAAGTATATAAGTATAAATAATAGTATCAACAACTGGTTATCTATGGTCAAACAAACATTAAATCATTACCGTTTATTACATCGAAATGAAGAATGGTATTTGGAATATAATCGGTGAACGATTACAGTTGAAATGCGATAGACTTACCAGATCTCGCCTACGAATAACAGTTTTATAATGTTTAGTTCACCACCACCAAATCGCAAAATTGCAAACGGGTCAGAAAAGCGTTCGCATGGTATAATTATGTAAAACTCGTTTCTTCGTCACTGGACTAACGTACCCTATATGAAATATATGAAGCTGCAAAAGACGGAGAAAAAGTGTTTTTCTTGCTATACAAAGCACAACTTTAACGAGCCTAGTTGGCTGGCAGTTGGCACTGATGACGTCTACTTCCGTCTGCCATATTGTCAAAATAGTGCTGTTTCATAAATGCACTAGATTAATTATTTCGAATTTTATTCCATTTTTCAAGTTATCATTTTGCATATGTATGATGACAAAAGTTATATCTGTTTAGTTTTTCTTAAACCAATTTACTATATTCTGTGATTGCAACGAAGGATTATGAAAACATTTTGACGTTACAGAAAGAAAGAAATAGAATTTTTATGTACAACGAGTATTTACATTATAGTTATAAAAGATATACAATATATATAGTAACTTAAACAGGTTATCAACAATATCGTTTAGTTTTTATTATTTTATTTATATCGGGTGTTTAGAAACATAATATCCCTAGTATGTATTTTATTTGGTAATTGTCTTAACCTATTTAAGCTTGTTTTATGTACAATCACGACAATGTTAGCAAGTAAGTTATTTTTAATTTGTATATATTTTCAAAACATGGTTGTCTTAATAAACCTATATAATACATTTCACGAAGCGTATCAGAAAATTATATATGATACATAGAATTTTGTCTATAACCTGGAATGTACTTTTCGGATATGGATATATAGTTATTGGTTTTATTTTTGAATAATTTTA
The DNA here is from genome assembly GCF_024542735.1 of Bombus huntii. Taxonomy (NCBI): domain Eukaryota; kingdom Metazoa; phylum Arthropoda; class Insecta; order Hymenoptera; family Apidae; genus Bombus; species Bombus huntii. The sequence continues at coordinate 124,130 of NC_066247.1, forward strand.
ACTAATATCTGCAGGTTGGTTGATAAACAGTTTCCGTAGTATATATAACCATAATGCTGGATACAATATAGGTTCATACATGTTTATGCAAAGTCGCGATTATGCAGCTAGGAAAGGAACGAGAGAAAGGAGGAGGTTAAAGCTTAGAAAGAAGAAAGTTAAGGCAGTAGTTGAGAAAGTGGGATTTATTCCACATAAACAGCGTAAGAAGGAGTGAGTAATTTGTAGTTTCGAGTTTATTGTCATAGTATATATTGTTACAATGTATAGAGTACCTTGATAATTTAACAGTACGAAGGTGGAAGTTTGTCCACTTACTACCATCAATGAAAGTTGGAAATGGAAAGCAGTCGATGATGTGTACCTAGTAAAATACCATCAGCAGCCGGTGTATTCATTAAAAGAAGCTATAGAAAATCACCGTGAAACACATCATCCAACTATGTTTAATAAGCCTAATGCAGTTGTTAATGCATTTATAGAATTAAATATGAGGGTAAAAAACGATGATTAATATTTTTATGTAGTTTTTATCATATGTCAAAGTAGGCAAAGAATACTTTTCTAATAGAAGTGTTTTATAAAATATACTAGCGTGAGAAGAAGAATAGGTTTCTTGATAGATTTACGAGAATCATTAATACACCACATATATTTACTTATGAGAAAAATAAGAGAACGGTATTAGCCTTTTGCAAGAATCTCCAAGAACAGGAGGATGCTAAAAATGCTGGAGCTGACTTAGTCGGTGGTGTTGAACTGATAAAAAGGATTCAAGTAAGTTGAAGCATTACACAGTAATGGTATATAACATTATAAAATATGTATAAATATAAATGTAATTATTACAGAATGGGACATTTGCTTTCAAAGAATATGATTGTATCGTAGCTCACGCTGATATTTTAACCGACTTGTTATTAGTTAGGGGCTTGCTAAAAAAGAGATTTCCAAATTTGAGAACAGGTAAATAAACATAGTCATTAAACATAAGCGCTTGTTTACAATTATTAAATTTTGAAATATCAATAACTTAAATATTTCAGGTACTTTGGGTAATAATATGAGCCAATTAGTTAGAAAGTACAAAGATGGGATCGCATACACTGCAGAGCCTCATAATTCTTTCAAAGAATATGGTCAAATTAACGTGACTTTTGGTTTGGTAAATTCTTAACGTATAACATTGTACAAACCTTGATAAAGAATATGTATTTAACCTGTTTGTTTAATTATTAGCTTAACATGAACACACAGGAATTGGAAGAAAACTTTTCCTCGCTAATTAATGACGTTGAATCGATGAGACCAAAACGCGATGGATTATTTATCGAGAGGTACATATATGTATTTAAATTGGTAAATAATACACGAAACTTTCATGAGATAGCAAAGTAGCACAATAATGCAAACATTTAAAAACGTTGCAGAGTTCAAATTAGTAGTGAATTGTCTAAAGAATTGTTTAAAATTAACTATCAAGATTACCTTGCAACAAGTAATAAAGAGGAAACAAAAGAGCAAGAACAAGATGAAACAGCAATTATTACTACGAATTAATTGTTTGATGTACCGCAAATAAAATTATTCCTAACTATAAATTAAGCGTTATATTATTGTTGTTTACCTATTCCCCAAATATATTATTTGTGTGTGTGTGTGTGTGTGTGCGCGCACGCGTTTTTGTGTGTATGTACCTACATACATACAACATGTGTATATATATATATATATATATATATATATATATATATATATATATATATATATATATATATATGGTACAATTATTTTCTACGAAATGTAATATCATAAAATTTTCCATACATAGTGTACGTATATAGGTATATGTACATGTCCCACATTATTTTACTTTACCGTGTTAAAATAAAAAGATTTGTTCAGAACATTCTACATACACGTATTTAAGAGTATATTAAGTCTTAATTGATACGAATATATCGAATACAACATATTAAGATTTGAGGTTTAAATATTTCGGGGATATAATATGATAATAGACTCTATTTATATATAAATATTCGTATATAAATATATTGATGTATGCAAGTAGAGAGCACGAATATGAAAGGATAAGACGAAGCGAAGTGAAGCAAAGGTAAAGAGAATGGAGAATGGTGAGCGATCGTGGTGGTGAATAGAGTGGAGGGGCAACGGCTTACCTACCTGCCCGGTTGAGAGCTCAGTCGGTGTCCGCCAGGTTGAAAATCCGTGACTTCTCCTCGTTTCGTACGTGACTTTTCCCATTTTTATTAAAACGGCGCGAGAAAAGTCGAAAAAAAAGATATGAAATACAGCGAAACATATAGAGCTGACAACTACTCTTTATTCAATGCTGGTTAAAACGTCCGTTGATGAAATTGACGATGAACATCAGATTTTCTTAAATTAGCAGAAAGTCAGGAAGACGTTAGACAAGGCTTTTTCTGTGCAAACTCGATTACAGTGGATGTGAGTGCGCGCTTCGATACATGCGCGATCCCACGCGTGTCGCAAACAACGTGTGTGTGTGTTTACATATGGTGATCTGTGTCGACTGTGTAACAACCAACAAGCAAGAATCGTGATTTTGGATTGCAGCAAATTCGTCGACGACCGATCAGTGTTACCGGCTATTTTATAGACATGCTTGGGTTCGACAGCAGACAGTAACACTAGGTGACACACCGGCGTATATAACACACGCATGAGCATACACTAGCGCACACAGTTATGGTAAGTACATATATATACTACTTATGAGAATGTGTCCAGTTGTCCAAGTACTGAAACTCTGTTCGACGTGATAGACGTTGTAGGATAAAATCATTGTTTCATTGAAATATCTAATTTAATAAATTTTATTATTTATGTTTAATAATGCATTTAGCCGATTGTAAGAATCATGCATATATTATATATAATTTATTTTCAAAACTATATATTTTATTCATTTTACGTATATTACGCCTGAAAAGAGAAAAATGCTTTATTCTATACATAGCAGATGGTAGCAGCGTGCATTTGAAATGCGTTTTTTGTTTAGCTTTACAATAGGAAAGAAGAGGGAGGGAGAAGATTAAATAGAGTGAAATACAAAGAAATTGATATTTTTCTATAAAATATATCATTCTAAACTGAAATTGTATTATATATATATATGTGTGTGTGTGTTTGTGTGTGTGTTAAATTGCAAAGTTGAAGCTACAATTCGGTGGTACGACTTTATCCGAGATGTATCGAAAAATAGTTAAATTTACGCATTGTTGTATCGAAAATAAAAAAAGGGAACTCGTGTATATTCAGGTATAAAATCGCATCGTTCACATGCTCTTTTTTCACTTATCACAGGTAAAGTGTTAAAATTGACGCAAAGAATAAAAAGAAGTTGTGAGTGAGTTGGAATATTGAAGCTGGTGTAATGGAATATTTGAATTGAGATAGTTAAATCGTGAAAAATCCAATAGATTCATTGAATCGTACTTACGTTATCCTATCGTCAATAGTTGGCGCTGTGTACCAAACGTTTGATCGCTTTCGAAATAAAGTCTAAAGAAAAGAAGAAGAAGGTAATTAAATATTTTTGTTGCGATATGTATTCATCATCTGTCGTACATTTTACGACTCGAATCGTTGCGAATTCCTTATCGTTTGAGATTTGATGAAACCGGTTGTATCAAATGTAAGTAGCGATTATTACAATCAAATTTGTGACATGCATCGAGTTTAATTATAAGAGGTATAGAAGTGTTTGGCACAAATCAAGTATTTCATCAACTGTGAAATTGAATCGAATCCGGCAGGTGAAAGCGTTTTGTTGCTACGTGGAATCGAAGCATATTACGAAGAAGTAAATGCACGTATGTCGAATCCTTGTATGCACAAGGATTGTATGTACATGCCAACACGTGCTACTCGATGGGGATAAAGATAACAAGTCAGAAGCAACAATCGTTCATTCACGTTGCTGGTAATGACAGGATTGCGAACACGTTCACTCTTTGATTGACGTTTTATTTTATTATGACGTTTGGTTAAACAGTATCGATAAATTGTTTTTTTTATCGTGAATACGGAAAGGTTAAATATCAGTATGAAATCGATCATTTCCAAGATCCAACTTTTAGACTCTTAAGTTTATTAGTATAGGTATAAGTTTATAAGTTTGTTAGACTTTTAGTCTAAAGATAAAAAAATAATCTCGACGAGTGTTTAGAGTATATTAAGTGACTTTTTAACATCACACAAAGTCTTTACGACTCTATAAAAAGATCTATCGTCTTCGTATAAATAATCTCTTGAGTTTTTCTTTAATCATTTATCGAGGCTAAATTGTAACACTTTGTTCACATAACAGTATCCAACATCGATATTGTCACGATTCAACGACAGTTTGTACCGATATTATGAAATTGTTCTTTTCTATACGCGTATTCTTAACGAGTTGTTCGGTTAGTCATGCGTGTAGATTGCTGCAAAACTTCTACAAGCTAATGCAAATGATACCTTTAGGGCTACGTAGGTATCTTTGGTTTGACGTTTCCTTTTCCTGTCTCCACCGACGCGCGGTTGTACCTACTCTAATTGCAACGTAATTATGCAATGCGAAAGAATTCCCTCTGTACTCTGTAGTCTGTGACCTGTAGTCCCTGTAAACATTTGATTCCACGCATCGTGATGCCTATAAAAAGTTACTAATTAATATTATTGTGATACGCACCGAGTAATTATGTTAAACCGCAAACTCTATTCTTCCGCCTGTCGTGACAATCATAATAAATATTATTTCATCGTGCTGTTGGCGTATCATGAAAGTCTAGACGAGATACAGCAGCGTGGTTTGATCGTTCAATGGCAGACGGTGGCTTCTTACTCTTTTTCCTCTTAATCCACCTTTGAACTCGATTTTCTTTTTTTTTTTTTTTTTCACTCTGGGAAAGTTAGGAGGCAGCGCAAATTCCCTCGAGTTCCAAGACTCATTCAGTCCCCAAAGCGACTCGCAAACCTCGTATCGGAAATCTCTTATCTCTGTAAATCTGAGAACAATCTGCACACATAACGAAAGACGCTTAAGTGGAAATTCTGGCACTTACCCTCCGATTAAATAACATTTCCTTTATCCATACAACGATAATTCGCTTATAATTTTTAGGCTACTATTTTTCCATAAATACATGACTAGAGACATGTGTAGATCTACATAGAAGCATTCTATGCGGCGGTACAATTAAGTAGATAGTGCGCGAGAATTGTGCGAGTGATTTTATCCGATTGTATCTTAATCAATATTTCTGTAATTTACCTTGTTCCGCATCGCGGTTATCTGCTTTTCCGCGTATATCTGTATCTATTCTATCTATTCGCCGTTCCTTACATTGCTGCAAGTAACAAGAAGCGAGAGGATAATAATCCCGATCTGACTTTCTATCAATGTGATCTTCATCCGAACAGCCAACCTGTAACAGAATGTCCGTACGTGATCGTGATAGCGGCATATGTGTGTGCCTGTGTGTGTGTGTGTGTGTGTGTGTGTGTGTGTGTGTGTGTGTGTGTGTGTGTGTGTGTGTGTGTGTGTGTGTGTGTGTGTGTGTGTGTGTGTGTATGTGTGTGTGTGTGTGTGTGTGTGTGTGTGTGTGTGTGTGTGTGTGTGTGTGTGTGTGTGTGTGTGATTTACTTTCGTTACCGTTACCTGGCATAGTTACGAACCTTCTAAGATGTACGTATTACGTTCCGAGTAGTTGAAATATCTGGTCTTTTCGTTGAACGAGTAATAGAAAGAAAAGTTGGAAATAACCACGATCGATCGGACAAAGGGGGAAAAGGAGAAGAAAAGCTGGACGATATACGTATAATTCGCGTTAAGATATAACATGTTAAACCAAAAGAGGGACAAAAGTGCAAGGGGTTAACGTCGATCGCGACAAGTTTTTCTCCGATCGACAGTCTCTGATAGAAAACCTGCCTATCCACTTTGCCATTGGTTTCAGACGTCTCCTGTGGTCAACTTCTAAGTGGATTCGCGTGTACTTGTGATTCTTTCGGTTAAATCATGTGGCACGCACGATCTCGAAATCATCGGCCATGGCAGTGTTTTATCGTTGTTTCTTAAGAAAGAACTTTGCTCGATTGTCGTGGAAATTGATAAAACGTAGTAGGTGGAAAGGGAACGCGTAAAAGGGATCAACAGGTATCGGCCTTGGAAAAATGACAGATACGAAATGGTTATCGTATTAGAGTCGACCGGTTTTTCTTGTTGCCGACTTCCTTCGTGCGACATATACTGCTTCCTCCGATTCGACGACGAGTGACACTCCCAATTTGTTATCCGAATCCTTTTAAAAGCAAGATCTTTTTGTTTTTTTTTATTTGGTAGACTATTTACAATCGATTCTCGTTGAGAATTATAAGTAAATACTTTTGACGTGGTACTGTAACTTGGATTATAAGAGTTTATAGTATGTTTGATTCTAGTCGAATCTAATGCTTCGATCTAAAGGGTATTGTCTTTTTAATCTGCGGATCTGGTCCGTTGTGTCAAGCAATTGGATAACTAATGGGTTTTGGCGGTTGTTAACTCTTATATTATATCTGTTTCTGAACTTGGATGTTTCTTCTTTAACTGTGGGTATCTTAAGGTCGCGATGTATTGTTTCGTTGGTAACATACCAAGGATCTATTAGCATCAATGAAGGATCTTGGAGTTTTTGATTGGAATCGTAATTAAAAGCAAGATGGCAGACCAAAGTGTTCAACTTTCCGTAAAGCGTGCTCATGTACTTATAAAATACAAACTTTAGGTATCAATGAAGTCGAACGAGATGCGAGGATATGGAACGTGATAATGGGCATACGCTTGAAAATAATTGTTCGCTTTCGTAATTTTCTTTGTTGTTTTTTTTTTTGTCGTAATTTATAACGTTTTTGATGAAAGGTATTTAGTTTGCATGTAAACGTTTCGGAGAAAATGCTAGAAAAACTGGTCTGTTGAACCAGAGAAAGCGAAAGCTGAGTGCTACTAGTTCTATCGGTATGTTTTTATATTTTGTCTGCTCGATTATTACATAAGACCGTTACCACGGACGCGTACAAGTACGATTGGTAAATGTAAATTCGGCCGGATCACCAAAACGAGTCGATTGAATTATTGTGATTATAAAATGTCAGGAGTCGCATACACCTATCCCATAATTGGATAACGCGAAAGTCGTAGATATTCGGTCGTAAGTTGTACCTGTGTTTCGACGAAACGTTCGTTTCACTAGGAAAGCTGTTATTAGAAAATCGAATACGCGGACTTGTACAACACAAATCGATTTTAAGGTCGTTGCCGTATAAAAAAACTTGGATTACATTCGAGATTTCAAGGAAAATCAATCGAAACGAAGTTGCGCGAGAATTCGAATGTTTCGACTATTTATATATTCGACTATAACGTTTCTATAACGTCGACTATAACGGTCATTAAAGTGGAACTAAATAAAGAATTACAGAGACGCCGAACGACGAATGTGTTGCAGGCGAGTATACGTACGACTTCGATGCATAAGATAGATAAAGAGACGAGTAGAATACGCACGTAGCTGTAACAAAAGAGCGAATTCTCATAGAGATTGAATTAATTTGGTAGGTACATGGCTTTTTCCCACGTCTCAGACATACTGTTTTCGCGTGTTGGAAAACGTGTGACAGCGATCGCTGAATCTTAGATGCACCACCGAGATAAACGTGGTCTTCCTGCTTCTTAACAAACTCGGCGTTAACAGCTGTCTGGAATCAGGACGTAAATGCAGATATAAACGCTACTTGTGTAAATTTTCCATCGTACATAGGTTTCTTGAAAATCGTCGTTATTAAACGTGTTATTCTTTGTAATATTGACACGATTACGCGACACGATATAACTTTGGCGAAATTATTGTCACGTTATACGTTGCTTCGATCTTAACGTATTCGGCATCGCAGTCTTTCGCCGATATTCTGCTTTTTTCGAAACGTTCGAACGTATCGCTGTTATTACTTAATCGACTAAATCGTCCGTGTATTTCTGCATATTCGATTACTTGGACGTTGAACGACGGTCGATACAGTACTCGATAGCTTCGTGAGTCATCGTTGTGTATCGTTTCACGGTACAATTTCGTGCCATGGAAATCCAGTTTCGACTTGATTGTGTGTTTTTTTTTTTTTTTTTTTTTTTTATTCCAATAAGAAAATTCTATAACGAGCGTATCGCCACTCTATAACCAGCGTTACCAAGAAAATTTCATGGATCGCTTGCAATTTCTCTTGGATCTTTGGATCATCGTGTGAAGTCGTAAATGATCACGAATGATCTACTGTGGCAACGAACGCAGTTTTACGCTTAGCTTCGGGAGTCGTTTCACTCGACGCGGCTTGGCACGAGATTTTACTCTGTCTGGATTTTGGATCATGCATCACCTTCTTCTCATCAACGTTAATTAGCGGTGCAAAGACAATGTACCGCAATATCCTCTCGCATGAGATATTCTAACATAAAAGTTGGATATTGTTAGAATGCGTGTTTGCACACCCACAGATACGACATTTAGCTAGTCTACGTGTATCCATCGTTTCAAGTTAATTGCCGTCTCTTGTTCTAATTTAGCAGAACCGAATATCGTATATAATTACGTAAGCGTGTCTTTCTTCTTTAAACTAATTCTGTTTTTTCAGATACTTTACTGTAACTGCTGAAACTGGGAATACGCGTGTATAAATGTTGTATTATTAACTTATCAAAGACGATGTGAATATACGTAGAACGTAGAATGAAGTTGACCGATGATCAAACTATAAGCGTTTCTCTTACGAATGCATGCTACCGTTCTTTTATTCTTTTTGAACGCGTCTCTTGTATCGACAAGTAGCTATTTCGAATTCGTTGAGAACGATTTCGATTTCGCGAATTTTCATATCGCTGCTATACCTGATTGCTGTTCCAAATGAAAATATAGATACGAGTTGCATAATTTTTGGCGGAATGCGAACGACGCGAGCGCGTCCATGAGCCTTGATGACTAGGAGCCAAATATAATCGTGTACACGCGTTTCAACGTACGGAAAGAAACGGATTATACGAACGAATGTACAATGTACAGTTAGACGAATTGGCCAAGTCGAAGAAGAGGTATCGCGAGCCGTAAGGAGGCAAAAGGGGAAGAGGAAGAGGGGCGAACGTTGGCGTGGAAAGGAGGCCATGGCACCGTGGTGACTTGACCGTCGTCACCGTTATATCTGCGCCTACTGCGAACCACCTCGGTTCACCTTGATTTACGACTAGTTTCGACGTTACGTTTGACCTCTGCATCCACCTGTTCCGAGTGAACACAGCAGTGCATAGACATAGCAGACCCCGGGCAACAGGTATTAGCCGAATAGGACACGCGGAGAATAAATTAGGGCAGCGTTGATACTCCAATCGCGAAGACAGATTGCTGTAACCTGATGTTGAAAACACACCTTTTTCGTAGAAAGAAACTATTTCTTCGAAGCGAAATCGTCGAATCGAAATACGTTTACGTGAAAGAGGAGAGAATGCAGGATGAAATATGGAACATTAAGCGCAGTCGGAGAATGTTGAAAACTTTGTAGATACGTACACATAGATAAGTTTGAGATTAGGCGATCTTTCGATGCAAAGTCTTGCAAAATTGAACGATCAAAAGTTGCGAACCTTCCTGCCTATCGTGTTTTTCATGGTTCTTGTTCGCTCCTGTAAGCGTCCTTCGAAGGTGCGAAGCAAAGCGTGTTTCGATCGTTTTTTTAGCTTGTCTGATTGGTCGCCCCTTGTATCGCGTCGCGTCATATCATGGCGAACAACGAAATAAGTCGCTGTAATGAATTCTCGGTGGCTAAAATATCTCTACGGAACGAATGTCGCGTCGCAAACGGCGACAGCAGTCGTGTATTATTTATATAGGAACGATGATTGGAAAGCGAATACGGAACGAAAGCGAATACGCAAACGATCGATTTGGCAAATTACTTCGTACAGATCGATGGTTCCTTAATTAAACGGCAGGAGAGTCTTTCTCGATCGGTTGTTTCGCTATGATCTTCTCTATTGCATTTACTATGTAGTTTCGAAGGAATGCGATCGTTCGTAGATTTATTTTCTAATTTCTAGTACGCTCGGTTTCGGAGAAATTGCGCGATTGTCGTACACGCAGAGGCATTCCCGTGATCGTTCGTTTCTGATTTTCATTTTTCCCCGTGGTCTCGTTCCTCCTTTTCATCGCGATCAAACGAAAAATGATGTATGGAGTAGTATTTGCAAGTAATAATAACGAACAAACACCAGAGCATGATATATGCAGCGGGATTTCGTTTATCTGTACTCAATTAATCAGAACGAATCCCTGTCCGACGTTTGATTTACCGAACTTACCGCTCAGCTCCTCTTACGCCAGACGTTCCACTTAACCGTATGCAAGTACAGAGTACGTGTATCGCGATACGTACTATTCGATTAATTTTTTACGTAATTAGATCGAGCGGTTATTTGCCTTGATATAAATTATGGAATAGAGAAGAAATCATTCGCCGAGTATCCTCGAATTATAACCTTTGAAATTTCTTACTTCTGAAACTTAATTATATCTTAGGAACGTTTATATCGAGCCGTGGAGCCGTGGAGCCGTGGAGCCGTCTCTCACAACACAATGCCGTTCAATCCGCTTTCCCCACTCTATGGCCAGATGGCCAGATCTCCCAAATTGTTATTTCGTTAAACGTAGTGCTACTATCTATTTCAAATAAACGGATCAACGACATCGATGATAGCTTTTTATCTATTCTTTTATAGCTTTTATTAGCTTGCTGTGGAAAGCGAATGTACGTCTTCCTTTATAACCCCATAGATTTCCTGCAATTCGTCCTCCTGGTAGACGTTCGGTAGGTTGCTGCATCGGTTCAGAGTACAACGTCGGGCTAATTGTTTACCTGATCCTCTAGAACTGTAGGAAATGCCGTCTCTAATACGTACTATTCGTATACTTTCGTACACTAAACGTATGAAACGAAGAATTTTGAGTAGGCCGGTGTTTGAAAATGTATCAACTTGCATCGGAGAAGTTCAAACATTATTCTCATATGCGTAATTCTTTGTCGTTGTGTAATTCGATAAAATTGAAGAAAAAGAATTTTCGCAACAAAAAATATCTGTTCGCTTAACTCGATTAGATTAAGACTAGATAAAGATGGCGATAAACTGACTACGATGCGTTAATTAAGTTTTTAAGAAAACAGAGTCTAAATTGGAAATTATAAGAATAGTATTGGACACTGCATTCGCTGAAACGTTTGTCAATCAGTATGGATCGATCATAAAACAGTCGGAACAAATTGAAAGGTATACGCTTGCTTCTAAACTCGTTCCTGTATGTTACGGAATGTCTTCCAGATCGAGTCACCAATTTACGTATTCCTTTCTTTAGAGGGGCGCGGTGCTTTTAACCATGCTGCTGGCTACTGACCGTGCCCATTGATCGTGATTGTGAGATACACAGGTTGTAGAGTAGGTAGCCAGATGCAGGACACGAGCAAGGGATAAGATGGGAAGAGGCTAGATTATAGCCGGGCGCGGAGAAAAACGAAGGTGAAGGTAAAGATGCGCGAAGCCAGAAGTCGAGTCGAAATTCCTGTGTGAAAAGGAATCACGATCAAAAGAACGTACACGAAAGGTTCCAAAGGGAATGAATTTTTCAAGATTCTCGTTGACGACTTTTCATACGTAGTATGAAATTCGCCGATCAAGTCGAAATTTTGTCCAAGCTTTTCGAAAAACGGCGAAAATGGCGAATGTTATAAATGTATAAAATGTTTGGATAATTTCAATGGGACTTTCGCTTTAAGATCGATCGCCAATAGCTGAGAAAAGTTAGGAAATTGGTAAGAAAATTATGTATACCGTCTATCGAACATATTTCGCTAATCGAAGATAGATTCGGTTGTATGTCAGTTTTTATTAAAAACGAAAGTATATTTTATTAAAAGTTTAATAAATCATATATCTATCTATAATAATAAATTATGTATTTTATTAAAAGCGAAGATATATTTTACGTTCTACTAAATAATAATCTCAGAATTAACGCGTAAAACACATAGGTATATGATAGATAATGTAAAATATAAATGTAATAGATGCGTAGTAAAGAATTCTCTTTCTCTTAAATTCTCTTAAATTTCTTAAAGTTATAATCTTCTGTTCTTCTTTTGTTCTAATATCTTACCTCGTACCTATGTAAGCATTAATTAATTTCGTAATATCTTCCAAGTGTTTCTCGCGTAAGAAAGACACAGAATTGTGGCTTCCTACCTAAGGTTCACAGTTCCGTGTCGAACGGTGCGCGATCAACTCGTATTTCCAACCACGATCACCTAAATGTTTAATCATCGGACAGGAAAAGAAATTTACCCGTATCGTGTGTCTCATAGATATATCGAATTACAATTATCGCACGGAGTTTGAAAGAAGGGGCCAAGTTGCTTGTTATTTGTTACGAGTCCGCGATACCCCTGACTCTTGTCACCTCCATTTTCAGTAGTTAAAAACCTAAAATACAGGTCAGATCCATGATCCGTAGTAGCACCGTCTTGTAGCTGCTGCGTTGTTCGTACGATCGTAGCTGGCGTCGTCGTTACGGCAATTCTACGCGAACTTTCAACCACGAACGCTTCTTAAGCAATTTTTCTGATTACTTAGAAAGCTGGACGTGGCACCTTGGACGTGGAAGATCTTTTAATACCTCGTTTTTAAAATCTTTTCCTGTATGCGTAAGCGCGTAACCGTCGCTCGGCCTACCTCAGTTTCCAAAATACTCGCAAAAACCTGTCGATACCAGCACAGTGAATTCTGCCTATAATTGTGCGTCCGTGACTGCGTTCGTATGGGTCATTATTGGTTGCCGATCGCCTCCTCACCCTAGCCGGATAAAATGCCAAACCTATATGTTTATAAAGTATAAGTAAAAGATAAGAATTAGGTTAGCTGGAATGGCCGTTTTTGCGAATATCTCGCAAACTAATGGCGATATGGATAGCGATATGGACAGATTCGATCGATATGGACAGATCGAGATATCGATAATCGTCGGTTTGTTATAATATCGATTACGCTAATAATCAATTCCATTGGCGCGTGAGGATATCTACACTTGTCCCGGACTACGAATATTTATGCTATCCGACTTGAAATAAACATATAGTACGCACATTTTACGCGTCATTTTATTTTTCTCTTAGAAAAAGTTCTCGTTCGTTATACGATCCGTTAAATTAGAAATTTAAATTACACAGTACCGTACTATCAGTCGTTACACTTTTAACGAATATGCACCGATTTCTCATTATAGCTAATTGATTTCGTCTTACGCAAAACTGACGCAACTAGCCTAGCTTGCTCTTTACTCGAGCCGAGCAATTAAAACCTCTCGTTAAACCTGATTGTGCAAATGACAGTTAGCCATCGTTAATTTCGTTTTCCTTTCGATCCACTCGTTACTCGTTTCGCGAGCATACGGCCTGACCCCATTATCTTTTCAACGGATGAAACGGCTCTTTCTACGAAAGGATCGTTTGCCCGTGGCATCGAGATCGGCGACGATCGAAATAAGCGGTACGTAAAGTTTCAATGATTTCGTCTGGTCCGATCTTTGTACATTTTCTTAATTAACGAGTTAATTAGCGAGTGTCACTATTTTCGTAACGTGGCCAGAACCGTGGAGAACTGTCGATATACGATACAGTTGGATGCCTGGAAGCTTACTTGTAATTAACTTTCGATTGTTCGAAGGTGTATATAATATCGCCGGGTTATCGTAACGTCAACAAATATTTACAACCGACTCGGGAAACCTGAACCGCTTTGCATACGACACCAACTGCCAAAACAAAGGAATATGAATTCGTCACGTAGGCATAAGACGAGCAAACATCTAGAAGGGCTGGGTCTTGATCGAGGCTTCAGTCTTTCGGTAACGGTCTAATCGTAAACTTGTACTCTTATTATAGAATAAAGGTATCTCGAACTCTGGTTCGAGAACCCAACATTTTTTTTATTATTATTTTCCTCTCATTTTTACGCGACATTATCGACGACAGTTGAACGTTAAAAGGTAAATCGGTGGTGGTTTTTAAATTGTCGATGTATAGCATATACGTATGTAGTGCGCAGGGTTATCTTTTAACAATGGCTGTTGGCAACGAGCTTGAGCGGATATCCTGGGGAGCAGCGAGGAAAATATCTTTCTTACGGATGGATGCATTCATCAACCGAATTACCTTGAGAATGCAATTAGCTTTCGGGCACCACCGAACCATCTTTCACTGTATGTAGATACGTTCGTACGGATCGATGTAGCGACGATGTTGTCACGTAATTTTTGGGGTTAGTTGATGAAAATAAAAAGTAGCTGAGCCGTAACACAACCATTAATTTTGTTTTAATTAAACTTTATTATGAATTCAGCAATCACAATGTAACACACACTGAATTAACATAAATCACAATTCACTCCAACCACGTTATGTAAGACTTAGTTACAACGATACGTTAAGTACGCGACTGTTATAAGGGTAGAGACCGGTATAGATACGTTGACTATTCTAAGGATACAGAATAAGCGAGTCTTTCTGGCGATACCATGTCTGAGGAAGGCTAGGGGGGTGGGTGTGTCTAAGGACACGGAACTATCGGATTTGTCGATGACAATTTTGGTTAAGGAAGCGAGGGCAGTAGACACCGTCTCCGATTGGATAATAAGACGGTTGGTGGACTAGGAAGGGTTTTAGCCGCCCTCGCGAGAAAGTTGCTAACGGAAGATACCAGATGCGAAGAAAACCAACTTTCTAAGCTAACACGTGGTAGACAATAAACGTAAAGGGAAATCTAAAACAGGAAATACTCGCTTGGTCCGAAGGACCTTAACTATGAAAATGCCAAGACCCCTGGTGGGTACTTAAGACTATCGAGGGTGCGCACCAAGAATGTGCAGACATCTGGGTGCCATCCTGTCCGCGGTGTGTGGCCTGGTCTCTGATGTGAATTGACGTTACAATGTCAATACCGCGAGGTGAATGTGAATTCCTTTGCAGCGACTCGTGATAAATGTCAAGTAGAGCTGCCGTGTCGTTTCTGCCGCGGTTTTACAGATTTCTCTAAGTAATTGTTATTAGCTCCTATATCGAGTGCATATTATACGGTAGTAGCCATTTTTTTTTTTTTTTTTTTTTTTTTTGGTTATCGCGCTATTCTCACAGGACATTAACGTAATGTTCAAAGTACGTAATCGGTATTGCAAGCGTTCGAACATTTTCTGCGCCGCTCTTCCGAATCGCATTCCTTTTTCGTTCGTTCAGTGTCGCTTGTTAAGCTGATCTTTCCCTTATGTTAACCGATTTGCCAGTTTGGACACGTCAGCGCTATTATCATCGCATCAGTTTCGCATCGATGCGAAATTGGCTTGCATTATCGTTTAACTCGTTCCATTTAACAAAATCGAGCAATTTGCACCAGATGTTGACACGGTGATTGTTGTGATTTTCGATCTAGATCCTTCGGATTCTGTTCGGGTTATCGGCGTAACTGCGACGGCGTGGCGTAATAATGGAGTACGTGATTTCTCCACTAGACTCTTTCCTTTCGTCCCACGGTTCTTTCCTTTAATTGTATCGGAAACTTGCTGGTGGAGCAACTCTCCTCTGCTCTTTCCGATGTAAAATTAAATCTTATCCGTGCTATCAACGACATACCGATCCGAACCAAGTACCGATTCTTGATCTCATTGTTTCCGATAGAACGTGCATGTTGATCTTATAGGTCTTATTATCATAATGTTACATCCCCGTTAAGGTAATTAAGCTGTTGTTGTTACGATACATTGTTAGAACGCAAATGCGAATGAATCGTGATGCGAACGTCGTGCTGTTCATCGTGTCGTGCTACACATTTATGCGATTCGATAAAACTTAAAGATTGATTGCGAAATGATTAGACGAGCTAGTAAAAACGGTGTACTAACGACAATTTCCAAGGAAGGTAGTGCTCGTTAATGGGAGAAAATATTCGCACGAATGAAAATTATAAGTCCGCTAACGAGTTGGCAATTTGTTAATTACGACGATCGGATAAAACGCTCGACACGTTTGGATTTTACGATTTACTTTTACGCTGGAACATGGTAGTACGTTATGATTAGTTGTAGCAAAGTTTCAGAAAATTTGGCGTTCAAAGTAGATGATAAATAACAATTACTATCGATGTTACGTATTTGTTATTTGATCTTTTATTTCATTTTATTTTAAGCGAATAATTTAGGATATCGATGTACGAATTTCGAATTGAAATATTACGAGACGATCGTTATTTCATACCTAATTTCCAAGAGTTGCGTGTAAATCCATCCGATATCCAAAGTTACAGGAACTATAAGGTACGAAAGACGTTACGTCGTGTAACAGGATTGTCCAAAGATCGATCGTATTCGCGAAACTATGTACACCAAGCATCGTATCTCAATCGATAACGTGTCTATGATAATGTGCTGCGGAATTGAAACTGCGTCCTGCGGAATTTAAGCGAACCGGATAGAATACAGCCGCGTTGCGTTTAATTGTACGCCTTTGGTACGTGTGCTTCGCGTGTTCGTCATTAATATACGACGATTAATCTGTTGAATTAATCTGTGCGATGCATCACGCTGAAGGAGGATCAGTTCAGGATGTTATTAAAGCTAGGTTGCGTTAATTAGAAGTAACATGGAATTGGCGGGGAACTAGAACGCGATGTGTATAAAGGGTAAGATAGATAAATAAATATACATATAGATGGGGGGGGGGAGAGAGAGAGAGAGAGAGATTCGATCATCCGGTGAAATTTAACCGATGCGTTTCGTAAAAACGAAACCAGCAGCAGATTATCTGTGCGTATTCACGATCTGCGTTTCAATTACCTCGATACGGAGACCCGCTTGCAATCAAGTTACGAAGTCACCCGGTGCATCTCATCCACGTGACTTATATAACGCATGCTCTCCTCGAAAACTCGTCTCGGTGTAAAAACTCGGGCGTTACGAGTTAATTGCGACTCCTTTCGGCAATTGCATTCGGTTGTGAGAATATTTCGACGTTCACACGGATACGCCTTGAACGCGTTGCGTCATTGGGTGGGAACGATGATGCGAGACAACGAGGACAATGCGAAGTAACTGCGAGAACCGAGAGACTGTTTTACGAGGGCGATTATTTTCGACCGCGTTCGTTTTAACAGAGGAAGGAACGTCAGTTGTGACTGTCTTTCGATGCTTTGACTCGGTTCATTTTCGGTGGGTGTCGCGCTCCGATTATACGAAATAGCCATTTGCACGTGGACTCGTTCACGTACCGCAAGAAGGATGCCCGTTGCAGTTCTCGCGCACGGACAATGCCGTTCCATTATTTCTGCGTTCGAGAGCCACGCGAATATGTACCATTGTAACCATGATGGAGTAAACGCGGGATGAATGGTAGCGAGATTGTACGATAGGCGCACGAGGTTGTCCGATGATACCGTTGTTTACGCGCGGGGGACAATAAGCAGGTTAGAATAGACGATGACTTATTCCGCGGTCAGGAGACAAGATGCGAATCGCGTAGCTCGTCTTTTTGACGTATGTAAATGTTTCTTTTGCCGTCAGCTTTTCTCTCCTCTTGGCGGACGTTAGCTTCATTGGTATATACGATTTACGAATATTTATCGATTTACTGGCATTGAAAGACGCTAAAGCATTTTAATATCGTAATAAGTTCAAAGGCTAGATGGATAGCATCTCTAATTCGAAATGTTTTGACCAATCGAATACGCAAATAGCGATCGCGGGTCTTGTGTGAATTAATTGTGCGTGACGCGACTTTACGACTTCGTGGCAAACTCTTTCAACGATCGGATCCTCCGTCCACGTCTACGACTTTACGTCTACGTTAAACAGCGTGGCGCGTTAACACGTGCTCGGAATGTAGACGAGTCTCGCGTGGATACAAGGTGTACGATCGGTCCGTGTGATTCCCGCACAACTGCAATCGGAGTTCCGTTCTTCTGTACGGAAGACACGCAGGTCCTTCGGCTTGGTCGATGCCGATCTTGTCGACTTGGACGGTATTACAAGAGGAGAATTAATGGCTTAAGAGTGTACGGTACCTACAACCTCTAACTTTAAGTTACTCTTTTTCGACGTAATTAAGTCCATCAAACCTGTTAATCTCAATCACCGACTACAATTGCACACCTCTTTTCAATCGGAATAAATTTTTCAATTTATCATCGACTTGCTAAATCGTATTACACGCATCGATGATTCTTTGATAATTTTTTATACTCGAAGTAAAACAAAGTAAGTTTGAGTCTTACTCGTTAATTATCTAATTGTCTATATATTGGGTTAACAGAGACATCCACAGTAGGATATATGCATACGTATATGATTTATAAAAAAAAGTCTGCTTGAAAAAATCGATACTAACGATAGACGATAAATGATAGATGTACGATATACACGTTACTCGATATTAGTAATAACTTTCCGAAGGTAAGCGATTGAAAGGACTTATCGTAGTTTCGAAGAATTTATTCGAACAAGTTGATAGCGTTATTACTTTAGAGAGGAAAAATGAAACACGTATGAACGATACCTAGGTCTAGGAAAAAGTACAGCTTCCTTTACGGCGCAGCAGTACCGTCATCGAAACGGGATGTGGTTAAGTTCAAGGAGCCAATATAAATATGTTAGATTTATCGGACATGTAATAAAAGTACGAGTTGTTGTATTTGAATATTTATGACAAGCTGTATTTTACGTCGAATGATGGCAGGAAGTACGTCCAATCACCAACGCTTGTTGTCCTTTCGAAAGGTGATGTCTCTGCTCGCGGTCGAGTAAAGCGCTGTGACAACGACATAACGTATAACGCGTATCGAGCCTTCGATAGGACGATTCTAGATATCGCGATAGTCGCTAGGATGGCTTGGCATTAGGCAGCGATACCAGTAGGTCGAAGGTTGCTGATGTGGCGTACAAAAGCTGCGCAACAGGTACAGATCTTCCTCGGTGAAAGTTCTTTCGCCATGTTCCGACGCGTATCGTCATCTCCGTCGAGTGAAAGTCATCTGTTAATTAAATCTTTTATTTGTGCCTTATCGAGAAAACTCGGTGCCAGTTGTTAATCTTTTCGCTAAAGTTTCTACGCGATTCTAAAACTATGCGATTCTTCGTTATTAATCATCGACACTAAGATATCGAGTCTTATCTAGAAGTTGGATCTTTTGTACAAATATTTCTAATTTTTTCAAATTGTTTAACCAATTCTCGTTCAGCTGGCTCAAGAAATTCCTTCGACCGCGCGTCGTTAAACGATTGTTCGGCAGTCGTGAGTTAATTATTTATCAAATGAATTATTAATGCGATGAAACGGAACTTGCCGCGTCTCGGGCGCGTTGCGATTGTCTCTTATTGTATTGCTCTTTACGCGACGTCATAAAAGGAACATTAGTCATCGTAGGTCAGGAACGCGATCGCTGTATATCAAACGCAAGCCGAATCTAAATCACGAGTTTCGCGCTTTATTGTCTTCGAATCAGTCATCGTCGGGTCATTAGGTGCTTGCCAACAAACGTGCACGGTTCCTTTTTACGCAGTAGGAAATGCTATTATCTTCCCTAAAAGTCGAGTCAACGGATAGATGTCTATCACCTCATTCAAATGCACCGATATAGTCGTACATTTGTACATGCAGCTACTTAATTTGGATTCATAATTTTAATAAATGCAATTGCACGACGGAACGGAATACGTTCCGTCATAAATATTCTAGCTAAACGTCGGTTGAGTAAAACGGCAGATTTTATAATCGAAGACCGTTTGGAACGTAACTCGTGTGTGTGTGTGTGTGTGTGTGTGTGTATGCATGCGTACGAATACGTTAAATTCTATAGCCTTTTCATTTGACGTTTTATTTACATCATATAAAATTACCTTTAATTAATACAATGTGTACATCTACGTGTATATCAGTACATGGAACCTTTGTCCTCGGGCAGTAAGAAATATATCACTACGTTTCCTTGGGACGTATTCACGATTTCTCGGTGTCTGATCAATAAAATTGCTGCCAGTCCATACATTAATGTAGGTATACCTGATAGGATAAGAAATAAGATCTGAAATAGCTAATCGTCGTTAATTATAGTGGCGAGACGCCACGCCAGGCGTCGAATCTCCGCCGTGTACTTTTTTCGGTATCTTTGGATGGAAAAAATGTGGACGAAGGTAAAGGACGGATGGATCGTGGAAGAATGACGATGAGCGCGTATCGACGTGGCGAGGCACCCTTTTATTTTTGATAAATACGGTATGAGAAAATGTATACCAAGGTTCAGAAGCTTGATCGCCTTGAAAAATTTGTCCTCGGCGCTGAGGTCCTGTCGTGGCCTCTTGGTACAGTGATATTTGATGTATGGAAAGCAGCCGGTTCTAAGTACATGATAATTGCTGTTGCCTACTGGCCAATTGAAGTGGGACATCCCTCTTTGATCGTTCACAACGTCGGCATACTTGACAAAATACGAAGTCCATGGTGGCTCGTTCGTTTGCAGGAGATAACTTGTTAAGACCTGTTTGTACCGTAATGACAGCGATTTACTTTGTATTCCCTCGTCTATCTGTTTTACCAATGTCCATTTCGTCGATCGTTTACAGCTATGGCATTATAGGATGGCATTATGGCTTCCGTTACATACCGGTAAGC
Source organism: Bombus huntii (assembly GCF_024542735.1). Taxonomy (NCBI): domain Eukaryota; kingdom Metazoa; phylum Arthropoda; class Insecta; order Hymenoptera; family Apidae; genus Bombus; species Bombus huntii. The sequence goes on from NC_066247.1 coordinate 144,929, forward strand.
CTCGATTATCAGCTCACGCGTCTCGTTCACGCGGATCGTCATTCGGTATGAAAACGTCGAATTGAACGACGATCTCGAAAGTTTAGTAACTATGTGAAACGAATAAATAATTGCATAGGTAGGAGGTGTCGCGTATCTTGCGCGTGAATCGATAGATTCTTAGGATCTGATCGATCGAAAGTCTCGCGAGAATTCTCATGGTAATCGACTGCAGTTCAATAGGAAGGGAAATTCTCGGAAACGGTAGTCGGTTTTGCGCGACCGTGCCGACACCGAATGTCGTATGTAAGTACGTACGTGCGTGCTTGGTGCGGAGGATCGGGCAGCGATCGACGAAAAAGAAACTCGATGTAAAACTGAGTACGAAACTTGCCTCGGATGCCGAGGGTTTGGTCTTTTTGGAAGCAATCTTCAGCCAAGTACCGTACGGACAAACGACGAGTTTCCTTCGTGTGGACAAGACTTTTACAAGCATTCGACCACTGAAATTTTGTCCCAGGTTTCAATCGATCAAATTCTCCTAAGAAATTTCATGTTTCTTCCTGTCTGCTCGAAGTCTCAATCTCAGCGTCAGTCTCAATCAAACGACCTGCAATCGCACGATTTATTCGAGTTTGGTTTTCTTTGATGAACTTTGCGATCTTACGAGAAAGCGCGTCTATAGATAGATAGGCGCACCTGCGATCTAGAGAACTGTGCCATATACATACGTACTACCAACATATACATATACGTAGTACGTTACCTATGTATCGACTGTTTGCAATGGCTATATACAGGGTGACCCACGCAACTAGGACTAACCGAGGAACAGGCTCTATCTATAATCTATAATCCATAAAATGGCGAGACAAAAGTTTCAACAGTTTGCTTTCAAATAGCATACTTTGCTCGTATCGTTTATCGTTATTCGTTCAAATATGTAAATATGAAAAATTTCCCTTTCCTTCGAGTCGTTGGTAATTGGCCGTTAGCCAATAGACAAAGCTTTCTCGTGCTGTTGTTGGCGTTCATCCTGTAGAATGCAGAATATAGAACACCGTACGGCGAATGTATCCTATCTCTGTACGTGTAAGGAAAGTAACCAGCGAGCCTGTTCGGTTCGCGAGTTTCTCGTGGCACGTTGTATTCTACCTTTCTAAAATAAATCCATGGCGAGTGCCATGCAAAATGTCAAGGTTAACGGGGATCAATTTGATCGGCTAGTGGAAAATCATTTCGAAGCAGATTTCGGTGCATTCGTCTGCATTCGCGAACCATGATCGTGTTAGCATAAACACTTGTACAGTAACCGATTGCTATTTTTTCTGTCAACCATTAGATATTCTTATAGTAGCGTTTTTTTAATACACTTTACTTTTGCTACGTTAATAGCACGATAATACCACGTTTAATTCGCGTATTTGATAAAGTAACTATAGATTTCGAAACGATAAAGCATTCTAACGTTTATATTGTTACAACTGTTGTACACTTTCTGTACAAAAATTATCTTTAAATATCTCTTAATTTCTCTATTAATTTAATTTTTATACTATTTTATACTATAATTTTTATACAAGTGTGCTGTTCTTCAATGCATCCAAGTGAAACGTCTTTTTACGGAGGAAATACGCGTCATACTACGTAATGTAATTCGGCAATACGTGAGAATAGCGTTCTAACATTCTAAATTTACATGGAAGTTGCATTAAATTAACGGAAATTGATGGATGTTGGCAATTTTCTGCACCTGTTTGAAATATCGTGGCCACTACTCTGGCCGTTGCTGAGATAAAGCGCTTTTACTCACGTTTCGTCGCATGCGCAAGAAACTCGCACTCTCGGGTTGCGAAGAAATGTACACGTCTCAACGTGTTACATCCGTACTTCGGGATTCACGATTCACGTTGCTTTTAACGTAGATCTCTTCGTTCAATGGTATTCCACGTATTCGCAATTCTATGTGTATAACGTGCATAGATGATACGCATATGTGTATATACATACGTCGATCACGAAAGGAATTATACGCGAAGTGACTGGTTGTATTATTAGGTCAACTGGTTCTGGCGCTACCATCGGTGTACAGTGTACATATTGATCTTCCGTGGCGGTCTTTTCGAATCTTCTTAAGTTACGTAGATCTCATAATTATTAAACACCGCTGATAGAATTGATTCTTCTTTCGAGTGAGTGATCGACATCGTTAAATATTATATATATATATATATAATTTATTTAGACGGCAGAGAGTTACAAGTGTTATCACATCTGTGTGAGATTATGCTATCATTTTTATATTTCAGTTATATTTTATATTTAATATTTGCAGAATAACGATAGTGTTCGTGACAACGACCATCTGTCTGTGTTATATTATTTATATTCAACAGCCTAAAAGGGATAATGATTACACGAAACGTTCTTGTATGAATAGAACACCTGTACGTATATACTTGAGTATTATGATCTATGTATGTTTCTAGCGAGATTGGAAAAGTATGTGCAACGAATCGTTATTATTATATATTGGTTACTTTGATATTAGGTATTTGAAAAGAGCAATCGCTTGGCAACTGTCGTTTCGTAAAATCGCTATCTCAGCGTAGTGAAAAAGCTTGAACTCGAAGTCGATTCGCGATGACGTCGACTGTTCACTGATCGTTTTCAATTTCTTTTTTGTTTCGACTAGGTTCCGTGTGTAACCTAGCGACGGTAACGGAGCAAGTAATCATCGTTACATCGGTATCTCGATAAAGACGATCAGAGTGTCGCGATGGTTGATCGTTCGATTCTTGGTCTAAGTGTCCAAGCTCGAATCGCTATAGAATTCGTTCGACCTACTACTATTGGCTTGGCAACTAAGCGATTGCGGATTTTGTTATTAGGTGGTATTGACAAAATCCGTAATCGCTTAATTACCCAATACTACCTTACCCACAACTACTACACCCAGCATCGTTTACACGTACGATATGTATAATATATCATGCCTCGTTTTATAAATTATCATGCATTTTTATTAACGGTGGCTCGTTTTGTATTTATTTATATACACAACTGCGATATTGATAGCAGAGTTAACCGGCTGATCGTCGCGCGTCACATTATATTATGAAAAATGTAGGAAAAAAGATACGAGTCCGTTTGCTTTACATACGTAAAAGAAGCATCGTTATCACACTGGATTTCGTCTATGTGCTAATCAGATTCGCTGAACGAGAAATATTTATTTCACCGTGGCTACACCGGTTTACGATTATATTACGGGCTAATCGAAATCGACTAAATCATCGCGAGGATCGTAATTATCTCCCTTGGATGAGATTCACTGATCGAAGAGTAAACGGAGGTGGAAGAATCTCATAGCGCGCCTATTTGTCCGCGAAAGGATTCGAAAGACTATTACCGAGAATAAAAACGATATGCGATATTTGTAGGAAACATTGGTTCATAATATTCGCATCGAAGTAACAAAATCAATCAATAAGAATTTATTTTCTTTTCGCATTACTTTGTCAAAATTTGGTTACATAAGATGCAAATGAATGGTCATTGTATTCGAGTTTCTCGTGCTTCCTACTAGCCGTAATTACATCCGAATATACATTTCTGCGAAAAATAGCTGTTGGTTGGAGAGTTTCGCAGAAACACGATGCCGCTGGTCGGCTTGTATTTCTGGGACATTCTATTTGCGTATATTTACGTTTATCTCGATGGACATATTCTTATGCGATATGCGATATGCGATATGCGAGCCTCTGTTGGGGAAAGACGCGTGTGCACTCGGAGCCACGCACGGCAAATATCAAGGTCATGATACGTTGCTTACTTCGATGGACGTCTACGAGTCCGCGATATACATAAACGATGTAACCGCCATGCGCCTCTTCGGTTGAGCTTGCCCCTTCGTTATACGCAGCACACATTCGTATATGGATCTAGGTGTATTCGTTCGGAATTGAAAATCCCAGCCGCCAGAACACGTGCTTAACGGGACGACTGAAGGGACGTCCTCGTCTCAACGTCTGACGTCGCGTCGCGATCTGGTGTCGCGCCGCGTCCGGTTCCGCCTTTCCTTTAAATATACAGAATACAGCGGCGAAACGGTATTTTTCGTTGTAAATTGCACCGGACTGGCTGGTCGTTTCTTGGCACATTCGGTCAACCATGTTTGCAGAAGGTCTGACAGTTTTTACGTATATCGGCGGACCTGACGAACTTGGTGACGCAGATAGATTGTACAGCGAGTACGATGGCGTTACTCGCGATGAGAACGACATGTAATCGTATAAATTTCAATTGTTGAACGTTTGAAAGTTTCGCTGGTTTGTTAACACTTTGCTATCACGTCGTCGAGTTTCTAAGAAATTTGCTCCAACTGTGAGCGCAAGTTTCTAGCGAGTTCATTAGTTAGGGAAAGTTATACCGTATATGAATAATTGGAAACTTAAATCCTGAAAATGCGTACCTCTCATTTTTATCTATTTTGTAGCAAAAGTCTGGCGTTAGTTGAAACTTAACGTTAATACAGTTTCAATACAATTCGATTTACGTGTGATTTAAAAGCAATATATAATACTTATATTTGATTCAATTGTGGATGACTTATTGAGATTCAAACTGATCACGTATAATTTATTCGACGATGTTATTTCTAGTCAACGTTTAGAGTCAGGATGGCGATATTCGCCTATCTTCCTCAAACTTTCAGCAAGATTAACGACACCTAGTTCCTCTCCTCGCTTATTATTCTCGGGCCATGAATTATCATGTCTGTTGCGTTCATTTAGCGGGTTCTAAAGTTTATATACTAGAATGTTGCTGTTTGGTGTTCGTTTTTCAGTGGGTCTACACACATGCCCCGAAGGCCCAAACATGTATTACCATAATTTAAAGTCTAAAGTCTCGTAGAGAAAAACGGAGAAGGAGAAGGAGAAGGAGAAAGAGAAGGAGAAGAGTGGTACTTTTGCGAAGAAACTCGTTCAAGGGTTGTGAAATTCTCGTGTCGCGGTGCAAAATTTTATGCGAGAAAGTATGCTGGCACTCTGTCGGTTTAACGTGGCCGCGAGAGGTGCAGAAACGAGAAAGCCTTTGACTGAAAATGTTGCGTTTACATAATGAAATTTGTTGGCGAGAATTTAACGACGGCTCCCCTGGCCGGATGCTAAGAATCTTTTTTGTTGGTCATTGCGGTATCGCGAACAACATGCGGTTCGTGGTTAGACGCGGATGCAACCAAAGAATCACAAACGGATTTGCTTTCCATCCTAAGAGCCGGCTGTTCTGTCTTACCTTGCTATTCCTTCTATACGCTTTCATCTTTGCTCTTTTCCTTTCTCATCCTCGCGCGAACGAGATTCGACCAATGGCAAAATGCATTTTTTTAATTTATATCCTTTTAAATTATATCCTTTTCGAAACGCGATCAGTCCGATTCTCTTACAAGTTTACCAAGTCTACCGGCCCGTTCATTTGTTTTCTCAGTTTTAAGATACGAGTTCGTATATCATATTATCCGTTATCGTTCTCTTAAGTGTTAAATCGACGTATGTATTAGTAGTAGTATATCTTCGCAACCACGTCGAACGATTTCGAACAACTTGACTTTTAGTTTGCGTTTACGCTCGTTAACGTAGCAATTTTTCTTCCTTTAAGATCGTTTGAATTCAGACAACCTAACTGTCAGCGAGAAGCTTCGGGAAGAGGGAAAAGTAATTTTATTTATTATTATAAGTAACGTTATTACGCGAGGCACAATTTCCATTTGCTGTGGTAATACGTATCGTTCTGGCAGTGTTTTCAGCTTCTGTTTCTCTCTTTCTCATTATCGATGAGAGTTATTCCGTGGCGCGATAGCTAGATCGGAATGACACGCCGATTTCGCCGAAACTCCTTCACGGTCGTTGTTCTTGAGAGCGAGAGCCTACCTTTTAATCCCTTCGAATGGATGATATCGTAAACCACACACGAAGATAATCGCCGGTTGCGTGGCATCGCGTCGTGTCGTGTCGCTTCGTGGTGTTTCTGCGCGTGCGAATGCCGCCGTATCGCGTAAGTTCTGACGGGAAAGCGAGGACGGCTGGAATTTTGCGTCGTAAAATTCCATCAACGCGCTGCTCTCGCGAGAAGAACGATAAACTCGCGCGTGTTTCGTGCAACGGTTTCCTCGTTCCTTCGCTTTCAACCCTCGACATCGAATTCCACAAATATCGCTATCACTCGTAACGAATTTTCACACGGTCCATCTATATGTAATTACGAGCTGTCGAAATCCTCCCGGTTTCAGTTGCTATTGTTCTTTCAACGGACAAGCCGTTAGGTAATGAGCTGTGTTTTGTAACGGGAGTAAAAGGTACTCGGTATCGTTGCGTAAATATCACTTTCCGATATATTAGTTATGAATTGATACCAAACGAGGAAATGGAGATGGAGATGCAGTCTTTTTTAAAATTAAATGATTACTTTCCGAGTAAAGTTTTTCGGACAATTCGTCCGTACGTTTGCGTTCGTGGACTTTGGATCGCTGCGTAGAAGCATCTACCGTAAAAGGTCGGCGATTACTCCGTACGCGTAATAAATGCTTTGCAATGTTGGTCCGATAGCCCCGAGTTCCGACCCAACTCTTCTCTTTCTAGTGCGTATTATCGCGAAGCACTCGGGACCACTCGCTAGAGAAGCGTATATATCACGAAGAATGTAAGTACGGTGCGTGAAAGAAAAGGATGCATCTTTTATCTTGTCGAGAGATCAACGTCGTACGAGTATAACGCGTAGCTGTCGTCATCGCGAAACACTATGCATGCCCTCGTTCTGTATGCGCGGGCGAGAATTGCAGGTGCGTGGGCAAAATCGAACGGACCTCGTTACCAAGATGAATGGAAAAGGAACACGTTTGGATGCTCGGCGGATTTTTATTCGCTTCGCTTCTTACCACCGATCGAGAGTTTCACGCCGGCATATAGTAACTGTCCCTCTCCGTGTATTATGAGAGCTTATCGAATTACGAAACGCTTTGTATTTTTATAGCACGTAATCGCTTTACGTAGTTTCTGAAAAATAGTTTGTTAGATATTCGCAAATGATAAATAGAAAAGGCGCTTTTTCTTTCTTTCTTTTTTCCTTTTTTTTAGGATAACGTTGAATCAACGTGTCCATGATTGGTATGATTTTGGCTAGGACGTTCGATTATATTCGTCAAATCGAAAGTCGTTCCATTTCGGTCTTTGTAAAAGGTTTTCAATGTTAAGCGACCAAGTTCTCGAGAAAATATCTTGGAAAAATTACGTCGTATAAATACATATGATTTATGAAGATTATGCCGGACGATCGTATGCCGGACGGATGTTTTACGGTGCTGTTGGCATTCGCGTCGACGCGACTTTGTCGATCACGGTGGCAGTCGCGACCTTTGATATCGCATCGTTCTTTTCATCGTTTTGGATCGTTGAAACGGCGATCACAATCGTGGATGGTCGTTGCTGGCTTCGTTCATCTTTCAAGGTTTCGTAGTTTGTCTGTTATCGATCGAATAGATTTCCTTTTGTGCGTCGGATTTTATTTTCTATTCATCGAGTCCTTTGCGGCAAAAGATGCCGCTCAAATGTCTAGTAGCTCGATAAAGGAATTGTTCGATGGCACGATCAGTGGCAAATTTCTTAGTCAAGAAGGAAGTTACGAGTGGGAACGATCGACGGTAAATTCAATTCAATTTTATTTTTGTCTCCAAGACTAACGTACTTTGATTTTCAGTAGGAACAAAATATCAAACAGTTTCAACGTTATCAAGTTGCCGATTAAGCTTGCGATTTAGGATTATGATGTTTATTATTAGGATTAGGAGGACAGTTTTATGCATGTTGCACGGATTACGGGTTAACGTGCACACGGTGGACCACCACGATATTGTGGTCTCATTACGCCGGGTTTCGTCACGGCTTAAACGCAAACCATGAATCCAGGTCACTCGCGCAATTCCGTGAGAATTGCAGGAGACAATACGGGCGTAACAATTTTATTTCACCGGTAAATTGGTAGATGCAGATGTAACGTCTGTAGTCGAAGTTGTTGCACAGAAAAGTGAATTTACTTTGTTTCTTATGATATTTGATACTTTAAATGAATTATTTTGGTATTTCTACCTATTTTCTATACGTATCGTTTAATTTGATTTTTATCATTACTTATCGATTACTGTTTAACGTTTAATCGAAGGCAATCGAGTGGTGCGAAGCATGCGTATAGAGTAGAGAACGAGACGTTGGAAATCACCGGCCAGCATCAGTGATATCGCAATAATCCGGTCGTAAAAATGGACAAGATATGTATGTATATAAAAGTGTTCCGATATATGTACGTTTGTACATACAGAAATGAAAAGAGAAAAGGAAAAATGCGAGGAAATGTGAAAAAAACTTTATTCCGGCCCATTTTCCTCCAAAGACGATAAGGTATGATGAAAGGAAAGATTTCAAGTGCCTCACCCTGTATACACGAACCGGTCGGCATTCGTGCTTCATATTTCAAGCGCAAAAATACGGCGGCTTAACGTTTCTCGAACAAGAGGTAGAAAAAGAGGCAGTAGAGACTCAGAGGCGCAGGTTTGGTTCTGGCCGCGACCAGAGCGTAAGATGGCACTCGAATGGCTCGCGTCCAGAGACGAGTATCGCGTGCATACGCTTAGAACTGGTTTGCTCGGGCGTACGAGAAACGGTGTCCTTAAAGAAAATGGAAAGGTGGGTCGTGTTCGAGAAGATGCCTTCTATCTTCCCGGGGGCTGTGGCTCGGTCGATCGGTCGTTCGTGCATGCATGCACTGCACACGCAACTCTTGTGTACATGCTTGCTTACGCGGGACGCGACGACACAGTCACGTTACGAGCGATCGCGTCGATTCGAACCGAGTGGAGCCGCTGCGCTGGTTTCCAGTTTCTATCGAAAGCGTGGCGATGTTTCGTAATTACTCGGTTTGGTCTTTGCGCACGGTCACTGTTCGCTCCGCTCGATTCCAATTATACGCTGTTGACTCGGTTGACTGACGGCCGTCCACTTTACACGCCGATTGAAACGTTCTTCGTCGCTGCGCAAAGGCAAGCCGCTATTGCCAATTTCCGTTGTCGCGAATCTCGCGAGCAAACTTGCTAGCTTTTCACCGATGACGTTATTGATTCTCGAAGGGAACTCGAAAATCTGTTAACAAAGCCGCGTTCGTGCCATTTTCCTTCATTCGGTACTCTGGCATCGTACAGCGTAATAATAATAATCGTAAGACGTGTAATTATTTTGTACTGATAATTTTGATAAATACAACTGAAATCTCAGTAGAACCTGTAGTTTCGCGGCAGGGAAAGTATATCGAGAAACGTATCTATATCGATCGCTTCAAATTCTTCGAGTTTGATTCCATTGTAAAAAAGAGTAGGTCGATTAAAAACTTGCAATAGTTATTCTATAAGGTATAACATTTGTGTACTTTGTTTTAGTTCATAGGTTAATTAATCGTCGTGGTTTAGAGAACGAGGAAAATAATATAAGGCGTACAGATAGATAAAATGAATTAAATAAATGAAATAAAATACAGGATGAGGAAATCAAAGGTTACTACTCTTTCGCGTGTTTGTTCGATATAGGATAACATATGTACTGATTAGAAATTTATGCGAGAGATCGGATATGTATCTTACAGAAAATATACGGAATATCGATCGTGATTATAACTGTCAACGAGATTGGTAACCCATGATTAATTTTCTTCGTCCCTTCTCCTGTCTTTGTCATAGCAGTTTATCTCGCTTTGAAATGTTTTTAATTATTGCGATAGATGGGACTTTTTTTATTATTTCTCGGATATACTCTTAGATCGTAGAGAGATCGGACAGAAAGCATTATGTAAAAGGGTACTTCTGATTAACGGAGCGCGGCTGTGCGTCGTTCGAATCCGGTTTTCATGACATAAGCTACGTGGCTTGAATCGGTGGTACATATCTATCAATGAGCGTGTACTAGTATTTCGATACGCGTACCAGGTATGATACATACATCGGATGCGTTTACTACTTGGATGCGTCTATATTTACAGTGAATGGCGGTAATTTGAAAATCGGGCAACATTCGGTGACTTACAATTGGTCGATAGCTGTAACGTAAAAATGAACCGTCGAAAATGAACTTTTTAGTTTGCAAAATTGTTCGCCATAGGAAAGTTACTCAATTTTCTTGGAATATTATTACTATTAGCATATTTATTATTAAGGATGTTTGTTAAATTGTCACGAAGGTATAGAAAAAAGATATTCTAACAGGCATTTTTAACGAAATTAACAAATGACTCGCCATGTTATCGATCATTTATGAAAAACGCGTGCTTCTCATACGCGTTTTCGAAAGCGTTTCACGACTGCGACTCGTATGTGCTGGAAAATAGGCTGGTTGTACGGTGGTTGTGAAAGGTTCGCGATCAGTTTCATACAGGTGTACAGTGTTCGCGTTAGTCAGAGATCTGGATGGACATGTACGTCTCGTAGTAGGTATCCAACAGGTACTTGGTACAATGAGATGCCTAAGTATGCGCCGCTGGAACGTTATCAACGAGCTAACCTAACAGGTACCTGGCGTGTAACGATTGGCGGGAACCATAAATCGATCGTTTAATTGCTCTCCCGTCGCGAGGCGTTTTACTAGCCCATCGATTCGCGTTGGTGCTCCTTCTACGTTTGAAGAAGCCCGAACACAGTTACACGCTTATCCATGACCAGCAGGAAGATCGATGTCGGTGAAACCTCGGTGACTCGAACGAATCGCGAAGCAAGCACGAATTGCCCTGCTGAAAACGCGGAAGTCGTGACCGTGGTACCGACTGCTAGTATAGATCTTTGCTTGAAATCCTACATATTGTAACGCGGAATTTGGAATTGGAGTCTCGACTTATCCTATCTCTCTTGGCTTAACGCTGCTATGCGATGACTCGATTTCTGTCCAACAACAATATCGCTCTTTCCTTTTATATCATATCGCTTTTATATCGCCGTTCTCGATTTAAAAATCCCTCTCCTATTATTATTATTATGAAAATCTATCCAGCTGTTTAATACTCGCGATCGGACGCTTTCCTTGCACGCTTCTTACATACGAGGTTTTATTACTCTTGTTGACGTCTGAATCTCTTCAAATGTATACTTATATTCGATCGAAGATTAGCTTATCGTCTCTCTTAACCGTACGTAATCGTTCAGATCGACGAACGTTATGGAGAAAATCGATGCGCCCCCACGTTCCATGAATCGTTTTGCCGAACACAAAGTGCGATAAATCGACGCTCATTGGCTCGTCGATTCACCGTGTTTTCCTTAATCTACACGAAAGATATAGAAGCGAGATCGATCAATTATTATCGGGTAACGTGTATTATCTCGCCATAAACGTTACGAGCTGGTTGACTGACAACGTCAAGAAAGGAAAGAATAATTGCTATATACGGTTCCGGTTTGAATAGAATGGAACACATCCCTACGAATATTTATCGAAACGGTTACTCCATTCTTCAACCATAAAACGATCTATCAATGTGGTGGCTAGAATCATCGGCGATACTACACGTCTATATAAAGCGAATCCTTTGCCGCCTACGGTCACGCAGTAACATGTTTCAGATCTGTTAGCCATTCGTCGGGGATTGCCGTGGTCGATTCCATCGGAAATGCCCTAGAGTTCCATTTTTTCGATTACGTATCACGTATCACGTATCTGTGGTATAGAACTTGTTAACTTTAATCGGAAATCGGTCGTACGCGTAGTTAGTTGCTTACGTTTGCTAACCGAGAGCGGTAATACGGAGGTTTAGCTCTGCTCGGTTAACGCGACGAACTCAACGAGAATCAGATTTACGATTGGAACAATAACTGTGAGATTGTCGGTTTGTCTGTCAAATCTCGGCTGCGACAGTAAGATTCTCAAGTTACATATGAACAGGCTATTCGTACAAGTTTTGCAGAAAGCTTATGCTAAGTATTAGAGATCTTTAGAGAGAGAAGTAGAGAGAAAATTGTTACGTACTTGTACCGAAACGGTATAGAAGCTGAATTTTATTACTTAACTCTACGGTATTTACGATTTTATAAATTTTGAAAAAAAAAAAAAAAAAAGAAAAATACCGAGAGAATCGATTTTATCGCGTACGCGAAACGCTATTTCAAGTATTTGAAGAATTTTCGTTTCGTTGGAAATAAATAGGAGGAGAAAAATGTTGATAAGGATATGGTTGGTAGCTCTCGATGAAAATCTTTCGTATTTCTCGCTGCCAGTTAATCGTGCGAAACGATGTTATAAAATTTCAAACGTTCGACGGAGGGAAAGAAGCACTCTAGCACGACGACACCCACATGTTCTTCGTATAAACGGATGCACGACAATATTGTTCCGATGCTTTTATACGTATCATCTTTGATACAGAGACGCTAACGTTCGTTCCAGCGACTCGTAGAGGCATGCAATCACGGAGCGATGCTGGGAAAAAATTCAAAAACTAGTTCCCTTCGAGTCCGTGTATACGTGTATACTACCCGATCAAAATACGTTCGGTGAATTCGCTGCGGCGCTGTGACGCTCATCGATGGGACAGTTTAAAATAGGAATTCCTTGTGCATCCAAGGGAAACCTCGACCATCTTGGTCGACCGGCAACCCCGTTGTCTCTCGTTTTTTTTTTTTCGGTGCTGAAATTGTTATGCCGCGAACATCGACCGATGATCCTATATATTTATTCCGATCATCGTAGCTCGAACTTTTATATGCTATTTTACTTCGCTGTTTCAAAGGCAGCTGAGGGAATGCCGTTTATATCATGTGGCGGAATAACGCGTGAACGTTCGCCAAGGTTTATGGACCATAACGTTTCACATTGACACAAAGGTAGAATCGAAGCGTTTCGAATAAACTACGGAAGAATTTACCAGCTTGTTTTCCTTCTTTCTTTTCGTTTCGCTCGCGCTCGTATACACGCGAGTAACGAAACAGTTTTGGTGTATCTCTAGCGTGTCGTAATAGAATAGCTTCAGTAGCATCTACCGATGTTTTATTACTAGAGACGCAACGCAGAGTTAACGTTATGTAAATAGGTACGGTATTACGTCGATCATGTGTTCGTTAATATTTCTTTTTTTAAAGCAAAGTTTCTTGGGGGTGGAAAATTGGTCGTTAATAATCGTCCCGCTCTTAAGTTTCCTCCTTCTCCCTCTCATTTTCTCTGTACTCGAGCTACTTGGCGTTTACTTATTATTTATGACGGCTAATAGCACGAACCTTGTACTCATTACACGCTACTACGGCGAAACCGTATGTAGTTAATTAATAATGATTTTACGAGACGACTACTTTGTCGTAGATACGCTTCTCGAGTCGTATGTTCGCTGTCATTTATTTATTAAGTTTTTGTTCGTTTTCTCTAGAGACAAAAATGTCAGAAAATAGACGAACTTCTACTTTTAAATCTTCTACGTGTTCGGAAAAACGATGATAATTCATTTCGGTAGTCTCTATCGATATGATTATAGATACGACTATAATTATATAAACATATATGCAGCAATTTTTACCGTTGTTACGATCGATTTCAGGACATTCCTGCGCATATTACCCGAAAGACAACTATTAATCCATCTATCTACACTTAGCTATCTTTACCTATGTAAAATAGCTTGCACGATCGTATTTACATGGATAAGAAGAATTCTTATCGATACGCAGACAGTAAATACGCACGCTAGCGCTCGTGAGAAATGCCCAACGACTGCGTAAAGCGGCGATGCAATGCGGAAAAGAAATCGAGCGCGCCTTTATCGAGATATTTTTAGTGTTTTGTTCGGCCCTTTATAGCACTTTGAGAGCGTCTCTTTATAACGTAATTATCAGTTTTGTGGAGGGAAATGTGGACACGCGAACGAGTATTCGCTGATTGCGCGATCTGTTCGGATCGAACGTTTATCGAAAGTCGCTGCTCGAGTAGCAGCGTGCGTGCAACACGGTTCCTTTGCTCGAGGAAGACGGTACATCGAAAGTCGATCGTCCTTGTCTCGAATTCAAATCGGATAGACGTAGAATTAAATAAGAAAGAATAGATTCGCAACTGTTTATCCATAGGAACAGGAAATCTGGAATAAAATCGAAAGTCGAACAATCCCTTGGATATACATATTTGTTCGGCGTGTGGAGCACGATGGAGTATCGCAGTCGATCGTATCTCGAACATCCGAACGATCAGAAACGCTTTGCTGTCGAAAAGGATTTCCTCGCAACCTAGCTGTACTCGTTCCGCATGGTATATTATAATTTATCGCGTTCTCATGGCATGGGAATGGAGTATTCGGGCTGTACGCGTCATAGTTTCCTAGTTATTAATCAAGATACATCGAACGGTTGCTACTTGCCACGTTTTCAAGGTTTCGTTATTTTATTATTTATTTCGTCAAGTTATTGCGTTCAATTCAAATTCTCGTAGTGGATCGAACGGTGCACAGCCATCGCGCATGCTTTTCAGAAAACTTTTGTGGCTTTGTTTCGAACGCTTTGCTATTTCCGAACTCGTAGACATAAGAAAGGCGAAGCTATTCAACGGTGTAATATTTGTCGTGGAAATAGTAAACGGATGAAAGGAACAAGGTTGTCAAATACCGTGGCATAGATCCGAAATTACGAAACGATATGTCGAACAAAAATTGTTGAAAAATTCTTACGCTTGATAAACATTGTCAAAGATAGTACATCTGCTAAAAAGATTTTCATCTTTATCTATACGTTCGATGAATTGGACCATTGGCGTTTTTCCTCGATGGTTCTCTCGATGGTGATCTCGTCGTCTACATCGGGTGTAGGATGATTCTACTAGAATCTAATATTGCTTTGTACCAGTACGTCTTTGACTAAATTGTCTAAATTGCGTAAAACCCCGACAAAGGTGAAAGTTCTTATTCAAGCCTAGGCAGCTCGTATTTGCTGTGTATTTTAGAAGCTATATGTTCACCGTTTATCGTATCGGTCCAAGTTTCACAATTTTTAGCGATAAATAATTTCGTCGCGTAAACACTTGGCACTTGGTTGTACGAAATTTCGTATGTCTACGATCGTTATAATAGAGAGAATAATAATTGAAGTATTTAAAGTAGAAGAATGCAATATGTATGTACATCGAAGCGTATCGTCATCGTATTATTTAGTATTATTTATTTATTTTTAAAAATTATTCGTTACTATCAACGATTTCAGGGAATGCAGATATGTAGTTACAAATAAAATATTTGTCAAAAACGAATTAATCTTTCTGATTGATCTAGCTAGTTGTACCGTTATACGATTCATAGAACACCTATATGAAAGCGAAAGATTTCAAATGTATGTGTATCGTGTTTGTAGGAAGTACTAAACATTTCTATAGACGCAATTTCCGTGGGATGCATAAAAGAAATATTAAGATTATAGGTATCCCCATACGACTGGCAGTAAAGTACACTTTTATGCCCATTAAGGGGAAACCCGACGAGCAAACGGTGCTTCGGGCTTCCTGCCGGAGATAAGTGAGATACAATCCAACCATCCAAATATTTCGACCCTGCACGACTATTAAAAGCAAATCTTCACAGACGTAAGAAGAACAACAGCACCTTTGGTCGTTCTAATAATTCCACTGGAATTCCATCGAGACGCCACCTCGAATGTCAATGTTTATGAATAAAAAAGAAAGGTATGTTAATGTTTTTAGGTACAAGAGAAAGGAGTTTTCTGGTTTTTACGATCGAATGTAGTGGAACAGAAGCAAGACGTTAGTTACTATAAAAGATTAATATGTCAAGGTTTGGGCTAGGTTTCCGTTAAGAAGAATATCAAATATCCAAAGGCAGCTTTTACGTTGTCATTTCCCCCCGCTTCACCCCTTCCCCTTTTCTAACATACGTTTTCATATCCTTTTTAACTAAAACGAAACTCGTGTGAACGGATGTTGGAGGAACAACGCGAACTCGGTGCAGAAATGGTCGTTGTACCTTCTTCGATGTTCTTGGTTGCCTCGCGAGTATTAAAACCAAGTCTTTACGACTCTCTGCGATCTGTTCATTGGTTCTTTGAGACTTTGGAAGAGAAACCTTTGCATGCATCTTTGAACCGGTATTACGCGTCGCACAAAGAGTATCGTGGAGCCAACGAGAATCCACAGCCGATACTTTTCTTTATTTTTTTACCTTTGTTCGTCCAAGTATTCCCTTAGACCATTTTTTTTTTAACTTACCTCGTAAATTTCAGCTTTTTTTATCGCGCGAAATTTTATTCTATTAGACAGCAATTTCTGTTTCGAGTAAAATTTGTTCGAGCCTAATGGATAGACGACTGTCTAATAGAAAAATGTTAGATATCAACGTTAAGAAGGAACTTTTAAAAGAACATGAAACTCGTAGCGACATGAAAAGAATGAAACTTGCGCGACATTGGATTTCGTACCTGTACATTTTTTTGAAGATAGCACTTTTGTAGACACGGTCGAATCGATACGCGGAAAGACTCGTTCGATCGCAGAATCGATCGGCTACGAATTCGATATGCGTCGTTTCGTTGTATAAACTACCGCTCGGATTCGCAACGAACGATAAATTAACAAGACATTCCCTTAGTTGATAGCCGCGTCCAGTGGAAACCAGTGCGATGTCGCGCTTAAGTGAATTGTACTCGCATGTACGTTTCGTTATACTTATTTACGAGCAAGCAGATATGCGAAGTTGGCATAAATAACGTGGGTATAGGTGCACCCATTTCGCCGAGTCTCGGTACATAAATCGTGATTGGTGCCGTGGCGAGATATCCGAGGTTACTCGCGAGCGAGAGGGATCGAAATCGATTTTGTTAGCGGCGAACGGAGAAAAAATGACCTCGTGTCCGTCGTGTCGCGATCGAATCGCGTGCGCAGACGTTTTTATTCCGTCGGAAGTTGGAAACTTGTACCTGTTGTAGGAAAATTTCGTCGTTAGAATCGCGCATGCAACGCGATCAGACCACTTCGAAATATCGAGATTATCGAGCGATGATTCATAATGGCAGAGATGTTACGACGAGCGGAATCGCTGGTCGATCCGGTGTTGATTTATCGAGCGCAATGTGCACGAGTCGGCAAACGTCGTGGGAGAAAAAACGGGTTAAGTTACGATCGAACGTGGTTGGCGCGGGAATCCGCGGCCGCGTCTCTTCCGCGTGGTTAGACGCGCGCCCGAACCAGCGGTCCTTGGCCGCTTCGCATCGCGTCGCGGAAACGATACTCGAGCGAGATACGAAGATCGCGATCAACTTTGTTCGAGTGGCGCATGTTCGTTCGGTCGCGTGCTCTGCCGTTGCTAACGCAAATTTCTTTTGTATTGATCGCAACGAATCGAGCGATAAAGCCTCGTTTCGATCACTCGTCGGATTATTAGTTTCATAGTAGTATAATATATAAATAGTAAATTGGTATATGTAAGACTAAGTAAGTATGTGAGTATTTCAAGCATCGACACTCTTTGGACGCGTCGGTTTAAATCGATAGGACAAGGATAGCATCGACGAGTCGAGTTACGCAAACAACGAACAAAGTAGCAAAGAAAAAAGGAGAAAAGCGATTGTATTATACAAACGGTAGCGGAAACTGAAACCAGTCTAACAGAGTTTCAATGCAAATCGTAGGCGGATTGGATGTTGCACGACGTATACGACAGGTGTGTTTCATCGTGAACGATGCACGAGCATCGGGAAGCGTGGTCGTGCACCAGAGAACGAATGCAGTTCACGAGAGCCTACGCGTTGTTAGGATCTAGTCGAACGATTCGTAAGAGAAAACAGCCCTGTTCCATACGGTGCTAAAATCCTATCTCTAAAAGAACATCTCGTCTTGAAAGATGTGTCATAAACTTGTCGACGTTTCTCGGGTATTTATGTGATCGCGACGAGACGCGACGCGACGTATCGTTCGTCCCGATTCGTGCGATTCGTTCAGCTTAGCCTGAAAGTCGATCCGCTTTTTCCGTCGACTTCGCCTTTTCGTCGATACTTGCGTTCTGTTGCTGTGTAACATAAGTTGGAAGTTTTATTATCGGAACCGCAAACAGCGAATTCTATATAACAAGACGTATAACGGTTAAGAGAATTGGATAAAACGGTTTAGGAGATAAAAACAAAGAGTACGCTTGCGATTTCCGATTCAAGCAGAACGATAATAAAACGTGTATAAGCGAAACCAATGAGTTTGTCGGTCGACATCGGATATCGGTCCCGATCCTCGTATTTTCCTCGCGATTCGGTCTTGTCTTAGCGATAGTAAATTCCCATTGATCGGAGATATCTGCTGCCTTGCGTATAGCGACAGACAAGTTGTCTTCCCTGCGTTTCAATCGATAGTCTGTATGGAAGCGAAAGTCGGTGGTCTATGTGGATCTCGTGTATCTACAAGAGGTACCGAAAGCCGGTATGAAATCCCGATAGATATCTCCGAATCGATCTTGACATGTACTATACTTGACTATATATATATATATATGTACTCACAGAAAAATGTTGGCCAAGATTCGATGAAAACAACGCCGTGTTTAAGGTGTTGTTGTAGGTGATTTCGTAATAGCTACGAAAGATTCGGCTGACACTAAGATTACGAAGGTTTACGAGCGATTAACCTTTTGAAATTACAATGACATCGAGATGATGTCGCGACGCATCGTATTAAAAATTTGTTGGAAAACAGGACGCGTAGAACCAGGCATCTGCTTATTTTGCTCTCGTTCGTACACGCGAATGCAACGCGTATGCGATAAACGAATCAAAAATAGTCGTGCTCAAAACGAGAAAAAAGATGAACTAACTATGTAAAGGTAATCCATCTTAAGAATACGTATCAGCGCTCGCGACTATCAAAGTCGAGCAAATTTAGAATAGGGCTTACATAGAAAAGAAGCACAACTGTCGCATTTATTATTTATTCTGAAGCAAACATTGTGACTATATTCGTGGAATAATATAAAATATTAATTTGATATTTCGTAGGAACTGTTGACAAATCAACTACAAGTTTTTCGGTAAATATTCACTTTTCGTCGAATAATTTGAAAACGTTCGATAGTTTAATCTTTCGTCTTATAACTTATAACGTATCGAGCCACTTTTGTGATAAATAAATATAAAATATCGCTTTTAAAGTACGCTTTCATTTTAATAGTTTACCCGTTTGCCGATATGCATAAGTAAAAAGTACAGGTTGTACAAAAGTTAGCAAAGGTATAACGGAAAAAATGGGCAAGCAGGCAGAGGTTTAACTTGGTTAAGCGAGAACATTGCGCTTGTAGATTATATTGGCGTAAAGATACATGGGCTGACATGGACTATATTCACTGGCTTTCACCCCTTATCTTTTTCATCGTGATTGCCCTTGCCC
The DNA here is from genome assembly GCF_024542735.1 of Bombus huntii. Classification (NCBI taxonomy): domain Eukaryota; kingdom Metazoa; phylum Arthropoda; class Insecta; order Hymenoptera; family Apidae; genus Bombus; species Bombus huntii. The sequence goes on from NC_066247.1 coordinate 164,335, forward strand.
CCCCCTCCCCCACCCCCCAACCGTTATGCACTCCTTTCCTGTTGCGGTGTATCACCACGGTCGAAAGTCTATATGCAGTCACCTGCATCCTACATCGTCGCTCCTCCGCGTAATGGTCGTTGTATTCGTTGATTTTCGCAATACCAGATTTTTCGTTCGTTCAGTTGGTTCTACGATTCGGATAAAACGCGATAGTCTGCCGTTTGACGTGTTTAAGTCGCTAGGAGTGATAAGGTAAACGAACTCGTTTTCACACGTTATACTTTTACTTTCATCTTGCTGCGTATTTAAATGCGCATATAGTACGCGTACTTATGTGGTAATTGAAGAATATCGCGCGATTATACTCGCTCGACGAGTTTCTACTTGGAATTCTGCTGTAATTGCCAGCGTTATTGCGTTCGTAATTTATCGATGAAGAGCGGTGTTACTCACCGTTGCGTATGACGATTATACGACTATATGCTAGTAAAAATATTTTGTAACGACAATCGTAGACGGATGAAAGTCTGAATGAATACGTATTCATTGTGTTCGTTAATAATTCGTTGCCGCATGTCGAGCAACGATAAGATGTAAATCCGTGCGATGAAATTTAAGAATGATAATCGCGTGCCCGTTGTATGTTTTTAACGGATGACGGAGCACGGAAGCGTACGCGAGTTACCTAACTTAACTAAGCGATACGTTTCTTTTCAAAGACAAGCACATTTACTTAAAATAATTCTCAACCCGAGGACGTTGAAATTAACGCGAACAACGTACCACTTACGCGGGTTCGCTCGAAGCATCGATCTTTTTGCGTTCTATTCGCGAGACCTTCGTCAATCGCTTGAGAGAAGCAGAATACAGCGATGAAATGGAAAACTTGCTATCGCGTCGTAATTTCCGTTGAATAACGGTTGACGTGAAATCAGGAGACTAACGTAACCTACGAGGATTCTGTAGATTCAATTACTATCATCGAAGGCTCGATTTCATCGACGAACATTTCCGCAGGAAATGCCTATTTAACGTCGACTTAAAGAATTTCCTGGTGGCTTGCCTTACCTCCTTCTTGTTGTTTCAACGAGAAATCCGTTCTCGTTGAAAGCCAACCCTTTTATCCGTAGTCTTAACTATATTAGGGTTTGCTATTCGAGATTCGAATCAAAGATTACTTTCGAGTTACTACTCGGATAACTTTAGAATAGAAAACATACGAATCGCGTATTATCGTCGTTGTACGATCGTCGCACGATAAAAATTTAATCAAAGTTACCGTTTCTTTTTTCGATTACGATCAGAAATTAATGTAATAAAACAATGGCGTAACACGATACCGTAAATGAGCAAACGCGTATAATCTCTGAATGGTACTTGCGCCAAGACTCGTGTCGAGAGAACGAAAGGAAATTAGAGTCGTCCGTTTCCTTGCATTGTCGCAGCGAACAGGATCACAACGGGAACAATAAAAATTAACGGTCACGAATCAGCCGCGAATCCAGGTGACTGGCGTCTACGCGAGTACGGTTATTACGCGATATCTTAGTAGGTACGTTCGAGTTAGCTAGACGCAATCGGGGACGAGCTATTGTTCCCAAGAATAAGAGCGATTCCCCGGAGAACAGGATTTTCAGTCTCACGCTATCGTGAGCTACGAGATTGTTTCGCGGTAGAAAAGCAGGTATGAAAGGGACGAAAAGAAAATGCGATACGGCGCGAGCGCGTTCAATCGCGTTCAATCGCGTTCGATCGCGTTGACATGCTAGGGATTGGACGATTTACGTCTAGTCTAATTTCAGGTAACGAATACCGGTTAATTAGTAGCACGACACCCGCAAATCGAGTCGCTTCCGCTTTCCATCCTTACGTCGCTCCTTTCTCGTTTTCCATACGCATCGCATCTTTTCTCGCCGTTGCCTCGCTGTCACGCCGTGGCACAGATTTATTCTTACGCATTCTAATTCTTCTCCTTCGATAACCTCTTCTTTTGGCTATTCGTATAAAAATATACGCGCAGTGTAAAATACGTGTCTGAATAACCTGTACTACGAATAACGCGCAGCCGCTTGCAATTCGTTGACACCGTATAAACCAAGGGGAAACAGTTGGCAATACGGTAGTGGACTAATCAGAAATATACCTACATTACGTTGGTATACGTTATCGCGATCGACTGTGCAACGCAACTGCACGCCGAATGCTCGGATGCACCGCCAGAAACCCCCTACCTGTTCGCTTCAGATCAGACTCGTATTCAGATTCGGTTGTCGGTGTCATAAACTAACCGAGTAACGGTAAGTTCAGATGGCCGTTTATCGCGTTATTACTGCCGCCTGCTCCACGCTGTGCCGAGCAATTTGAGCAGTCATTGCCGAGATGCTCTCCGTTCCTCGTCATTCGACGAATTCGTCGATCGGATATTAGTAAAATGAACCACGATGATGAAGCGCGATTAATCGCCATCTACTTGGCAGTTCCTTCCACTTGGTCGCGTCTACGTACGAGTATATATTATTCACCAAGGTTTAAATAAAACCTGGGGATCGGCAAGGCGGTAATTAATAAATCGTAGGCGGTGGCCACGATGTTATCCGTATCGCGATCGCGGCTGCCACGATTGCTCGGTTGGCGAGGCCACTGGCGCATCATAATAAGCGATAAATAATCACCGGTTGACTTCCACTCTTCTTTCCCTACGCTATGCCAGGCCACCGTTTCTCTTCCCTGGTAATGTATCCCGTATCGACAGTTTCCCGGGAGAATCGTCAGGATCGACGATGTCCGCAGGCTGTGAAATTTAGATAAAATCTAACGGATCGATGTACCATTTACTTTACGTTAAATAGATAATGTCGATGGAGATATATCGTTTACTATCGGCTCCAAATTTTTAATTGGTGTACGTAATTTGACAAGGAACGATATATTTTGTTTTCGAACGATTACTTTAAGAACACATTATTTGTATGTCGTATGTCTACATCGGTATTTCTTCTATATCTTTTTCTAAATATATGTATATGTTATATGTAGTATCTACGGTAGCGGACAAAAGTTTAAGACGACGATTTGTAAACCGGATTACAAACATGAAATAACAAACAAACAATTATAAACAAACTTTGAAATAACATAACATATTTAAAATAAATAACGATCTGTGTAAAACGCGAGTATGAGTACAGTTTTCGAACATTTTGATTCTGGAATGTCAAAATCATTGTTTAGCGTACCTTTTATTGCTTAAAATTCATTTAGGTAGGAACAGGCTATGGGTAAATCAAAGAATTTACTTGAAAACGAAAGGGCACAAATCGTAAGTCTACGAATATAGCGAATAGGTCAGAAACGGCTTGTAAGCAAGCTTGGTATAAATTTTTAAAGGCAGGCATGTATTGACCGACGAAATATTATACAGATTTCGTTCCTTTTTCATAACTTAGCTACCGAGCAAAATATCAAAATGAAATTTTTTTCTAAGTGTACAAACAAATGTCCAATTAGTTACTACCAAAAGCAGAACACTGTATTTATATTTTTTATGGAAAGTAAATCGATTATTTATTTTTTCCATTTCGTCTTGATCTTTCGTCCGCTACTGTATCTGGTAGAAAGTTGGACATACGCAAGAATTGAAGTACTCGGTTCTGTGGAAATGATTCAAACGAAGGGGGACAAGACGGACGTGAGAGAAGGCGCAGAATTATTCAAAATGATAAGTAGAGGCTAGTTCGTTGATTCAGAACTACCGCACCCCGTGTTCTAGCTACGGCATGCGTATACGTGGATCGTTCGTCTTGCTCGTCCATCGTTTCTAGCGGCAAATGTATTCGTAACGGAAGAGCGAGGGAAAGAAAGGGGCAGGGTTAATCGTTCGCGAGGATTCTTCGAGCACGTAGTTCGCATCGAGGAGCAGGTGCGTTCTCGTCCGTTCGGTGTAACAGACGACTCGGATATGCATATTACACACAACGCGTCCGGCGATACGTTACGCAGACCGATAGTCACAGCAACATCGTTGTTTCGGTCCGTATACGCGTTATGTCGGTTTCTGCAGTCACGTTCGGCAATCGCAACCTTGTAAAACTGCCAGCCACGTTGCACTAGCTTTCCTCGATATCGACCAACGTGTTATCACGAGGAATCGTTCAACGCTGCGTTTTGTCCAAAATTTATCCAACGAAAAGTGCTACCACAAATTCTCCCGAGTAGAAGCAGACCTATGGAAATAAATTTTTCGCAAAGATGTGATAATTTGTTGGAAGTTATTTTCTTATCATGGATAAGAGTGCCATCGAAATGCAAAGATAAGCAAGGATAAGAAGGGCAAGATTCGAAGACGATTTTTATATAGGAGATGGCAATGGAAGATGATTAAATGCAAGCAACGGATGAAACGAAAGAACGAAGAAATTGCCGTTTCGTTCCTCGAGAGAAAGTATAAAAATGGATCGTAATGGAATTACGTATACGGTTGTCTCGCGTCAAATTTCTGTTTCGCGTCGAGCTTACGTTGACTCCGTCTAACGTCTGACATTTCAGATCGACTCTCACCTTTTCTACCCCGTTCGTCTTTATACGTTTCTCGCTTCTGTCTTCTCTGGTATCTATTTCTATTCCTCTATTAGCGTCACAGAGTCGGACTGTTCGTCGAATCAAGTTGTTTAATCGTACACCGTCCAAAAACTCGTAAATTTTACCTACGTATTTACCTTTTCGTTGGGCATATCGATATTTTGTCATTGCGTCGAGTTAGTATCGAGCGATAAATCAAGCGGGTATGTATCGAAAGATGGATTAGAACGTGCGAGATCTTATTAAAAGTTGTTCCCTGACATTTTACCACGGTTTACTTCCGACATAGATAGCACTGGTTCGAGAAACGGTCATACTTTCGCGATTAATAAGGCAGATAGTAGAAAGTGAAGTAATTCTGCTGTTGTAGAAACGTGTTGTGAATGGAAGTCGCTGTATCGCGTAATCGTGTAATCCCGACTTTCGTGACTTTTACTAGGAAAAAGCTACAGATTTGGTGGGAGAATCATTGTGCCGAAACGTTTCGGTAAGTTTAAACGCTATACGTTTATTCATCGTTGTTACACTCTATCGTGAAATTATCGGATTTAAACATCGTTGAAAAAAAAAAAAAAAAAGAGAACGCGTACGTTAGTTAAGGCGGTAGCGTAGAATAGAGTTTCGTCGTGTCAACGTTCGTGATCAATTGGAAAATGTATAATTTCGCCGGAAGGAAAGATTATGTTAGGAAAACAATCGAGAAAGGTAAATAAACGCATGTTATTCGTTGATGGCAAACGAATCGTTTGGTTGATATTTCTATGATTCTCCTTTATATCCTGTTTATCGAGTGGGGACGAGCTTAGCGATATCGCTCGTACATATTTATATCGATGTAAATATGTATACGCTGTTATTTGCGCTGTGATCGGTACAAGGTAAATTTAAGATATTCATAGAAGGATACAATAGAAATATTCTAAAAATAATCATCGACCAGTATTACCTAGCCGCGAATATTTCACGCAAATAGACTTTTGTCGGAAACAAAATTCGTATTGAATTTTCTCAGTATTTGATAAATAATAGAGAGGCGGATGGGGCTATGTTTTCACGTTAGGCGTTCAGAACTCGGTAATAACTCGTCGCCCACGCAGGAAAGTGGCCGCGAAACTCGCTTCGCACACTTATGTACTCTTTAATAGGGAGGATTCGATGAAACCGATAGCGTTAAAGCGGTTGAACGAACGGGAGACACGTTAACGCCTGAAAATGCGAATGTGGGATGGTCACGTATGAGAAGTTGATTAGAATTCTTTCGGCGAATTGAAATCTCGTATCCGTGTATAATCGTCGAGATAGCGGTGACCCGCGTACAAGCAAATAAATAATTCCATACGGTTTGGATAATGAATTTTATTCTCATTAGCGGTATAGCAAAATTCTATTTCGAACGTAACACGTGCCTAAATACCGTATTACGAGCTCGTTACTATAGTGGTACGGAGTACGGATTCGTATTATTTTAATTATTCTCAGGTAATCGAAGAACGTTCGAGATAATCGAAGCGTAACGTTTCATAGTTAAACCGACCGAACGCGCATTGGACCGTGTTAAATTTTGTTTACAAGGCCACACGATGAGTTCGATAAAAATGTATTGCTAATAGAGCAAATAATAAATTTGAAAACTCGCAATGCGATCGGTAAGCGCGATCGATAAGTGAATAGAATATGGAAATACCGCGGTCTGGGCTTGGATCCAACAAAAAAAAAGTCGCTGTTCCTTCGAAATATAACTATTCCTTTTAATTTTCTATCACGCTTCGCGAAATACTCGTATCCTGTTAGTTTGCTGTCTATTCTCACGATGTTAATAACACGGTGGCGGTAATGTTTATGTGCTACTGAATCGTAGCCTGTCTCGTTCATCGATCCTTTCTGGCATCCTCAACGATTTTAACGGTGTAATTCTTGAAAATTATGGCGCATACTTGGACTTTGCATTGCAAGAGGGGCGACTGGATGTACGCCAAGTGGAAAATATGGAAAGTATCTAGTTAACTAGGTATTTTTCTTTGCGAGAAACTCGCGTAAACAAAGGTAGGACGCCAAATTAGCGAAGCAGCTTTACTAGACACGCCGTTGTAAGCCACGGACGCGTATAAGGCCGCAACGTACTCATGCCTCTACTTATCTTGCTCGTTCAATGAACTTTCTACCGCTCGCGTTGCGTCAATCTTAAAATCGTAGGCAGCCGAAAGTATTTTAGTAAGGCAGCCTCGTTCGATCGCGATCCACACACGCTTCCAAAAGGATATTTTCTATCCTGATACCAGATATTCGTGTCTCGTCGTTACGTGACAACTTGATAGAGCTGTGACGGTATTTAAATCGTGACATGGCTCTGTTGAATCGCATGCATCCAAGTACATGAAAGATTAGAAAAAGACAGAAGATGGAAAAGAAACGAGAGAGAGGGAGAGAGAGAGAGAGAGAGATGGGCGGCAGGGGTAAACTGGCCACAAAATGTTGGCCATTATCGATAGTCCGGCGAGGAGGAGGCGTTGCAGCGTGTAGACACGTTTGATGAGAACGCGCACGCGTCCAGGTGACGGGAACACCTCGGGTCCGAATGTATGCGGGCGAAGATCACACGGTACCGATAACATTGTTTCCCTTCGTCCAGCACGTTTATAAGCGCCGCAAACATCCTTATTACATACCGTGCATCAATATCGCATTAGCATAGACCCCACGTAGGCTAAGCGTTAGTTCTCTTTTTGATCCTGTTCCTTATGAAATTCTGCCTGGAAACGTGACCGAGGGGGGATATGAGACAGGATGCGAGTTTCGCGCTATATCTTGTTAAGTATTCTTTTCCTCTCACGCGTCCTATATCTGTTACACGCGTAAATTTGTTTACGTAAGAGAAACAATTCGTAGATCTCAATTGCAGAAGGAATCGACCGTTCGTTTCTCTTTCTTTCCATCCCTTGTTCTATCTATTCCGTCCCTCCTTTACATAATAACGTTTTAATTACACGTTTTACGATACAGTTTCTACGACCTCCTGCCACGAAGATTTGAATTATTGCTCTCTCGTGTACCTTGTGTAGTTTCTGCGTTTCACTCTTTCCGAAGAGCTTCGAGTAAGTCTCAGCTACGTATGCTGCTATTTTTTTTCGCTGTTTTCCTTCCGAAGCCAATCGGGAGGGAGCGGATGATAAAATACGCGTTATTAACAGTTTCGAAACGATTCAAGTTGACTGTTTGCGAGCCATTTCGCGCTTGGTATTCGATAAACTGTTTCTCGTAGGATTTCAGCAGCTCAAGGCTTAAATCGTCTCGAGTGACGAACATTAAGCTTTTGTTCGTAAAACGATACCATTGCATAAACGATATTGCGTCAACTTTGTATCCGTGTCAGAAGTATTTCGGCGATATTATCGTTACTTTAACGTATAATTAAGTATCTTTCATTTAACCAGAAATTATAAATCAAGCAATTTGGGGTACAAATAATGCACCGTATCGAGCAATTTACAACACGTTAATCGAAGTATCGTTCGACGCCAGAAATTTATCGAGATCCCATTATTTCTTTTTCAGGCAAGGACAACGACTGCGTGGTTTTGCTGCTTACTCTGCGTGTTTTTATGCCTTCGTAACGTCACTTCGAAAGCTGGTAAATAATGTTCAATCGTTACTCTTTTTCCCAATACTCAAATATTTATCGGACGACGTTTTTATTTTTAACCTTGAGTAAAATTTTTTCATATGTCTTTATATATATATACGTACTTTTCATTTTGTCGTTTGTATCAATTTTTATTCGATAGTTAAGGATTGAGATTCGATCGTTGATTAGTTTCAGTCAATTTTTACTTTTTCATTTATATTTCGCCGTTTATAGAATCGTATAAAATATTTATTATATGGATTTGGTTTTTAAGTACTTGTTGTATTTCACAGTGGAAATATTTTTGAACGCATGTAAATTTTCGACTTGGGTGAAGCAATGATTTTTAATAAAACACTTTGTCGGTTTACTCGATGAAAATACTTTCTCTTTACGACGGTATTTAAGTTTATATATAGCTTAATGCTGCATCGGACACGTTAATATGACTAACAATAAGCCTTAAAAAACTACTTTGATCAGTTTTATGTCGGCAATGCTTGTTTTATGAAACAGAATGATTTATTTATTGATAATTTAATTAATATATTCTCTATGATAACTGTAAACAATTATTATATACCGTTTATACGACATTTTCTTTCAGTTCACTCGATATCGGTTTCGCGGACACTCGGTTAACGTATTTTTTAAACTTTGATCTTTTATATCAAACGTGGAACGTTGCGTTATTTTTGCTTAAAAGATTCACGTAATCGCGTGTTCGCAGTACTTACACGACAAAAGTTATTCCATGTTCAAAGAGAAAGAATGCCGTCGAAGAAAAGCGATTTTATTTTAAAATCTATTCCGCAATGTTGCTCTGAAGAAGTATTTTTCTGAAAGGACCTACTATCTCTATGAAAAAGTTTACCTTTTTTCCCCCCGTAACCGTTTTCTTGCTAATGCAATATTTGTACATTTTGATGCGAATATCGACGATAAGTTTCGATTACGTATGTACACCTTATTAACGAAACGTTCGTTCGAACCACGACGGATGGACAGGAAAAAAGAAAAATGTTTCTCGGAGGGAAATGTCGAAGGAGCTGGCAGGATAGCGCGTGTAATCTCTCGTACATAAATCTATCTTAGCTGATTGCCAATTACGTCAAGTGGATGTTTACCCGTGGTTTATCGTTGACTGCATTCGTGGATGCTACGATTGACGCCACGCGCAAGAATATTCCCTCTTACGCGTACATTCTGTTCGATCTAACACGGTGACAGATTGTATAACAAGCTTGTCCTCTCTTCTACCCTATCTAGCATACTGACTTGAACCTTTAACCCTTAATTACTGGTTACCTGTAGGTGTTTCGTGATTCGTTGCGAGGATGCAATATATATAATATATGTATTATATAGGTAAGTTGCCGGAAACAGCGTAAGGATATATGACAGCCATTCGTTTGCAAGCATCTTATCTTAATATCTTCTTAATATCTTCTTAATCGTTGTCAACGTACCATCTAATACGACTTCTCGTTTCAATTCTACGCTACAATTTTTCTTAAAGCGTTCAAAATCTGCGTTTGGTCGATGGAACGAGAACGATGAAATTCCTGCAGCTATTTTATAGTATACTATATATACTATACTATGTAGTAATGTACTATACTATGGTAACTATTCACTGGCTATCTACGCACGTAGTAGCAGAACGTGTAAGACAACGTTTACAGCTTAGACGGAGCAAAATAATAGATAACGAATAACAGATAAGCGAAAAGATGAGAAGCAGAGGTGCGCAGCTAGAGGTAGAGGTTTCGGACAGGGGAAAACTAGAATTGCCGGATAGGTGATAGAAAGAAAGGGAGGGAGGGAGAGAGGACATCTGGTTTTGTGCCGAGATTGCCGACAACTGTTGCAGCCGGGCGCATAACTCGCTAACTCTAAATGGTCAAGCTGGATATCGTGGGAATCGATGTTGAAAACGTTAACAGGGACGTTATCTGCGCATTCACCGAGCAACCGACCAATCCGCGAAAATCATATAACGCGCCTACCGAGAGAAGCAGAGAAAAAAAGAGAGAACCTCGGTGTCCCAGTTGCGATTACCGAGGTAGCGATGCAATTACCAGAACTTACATCTATTTAACGCAAACACCATTGATACGAAGTCACGTTCGGTCTGACACGCGAATCATCGGTGCTTTGGGTGCAGCTCTGATTACGATTGCTATTTCGGCAAATAACGTATACGCAAATTGAATGATTTTAACCGTTCTATCGCTAAACCGTATAACATGTGTATCGCTTGTGGCTGAATGTAGTCGAGCAATTTGTATCATATGCCAGGTTTTCGTTAAAACTCGACGCGTGTTCGTTGCGACGATTGCTCGATCGATAGTAAAACGCTAGGTCGCGGATTTGTCACTTTTACGATTACTAAAATCATGATCTAAGAACCACAAAATGTAAAGGCTTGTCGTTGATGCGAAATTAAATACGTTCACGCTACGTACAACGATGTTTCTCTTAGTACAAAAGAACAGACATCGATCTAGGTATCGCAATATCCTGTATATATTACTCTCTGTTATATAAACATTCGTGCCTTAGTTTGCCATTTAGGAAAAAGCTATGAGATATACCAAATAGAGAACGTGTGAAAACATTTTTAGGTAGAATGCATTGTCGAAGACCCCGTGTATTGCCAGAAAAGGTCGCGATAATAAGAGTTTTATAACGTTACGATAGGTGTTATTTAAGGATAGAATTAACATTCTAGTAAATGGAAATATCGTATGATCGTCTAAAATATCAAAACGTTTGCTTTTTCGTTCACTACGATAAAAGCGACCGTTAGACTAGAAAAGTTGAACGACGACTAAAGTTTGTACATTGTTTGTTCTACTCAAAAAAGTCAACGTTTCGTATAAGAGAATTTTGCGAATAGCAAAAGTTTCTTAGTAAATTTACAATAAATAGTAGCATGGAAAATTCTAGAAATTTATTGGAGGAAATTTATCAATGAAAATCAAAGTTGTGCTGGTATACTCGCTTTTGCACGTGTACCTTTCTTGTTCTAGCTTTCTCTCGCGAATACCGGTCCGGTAGTAAAATATAATAGTAACGTGCCGTCTAAAGCCTCTGGTTTCTAGCGTAGCTACAGTTCGTCCATTCCAATGTTCAACGACCCGTCGCGATCGAACCGTCTAGCACGGAAGTTCATGACAGGCTCCGATAAACTTCGCTCAGGTGTTGTTGTTTGCTTTTTAAAAATCCGTTCGATTCGTGAATCGAACCAGTTCCTTTGAATTTTAGTATCGACACCGATCGGTTGTGCGCTTATTCGAAACCGTCTATATCTTCTATCCATCTAAGCGAAATTATCGCGACGGAGAAATTATTGTATCGTACATTTTATCCGTCTTAAGAGCTCATCTGTACGTCGCGTTGGCCTGTCGCGCCTACTTTGTACCTGAGTGCGCGGTGTATACACAGTGGTTGATCGCGTTCTTCGGCGCTCATAGCTCACGGATCTTGCGGCCAATTTGGTGGCCTCCAGCCTTCGTAAACATCAATGCCTCGGTGTGCACGGCATATAAGATCGGTATGCAGCCTTAATGGCAAAGCCGTACGTACTTGAGGAAATGCGTTCGATAAATCAGTGGAAATTATCGATTGCCAACTGGAATATCTTTTGAACAAAGCTTGCGACGTAGTTGCTGGCGGCACGTCTTTGTAAATTCGTGTTTCTACGTTTCTTAAAATTCTTCTTTTATTTCAGGTTTTCTTTCTTTCTTTATTTCCTCTACCTATGTCGTGTCTACGCTTGATACGCTTGGTACGGCGTTTTATTGATTACAATTTTGTTCATGCAGGTTCAACTTGCGATTCGTAAATTGTACGGCATGTTGTTAAAAGAGAGAACGGAGATATGGGTCTGCTCCTTCAGTATGCACTTTCTAATGCAACAACTTTCCACGAAACGGCCAGGTTCCGACGATAGCGTACACGTTTCTTCGGTGAAAAGAATTCCTCGAGGATGTATTACAGCGGTCGCATAGCCGTTGGGTTGCCTTTTATCCGGAAGAACGTTTAACTTTCATGGACTCGAAGCAAAACGACGATCGTTATACGTATTTCAATTTGAGCAGAATCTGTTCACTGGGTAAATATCGTGCATTATTTTGTCCATTATTTTGTCCATTATTTCTTACATTGTATGGAACATTGTATGCATTGTATTGTAGAAAATATATCGTATATGTAGGTATATCATTTAGGACGCTTTAGAGCAGCAAGATACTTACATTTTCAACGCAATACGTACGGTTTACGCGCATCTGCGCACACGCCATAATTCAGCTGAAACGGCATAATTTTGGCGTTTGGTATTCTCCTATCGAGCGTAACACCGTTTTCCATGTTCGAGCGATTTCGTTTAACGGTAACGGCAATCTTGGGACTCTCTCTCGTGTCACGGAGCGCAAGACAAAAGGATTTCTGCACGTTTCTGTTGGATAGGTGTCCATTAAAAAACGATCCATTTAAAGATTCGGCTCGGATACGAGACTGGCTCGAGGCTCGAAGTAGGTAACGCGTACGGAAGAGAAGGTAAATGTCATCTAGCGTTTTACCGATTGTGAGAGTAAATTTCATGATAGAGGAGCGGCGCATCTTCGTTCGTCGGGGCTATTAGCGTTCGACGTTAACCTTTCGACGAAAGATCGTAGCCACGAGGCACGTGGTTGGTCGTTGGCGTCCACGACCTCGTCGCGAAGTGTCAGGTAAGAATACTCGTGATGCCCGTCTCGATTATCAATCGTTTCTAATATTTGCTAGTTTCCATACGATGGTGGTCGCAATGATACCTTATACAGAAATGAAATAAAATGCTTTAAGAAGTTGTGTCTCAAGCACATGGCGATGGCTATTTTTATCTATAAACTTGTTACTCTTCTTTCACCGCTTATCGTTAGTTAGATTAAAGATAGATATCCCCAAATCGGTCGAATAAATTCTCAGATTTTTTTTCTTTAATAAAGCTGCCTAAGCCGTAGAAAGATCGGAAACCTTTGCTAAAAGTAAGAGGGTTAACGCTTGCACATGGAAGGCTTGGATGGTATTACCTGCAAATCATTTGGGATTGTAGAAGAGCACCGATCCGAAACATCGATCCGTTCGACGAATAAAACGTGTAATTCGCGCAAGCTGTTCTATGCGTGATACTTTTACAAATATAGTACACGTATAACTAATTAAATTAACGGTTTCGTGGTTCGGTGTTACAAGGGATTACAAGTATTATATACAAGTGGTAAAAATAACGTGTTATTAATGACATAAACGTTTGATCGCTTGATTTAGCCGATAAAACTGCCAAGACGTAAAATTAATTACCGTTGCCGGTACGAACGATAACAATTACAAAACCAGTTTCAACGTGATGCATTTTGAATTCTTAGAGCCTGTTGCAAAGTAAAATTGCGTGCGAGATTGTTGCGATTCAGATGCCACCGTCCGTGCAACTCGATTAATTCGCCTAAAAATAGAATAATGGTGAGCCAGCAAGACGTTTCAACAGCTGGGACTTGTAAGCTGTGTCGTCCATACGACTACAGCCGTGGTAATCTCGTAATCTTTTTCTCAAAAGCGGCCGTTTTGTGTCGCTGAGTCACGTTTCCGGTCAGACAGATTTCTTGCACCTGCTCCAGCGATTCTTCGAGGGAAGTACTCTTACTAAGTTTTAAAACTGTTAGACCGAAGATATGATTATCGTACATGAACGTACTTTCACCGTAATGGTCAACGGAATTTTCTAGTAAAATACTTATGAAAATGATATTTACAACGAAATTTCCATGTACCATCGACGATGTAAATATTCCAGTTGGTTTTTAATGGGCGTTTCTGTGATACGTGCTTCATTTTTCTTTTAGTATAACCGATAACGAAACAATCTTCCAGCCTTCTCTCCTAAGTTCTCAACCTTTGTAAAATTAAGTTTAAAGGAGATACATAATGTATGGGAATCTGGCGATACAAGTTGGCAGCAACGGAACAAGCAATTCGTATCTTCTAAGTATGTTAGATCGCTAAATGGAAGCGAAACCGTATCGATAGGTAAAGATAACCGATCTAATTCACGTGCGTATTTAGATGCGTGTTTGCGGCAACGTACCATATCTTTGTGACGACATAATATATAAAGGTCGTAGTTATTTAGCCTTTAATTATTAATTAATTAATTATTTAATTATTTAAGTTAATTATTTGCGACTGAGCCGAGGGCTCGATATGGACCTCGGCAGAGTGTTTGCGCGAATGTTTGGAAAGTCGATATCCAAGTCGCGTAAGTCGCGTACGAGGTGTCGAAGATATGACTGTCTAGTGTGATAATGTGACCCAAGTTGACAAGCGACCTAACGTTCCATTGTTCCAAAAAATAGAGACTTTGTCTAAAGTTGTAAAGGATCTGGCCATGGAGCGAGAAAGTAGTGTTGCGCTATTATAAAATTATAAAAGGCTTTTCTTCGTTTGTTGCAGGCTTGTGCGAGGTGGAGTCAGGACAATCGAATATTATTCTTGACATCGAGGAGAGCAGGGGAGATGGTAAGTTTGCGTTTAATTTAATTTACGTTTAACGCCAGGACGATCGTGTTACTCGAAACTGGACTGTCAGCGAAATAAAAGTAAATTTCCTCGGCTGATCGTTCTTATTTTCTCTCGCTATTTCTTTATTATTTGCTATTCGTCGTACGTAACGCCAAAACACAAAGAATAGCGAACATTTTCGATCGAAAGAAATTGGAAAAAGTTCGTTCGAACGATATCCAACATTCGTAATCGAGTAATTAGGCGAAAAGTTAATGCTCTATTAATTTCGCGGGATAAAATGTTGAACTTGGTTAAGAAATTATGCGAAACGAAGGGAAGCGAATCGACGCGATGCAATTAGGGAGCGCTGGATGTCACTAATGAGATATTGCTCGAGTCCTCGAGATCGCGCCTAGTTTGCTAAGATAACGTTAATTATCCAGAGTGCGAACACGAGCAAGTCGTTTCGTAGCCGCTTACCGATTTTAACGTAGTAGCCGCGTTCTCTTCTAACCACGTAACTTTTACAATTGCGTAGATGCGGGCCGATGAGAAGAAGGAAATTCAAGATTTAACCGGCTTACAATTGTTACGCCAGACAGGCGTAAAAAATGCCTGATCGATAGTCCTTAAGATCAATTTTATCGGTAATTTAAAAATTTATTCTGACATTTGTATATGTATGCGTTTTCATATTCGATGTACATATCCATTTTAACGATTATGTCGATTAAACATTTTCTGCTGTAAGCCTCTAAAAGTTTAATATCTTAATAACTGGTCCGTTAACGATTCTTATCGATCCAAAAGTATTCGTAAGCTTTTTGGATTCGCTATTGCTTCCTTCTTTTATTCGTATTATTCGTATTATTCGTATTATTCGTATTATTCGTATTATTCGTTTTATTCGTTTTATTCGTATTATTGTTAGAAGACGGCTGTGATTCTACCGTATTATCCATAAAGGATAACAGGTATTCGTAGGACGTTGGAAAATATGTTATTAGAGGGACTCGTCTAGTCGTGAATACGTTACACCCACTAGGCATGCTTCCCAGACAAATCGGTTAGCACGTTGATCGTTGTAGCGATCGCGGTTCACGGATTTTCATTTTTCAGCGACCGATCAGAAGACCGTGCCGGAGGAACTTCCGGTATCTGGCGATCCGTATAACGAGACCACGCTGGAGTTGATCTTTCCTGGAAGACAGCCTCGTTTTAAATTGAATGGAAAGAAGCTGCAGCTGTTGGATCCTCTGGATAGGGACGATGAAAATCTCTCGCACGTTGTTTTTCAGGTGAGACAAATTCTTACCAGACTTGCTTACTTTCGACAAAGTGGATTTCGTAACCGGAACATTAGGTGGGCTGCTACTTTTGCGCTCAGCGCGGTCGTGTGAAATTAAATTTGTCGAATCTGTTATCTGCGTTTTGCGTTACGTAATCGGTAGTTGGCCGCTTCGTGTGTCGCAGTGTTTATCTCGAGAAAGCCACGTATATTTCTCTGCGATTCGTTCCGAGCATGTAACTGGACGTGTTTCCGAACCTGGATAACAGAAACGATCGATCAAGCGAGCACGTACGTGTTTTTCAAATGCACTACTTACTGGCTGGCTCGTGAAAAGATTGCTAGACCGATGATTAGTGGAGATGATTCATTTTTTGCTAGGTACAAGTGCTACCGAAGTCTTTGCTCGCACGAAACAATTCTTTCTCGTTTATTCTTATTCTCATTTATCTGCAATAATAATAATAATAATAATAATAATAATAATAATAATAATAATAATAATAATAATAATAATAATAATCAGGTTTGCTGATCCTACCATCTCTATGGAATGGCCGAATAAAACAGCGAATTGTTTCCAAATAATTCGAGATATTCGTGAAAAATTCGCGACGTTTCAACGTTATAAATGTTAAAAAGTCAATTTCACTCGTAATCGGTTCCATCGAATCAACTTAATTTATCCGGATCCGTTTAAAAACCGTTTGATCACCGTTAGGATGAACTCGATGACGAACAACTCGATACCTGGAATCTGATTTTTGCTGTCATTCTCCAAGTGTCACGTACCGATCGGATAAAGAGACCGTTTAAGAAACGCGCGATAAAGTCTTTGATTCGACGATCGCTAATGATGGCGATCGAATGCACGATTTGCGGAGAAATTCTCGTTATCGTAAATAAGACACGGTCGATGCTCGGTCGATCGGGTGAAAAACGACGACTCTGGTTTCGAGAGACGCGAAAGGTTTTTGCGCGGAAACTGGTGGTAGCGCGACAGTTTCTACGCTTGGCACCGTCTCGTTGCATTTTCCGCGAGATTCAAGAAGAGCGCTCTTTCGTTCTTGAAAAGGAATCTCGTTACTTGCCCCCGGTATTTTTTGCTCCTGTTCGCAGGCAACGAACTTACCAGCCGGGACAAAACCGGAAGCAACGATCCTTCCGTCGATCTAATTTCGCTCAGTTTCGTTTTTATCGCGGTGTGCTTCGTTGATCTTTTGAACGGTTATTTAACGGTGACTGTTTGCAAGAACTCGAGTATCTTTCGTTTCTAACGAACGCCTCGTTCAACGTTTTGCTCTGACGCGTGCATCGCTCGTAGCGTGTAAGCATGGTGCGGAGGACAAGAGAATTCGATCATAGAATCGAAACAATCAAATCGGGCAAAGTAACGAATTCTTTGGCATCGAATACTTACGTTTCAGATATAGTCTTTAATACGTTGACGTTTGTTAGTAGAAAAAGTAGTGTAAAATCGGTAAACTCTGTAGAAACATCCGAAGGAAAATCAGACTATTATTGAATTTGTAAATTGAGATTGCATAGTATACGATGCCGTTCTTTGTAGCCACGTCGGCAGCCGGGAATGCACGTCGTCTCTTATGACACTGTGGTGCAAGGAATGTGAAAGGTCTAGAGCAGCGTTCTGATACAACGTTCTCCGTCAGAGATTGCTCGTATTTGCCGTTTTCGCAAATTGACCGTATAAAATCCAGTCGCTTGGAAATGCCGCGTACACTTTGCCTTTGTTTGGTAAGCGGTAGATTCTAGCAGTCTTATCGATAATTGACGTAATGGCGTAAACGACGAATGTAGAAAATATCGTTAGCCTATATATATATATTGCGTATATTACGGTATCGTAAAAGCGTTTGTATCGATCAAAATTTTTCGTAAATACGTCCTTATATTATCTAACTCGATAATACGATGTGCCGACAATACGATAATAAGGATTAATGCGAAGAAATATAAAAACTTTTAACGCTAGGCTCGATTACCGTTAACGTAGATATGTCGAGGATGTAGCGGAATCGTATCGAGCGTTGTTGGTAATAAATTTGAAAAAGCACGTATATTTAATCATGGAGCTACGGTCTTTGTCGGTATATTTGTATCGGAATATTTACACGCGAAAACGTGAAACGTATGTATGCAGTAATTTAGTATAAGGTAATTTTCGTTCTCTTTCCAGTTGAGCTGTACGGTGAAGCAAACGAACAAGAAACGGACCATACCGGTGATTGTGCGAGTGTCAGATATAAATGATAATGCGCCAAAATTCATTAACACGCCATACGAGACAACGGTGCCAGAGGTAAGTCGGCATAAAGTATTCCATCTTTTCAAGCGAGAGAAATTGGTGTCCAAGTACTAAATTCTACTAAAAATTCGACTAAAAATTCTACTAAAAATTCTACTAAAAATACACGCGATTAGAGAAAGATAAGGTGTGAAATTTGATACACGTAGCGTTCGTGTCACGCATATATAGAGGAAAAGTCAACTCGATCAAAGTTAATCGATTGGGTGATGTTCAGGAAATTTCGAATTACCGACATCCAGTTGGGTAAAAATCGATCGACAAAGAACGATAAATCGGTGAGTTGGTCGTGCTCGAACGATTTGGTCGATCGTTATCCGCGAGAATGTAACGAAATAAATGAAGCAGGCTTTGCTTGCGTTAGAATCACAGTTTAGGATTTATAAAGTCTCGTCGTACAGACATGGCGACGTTAAACGAAAAGCGAAGGAATCGCCATAACGAAAGAAAGATAAAATAATCGACGCGACACGGTCGATTCTAAAGCGTATCGTGTTCGAACGGTTCGACGATATTAAAATTGCAAATGTTTCGGAGTCGATGAACCCGCTACGTGATGGAATTCCCGTCGAAATTAAAAGTACTACGAATGCAAATTGCATCGACGGATTTCCTAGTATAAGCGTTACTAACGATAGGTTTATCCGCGATGTTAGCTACACATGGATGTTTCACGATTTACATAACGACGGCTAAAGATAAAAATAGATACCTATTACTAATAGAGCTGGTACTATGTAATTGCGTAACAGGAACGATCTACAAGAGCGAGCAGTATTGCGATTACGATAAATCGAACGCGCGAAGAACTATTCATCGAATGAGAAATATGCATTTCATAGAAATCGAGAAACTACGTTTTAATTACGATGCGCGTAACGCGCGTTACTAGAGAAATCGATCCATCTGTTCGAATATCTGTTTAATTGTATTATCGATCGGCGGCAGGAAGGAAATCGAAATTCCGCGTTATCTAGAACTGGAAGGTTAAATGAAATTTTCTAAACGAAAAGTTATTTATCGGAAGAAGAAATTTGACGATAACGCCGGAGAGGCAAACGCAAAGTTTACGAACGTATACATAAACACGGGAACTGTTCGTCTAGATTCGAAAGTTGGATGTGCCGATTCCCGGCGGTGGACTCCACGAACCAATTAAATTATCCAAGTTGTCCACCAGTCGTCCAATATCCCACTGATTACGTATTGGAAGGATAAATCTCGTAGGCAAGTTATCTGGCAACAGGCGGAAAAGTAGATCGCTCTTTCGATCTCTATAGCAGATACGTAGCGGTGGTCGGAAATTTCGTCACGACCGTGTCAAAGAGAAACGAGGAGAGTCGGCAGAGAATTCTCGTGGCGCGGATTCCTTTTCTTTTCTACGCTAACGGACCGTTATAATAGGAATGGCGCGCATCTCGCGAATACCGGTTGATCCAGCCAGATGCCACGGCACGCACTGGCATGCGTTTGCTCTCCCTTCGATTCCACGTTAATACTTATTTTAATGAACTTGCATTTTACGATGGTGAACAAGCATGCTATCGGGCTACATCTGTAGAGGTAACGCATAACGGTACATCGAAACTGTCCACGGCTCGTTCGGTCGTTAAGCGGTTCGCGTGGATCGTTATACGCGACACGATCGCGTATTGGGGATATCGTTGCAACAAATGGTGTTTCCGAGCGCGTTTACGGACAAACGACAGACGAGCACGAGCCTCGTTTCTTTCGTTCGGTAGTTGGTCGGTGAAATAATTTGCGAATCGGTCGAATTTCCAGCCTGTTTCTAGCTTGAACCATCACGGTTCTTGCTGAGATGCGACAATCCTCCAAGTTGGATGAACGATTTTGAATAGGTGATTCTACGATTCTAGTGTACATGTTTATAGTATAGTACCGATACGTTCTACGTGCGTACTTGTCGGTGTTTTATGAATGAACTCGGTGAATTATTTATTCCGTCGTATTAACGTTGGTTCTATTAAAGTTTTCCATTCGTATTAATATGAATGAGTTTGATTTGAATTCACTTGCGTTTAATGGATGTTGTGCGGTATATAATTTATCGTCGATGCACTATCGCACTGTAAGGTAAAGTGGTTTTGCAATTACAAGCAGACCTTTATACCTTCGATCGAGCGTAGATATCGGATAGGTATTTAAAATTCGATGAAATTTCAAAATTTAGCCAAGTACATGGTCTTACCGACCAAATAACTCACAACGATACCGTTTCGTAACCGTTATTTTCGCACAACAGCTTGCTCGTTATTTTATTGGTTTTGTTGGAATTAAGCAGCATCGGATTTCGAAACGGTAGCCACTATCTTGAAGCACGGACTAATCGATCGATGTCGATAACGTGTTTGCGTATGTACGTGCATAATTGAACGCAACAGACAGGGAAATCTCGATAATTGCTCTTCTAGTGCAAAAAATCGAACGAACCGATTATCTCCGAATTAATACATGAACGCGTTGCCGTATCAATGCGTGACACGACCATGCACTTTCAATTTCACCGTAACACGATATATCGGTCGCAATTGCAGAATCGTAGGAGTTTTCTCGGTCGAGATCGTGGAACGCGTTGTTCGCGACCTCCGTTTAAACTAATTAATCTACCATGGGCACAAATAGCCGGCCGATTTTCCTAGAAGAGAAACGGAGAAAGCTGAATCGCTCCCGTTGATAATCGGTCGTGGTAACCGCAAAAGATCAACCGCACCTCCTCATAGATATTTGTCCGTAAGTTCGTATCGCGCTGCACTCGCCTCCGCACAATTTCTCTATGGTTACTCTGATTTACTGACTACTAATAGCTGTACTGTGAAAAATATTTTTTACGCAACTATTCCATCGAATTCCGTATGGTTTGGTCGTAGTTAACGCCAGTCGGTTCGACCATCTTCAAAAACGTGGTGGCCGTGGACGCGGATGCCGGTGTGAACGGCATCGTGGAATACTCGATCGCTCCTGGTGACGGAACTGGCATTGGCAACAATGACGGAGTTGGTCGAAATAGAATAACAACGGCTGATGGATACGGTTATTTCAGCATCAACTTACCTCATCAAGGCCAAGTTACTGTTAACCGTACCCTGGATTTTGAAAGAACGCAACGATACCTCGTCACTATTTTGGCATCGGTAAGTACCTATTCCTTGGCGATCCGATATGAACGATCAAGGATGTTTAATATTCCCTTTTCTCGATCATTTTAAAGTCCTAAAACACAGACAGTTTCGTCTATTTTGCCCAAGAAGCTTCGCTTTAATATTCCTATTTCTTTCCTCGTATACTTTCCCGGTTACGTTTATGATTTCTCGACTGTTTCGACTGTTCCACTGTTTTTACGACTCGCCACCGCGTATCGATAGTTTATTTTTCGAAAATTATATAAATCGATCGGATATATCTCATCGAAAAATGGTCGAGTAAGGAACGTTATAAAAAGCCATTATGTACTCGCGAGTAACGAAACTGTATAGTGACCTCTACGCGGTTCCCATTAAGGTAATTAGGTATTTTAAAATATTTTCTTAATTTAACGGTAAATCAAGATGGTGGATAGGAAGGAAGGGTGACTTTACGAAAATAGTCGTCGGTCAGTTAGCGTGTGACGAAAGCGTAAGAAAGGATTCGATGAGTCATCGAGACGAGTCATCTATCGATCCTCGCGTGATATTCGTATCGGCGTATCGATTTTCTTTACGATTACTAGAATGTTCGCGTGGTCTTCCGTCGTCGCGGATACTACGCGTTTCCTACCAATACGAAAATCAGTACCTCGGTTTCTTCCTAGTTTCCTTAGTTTCCTTTCTACGCCGCGATGTCTAACAAGTGCAACGTGCGTATATGCCCATTTTCCAATGAGTAACGGATATCTATGAAATATCAAAAGAGCTCGATAGAATCTATATTAATCTATATTAAAAGGATAATTGCTGTTCGATAATACGTTTAACACGAAGAAAAAAGAGGGAAAGGGATGGCGTCATTGAACACGGAGCACAGCACGCGATCCTTCGCGATATCGTGTCAGTTGGATGTGCAGCTTTGGCACGCGTAGCGAGATTAGAAGGTAGCGATTAGAGCGAGCGCTTGTAGATATTTGCATATCGCTTTCTCGGAGTCGACATTGTTAATTTCGCGACTAAATACGCTAGATTCGCAAATTCCCTAGCTACCATACCGTTGCTGCTGATCTCGGACTACTTATTCGCGTATTTGCTAGAAACATCCCAGCATTTCGATACAGGATTGGATATCAAGGTCACGGAGAAAATGCAACCTTTGCTGAATCGCAACTGATCTCGATTTCGATCAACATACGACAAAATACAAACGGTTGCACATTTGCATTAGAAATAGGTTTTAGGAGCGCAAGGCTGCGTAGACTTTTTATCGGAGTAAACTCGAAATAGAACGAAATGAATTTCAATTGGGTTAAAAACGTTAAAGCTGCGTTGTTTCTTTCAAGTTCTGCTTTCCGCGAAGCTATCGGTGATCCTATCTTTCACAGATTCGACGCACATTTTCTCAATTTATACCGTTTGTTCTTAGAACCTTGCGTCGAACTGGCAGGCTTATCTTTAGCTTGGTGCAATAACGAATGCGCCACCTCGATCGTCTTAATTATCCGGTCACGGCAGCGAGTACTCAACCGACGTTCCATGATATCCGTATCGATGAAGATGGATAAAGCGCGTAAAGAATATCGATCGACGGTTGTTTCGTAAATGTCAGCGGTTGCGCGGCTCGTGGACTAGGCAAACAAAGAAACTCGCGTTACAACCAGGTATCCGTGAGTAGAACTCGGTAGGTAGCGAATATGGCAGGACTTATATGCATTGGCGTATGCACGTTTGGCGGATGCAACCGGGCAAGGTAGGATAGCCTCGCCTCGCGGTATTAGTCACCGTTCGACTCGCGGCGCGCCGTAACCTAAGCTTGAAATTTCATTCTCGTTTGACTGCCGGAAATCGTAAACGCGGCAAATTCGTCCTGTAATACGCGAAATTTATTCCTGTGCGTCTCGTTCTCGCGATCGTTGAACGCGAAACGTGATCGCGTGCGATCAGTGAAAAACTATGTCGCTTGGTAGATGCGTATTCGAATCACGATCCTACGAGTCGAGCTCAGATCTATCTGTATAAGCGTTGACGAAAGTGAAATCGCGTCGCACGTCGTTCGTTTCTCGACGTCTTTTATTCCGCGAACGCGTTTCGTTGTTAGCAACGACGACCGATAGGCCGCGAATGATAAAACGTTTTAAACTTTAGCGAATATCCATCTAACTTTGCTTTGTCCCTTCTTTTTCGATGTTCGATGTTCGATGTATTTTTAAACTCGATATTTCCTTGACTCTATACCCAGCCACGTCTTAATGATTCGAATCTTTACCCGATATAACAGAATATTCGTAAACGATATACCTAACGATATACCGTTCTATCGTTGAATGGGAAAAATGAGAGAATAGCACCGGAGCTACGTTCGGTTATGGCAGCGTCGGATCTATATCTCTAGGTTTGAAAATAGGAAAAGAGTTGGGCGTTCCGTTTCGAATTTGTCGAAGCGCGAGTCAGCGTAATCGCGAGTGGTCGAGCTGTGCGCGAAACGTGCCATCGGCAACGAATCGTTCGTGGAATGGAGATTAACGGCGAATATTAAATATTAGAGGGATAGACTTCTACAATGTGGTCGCGGGAAGCCGCTTGTCTCGTATATAGCGAGTGTCGGCGCATTGGCGTACGTGCGCATCTATCGACGTTAGTTTTACGCATTTTGGGCACCAAAGATGCAGAACGCGTTCAGATTTCACCGACGATTAAAAGTTTATGCAAATCGCGGAACCACGGTCGGTTATGTCCATTACGACGATCAACGTTTTCGATTCCGTTCGTGTAATAGGTCTCTGTTGCAGACGTATCGAAATGTACGTCGACGTGCATAATTCAGATAGATATCCGAGGCCAATTATTCGGATACGACCAAGTACGAAATACCAGCATCGTTTATATTGGCAGTTTGGTTCGTTAGACTTGAACGTTACGAAGTACGGTCGATTTCTACGCCATGGTGCAGCAGCGATCGCGAAACAGTGATTACCGATCGTGGATTGGTTCCTTCCGCGTCGAACGGCCAGCAATATTGGATAGATAGCGGCGTGACTGGGTTTGAAACCTCCGATAAAACAACGAGGGCAATCTCGTGCGAGAGTAAGTACGATGCCTGTTCGCGAACTTGATGTACGCGGTATAAAATTACACGATAATCCCGATTCAAGGCAATGGCGTTATCGAGGCGTGTAACAAGCAGCGTGCGCGCGTATTGCGCGAAACGTGTAGCGTGCATAGGACGTTTCCGGGAAACAGGAAACACCGTGCGAATCCCAAAGCCGCTGCGGACGATGGCGCGCGCGAAACACGACTCTATGGATGATAGATTTCTGCGAAGATTCAGCACTCGTATGTAGCACTCGTCCGCGCGATACTCGTAAAAGGAAATGACAGCGTTTCAGCGATAAAATCATCGAATCGTACCGAGATGCGTTTCACGACGCGCCGTTACATTTTGCAGTTTATTCCAAACATACGACATCGTAGCTATACCGTCGATGTCTTTCAACCGTTCGAATGCCGAAGCGATTTTAGAAAACCATCGCTTTCTTCGTTTCCTTCGTTCGCTATTCGTTGTTCCTAGGAAACGCGTCGCGACGCGTAGCGATATGCGGCTTTGTACAGGCTTGCGTGAAAATTTCAAAATTAAAATTGAAACAATGAAACGATGAATTGAAACAGTTTAGAATAAAAGTAAACGTCACGCGAAATCGACGATGGAACCTCTTAATCCGGTGAAAGTGTTGCTGGTCGTGTTACTTGCACGGCAACGAGTCAACGCCTTTTCAACGGTGAGTGAGCTGACCGCTAAGCGTATAAGTTGGTCGTTTACTTATGGATCGCGTTCAACGGAATCGTTTAACTCCGACACTGACATCGGCGTGACGTATGGCGCGTGTAAGCGTACGGCCGAAAATACGAAACCTGCTTATTAAGAAATTACTTCGTCTGAAAATAATTGCTGTGACGCTTACGCGAATTTCGAGTCGCGTATAAAACGCTATATATTTGAAATTGTTAGGATATCTTCGTAGTTGCTTGAACTCATGATCGATCTCTCTCTGCTGGTCGCAAGGGTAACGTGGATCGCTGCAACAGCTGCTGCTACAGGTGTGGCTCATTTGAATATTGCGTGGAACAGCTGGCTGCGCGTCTTCTCCAACGTATTGTCCTCCTTTCCGCCAAGTACGCAAACCTTCTCGACTGTAAATGTCGCGTTCTTCGTGCACTCGTTCCTTTTCCTTCCTTCGGCGCGATTAGATATTAAAAGATTATCAACGGGGTAAGGTAATCGACGACTAAACTCGGAAAAATATTTTTCCGACCGCCAAGACGCCAGATACGATTGTCTCTCGGTTACGACGATCGGTGCCACGCCCGTAAACGGTGCTACAACACACAAGAGGAAGAGGAAAGAACGAACAAAGGGCAAAGCGAAAGAGAAAAGTTCTTACGAAGCGGTAACAAAGTCTGTGCTGGATCACGATGGCTTCGAGTTCCACTGGAACTCGTAACCGCGGGCGTTTCGCCTTCTCGTCTCTCGCTGAAACTCGATTTTAGTACGAAGCGTTGCCTTGGCAGATAAAGATGCCCTTGTCTTTTCGCCTATTCGCAAGGAACGACGGAACGATCGTTCTTGTTTTACTCGCGACGATCGCGACTTTCATAATTCGAGAATAATCGAGTCGACAGCAGAGTTGCTTGGTACTTTTAGATGATCGAGTCGACACGAAATTACACGGAATTATCGGCATCGATGGACACGTTGTTATACATATGCAACGGGATCCTACGGAGCTACTATCGTGAATATTTTTCCGTGCGTTGGAATCGCGTTGACTCGGCTCGCGATGAAACGCTTTGTTCGAAACGATACAATAGTATGAAAAATTTGTAAATGTAAATTGAAAAAGAGGATACGTATATCGGGCGTGTAGTTGGAAGTAAGTTGCAATAAGAAATAAGAGTGTATAACGTAGTCATTATCGACGATCACGTAATCGTAGTAATTTCATTTGTTAGCGTATAACTTTTAGTAATTTTATTTATTTCTGTGTTCGTTCGGTCTGGCGACATCATTCACAGCTGTATTCCCTTTTAATGTGATAGTCGTTTATTATTCTCTTCGAACTCGTTCAAATTCGTGGGAAACGGGAAATATCCATAGTACGAAGCGTATTTCAATAAAAAAAGCCTTTTGATATGAATCGCATTTTTGTACGATTGGTAATATCGTAATAAAATCGGTACCGAGTCTCGAATGCAACCAGAAGGATTTATACGGTCAAATTGGACGTCGTTGATGCTCTTTAACGTATACGTTACTTTCTTATTGCGGAGAACGGCGAAAGAAATTTCGCGGTTTCATCGCGTTGAAAAGTACAACCGTGACCATGATGTTAATTGGTAAAATGAGCAGATAAAAGATACACGATAAACTGTTTGTTGATAGGATCGTGCAAGGAACGTATCCGAAAGGTTCACATCTACCACCACTTTGACGGTAAATATCAGAGACGACGATGATCAAGATCCTTCCTTCATCTATCAAGGCTGTATGCTGTTGGATGGCGCCTGCATTAATCCAGAATATTCGGCGTCCGTAAGTAGATTTATTTGATCCGAAATCTAGGGCCTGTAATTGTTTGAAACAAATAATTTCCTATAATTTGCTGTAATCGGACGATAATAAGCGAATAAAGGCGAATATTGGCTGTTTACGCGTACAAGATGTAACAGAATATGAAACACGCTGGAAAATGAAACGAGCCTCGGTTCGATACGGGCCACGGAGAAGTACGAAAAGACCGATCGAAACTTGGCGCACATATCGTTGCAAAAACGTTGGTTAAATATAAATGTTGAGCGAGAGATCTCGTACGTGTTCTTATATAGCCCAAATTATACGATAATCGAGGGAACTTTGGTAGGTCTAGAAAATCGCGAAGAATTGTAAGGTATAATGGGTACTATTACGTTTTACGAGTTCGCGATAGATAACGATTTCTCGGAGAAAATCGAGGCTACTTCGAACGAGTTAACTTTGGTGTACGTCGATATAAACGTATAGACGATCGCTAGTCTTAGAAACTGAACATTGGCAAACGAACGTAATTTTTGATCGCGGAGTACACGTACGGTTCGACGTACGCGACGCAAATGCGCCAATGCGTTATCGTGCATTGTATAGCACAAGACGACGTGCAACCCTGGATTTTTAATACGCGAACGATTTCTTTGCTCTGAAATCTCGTGCGACAACGTTCTAAGCTATCGGCCAACCGGTTCTATACATTGTGCCTTTTTCTGCATCAGGTATCGAGTGGAGTGTTATCCGGGATACTTAATATATCGCCGGAGAAAATACAAGCGGTTGATATGGACAGTATAAACGCACCCATTCATTACTCGTTTCTCAGTGGCAATCCATCGAATTATCGAGAATTTTTCGAAATAAACCCGAACACTGGCGCCGTGAAGCAAATCAAGGCGGTCGACACAACGGTTACCAAGAAGTTCGATATTATCATCAAGGTAAGAGTCGTCGTGACGTAACGTTTATTAAACATTCTCGTATCCGTGTATAACGTTACGTATAATGGATAATAATACGTATATAATACGTATTTGTAAAATTATTCGTTTGTTTACTGGACGGAAGGCCGTCGAGGTGTCGGAAGCGAAACGATCGGCGACAGCGAAATTGACCATCACTGTGAAGCCAGTCGACAGTAACCCCCCGATTATAACAGCATCGAACATAGAGGGTTTCGTCGATGAGAATGCCCCGATTGGAACAAAGGTTATCGACAAAATAGGCAATCCTGTGGTACTCACTGTTTCGGACGCTGATTTGGTAAGTTTAATCTTCGAAATCGATCTGACTCGGTTCAGCCAGCCATGCATCGATGCTTTAATTTCCCTCGTTCTTAATGAATAACGTTCCCCTACCTATCCGTTGAATCGATCTCTTAAAAAAAAAAAAAAAAAAAAAAAAAAAAAAAAAAAAAAAAAGAAAAAATAGAAGCTAGGGAAAATCGATAAAAGGAACAAAGTGAAAAATGAATATCTAAATATTTCGTTCCTTTGAAAACTAATTGCCACCTCTTCGATCGATCAAGGAACTCGGTTTTCTTCTTTTCTAGGAAAGATCGTAAACTCTTAGACAAACTACATCGCGTGACGACTCTACTTCGTTTCGTGAAAACTGTCAAGTATCGTGCGGAAGTATAAGTGCGGAAATAGATCGACGCACGCTTGGTGCGTTTCGTTTCGGCAAAACATCGACCGCAGAGTTGGGCGAATTTTATTCGAATAACGAATAGTTTGCCAAGAGTTTATTCGCTGATAAGAAATAACGATTTTATTCGACGAAAAATTATTCGTTATTCAATTTCAGAACTAATTAAAAATGGGCGGCAAAGCGGAAAGCAAAATTCAGCTATTCGATTTTTTCTACGTTAGCCGATGTCCATTATCCTTTCAAACGTTGTCAAAATGGCATTGATGTTCGATCGTATCGAAGCATCGATAATACATGACAAAAAGGATCGGATCTGTTCTACGTATGCGAAACTTTTTCCTTGATATTCGTAAGTTGCGACGTCACGTCAGCGAATAGCGTCTACGCTTGGATTCTGATAGTTCGTGGATCGCATCGAATACTGTCAAACGATGATGTGTACATGCAAGTATAGAGTAGCATGGCTTTACGTTTCTATACCGTTTAATAATCGATGCACGCAAACAATTTTACTTTCCATCCTAGAACATGTAAACAAAGTGAATAGCTATATATCGGGCGTAGAAAATATGTAATTAGCATGCGATTTCTAAACGAATATAGATAGCCGTGGATTAAGTAGCGTCAAATAAAACCTCCGTATGGTTTAATTCGCGTGTTATAGTAGGCCTTGTTTTATCGTATCTGTTTATAACGTTGCGTTTGTCGAATTAACTGTGCGTTTAGGGCCCCGAAGATCCGAAACCAGCTTACACTTTCGAATTAACCACCAATTTCTTCGCGATCGATCCTTCCGGTATACTCGTCGTGAACGAAGAGAATCTGGATCGTGATCCTCCGAGTCCTGGTCGTTTCCGGTTTCAAGTGGTGGCCAGGGAAAAGACGGGCGTTGCTGCTTCTGCGCCATTATCCTTCGTGGTGATATTGAACGACGTTAATGACAACGCACCTATGCTTCCTATGATAGCTCCCATCACCGTTCAGGCTGGAGAAACGAAGAAAGTAGTGACAAAGGTAGGCTCGCCAGTTCCATGATATTAATAGAAAGCAATTTTATTTTCGGCTACTTGTTTCGCATTGAAAAAGAAACACGAAAAACAATGAAAATTTCATATCCACGACTTGGAAAAATTCGACCGACCGATGTTGAATAATGTAGGTCGAGGCAACGGACAACGACGAAGGGGAGAATGCCGAAATAACATACAGCATCTATCACGTGTCAAATAATGGACTACATAAATTTAAAATCGATCCGAAGACCGGCCTGATCGAATCCGTGAGAAAGCTGAACGCAGGCGAACAATTCAGCATTACCGTACAAGCTACTGACAAGGGTGGAAAATATTCACAGACGATCGTCGAGGTAAACGTGATTCCTGGACCCAATACCAGGAGTCCCGTCTTCCAGCAACCGGTATACGAGGTGCAAGTCAGCGAGGGAGCGTCCATTAATTCCACGGTCGCCACGATTACCGTAAGTGTTCGTAATTACTTTTAACGGTCATCTTCGTTTTACGCTAATTCGTAAACTCGTTGTCGAGAGAGCGAGAGGACGTTGAAAGGAAAGAGTAACCGGTATTGGCGGCGAAACTGGCGTCGATTTTATCGGTAAAGCTGTCAAATAGGACGCGGTTAACAAGAAACTAGAGAACGTTACCCGTTTCATTTTCGTCATTTTCTTCCAACATTTTCTTTCTTTATCTCGTCGAAAGCTAATCATTTTTACTTACGTCTTTAACTCGGTTTGATCTCCGTTTAATAGGCAGTTGACCCAGAGAACGATCCAGTGTCGTACTCGATCGTATCTGGAAACGACCTGCGTCAATTTGCGATCGGTGACAAATCAGGCGTGATCACTGTTATAAGGAAGTTAGACAGGGAGGATCTGACCCGTTATCAGCTGGTAAGTTTATGTTTGCGAATCGTTTAGTGCCTTTACACACTATCGACTACTAGTGGCCGGTCGTCGAGAGTTGGTCGACCGATCAAGTACATCGAATCAAATCCTTTTTTTTTTTTTTCTTTTTCGCAACTTCATAATTACAATGCTTTCCTCGACATCCAATTCTGTTGGACGATCTCTACGATATCGACAATTTTCGAGTCGCTGAGCTTCGTCGCCGAGTTTAGTCGTCTGATTTTCGGTTGTCCGGTGATCTGGTGGATGGTGCGTCGGCCTCTTAAGCACAGCTGTTTAACATCTTTTTTCTTCGTGTAGCTGATAAAGGCCGAAGATTCTGGCGGTTTGTTCAACACGGCAACGGTAAACATCAAAGTAACAGACATCAACGACAAGAATCCAGAATTCGTCGACTTGCCTTACGAGTTTACTGTAAAAGAAGGAGAAGCTAGGAAATTAATAGGTCGGGTGCATGCCGAGGACGCCGATGAAGGCATCAACGCAGAAATCACGTATTTCGCGCCAGACGACATACCGTTTACCGTCGATCCTGAAACTGGAGA
This sequence comes from Bombus huntii, assembly GCF_024542735.1. Lineage (NCBI taxonomy): Eukaryota > Metazoa > Arthropoda > Insecta > Hymenoptera > Apidae > Bombus > Bombus huntii. The sequence continues at coordinate 195,517 of NC_066247.1, forward strand.
TGTGTTGACGAAAATCGTTTTGGACTATGAGCAAAATGACGTATGTTTGTAAAATGATAACGTTAGCGATAGTAGAAGTTTGAATATTTCGTTGACGCAACGATCGTGAGGTACATACGTACATAACGGCGAAACAAAAAAAAAATGTATTCATGTGTATTTAGAGTTTAGGAATAGGAGTCGCCAGGAGATTAAAATGATTTCGTTGCTTAGGAATACAAATTTGTGGTAACCGCGAGAGACGGTGCTCCTGATTACCGCTTAGCTACTGCTACGGTTACAGTGAAAGTTATAGACGTCGAGGACGAAGTTCCTGTTTTCCATCAAAGCAGCTACGAGGCTCGAGTTAAAGAGAATATACCAGATTACACGGTGCTTCAAGTAACGGTGAGTTAAGTTCGAGCGACACGATTCGATATCGAAACTGGCGGTTACCAAGTCCACCGAGTCTTGATGGCGTGAAACCATTGGTCGACAAAAAAAAAAAAAGAGGAAACTTTCCAAGAAAACGATACGAACGAGTCTTTTGATCCGTTCGAAAGGATTTGAACGTTGCATCTGCTCCGATTATTCGCGAAAAATCGAATTATTTCGAGTTTGTTAAAAAGATTAAGCAACTTTTGTATTTCATCCAATTTGACTCGATTTTTCTTATTCCTTGTAACTACTTGGTTCGCTTTAACATAAATAAATTATAATTTTCGATTATCGTCGTATCACTGTACTGGAAGAGTAGAACGTTGAAAAATTCTAGACGAATAGCTATCCTCGTCGAAGCTAAAACAAACGCGATCAATTCCAGGCTGATGATCCGGACACAAAGAAGCAGATCACGTACATGATTAAACAAGGCAACACCGAACTATTCGACATAGACCCGAAGACTGGAGCCATAAAAACCGTTCGCGGTTTGGACTATGAGAGGGAGAACCAGCATATCCTTATAATTGGCACCGTCGAAAATACCAGCGATTCGCCTGGTTCTACTACTAGAGTTGTGGTCAATGTCCAGGTATCGATCGTTGTAATTTTCTTAGACTCTATTGCATCTTGGTATATCTGTACCGTGAAATGAGACGAGAAACGAATTAACGCTTTTCGAAAAAAAAGTGAAAAGGGGATAAAATACAAGTATCGTCGACTGCGTCTAGTAAATAGATGCAGCTAGTTTAGTTAACGAGTCCGTACCAATCTTGAAAGCTATAGTACAGTGGAGTTAAAAACTTCATGCGATTCACCTGGCGATCCTCCCTGCGGGAATATACGTGGGACAGTAGGATTCAATAGGAATGTATGCTCCTGTAAGATGATTCTACGAAACATTTGCTCTTGAATACATAATAATGTTGCAAATTTGTATACTTTGTATCTACAGTTTTCGATCCTTCGCAGCATCGATCAGACTTTTAGTTTAATTAAAAGCAGGTCAATCGAGAAGCCTACTTCGAGATACAATCGGATAATTTTTTTTTCAAGAAAGATGGTATTACATGCCTTTGTTATTCATCAGGACGTTAACGACATTCCACCAGTGTTCACGTCAGTTCCTCGTCCGATTACGCTGGATGACGACGTTCCCATTGGCACGACGGTCATCAATCTCGTAGCAACAGATTCCGATGGCACTGCTCCTGGAAATCAAGTACGTACTCGTAATTAGTAATCCTTAAGTGGCACGAGTCTTTTTACTTTATTTTTTGCGGAATGCGTTTATGCTATTTTCTTTATTGGAACTTATAAGTATAGATACGTAATTTCTATTTGTAACCAATATCGCATAACGACGGAAAGAAAAGAAATTGCTATCATTTGCTCCTTGATCGGATGTGATGGACGTTGGTCGTAGCAGTTAACGTACAAAAGAAAGTCGATCGTTATTGTCTGTCGATTTATAGGTGAGATACGAAATTGTCGGCCGTGAAATAGCGAACAAATATTTTGTGATCGATCCGGACACTGGCGTGCTTAGGATACGAGACGACTTGCGTAAGGAAACGAACACTGAATATCAGGTAATATATGTGTATATATATATATATGTATGTACGTATGTATGTATGAATAGATATAGATATAAAGCGGTTAAAATGTCGCGTTTCTGTTCGCTTTTATCACGGAGTTCAACGTCGTTCTTTCTACGATGAATCTTGAACGTTGAATGGTAAAATTAGACTTAAGCCGGGCAGCATTCGTCAGGACCAAGTTATTAATGTTTCAGGTTGATGTTCGCGCGTACGACATGGGAGAACCGCAACTGGCGTCCGTCACGACAGTGCCAGTTTATGTTCGTCACGTGGCCACGGTGCCGCCAGAAATCGGCTTAGGTTTTGCAGAAAATTCCTACAACGTCGAAGTACCGGAAGATGCGGGCGACAATACGTTGATCAAGATAATCACGGTCATTAATAGTCACGCACACGATACTACGCCATTAAAATGCGAAATTTATAGCGGTAACGAGAAGGAATTGTTCGAAGCGAATGTTACGGAGGAACGGAATTGCGCGCTTAGACTCCGGAAAGGAGTCTTGGATTACGAAACAACGGAATCCTATCAAGTGAAACTCAAGTTGGAATCTTTATCAGGTCTATTGAATACCGACAGGAATACAACCATGGTACGTACTTACGAATAGGATGTATTAACGTTGATTAGTATGTAAATAACAAAGGAAAAGTTGATTTTAGAAATTAATTAATTAATAGATTAATCGATGGAATTAAAGAAGAAAGAAAAAGAATACAAAAATATAGTTAGAAAACAACTGAAAAGCCAAATCGTAACGTCATAAACATTATCAATTTCAAAATATGAAATTTGTTGAGCACGTCGTAAATATATGGCGAATAGAATTGATCTGCGATTTGCCTTTTCTTCGAAAGACTCGTTCGAATTTCGTTTCTGGATTACAGGTCAAGATTCAAGTGCTCGACGTAAACGACAATAAACCGGAATTCATTTTCGCGGACAGTAGAGCAAAACTATCGAGAGGACGTTACTTTGCTGCGATTCCCCGAACCGCCCAGTTCGCGTCGACGGTTATACAAGTGAAAGCACACGATAAGGATAACGGCAAGTACGGCAAGCTCGAGTACAAAATACTTGGTGGACGAGGATCGGACTACTTCGCCATGGACAGTTCTTCCGGAATAATAAGAACCACCGCGACTTTCGATAACGTGGATCTGTCCGAGCTTCCATTCAAATTCGACGTTCGAGTTCGAGATAATCCTAATTCGACTGACAACTTTAACTCGATCGTAGCTCCGGTTATAGTGAATCTGATCGAAGAGGAGAATCTAATGATTCTAGTAGTTCAGGACGCGCCACCAGACGCGTTGCAAAAGGAGGCATCCAAGATCGCTGGTATCATCGAGGAGAAGAGCGGTCTTCTGATCGGCATCGATAGAGTGGCAGTGAGAAAAAATTTGACGAAAAATGGAACTGTCGAGATGTACCCTCAGGATTCCGACGTGTGGTTCTACGCCATCGATCCAGATACAGAAGCTATTTTAGATAGGAACAGTTCGCGTATACAAAGGTAAGGGATTCGTTATTTACACATTATATATACAATATTATCCGTAGTCGACCGTATCGACACGAGAATCTAGCGCGAATTAAAACAACCATCGTGATTAAAGTTTCTTTGACACGGAAGAGAACAACTCTACTCAAAAATACACGATGTTGTATGCGCGTCTACTATATGTAGTCTATATGTAGTATTATCTAGGAAAAGGAAAAAAAAGGAAAAAAAAAGGAAAAAACAACATTATTCCTACTTATTCGTTTCCAAGTCTACGAGTAATTTGTCATTTTCATTACGGATACGCGAAAAGCTTGCAGTCATCGTAAATAGTAAGTACGTAGAACGTAGCAATTTTATTTTTATAGCCACGTAATGGCGAATCGACGATTCGCGCGCCACTTCGTCTCGAGGCTTATCTACACATTGCCGAGTGGTCGAATTCGAAGGGCAACTTGCGAAATACGCGTGGTTCTGTTGCAGATCGATTATCGAAAAAACGGCTATGTCAAATATCACCTTCGACGTGTCGACGCTGGTCCGAGCGAATGCGATAGACATTCACGCGCCAGTAATGCCAGCCGAGTCGGTACGCACGCAAACCGCCATCGCTTTCAGCGGCGAGGTATTTCCGTATGCCTTGATAATCATCGCGTGTGTCATCTTGATCCTAGGCATAGCTGGCATCATCTACATTTGCGTCTCCTGGTCCAGGTAAGTCGCTCGTTTCCGTTAGTGACAACGTGTATGATCGCAGTCTCGAACGGAATTTCATTCGTTTCCCCTAACTTGCCGTTAATGCGTTAATTATCGCGAATAGAAAGGAAAACGTTTGATATTCGAACGATCGGGCAATTTTGAGCGCGTCCGTCGCTGCAATAACGTTCTTACCGTGTTAATATCGTGTGAAAGAATCGTTTTCAAGTGCCGCAATGAATATTTATACCAGCGACGAGCCCGCGTACCATGCAAATTCATCGTTCCCTTTATTACATTCGTTAGAATTAATTACGCTTTCCGGCGTAGTTACCTCTTAAAATTAAAATTAAAACGTTTAGCGCTGCGATACGTCACACGTTCGTTCAACACTAACTATTCGCTACACGAATATTCTGTTGTCTCGTGTGCATAGATACAAAGCGTACAAGGAACGAATGCAGCGGATGTACGTCGTGCCCCGTTACGATCCTGTGTACGTCGAGCCAAATTTGAAAGAATACGAGACACAGGTGCTTCAAATGAGCGTGCCTGTCGACGACAACGACAGCTATAACGATCTGCAGCTTGATTTCAGCAATAAGAATCATGCGTTCAGCTTGGACAATGTTAGCTATATTACCAAAGATCACGGAGAAAGTACCGGTAATTCAAATATTTTCTAACGATTATTACAGTTACGTACACGCTATTTTATCGTCTATCGTAATATCGGCAAGTGTAAAACACGTATCGATGATTTGCGAGATATATTTAGATAGAGCCCTGATCAATTTCCAAGCTCTTCGGCCGACTAAGTACATCGTCAGGTATCGAAAATGTAAGAAACGGTGGACAGAAAATATTCGAACACGATGCACAACGACGAACCGCTTTGTCGCAAGGAGAAGTTGCAAGTAAACCTTAAAACGATAAGAAATATCGTATAGCTGCAACGGTTAAAGATAAGAGCGCTTTAAAAATAATTGTTTGGTTCGGAAGGTTTGATACTCTGTCGCCCTTCGGATTTTTCGCATTTTTCTCTTTTTTATCTTTAGAAATCTTTCGAATTTCAAGTTCGTACGAATCATTTAGAACGGTGGAATATTGAGTTTCAAAGCGGAAGCGAAAACTCGGTTTTTAACAACGTTACGATATTTCTCAGTCAACCATCGATTTACTGGTCGAAGAAGAGTTTGAAGACTCTCGAATTTTTCTTTTTGTTTCTCTGAAAAGTGGTTGTCTCTCGGCGCGAAAATAATTAGCAAGACGAGAAGGACGGAACTGATGGACGCGTGTTTATCATCTGTTTAGGTCAACAGAGCCCTGTAAGTTCCGAAGCGGCGACCACGGCACGTGCTTCCAGCATAGTCGGTACCCACGGAGAGACGAACATTCACTCGTTGCGACGATCGACCCTTGGTAGAAAAAATCCTAACAGCAACGCGAACACGTTGAACAACCACGACACCACGCCTGTCTTAAATCCGCTCTACAATCACGGTAACGATCTACTCAGTCCTAGTCCGTCGAACGACAACGTCACGTTCAGAGAAAAGAGGGATTATTCTCATCTAGGGTTCACGTATTTGGGTGAACAAAGCCCGGTGGAAACGACCACGGAGTTATAAAAAGGGGCTCGGATATGCTCAACTGGAAACTTTTGCTAGAATTCTTGGTCCAGGTTTTGCGCTGTGCGATCGTTTTCTTACGATATCGACCTATCGGTTAAAAGAGAGAAATTACAGCGTCGCGTGTTTTCCAGATTAAATTCGCGAGGATCAAAACAAAGTTCGTTCCGTAGCTTTGCCGGAGGCGACGACCGAACCGAAGCGAACCGAAAGCAAGCGCCAGTGCATTTCTAAACGAGCTCAAGAATTTGTTCCACGTGACGAACTTTCAATCGAATTGTCGCGATGAATAAGGCAGCGCATGTGCCACGACGCGAAACGACATCGCGAATACTCTCTATCGACGATGAACGAAATCCGGCGAGCTTCTCTCCGCGAAAAACGTCGAAAAGCGTTGAAAAACTTTGAACGTTGTCCGTCGCGCGTCGCGATTCTACAAAATGCGAATGAACGTGGCACGGCGCGATCAAAATCATTAGTTTCACGGTTTTCTTTGGAAAATCCGCCACCGAGCGCGGTTATCACGACTGTACAACGAAATTGCCATCGATTTTGCGACAATCGGCCGCGACTTCAATGTGATTTATGCTTCTTGCTCCGATGCAATGACCAAAAATGCTGCGTGCTCGTGCGTATAATCGAAAAGCAAAATCGGAAGATCGAGGCACCGTTCAAGTCTCTTCCGACTATCGCCTGATATTCTCGGGGTTAGCGACAGCGAAACTCGATTTTCTTTTCTTCTACTTTATATCGAGATACGAATACGCATTTCGTTCGAGTATTCGTCCGTCGGTAATTTGTAGCGACGGCGAGAATATAAAGAATATATGGTACTTGAGATGTATATACGCACAGACCGTTGCTACGTCGCTGCCGCTGCGAATATTTCGCCTTGGTGACGAAGATCATTTACATCGAATCTATGCTGTGCAATAGTTCGTTATCTCCCGCGATAATGTCGACGAATAGATTTCATTTTGCGCGCGATGCGTCCATCGTCAATTCTCGTTTACGTCTAAATCGATGATACAAATTTTTATTCGAAACATGTGCAGAAAACGCATAGCAGTAATTGCGAGTCATCGTACCGTCCAACGTAGTAGTAAGGATTAATAATAAAATGATAGATTTCTAAAGGTTGTATGTGAGCGACTAATGGAACGTGTGCACTGTGTATATGTGGATCGGCCCGTGAACTTAAATATGTATATGCATGAGAGAGACCCCCGTAAAACCATTTGTATAATAAGATCTTTTTATTTATAATTGCGCGTTTGCTCATATTATTATTATTATTATTATTATTATTATTATTATTATTATTATTATTATTACTCATGCAATGGTACACATCGTTGTTACGTACTGTTACAGAGTGAAAATTTTCTTTGGCTATTCACGCGTTATTTTCACTCGCAAAACATTTTTTATTCCCTTTCCTTCTTTTAACCTTGAACTACGAAGCGGACCGCTCTTTCAAAGTGCGGTTCTTTTTGCAGATATTCGATAAGTAGGGGGGGGGGTGATTAAGCAATTAAATATAAAATACGTGAAACGCGTTTAAATACGAAGATACTTACGATTATCGATCGGCAAATATCGTGCACTCGATATAATAATTTCCAATACAGATTTATTTCGAGCCTTGTACGTAAGATCTGCTAAATCGATTATTTGCGTCCATTACATTATGCGGTGAACGATATCCAATAGTGTAATTTATTGTATAAGAGAAAATTGTGAGACTTGATCGATTAAATCTCTAGTCGTATGGCGAACACCTTTTGTAACGAATCTCTCGATCGTTTCTACTTTGTTTAGGATACAACGTTGAAAAATTATCCGCATCGCCGATTCTTTGACTAGAGCGTTAATATCTTTTACTCATAGTTGTTTAAAGTACGAATGCTGTAAAAATTGTTAATACCTAATAAATCCATTATATTTACATAAAGTCGGTCTTTTATATTAATCTATGTAATTTGACAGCTCGCTGTACTCTTAATCAGTTTCGGTAAATGCTATTAATAACAAAATTAGCGCGGTTTAGAGCTATCGTTTGTAATTATTCAAGACTCTCTTGACAATTCTTTATCGATGAAAGAAAGGCTGTAACCATACGTGTCTTTGCAAAGTCTAGATTTCATTTTTTATTCGATGGTAATAAAGAACGATTAATAACGCGATCGAAATAATCTTTGAGAAAAAAGAAAGAGAGAGAGAGAGAGAGAGAGGGAGAAATAAAATAATAGGAAGCGAAGAATTTTTTCATGTTATCAATACGTACATTTTTAAATAAAATTGGGAAAATGCGAAAATGCGGAAATTCGAAAAAGCAAGTTTTAAGTAATTTTATTCGTAAATCGAGCGGTGAAGTTCAGAGCGAAAAAATATGACGCACGCAAATGTATCACAGGAGCCGATGCAAGTATGATCTTAGCTCTAAACATGAACTCACGAACAAGATTCCAAACGAAATTGGTCGGTCCGGTTAAAAGCAGCGTTGGTAATTGGAGCAATTAAACTTGTAAACCGATGCGAAAGCTAGGCAATTTACCACGGTGGTCTAACGTTGGTCATTGACAGCGGAACGAAAGCTGGTCGAGTGGCGAAACGTCCGGACTAGCGAGCAGGGATCGACTAGGACTCGCGTCGGCGCTGTTACGATGCGACGCAGCCGCATCTGGACCAACCACCGGACGACGTAAGGGCGGAAGATGAGCGGAAAGTGGGAAGGAGAGAGCGTACCGCTCCCGAAGCAGATGACGTCGGAGTTGGCAGCGTTTACCCTCGGCAGTATCGTCGCGATAGTACACGACGGAATTCTCTATCGGTGTTCGCTGTGAGATCCGTTCGAGGAGACTCGCGGAAACTCCGGCAGTTGGCACGTGAGATCGGTACATCGATTTTTCTCGGTAACCAGCATCTTTCTCCAACGACGTTCCGTCGATTGCCGTGCGCGCGCGCGCGCGCGTGTGTGTGCGTGTGTGCGTGCGCGCGTGTGTGTGTGTGTGTACTTCGCCTTGGTCGCCCTCTCAGCGTGCGGGAAGCTGTACGTGCTCGTGCTTGAATTTAATAACGGGAAACGGGAGTCGAAAGAAAAGTGAAAAACAAAATGAGAGAGCGAATGGGCGAACGTTACGAATCGTGAACTACTCGCGAATCGATCTACGGAGAAGAATAATCGGAAATCTGTTTTCCGGTTTTTGTTTCTACGGTGTTCTACTGGTCTTTTTACGCTTTGTTTCCCGCCCTCTTTGTTTCTCTTACGTTTCGAGTAGCTGTCAGCAGGAAGTAGGAGAATCAACAGGGCCAGCGACTGGCAGCCTATTGCTGCGTCAAAAGCTGTTTACACGAATGATCCCCCGCTGGAATATGGCAAGTAATATCATAGAAGAGTAGCTATGAATATTTATGCGAAAGGTCTCGTTTGAGTATTCGTAGCATGCACAATGGTGGTATTTCGATTAAAAGCGGTCGATTTTTCTTTCGTCCGTTAGAGCCGTGAGAAGGTCTAGCAAGCAACTGTGCGTGATTTTCCTGGGAACTTTAATTAATTACCAAGCGTGTAAGTACTTAGGATTAATTGGTAATAAGTTGTATGCCTGTGATCGCTTAATCGTGGATTTGCCGTGGTCGTACGATATTAATATGTATAACCATATATGAACCGTGCACGCATCGATCCGACAATTTCGCCTTTGATCCCGATTAGTTGCAACGGTGTTTTAACATTTCGTCGTTTAGCCCATTAACTCGCGCTATATAGTCAACTATCGAAACGAAAAGCTGAAACACAGGTATTATATTATTGCGCCAGGGCATATCCGATTCGCAGTAATGTTTCAATCGCCTTTGAAGCGTAGGCAGATCGTGCACCTTTGAGTATAATCAACGGCCATTCCAAAGGCTCGTTCTTCTAAAATACGGTAGGTTTTAATTCTCGTGAGCGGATCAAAGGATACGTGGATAGACGCACGCTTCGCTCGCATCGCGTCACAAGTATTCGCCAGCACCTGCTCGCTTTTATCTTCATTCTGCTAATATTCACGTTGTTAATCGCGCTCTTTATAAAGCGTTGATGTTCAAAAATTCAAGTGAAAGGCATTTGTCAATTCTTAGAGTAAAGTCGAGATCATCGTCACAGGCTTTAAAGTAACTGATACAAGTGATGTTATCTTTGCAGATCAATGACTAATTTGATGTCTTGAAAACGACCGACATGAAGTATTTGAAATTCGTCCTATTTACGTTCAACATATTGATATGGGTAAAGTATTAATCGATTAATTTCAGATTATATCTGTCAATGTATGTATGTATACATATATCGTACGAATAGATCGGATGTTTGTATTTTTTCTTTTGTATGTTTCTGTTTTATATTTGTACGAAGTAAAGATAAGAATTCGGAAATATTTCTTCGTGCAGAAACGAAAACAGGAATAATTCGGTACTTAATAAAGAATCGTGGTATTTTCCTATAAAGCGTAAACAAAGAAGGAACGCGTATCGTCACTAATAATATACCATTGATACATACGTATATCGATAAAGTCAATCACCTAGGCAGTTCCGGTTAACAGTTAACAGCGAGTAAGCCAAGCGGCACGTAAAAGTTAGGTTTCGAAAGATCGGTCATTTATCGTTAGCGATAAAATTACGATGTTTCGGCGACAAAAGCGAAGGAAAAAGTGGAAAAATGTAATGACGGATGTCTCGTTGCTTTAAGGATGACTGTTTGGAGACGTAGAATAATTTTTGAATAAACTTACGTAGAGATAACAACGTCGTTAGTTAGATACACTATCGTTGAAACGCACAGGGTATTTTATGTCACTGGACCGTGAGATGCAATATCGTATCGAAGTATACGAAGCTAACAAGACCGAAACGCATATGTGTCTAAAGGCGAAAACAAAAGGTTCGATTTCGTTCGCATAAACGATATTTTGTTGCGTATCGCGGTTGCATAAAGTACCTTACGAATGGTTTAGTACTATAGAGAGTAGTATATTAGTAGATGACTACATAAAGAGAAATTACTCGATAGTTGGCTGGGTGTACGGTACTGATGATAGGGGCATGCTTGCTATTGGAACCGAGCAAAGGGCACCTGTTAAATCTTTTCGTGCCCGACGCCACGCCGCACGAAACTATTAACCTGATAGCTTGTAGCTTGGTCGGTCTCGGTTTTACGGTGCTGACGGTCGGTTTCTTCGGATGTCGAGCTGCTCTCTATGGAAATCAATGCATACTGGCAACCGTAAGTTATCGATAGATGCACCTCGTGCGCTACACCTATAACAGAAGCACGGCCAAGGTCTACGATACATTTTTAACTGTCCAGTACATGAGCATGCTCGTGGCACTGATCATTACCGAACTCATCACCGCTGCCGTCGGTGGACTAATGACATTTCGAATACTTTCTGGATTGGAGGAGCGGCTGATCAACAAATTGGCCGAGGATTACGGTCACGAGCCCACTAGCGACATACCCTTCAGCCACAGTCTCGACTTTGCGCAATATAAGGTAAAACTGCTAACAACACCGATCGATCGTTTATTCACCGAGGTTGTTTATCGCGCGCAATTATTCTTTGGTTATATCACCGACTCTCCTAGTCGATCGATCGATTAACCACCGGAAAAGACATAAACTAGCAGCCACTTCCTGAATTCTCGCTCGATCGGGCATCTATTCGTTAGTTGTTCGTTTGCATATTGTTCCATGTGTTAGTGACAAACGTACATACGTCGTATACGACATCGCATCTTCAAAAGATGCGATATTTGGAAACGTAAGAACGTTCGACTGTTCGTCATCACGCCGAATCGATCGCGCTATCGAGGTTCCGAAATGCGAGAACATTTGCAAATTTGCGCAACCGCTCGACGATCTGTAACGACGTTTTCACGCGATCCCTTCGTCGTAGCGTCGCGTCGCGTCGCGTGGAATCGCGGCGTGTCGATCGGTCGACGGAAATATCCATTAAGTTTCAAAGGCAATTCTCGTCCACACGATCGTCTCTGCGTATAACGAACGGCGAGAGATCGAAAGCCGCACAATGCAAATTTTATTTCGCGCCCGAGCGACATCCAATGCACGACACGGTACATCATTCATCCAACCACATTGCGATGGTCCGAAGAGCACACGAATCGTTCCATTACAGTTTAATTGTTGCGGAATACACGGATACGGGGACTACAATGGCACGGCATGGTGGAGAGACGCGCAAATTTCGGGCAACAGGAGGCAGGTCCCGCTTACGTGTTGCGTTTTAAAAGATACAGAGGTACGGAAAAGCTATTTTCGCAGTATAATTACACACCCCCTCCCCCCTTATAGCATATCCTATACATCGAAATATTCCGCAATTCTATTTGCTGCTTGATCTTTTTACATTTTTGTGCACCGAATAAAACCGCGAATATGAACTGTTACAAAATAAGCAAAAGTCACATGTCAGTATATATGAAAATCAATGATTCGTATTACCTCGCAGGTAAAAAATACGGGAAGTCCAATGAGCGTGGTGTCGAGAGTGTTCAGCAAACATGTAAGTAATTTGATCAAGTCTGAACTTTCTCTTCATACTGCATTCATGAAATTCTTATTTCTCGCGAAAGAACGAGAAACCGTGGCTAAACCCGAAACCAATGGACGAAATAGCGTGTCAAGTGGAAGACGAAGAGGGTCACGATGGATATCGACATAAAGAGGTAGAGTTTCGCTCTAAGACTTAATCATTTTAAAAAGAAATATCGTAACGTCGTTGATCTAGCGAAGTATAAAGGAATTCCAATTCTTTCTCGATTCGTGCATTAATTCTAGCATTGATTCTAATTTCGTATTGAAAACCGAATAAAACCGTTCTTTTTTTTTTCGTACGAGTAATTGCGGCGCACGACGTACATATATGTCAGTATGGTCGGCCAGGTTAACGAAAGAATCGAAAGCGCAAAGAGAATGCAGCAGCTATCGTTTATCGTTAAATCTACCAACGACGAATATTTTAAATAACGATTTTACGTTTTATGTTCATCGGTTGATTTCTTATGTTATGAAATGTTTTTATAGGGCTGCCTCTCGAAAGTTACAAGTTGGTTGCAGTGCGAGAGCTTCACATTAGTATTCCTGGGCATGGCAATGGCTGGTATACAAGTACGTTTGCACAGAATACACAAGATTTCAGATACTTGAAATCTAATGGCAGATACGTTCGTATGTTTCAGACATTCGGCATAATAACTTCGGCTTTCCTTTGTCGAACGATAAGGGACATGCAAGTGGATTGAGAAGGCGATGCCAAAGGCACAAAACGGAAGGAAAGCCAATTTCCAGTTCCCAGTTTAGTCGGGTTTACGAGGAAATCGGACGCGTTATTTTGATATTTCGTTCGTTCAGTTTCAACGATTTTGTTATGGAAATCGATTTAATCGAGGGAACAACGATACACGTGATAATACCTGGACGTTTCGAGCAGATTTCATAAGAGATTTGGCGAGACATCCTCCGCGAATCACCGGCGAAAGGATTTTTAAGATTTTATTTTTAAAAACAATCGATGATTGCGACATTTACCGTAGAATAATAGAAAGCTGCGCTTGCTCGAAACCTTCAAAACCATTCCCGTCCCTTGTACGCGCGTTTCATTATAAAATATCGTAGCGAACTCGAACGAGAGAGAAACATCTACGATACTGTACATAAAACGTTATTCACTCCGAAATTCAATACGAAATACTCCGGTTTTACCAACGTTTGCGATAGGACTTTATATCGCGTTCTATAACGACGTTCGCTTTCGCAAATCACGAGAAAAGCGATATTCTTACTGCGGCATTCCTACGCACTGTAAGGTGGTAAATTTTTTATCACGGGCGAATCTGTAAATACATATGTATGTACTTACGTGCTAACTAAGAGCGGAGCGAGAAAACGCGGCGAGAGAATCGTCTATCACCCCTTTTTTGCTTGCGAAATTCACTCGACAAGATCTCATTTTTCACATCAGGTGGACGCGTGACTTATACATTGGCAAGCGTATATGTTTCAAAATATCTTGTGATTTTTTTACTGGGGAAATACAGCATCGAAGTGAGAATGTACCCGATATCAATATACACACATATATATATATACATATATATATATGTATATATTGTGTGTGCGTGTGATAGAAATTCATAAATTCATCTACGTAAATATCAGCGCAAGCCGCTTGAGAAAACTGGATGTGTATCCGGATAAAAGAGAAACAAGAGATCTAATGTATTCTCCGGTATAGTGTCTGCAATGAACGTTCACGCAAGAAGAAAAAGAAGACAGATGCATGCATCTTACAATAATTCGTGCCAAATAGATGATATATGTACCGATACATACCTGATGCGACTTGCGACGAGCCAGTTTAACTTTGTTATACCTTTATTTTCTGATAAAATTTGTTGGAAAGTATTTGGCGCGTTCGTAAAATATAGCAGGAAAACAATAAAATTATTGCTCTCTGTACATAAAATACTTGTTCGATGTTTCATATTTTCAACAGCGAACAAAAGTAATTTCATTGTCCCGCTAAAGAAAATTAGACGATTCCTCAATTGGAAGGGAAACGTTTTACCCGAACGGGGCAACGTATCGAATCTACACGATTTTTGTAAGAGCGCTGTACATATTTCGCGCGTATTCTTTTCGTCGCCGGTAATATAATCACTCATATGGAAGAAACGAAGAAGCAGCTCCACGAAGTAGACGGTTGAAAGGCGATGTTCGTCCCGTACAATCGTATACTAACGTCAATGTCGATTGACGTTACAGCAAAGACAGAAAATATATGGCTTTGTACTTGATTTTATTAAGAATCAGTTTATACGCATAGATAGTAGAAAAACGTTACAACGGAACACGAATGACTATATACGCGTGTTGATAGTTCTACACGAAAACGGATAAGACGTAAAATTAATTTTGTAATTTGTTAACAAATACTATGAATAAAAGTACACGCTACGGTCGTTCACTGGTTGTACGGGCCTACAATTTAACGGTATAGGACCATCCGGTGAGCAAATTTGTCGAAATTGTGCGATCTGTAGTAAAAGTTGATATGTGGCAAACGTATTGAGGCATTTGAGTATATGTAATTGTTATAAACTATACAAAGCGATAGTTTTACCTGAGACGATGATATAGCGATCGGTTCAGGTTGCAAGATCCACGTAACGATTTCACTGCAGGGTGGCTGAGTAAGAGAACCGTTGTAAGTATAATAATCCGTCTCGAAGTGTGGAAATATCCATAGCAGCGGAAACGGTGGAACGTGCACCTTTGTCCCTGGTTTAACGATTCGCCGCAGATTTCTCACGATATGATCCAAATAAGGATTATCCGCGTTTGTGATCTATTAATAGTAATTTCATGCTAATTCGTTTACTCGATCTACTTTATATCGTTTATAAAATTTATGAAATTTCATTAAAGAGCTAGCTTTTCTACTTCCACACGGAGTTTAGTCGATACTTGGAAAACTATGAGATACAATTTAACCTGAAAAAAGAACGAGACGATCAGTATGCCATCGCTTTCTTTAGCAGCAATCGCCTCCAAAAGTGAGTTAAAGCCGCGTTTTATGTGCCACACTTGTAATTCCATGGGATATCGAACGTAATCTAACGTATGTTCGCTGCCTTCGTCGTTCGATTGTCCCCAATGAAACATCATCGAGCAGAGGTCGTAGATGTTAGTCAAACAGCCACCTTCGATGTACGGTCGATTCAAGTTGCCCCACACTGTGCTCACTATCACTGCAAGTTGAATAGTGATTATTAAAAGGATCGGCGGACGATAAATTACGATCGAGATGATCCTTAACAAATTTGAAATGCAAAATATATATAACGTAAGAACGATGGAGAAGGAAACTCTTGACGACAAAAAGTTCTTGCAAACGTTCTAACCACAGTTGATAAAAAAAAAAAAAGAAAAAGAAAAAAAAAAAGAAAAGAAGAAGATGCAACTTTTAAGTAATATTGTATAAATACGGAGAACTTTTGAATGTACATATGTAACTAGGTATGTAGGAGCTGCGATAGGGGTGTGATTGCATAATTTTTAACGAATAATAAGTTAGCAACGATTCTGCTTATTAAACCAGTGGAAAATCTGCACCGTTATTTTCGTTATTCGCTATAGTCATCGATAGTGGTCCTTTATCGTAGCCGTTCCAACGAAGAGGTTCGGACGGTTGCACCACAACGACGAGCCGTGTTGCGATGTTGATCGGTGACTGATTGCTACCATTACTATCAGGATACAGCAGTTTCCACATATGGGGCCCGTTACGGTCCGTATAACCGAACGTGAACGGAGGAAAATTGCATTCGTTTTCTATCCAGGGAAATAATTGGGTCCAATCCAGAACTTCGGTCAGCAGCAAAACTAGTAACGAACGATTCTATGTATAAATACGATACGATAAAGTATAAGGTGGGGGAAAAAACGGACGAATCGTCTTACAAACGAGGAGGACGCTGCTACATATGATCATAAATTCTGATGCTGATATATTTATCATTTTCAATGACCGTCCAACTTGTTATCGGGTGATGCGCATTGGGCTGTGCGTAAAATATGCGATCGCACAGCTTTTCTTACACAGATCTATACACACATACAAGAATTTCACTTGTGAATTTTAAAGAAAACATCCAATAAAATAATCAACTGGCTATCCGGGCAAAATGAAGGATCAACGGATATCGAGCACGGTCTATGTGAATATAACTTCATAGAAAAACCGCGGTTTAATTGTTCCGACCTCGATACCGCGATCGATGTTATGTTATTTCTTTTTGACAGTTGGCAAAGTTAAATTGCAGTAGTAAAAATATGTGTACGAAATGTGTTCTATAAGATAATACGTGATATAGAATAATATGCAATCGCGACTCGTTATCTAAAATAACGAGAACAATCGTTGTATGAAATAAAATGCAGTGTGCAGGTAAGAATATCCTTGCAAATTCGTAACCTTCAAAATTTTTTACCCGTACTGTCGTCATTATCGTCGAAGGTGATGGTCGTCGAAAATGGGGTCAATCCCCAGTCGATATCGACGAAAACAATGCAATCGGGATAAAGTTCCCCGCACTTATTATGAGCGGTCACTGGAGTCAAGATGGCGAAGCTAAAATGCGAAATATCGGCAGCACAGGTGAGTACCAATCTCTGCTTACGAGACATCGTAACATCGAAACGTATAACATGTGCCGAGATTTAAAAACACCGATTCGGCGAATCATAACTGAATTTTATAAAAAATCCTTTTATTTATTATTATTTATTATTATTTATTTATTATTTCTATAAATGTAACGCGACGTACGTGCATATTTCGAAACTTAAATACAAGGAAATAATCGAGTAATTTTCTTTTTTCGCCTCGATCGATCTGCTAGTTCAAATAACACTGGAAGGTAATAGGAGTGCAGCAACGATTCGCGGTGGTCCGCTTGCAAACGACGTGTACGAGCTATCGGAAGTGGTATTTCGATGGGGTTCGTCGAATTGCAAAGGTGCGGAACACACGTTGAACGGCACTTGGTTCACGATGGAGGCGCAAGCGATACACTTTAATAAAAGATACGAGACGATCGACAATTGTTGGGACAAACACGACGGACTCGCGATTTGCGCTTATTTTCTGCAGGCCTATCAAGTTCCAACTTGGGACGAACATCCGTTGTTTTCCAAGATCACGGACGACTTGCATAAAGTTACACAGCCTGATTCGTACATAAAGTTATCACCAAGTACGCCACCTTCGTTTTTTTCCAAGTAATTAAAATAGCGTTTCGAATGCATCGAAGGATATTTAAGACGAATCGATGGCTCACATATATCGTACAAAGGATTATCACTGGCTATCGGTTTCTTCCGTTTTGTTTGTAGATTGCTTGTGCTGGATGAGACAGGCTTGTCAAACAGCCGGTTATTACACGTACTTGGGCTCGATCACCACCTTTCCGTTTCACGAATGCGTTACTTGGATCGTTTTCCCGGAGCCAGTGAGGATTTCAGAAAATCAGACGGAATTGTTTCGTATGATACGCGACAAACAGGGCATGTGTATCAAGGAAAATTGCCGAGAAGTACAAAAATTAAGCGGTCGTGTAGTTTATTATGTCAATTAAAAATCAAAAGTATTCGATCGATCACAACTATTTATTAAATGATTCCTCGTGTAGTATTTTAGTGATATCTCATCTGTATAATTCACGTATGATGAATAAAAATTTGATATATAACTTGGTTGTATCGAGAATATGCAACATAATTTATAGCCCGTTGCCTCGTTCTATTTTATCGCACAAATTTTTTCTTTTTTTTTTTTTTTTTTTTAAGCCAATAATTAAGCTAGATAAAATACATGACGAGTAAATATGATGTAAGCCGGAAGTCAAACTGAAAAGCTGAAACGCAAAGTCCTCGAGGATTGCGATAAACAAATAAAAAATAAAATAAATATCTTGCTTAAAGATATGGTAGATAGCATTTCGTTATGTAATCAATTACATTAATTAGATATCTAATATGCAACAAGCTTCATGGCAAGGATCGAAACATGTGGTAACGTGATAAACTTTTAACGACGTAATTGACTTTTTTCAGTCACTCTTTCCCATTTTTGGCCATGTAGATGGAAATTTTTGCGATACTCGGTTAAACATTTACGCGGAACCGTATAGGATAAATATGTCAAAAGAGAAAAGAAAGTACATAGGTACGTATATACGAGACGTATGTATCGGGACGTGTATATTACGTATGCCGTATGCTTTGAAATCGTTCAATAATCGTTCAATAATTCGAATTGTTATCGATTTTTTAAGCTACTAAGACTACGATCTTGTCAACGTCGTCATCGGGGTTGCCTAAATGGCGACAATCGCCGATCAACCTATGTAGGAGAGCTACATGGAGTAAACAATTTCCACCTCTCTATATGACAAACTACTGGTCGAACGAAGGTACAGCTACAATGACGAATACGGGTAAAACAGGTAATTTTTCTACGTTTTATTTACGCTTAACATCAGAGACGTTTAAATGTTGCACCACGAGGATATGAGAACGCTTCTTTCTCAGTGAGTATAGAATTTTCCGATAGAACGCTACCTACGATGCGAGGTGGTCCTTTGAACAAAGACGTGTTTCAATTCGTGAATGTAGAATTTCGCTGGGGCCCGGAAGATTCATTGGGCGCGGAACATTCTATAAACGGGATCTGGTTAGAGACTATCTCTTTAAAACTTGGCGCTCATTGCGTATCGCGACGGTATTATTCCGCACACGTTTCAAGTCATTCTATCGACTGCAGGTACTCCATGGAGGCACAGATAATGCATTGGAACACTCGTTACGGATCGATAGAGAAGTGCTTCGACAAACCAGATGGAATTGCGGTGCTCTCCTACCTCATGCAAGTACGGATGCTTCTTATAATCGACCCAATCGATTTACTTACGTTGTACACACGCGTATTTCAAAAAATAAAATATCGAAAATAGGTGGTTGGCTGCCCTGGAATTCCTGATAATCCTTCGCTGACAAAAATCACTGATAACCTGACAAGTATCAAAAGAATGGGAAGCAGTAGCAAAATTCCACCTGGTAACGGAATTTTAGTAAAATAACGATTAGCTTCTTCCCTTTTCCTACTAATTTTCGTTCTTTGGAAAATTTGAAAAATTATTCTTGAATAGATTGTCTGCTTTGGATGTTAGAAGCGTGCAGGGCTCATGGCTATTACACATATCCAGGTTCTCTTACCGTTCCACCATATAGCGAATGCGTTATTTGGATTATTTCATCTACTATTACGAAAATATCCGCTCGCCAGGTATATTTATTTAAAACGTAGGCTGTTCCATGTAACACACGATATCGTGTTATCTTTTATTTTTACGCTAGATAGACGCATTTAGGAATCTTTACGATGGCAAGTGGAAAAACATATCGGGAAATTGTAGACAACAACAAAATCTTCATAGAAGAAGAATTCTATTTGCTACGGATACTGCTGTAACATGAGAAACGAATAACGCATGGACAAATAATTACTTTATCATTTACTTATCTGTTATCATGTGAATATCACTTACAAAATGGTTCACGCGTTTGCTTCGTAAAAATAAATAAAAATATGATAACTAACGGAATAAGTAATTCTAATCCTCTGTTTAATCCGAACTGTTTCGTTGTATAAAATTTATGATACAAAAGATATGATCAAAGGATGTTCATCATATTTCCTACCTTTAGAAATACATTCCGAACAATGCTTTAAACATTTTTAAACGATATTTGAAAATTTACTTGTTTATCAATGTGTCACACAGCACACAGTTCCCTCGTTTACACAACACGCGCAATATCTTATTCATAATGCTATCCCTAAAGAACAAGTAAACGTACAGATATGTCTGAATCTACAACACCACTAACTCCGTAAAGTTTCAGTTTACCTCACAACGATGTCCGAATATACAGGTTTGATTGGTAAGATAATCCGAGCTTTTAATATTTCATTAGGTTATATGACATACACGTACATAAATATATGTATATCCCGCGCAGTGATTACCCGATACTTCGCGATACACGTACGCTGAGAAAAGCATATTTGCTACGCGCAGTCCCTCCTTTGTTTGAGCGATTCTTGTGCCCTTTACGATCTCGCTGTTCTGTGTTCTATTGTACTTTATATAGTTGGTTCTGTGGGTATTGTATTGTGATTAACGTTGCTGAATAACTCCAGATCAGCTAACCTAAACGACAGCGGAGTAAACCACGGTGAATCATCAAACGATTCAAATTTTAAATACATCGCCAATACCGCCGATATACCCGAACATACCGGCCAATGCAAACCGTCTCTTAACGAGATCTCTTCGAAAGTAGAGAAACAAGCTGGTACAGTGAAAATGGAAAAAATTAAGGAACTGTCGTTCAAAGGCAATTTAAATGTCGAAGGTTCCTTTATGAAAGCCAAAGTCGTAAAGTTGCTTGAAAGACACCGTGACTTTATGGGTGACGAAAGAGTAGTAAATTTTACACCGAAATTATCAGTTAAGACCTAGCAGAAAAAAGATGATAATGGAAAAAATTATACAACACCTAGAATCTGAAAATAGGTCGTTAAAAAAGATTATCAGTGATAAAATTAAGATATGGTTGAGACAAAAACGAGAAAATGTATTCCCAAGCGTAAACTTTTAAACCCAAAGGAACAAATATCGATCATACTGGTATTAAAAAGCGACTAAGTGATAGGGAAGAAATTAAAAGGCGACGCCTAAATACCATATGTATAGATATGTATATGCATGTAGTGCAAATATTCCTATTTATAAATCTAATTTTTCTTTCAGGCTTACCAACGACGGGTCAATCTCCGATTAATCTAGACGATCGTTTAGTACGAAGACGCAAATATCCTCCGCTTGTCCTGAATGGTCACTGGTTAAACGATGGAGAAGCACGACTGTTAAACACCGGAACTACAGGTAATTGGTGAGATATTACAGTATCGAAAGTAGAATTTATGTCTATGTCAATATCTGTATCTGTATCTGCATCTATGTCTATATATATTTCTATGTCTATTTCTTTGACTATGTTTATGTCTATGTTTGTATACGCATTAGATATCCATAGGCAATGTAATGCCGAATACTTTTTAATATTTCGGAAAAGTTATTCGATCCAGCGTTGCATAATGTTAGGATAAGACGAGATATACAAGTGTTCCAAATTCTAACGCGTTTTTTGAATATTTAGCAAAAATATGGTTAACTGGAAATAGAATCCCATCGACAATTTGTGGCGGACCGCTTTCGGATGACATATACGAGTTAATGGATGTGCATTTTCACTGGGGCGAAGACAATTGCAAAGGTGCCGAGCACACGATCAACGATACTTGGTAAAACAAAGAAGAAACTAAACTTCACGTTCCCTTTTATTACATATACGATTTTTACGCTATCGAGGTATTCGATGGAAAGTCACGCGGTACACTGGAACAGAAAATATGTAACCGTGGAAGAATGTTTCAGACATAAGGACGGATTCTGCATTTTGGCATACCTATTTCTAGTACGAAACTTCAACGTTGAAATTATTTTTCTATCTAACTTTAGTTTCTGTATTTTTCCATTGGGAGTACAAATTTTGCCTAATTGCAAAAAAAGGTCCAACCAGATTGTTGTAATTGCATTAATCCGCAATTGGAAAGGATAACGGAGCACTTGAAGTATATTCTAGATCCAGACATGGAAACGAAAATACCACCTAGTAAGCGTTGAATATAGTTTGGGATAATATTTGGCAAGTGATATTTAAGAACATAGAAGAATGTCAATTAAGATTATTCATTAAGATTGTAATCGAAGGAAATATCTCGATATTTTGGTCATGTTTCTCGTAGACTGTTTAGCATGGATGCGCTGGTCAACGTATTGCACTAGATACTATACTTATGCAGGATCGTACAATATCGGTGAATATCCAGAGTGCGCTACTTGGATCGTATTTCCCGTAGTTATACCTATACGAGCCAGCGAAGTGAGTTGCATTAACGTCACTGATATACTTATGTACGATATCATATAGACTACGCTGATTAAAATTAATTCACAGATAAAAGAGTTTCGAAGACTGAGAGATAGAGATGGAAACGACATAAAGACAAACTGGCGAGAAATACAATTACTGAGATGCAGGCAAATCTTTTTAGCAATCTCTTAAGTTAATTTCAAGTCACGATCGTTCTGTGTCTGTCTTTTTCTGGTACATTCTGGTAAAATATACGAGGAAACAGTGAATCGTTGTTATTTCTATTAAATAACTTTATTTATCACGTTCGTTCAAATTATCGAACGATTCGATAGATGCGAATATTCGTATTATCGTTTCTCCCAAAAGTTCATAAATACGAATAAAAAATATTTCTTTATAAAGAGAATCATTGGCGGGAACTGTGCGATTTCTTTGCTCCGTAATTGTCCGAACCTGACTGTTTTGCGAACGAACACTCGACTTCCTTCCTCGTCTATTTCGCCAATTATTGCTCTTAACGGATGGCTGAGATGCGTTCATCGACATCGTATAACTCATTCGCGGAGCCATAACAGGAGTTTCTTTATATTCGTTCACGAGGTAAGCGTTTCTTGCTGACTCGCTTTCCATCTCGAACAAATTGAAAAACGAGCAAAGCAAATTGTATATCGTTTCGTACTTGTTATATCGCACGGACCTGTACAACGAGGGTTCCAAACATTCTTTATAAAGTTCAGTGAATTGCGATAATATTATATTCCTACGTTCCGGTTCTTTGATCTTCAATAGGATTTCTCGTATATCGTTTAACAGCATGTTCCAACGGTGCTTCGTTTGATTCGTCGCATTGTAGTAAATCTTGTGGAATTCTATCGTAAGCGTCGGATTGTAAAAGCACAGTGAATTTTGAATAGCGAATAGTTCTGACTCTAAAAATAGGCTACCGTACGCAGGTTCCGGATGTCTAGCGAAACTCACATTTTCCATAATATCGTTAATTATCTCACGTATCACGG
This sequence comes from Bombus huntii, assembly GCF_024542735.1. Classification (NCBI taxonomy): domain Eukaryota; kingdom Metazoa; phylum Arthropoda; class Insecta; order Hymenoptera; family Apidae; genus Bombus; species Bombus huntii. Next base: position 219,019 of record NC_066247.1, read on the forward strand.
TATTTCGAATGCAACGATTCAAGTATTTATCGACTATTTGTACAGGACGAAAGTTTACTGAAGGGAGAACGTTTGGGGTTTCGGCGCAACCCCAAAATCGAAATACCAACGGAGAGGAACACAAGATTGGATCGGTCGTAAGTTTCCAGAATTCGGTAGAAACATAAGAGACACCGAGATACCATATCTTTAATTTGACAATTTGCCCTGGAAGGATCACTCCTTTCGTTTTGTTAAAAAAGAAAGAACTGGTTCGTTTGGCTAAAGGAATTGCGTTAGATCGAAACGTTGCGTCCCGCCATTGGTAAACGATCACGCGATTTCCTTTATTCTCGAACACGATTTCTTTCTCCGTCCTTTCGTTAATTTTTCCACAAAATGTTAAATTCCACTGGATTGGATCTGATTGCGCGCGGTCCTGCTTCGATGAAACGTTCCGCCAAACGATTTCACGATCTTGGATCTTCAGGACGATCGCCTGCTCGGAATAACAATCGCAGCAGAATCCTGCGTCCTGTTCTTTCCCTTCTGTATCGGAAACTGTTATCGGCGGAATTCTCGCGAACGGTTCCTTTATCGCTGCGATTGAATTCCTGATTGCCAAGTCTTTCGTTTCTGGTTGTTTCGGCACGAGCATCGCTATTTCTTTCGACAACTCCTTCTCTCTTCTCTTCAAGTACCGACTGCGTCCCCACGATGGTTCCTTCGATTTCAAGCCGACCAAATCTTTTTCTTTCTCTATTAATTCGGGCAAGTCGACGTACGTCAATTCCGGAATTACATTTAGCTCCTTTTTACTCGGTGTAAACGTAATATCTGGCAAACACGGGTCACGTTTAGGCAGTGTTTTCGGGGTCCTCCAAAATTCCGTACCACCTCGATATTTATCGGGTATAGCTGGTATCGGCACTGTCGCGTAATCTATCAAGTTTCTCATTTCGATCAGTGGCCGTACCTTTTCGCAAGAATTCAGAATTTGATCATTTCGATGACGACCGGTCGTAGACGTAATGCGCTTATATTGTATCGTTCGCCTGTCTAACCATCTCCGCCAATTCGCCAAGCGCCGATCTTCCAGAAATATCGACTGCGGACTCATAAGTCCATCGCGTGCTGTCACCGTTGTCGTAAACTGTTTCACCCATTTTTTCGGCTCATCCGATTTACCAATCTTTCGCGCATAATCCATATATATTCGAGAAAAATCTGAACAGATCATAGATAATCTTATATTCTGGTATTAAAAATATTCAATTACTTGAACCTTCGACAAAGTTCTATTTCGATTATAGAAAAATCAAAATCGAATCACTTGGTTTTAACTTCGTTTAAATAAAAAATGAGCCTAACGACAGGTAAGGTAAATTATTGTACCTTTTTGCAATTCGTCCTGTTTATCGCGCGTATTAATTATTTGAACAGAAGCGAACGACAGTTACAAACGAGATGTCAAGTTGCTTCAAGACTTACTCGATACCGAACATGCGTTAGAATCTCCGATCGATTTAGACATTGGCCGTATGAGAATTATCGAGTTAGATCCTTTGAAGTGGATTGGTATCGATATAGCACCGAGAAAATTGAAACTTACTAACACAGGATTAACGGGTAATATTCCGTTAGGGACGATAATTGATACATATGTATATGCGTTACATGTATCATATTCCATCGTTAACTATCGAAATTCATTTCGTCGGTAGTAATTTTGAGCGCGAAATGGCCGCAGGGACGTCCTTATCTTTCTGGAGGACCGTACGAAGGAAACTATACGTTCGCGCAAGTTCACTTTCATTGGGGAGAGAATGAAATGAGAGGCAGTGAACACACCGTCGATGGTGCAAGGTTTGAAATCTATTTTAAATCGTCCCACTAAACGTATCGCGTATTTTCTTTGGTTCATCGTAAAAGTTTCTAAATTTAGAATTCGATTAAATTTCATTCAAAGTATGGCTATGGAACTGCATGTTGTGTGTTTCAAGGAAGAATACGAAACATTAGAATTGGCACTTCGACGACCTAATGGCGTTACTGTTTTGGTATATTTCTGTAAGGTGACGAATTCACAGATATTTACATTGAACGAAACACACAAGTTGTATCATTTTATGATGTCTAAAAATTCATAGGTAATAACACCACGATTCTACTTAGTTACAGGATGAACCAAACGAATTTATGAGCGGGATCGTAAATAATTTGGCTGTTATTCGTGCCGCGCATTCCTCGGTTCGTATAGTTCCTTCAAAATTAACAAACATTTTACGATCTTTCTCACAAGACTATTTCTTGTATTGCGGTTCGATAAAAACAGCGCAAAATACGCATAATATTCTCTGGACGATTTGCAGAGAACCAATTGGAATTTCTGCCAAACAAGTAACTCGATGTTAATATCGTGTTAATCGTATAACCCTTAATATCGTATCCGCAAAAGTCTGTATACAGCTGTGTATTCGCTAAGATTGCAGAGTTTCGCACTTTAAACGATAAAAAAGGGATGGCCATTCTATCGAATATACGCCCAGTGAAAGGGAAACGAGAGAGAAACGTTTTTCACGTTTGTCCATCAGGATCGACGTACGCTTCGCTTTTACCTATTCCACGAAATCTGTCGCCGAGCAGAACCGAAGAGAACAGTAACGCCAAAAATGTCATCGCTGTCTAAAATTGTCGGCGACGTCGTTAACGTTACCGGTTACCGTTAAAAACTGCGATTTTAGACCCAACGTGTGTAAGGAACTTTAGTACTGACAATGAATCTTTTTTTTAAGGATATATATATATAAGGTATTTTTAAAGATATACATATCTTAACGATATATAATCGAACCGAATATTTTCTCATTCGTACGACGTGACGATAAAAGATATTACGATACAGAAAATAATAAACAAGAAGAAAATTACTTTCTGCGTCTTCTGCGTCTTTTGATCCTTTCCTTTTTGAGGTCGCAGTCAGGATACAAGAGTGTACAGTCGGCTCCACCTAGGCCAAGAACAGAAGCTTTTATAGAATCCAACATTGCCGACCATGAAGATCTTTTCAGCACCCTGCCGGACACCCAGCTCATTCCTAGACTGAAAAGGTTGATTCCATGCTTATCGAACATACGTTGTGATAGATAGATAAATTGCAAAATAAATAGATGGATACGACAGATAAGTTGCAGATAATGGACATCCTTTTACTTTTACGTTCTTTTAATTTTTCAAATGTAAAACCCTGTGTGCCGTTACTTGTTGCACACGCCTCGGGCATATAATATAGGTATAATAACGATTAAAAATCGAAAACTTGATCAAGTTTCGTCGTTCGCTTTACCTCCATACAGGCATCCATATTTTACGCGCGTCTTCGGTTTGCGTGGAGTGTCGATTATTCTCGCAAAGAATTTTGCGAATGCAATTTCCAAAATCCGTATCGGCGACAAGAGCAGCCTCGATGCTTCTCAGAACGTTGTGAGATAATTCGTTCAATTCTTCGTGGCTAGCGTACGATAAAGGTAACCCATCGACGGCATTCCTTCTCAGACGTTTCGCCGTATTCGTCACCGTGGCTATGGTTGTATTCATGTTGGTCTACCCGAGGAACATATCGAAGATAAAAGAAAATTAACGAGCGGTAATAAGAAGTAGCTTGTGGAGAAATCAAACGATTCGGACGTTCTACCGTAGCGTTCATTAATAATTGTATAATGAATAATCCAAAAGCTAAAAACGCCAGAGCTGTAAGGGCAATTTCAAAGAAGTCTCTTATCGAAAGTTCATTTCCTTTTCCTTTGTAGTAAGGCTTGTGGTACTCCTCTTCGTGATCGTGATAAATCGGAGCGGTGTAATAGTGTTCCTCGTGTATAGCGGGAAAAGTTTCAGTGTGATGCAAGAAATGATCAGCACCGTGACCGTAAGCGGGACCGTAAGCGGGACCGTAAGCAGGACCATAAAATACGTTGTGTCCCGACGAGGATGAAAGCATATGATCTATTAAAAAGTAAAAGAATATCTCGTTTTAAAGGTATTCTTTAAAGGTAGTTATTCTTTAAAGGTAGAATCGTATAAAATGATCTTTACCATTTTCCTCGTTCTGTTCATCGAAGAAGCCAACTTTACCAGAAGGTAGAGGAGCTTGCATCGCATAACCCGTGACTTCTCCATCGAATTCTTCGAAATTTTCGTCGTGAGCTCCATGCTTCTTCTTTATCTTTTTTTGCGGAACATAATGCCGATATACATCGTCCAAGGTTGTCCTTCTGTCGTAAAAGATGTAGGTTTTTTAATCATTTATAATTCTACGGGAACTAAATTTTTGAATGAAACGAAACCACGTAAGTATAAGTAGTCGGTAAAGAATTAATTTTATTCGCCGTTTTATATTTACCGACATAATACGTATAGGTATAGTGCGATGTAACTACAAGTACAATTTCGATAATTACCGCTGTAACCAGTTTTTGTACTTTGAACTTCCTTCGTCCGCTAATAATTTATCGTGAATAGTAATATTGTCATTGTCCATTAAATTATACAGATCATTTCTTTCTGCCACATCGAGACGCCTTTTAGCCCTAGGTGCTCTCATTATCTTCGCTATTTCCTCAGCCACGTAGCCATGGCATAAGTATTCGTTCATCCTTTTTCTAATAGATACAGCGGATTAGAAAATAGAAATTACGGCCTTAATATTCCGACGAGCTAAGTGCTAAGTTATTATTCTCAAACTTACCTATGATATTCCATTTCGCTCAGAGCATTGTCGATGGATCCATCTACCATTGCATCTTCGGAACCTTTCGTTCTGTTATCACTCACTTGTTGATCCGCGAATAAAAAGGATCCAGGCAACAGATCCACCGAAAGTATGTCGTTCTCGTCGATACAAAATTCATTGCCATCGTCGAAACATCGTTGCGCAGAAGTTGTATAAATCTTTGCCAGGAGCCAAATAAAAAGCCCGATAGATGGAATTTCTTTGAACGATTTCATCCGAAATAAATATTCTTGAGCGTGAGCGAGTAAAATTTCGTTACCAGCAACCGTAGCACAAAGAGAACTGTCAGAACGGAAACTCGCTGCTGGCAACAACTTGTTCGACTGATGGAAATAATTACTCGAACCGTAGGTACGCGTGTTTAAATGGCGTTGACAAACTTTCCTGTTTGGAATAACAGTTAATATCCTTTTAACGAAACACGCTCCAAATGTCTACATATTATATTCGCGTGTAATTTGATTTCCACAAAAAGTTTATAAGATCGTGCGAGATCTTTAATTTTAGTAGGATTGCATATATAGCGAGGCAAAGGTGTAGCATTCGATTTATAAATTAGTAACTTGGAACTGCTTGTCGCTAAGCGATTAAGATAAATATCCCCTATGGAAACAGAATGAATTTTCCGAACATACATATATATTTGGACACATGTTCAATCTCACATTGGTCGGTGACACTACCAGCCGATTTACGCGTAATCCGACACCTATGATTAAATACCACTTTATTAAAAACCACTTACACCGCTCTTATGAATGTTTTAGGAGCGGAGGGTTTGTCGAGATGGCTTGGATGGGTCGGCGAGATGAGGTAATGGGGGCTTTGTTCCCTTGGGAACTCGCTCACCTGTCTAATATCTCGCGAGAGTAGCTATATCTGTGTCCATAGCAATAGCAACCAGTTATACATGGAGGTCACTGAAAATTAATCGTCCAGTTTTCAAAGAATTCTCACAATATCCTCCATCTCTCATGTGCAGTTTGGACAGAACCAACAGCTCTGTTCGATGTATAGTGATTAACTTAAAATCGAACCCGACGCGAAAGTACTTGACAGGATACCTTGTCCAAGATACTACTTACGTTTCGTGTTACTCTTGGTGAATTTGGAAACTTTTCGCACGTAGATCGTACGATCTTTTTCCTGTTCGCTGAAAATTCTTTTCTTTCAGAAGTTCTTCTTTCCCCGCGTTGAATCGTTTTCGTATTCTATTCTATTTCAGCCTATATAAAAAGGCAAAAGGTAAAAGGTAAAATTTAGGAAATTAATTTTGAAATTCTCGAGAACGTACGAAACACTTGGAAAACGCATCTCCGATATACCAAGTGTTAACAACGAACGTTGAAAAGTTTTCGCGAGATACATGCGTCTCATCCCTGTGCAGCGAGCGGGGTGTGGCATGGATAAACCCTCCGTTTCCGTGTGTGAAAACGTTCCATGGCAATTTGTGGGCGCGTTAGTACACCCTCCTTTTCTCAGGTGTTTGATTGATCGTTTCAATTATGTGGCGCAGCATGCATCGAACGCAAAAGTAAAGTTCGTATCGGTAGGACGATCGTCCATTCGGCTATTTCCATCGAACTTTGTACAAACGTAACGGACATAACAGTTTCATTGGGAAGTTTCGTCGTCCGAATACTTCTTATACGTGTCGTATCGCGGCAGCGGTAAAAAAATACGCGTATTTCGTATATTTTGTTATTTATATGGTACAAGAAACGCGCGAACAACCAGTTCTGTCGTACAGACGCGAATCGTTGTATGGCCCTCGCAAAAATAGACGACAATCTTTTTGCCAAATATTTTGAAAGACGTTTTAAGGGTCCATAATGGTTTCTTGGAAGAACCGTAGATACATGTCCGTGAAATTCCGTGTTCGTCGACCATATCGTTACTTCCTCCTTTCACACCTAACGAAAAGACGATGCACGGCATTTCGTTTCATGTAACCGGTACTCAATATTTGTTCTCGTCACTTGCACGCTTAAATTGTTCAAGTATGCTCACAAATGGCATATAAAAAGCACGGTATTCCTTAAGAAATCGTAACTGTTAGTTACCAACTGTACTTGTATCGAAATTTCGTATTCTGTCATTGCGGTACAATTGTATTCTTACGATGAACGTATCGATACCTCGTCGATCATATATAGGAGGTGAAAAAATGAGTACGATCGTTGTTTCAGGCGAAACTATTTTCTTCGTTCTTCCTATACCGTATTAACGAGGAATCTTTTTAAAGGATTCACATACTTTTTATGCGATCGAAGCGACTAGGGCGGAACGAATTGACGATGCAAATGCACGATGAAAACGCAATTGCCAATGGTCCTTCGGAGGTTGTAGCATGAAATTCGATAGATTTACGATGTGCAAGGAGGAACATCGAGATCGGACCGGTCTTGGTCGGAAACTAATGGTACCGCTTTTGCCAGAAATGCTCGACATTTTCAGCCTGTATCCAAACAGAAATAGCTGGATATGGTTCGATGAAATGAAAAGTTGCGAGCCTCAAATTTGTTTACAACTTAGTTCGTAGTAATTGGCACTTTGAACGTTGCTTTCATGAAACAACTGGATATAACGGTGTTTGCTGTATTTAGGAGTGATAAGAAACGTGAGTTTTTACAAAATATACAAATTTTATAGAAATTTTGCACGTTTATGCAGGACGCGTGATATGAAAATTCTTTTTCGCGCTGTTTAAGGTATTGATAAAATATCTAAACCTGCCGGTGAGAACCACTGTAAGAAGTTTGGTAAACGCGTGAAGAAGTGTTTTGCGGTACTTTTTCACGTCGTTCTCTGTATGGCAGAAGCGTTTATCCATAGCCGTAGAGTAGAGTGTACATACATATATGGGATAGAGAAGGAACCATTAGTTTGCTGACATAAAGCCCTGAAATAGAGGGGTCGAAGAAGGCGGACGCTACGGAAGAGCATGCGCCTCCAAGAGCCAATCACAGCTTCGCTTTCTGATCCCTGATGAATTCTTTTTCGGTAGATGAAGTTTGCTACTGCGCATATCGCCCTATTAAACTGTAATGTATAATATCTCGGGTATATCTTCGACATAGTGTACGTAAAGATGACAATGACAATGTTCTTACATCGAATTACGCGATAGCGATATCACGTAAAATAGAATTTCACGTTTGATCGTGTTTCATTCTGACCGGATGACCGTCTCAAGACGAATCTGCGTTTCGAACGGTCAATTAACGATTTACGTAAAACGGGCGACACTGTTTGGAAATGGAAATCCGGAGATACCATTGGCAGAATGGAATGGAAATGGAAAATGGATTTTATATTCGCTGGAAACTATCGATATAGGCTAGCGGTGTATTGCAACGGACAAACTTAAACGTTTGAATAAAAGAATAATAATAATAATAATAATATTAAGCCAAACGTATCGTAACGTATAGTTTAGTTCTTTACGGCAAACTTACTTACTTGCGAACTGACATCGTATGGTATCATATAGCCCTACCTTTTATTTTGTCTTCCCTCTTCCCTCTTCCTCTTTCGATTTATTTTAAATTCGACGAATTTAAGATCAAAGACAAATCCAAAAAACATGGTTACTACTTGTAGGTTACAGAGGAATACATATTACTCGCGTATCAGACGCTGAAGGGTAAATGGCGAAGGAAGAAGCGTCTGAAAATGTTTAGCAGCAGGATAGGTATATCGATTTATCGCGGTATATGATAGTAAAGCAACGTTAAACCAGTGTGAATAAGCTTTTGACCCCTACTCCGATCAGGTAACAGAAACAAGTGGGGGTTCCTGGTGCGAGATGTTAGTCCAGCATCGCGAGATGACCTTCCCTCAGGAACTGATGGTGGGGAAGCTGGGAGGTTCTTCTGGACCACAGACACGTGCCACCTGTCATACATATCGAAGTACTTGCTTTCGAAAGGTTGAGAGGGCGATTAGCCGTCGATTAGACGTTCAATGCGGTGCAAAGATTAACCGAAGATAAGTTTAATAAATATCGTGTTTTAAAGTAACATATATCGAATCGCAACTCGTTTAACGTTCAACGTTTGACGTTTAACGTGACGATACGATGGAATTGTCGTTAAATTAGACTGTGTTAAAATACGAACCTACTAGTGTATAGATATTGGTACTCGCTGTTTTAAACGACGATCTGCTTTGCGATCGCCATAGAAAATGTGCACAACGTGAAATAGTTTTGAAAAAAGAAATCGTGAAATGCAATTTGTAAATCAAGCTTGGTGTTATCGAGCATTTTAAATGCGTGCTTAGCTCGGCTGAGATTAGAAATTAAGAACTTGGAAATAGAAAGTCCAATGACATTACCGACGATGGAGCTTTATCAAAATCACGGTAAGGTGAGCGACGAAATCTACGATCTGCGACGGTCCTCTGCGAAACAAGATATAAAAGAGATTCGCTTTGTCGATAACGTTTACGAGCGAACGAGGGATGATCGCGAACGATTCGTGAAAACGCCAAACAACCATCAAGATACAATGGAATGTGCATCCGATTCGAGTAGCGAAAGTTACAAGGAGATTCATAGGAAACAAATAGAAAGAAAAAATTCGTCACCGGTTGCCGCGGCTAGTGCCTTTACGATTGACAACATTCTTGGCAGACGCGAAACGAAAAATATCCAAGTGGCTCCTAATTTAAATTATTCCGATGACAGAGAAGAAGATCAAGAAGATAGGGAGGCGAAAATGGAAGAAAATCAGTTTATCAGACCAACAGCCGTATCAGCTACGCAATCCGGTAAAACGATTATAACGACAAAGTATTAATTCCTTCCCTCGTTCTCTGCTATCACAGCCTTTGATTATTTGTCGGATTTAGAAAAACAGATAATATATTTTGTTACGTTGCGAGGATAAACTTGCCTGTTTACGTTCGACTCTAGTTATTTATTATTTATTATCTAGTTATTTGTTATTGATGTTAACGATTTGAAAGAATTTTCGGATATTTATTAACGTCTCTGTATATTATTACTGTATTATTCTGCGACCGTTCGTAAAATCCAATGTTTTACGGTCTTTCGGCAAGAATGAATCTTCCCGCAAAGGATCGGCCAAGTATTTTCTGATAGATGTAGACAGAAGATAACGAAAACTGTTAAAAAAAGGAACTAAGAAAAAATCAGCTCGCGATAAATTATTTGTTTTTACAGATATGAACACAGGATTATACGCATCGGCAGGATTATCGTATTCGGAAGTCACGCTTTCAGATCCTTCCGCGTATTCGGCGACATCCCTTGCTTCTGCATCCATTTTATATAACAGTTGGTTCGCTCAATCGAAACCTGGCCAGCTGTTTGGTCTACAAGGTGAGTTCGGTCAAAATCTGTTATACCAATCGTTGTTATATGTTTAACTAGGTTAAAAATTGAATCGCAAATCATGCAACGTGACGTGGAATTTCTACCACGATACCTGAAAACTACAACTTGTCGAATATTGACTGTCGAGGCATAAAACGTTTGGGAGCGATTCCTTTTTATTACGACAAAAGATTCTAATTACCTGCTCGTAATAACTTATCGGCGTAATTCCATTTTCGCGAACAATGCCGAGAAAAGCGAAATCGGTGAGTTCTTTCTCGGCTCAAAGGGAATATCGGAGATTACTCGAGGCGTCTATAGTAACAGCTTTTCGACACGCGAACGTCACATTAACAGCTAGGGTGTTGTATCCCCTTAATTTTGCTGTATTACCGGTCAGGTGTAAAATATTTCGTTGTTCGAGTATCGAGCAACTTTTCTTATTTTTGTATATCGAATTGTTTAACCTTGTTCTCGTCCAACCTACTAACATTCGGATATAGAGTATGCCTTTCGAGGAATGTTACAAAAATATTGCTCGTGCCGAGCAAACCAGGTACATATAAAGAAAGAAAGGTTGCCAGATTTCGAAATAGTATGCGTGTATCTACTCGATTACGGTCACATGCATATATATTATATAAAATTACCGAGACTCGTAGCTGTCGCAGCAAACGAACGCGAGCGGACAAACTCGTTATTGTCTATTACGTTACTTGTCCATCTAATACATAGTTAGGCAAGTTTCTTTCATATCGACTTTGTATGACTGTGAAAATAAGCGAATAATATACGTCGGAGACTTCAATCCGCCATCGTTGTTTCTCTTCTTTCGCTACTATCCGCCATGCTGTTAGAAGCCCATTTATCAGCGACGTTACTCTAACTACCTTCCGGAGAAGTGCTAAATGTCTGCGTACACTCGTAAATCTTTACTCCGTCAGTTTTCTTTCTTCGTCGCTACGTTCCCTTTTTGGCCAATAGTTTCTGCACTTCTAGGAAATATGATCGATTCGCGCGAACAATTCGTGCCGATTAATGGAAACGAGTGTCCATCGTGGCAATTCCATTAATTCGAATAGACGTATGGAAGTCGATTGATTCGTGCAAGCGTAATAACTTGAATAAAGTTTCATTCCGATGAAACATAGTCGTAAATATACACATGCAACTTAATGTTAACTAACGCTAAATAACAAATAAAGATGACTTTTTGTTGCCTTCTGTTTCTCGTTTTCGCGTAAACCATATTACTTTTTCATTTTCTCTACTTTCCTATTCGTAATTTCATTCTTCGGTTCGGTTGTTCGGTTCAGTTTCCTTGAAAATGTGTTTTATTTATAGTTTAAACATAGAGAGAAGGGAAGTCGTAGATGTATGGAAAATTGCTAAGAAGCAAAGCATCGCTATTTGTAGCAGTCTTCGATACGGTCGAAAGATTTACAAGAAAATACAAAAGGTCTTGTGTGCAAACATGCGACATCTATTTGTTGGTTTAGAGTGTAAGGGCCGAGTAGCTAACTGAACGTTAAACAAGGGGAAAAAGAAGAAGTCTCTATTTCTATGTGAAGTCATCGCGATTTTCAGAATTCGAGGATAACCATTTTACCAGAAACGATTATAACCATTTTACGAGAGTGGTAAATGTCAAAAAATTATATTTCAAAATGACCGTTACGATTTCTCCATTGACATCGTCGTATAGCTATGCATTATAAAGTTGAAGAGGCTTTCGATTTCGTTATATTATTATATGATAATAATCATACGCGATCGAATCCTTGCAAATAATAAAGTTATGGTTTATCCAATTTTATCGAAGAGCATAAACAAAAAAATGTACGTCCTAATGTACATTCGAATATAACATCAATCAACGTGTACATTTAATTTTAAGTAATCATTTTTTTATTAAGATTATACCGTCATGGTATTATATTTTTAATATTTGCGAGCATAAATTTGTAAAATTTAATCGCCGTTAAGCCTATTTATCCTATTTGTATATACATACATATTTGAAGCAACAATGAAGTTGTTAGCGTGAAAATTGTACAATTATAATTAATACGTTCTCTTTGTGTATTTTTTTATGTCAGATATACCGCAGTGTCATATTATCTAAATGTGACTAACAACGGTATAATACCTCATATAACCCCTTGAACGGAAATATGTGGAACTTCTTTGCACTATAATGATAATCGCATCCAAACGTTCCTCGGTATAAACTGTTTGTCCAGCTCTTTGCCACATTCTGCCTCGTATTGACAGTAAGATGTCACACGTTCCTCAAACAATCCCACATGTTTTAGACACGCTTGGTAACTCTAGTCGTGGTCCAATGAGCAGGCCGAATCGAAGAAAGTGGTAATTGAGTACAAGCTGGCGAAGTTAGTGAAACAATTAAGAGACATGATTATAATGTTAAATTTTTATTATCACGACTATAAATCTTCGAGAATGTCAACTGTCATCTCTTTCGACGTGCATAGTCAATTTAATACTTAATTTCACTGAAATTCTCGTGCTTACGATTACAGGAAGATATTCCTATCCGTTTAAATGTTTTAGCGCCCAAACCGAGTGGAAGACGATCCAGAAAACCGGGGATCGACAGAAAGCCACGTCAAGCATACAGTGCGAAACAGTTGGAAAGACTCGAGGCGGAATTTAAGGTATATTAAGTATATTTCTCAATTAAGATATTTAACAAATGCATAAATAATTTTACTTTTGTTGTTTTATCGTGCACGCGCGCAACGATCGCTTTATTAATTTCATCATTGTCAAAAAGAAATTTTCGACAAACTACTACTACAGGGTAGTAATTTTGTACGAGTTGTTATCATTCGTAGAACGTTATTTCGTTTTCACCTACCATAAACAACGAACAAATTTACAGATTTTGTTCTATAGATATCGCGATTCGAAAATTCGACAAATTGCCAAGTTATTGAAATTTCAGAAAGTAAACTACCATATTGTGTCCGATACGAATCCATGACACGAACGTTCTTATTACAAAAAAAAAAAGCTAGTAGATAATCAAAGAGGTCAACAGAGATAAGCTGGCAACTTTTTCTTTCTCTATTTAACTTAGATACGTTCATAATTCTAGAAAATAATTATGAGCAAACTTCGCGGTTCACTAAAATTTGTACAAAACAGTATCCATCGTGTAAGGTGTAAACATTAAACCAATTGACCTATACTTTTACACACGTGCTAAGAAAACATATATTCCTATACTAAATATTTTCCGTTTAACCGTTTACTAACGTCAAAAAATTCACGCGAGTTTCGAAATGTCACTCTCTCAACGATCCTCGGTTTGTCAAATATTTTTTTACGTTATTTGTCTTGTCGGGAATTGTGGCTAAATTCACAACTTTAAAATAAGGTAAAATAAGTTGTTTGCACTTTGAATATTCGCATCCCTTGTTTCGATTAATTAAAATGTCAATAAAAATAGTATGAAATCTCAACACTGTGGGTTTATTTTAGACGAAACATGCCCGTTAAATAAGCGATAACTGAAGTGAAATTTTCCATATGGGGTTTTACGACTGTTTAAATGATAATGATAATAAAGGACAGAATATTGGAATTCAAATAACAAATTTTCTATGAAGATTCTATCGAGCAAGAAGTAAAATTGGTTCGGTCGTTAGAAATGATAGAGCTGCAATCTATAAGAGAAGTTAATAGGTACGTTTCTTTTGTAGATCGACAAGTATTTAAGTGTGAGCAAACGAATGGAGCTGTCGAAATCCCTAAATTTGACAGAAGTCCAAATAAAAACGTGGTTTCAAAATCGTCGCACCAAGTGGAAGAAACAACTTACCTCCAGATTAAAGATTGCCCAAAGGCAAGGGCTTTTCCCATCAGCATACTTTCCACCGGCTCAGTACTCTTTGTTACCGTACTACACTACGCCGCTTGTGTTTGGAACTTCAGCGTCAGATGACGCCAATATTAACGCGATGGCGATACCGTCACGATCTGTGGCATCATCGCCGGATGCTGTTTGAACGAATATCGATTCGAACTACTTAGCCGACATGAGACACGAGCGCGAATCAAGTGCAATGTACCTCGTCTATGGTGCGATTAAGACTCAATTTCTCGATTCAACGTATATACTTACGATGATTTCATACTGACGACTGAAGACATGCTGGACGTCTAGCGCATAATATATTTTCTTTCTAATAGTTCTGATTGTTAGTTAGACAGCTGTAAAATACAAATTTATGTTACCAAAAATGCATGAGGTAAAAATTTTGTGTACATAAATTACAACTACAATAAACGAAACATAAAAGGAATCTTTGCTTGTCTCGGAGTATGATGTATCTGTGGAATGCTCGGTGGAAGAAAGTTAAACGACGAGGGAAAGCGCGAACATTAAGCTATCCAGAATAAAAACATTTCCCGAGAATCAAACTAATTTATTTATATAGTATTATAAAATATGTGTTTAACTTATAAATAGTATTAGGTAAGATACCTAGTACTATGTGCGTAGGAACGCACGTAGGTCTTCCTTAAATCGAACGAAGAAGAGACGAGCTTAGGTGCTTTATAAAAATCTTCGTCAACGAGCGAAGTTTCAAATCTTCATCCGTACGGACGTGTGAAACCGAATATCTCTTTATCGAATAAAACGTTTCTTCGTTTGTCATCGATTTTTTTATCATTTTACGTTAGATTAGCGTCGGTTACGCAGTTGGCCCCACGATTTGTTCTACATTGTGGCATATTATTATGTTTCGTCGATTTATCTGTTCCGCAAGCAACGGTTCGTACTTTTGGATACGCGGGAAATTTTAATCTTGGAAGAATATTAAGCTTCTTATTAAGCTTTAACTTCGGCCTTGACCTTTTCCTCTTTTTTTTATCAGGGTGCAGGGTACCCATATCGCGCATTTTTACCTTAACGGATGACTGTACGGTTCTAACATGCATAGTTGGGCTACAACTTTTGTCAGAGGTTAATGTTTCTTTGGTAGAAGCTTGTATGGACATATGGAACTTTCCTATCTTAGACATTGCTGCCGCGATCGCCATTGTGTTTTGAGCGCATAAATAACAACAGCTTTTGGTGAAATCTATCCCTAACTCGGAAGCACGATCATCGATTACTTTCTCTTCCTGATCCGTTTGAAACGTACGCACAGGTGGTTCAGAAACATCTTTCTTCTTCTTCTTCTTCCTCTTCCTGATTTCCTTTGCACCCTTCGATTCATCGAATCCTTCGTCCTGCTCTTTTCTCGACGTTTCCTTAACTGTGTCTTCGTGTTGTACCGGAGAAACGCGACGTTCCTCGCTGAAAGTAGTCTTTTTCTTTTTTTTCTTACGCTTCTTACATTTTTCTTTCAAACGTTTAAAGAAATTTGACTTGGATTTGCGCGCTCTGACTATCTTAGCTTTTTTCTTTCCGCAACACTGACTACACCATTGGTAGATCCTCTTAGCTACATTATCAGGCCTTTTGTTGGCCGTAGAATTTGCAGTTTGGACGTTCTCTCTTCCCCTTTCTTCCCTTCTTTCTTTTCCACGAATTTTCCGAGAATTCGAACCTCTTTCCGATACCGGTTGCGCTGTTACGGGACGAAATTAATAATCTAATAAAACAGAATTACGTTTTACGCAATAAATTTACTTGAACTGTATTCCGATGAATTTCGCGCAACGCTCTGTGTAGGTTTAGAACCATTTCTTTCTTCGTTATTCCGTCTATTATATTTGGGATATTGATTTATATTTGCAAATTGAATCTCTGACATCGTTGTTATTGAACAAGACGGAGTGGTATAGTATACTTTTTTACCAATCTCATTAGGTTACATTTTAATTACTATTGTTATGGATATTACTGGTATTATGGATCAACGATTAAATTACAATTAATCGATATTGGATGCATCTCTACTGTCGAGAAAAGATCGCATTTCCTTCTATATTAAAATTTGCATATTTTTTATTGCGTTTAGCTTTCGCAAAGATAATTTTGTCAACGATGAAAGGTTAGTTTTTTATTTGTATAGTTACATTTGTACCTATTACGATATATACAAGTAGTATTAATAACAAAATTATTTACCGAAATTTTGTGCAAATGAACAACGAATCATGTTGCGATAGGTGATATTAAAATTTGATCCGTATTGGGATTTTAAAACTCCCGGTTATATGAGAACTGGAAGGGCGCCCAACCACATAAATGTAAAAGTTTCTATTTCCGCATAAGCTTAGCACGCGTATTTTTATCAGAGAGGAAATTTACTCTCCGTTTTCATCTTGTGCTTTGAAAACATTTCCATTAGTTTACGGATTAATTATCAATTACTATTTTATAAAGAAATACGATAACTCGTGTTTCGTATCTGTTTATGCTCATTCTCCTTCGATATGATGTATTTTTAACAGCTGTCGAAGAAATAGAAATCGATGAAATAGAAATTAAAATTGACGATAAAATTTGCGTAAAAATGCCTGTGCTATTGTTTAATATGATATGTACTGCAATATTTATTTCGATGTTAGACGCATGTTTACAGGCAATAAAGAATTACGTAAGAAACGATTATGCTGAACCAGGCTGAACGTTTAACGTCACTGGTTGTGATCGTGAACACGAATGACGTCACGCGTTTAGGATAGCACGTATGGAACGAGATGGTAACTGTCGCCCTCTGACGATAGAGCGACAAACTAACGATACATGATAAACGAGACAGGGGAATGAAAGTCGCAGCGGTGGTAGGACTGTCAGTGGCAACGGTGGCGACTAGCCGATGTCGTGTGTGTGTTTTGTTGCTGATGCGATGCGTCAGCTAAATCTCAAATCATCTGGTAAAAGAGTGTGAGATAAAGAGCGGTCAGCTGTTACAACGATCGTGAGACAGCGAGGCCAAACGAATGGCAGAGAAGTAAATAGTGAAGAAATATAGGAGAAACGAGAAAGTCGAATATCGTGCAACGGAGAAAAGGTTACGAGGGGCGGATCGTCGATGGTAAGGACTGTCCGCGTGCAAGTGATAATATCGGTGGAAAACGATGGCGTAAGTTGGTCAGCTCTGAACCGAGACGTGCCGTGTGTCCTGTGTGCCGTGGCCGTCCGTCATTTTCTCTCGGTTCGCGAACGACGCGTGTGATTAGATTGGTCCGTAGAGTCGCGCGCGCCAACAACAGTACGCGTTCCTAACGTAACGTAACGTCAGTGAAAACACCATCGAATGTGTGCTGCTGTGTGCCCGATCTAGTTGCTATGCAGGCTGAGTGCTGAATACACTGGAAATATTGGTTGGTCTTTGATCACGGTGCATCGAGTGTACATACGAGGCAACGTTTTGTCGGTTGTCTCTACGTCGCGTTCCCTGTATCGTCTTGTTGGAACTGTTGCCGATTACCACTCGCTATTTCCTCGCGTCGTCGCGTTGTTGTTTTGTTTATTGTTGTTTGCGCGTATTCGCGAGGTGGTGCCAATATCTAGCCAACGACATCTCATCGTGCGAGAGAATATGGTTACGATGATCAGTGATACGTGTGGATATGTTCTTTTTCTCCTGTTGCTGTTGCTGGTTCCTTATATCGAAAGCGGTAAGCGTATATAAATTTGATTTGCTTCGTGCTCCTTGACATACGTTGAATCATAACGATAGAAATTAGTTGAAATCGTTAATCGCGCATCGATAGATCGGTATTTCGTGCAAAATGCACGTTCTTACGTTGCTTAACGTCTAGCCTGTGAAGTGTGCTATTGGCCCGATGACATATGCATACGCGCCTATCTATGCCCATATACATGCACGATATATGTGCGGATCCGCATCCGTGTCCCGTATGCGCGCGCGTGTGTGTGTGTGTGTGTGTGTGTGTGTCTCGACCGTCTCCACGTCTCATGAATCATCCTTTCACGAAGAGCGTGTCTCGCACATTTCTCTCGGATTCTTTCAAAGGAAAACCAAGTGCGGTGCCTGTTTTTTGAGAACGCCTATACTTTTTCTCCTCTTTTTTTCTGCATTAAAGTGAAATTGTCGACCATGCGAAACCGTATTCCATACATATGCCGTTTCTTCGTGTGAATATACGATTTTGTCGGTTTTTATATACTAAAATTATATCCGGTGTTTGCGGAGATGCAACATTTTACACTCTACGGTTATAAAATACAAAGATTGAGCTCGTTATGCGTCTTAATCTTTGACAAAGAATTTTTTTTAAACTTGAAACACGGATTTCCGTTCTATTTCGAAGAACGGAAAGACACACTAAGCGGGTTTTCCTGACTCACAATGAATTCGTTGAAATCATAGATAACGTTTCTTCGAATATTTATATCGGAGACTCGTAGACCGTGACAAATGCAGTTTATCTTTCTAATTCTCCAATTTAATTTAATACATACGTACGTATTAAATAGGCGCGTGTGCGTACACATACGTGCGTATGTATATATCGCGCATTGGAAAATCATTTGTTTATCGCGAATTTTCATTCGTAGATTTTTCGACCTACATCTGCGAAGAATTTCTGTGTTTGATAAAGAGAGACGCTCTTCTCCAGAGTGTAAATCGTAAAATTACCCCTGCCGGAAGTTCCAATTAAGGACCACTAACTCACGTATGTGATGGTGATACTAGTGATATAGTCGCGAGTGCGCCGCTACGTTATCTATCTGAAACTAAAAGTCAAGCAGAAAAAAAGAGCGGAACTATCGGAGATTATTATATTAGAGAATCGGAATTTTGAAACAATCTGATCTATGGCGGTAGCTTTTCTGATTTTATACCGTTATCATTAAAACGTTTAACGATTTTGCGTCGAATTTCATACGACTTTGATCTTTATAACGTGTAAAAAGCATAATTTACATGCACAGTAACACGTTACATGTAGTAAGTCGAACATGTTGAATGGCGATGAGGATATTAGCAGCTGCCGATAAAATGGGTAACTAATATTTATTAGTTTGACGTATGATAAAACGTTGAAAAAATATCCATCCATTTTGATTGTCTCGATTCGAAATGGATTTTCTTAGGTTAGCGTCCGACGGCAAAGGGAAATGAGTTATCGCTATCGTGGAATATTTTTCTGGCAATTCCGATTGCCAAGGAAAGAAGGGAATGTGAGCAAAAGGCGGCATCGGTTCGCGCAATGCATCTAGAATATAAAAACGCAGTTAACCGTGATAGGTAAGTCGTTTCGTTGGCCTCGGGGCCATATCTCAAGGACAAAGGATCGATTTTTCTTTTTCCAAGTTTTCGATTCTTCGGTGAAACAATCTTACGATGCCCGTAGAAAGCTGTATCAACTTTGGGAAATCTTTAAGCGCGGCACGTTGCGGCCATCTTCGTATATTTCATTCGAGAAATTGCGTTGGCCTTTGGAAAATGCACGATCGAAAATTGAGTAACATAGATGTTTCACGTCGGAAATTTCACGTAACATTCTCCGTGTAGTTGTTCCATCTAAGACAAAACTTTTTAGTTTCAGGACGGTCTAGAAACGTAGTAACCTTTCGTGCAGCTTCGTTGCTACGTACGCTATCGAATACAACTTGGACGATGATAGATCGTCCCTTCGGCTAGATCGTATACTTATTTTGTTTGAGTAATTTATAAATCACACGCGCACGAGCAATGATTTTACCGTTCTAATAAAATTTTATTTTATCTTACAATTAGTAGCTTTACTTCAAGTTATTTCAACGTGCATTTTTCGTTCCCTAGCGCCAAAGATACACTTCATCGAATTACGTGTATAATCTACAATTAAGAAATGAGTATATGCCAAGTTTTTCCGTTTAATAATTCGATTTGTTTATATGAAAGTTGTTGGTGTTCAGTGAGTAGATACTGAGAGATGGATTCGATATTCGTACCGCGGTTGTCCGTAAAGCAAGCTTACTGCACAAGTTCGATAGCGAATTCAGTTAGTTAGTCGGGCTCGGCTTCTGATTTCTAACGTAATTAACTCGGTATTAAGTCGTGGTTGTCTTGTTCATAGGAAATTCAAGATTATTACCTTATCGTAGTATATACGTATGTCAGTTTTGCTTGCGCGTTTTATATCATGATATTTTTAGTATCGTGAAAGTGCCGTGTATACATACATGTATGTATATGTAATGTAATCGAGGATAACGACAGGATAAGATTTCGATTAGATTTTTACATTCTTTCAAAGTATGGTTGTAGACATTTGTGTCTCGTTAAACGAAAGAGAGGAAGAAAGAAAGAATATGGTTTGCCATGTTATTGTTATTTTTTAATGGCTCTATTTGGTTCGTTGCGTGCGAAATCGCTGGTATTGCTGAAATTCTTTCATTCTCGAAAAGGATCTGTTTGTTTGAATTATTTTACTGCTGCGCGCAACGTAGATAGAACCTTTTTCCGGTTTCCCGATCATCGTCGACAACTTCGTAATTGAAATTGAAATGCGAAGATAGCGTTGAAAAATATCCTGCGGAAGCCGGTTTCGGTAAGGTCAATGCTTTCGTGCGGGTTCTAGATGAGATAGACACGGCCGTGAACACTGCTCTCTCAACAGCGGGCGGATTCGCGACGGAAACGTGACGAAACAGTTGTTATCCAGTTGTGTTGCATCACTTTTACCTCGTTGGACTTGTTCTTTGCGGACCGCGTGCTGCCGCGTCATCGTCCAGAACATATATACATATGTGAAAGAACGAAAGTCCAATAGCAATACTACCGCCGCATCCCTTTGTGGAACTCAAACTTTTGCGTTTTTCGTACGTTCGACCTTAAATCTTTGCTTTTCATTCGATATTATCCAAAGGAGAACTCCGTAAATACGTTAAAACACCCTATAAATATATTCTACATAAATATAATATGTAGAATACAAAAGAGAGTTGAAATATTTTGTACAAAAATAGGTTTCTTTCTAGAAAGAAATTTTTATTTGAATATACATTTTTATTTGAAACCAAAGAAAATATAGGTTTGATGCATGGCTGGTGAATTCAGAATTGTCGTATCCGTAAGAAACTAACGACGAAGTAAGAACAAAAATGAAACTAGCAGTTTGACAGTCTTTTGGCACGCATATGCGATCGTAACTCGTAGATCTGTTTTCAACTTTTCAAACAGATGGTTCGCGATTGATTCTCTCTGGGCTCTTTCTCCTAAGTGGGTACTGT
Organism: Bombus huntii; assembly: GCF_024542735.1. NCBI lineage: Eukaryota > Metazoa > Arthropoda > Insecta > Hymenoptera > Apidae > Bombus > Bombus huntii. Next base: position 240,304 of record NC_066247.1, read on the forward strand.
CACTCACCCTTCGCGCAACCATTATCATACGCTCATACAGCCACATGTCAGAACCAAACAGATGTTGTTATAGTGAGGGGTGTTAGATAGCGTAACCCCTAATAGCTAATAGACCGTGCAACAAAGTTCCCCATATAAACCTAGTCTCTGCGATTTTCTTCGATACATAGCCGGGTACATGGCTGAAAATTCGATAATTTGAGTTTACTCGTTAGCTTGGTCGTTAGCTTAGCCGTTTGCTTGGTCATTCGCTTAGTTGCATCAAGATCGGTCAAGTCCTAATTTCTCTTCTTGCTGCCACGTGTTTTCACACGATTTCAAAAATGGAAATATCTGTGCCAACTTTCTTAAAATATTTAATAAACGCAAAACGGAGTTTTATGGACAATAACGGTGGACTAACTTATACCATTAAAGTAGCACAATATCGTTGGAAAGTGCGATAAATTTGAAAATGTATAATTAGTACAGGAAATGAAGGAGACCGAAGCGATCGTCTTTGTCCAGAATGTTTAGGAAGATGAACTTTAGGAGGAATTTCTGGGCAGGGATATAGAAGGATCCTGGAGAATTCAGAATTCCCGAATCAAGGGGATCTTATCTCTAAGGTATTCCGTGTTCGGGAATATAGGTGGTCGTCCTGAAACTTTCAACTCGGCATTCCTGGCACAACCGAGCTATTCGGCTTGGCTCAAGGAGCTACAGGGTTTACCCAAGGATATGCAAACACGTACGATAGTTCACCACCGTGCCAGGTCGTATGGTCTTTTCGAGATTTTCAGCTTTTTGCGTCGCATACAAGAGAATACTTCTAATTCGGTCGTGGAAAAAGAAAAACGACGCTCGCTGTTACTACGCAGTTTGACGCGGTGTTTCTTTGCCCCGTCCGATCTGACGCGAAGCACCATGGAAGAGAGATTCGTAAAGACGGTGTTATTTTACTTCGATGGGTCACGAAAGTTCGCAAGGCGATTAGAAAAGTCGATTGGAAAGCTTTTGGAGACCGTCCAGATTTTTGATTGGGGCAGGTTCGACGGTGGCCAAGTTATCGGTGGCTCGTTAATCAACATCTGATTTACCGTCTGCCGGTGGAGCCGGCGCTCCAAGTTTCTAGGAAAACACGCAGTCGCGGAGTTTCGTTTTTTCAGGGGGAAGTTGTAAGTGAAAGGTCAGTCGAGCCGGGCGTGGGAAGAAAGTCTGAAAGGTAGTTTTTACTATCGAGTTGTTTTTCAGAAAATCGCGTTTCTCTAGATATTCGCCGATTTAAGTTTCACCATTTTGCAGTCCGTTTTCGGATAAGAGTTGTATAGCGCGAGGAAAAGTTTCCTCGTTTGGCTATAATTTAAACTAGACCCGCGATTAGTCGCAATATTATCTGCTGCCGCGCAAAGTCTTTAAAATAGTAAAGAGTAGAAGAAAGTTTGGACTATCCATATTGGCATAAACAACGTGGTGGCTAATACACAGCTTAAAATTCTCACGATAGAACGGGAATATTTACCGAAAAGTTTCCTAACGCGAGCAAGAATTTTATAAATAGGAGAAACAACGTATTTCGTTGGAAGCTATAGAGACATTTATACATACAGTCTGTTTGTGTACGAATGAAAATTTTGAATTTGAAGAAATTGAGACGAAAGATGGACGATATCGGCGAGAAATGTTTTTGCCCTTCGTGGCTGAATACCTGATGTACTTTGCGTGTACTCTCGCTAGATGTTGTCGATCTAATTGCACGCATACTTGTATATATTTGCGTCGCGCAAAGCGAGGACACAACCGTGTGAGAAACGTTGTATGCCCCCCTCCCTCCAGGAAATAGTTGTAAGTTTAATAATTCGTTTTCCCGCGGACGAAAGTGCATTTCATTCGAATAGTCGTGCGTTTGGCTTTCGATATGGAGCGATGGCTAAAGACTCGAACGATCGTCCACCGATATTCCAAAGTTTCGATTGGGAGGTCAAGACAAAAATTGAGAATACTTGGCTAACGAATCTTAGCGACTCGTATCGTAATAATCAGAAGGATTTGGAATTTGTAATTTCCTTCTATTTCGAGGCGTTTCGAACGTGATTTTCTCGGTGATAACGGCGAGGATAACGAGGACGAGAAAATCGTTTGCCATGGAAATGTTTTAAAACGTGAGAAATTTTGCAAGTTTAACGGATCGTAAGTTCAGCGTTTACGCACTTTGTAGCCTACGAGTTGGCGATCGCGAGGTTTCGGCGTCAAATGTTCCCTCCTTGAATGTTATAATAGTCAGCCTGTAGATGTAATGGTCCGGGAATAATGCTCGAAAGTTCCTCGCCCATTCGTGGACTATCTGGCCGATATAAATCCTGTCTATCTCGTAATCGAAATCCATGCCGGCGGCACTCTCCTCCCCCAATAAGGGATCCTTTGTTCTCGACTTAAATCTTTGAGTTTAACCGAGCAACCTCCTGCTTCTGCAATCCCCAGGAGGACGAAACCCAAGAGAGATGTTACCTCAACGTTTTACGTATTTACGTATCCCGAGTGCAATGGTATTCCCCACGTGGAGATGCCAGAGTCATTAGGAAGTAAGAAAACTGAGTTTTAGCCATTCGACTTTCCGCGATCCGCTGAAATCGGACGCGACCAGTTTTTCCTACAGTTTAGCAGACTAGTAGAGACTCGCTGTAACGCGTTATTCGAAAGTGAATTGTTACCGATGTGTCCTTTAATACGCAGAGTTGCTGAAACTCCATTTTCATCATGAATGGAAACGTTTACGTAATAACGTTCCTCCGGTGAATCGCGTTCTCTAACTTTCGCAAGATAATCGTTGATACTGGCGTTACCGAGCATTACGCACATATATTCGATAAATGGCCATTACGACGACGCAGAGCGTCTCGCGGTGTATGCGAAAGGCCAGGAAACACGTTGTCGAAGCTGATCGAGGCAGGTTAATTTTCTACGTCCATTCGACGATTGGCGCACACGCTGTAAGAAATATCAACGTCGTAGATACGATGATAGGTGTTGCGATCTCGTGGACATAGTCACCGGGGCATTGTAAATTTCCGACACGTGCCGCTTCCCGTTCCTCTTTGTTTGTCTTTACTGGTAAAAGCGTGGCGCGTCGATCGGCCAAAATAATATCGGCTAATTCGACTTTGCGATCTTTACCCATTCTCTGCTTCTTTCCTCGTTCTTGTCCTTTTCATTTCCTCTCTTCCCCTTCTCTACCTGACTTTGTTGCTTCTATTATTCGCTCGCATTCCCAACCTTTTCCTCTTCGCGATTCACAGTTGCAATAAATTGGTCTCCTATTATTTCTCCTTTCTCTCCGCTTAAGTCGTTCGAAAGCCGGAAACGAAAGATTTAACCGCCCTTATTACGGAGTCATTATAACTTGCATTTTCGTTAATGCCCCTGAAAAAGCAGGTGGTTACGCGAAAGCCGACAAAAGTTGGCAAGAAATGAAAAGCACCGAAATTAATGCGGTAAGTTTCGCATGCGAGATAAATGCAAGAGTCTCCCAAGAGTCGTGATACGAAACGAGCATCGTTCTAAAAATGTCCGACTTAATTTAGAGATCGTATGACAATCGTGACTGCGATAATATCGAAAATTATTGAACGAAGATTCTTTGGTAATGTCAAGTCCGCGCTGTTCGATAAGCGCTTGCGTTCGTGTTCTGCTTGCGCACTGTGTACGCAGCTATTGCACGAGATAAAACCAGAAAATATGTCCGCACATCGATGTAACGCAATTTTCGATATCAACTGTTTAAGTACACAAATACAGAAATTTTCCGTTTTATGCATTAATTATTAAACGTATAACAATTAAATTTATCATTGTTTATCAGATGTTGCGTTTTTCCCCTTCCGTAGATGGTAAACGCTATTCGAAAAGTATAGAAGCAACTATCGTATTTCCAATTATCCAATTTCGAGTATTCGCACTGATAGGACTTAATTGTCTCGCTTTGAATCGGAAGCCGCGAATGCTCCAAGTCGGTCGAGATTCGATAACACGATTCACCAACGAAGGATACGTGTCGCCTTTGTCCAAGTAATCGAGGTCTGTCCTATCTTTCCTCGCTATCTCCGCGCTGAAGATGTTCCATGACTATTCGCAAGCTCTGCCTTTTCTCTCTCTCTCTCTCTCTCTCTCTCTCTCTTCTCTCATCTCTCTTCTCGATCTTCACATCTTATTTTTTCAAACTGATTTCGTTTCTTGATTACAACATTTTTTCATAGATTTCGGTGTAACGAGCGTAGCGTTAAAATAAAGCTTTCCGTTTGATTCGTCACGGCATGCTTGAATTCTTTGGAATCGCGATAAACTCACACTCTCGTTGTTTCGTACGGGCTAGATCTAGGTACGGTGTGGATAAAACGACTTTTCGAATTTCCGAAAAACACAGGGATACGATGCAGGCAGCTGGATGACCGAAATGGATGAGTGATTCGATTTCAGTACATAGGGGTTGTGTCGAACGCTACGGACAGTGCGCATTTAATTAAATTTTTGTTTTCCTCTTGCTTCCTCTAAACGTCTCTTTTTCTGTTTTTTTTTTCTTTTTGCTTTTATTTTTCTCTGCCTCATGGTACGTATACACAATAATACAGTGTCGAAAGAGTTCGTCGAGTGTACTTTCATCGATCGATATAGTTGCACTTTGCTCCCCAACGGAAATTTAGCATATTTTTTCCGCTCTTTCTTTCGATTCTTCTAATTTCGTTAATTGCGCTTCGAGGACAGCTCGATCAAAGTTTGAAGTTTAGGAGACTCGATGCTTGAAAGATATTTTCAAAATATAGAGGTTTGGAAATCAAAATTTAACCAGTGCTTCGATATTTTTCAAATTTATTGTGTTTAAGAAGCGTTGCAGCGATTTAGATGTTCAGTTACGCATACTTTGGGTTTCTACAACGTGTAATAACCGCGATACGACGTGATTTAAATTTTCTAAATATCGAAACATCGCTGTATCAAAGGAGCCTGTAACTGTATTTAACTTATATAAAGTTTCGATCGTTTATGTTCGACGGAAAGAAAGCATTTCTTCCAAAATTTCTTCGTTTGATTTAAAGTATAGATTCCTAGTTAACGGAAATGTTCTGGCTCGTTACTATAAATAATTCGTACACGTTGGACTCGACAGGAGTTTTTTCTAGCTCTATCGATTCTATCTATCGTTGATTGACGAATATAATATCGTAGTGGAAGTTAATGTTACGGCAATCGATATGCCGTATGGCGAACCATCGAAACAGTTTGTGATTGCGTGCCGTTTGAAAACGAGTCAGGTCCGGTGAGTGTGGAAAACCGCACGCGCCTACAGAAAATCAATAACGCAGCCTCCGCATGCCTGGCAAGAGAAGAGTTTTCCTCCTCTTCGTGCAATACCATTGACAATGCACATCATTTTTTCGTGATAACGGATATCCCTAGCGAGATACAAGATACAGGATATACGATACAAATTATCCGATAGCTTCAAGTTTCTATTTTTTAACTATCGACTTAATACTTTCGTTATGCATAAGGAAACCTGCAGTTTTTAATTGCAAGCATTCGTTAGATCAATGTTTCAAAAACTTGAAATTTCTATCTTTTCATACCGATTTTTATCGACTTAGGTAAACTTATAGAAAAATTAGGCTTGTGAGATGTTTCACGAATTAATTTCAGTTGAAAGGAAATACGAACGTATCTGTACCTGTATGACTAAATTAGTTTCAAGCATTAGTCCTTCATTTTGTCAAATATTTTTAAAAACATCCATGTTCTTCTTTTCAAATTTGTTAGTCAATTTTTTCGTCCCTCCCTTCCTCTCTCTCTCTCTCTCTCTCTCTCTCAAATTGTTTATTTTTCTTTGTTAGACAGCTTCGTGAAAGAATAAGTGCGTGCGTGCGCGTGCGTGTGCGTATATATGTTGGGGTTTGTTGGTTAACGGTAGCACTTCGCTTTCCACGTGTATGTCATCGTCGTTGATGGACCGTGGATTAAGATATTTGACAAAGCTGCATAAAGTAACAGTACTTTTACACCGTTTGAAAAATATGCGGCAAATCGGGCGAAGCGATTGTCTCTCTTAGTCCTTTGTTCGCGCCTGAAAACGCTGTATAAGTGTCAACGAGAGAAAAATACAATGCGATAACGCGAATTCTCGCCGAGAGACAGAGGCGAAAACAGACCTTTTATGTTTTCACAAATGTAATTTCTGTGAAGTTGCTGCTTTATACTTTTAGTATCGATAGACGATCTGGTCGCGCGTGTGTAAAACAATGGTAACTCGATGTCCGTATCATCCGTGAAATTGCGTTACCGCTCGCCCGTATTTTTCATGATTAACGAAAAAGCGAGAGCAGCGTGACTATGTGGATGCCGGTAGCTAAAACGACCAACAAGAAATGGATAAGCGAGATGATATCGAGGAAGGAAAATGAAACGGACGAGCTGGAAACTAAGAAAACAGACGGGAAAGACGACGATGAAAACGGGACTGAAAAAAAGAAACGAATAGGAAAACGAAAAAGTGTCGTGTTGTTGGCGCGCGATCCTCCTGCAGAAGAATTGGATTAAGCAAGAATCGAAGCAGGGAATCGGAAATAAGAAGTTGATGGTAGCAGGGATAGAACTCATACTAGGTTAAATTAAGTCACGTCGAATAGACGGGGTAACGTTCGTCTCTGTTAATTGACTTTTCGACTTGCCGCGCTTCTCCTTGCAATTAGAACAGGCCGATTTCTTATTGTTTTACGTTTCGCTGCTTGCCTTTCTGTCTGACGTCGGAATGCATCGGAAATTGTAATTTTTTTACGTCGTTGTTGGCTTAGGTTGCGCATCATCCTAACATAACGTTGTCATAACGTCAAACGTGTGAGTTCATTGAAAATCTCAAATACTTCGGACGAAATGTTCGCTCTATGAAACATAGATGTCAACAATGCGAGATAATTATCACTTGCAAATTCGTCTCTCCGAACAGTACATCTATCGTTGAAGGGTTTTAATTGAGTCGTATGTCCGTGTAAACTAAGTAGAAACGTTTCATTTTCCTTGCATTCTAATTTTTTGCGTTTGCATCAAACATCGATTGATCTTTTATTTGAACTGATTTTCGATAAAAAGTGTTAAAAATAGTTATTTTCAGATATCTTTCTACTGAAAGTTTTAAACTTATAACTAATAACCTTTGTACGATATTATGTAATTCCTACTTTTAAGAAAGAATTTATTAACGAATTTTAGCAACGAATTTTAGTAACCCTTGATAATTTATCTTAGAATGGAAGTTTATTCCTGTAACGGAAAATGTATGACACAAAATATGTATGTATTTCGCAAATTAGGGAACTTTATGTGCGAACTTGGTGTATTTTAAACGCGAGTTATTGCCAGAAGCAGCTGGAAAGTTATGTGATTAAGGAAAATATTAGCCCGCAACTGCATAGTACATTTTTCTCTTTCTTTATAAATAGGTAAAGTTTTCATCGCTTTTCTTGTTTGTTCGATGTATACATATAGATTTTTGGCATATAGATTTAGTCCCACTTGAGCCGTCTCCCTAAATCATCTCTATCCTTTAGACATTTCCTACCACCATCGCATATCCGGCCGATCATTTTTCTCAATTTGTACATTCGTGATCATCATTTTTCTTTCGATTATTAAATTATCAAGTTCACGGTCTACACCATAATTCTCAATATGTTGGCGATAGGACGACTTTCTCAACTTTGTAACGCAACAATCATCCGTTTTAATCGGTCAATCTTATGGTTGCCGATTAACATCGGCCGTGGCTATTCATCGATTATGCTAAATTGCGGTGAGACTAAACTGGAAAACTTGACAGCATCAACATGCCATCTGTTGGTAGTTAAAATAGAAGGGTAGGCAGCAGGGTTACGGCGAAATTGAATCAATAAATTCGCTCTCTCCGAATGCCCCTATTTCATCCAGCTCTTCAATTGCCGCTCCAATCATGTACTAATCCAATCTTCCAATCTACCGGTGCACGTTCGGCGAAACTTTTTATCTGCTTGTGTTTTTGCATTCATTTGTTGCACGTTCATACACGCAGCCGTACGTATAATCGACATAATTTTTAAATTTGTACAAATGGTAAGGCGAAAAAAAAGAGAACCGGCCGACCACTAAATTCCTTTATCGAAAAGATTCAGTTTTAATACTTGAATTTGCCAATTAACAAACAAGATTCGACGAACTTAACCGTATAGTTAGTAATACGAAACAAACAGTGTCTCTACGAAAATTTATGCTTCAATTACCGGTTATATAAACGTAGAGATATACGTAACGAGTGGAAATTTTATTTGGAAAAGCGATACGAAGAAACATTCCAACGTATGCTTTCCTTTCGTTCGTAAAGCGATTAGCTTAGCTTCTATACTTGAATGACAAACATTTTGCTATATCGCTGTGCACATATGTATATATTTGAATATTTTAATTAGCGACACAATTCCTGTGAAAGCGAGCCACGCAGTTTTACATGATACACGATAGTACAAATACCGTGAAGATTTTTGTTTACGGTTCGCTGTGAAAATATATAATACGACGATTTCTTGCCGTTGTAGAATTAGAAGCCACCAAGTTTTAGAATTTGATAAGAAAAACCGACGGTGTGTATTATTCGCTATGTGGATCGATAGAATTTTTTCCCCTGCTAACGAAACAGCGCAAATCGGTTAAGGTTAAACTAACAGACGGTTTCGGGGAAGGCGATGGACGCGTCACGGTTACGGACCAACGTTCTTGTAGGTAACTATTTTATAGGTTGCATCGTAAAAGTTTGCACTTTTTACGAATGCTTTACGATGTGGGGCACACGTGTAAAAATAATACCCTTAGAAAGAACCAACCACATTTGCGACGCTTCGAAGCTAATCGGTTGATGCCCATTGAGGCTGGTTACGAGAAAGTTAAGCAATCATCTGGTGAACTATAAGAATGCGAATAACGAGCAGCGTGGATTTACGATTTAATCGTGGAGTTGAGACGAAACGAACCAAGAAATCCATAATGACAAAAATATAGATGGGACAGGAGTCTCTTCTTCCTTCTTACAATTAGTTTTTCTGTAATTGCTAGGCCATGATCGCACACAGATATTTGCTTGAATGTTTTAATATCCATGCTCGGGTGCTTTCTACTCTTTTTTTTTTTTTGTACCTTCTACGTATTCGTTTCTGCAGGATTCCGTGTATTTCTGTTTAACTGCAAATTATTTATGGAAACTCGTTCGATTTGTTCTACACCGTTTTTTTTCAATCTTATGTTTGCTACGATATACGTGTGTATACATTTTGAATATAGAGCGACAGTATAGTCTAAAGCGATGGTACACATAGTCTAAATGGGAAGTAGCGCAAAAATGGCACAGTGTTAAACGCGTTGGAACGCGTTAAGCCATGAAGGCTGTGTTTTATAAATGAAATTTACTGGAAAATAAAGGGCTCGATCGCATATAACAAAACCTTCGTAGACGCAGCACCGACCAACCATCGTTGTAAAATATATATCCGATATTAGTTTCAATGTTACTTGAATGAACTTTCTCTTTTAATCAAGTTTCGTTGAATTTTATCGAAAAAGAAAGCACGCTTTAGAGCGTAGCGAGATAAAAGGAAATTTGCCATTGATTTTTCAATAAATTATTATTATATTTTTTAAAAATTAAAGGCGATATACTTCTAACGGAGATCACTGCGAGTCGATAAATTTCCAAATGTTTGGTAAGATCAAAGGCGTCGTAATTATCAGCCCGAGTAAACAGCCGCATTACGAAGGTCAGCCTCCTTCCTCCGTGATCGGTGGCATTTTATTCGGTTCCGTAACGTAAGGCTCAACGAGAATAGACCTTCTGTCTTTCCACTTGATCTTTTTTGATTTCTCGCATTTTCTCCGTCAAGAAGAAGCACGTACATGTCGATAATTAAAATTGTTCGAGTTGACGAATCCGTACCGCCACGAACGAGTGTTTGGCGTCCCGTAATGTTGTCCGTCGATGTTGTACGCGGTCGTGAATATTCGATAAAGCTAAGAAAACAGGAAGACTGTCATTTGTTCGTGCCTCCGTTACCGATTTTTCTCTTCCGCTCTTCAAACCCGTTTACTCCACCCATCCTCGCTTATTTTCTGGACCTTTTCACCATCTTTTGCGCTCCTTCCTTTCCGTGTCCTCGATGTTCTCCATTCCCAATGATGTTCATTCTCCGTATGTACCGTCCGTACCGCCGTCTCTTGGTACCATCGGTATCATCTGCATCGATGGTACCTCGTAGCGGAACAGATGTAACTCGGAGAGAAAGCAATCTCACGAAAACGGACTTTGTTCGTAACTTTGAATTTCTAGCGGACATCGTTTTCGCTTTGGCATTATTTGTCGCTGTCTTGGATGCCAAGTATGCCATTGTATCATAAAGATAAGAAAAATACCATGCAACGTCATACGACTAAAATAGGGTTGAAAAGAATTTTCATTATATCGTTACGTTAATGGAAGATACGAACAAGAGACTAAATAATTGCGTAATCCAGCCTCGAACATCGAGGCCTTTCAACAATCTTCGATGGAATCTACCTTCTCACAGGGTTGCATCTTTAGGAAGCATTCTGTAATCGGGTGCAAGGATCCCCAGGACGCGTTTCTAATTACCATTAGCGATTATTAATTATAAGATGATAGCCCGCAGCGTGTTTCTACTTTGATAATTATCCAACGTTCACGATTAACTTATAGTTAATTATTAAGCATTTACGATTCAACGATTAGTTACATCGTGTTATACTGTGTAACGTTACGAGGCTAGATATACATACGTACTACCTATGTAGTTGCTCGTATCTAGCAAGAAAACTAAATTTACCTTTCAGATTTTTTTCTTATAAAAGATAAATATACGTTTCCTTAAAATCATCTCTTTTCTTGTCTCTATCTGATGATAAGTAGGCGGTAATTAATAATGGCACGAATCTTTCATCAGCGTTTAGCGAGAACTTTTAACAAAAATTCTTTATATCTGTTTCTTACAGGATATTCGAAGACGATCTTTAATGATAGTCGTGATACGGTTTCCTCGTTAAATAGGATTTTCTTCCTGATAAACTGAAACTCCATCGAGTTGTTTAAAGAAAGCGGAACCGCGTTAATCCGGCGGATAACAAGTTTGTTCGCCCGAAGAATTAAATGTTTACCAATGATAATGATTGCCAAATAAGGCGGATCATCGTTAATTCTTACAACTTGAAACAGTCTCGCTGAAAAAACGAGATGATTGTTCGAGGTGAGCGCAAACACGTAGATACGGCAGGAAGAACGAATCGTAGAAGTCGTGCACCGATACGTCTCGTCGTACAAACGACACGGCAGAATATCGGAAATACATATTACGTATTCAATATTCTCAAGCTTTTGTCGCCTGTTTTATTCCTTTTTCTCGTTCTTCCTCGTTCTTTCTCGTTCTTCTGGTAACGATACTGGCAACACTTCTGGTAACGATACGGTGTAGACCGTGTCTATCGATACCGTTTCATTACTAAATCACCGATCCGCTGCGAAGTCAATAAAAATTTAATCGAGTAAAGAAGTGGACGTTCTTTAGAAATGTATCGCCTTCCAACGTCTCTGGAGCAAAGTTGGCAATCGGGTAGCGATATTAGACGAAAGTATGCAACCGAGGGGTTAGGTGAGGCAGCCGGTTTCCCACGAGACGATTTCCTCGGCATCCAATCTCGGTGTGCAGGCTGGCTGCCGTTTTCTTCGCATCCTTAGCAACCAACCCCTCAAGCTCCGTTCGGAAACTCAATTTACTGGATAGCAGTCGGCCGTAGACATACGATTCCAGTCGATACGAGACGAATCTAATCGCTCGTCATCGCGAATATCGACCAATAACGAAACGTAGCTACGTTACTTCTATTACGCGATTTAGTACGATTATTCGCACGATCGACCGTAGTCACGATTTGCATCTGCTTTTGCTATAGAGCTGCTGTTCCTCTAACGCGACTGTCGCAAATCAAACGGTTAACGTTAACGCATATCCGGCCGCAGGATGGAAATTCCTCGTTTTGCCGCCAATCACCGACCAAACGATCGAACAACGAATATTGATTTGTTCTTAGCGATGAATAAATTACTCCCGCTTTTTTTCTTTTTAATTGAAATAAATTAAAATGAAATCTCCACTATGTCGTTTTTGTATAAAGCAAGCGAAGCCGCAAATTGTGCGAAAAAGCACCGGCTTTTGAGCGATAACGGCGCAGAAAATGCCGATCGGATATAAATGTTATGACTTAAAATATGGGTCATTGTCAGCGCTAGATCTCTGTCGTAGTTACATTTCCTGGAAATCTTTCCTCTAATTTAAAGTCGTCATAAAAACATAAACTACTGCTCAGCTTATTCTACAGTTTTCACGTTTTAGAGGTCTCTGAAGCTACGTACTTACATACGCATACATCTCTGATACTTGGCAGTTTGTTCATATCGTATATCGTATTTATCATATTGATGTAAAACTTGAATGAAATAGTAAACAGAAGAGCGTACGAATAAAAAACGGGTGTTGCATGAATGCAATCGGATATCGTGTTTCAGTGGATAATTATATTCGTGAAATAGTAATACTTATCGAAAAATAATTTTACGATATTAAATTGTCGCGTAAAAGGAAGAAAGGCGAGCGGATTGTCGTAATGTGTAAATTGCATAATTTATTTTGTTTCTAATTAAATAATAATAATTTCCGCATTACACGTAGCGGCGAGAGATCTATAGCAAGATCGACGAATAAGTATTTTTCTCAAATAATAATTTCCGCAAATTTTAAAATAGTAAAGTTTATTACCGATTAGGTGAAATGAAATGACAAAGCTGCCTTTTTGAAACCGTGTTAAAGCATTTCCGTTGCCAATTTCTTTACGCTGTTGTTTCTTTCTACGAGATGTAAAGAGAGAGGCGGTTACGCGACAGAAAAATTGTTACGGTATGTATAACCGTAAAGTTATAAAGCAAGCAAACGTACCTATATGGGCCTGTATAACCGTTCCCTTCCTGGAAATGAAATTTTTCCTGTAAATTCTCTTTGCTGCTATTAGTCGGCATCTTTTCAATTTGAAAACTCCATGTAATTCGTACAAGTACACGCGTATAATTGGCGTTCGATCTCTATCGAATTCGGTGGAATTTCTATGCTTATAATAACGAAGAACGAGACTAAAAACGACACTGCATTATCCGGCATGCAATCGAGAATATCGATGATATACCAAAATTCGACCGAATGGAATTTCAGCTGGATGCAGTATCCTATTCAAAATCTTGGAAACTAACCGATCGAATTTCGAACTATGTAATTACAGGAAATTCATATCGGTAACAGAAAATAGACATGCCGCGTGTGGGATAGCGTGTTTTTGTTTCTTTGGTTCGGCTCTTCTCTTCTTAAATTTCTTCTACCCATATCAAGTTGCTCTTCTTTTGGTAGACAGATGGTTCGTGTCGCGCTGCGTCGCGTCTTAATCGCTGCCACAACTCCCAAGAATATATAACATTTCCTTTATCGCTTTGTCGTTATAAAAATTTTTTTACGAATGTCGTATACCGTTTCAGAATGTGTAAATATTTCGCGCTACCATTGTTCTTATTTTTGTCATTTTAATATAATATATTTCTTAGGTTTTTACTTGCGGGCACGTACGCTTCCCAAATAGCAAATACCAAATAGCACCGTTCGTAATTGTGCGTATCGTAAATGAAGCCGAAGATTGGCGAGCATTGCCAAGTATATATACTAATGCGTCCGATGAAAGTAGAAAGGAATTTTTACAATGTTACACATATTACGCAAAAAGAGCGTTGCTATGGCCGTTTTTCTCGCTCGAAAAGTTCCGTTCTGTCTTATACAAAAGCATGCGAACAAGTGTACCCAGAAAAAGGGGCACCAGCAACGGATAACTTCGTTCAAAGGCTTTATCTCGTAGCAAGTTATATGAGATAGGAGACTGCGAGTTAGATGTCGTACTGGCGGACCGCATACTACATATGTATATAGAATATAGTGTGTAGGCCGAATCGTACGAACGAATCGTAAGATGGTAGAAATTTGGTACGGTATTGCGCGTAACTGTTCACAGTACGAAACTCTAGAAAAAGTAAATATTCGCGTCATAAATATTACGTATTCCGGGAGTATATTCTCGAAGAAAGTACGAAGCAAAAAAGGAAGAAAAACGGATTTTCTCGAGTACGTTTTTGGACGATATCGACGAACCGATTTATAAAATTACGCTTCTTACAACGTTTAAGAACGTATCGGGAGCAGATGCATGTATGTACGTGCGTACTCGCTGATCGTTCAGCGAATGGCTAGATACGCTCGTAACGAAGAGCAAAGGTGAAAGATTTAATTCGAGATTTAATCTGGATTAGGATTTTAGGATATTCAGTTGTGAATTTGCAAGTTTGTAAACGCTATCGATCGGATGTGATGGTTAGTTACGTTGGTTTATTCCATGTCGACGAACGGATTTTTCATTCTGATTCGAAGAATCTGATTAAGTAGACGAGATAAGATCAATGACGGATATTCGAGCGGAAAATTCTATTGCGCCACCTGCACAGGTAATTTCGTTGAAAAAGCAAGACGATCGAGGAATTCAGCCAAAAGAAAGAATAACGAGAGGGTGGGACGTTGCGAACAGGCCAGGGATCCAGAGGGTGATTTCCAAAGTGAGAGGGATATAAGGGGAGAATGGTAAAGGCAATTTGCAAGATTCGCGTCTCCCTCTACCTTACCTACGAACGGAGGTTAAAGTACAGCATGTAACTGCGTATCGTAGTCTGCAATCTCTGGCTATGCTATCTGTAACCGCTTTTTCCTTACCTTTTCTTACCTTTTCACCTTCTGTGCCTTCTATTTTAGTTTTCGCCGTTTACTTTCGCCCGTGTTACGATTCAGTCGAATTACAGCTACGGGAAACTCGACGAATCGTCGAGCCTAATCTCTAAACTCGTCTAAACTCGTGCATCCGGAATAAATCATAAATTATATAACCGGCAATTCTTCGTTTCTTTCATCTGCATCGTATCTTTACTTGTTCGTCATCGCGTTTGCACCCTTTGTGATCTAACATACCTCTAAAGGGAAATAAACCATCGCAGAGGAATATATTTAATAGTAAGCGCTGCTCGTACGCACTAAAATCTAAAATATTACTTTCACGTTGAATATTAAAATCATAAAATTCTTGGGTTATTTAATAAACGGCGTTTGCATTTTTCACTTTGCATTATTTCCGTGATTAATAACATAGCTGGCAGAATGTTGAAAAAAAACGTACAACACGTACAAACCATAATACGTTGTTAATACATCAAACATTCCTTTCGCGTATTTGTCCGATATTTAATTCTATATAGAATTCCATCGTCAGTTGCTCCATTAGTAATTTAGTTTCATTTTCCGATAAAATTTAAACACATACAAAACGAACATTGTATTTTACATTGGATTTCGTTTCGATCTGATGCGACGTGATAAATTCGTCAAAAATTTATTCGATCAAATTTTCCTATAGATTTACTGGAAATCAAAGAGAAAATCCGTACCTATCTGTATAAGTGGGATTTTCTTTGGTTAAAACGTACATCGGGCAGAATCGTTTATCGAATGACGAGCTACGCTTCACGATGAAATTACACGTGAGAAGTCTGTGGTAAATAAAACATTTGGTTCATCTTTAATAATCCTCGCTTTTACCTCTGTCCTTGGTCGAATTGCCAAGTATTTTTGATTTAATGATGATAAATGAAAATTTGGTAATGCGCCGGAACAGATTTAACGATATTACAACGAATCCGCGTATTTATTTGTCATTGACTTTAATTCGATCAGTTTATCGAATATAAACTTTTGGTGGCAATTCATCAGGATAGATCGATTCCGACACGATCTATCCCTGTAAATGTTTATAGATGCGCTGCAACGGAACTGTACGCCTATCGCGAAAACAGTGAATATTCAACAGTTTTCGTGGCTAGAATGCATCTACTATCGAAAGTGACTACCGAATTTATTCCATGGCTGGTATTTACCACGTCTCTTTGATCGCTAGTCGAGAACCCAACAAAAAAGAGAATATGAATGATCGAATGTTATGTATTTATGTACAAGCGGTATAAACAGCGACTAAACCTTATTTTTTATAGTGCAATAGCCTAAAAGTATGTATTCCGCAAATCTTTCGATCTCGTGATAAAATAATACGAATAAATTGGAAAACCTTTTAATTACGTATTGACAAACAGTAATTTAATTTACTATTCCACTACGTTTCTCTAAATCAGGTTCCGTTTGTTTATGCGATATAGTACGAAAAGTGACATTCTCCGAGAGAGATGTCAACAAAGCTTGCTTGACATAAAAATGTTTTCTCTGCGATATTTGAAATAGTACAAATACAGATTGTATATAACCAAATTTTTGTTTCGTATCGCGTTTTATATAAAATCATTTTTTCAAATTATGACGAACTCGCGTTTAAGATAAATTAGGTGGTCCGAAAGCCAGACACAGAGTTTAGTTTTATTGAAATTGGCAAAATGGCAAAATCTCCCGAAATGAGCTACTACGAGTACGAGTAACTACATACGTATATCCATAATATGTATATAATTTGTCTTTAGTTTACTAACTCGCTCAAGTGATTCCACTGTATATGTGTTTCAAACGCACGTGCATACGTGCACATTGTCGATGCAATATTCTATTATATAATTGCATGGTACGATTGAGTCGCGCGGCATTATAATTCTCATTGTATTTTGAGTCAAGTGAAATTTAATTAAACGGTCTACACGAACCGAAATACAACGAAGGAGAGCAATTAAACTAAATTGATAAATTTTAATTGGCATCAAAGCATCAATGAATACAATTAATTAATCGAAAAACCGGTAATACCGGAGACAGTGTATCGAATTAAAATTTATTAATTCGATTGCATTTTTATGTTACGATCGATTTAAGCCCTAATTATTATCGATTGGTTAGCTGGGTAACGAGCATCGAGATTACGCCGGAACACGTTGAAATCGATAATTCCATTTGCTTTTTATTTTCCATGTTTATTGTGCAGGAGCAGGAGGAGAAGGAGGAGAAGGAGGGGGAGGAGTAGGAGGAGGAGGAGAGTATAAACAACACTAAAATATATCGCAAACGCTGTACCGCTTGCCGTGGTATTTTTCTTTTTCCCTTTTCCTCCAAGCGATATTTTATATGCCTTTCGATCAGTTGTAGCGTAGAGCGAGCGAACAGCATTCGCGTATCGATGTGTGCCAAAGTGGACGGTGGAATTGGGTAGTCGCGTACTGTATTTCGAGGCGAACGCTCATGTACATACTCGAGGACGATGTATGCACTAGTGTACGAGAACCGATTACATATTTACGCACACTGAGCAAATTGACTCTGGGTGCAAGCATCATGCTGTTTGCTTCCATGAATCGAGCCAATTGCGCACAAAAAATCACGCTCGATCTATTTGCATTTTCCGTTCACCACATTTGTAATCAGCTAACGCTCCGTAAACAGTTATGACTTAAATATATCATGCACGATAAATTTTATTTCCTTTTAACGGATAATGTGTAATCTTGCGTTCTCTTCAGGCCGGAGTTTGGTAAATTTTATTCAAATAACAAATAACTTGTCGAGATTTACTCGCCAATAAGGAATAACGATCTCATTCGACAAAAAATTATTCGTTATTCGATTTCAGGAGCAATCGTACATAAGCGGCAAAGTAGAAAGCGAAATTCGGCCATTCCTTTCCATTCGGCGTTCCTTTTTCCTTGATGGTGACAACGTTCTTCGTTTCTTTCACTGTCACACGTCGTACCTACGTGTGAATTCATATTGCCGTTCGAGACACGACCTATACAGTCTCAATGTGTTTGTTGGGTCTCTTAACGTGCGTGTGCTTCGCAAAAATGTAGTCTGTGTGCCAATAATTTCTCTACTCTCTGCTGTAACAACGTTTCGAACTCGACGGTCCAAGTTCTTGAATGGCACATTCAAATCAAGCTACAGTCACGGATAATGTCATGTTGCATTTTCAACGCAATGTCCGGCGTCCATTTTCCGGTCTTCCACTTTGGCAAGGTGTTCTTCGACTGTCTGCTGCAAACTGGAAAGATATCTTCGCTCGCCTTTGACATAACCCCATTAATCAACCGATACGATTTTACATTTTTCTCCATTGTATTGAACAAAATATAACTACACGCGTGTACTTATTACGTTTTTATTGCAATCTTCAAAGGTTAGAAAACGTATACGTTCCGTTCTCGAATCAAAGACAAATACAATTTTGGCGATATGGAATTGATCGAAAACGTATTTTCGTACTAACGTAAGTTAGTTAGTTAAGTTAAATGTTCTAAAAATACTTGGTAAAATAAGTAGTAAAAGTAGCAAACTTTATAATAGGCAAATTTGTAAATTCTGATTTACTGTAAATTTCGAAATGACCAATTTGACAAACGCTGACATTTTTTTGGAATTTAATGATTAGATCCATCGAAAGCTCGAAACTAAATGAATAACGTACGATCGATGGTTTATCAATTGTTTTTATTATAAACTGACAGATTATCTACGGTCTATCGATGATTTCAAACCATGGGTGAGAACAACGTTTGAATATCCGAAGGTTATTATAGGAACTTGAATTTGTCCATGAGAGAGCCTGTAATTTTATTACAGTTTTTAGCCGAATTAAACCAAATAAAAAGAAAACTTGGAAACGATATCGATGATAAGTAAGAGTAAAGACTAACAAATTTATATAGATATGCAACGTGTGTACCTGCATGTACCGAACCTGATTGTTTAAAAATATTATCGAAAGGAAAAATTACGGTGTTGTATGCGCATTTGCGGACGGTTTATGCGTATCAGGGGCATATTTTAATAAGAGTTATCGAGGTACGTATTAGCCAACCCTCGTTCCATCCATGACTGGATCTCTCATGCATCCAGTGAGACCGTAGGATTATCGCTGTTAATACCCGACACTTGCTGGTAAAGCATCGTTCTTTTTTAATCCGTAACCATGGGATCATTTCCTTCTTCTAGCCCGCTCGCTTTTTTATTCCGTACAAGCGGTATATTTGATAAATTGGTTCGCGTTGTTAAATATATTAAGCGGATATAATAATGGTTTATGTATATATAAAGTAGGAAAATGTCATTGTAAAAGTCTTTCGTGCTCCGATTAAAAAATATATAATGCAGTTGTGTACATACTCGCGTACGGTGTAAATATAATAATGATTATAAAAGAAACATATTTAAATTGAAATACCATATTCGGTCATGAAACTCGATATATAGATATGTAGCTACATACACACAAAGTACAAAATTAATATTTAAATATTCAAGTTTAACTCGAAATCTAAGATGATTGAATTATTTCTAAAGGAAAATCAATCTATACATGTACGCAAGTGTCAAATTTTGGTCGACTCTATTAAAATATATTGGTACCTGAATAATTAAACGCTGAATAGTTGCTCATTTTACATTTTTTCAAGGAGGAGCATGTTTGTTATTTGTTAGTTGTTTGTACCATATTCGGCTTAAGTACGTATATGTTTATTTTCTTTGGTTTCCTTCGAGTGTGTCTCGAACGAAGATTTAAAGCAAAAGTTAAATGGAAGATTGCTGGCTTCTATTTCTTAAGATCCTTGTGTCATTGTAATTACACATGTCAAACGAACGTTCGTACGATTAAAACGATGTGTGTATCTGTTTCAGTAAATTCGAAGGAGGACTTTACAACCTCTTGAAAATTGAAATTTGGATTTACAGTTAATAGACAACTGCGTCGCATAATTTTCGCTTTAAACTTTAAAGGATCCTTGATATTACCGAACCGTTTAATTTCATCGTTTTAAAGTTTAACATCATTGCACATTTAACGTTTTTAATTGCTCCAAAAGCGACACCATATCGCAGTACACTGGTCCATTAAACGATTCGGCACAAATGCATCACATAATATTAACAGCACAATATACTACAAGATGTAGTACCGACAATTAAAGAGAAAGAGTCCGTCAACCAACGGCGTAATATTTAAGCAAATTTTGTTTACCATCCGTGATAAAATAATACCTATGTATATACGAACACGTACATGCAACTATGTTATGTACATACCTATCTACCTACATACGTACATCTATCTTTTCACTTTTCATATTTTTTTACTGATTTTTTGTTACTATGTCTAAACAAAATAATATTTTATGTACTTAAAACATAAAAATAAAGTTTCGACCGATTAATGGTAATTAATGGGTAAGCTGCAAATTGAAATTCGAATTTTCATTGTCTAACGTGTAACGCCGAATTGTCCGGTCACGGTATTAATACAACGGGAATAAATTATTTCTCGCAGATCTACGTTTAGCCGTTCGATATTAAAATTTTATTTAGTGAAAAATCCCCCTACTCTATTTCCCGATCGCTTGGATGTGCTATCACAGAAATTGTAAGAACCGTGCATAGCGCATAGCGATGCGTCGAATTAACATTTCACCAACGATGGCGTTCGTCCGCCCGTCCGTTTGTCCGCTCGTTCGTCCGTTCGTTTGTTGTACGTACTCGACTGGTATGGTGAAATGGCAATGCTATTGCTTTAATGAATAAACATCGAGCCGCTTGAACTCTGCGTTGTGAACGCCGTAGCTCGCCGATACAGACGAATGAAAGAGTATCTACGCGTGTTTCTTTCATTTGCGTTTTGTAATACTGTATAATCATAGTCGTTATCATGGTAATTAATCTTTACGACGAATATCTTTTATCTTGTGTCGAATTGGGCTCCTTTCTTGCGCGTGAGATCGCGTTGTTATCGGCAAATGGATCAGATCGTGTGTACTTAATGTAATATAAATCGATCGGATCGACGCTTCTTTTTCTTTTTTCATGAATATATAAAGTGCATATTCTAAAGCATGTGCCCAAAGATGTTCTCTTACGTTTGTCTTTCCCTGTTTACGAATAACGTTGTTCTTTCTTATAAGACCTAAGAAAAAGATACAACGACGAAGTTCGTTGAACGAGAATCTGTATGGAAAAATTTCAATCAAACGTTTCGCAAGTATAAACGTACTACATATGTTTATTCGATATATCGCGAGAAACACCGATCTTACGATGCCATGAACAAAACTAAAGTCGATGATCGGAGTAAGCTCGTTCAGACCATAGATATCGCGCCGAATCGTTAGATATTAGTTATCGAACGGTGGTGGCACAAACCAACGAACGGATATAGCAGTCGGATTTCTTGTAGCCGCCGATAACGTTAACTTTAGCATTGTCTCGTGATTTTTTTGCACGATACAAGGTGATGAATTTCGCATTATCGAGCCGCACTGGTTCAACCGCCGTTTCACACAGAATTTTAACAACCAGAGTAAGGGAAATACGTGACAGCGTAACGCTTTAAAATTAAAATTAAAATTAAAATTTTCGTTCGCTCGATAACTAGCAATCTCGAACAAAAATTTATATTCGTGTTTCCGTGAAAATATAACAAAACTTTGCGATATTTTTGCGTTGCGTCGTTTATCGATTGTCAAATTTGCTCGCGACACCCAAGACCGAACATGTATTTTTGATACTCTTTGATACTCTAAACGTCTTTGTCAAGATGAGTCGATTTTAAGCACAATTTCGCACGTTCATAAACACGAACATCACGAAGCAGAAGTAATTAACGGCACTTCCGAGTGACAATCTTCCTCGTGAATATCGAGTAGCTCGTTCGTGCAGCATGTACAATGTATAGACACATCGCTCCTCTTCTTCCGATATTACGATGCGTGTATTAATTGTAATCTTATATTTCACTACCAACGTTTTATCGTTGATAATCGTACACGCGGAGTTTCCTTCAACTTTTATCACACAAAAGATTATTTTAATTTCTTTTTTCTTATGTTTCTCCGCTTTCTACGAACACCAGCTGCGTAGCCAGGAAGGTGATTTCGTAACGATAGATAACATTTAAATACTCATTTATCGTGATCTTTGCGAATTATCAAAAAATCATTTCAGTTAAAGTCGGGACAAATAGCATTCGCATCATGGCGAAAGATCCGTATAGAACAACCGTATTTGACACGGCTATACGTATTCGTTGTGTCTACGTATCGCATTAAAATGCGACGCGACTCGCGTGTATTACCGCAAATGCGTGACAGCAAACATGATGTACCTTTTGTACAAAACTCATTTGGGAAGTTGAATTTGTATTCAGAATGTAACGTAAATTTTGTCTACATTGGGCACTTTTACTATGTAATCCGCAATAACCCGCTGTATAACGCATCCCCTTTCGATTGTTTTTTAATCCATAGTTTAAAAAGCACGCGTAATAATTTCTTTAATTTCATTTTATTCGCTTATTTTCGTACCGTTATTATAGATAATATATTTAGTTATTATACCATTTTGCCACCGGTGCATAGCAATCCAATTATAGTAGAAGCAAACAAAATTCTTGCTATAAACTATATATTGCGTAATTTTGTGGGCTGGATAACAAAATATTAATACTTGACGCATCGATTCCTCGTTGTGCGATTGTTTGAGAGGAAATCGATTGTATCTCTTTCTTAACGTTACGTTGATTTTTGAGAATCGCTAACTTCGTATATACCGCGTCGCTGTTATTCTACTTTTGTGATTAACGATATAGGTATGTACGTATATACAATATATAGAGTTGTTGATAAATAGTCGTTTAACGACGATATAACGCTTAGAAATTCCTTTTCTTAATCTCCCAGTCTAAAGAAAAAGGCAACTTACGAAAAAACTGTTCGGTTCGGTTCGGATCGGTGGATATTGTTCGCGATTACGATGCTTAATATACTTAATATAGCAATTTACGACCGGTCAACGAGATCGAACCGGCTACAATTTTAGAAACCGTATTTACCTGGTCACTTACAGTCATCTACGTGCCATGGTGACCAATGAACGACAGTGTTCGGTAAAATGTACTACGTGCTCTATAGAGCGGACGCGGGCGGGGGCGGGGGCGGGGGCGGGGGGTGGCTGGGTGCATCCTATGGACGTGTGTTTAGTAGGTGGCGCAAGAGGAGAATTCTTAGAAGGGAGTTGACGGGAGGATAAGAAAAGAGGGTTGGTAAACACGTGTAGTGGACACAGTGGACATGCTTAACCGACTGAATGAAAATGAGATTGAAATTTTCGAAAAACAAGGGTTGTTTAGACCGTTCGCTGGGAAACGCGATCTCGAAGAAGCGCGACAACGGGAGTCGTAAATTCCCGTTACGATTCGAATAATCGACGCCATGAATCGATCGATCCCTTATTTCGATTAAGATAATAAGGGTTGCTGAATGAGTATAACACCGATATTAACTGATTGTTACTTCTGAGCTTTGACTGTTACACTGTTACTCGAACTGTTTGTGGAGCAAGTCTAGAGATGTGTCTAGAGATCAAGCGAAGTTCGTTCTCGTGAAGCCTACTACGTGATTTTTAAGAACGAATAATAAACCTAAGGACTGTTCCAAGGACCAGCCATAAATCGAAAATACTTGCAGGATTAAAGATTCCGTCAAAAAGATTCTGTTTATGGTGGTTCCTTAGGTTTATTAAGAATCTGTATAACGGTGCGTGGGCCTTTGACGGTCAGACACTGAAGGACGTCGCACGGACCATCTCACGCGACGTAACAAGGGTAAAGATGCAGATTCTGTTTACGATTATTCTTCTTAAATGGTATAGTATCTTTAGGCGCGTACTCCGTTTAATCTATGAATTTTAGCATCCTTGATAGAGCAATTTTTCTTTGGTCCCGAATCGTTCTCTCTCTATCTCTGCTTTCGATCGATCAGCTTTTGCGAAATACAAAGTAATATCAGATTGAAGGGAAACAGAGAGTTGGAAATCGAATAAAGAGCAGTTCCGGATTTAATAAAAGGGTATAGAAGATCTATACTAGGGCCGACTAGCGACAACCGTGTAAGATAACACTGTGGTAATTTCCAGTTTCTGTCGCCGTTGCAGATAATGCTATAATCTGATCGGAAGTTTCCCTCGTCACATTCCTCTTTTTACTCCTAATCGTCACAGAGGGCTGATTGCAATAAATTTTCCTCGTCACTTCGATTTAAATGGCTTCGCATACCCGCGTGTTGAGTAATTTTTTCATACGTCGTACAAAAAACATAAAACTCACGCATAAAATTCGAAACGTGTATAAAGATCCTCGTTATGGTTCTGATACGTCCACTTAAAAGCTAAGGAATTGCGTGTAAGTTATTTTTCGAATCTTCCCACGTTGGTTATTCGTACGTTGAAATTTTATGTTCGAGAGATAATTACGTTAAAAAATAATGCGAAATGTTAATTCAAAATTATAAAAAGCGTCAACGTCGCGTCGGTGAAGGAGAGTGGTTTGCGCCGCAAAGTACGTTTGATTTATGGAATGTAATTTCCCTAATGAAAGTGCAGCAGCATCTAATCGTAATATCTGATCCGCATTGTTTGATTACGTCTAATATGTGTATATTAGCAGCGGCATATAGTTGCGAGTGATCGATCCTTAGTCGTGATTGTTGATAATGTCATACACTTTCTCAGAGCGCAAAGGCATTAATACGAACTTGGATATAATCGCGTTCGAGACGTCCATCAGTTACTGGACGCATAGAAGGGTAGTTCGGTTGTTACAAGGTACGCGAATCGTCGAGTTCCAGCTCTCGCGAGAATAGTAATGGGACGATCGATGTCGTACGCATCGTGTAAACTATGAGTAGGACGTCGAGTTAACTAACACCGAGCTACTAAATATGACGTATGAAACCATACACTCGGACTGTGACACTCCTCCACTTTCGAGATTAAAGGGTCAACTAGTTTCTAGTAATTGCTGATTACACCAAAGCGTCTTTCGAGTGCGTAAGGTTAACTATTATCTGGTCTAACAATAAGATTTCCGTTGTGTTCCGTCACGATTCTACGTACGACGTAAGAGTACAGACGAGTAAAAAGTGAGATCGAAAGAAAGTTTCATCGCGTATTTGTATTAGATAATATAATTTCTTCGAATACGATGCTTCATGTGTGTTAGCATCGACAGATTTCTTCTCCGAAAGTTTTCTTTTTCTGCTACTTATGTCGTCTATCGTTTTAAAAAGTTGTAAATAAAAGTAGAATAGATGTGAGTAAGTAGCGGCCGAAAACGAAATTTAGAACGGATAGACGTAAACAATGAATGGTACGCAGGAGGTGCTACACCGTTCGCGTTTGAGTATGATGAACCAACGCAAGCAGGATTTATAACGTTTTTATGAAGCCGGGTTCTCCGTAGAATGGTATTCTCGCGGTATACGGCAAGAACGTTGCCTTTCTGTACGCTTCAGTGGAAACTACCCCTTTTATATCCCCACACAGATTTCCTTT
The DNA here is from genome assembly GCF_024542735.1 of Bombus huntii. Taxonomy (NCBI): domain Eukaryota; kingdom Metazoa; phylum Arthropoda; class Insecta; order Hymenoptera; family Apidae; genus Bombus; species Bombus huntii. Next base: position 265,839 of record NC_066247.1, read on the forward strand.
CCTTCCCTTTCCTTTCCTTTCCTTTCCTTTCATTTTCTTCCCTTTTCTTTCCCTTGCTTTCCATCCCTTTCACGGATTCATCTCGTTCTTCCTATCTGGTCTCCCTTCGATCTTTCTCCGAAATTCCCATATGACTTTGATCCATCGTAGATGGAACGAAGCCGTCGGTTTATTAGAGACCAAATAACGGACAAGATCTTGATACAGCTTGCGAGTTCAGATACTATTAGGAAGAGAAGCTACTTGCGTGTCCCGGGTTGTTTGCCCAGCTAGAAGTATGGTACTTATTAGATTTTTACCAGTTCGTTAAATGCGCTCTTCGAAGATGCAAAAAGTGAAAGGTTGAGTTTACGGATTATCATCGTATTGGCAATGAATTTGAAATTTTAAACTATATATATCGTGCTATCCAAATTTCTAATACGCTACTGTCATCGTATATACAGCCTATAAAGGATTTTGTATTTCTAGGTCTACGTTAGTTTCGTTAAAACAATTTTCATTTTTGTAGTTTGAAGACCTCCACTATCGTTTCACGTATCGTAAGTAAGAACGAGCAGAACGAGTATACGAACGAAACAAACTTTTCATGCCACTTTTCCCAAAAACAAAGCTCTATTTGCAAAAACTTTCTAGTTCTACTTTCGACTTTTTGTTATCTTTGTTTTTTTTTTTTTAACGAATAATCGCTCCTTTCTCGACTGCACTGACAACCATGAACGGACAACCATACGAAGAATTTTTATTTTTGTAACACGTTGTCGGATGAAACCGAATAAAAGGTGTTTCGCGTTAACGTTCAATCAAAGTCGATGCATATCGAACATGGTTATCGAGAATCGAAACCTGGTAAGTATTTCATGGCTTAACGTGGCTTACGATCTTATATGTTGGTATTAATTCGAAACAAGCATCGCATGTAACGCGTGCCTCAAAGGCAACATGAATATGTATGTGTAACATAATCACAGCGCACAACCCTCTGTTCGGTAGGAAATCGTGAGTAGCTGTCCTTCCAAACGGAGTACCAGGATCAACTAGCTAAATTACAAGCATTGGTCGGATTCGTCAGTGGGAACACGCTTGAAATGACCAACTCCCTGTCCCTGCAGATATTAATCGTGTCGAGAACAAGCTCGTTCTCTCCTTGCTTATCCGTGCCAGAGACTCCAAGACTCTGGACACTTCGTGATCGTCTCTAATGCATTTGGTTATTGCAATTAATTCGATTATTACGATTCTTTGAGCACAGATGATTGTTTATCGCGTAATCGGTGTTTCGCAGCGTTCATTCTTATCGATACGAGGATTCTCCACGTTCCGTCCAATATCGACGTAAAATGGTACTTAATAACGGTACTTAATAATGATATTTGGCAAAATTTGCCAGAAATCGTGCCCGTTAAATTGGCTGAAATTCCCTGAAATTTTCGTGGAACAGTTCTTCGATCAATTTCTCGGTGTCATAGAGAAGCGCGATTGTTGTTTTCATCGTATCTCGTTGAAGAAATAGGGCTGCTTTGTAACGAAGGATTTGACAGAAACAATAGGTAGGCGTAGGTATATCGAAGAAATTCGGCGTCTCTGACGCACTTGGAAATTTCTACCATGCCGTTTTTTACTGCGCAGATCGAAGGAGAATTCGCCACACCTCGTTCCTAACTCTCGATGGTAGCTCAACCTTCGCGCCCTTTCCACCTCCCGACCGACCGACCTCTCTGTCTCTCGTTCTCTCTTTCCCTTTACGCGGTACAAGGCGTCTCTCAAAGCATTCTCTCGGTAACTCTATCTTTGTCCCGTGCAATGTTCTCGAGCTTCGTCCAACGCTCCCCTTGGGAGTCTTCAAAGCGGCGAGAATGCTTTAGCTAGTTCCAGAACACCTCGCCACCTCACTCGCTCGCTCGCACGATCTTCCTTCTACCATTTCTCCAACGCCGGTGGTGCACCGGTCTGTTGGTCTGTTAAACGATTTTTCTCTTCCGTCTGTGACACAGCGCGTTCGCTTCGTAATATATTCGATCGAGGGAACCAAGAGTGTCGGAATGGGGTTTCGGTTCGCCTTGATCTTCCTCGATATTACACAGCTGGGTCACCCAGCTCTGTGGCTTTCGAACCGTCCCATTGGCTGCACGCCAGCACCCGATCCCGCATGCTTCGCTGCTTTCAGACGAGGAAAGGAAACAGTGTTATCGGTAAAAGGGATGTTTTTAAGCGGCTATCACTGGCGCTGCCATGCCGGCGTTCCGCACCGCATTTGGGTATCGTGCCACGTTCCGTGGATGCTGCCCTGCTCTGTCAACGATCTCGCGATACTTTCACCGTCATGGCGAAACTCGGAATTTCATGGCGTTTCGCGCGGAACCGAATCCATTTACCTTTGTTCTACTAGCGTCGTCCCAATTTCCCGACGTGCGCGGAATTCCATTGCACCAAGACTGGATCGCGCAGCCGCCATGTCGACCCGAATTCGTTTTCGCCTTTAGGCCGAGTAGCAACGTTTCCAGACCTTCCTCCCTTCTGCCTCTCTCCCTCCCCCCTCCCCTCTGTCCACCCCCACTCTTCGCGTCACGCGTATTTTCCGAGGGAAAACGCAGCGGCGCAGAGGCAACTGGGATTTCTTTGGTGAATAGGGGGGCTGTATGAAATTGACGCGATCAATGAGACGCGGTCGCATATCCTTTTGCCCACAAATTTATTAATGAAAAGCTCGTGGTCGCGCTCTGCCAGCTCGCACAGTACATAATTTATAACGTGGAACATCAGCAGCCTGATACCAGAGTTTCGTGGAAACTTTTCACGAGAGAACGGCTGAGTAGTCTTGGGAACTATCGGCCATGCGAAAAATAGTTCTACGTGTTTTTATCGCGTAATATTTATAATACGTCACGTGTATCGCGTCGCTTTATACCTCGCCGTGTGATCCGACCACTATGCAAACGAGTTCGTTGTATTTACGAAGCCTGGAAAGAGCCACGGATCACGAATTCCGAATATCGACGAGGGTGCTGCTGTCTGTTGGACGCGTTTTGTCAGACTCGAGGCTAACTTTCCTTGAAGCAAGGAAAAGTCGGTAAAGCTACGACGTTACACGGGGGAGAATGACGCGTTGGAAAATTTCACGTAAAAAATAAAAACGAACTACGATAAATACATTTTAGAAGGAATTTGAATAATTGAACTGATTAATCCAGACTTCTAGAGGAATATAACGCTTACAAAGATTACTCTTATATCATACGCTGTAAGTGTGTATGCGTATTACGACATTGTAAGAAACAGATAGCAAATATGCATACGTAAGTACATGGATGCGATATTGGGTGGTAGGTACGAAGAACGCGCGTTTAGATTTCGCCGATGGCTCAAGATGAACGCGTTTACGGCATGTACTCGTAACAGTGTTCAATTCCAACATCGATATTGTACGAAGCTGGTTGTAGACGCACCACTATGGTACGTACCTATTTAATGGCCAAATAAATGATCGATATATGTGCGATTCGATAAGCGAACGCAGAAACGGATGGCTATAGTTCGCTAGATATTCAGCGGCATCAGCACGGATTAGGATTTAGCACCGGTTCGAAACGACCAAAATTCTCCTCGATTTAGCCAAAGACGCAACGTGGCATCAACGCAAAGTGTTACCTTGCTGTGTTACCTACTATCTATTTTGGCGTGTTACCTGCGCGCTTATCACATTGAAACGCGCGGTTACCTTGAACACGCGTTGCCTAGTAATTCCTCCCTTGCTCGAATTATGCATTCTTCGTTTTTGGATCAAACGCTTTTCGAAAGTGGTATGGAGAATATATATGTATACAGATGTTGCGATTCAAGACAAGCAAAATGTTACGTACATATATCGGAAACGTTAATACGTTTTTCGTTACAAGACTCAACGGCAAAACGAAAAGTCGTAAGAGGCATTAATTTCAGAACCTTTAAATTATAATTAGGTACTTTGTTCAAGTATCTAGTCGGTGTGATAGTTCGCGTCACATAAATTTCATCAAAATCTTTAGCACGATATCGATATCGCTGTGATACGAGCTTCCGTTTCATAATATATTCGTACGAGATAATTATGTACATGAATTATTCGCTTATTCCGACTTGTGCACAGATATGTATGTAAAATTTATTGGAATAGAGAAGTCAGACCGTCTATGTAATTAAAAGTATTTATATTAGGAAAGATATCGGACCAGCTATCACTTAGAAAAATTAATCTTACGATTAATTAATTAATCTTACGATTATCTTGGATTAATTGCTTATCGCTAAGGAATTCATTTACGAAGATAATATATCGTTTTTCGAGAGTAATCTCCTTTCGGGTCGGTGAAAACTTGTAATTCTGGGAAATGGGACGAAACGTCGACATCTCGTCAATGTTCGTTATTACTTATTCGTTATTACGGATTCTGGGTGTACACGGTGTTTCCTTATTCTGTGATTGCATTTAATATCGCGGCTAACGAATTTCCTGGGTGTTTGAGGAACACGCGAGTCGTCGGGACGCGAACACGGCGTTGCCTCGCAATTTGCGGAGAAGCAGTACGTGCTTAAACGCACCAGGTGCCTTAAAGCGTAGCGTCGTGTTCGTCTCGCGTCTTTACTTGCGAATTTCCACGTGTACGTGGAAACGTGAAATCGAAAACTCGTGGCTGATATCGTCGCTCTTAGCTGACATTCCAGCTGGCAACCCTGTTTAATTTCCTCGGTTAATACGCAACTGACTGACTGATTAGCGCAACTACCCCCTCGATCGTGATTGCATTTACGCTTTATCCTAATACCTCGCGGGCATGTTGCTGCTATCGACGGGAAAATTCAATCAGCTATTTTCAAAATTGCTCTTTAGGAAAATTAGGTAGGAAAATTAATTCGCGATTCAACGATATCCTAAATACCGACGAGTGTACGAGCAATTCGTTTTCCGTGTCCTCTTTCTTCTTTTTAATTCTCTGCGTCTCTTTTTCTTCCTTCGGATGCACGATCCGCTATCTTAGAATTTCTGTCGAATTATTACATGCAAGCAAGTGTATCTAATTGTACGTACAATGAGATTAATTACTTCTTTAGTTGGAACTACGCGATCGTTCGTATCTTGGGAATTTTTTAAATAATCTTGAATACGGTAAATTTACCGCGTTACTCCGCTCTTCATTAACGCGATAAGCTATACTAGCGTGTAATTAGAAACGTATAACGAATTCTTGCCGATCGACGAGTAGAATCTTGTGGCTGTGCCGCGTTAGTAGTCCTGGTTGGCTCATAGCCAATTTTAACTAGGGTAAGAACTAGGTTTTACGTCAGTCATGACCTTAGCATTTTTCTTCTTGCGACATCTGCACCCACCTTTCTCTGTTCACCCCCATGCCAAAGGTGTTTCACTTTTCATTCGGTGAAACGAAGATTTACAGATTTAAACGGATTGATTATACGAGTGATTCAGAGTTGGAAAAATATTTCTAAACAGCGCATAGCTTTAATGTTTAAAATAAAGTAAAGTACAACATGGAAATATTTCGATTAGAGAATATGTATCTGCTTTCAAAATATGCGCAAAACATATTCTGTAATTTCACCCGATAACGAACAGCATCGCATGTCCAATTTCGTAACGAAACGAAACAGAATACAAGAAGACTGTCCTTTGTTAACCCGAATAATTCAAACGAGTAACGTAAACGAGTAATCTCGAATAACATAGCCGTTTCTTAAAGTTAACTGGAAATTCAATTTCACGAATGACCAAGACATATACCAGTCTAACTGATCTAAATATGATATTGGTATTTCGATATGTTTAATTTTTGTATTTTTATTTTTTTTTATTTCGGGGAATACGAATCGTTCTTCGTAAGCTACGTTGTTTTTCTTTCTGAAAGGACTAGAATCGACGAATCGCGACATTTTTGTAATTATATTTCGAGAAATTCGGCTGGTACCCTTAGGCCAAAATCGACGTCAATCTATTTTAATGGAAAACTGCCATTGATCTGCGACGTTCTGAATACAGTTGAAACGAAAGAGACGATTGGACAAACGAGCCAGTCCGTCATTCTTGAATAGAGAATAATTAACGAGTGATTCGTATTACCGTTACCTTCGTAAGTTATTCTACAACCTGCATACGTACATAGATTGACATCTTTCTTTCGCTTCATGATATAATTTCAACCATCTAACAATCGTGTCACTGAGAAAAAATGTTTTAACAAGATGTAGCATCAACGAATAACGACCGTTTTTAACGTCGATCGCGTTTCAATTTTTATCGTCTCTTATCTACCTGTATAAACGAAAATAATTGAATGTTTTAAATGCTAATTTAAATACTAATTTTAAAAGACAAGGACTTGCGAGAAGTACGCGAACGACGAACTAACGGCTATTGATCGATTGTTTCTTTTAATCTTTTAATCCACATTTCAATTATAACTTAGACGAGCCTGATAGTATAGAGGTTCTAAATCTAGTTGCGCGCGACTACTACCATAAGATGAATTTCTTATGATCGGATTTTTCTCCGTTCGTTAGGAAACGCATTACGTTCGATTATAGTTTATTATTGGTGAAACAAGTGCAAATCGATAACTGTTGTAAATAACTGGTTATAAATAAATCAACGTGGCGATACAATCAAAAAGGGAAATAGTTCAGCGATATGTGTGCGCATACCAGCTACGTGCGTAGAACGGTATTTTACTTTGTTTCGCTGTTTCCCTTTGCTTCGGTTTCCTTTACGCGTATAGACATAGATACGTATATATTTTCACGTTACATCCATTAGATGGTTCGCTCATGTATATGCATAGCAAGATAACAATTATCGTTATCTTGTAATTCATCCAGAAATTATATCAGCGACAACCAAAGAAAATTTCGTAATCTATATAATGCCGTATCTATATGATGCGCAGCTCATTAGCAGCGAGTCCATTGTATAGTTTATCGGTGCTCGAATTTCAGGAGTCTCTCTGTTTCTCCCTCTCTCCCTACTGCTACGGTACTGCTACGGTACTGCTACGAATGTGACGCACGATTCTCGCATACTAACGTAATTAAAATAAAGAGAAGAGTTGTTGGCGAGCAAGATGAGGGACCGCGGGAGAGAAGGGTGAAAAAGGAGAAATATGTACGTAGGTGGAGTTTTTTAAGCGTAGTTCACGACTGTTTCGCCGAGTCCGATTGAAATACAGCGTTGGAAACGCGTTGTTGGGAAGTACACGGTGGTTTGAATGCCAGATAAATTGAACTCGAGACCTGTCGAATTCCTGAAACGTTTCGAGCCTTTTGCACTCGTTATCGCGTCTCGGTGAATCTCAGTCTCTGGCAGCGGTCTCTGCAATTACGTTGATTCGTTGCACGCCACGCCGCCGGAGGCCTCGCTATGGTTTTCTTTTTTTTCTCTCTCTCTTTTTTTCCGAGATGCGCATCCCGCATAGAGACGCAATTTTTTCCTCTGTATTGCCACGTTCCCTTAGGCATGAAAATCTGCATGAGAACATTATACGATTCGTCCATAGTTATTCGGTGCATCTCGTTCTACATAGCAAAATTCGTTATTACTTTTAATCGATTGGTCCATTGTACGGAATATAATTCTGGTATCGTAATTGTTACGATAACGTTCGCTTCAGGTAAACCGGTGCATGAAAGAGATCGTCATATACTATAAGATGAATTTACAATTTATTACTTTAACATTTTTTCTACTTCCGACTGCATTCGGTCTGAGATCGCTCGTATAATTAATTTTGAAAATAATTATTTAGCTTAATAACATACACAAAGAATAATAGAGCGTACAAGTTGTTGTATCGCTTTCCATGTCGATTGGATCGTATCGGCAAAGTATTAAAGGACATAAATAATCGAGTTGTTTAATGAAATCATTGCAAACTGATCGAATTTATCGCATTCCGATATTACATTGTAGTGCACGGTACGAGTCGAACGAGGATAGTGTAAAATACGCAAGGAACTTTATCGTAACGCGCTTCGTTTTTAAAATGCTGTACGCTGAAAATAAAAAATAGTCGATATATTTGTTGATTAATAGATACATTTTAACGTAATAAATGTATGTCTACGTAGCTGGGTAACGAAACTCTTGGAAATTGTTTCAAAGTATCTATCGTATCGTGAGCAGAAAATAAAAATTATAAATACATTCGAGAAAACGATTGATCAACGCCGATCTAATTATACGTATCGTACTAGCAAATATAAGGACAATTTAATTTTGCGATTTGTTGGATTTAACTATGGGTACGTGCTAATATGTAGTTGCCAAGTTTTGATAGTACTTTGTGTGCTATAGGATGAATACTGCTATTTTTCGATTCGTAATAAAATTCTTAGATAATAAAATAATATCCATAGATACTCGGTGGTATTCACGATGGAACGAAGCAAGATCTCACGGTCTTGGAACAGCCACTTATCTTTCGGATCGTTTTTAGCTTAAAGCGATCTTGTTCGGCGATAGAACTGGCATCTTTGAACGGAAAAAGATTTCCATTGGCCGCGTAAGATACTACTAAGTGACTAGGAGGGAAATAGAATTTTTACCACGGAAATACGAGTGAAGGTGATCTCGTATGGTATACATGTATGGGCTATCGTTGCATGTTTTTTCGAAAGAAAATTTTGAGATACAGAGGGAATATGTAAATTTATTTGTATGATGCTTGTACTATGTTAAAAGTGGCCTACCGGCGGAGAAATCATACGAGTAATAAAATGGTTTTTAAATCAGGAAAACTGTTGACAACTTTTCCCTTTTCCTTTCTTTGACCTTCGGTGACAAGACGCATGTACGTACGTGTGCAGAGTGTTTACGCGTTCTCGGCAATTATGCAGCTACTATTTTTATTTATTTGACAAGCGATTAATTAGGTACAGACACGCTGTTTATCTGACAAAGTGTGTTTCTTAAGATACACGAGATGAAGATGGAGACAGAGACGTAATAAAAATGTATGATCTTGTTTGAAAATAATAATTAAATACAAACAGTTGCCCAAACGACGAAGAAATTAATCGAGAAAAGAATTTTTTATGCGCATAGTTAAATGGGACACAGCTATCGCATAAATGTTGAAAAATTTCATGGAAAGTTGAAACGACGTTTTGAGGGTACGTTTAATTTCGAAGGTATGGCCGTCTGCGTAATAAAAGCGAACGGCTGAATGCTCTGTCAAATTAAATTAATTAAAACGTGCGTGGGAATGAAGGCGCGTTTCTACAATAACATACCGTTTCACGAAGTAACATTGAAAATTAACAGGCAGAATTGAAGAAGAAAAGAATCTCGGTTCGCAAGTTTCGTGCTCGAAATATTCTCCATGTCGATATCGTCTTTTATCTTTTAACTACGAAACGTGGTGCAAAGTTAGCGTCCAAGTAAATATCTCGAAAGCAAACTCGGGCCTGGGTATCTTCCGCAATCAAGTCGATGGAAATTGTCCGGTATATTTATAGCGACGTTGGAAACTTTCAACCTGCAGTAAACTACTCGATATACTAGAGAAACTAGATGTTCAAACAGGAAGGAAGTTCTGGATGATCGATCGCGGAAGACTCATGAGTGACTTACGACTATGAAGAAGGTGCGTGTACACAGAGACAGGCTGTAACTTAAATATCGAAATAGTATAGAAATGTGACCTGTTTCCAAGCTACGTTTGACATATTTCCATTATTAACTCGTGTCGCTGGTGTTATGCGAATTTCATAGCGTGATCACGAGTTGCAATTGAAATTCTCCGCTAATGCAGCAACCCAAAGAAACAGGTTAGGCTACCTGTTCGAGGAACGTGAAAGCTCGTATCAAGAATCGCACCGGTTAGAGTTAATATTCGCGACATTAGCCGCTTTTGAGACGTTAAAGGCGATGGAATATATCTCTCTTGCTATCTCTGGCCGAGTTAGTTGGATGTACCGTACTGTAGGTAATATTAAGAGATCTCGAGAGATTTCAAGCAGCGTCACACATGGATCTGTATATTTTATTTCACAAATACGTACTAGTGGACCACCCGTCCACGTTTAGGTCTGGTCGAGAGATATGGTGTGTGTGTGTGTGTGTGTGTGTGTGTGTGGCATGTGGCGCCAACGATGGTCAATGCCAGTGGCGAAAGCGGAAAAGACGAAGAATGAATTTTTTGTGAATTTCAGTTGTTTTAAATCGTACGGTAATCGATCATTTGCTTATTCGCGCTAAGACGGACGACGAGTCGCAATTTCATTTCGATAAGATCGTGCAGCGAGATAAACGTCAGATACGTTTAGAAAGTTCATAACAAAGATCGCGAACCTTCGCAGCTCCTTCTTAATGCGACCAAAGAACAGGACCCATTACCGGTAACCGTAACGTCGTTGAGCGTCTTGAAGTCGTAATAGAACGAAACCGGGTGTTAACGCGATGAGCGAAAGGACAAAGAGAGAAGGAGCAAAATTGGAGGAAAAGGAAAGAGGAAGATCGGCGAGGACGGTACGATAGACGGAAGATTCGATAGGAAGAGAGAATGAGAATGCAAGCAGGAGAGGAAAAGAAAAATAGGAAATGCATGGTTATCGAAAGAGAGGGTTAACGAGTTGCGGGGGATAGTTGCCGATCCTTGGTTGTTGTTGTGGCTTAATTAAGGGACACTTGGAAATTTCTAATTATTCGTAGACTGCTGCGGGTATTTCTCAATTAACGAGAGAAACGCAGAAAGACGGCTCGCCGGAGAAAAGTCGGAAACAAATCTTTTTCCGTTCGTTGGTCGGTCGAAGCTGCATTTTTAAAATAATGCGATCAAACGGCATGCCAGGATTAAAACAAAAGTAATTCATCGGAGGGTTGCGAAACAAATCGTTCGTTGTCGATCGAAGCGAGTTTCGAATTTCCCTCGATGTTTAAAACGATTGATATATTTTCTCGCGGATTTAAGATTTCTTGCTTCGAGTTAAATTAAATCGGTGAACCGCGAGAGTATCGGTATCGATTGGTCTCGATGAGACGAGGTAGTCACGGAAGATAACAAAAACAAAAAATCCTCGAGATCGAATAATGGTAACTGTACGGAAGCCACGTTTCTAATTAAAACTTTCTACATCGGAAAAGGGGATGGATCTGTCGTATCGAAACTCAAAGTTTCATATGGAGTATTATACCTATGCGGTAACGCAAACGAGCGAAAGAAAGGGAGAATGCAAGTATCGATAATTTAACGATCCTAAGTTGTCGCTTCGATGCTGATCTTTTTCCTTTGTTTGAAATTAACAATCTGTTCGTATCGGGTGATCGATTTAACGGGAAGTGACACCGGAAGAGCGGTAAAGTGAATAATATCTAACGATCTAACAAGCCGAATATACGAGAGGGGTCCTGACTTTTGTTTGCGGAGCATATAACACAGATACGTATAAATCGTAGAATTTCGTGCGCTGTTCTCATCCTCGTGTGCAAATAACATATCCAAGGAATTTTAAGAAAACAAACGTTCGCTCGTATAAACGTCCACGGGCGATGGATTCGAAAATGCAACGTTAAAGTCGGGGCAATTTCTTACTTTTCTCGCAATCTTAACGGGTCCTGTGAGTTTTTAATTACCGGAGAAAGTTCACGGTTCTGCTAATTAAACGTCGCCTTTTTCTCGACTTTGTCTCTTTCGTTCGCTCGAAGTTGCATTGTTAGTCCGCGCGATGTCAAATAAAATTTGAGCCTGCGATTAGTCCGTTGAGATTTCTGATCGCCTTGAATACGATAGACTTGATTTGTTAACAAGTATTGGAAAATGAAAATTTTACGCTCGTTCCGACAGAACGTGACGTAATGAGACCCGTAGTTTCGTCGACCGTTTTCATAACTTGACTACTCCTTTCTCGGGCTTGGCGGTTCTTTGAAATTTTAATTACGCAGCTGTATGTAATTATGACCCTTAATTACTTTTATTTGATGCGCTTTGAAGTTTCCGCTGGTTGGAAACACGCGTCTAGCGTCGTTGGCTAGCGTAGGTCGATGAGAGATACGTTACGACCGAAAAAGGTATTCGACCCGAACGATGAGAGCGTGCCCAGGATGAGACGGTGACACGAAATCGGTAATATTGGCAACGTATGCTGTAGCAGTATCCTATAGATAACGTAAAGACGTATTATGTTCAGACGAGTTGAAAATCTACTGTACGCTCTGGTCACGATCGCCGACGAGTTAATCGTTTGGCGATTTCACGATACCGTGACGAAATGTCGCGAGAAATTTCCGATATCGTGCTCCGTTGTGGTTCCTCAAACGCGTCCAGACTTGTTCTAAAGCACGACGGTAAATTGCGAACGTGGCCGCACAGAGATTCGACCTCGCGCGCGACATCTTCCGCGCGTGTACACTTATTTACTTTCACGCGATAATACAGGTGATTGTTGAATACGATCGCTTATACGTGCGTCAGACGTTCACTTATCGTTAGATGACTGACACGTACTGTGTAAATTGATAGCGAGCGAGATGCCGAATTCTTGGTACGAGAATTACGAGTATGAGATACGTTTACTTACCCCTGTCGTTGGTAAATTTACGAACACTGGTAGATATCGCGCGAAACATTCCGGACGCATCTTTCGTTAAAATTACGCGAATCAGCGAGTCGAGCAAACGGCTTTATCGAAATACTTCTCATTGCGTAGTTGAAAGCAGAACGCAGAACGAAGAATTTTAATAAATGCGGCCCGAACTTTGCGCTTTGGCAGATCGCGCGTCAAATTCTTAAGCGAGGTGTATCTTCGTCTCGCATTTCGTTACCATTCTTACCGAATAATTATCGTTGTTGCGAGCGGAAGGAACGTATCAGTTACTCGTTAAAATAAGCTCAGCGGATAGGACGCTGTGTTTTAAGATACTCGAGATGTTCGGTCAAATATCGACATTTTGTCGCCGGGTGAAGGCACGCGGGGGGTTTCTTTGCAAACGTAAGCCGATTGCCGGTGAATCGTCAAGGACCCACATCGTCTGCGAATCAGCTTACGCGCAAGCAACGTGTATCTCTCGGAATGCAATTTCTATTCACGAACAGCCCTCTCTTCCGCTACATCTCACGCAAAGACGGCTTAGGAAATCGACGAGCGATATTTGCAGCGCCTATCGCGTGCTTGTGGATGGTCAAATTCGTTCAGGTCAACTTGATAAGCCAATAAATCGACGACTCGACGGATGAAAGTGTAATCGGGTGTAGCTCGGTTAAAGGATATAATGAGGAAGCCAGAGAGGAAAAGAAGCAACAAAAATCGTTGGAAAAAGTTTCATTGCAACGATGCAAGTCATTGTACATTGGCAAACGAAGCATGCTTACCTGGAAAATGGAACGTGGCCCGCGCTATCTTACCTTCAAGTATCTTTCCAAGTCCCTCAAGTACTGGCACAGTGTCGACTTCGTTTGTATTTAAATAGAAGCACTGTTGCTGCTTTACCCATAACTCGTTCGTTCGTTCGTTTGTTCGTTCGTTTGTTCGAGCCTGTTCTTTCTTTGGAAAAGAAGAGGAAAGGAAGGAAATATGAAATTTAATTATCGGGGGCACAGAGTATCGTGAAATCGATTGCGATTAATAACGTTACGCTCCATGTACTCGAGCTCCAATTATAAATAATCGAATCGGAAACGTGTAAAGTGAAATTTCAGTGGCATATTAAGCACATGATGTACTGTGTGTAGGTACATACCGATTCTGGTTGCATCGAAGTTAACCGTTACCAGACTAACAGATGTATCCAAATAGATCCAAAACGATTCAAGACGAGACAATTTTCAAGATAATCTTTTCTGAAAATACGGAGTATTGCCTCGATAAAGTAATTTTATCGTAAACGGTGTATCGGAGCATAATAAAAACTTTACTACTGACCCAGCAACGTCGTTCAACACGTTCGACACTCTGCCACGTAAAGCACGTAACGCGTTCGATGTTCTATCCTACAAAGTCGGCATTGATGAATTTGCAAAGTACGTGGAAATACCTAGAAAATTGAGTGCTGGTTATGATACGTGCTTAAATACGTGCATAGATTCGCGGACATATACTCGAGCGAAGAACAACGGGAGCATCTATGCATAAACATAGAGGTTTGTGTGGCTCTTATCGTACGAGTCCTCCTCGTGTTTCGAGCTCCGGAGATAATTACGAAGTTGGAGAAACACGACCAGAGGTAAGTAGACTGCTTCGCCGATAGCCAAAACTCCTTGTACGTTGCAGTTGTGCAGACGGTCGTCGTTGTTTTCAACGAAACGCTTCAGCCGTCTTCTCCTTCTCGATCTTTCCGTTTGCTGTTTCTCTTCTCGTCAGGAGAATATCTTATTTGAAAAGAAAAGAGAAGGACAAAGAGAGCGACGAAGACATACGCGCGCATACCTACGCAGGAAGAAAGAGGGAGGAGGGAGGATACGTAGCATACTATCGTATTCCGTGATCTCGTAGAACCATGCACGCTGCAAAGTAAGAGTTTTCTGGCGAAAAAGGGAGAACGGGTAACGCGAATTGGAATAGGGGGGCAGGGCGGAATCGTGGTATTTGTTTTGACGAAAACCTTTCGTTCCCTCTGTTTCCCTCTGGAAACGCGAATCATATTTCTCTCGAAGATCCGATACTTAACGGTAGCGGTAGCAGCGGCGAGCAGATCGCGTCGATGAAAGATTTACGTGCTCGGCTACCCACGTTGCCGCGCGTTCTCGCTTATTCGATCGCTACTGACTAGGGACGTTCCATTGAAAATCGGCTTTGCTGGGTACTTGTTTCGAACCTAATAGCCGGTTCTACGAAAAAGAATGGATTGGTAGTCCTTTCGAGTTACCGGTACCTTCGAGAATCAAACGAGTATTTTACTCCGTCAAGTGCATTGTGTATTTTATTCGACACTCGCGGGAAACCTAGTATTCGTTCATTTTTCCGATGTAATTCGCAACTTGGGTTTTTTCATCGTGGCAAGCCATCGTTGATAAATCGCGGTAGAAAATTCTCCTACGGCGAATTAACGAAATGATTTAAATGGACGAGGAATAGGAAGAGGGCGCGATCGTGCCGCGGAATATCGCGAGCATTCGCGGCTGTTTCCATCGTTCGAAGTCGTCGTGTAATCTGGAGCGGCGCGCAAGGTTGTTAGGTCGTTTGCATAATGCTCGGTGTCTAGGCCGGTAACGTGCACCAGCTTAGGACACAATCGTTAGAGCCACTCTCACCTCGTCTAAGAAGCAGTTGCTGCGACTCTCCTGGTTCACCCTCTGTTGATAACATCTCTCATTTATCAGGGCGACGACGGTGCAGCATCGTGCAACGACCGCGTCTTAACGCTCTCCGACCTTCTCGAGCTCCGAGCATCGTTTCCGACTTAGCTAGTAGTTAGTGCCGTACCATCCTACCACCCCCCCTCTATCTTTATCTCTATCGTGTCCTCCAACTTTCCAGAATGCACCAGGCAAGACAAATTTTCACGACGACCAGCGGTAAATTTTCCACGCCAACTTCAGCGAAATTTTCACCGGTCTCGGCTACGCACTCTTCTCCACCTTGATTAACGACATTTACCAGTCACGGACTATTTAGTTATTCGTAGCTCATTGCTATCAACTGAAATTTAACTTTCCGTGCGATTAATTTCTTCGAACGAATGCAACCTGCTTCCCTTGAACGTTTCGTCAATGTTGGAACAGGCGTTCCTCGGTATAGATGTTAACTTGAAAAATATTTACGTTTAACATTGCGTTTGATGCAACTCACGGAATTTCGTATTGCGAGCTATAGTCTGATCTATTTAACGCATTTTCAAGAACAATATAATTTCTCACAAGTACTTTCGAATGTTTAGTAGCGAATGTTAGTAACGTAACGTCACAAAGGATTAATTACATTACGACATTTGATCGATACATATGCGTAACGTTCCCTATTTCAATTGTTCCGTGATACATATATTTCGTCTCGAATAACCTATTTAAAAGCTTCATCGTAGTTTTACGTACATATTTGACTTTCTTTCCATGTACGTACACGTTCGCTAAAATGGTTCGATTTATTCCAAGTTGATCAAATCGTAATCCTTTCGCTAACTTGTTACGTTTAATTCAGGTTGCGCGATGAATATTAACTCGCTATACGATGTGGAGGAGTCGTTGCTAGCCTAACGATCGGACCGGTCATCGATGCAAGGAATCGGTGAACATTGAAAATCGAGTTATCGAAAAACCTAGCGTATATACGTGGTGCACGGTGCACTGCGCGGCTTATACACTACATTGCCGGAACATCCATGACCAGGCCAATAAAAGTATATTGAACTTGTACGTGGGCGCGCGAAGCGGCCGAAAGGGTGCTCGAAGGAGAAAAATTTCCACGAGAAACAAGTAGTCACTGCACGAATCTAAACGAACGAAGAACGGTAAGCCCGAAAGTTATCTCGATAAAATAAAATGCTTAAAAAATAGTTTCAAGTAGCGGTCCGTCGAATTCCGACTCGTGGCGTTCACGCGAATTCGCTTGGAGAAGCATTCCGAGTAGATCGTAGTATCGTGGTATCGAATCCAAGTTCAGCATGACCCGATCAAAGGGAAGAACAACAAGATTATCGTATACGCGCGTTACATCGGGCGGACGCGCGATGGACCTACCTCGCGCTCCACAAATTTCTCCGTTATTCGTTCTTACGAGGAGATAACAATGAAAATATGGAACTAGGGGAACGACCAATAGTCGAAACGATTCTGTCCTGTACAATCGCGGACGTTAACCAGAACGAGGGCAAGCAAAGAGGAACGAGATCTTAAAGGTACGGACTACTTGCTGTTGCGATACGTACTTACTGCGAACAAGTCCTTGACCACAACACCAATTCTAGACACACATTGTCCTGTCGGTGTTACATACCTTTAATGCAACCGCGTTGACGCAAATCGTTCCCTTTCCATTTTACCGACAATTATTTTGTTACCACTTGATCAGTCTCGTCTTTGTTGTTCTAGCGATGTTCGATGCTTCTCCCTCTCTATTCCTCTATCTCGGTGAGTTCTCCTTTCTTCCTTTTCTCCCCTCTCTTCTCTTTTTATTCGTCTTTTTCTTTCTTTTTTGCCCGCTTTGAAAAATCGAACTTGTCTCTGCACGTGACGTACATTCGAAGCTACACGATCAATTCCTTTACGAGCCTACCGAACCGTTGCCACCATTAACTTCCTCGTCTACCTCCGATTACGTCGACATTCCACGCGAATGAAAATCCCGCTGCACCGAATTCAGCAAGAATACTTTCTATCTTTTTCGCAATATACAGGAATTAAATAAATGTTCTCCCGAACACGATACAAAGAAAATTTAATAGAAATAGTTCGATAACGTCGTCCGTCTTACATTCCAAGTCGGAGAAGTGTTGTTCGCTTCTTCTGCAAATAGCCTATAAATGCGACGGTTTTTGCGTATACATAGGATTTTGACTGAAACGTTCAACTTTACTCGCTCTACTTCCCATGTAGCATACTTCAATTGTTGCTTATCGCGTATTTAATATCGTAAGTATTCGTTAAAAAATGTTGCTAGGAGCTGTCAGAACGATCCGATAGCAAACGTGCTGCAACTCGTGGATAGCGGCGTATCTTTGATTAGCTAAAGTAATTTAATCGGCTCGTACAGTGCAATCGAAAGGAGTAGATGACGCACGTTCTTCTCATACAGAGGGATTCCAATGCGCGCCTGGAAGGACACGCGTCATCCGGTGGACGCGCATCCCGACGCTCCAGAAACGTTTTCAGCGGTGACGTTATCGATTGGCACGGATTAATCCCTAATCAAAGCGAGTCAGGTCAGTTATCGAGCTTCCTGGCCAATCGAAATTCGAGGCAACTCCCTTTCTGAGACGCGATCACAGGGGATCTCTGTATGGCTAACTGTCGGTCGATGTATCGACAGTCCTTTAATTCGCGACGTATCCAATTACCGTTAACGAAACAACGCCTAATGTTTGCTCCTCCTGAGTTGTCGATCGCCTAAACAGAGATTACTGCGTAAATTGTGCGCTGGCACAGTCGGTTTAGTCGTATACCCGATACCTGTGTCTCCGTTATTGAAACGGCAGCGAACGCTTGTAAAATACGCGTGGTTGAACGTACGATTCGTGCTGGGAACGCGTTCGTACGGTTGACACACGCGTTAACCAAAGTATCGTCGATAACGTTAATCGCTCGATTATATTTCTCTAGTTTCGATAGTATTGGAAGTTCGGAAAATAATCTCTGCGTACGAAATTATCTATCGTTTAACTTCTCTCTGTTTTTAAACGACAACGTATAAATCTTTTATCGTAGTTTCGATAAATCGGTTGAGTTTACTCGATATCTTCGTGCGAATAAACTTGTCGATCTTTTCTATTCCGCATGAAATTGGTTTGAACGAGACGCACGAGGTTGAGAAGAGCAAACGTGGTTGCAACAACGAGACCTTTTTACATTCGACGTATTATATTGATCGTTATTTTATTATTCACGGGAGTAACGCGTAAGTTTGGTATTTATCGACACGGATAATTCATCCAGAAACTTTGGATGTAGCCAAAAATGGAGCCAAAATTGGGTAGAACTTGGTTAGAAAATTTTAATCGAATGTTGCACGATATGTCCATTTAACGAGTGAACTACAGGAGCTAGTGTGCTGCGTTAAGCCATTTTGTCTGTCGAGCTTTACCCGATTATTCCCTTGGTATATAGAGTCGACGACGCCTACTGTTTTAAACGTTTACTCTTTACATATTACATGATCGGCCAGGACACTTAATCGGATCGTTTGTTTTGCGTCGTGTCTCGCACACCATATACCTTACCAGCGCATCGTCGTGACTGTTTTGCTTTCCAAACTTTTCTTCAAACAGAGTAATCTGCACGACAGTGTTCCGCCTGTATAAATACGCATGTTGTGCATGCACCATAACAGGGAGAAAAGCTTTTCGTAACGAAGTTGCTTTTCTCCGCACTGTGTCGCGCTGCTACAAACGTTGTCGAATTACGAGGAAAGAAAAATAACTATCCGACGTCATCCAAGATATAAATTTATTTGCCTCTCCTTCAGTTTTCGGATGTTTGCGAATAAAATAGTCGAATCATCGTGCTGTCGTACGTTTGAGTTCGAATTTCAAAAGTATCGTGATTATTATTGCGTGGGTAATCATTGCGATTAAGCGCTTGAGGTTTCTTGCACCGGATGGTGACTCTTTATCGGGCTTTTACAGCATTATAACAGGCATTCCCTGTAGGCAAATGCTAGGCTGCCAGAGTACAGGTTTTTATCGGATGCGGCGCGTATGAGAAAAACGCAGCTGCATAAATGAGGCTAGATGTTATATGTACGCACCGAGAATCGTTTCATGGCGAACGTGCTTTAACGTCGCGACGCTGACACGTCCGCAAGTTTACCCCAGCGTTATATCTCGCATCATGGGATTTCCGTACGCTTTTCATCCTCTCCGTTACATCGTAAACTCTCGCCCTTTGTCCTCTTCAATGCCGCTCTTTCCAGCGAATTTCTCATCGCGTTTTCTCCAATGCGCGTGTGCACAGGCGTTCGCAAATACGTATATAAATAACTTACCTTGCATTTATTTTCCGTTTTCTTTTCCTTCTTTTAAGAAACTCTCTCAGTCAAATTCAACGTTTCTTTTTCTTTTTTTTTTTTTTTTTTTTTTTTTTTTTTGTAAAGTACATAGATCTTTCAAGAGGATCGAGTGTTTTAATCGGTGAAGCTTTCGTGCAAACGATTTTTTTATAGTATTTTAGCATGCTGCTTTTGGTTATAATACGACCTATGTAGATTGGTTTGGAAATGAGACGAAACAGTAAGTGCTCAAAGATATTTTAGTAGAACGAGATATCGTTGGTGTGTGCTGTCTAATGGTTTGTTTGTTATGTGGGAAATATATTTTGGTTCGCTTGGTCGGATATACACAAGTAGAAAGGTTACTGTGAATAATTGGCAAATGTGTTTCCCATTGCGCAGTTGAGATATTTAGTCCGGAATGATCGAACTTTTAATGCGATCGGTCGTTAGACGATCATCTGCATATTTCAAATGTTACATATACGCGATCTGTATTAAAAAGCTTGGCACGTATAGCCCTGATCATCTATCATCTGCCTCGATCGAATAATAAAGTTCGTTCATTTTTTCTCTTCCTTCGATCAGGCATCTTTCCTTTCGGGTTAGGTTGGCTAGAACAGACCACTCTCTCTCTCTCTCTCTTTCTCTTCTCTCGTACCCTAATCTCAAACACGTTTCAAATTTAACGATCGAAGCTCATATGCCTGGGCGGCGGAAATTTTCGTTTCTGAAAAATCACGACAAACGTAGATACACTTTGAGGCGTAAATGTTGTCCGTGACAATTGTAGCTGCTGGGGCTGTAGATGTCGCTGTTGGGGTACTGTTATTTTTCTTCTAATTTAGATGCGTGGAAGAAAAATCGAAACTACGAGCGCCGGGATTCGAACCACCCGGGTTCCGAACGTTCGTAACCTAAGACGCTAACCACTGCGCTACCGCTGTCCGGTATTACTTAGTGTCGAGTGGCGGTATTTGTCGTCGAGTGCCGCCACAACTTTAATATTACGGTACGATAAAATATATCGTTTGCTAACGATTATCAACAATAATTGTCTACGCATTCGTTTAATTCGTTTCGCCTCGTGGTATTGAACGTTTAACTTGTCATTTATTTTAAAATAGAACGCGTGTATGATACGACACGACTTTCCATTTCATTTGACACATTTATAAATCACTACAAAGATCCGACAACGATTCGCGATATATGTATGTACTTTTTTTTTATACGTGGGGAAATCCTCGTGGACACCCCGCCGCTCTTCTGGGAAACGGCGGGTTAGTGTTGGGCTTATCGACTAAAACCCCACGGTGGCCCGCCTGATGCTCAACAGGGGTGCTTCGGGACCTCTTTCGAATCGCTGCCGGAGCACTGCTGCGTCTTCTTCCATTCTGAGGCAGGCATTCCTTAGGAATTTGGACATTGAGAGGCGCCACCCTCAATGGGCCGTCGTGCAAATCCGAGGAGACCTCAGAATCTCCTCGGCGTGACGACCCCTGTAACCACCTAGGGAGGCGCAACGCCGCCCTTCGGCGCGGAACCCTGCAAGGGTGAGAAGTTCTCACCCTTGTCTGCAGGTATTCCCCGAATACTCCATATCCTGCGAGCACCTGCGTCATCCGGAAGGATAACGGGAGCCTTCCGTGGTCCCTCCAAGCCTCCCAGTTGGGAGGACCGATCTAACAGCCACAGACTTGATCTTCGGCTAGTAGGTCGGAGCAACACCGCTCCCATACCTCTCGCCTAGCTTCCCCTCGAATCTCGAGTCGCCCGAGCCCGGGCCTCTCATGTTCTCGTACGCCCTTCGAAGCGCCAAGGCCTGGAACTCGAACGGACGAGACGCTACCAGGACAGACGCCGACGCATGAGATACCGTCCGGTATCCCCTTATGGTCCTGATGGCGGTCGTTCTATGTAGACTCCTTAGCAAAAGCAGACTGCGACGACTCGCCATCCGATCCCCTGCCCACACCGGACCCTCGTACAGGACCGGAGAACGGACGAGTCCCTCGTATAGTCGGCGCACTCCGATCTCGCACCCACAGATTGTTCGGCAGCAGGCCACATAAGGCGTTGGCTGTCGATGGTGAGGCCCAGATATTTCATCCAAAGCCCCACCTCGACATCCTCCCCTTTTATATCCAAACACAGGCCAGGCGAAGGAGCTCCCCTACGCGGCCAGTCGTAGAACCATATAGCTTTCAACTTGGCTAGGGAGACCCTGAGGCCCAGCCTGCGTATAGCACGCTCCACGCAAGTGAAGGCGAGCTAGCCGTGACGCGGTGTCTCGTGCCACCAGCGTCCCCCAGCCAGGACCAACGCGAAGCCAGCGTAACACATCATGCCTGTGTCCGGGGACACGAAGCGGCATGGGACAACGAAGCACCGCGTCGTAGCCGATGATCCACAGAATCGGTCCCAAAACAGAAGCCCGCGAAACCCCGCGCCGGTGTACCCGACCCACCTGTCGCTCAGGTGGCGTTTGACGCGCAATAAATGCCTGGCCACTCGAGGTGATATTTGATCGGATACCAGGCTACCTTCGCGTGAACACCACGCGTAATACCGGTCGTTGTTTTATATTTTAATACTATATGGAAGGTGAATCGGAATTGTAGCGAACGTCGCCCATATTCGTCCATAAAGTCATTAACAATCTGTCAACTACGATAAAATTGTTTATGACCGACTCGTAGACTGCGAGATTCGGTCTGATACGAACGAACCGGTTGACTTTTGGATATATGACTGTTGTTTCGAGGGTACTGATTTTTTTTATCACGTAAAAATTTAACTCGTCGTGTCTACTCGCGAAATAAACTATAATCGATACTCTTGACGCTTTAACGATGCTTTCAAATTTCAAAGTGACGAAGCATCGTATCGTTCGGTGTTATAAAACCGAAGCATGTGTGAAGCAAAAGAGACAAAACAGGCGTTGCAAAATTTCCAATTATTTAATTGAAGAATCGTGTCTTATTACCTTGACTTTCTTTGGAAAACATAATCAACGCATCTGGCGAAAAAAAAAAGATAATCACTTGGAAGAAGTGGAAAGAAGAAGCATGCAAAGAAACGCGAACGAGGAATTTCATATCGCTCGTTGCGAGATCTTCGTTTCATTAGTTCTACGCTAATTCGAGTTCGTTAAACTCGATATTTTTGCGCTTCGATGCATCATCGTTTATCACACCAGTTGGCAATGCGGAGAACGAAGATAGGTCCGAGTTGAAATTAAAACTCACAGTGACGCGCAAACCCGACCATCTACCGATCTTCTTTACTTTCTCGTATCTCGCACTCCAATTTCTATCTCGTTCTTTCCTATCCCTTTTCTATCTTCGTTTCTTCCGTTTTCTTTTTAACTTTCATTTATATCCAATGGTTTATTTTCTGCTTCATTTATAGCCGCTGCATCGACCATCCTTATCGGTTTAACGTCATTCCGTATCCTTTGTTCGCTTTCTTTCGTTTATTTTTCTACTTTTTCACGTGCTCCGTCGATTTCGTCCGCGCTTCTATGCCCATTGTGCCTTTTTTTCTTGCTTCGCAGTCTCTGTTGTTGCATTAGATTCTCTCAAAGTTGAACACGGAAATGTAATAATAAGGACGCTGCGCTACGCTGTCTGAAAGTGCCCATAGAAACCGGACTTTAATTAGAAAAAGGTGATCGTTCGTTCTTTTGCCATTATTCTCATTGTCTCTCTGCGTTCGCCCGACCATCTGTCGCAGATAATTGAAGGCGATATAAAATACTCTCCACCGGCATTTTTCGATTCGTCATCGGACGATACGATAGAAACGAACCATTTCTGTTGGAAGATGTCGCGATGTATAGTATCCTCTGTGTGCTTTCAGCTTTCATTTTCAATTGCATACGTGTAAGTGACAGAGATAAATGAACGTTCTGCCGTCGATACGAATACGAATAACGTACTATAGTAAATAGCTATTCGAATCTATAGATTCCTATATTTTTATCGTTATCTCTGCTTATTTTTCATGAAGTTCCTTGTGGCAAATATTAAATGCGGTATAAATTATACGAAATAGCCACAGGTTTTTCGTTATTAGTCTGGTCGATGCGTCGAATAAATAATAATTTGTCAAACGTCGCCTGTTAACGTTAAATTAGCTTTTATCTGTCGTGTGATAAAACGAGTAGCATCGACCGCATGGATATCTGTTCTTCAACGGATCGCAAACAACGCGCGAAAAAACAAAACCTTGCCGCTTTGAAACTTGGGAAATGGGATGCGGCGTTGGCTTCTCTTCGGGCCGCTTCGCGAAACTTGACTGTCGCAGAGCTTACCGGGACTAGAACTAACAACAAATTCCTTCTTAATGTCTTTTACATAGGCACTGACTACGTTTCGTATATTCAACGCCGCTTCGGATAAATACCAAACTGTTTCTTGTAGTTGACATGGTTTTGTTAATTTAAAAGAACGCCGTATAGGGAATGCCGTGCGAAAATTGGACAAAAACGTGGACACAAATTTTGCATGAAAACGAAAAATTTCCAATATCTCTTGGTTCGCGATTCGTTAACGTTTTCGAATCCTAGACACACGAGATTCGGAGAAAAGCCAAACGGTATTACGTTCGTTCACCAGGCGTCTCCGATACCACCCTGTCCGTCATTTCTATCGCGTAACGCTATGCCGAGAATTCCGGAAATTTTAGCTACTTGCTTAGCTCTCAGGGAACGTCGTCTAGTTTTGCGATTCAGTTGCGAGGAATGCAACTTCTTTGGGTTTGATAAAGCTAACTATATTTATTCTGCGAATAAATTCGCAAGAAAACGATAATGGCAATATTTTTGACATTAATTAGTAACGTGTTTCGATAGTGTATGTCGTTATTTTATATACTTAGCCCTCTGTGCACCGAAACGCGAATCTAAAACGAATCCATCGGGTTGTAAAATCCGATTATACAACGTGACGATGTTGATCGATATGCTACGCGTCAAGGTAATGAACCGTAACTAATTTGTATTTAGAACTTGGTTTATCAATGGGTATGCGTATTTACGGAGTGTACCAAGAATCGTCGTATACGTACGTGCATACGCATATAGAATTTGAACGCAAACATATATGTAAACTAATCGGTTGACTACTAAACAAGGAAATACAGTATGTAATTATTTCATCTTAAGAGAAAATAAACTGTTTCAATTCGTAGAAGACGGTCATGGAGGATCGATATGAGAAGGTATTAAATATCGCTTCTAATCGGTATTTACCATTAATTCTTCGATTTTCATATGAGTAATGTAACTGCACATCCGTCAAAGCGTCCGTTTCAACAACTTATCTCCATTGTTATTCTTTGTTAGACTTGCCACCGGTGATTCAATTTGGTTATTCAATAATATGAAACTATACGAAAAATATAACGCGTAGTTAGAGTTGTTCCTCCAAACGTTTTTACGTTAGAATAAATATGAAATTTATTTGCAAGTAGTCGGGGTAATTTGATTTTGAATGTTTACTCGAAAGAGGCTTTGCATTGTATTTGGCCGGTGGGCCGTCACGTTTGCCAAGTTGAAGTTAATACATAATTGCAGGCTCGATTAGATGGACTGGATCGGTTTGAACGTTTGACGGAACGGTTGAAAATTTCGCTTGTATTTACCATTGCCGTGGAAAACGGAAGTAGCACGGGCGGCGAGCTGGAGCGCGGGCGCGATATTTATCGATGAGGAAGTAGAGCGGAAAAACGAAGAAAGACGTAGAAAATTTGTTGTTTGCCGTTCTCTCGCGGTGCTGCCGGTGTTTCGCATCTCTGGATGAAATGTTGCCGCCTCTGCTTCCTCGACCGTTCCTCGCCCTTTGTCTTCGCTCTTTATCGTATTTCACCGAAGCTATAGCTCGAGGCTCGAAGACTCGCGTTTTATCGTGTCACGAGTATGCAAGAAGCAGTTTCGATTCTACGTTTATTTACGGACGTCGTATCGTATTCTTTGACGCGTCTCGCCAATCAATTCTCGACGCGACGCGACGTACGACGCCATGAAAATAATGGCTCGACGTTTCACGCCGTTATTAACGACGACTAACGAGATGGAAAATATCAAAAGATACGTTTTGTATCCTCGGAATGACATCTATCCGTTTGAAATTGAAATGGTCTTTTTGCAACGATTACTTACCGAGTTATATTAGCCAGAAATCTTGGAAAATATTTGCCCTTTTAGCGGAAAAGAACAAAGAATTGAATTTTTGAACGTGACTGGTTACTCCGCTAGGCTTTTCAATTACTGTCGCGGAAGGAGCCGAACCGTAAAAGTTTTAAGTACTTTTTCTACGAGCTACGCTAAAGCTGCATTCATAAGGCGTAGGAACTCTGAAGTGCAGGAAGGAAGCCGTTGGTACGAGTAGAAGAGGACGAACCGGAAAGGGGAGTGAAACGCTCTGCGAATTTTCTCGCAATCGAAAAACTTTCCTAAAGGTTGAGCTTTAATTAATTTAATTGACAGAAAGACAGTGTATTTATTGGAAAATACCAGATACAGGAAACAGTTTCGGCTTGAAACACATGGATAGCCTTGTTAATCTGTGATTTATCTGTGACAAAGGACTCGGTAATAGAACAGTTAGTTAGCGCGACTTTCGGAAGCGTGCTCGAACATATGTATCCGCTAAACTCGATGAAACCGCGCCAGAGAATGGGTCAGAGAATACCACTTTAGTCCAGGATGATCTAGAAATTTTCCTCGTTTTCGACCGTCTTTCGTCGATTTATCGCATTTAACACTTGTTCGACTATATTTGTGATTCGACCACGGATTCGACTCTTTTGCGTTAAAAACCGACGAGTAAAATATATATGTAAATATACATGTTATCAACGATACACTGGCCTGAATGATACAAGACAGGACTTGCTTCTCAATTGCTTTAATCGAGCAATTGGTCTTTGGGATCAATTACCAGATCGTTTCTATTCTATTCTGTTCTATTTCTGGAAATACTGTTCTCGTACAATATCCCATCTTTCTCGATATTTGTATCGTTCTAAGGAGACGATTCGAATCGTTGTAAGGAGACGATTACCATTTTTGAAGATCGAAGCGATAATAAGAAAAACGAAATCTTTTTGCAAACGTAAGGTTAAACGATCGGTGCAACTTTTCGCGCAATTTACTCGTGTATGGTGTGTTGGAATTAAGAAAACCGCGTAATGGTATAGATAGAACGATGAAAAAGAAAGAGAAATAGAAACAGTTATCGATCAATTTCCTTCGATTAATACGTCGGAAGAATGATAAACGAGTTCGCATCATACTTGAGAGGAATAAAACGGCTAAATAGCAATAGAAAATAGCGTTTGTCGAATCGCCAAGTTAAACCGGACGAGTGGAATAGTAAATATCATTCGTTAGCTAATATATACGCGAATATAATCGATATATTGGTGTATTCATGCAAGAACCGGTGATCGTACAATACATATATTTCCGTTAATATAGAAACGTTAACGGTCGGCTATCGCACATTGCACATTCATCCGGAGTAACTAAATAGAGTGAATCGTTTCAAAATAAAAACTTTGCCTGTTTTGTTTCAAAAATCGGCGGATAAATGACTCGATTTGTACAGAAGAAAAGACGCAAAGCAGTTTTACGTCTTCGTTTCTCGTTTCTCATTGTTTTTCGTTTAAAATTGATATTAAGATATTCAGTTTTCTTTGGTTGTTTTTTCTTTCTTTTTCATCTCAAATGCCTTCACGCTTTACTCCTTCGATATCCCAAGTATATTACCGTCCATAAATCCATTTCCATATGCTTTTATATTTTCCATATTTTCCATATTTTCTCGCGTAGAAAGTAAATGTATCTTCGCTCGTATTTTCGCTCTTTTCAGTTAACGCACACCAAGCAACTCTAAATCTCATTACATCTCGGAAATTCTCCCAAGTGTTCAGCAGTCAGACATCTTTTGCTACGTACGCGCAGCACTAGAGATCGAAGCATCTTCGGGTGATGTTGCGATTAACAGCTAAACGCTCGAAATGGTTGTAACGAACGCGTAAATCTCGTCAGCAACGTTAGAACGTTTCAGACTCATTTTTTGTTTGCGCAAGCGCGTATAGACGTCTCGAACAACTAGGCATCTTTTGGGGTTCTTCCTTACAAAACCATTATAAAATCCACTCGATAGAGCAGACATCGTCGTATGTATTTCGAGCAACGTAATGATAGAAAATATACTTTTTTGGGGGGCACTCTAGTATCTTTCACTGTATTGAACAAAGATCTACGGATCTAACGTATTAACTCTGATTGGTGACTTATACGGATTGCGAAAGAAGGGAGGAAGGGTCATTCGTTGTAACAACCACCGTTAAAGAATGATAAATCTTAAACGCAGTTTGCATCGTTGCTTTTCCATCACATACATCGTAAATGCCACGTCGAATTTTCGCCGATCGAGATCTGATTTGCAAAATGATGAAAGAAGTACAGATGTAAATAATTTAATCGGTCGTCGGCAGTGTAATCCCTCTTGTAAACGCGATTACTTAATCGTTTGAGATCGATAGAAAAACACGCGATTCCCGCCATTTAGCAAACAGAGAGTATAGACGATGTTAATAAAATTTCTAACACAATGGTGACAACGCGTAACTCGAACGTTGTACAAGAGCACCCGCCAGTCGATAAATATTTAGACTCTGTTCGCCGTTTGGAAGCCGTATCGAACGTCGGTTTCGTACTCGGACGTATTTTCATTCGGGTTTATGCGACTAATTTCACACGAGTCAATGTCCCTGATACGTCATTGCGAACGAGCATAACCGAGATTTATTCCATTTGAGAGGGAATGGGAAAGAGCGGAATTCGAGGGAGATTCGAATTGCAGTGCCGAACGCGATGCGTTCGTTTCTCTTTAATTGTCACTTATATCGCGTTAATATCGCCTTCAGAGCCAGAGAGTCGGCAAAAATCGATCGAGAATATTCGATGAAACTTTGTACGCCTACGAACACTCGCGGTTGTGAGCGGGTTGACGGAGGAAAGGAGTCGCAGGCCGGACAGTTGATTATAAGGTGTACCGTATGAATTTATTGGATGCGTCACTATTAAGAGACTGTCCGTTCTAGATACGATACAAGATATCGGCTGTTACGTCGTGTCCGATGGTCAGACCACGATCCTTGAACTTCGTAAGGCGGAAGACGCCCGTACTCTACGACTTACTGTGCGTATATGACTTTGTCGTGTTCGGCGGTCGGACCACGACCCTCGAACTTCGTATGTCTTCGTATGAACTTCGAACGGTTCGGACTGTTCGTATGTAACTACCCTGTCGTGTCCGGCCGATTGGACCACGACCGTTGAATTTCGTGAGACGGAAGAGAACCGTACTCTACGACCGACTGGTTTGAATCTGATTGTCGCGGCCGGTGGTCGTACCACTGCTCCTACCGTGCGTGGTGGCCAGACTACGACTCTTGGTTCTCGTCCGATTTTCGCCACTTTGGTTTTCGTAAGATGGAAAACAACAGCTATCGATGACTGATTTCTCGCATTTGCCCGGCTGTCGGTCGCTTAAGATGTGGGGTAAAGGATAAAAGTTTGCTCGCTTTATGGAGTAATTTACGACACTGTTGCCAAAAGTGGCAAAGAGATGTCAAACTTTTCCGATGTTCTCGTAACGAAGACACGATGCCTTCAAACGTAAAACGTAAAATGTAAGACCAGTTTTACCAAAAAACGTTTCGTCTTCCGTCAAATTGCTGTTTGACCCGATCCGAGAATAACGATGCCTTTGTGTTTACGAAAACAAACATTCGCGCGAGTAATTAACGAGTAATTAACGAGTTGTTAGAAATTATCAGTGACAGTTAATAAGTGGAATAACCCGTGTAAGTTATCACCGGTTTGTACGTTCGAGGCTTCTTGTTGCAGAGCTTGTTCCAACGGCTATTAATTACGCAAAAAAGGTAATTTCCGAGAGTCAGCTGGCCGCAACATTAATTAGCCAACTAATGTTAATCCGGTGCTCCTAAACTAATTTAATTAAAGCCTCCCGCTGCATTCCACGCTTCGCGGCTAACAACGTGCCTTCATCTGCATCGAACTTGCGCTATTGTTCGCACTGCTGCTATGCCCTAAATATTTCCCTTGCGATCGACATAAGGCGATCTTCGATAAGACGACATATCGTTTTACCTTTTATACCGTTATGTTTACTCGGATCTTTGTTCTTTTTCTTCTCGTGTGTGCCGTTACCGTGAACGAAAGGTTTGTGCGAAAAACGACTTTCGTCGAGTTTCGTCTTTCTTTCAAAGAGAAAAGAAGGAAGAAGAAACAAGGTAGAAATAAAACGTGTCTCTCGTGCAAAAGCATTATTCCGTTGAACCTAGGCGAGCATAGTGTGCGAGTAGATAGCTGCCTAAATAGTTAAATTAGTTGGTGGTAGCCAAGCAGGCAGGATTGGCACGTGCAACTAGGTCAATTGATTCCTCCTCCATCGTTAATATCGTCTCCTAGCTAACTGCTACTGCTTGATCCAATCGATAACAATAATTTGTCGTCGACGATGCCATTTAAAAAAGCTTTCTCGACATCGCGGACAACGTTGTTAGTTTACGTGAAAAGTGCGTTTAACGATATGCTTCTTCTGACTAAATGGATACTATTTGTTACACGTATATGTCGGATCGGTTGCAATATTTTGTCCCGGACATCTTCCTAACGCGCTTAATACGAATGTTTTCCACGTGTATGCGTTTAAGTACGTCGCATGCATTGTTTACAAGCTTCTGGACTTTATTCCAAACCTTCTTATCCGGCAATACGCGAGCCAAGTTCTCAACGATGCCAATTTCACGAGAAAAAAAAACGTCTTTCATTTTATCTAGCCAAAATCCCCGAACGGTACAAATCACCACGTAGATCAGGAACCACGTCGCACAGGATTGTATAGTTTGATAGAGATAGAGATAGAGATAAAGAGAGAGAGAGAGAGAGAGAGAGATTGATAGAGATTGTGTAGTGTATAGCGTATAGTGAGTAATGTATAGGAAGGACGTGTACCGAGACAAGCCTATTTTCACCATTCACTCGCAGTGGTATATTCTTTGCTTTCCCCGGGCGAATTTTGGTAAACAACCAAATTAATTTCGTGCAAAGAGAGAAAACAAAGAGAGAGAGAGAGTGAGAGAGAGAGAGATTTATTTTTATCATATACGCATTCATCGTATCTTTATACGACGTAACACCGTATTCCATCATATCGACGCTGCTAAACGATTCACTAATAGCAATGAAATATCGGAAACTGAACGTGTATCGTCTGCGTGGCTGTATCAAATATCCAAGGCTGTTAAAATACCTTATTTTAAAGTCATTATTTTAGAATATTTTAGAGAACGATAGAATCGTTTAGGTAAATAGTCTTTTCATCGATTTGCGCGCTGTATGATCTCGATCAAATTTTAACTCGATAAGATTATACGTGGAAATATTAAATGCTATATCTATTGTCTGTAATAAGAAAACTTAATACGTATAATAATATGTAGATCGTCACGTTGGTAACGTTATCTGTAACGATATTATATCGAGTTTCATTAGCGCGATAAATTTGTATCTTTGAGCGATAAACGTGCACGATAAACGCACTATAAAATCATATCGTTCGAGATCACACGAATAGGACATTTACTCCGTTACGATAGATGCAATGTAAAATCGACTGACGGATTACGTTACTCTCGTCGTCTCTGCGTTTTCTTCTCTCGATAACTTCTGCGCTCGTTTCGTTTTTTCATGATCTTTCTCCCTTTCTCTCTGCCTGCCTATCTATCCGTCTTTCGCTCTGCTGCCATTTTCTTTCTTTTTTTATTTCTATGCATATAATGCGCATGCGTGCAGATAAGATTGATCGCAAACGCACCATGTGTCCATCGTACATGTTCATAAACCATAGAACGAGGGATCCATCGCATCGGTTCGTGGCGAGTTACGCCCCTCGCAACCACGATGTTTCCTGTGGATAGAACCAGCTACCGGAAACCGGTTCCTCTCCGGACAGAAGGGAGCACATGCCCGAGTCAATAGATCGATGCCAGACGCAATTTGACCGACTGCTACTGCTGCTACGTACTACATACTGCTACTGCTACTGCTACTGCTACTGCTACTGCTACTGCTACTGCTACTGCTACTGCTACTGCTACTGCTACTGCTACTGCGAAAGACGCACGTAGCGGGGATTCATTGAATTTTATTCGGTCCTCGCCGAGTTCGATAATGGCGAACAAAGACACGCTTCGTCTCTTCGTTTCGCTTCTTCGCTGAAATCCTACGAGAATTTCCACGTGATTATTAACGCGATTCCCATGCCGGGAACGTCTTCCGCGAAATCTTTTCGATCATAACCCGAGGCAATGAAATTAGAAAATTTCTCTGATCCCTTAAATATCCTATCGATACGTTCTATATCTTTTCGTAAATCGGATAACAACTTTTGCATCCTGTACTCGAGGATATTTAGTCCAGGATCTAACCGTACTACTAAACGCAGTTTCTTTTCGAAAGCGATCCACATAGTCACGCTGCAACGTTTAATGGTGCTTCTCTTGTTTGCCAAACTACATACAAAGACGCGTATTTGAGTAAATGCTGTTGGAGGAAACCAGTGTCCTTCGAACGACGGGTTCGCATCGTAAACCGTAGAGACTTCTCTTGCCACGGGATACGATTTGTATTCTCGAAGGAGGAAACGACGTTCAGAAACAAAATCTTTACCAAAACATTGGAGCAAACCGATCCCCGACCAGCTGATCAGGGAAGCATGTTGCTTTTTGTAGCGTTTTACAGAGAAGATTCGATGGAGCACGATCGGAACGCGGAAACACGATCTCCAACGTCGAATCGACCAAACCATCGTAGCGTTTAAATGACCTGAAAATTTGATAGAACGCGTGCATGTATCTTTGCCGTGGTCGAGTTATCGAAGCTGTACGTTACTCCGGAGTAAACGAGAAATGGAAATTTCCCCGTTCGGATTACACGATTACGCTAATTTAAAGGTAACGCCGTCGCAACGTCGTATCGGCCCAATTACGCCCACGATGCACATCGGGTACAATGCCGACCCGTGCGTGGTGACCCACTTACCTCGATTCTTTCATCACCTTGATCGCGTTAATCCAATTTCGCAACTGATATCAACGTAGGTTTATGCTATTTTACGACAGCATCTCCTTATCGTTTCGTTCGTCCGTACCTGTGGAAATTGGAGAAAAATATCTAAACTTCTCTTTGTAATTTCTGCACAAATGTTAGAGCGTCGTATAACCAAAGTATGTATGCACGAGAAAAAGAAACGAGAGATGTTTCTAAATTCAAAGTGTTCGGTATATTTCTATCTTCGATACAAGTATCTTCTATTTTAGTATATTTTTCCGTAAACGCTAATTTTACACGACTACGTTCCACCGTGTTTTTAACGTTATTACGATGTCCTTTTTTTGCTTTTGTCTCTCCTTTCTTCTTTTTTTTTTTTGTCGTGGTACAAGGGTTCGGAGGAAAAGCGTTCGTTGGAAAATTGAAAGTCGCGACGACCATTTCACGTTTCTCAATCCCATCGTTCCACGTTTCTCTGCGCTTTCAGCATATTGCTGCCGCCTTTTCTGTCGTAGGCATCCGTTAGGTACGCGTTACCCAACGTACTCTTTCTGTCATTCGGATTAAAAGTTAAACCCACCGTCTGCAGCGAACCGTTACGAGATTTATACGATTTAATGAAATGTTAGCTTCTTTTCGTATTAGTTTCTATAAGATTACGTAAGAGCCAAGTTTGTACAGAGCGATGGTTGTGTCTTCCATAAAACGTAGTTTTCCGTGAAATTCGTAATAAAGTTGTCGGTTTCTCCGAGATCTTAATGCGAATTTTACGTTAACGCCAGCGATAGCAAATTATTAAGTTTTCCATTTCGAAACGATGACTGGTTATCGAACTTGGACCGTTCTCTTTTGACTTTATTTCGCGCGATCATATACCTTGTGGAACGCGTGCAACTCGAAGATAACGATAGTAAACGAAGTAACGTTGCGTTCTTCTGACCGATACTAACTCTCCAATTTCTCGCAATTAATTCTCAGATATTTTCTTTCCCGTGCCTTCTTCTGTCTCGTTTCGTCGAAAAGCGACATTCTATCTTCCTTTTCTTCGCGAACGAACCACGCGACGATCTTCGTTGACAAGTCAGCCATTGCCAATAACAGAAATCCATCTTTCGTAACAACGTATTTGGAATTTTCCCTGTCGTTTGTTCTTCGAATTTTGGAATTCTATCCTATGTCCGTGTCTAGTTCGGATTCCGATAAACGGGTGTATTAAAGCTATTCGCAATATATATTTGCGTATATAGTTCATTAGGACATTACTCGTCGATGCAAAACTCTCGCTCTTGGTTGCATGTAACGACCACTCGTTTCGTATAAACTTTCGCTTTGGTTTGCCTCTATACGCTGAATTAGCAAGCATCTTTGCACTTGTTAAGCAACGAAGCGTCACGATTATTGACCGGGTTACAGGACTATATGGACGGAGTTCCTTCGAGTGCCAGAAATATCTGACGCGTAAAACACGAGCGATATTTCTGTTTTTAACGAAATTAATTATGGATGAAACTTACTTTCTACGAAAAATGCAAGTCTATGACTTCCCGGTTTTATAAACCGAGCGCGGTTTATAAAAAAAAATCTATTTTTACGCGATAGTAATACTCTTCGACTCTTAAATGATTTTCATATTCGCTGTAAAAAAAATTTCAGTACAGTACGCGTATTGTATATACTAACCATTTCGAAATTTTGCACGTTGATGGATAATATAACGCTCTGGTGTGTAATATAGAATTTATTTTGCAGAATTATTGAATAAGCTGTTAATTACTTCAAGTGGAATATTGTCCTGGAAAATTGCTTTACTTTTTCACTTGAAATCTCGATCATTGATCGCAATGTTAAATTCATGCCAGATTCAAATTCAAACTGAATTTAATTTCAGCCTGCTTCAAAGCGAATCCACTCGTTATTACTTTATTTGATTGAATATAAATGGCGTACTTTCGTTCAAGTATCTTGTTTGAAAAGTTAGCTTACCGTCGTACTTTTTGTAACGGGCAAATTAACGAATAAAAGGAGACGGTAATTATTTGGAACAGCTCTCGTTCACAGCTGCATATGCCAGATCGTAACAAGCGTCTTTGAAAATTCTACTTCAAGACGACACGCGATGCACGCTCGTAAAAATTTAATCCAACGCCGCATCGTATCAATCTCACAAGTGGACAAACGGTGTCCGATTTTCGGACAAAAGTTTTATTCTTAAAAACTCCTCGCTCGCTCGCTCACCTGCGGGATCGATATTGGGTTGGACTAGATTTTTACGAGCGAGCAATTCGCGCGATGTCGAAGTAAAATTTTCCAAGTCGCTTCTTACAGCCTTGCATATACGGTTGTGAATGAGATCTTCGATTTAAATTCGACGACGACATAATTTCGGTAACTCTTTATAACTCGTAACTCGTAATAGTGAAAATATTTCCAGTTATATAGCGTTAATAATAAAATGTACTAGTAAATATAAGCAAATATAACTTTAAATCGAATGCAATTTAATTTAAACCTAATCGAAAAGCCAGAAATCTGGATCTCTTTAAGTGCGTACATATAAAGGATATAACACGTATAGGAGAAAGATGTTCAGAACGATAATCTTGATAACATATTTCAAGGTAAATGAAATCAGTGAGATCGTCCGTGTTCCAAATAATTACTCAATTAAGTGAATCAAGTTAAGTGAGAATCAGCTATATATAGTCTTGTACGGTGAATGATGTATCGATGCGCTAACAAGTTACGAGAAAGTTTAAATGTACGACGAAAGCGTATTTTACATAGCGAAGAAAGTTCGGAATGGAAAGGAATAAAATTCACAGCGAATCCTACTTGATGAAGTTCAACGATTCGTGTTATTCCCCGCATCGTTCAACGAATGCCTTCGAAAGTATGGTTAAAGACCAGTTTGAAGCATCGCCTGTTCGTTTTTCTGTGTTACAGCTCGTCGATTGAACGAATATATCCGCCACTACGAACCTCTCTCTTATCCTACCGAAGAGGTCCACCGAGGTCACTTGAGGGCCAAGAGGTCGGTTACCCGCGACAATTCCGTGACTCTGAAGTTTCGTTCGCACGGAAGGGACTTCCACATCCGACTGAAGCGAGATCTGGCTACCTTTAGCAGTAACTTAATTATCGAAGGCCCTTCCGGTCAAACGGAAGACCTCGATACCTCGCATATTTACCAGGGCCACTTGGTTGGTAAGTTCCAGCTTTGATCGTTCTTTTCTCACTTACGCGTTTCTGCGATCGGATTTTCAATCAGCGCTGAGACGATAATTTGCGATAATTCCTTCGGTCTATGTATACGTATACGTATACGTATACGTATACGTAATAAAGACGGGAAGGAAAATGCTGAAACAAAAATGATAAAAGTAATTGCTTTGAAAATCATTCGTCTAGTTTACGACTGGTTTTTTCGAAAATTGCACAAGTGTCGATAGCTTGCTCCCTGGCGTTTCAGAATAGAACATTTCGCATGTTGCTCCACTTATCCATTGATATTGAAATGTGAACAGAAACGCGATTCCCAGTGAGAAGGTTATCGAACTCTACGTGGAAATTACGGAAGATGCGTGTAGAGTGAAGGTGCGCGCGGTGTCGATGGTCGCAGACGATGGTGCACGATGTACGCGAAAAGAACGAAACAGCCAGTAAATAGTTGTGAAATACGACGCACCACGGAATATGGTCTAACAGTCGTGAGATTCCCTATACCTATGCCTATAGCTACAGCGTAAATCACGAGCTCCTTGCTCCTTACGCGTGCGCTGTTACATTGTAAAACTTTATTCTGAAACGAGTCAGTACCGTTTTACGGTATAGTCCGAGCGTTGTATCTGCTCCTAAGCCAGTCGCGATTCGCGCGCGATACCAGGTGTGGCACGCAAAAGTGCGTGTACGTACTGGCTGAGATCTTTATTTCCACTCTAATAATTTACAGGAGTTCGTGCAAAGGAGGACGTTTTAAATTATAGATCGGCTCGCTTGTTGGAACGGTTTATCTTTCGCTTTTGCACTTGCGACCCTCGGCCACCTGGTTACGTCTAACCGTGGTCCGCGTTTACCGTGGACCGGGAGCAAGCGGCCAAATCTCTTACTTCGATTTTTAAAGAGAAGAAGAGAAAAATCTATCTTAAAAATTGCTGACATTCAGCGATACTCGACCACGAGGTTTTCTTCCATTTTATCAAAGTGGATAGGAAAAACCGGTTGACATGGGTCCGATATAACGTTTCTTCCGATGTAAATATTTATTCCTCTGTACGACGCGACGGAGAAAACGAAATTAAACGCTGCACGATCTTCTCCATGGTGCAGTATTCTATTTTTTAAAAGAAACGAAATGCATATTCCGATCGCGTTTAAAGCGATATCACTTAAAATCTTGAAACATACTTGCAACGCTTGAATATTACGATTAAAAAAAAACTTGTATATTTTCGTATTATTCGAAACA
Source organism: Bombus huntii (assembly GCF_024542735.1). Classification (NCBI taxonomy): domain Eukaryota; kingdom Metazoa; phylum Arthropoda; class Insecta; order Hymenoptera; family Apidae; genus Bombus; species Bombus huntii. Next base: position 303,074 of record NC_066247.1, read on the forward strand.
GCGAGAAGCAGCTAAATTTATCGCATTTGATAATTACACAGTTCGAAAGATTAATTATATTTAACGAGCCGAACGCTGAAACTTGGGAGACCGCATTACGAACATTTGTCGAACATTTGTCGGAAATATCTCTATAGTTGACCATCATTGTTAAATATGTAGGACCGTTATTATTTCCAGGTGAACCTGGCAGTCACGTGTTCGGAAGCATCAGCGACGGTGTTTTCCACGGAAAAATCATTTCGCCTCGCGGTGGCGCGTGGTACGTGGAAAAGGCGCACTATTACTTTCCGCCGCACGAGATAAATGACACGTTACATTCGGTCATTTATCACGAAAATAACGTCGGGGACCCATACGCCCATCTTCGAAAAGGTACGTCGAATTTTTTCCGTCTCCTTTTTTCTTGCTTTCTCCGTTCGGTATATTTTTCTCTTAAATAATATTATCGTCATAAAAATCGCTCCGATCGGTCCAACGAACAATTTTAGACCAGATATATCGTTATATTAGATTTGTCGAGCGAAGAAAAATCGAACGAAAAATGACGGTAAAACTTTTTAGACTAACGAACAGATCTAATTTTACACGATTATTACGATTAACTAACTACGCTAACCACGCTTCGAGTAAGTGTTGTAATGCATCATTCGATCTAATTAAACGCAATAACTAATTTTAATTACACAGCTCGCATTTCCACGGCAGATTAAAACGGCAGTTTCACATACCTCTACCTTCGATAAAACGTAAATCTCCCGCGTCCTTGTTAAAAATCTTTACGCGTTTTCGAAGCACAGTGAAATTGGTCGAGTGGCAAATTTGTTTACGTGAATGTGCAAACGGTATTAAAACGAAATCTAAAAACGACGATCGATAGTATTTGTATATACTTGCATGGATAATTCTGATGACCGTGTATATCGCGCAATTGGGTAACGCAATTAACCGCGTCCACGAAGCGAAATAATGGAAATACGACGCACGTTAGTCGAGGAATCTCCGAAAGGAAGGCCGCTCTATCTTGTATCTCGATCTAGCCTAGCTTCTTATGCTAAAATATAGTACGTAGACCGCCAGTGGTAAAGATTGGCGTACCATTCTTACCATCAACGTTGTACAGGTTACACGTACCAAGATCGTAATGCGATAATAAATATCGATCAAACTTTCGAAGGAGCAATAAAGTGGTAAGAAGATAAGCTCTTTACTGGACATAAACAATTACATAACGGTGCATAAGACGGATCAGAGCTGTACGAAACTAAACGACGGGCCATAAAATAAGCACGAAATCGTTAAAATAAATTTTAATCTCTGATACGACTTGTTTCTGCAGCAAATTTATTTACTTTGTTATTCCGTGAGAGCGATCGAGCGCCGTTTGAAATATCAGCGTGATAGCGCTTTCGTCTTTAATCGTATTGCCGTGTCGCTTGTTCTTATCAGCGTTGAGAATAAGTCACAACTAGTCAATTCTTTGCACAAATTTTTCCGTCATAGATATATCCGTTCGAACGTGCGTCTATGTACGTATATCAGAATGCAACTTTGTTTCCTGCGAAATCCGGTTGACTTCTAACAATCTACTCGATACTCGGTACTCGAAAGTAGAAAGATTTATTTTTATCCAAAGCTTTATTTCCACTTATATTCCGTTCTAAAATACTAAATGTCAATATCGTGTTAAGTGATTTTAAACAACTTCCTTACGCTATAATACCTGAACGAGATCGTAATATCTACTTGTTGGTTCTTTCGATCGATTTTATTTACCCACTTACGTCGTACAAAGATAGATAAGATAGAGAAAGATAAACGGAGAGTCGCGCGTAGAAATTTCGTTAGGAAAAAATGGCGTGTTGCGGCGGTTGACAAAAGCCGGGTAGCCGCGAGTAGAATGCGGAAGAAAGGTTCGGCGATAGAAAAGCACGGCGCCTCTTCTCCGTGGCTCTAAACATAGAGCGCGTACCGCCTCTATAGATCCGACGGACAGGTCGCGTTGACGCGAATGCATACATATTCGCAACGGCGCCACGCGACCCTGCGTTTACACACTTGGACGGACAGCACCCCTTTGCCACGCGACGTACACAGGTTTCTCCCTTTCTCGAACCGACGGACTAAACAGTCGGCGTTACGAGCCATCCTTAAAGGAGCACCCAGCCGTGTACAGTTTTTAAGCGAATCGCCTTAACGACACACGCTGGTCTGCGTAGCCGACTCTGAATTGCGCGTTCGTGAATAGAGGCGCACGCAGACACGCGTCGCGCACGCTAGTTAGAGAGTCAAATTCAAACAAGTAGCGCGTAGCTAGCAGGCTGAACCCGAAGGTCTCATCGAGTCAAAGCGCTTAACGACGTGCGCGTACAGCTTGATCGAGAACGCCGAATCGAGCTTCTGGTCCATTTGACCCTGGAAAAGATGCGTCGACGACGTTGCCTTCTCGGTTGTCGTTTTTTAAACTCGCTCGCTCTCACCACGCCTCCTTCTCGCTTATTTCGATAACACTAGTCGGATTACTTGGCGGAAATGCTCGTTGTTTTAAAAGAGGGTCGTTATTACCGAACATTTTGGTAACTGGCTACATGTTCGAACCTGTTCGAAGTAGTCTATTCCAGTTTGAAACCAGTGTACGGCCATACAGAGAGATTACGCGTTCCATATAAAGGTACGGTCTCCAGCGAGCAGGTTGATAGGGTGAATTCCTCGCGCTATTCGTGATATCATTACGGAAGAAAGTGGTCTATTCGGGTGCATATACCGGTACGAGAGAAACAAGGGTGGAAGGTGTTGGCCGAGTTCGAATTAGACATCGCCGAGAACACAGCTCAGCCCCGTTCCATTTCTATAGATATACGCGTGCAGATTTCACCCCGGTCTGACCATCTCCAGCGTGTTTACAGCTTTTATGCAAATAACCGGCGCTTAAATAAACAGTTGCCGTTTCGTGTATAATATTTATCGTGCTTCTCGCGTATATTGCGCTTCGCGGACGAGAACACCCGCCATCTTGCCTGTTTCCGTGCGGGATAGACGCGAGTAGCAGTGTGCGTGCCGTTATGAATCTGCAAAATTAAGGACCGGCGAGTTCCCTTGCGCCATTCACTTTCCTTCCCAAGTATCGTTATTAAATTACCGCGCGTTATTACGGCTACAAAGACACGTACCCCTTAAAAATCTTAATACGACCTTTGCCCAAGCTTTTCAGGACCGTCGTTAAATAAATATCGGTACGCTTCGTGCATCGAACGTCCTACAAATTTTTGTACGAAATACTTTTCCGTATCTTTTATATTTTTCATCGTCGTCGATGAGTTTATCTTCGCGATTCGATTATTACTCGCATCGATCAGGTTGTGCGACGCGTCGATGTAAATCACGAGCCAATCTGCCAAGTTTCCTTTGTTAGTCTTTGGCGAAGAGTAAAAGCGAAAGGTCCCCTGTTGGAGATTGGGGAGCGTATAACGCTGATACGAATTAACGCTACCGCGTAGGTGATATCGATAAAGCTGGCCAACATCGTGACATCGAAACGCCAAGTCATTAAAGCTCGTGGCTCACGGTTAACCCGCCGATAAAACCAGCCGCGGCCACTGCAATTATCCTGGATAGCAAGACCAACGATATCAGCCTGTTCTTATTACGCGATACTTGTGCTCTACGATTCGATTGTAAAAGGTAGAAAGAGAATTTGGACGGAGGCACGCAACGGCGATCCTGATCGGTTACCGTTATGCTCGACCATAATATCAGGTATTAACTGGCTACAAATATTGCCGCGCTTTCATCTCTCCGATCACGAGCATCCGTTAGCATCTCGTTAGCAATAGGATTAATACAATGTTATCGATGCAGGGACACTCGAATTTGGTTGCACGAGTTATTATAATCGACTATCGCTTGGATTATAACGGCGTACGCGTTACACGTTGTTTAATTTTATATTGTTCCTAAGAGCAGATTACGATCGGTATCGTTATCGTTAATCGCTTTTTTTTTTTTTTGATAGATCCTTGTCAAATTTGTTGATCTTTTTCGCCCCTGATACGGTTAAAGTGGAATAATCGATACCGTACAAATGATTTACACCTTGAGTTATCAAACGACAAATTACAAATTTTAAGAAAACATTTATTCCTGAAAAATAGAATAACTTTCTAGCTACGTTTTCGAGTTACGTTAGAATTTCGGTAGATACGCGTGATATGTGGACAGTCGTGACCTGCGAGAATCACACGACGAACGCTCTAAACGGCAAAGTAAAGGATCGTCGAAGCTGGGCCTTTAAAGCTAAATTATGAAAATCTCGACTCGTAAAAAACGATAGAATGTCGCGTGTACGCCTCTGCTCGCTCGCCGTTCTGCTAGGTTTGCTCGGCCGGTCGTCTGGTTGGTATGCTACGTCGCGCCACGCCGTGCCGTGTCGGTCGGTGGACGATGAAAGAGGAAGTGTGATTTCACACCCATACGTAGGTGGGTGACCACGTCCTCAAAATAATAGCATCGCCGTTACGGATGATATGACACCCAAGGGGAAGCGGTTAGAGTTTGCCATTACATGGCGCATTATGTCCGTGCATCCGCTTTACAGACACAGCTCCCTGCATTTCGAAATTACGCGAATAATTAAACTGCGCATCGGCGCTTCCGCTGCGACGCGTTATAAACTTCCCTCGCAAGATGAAAACAACGAGACGCGTGCTCGTGTCCGCTTCCATTTCTTACGTTCCTACAGTACCTGTACGTGTGTATCGAATGTTCGAGTTTCGTCGAAATGTCTCGGGGAACAACCCTTCTACGCTTTAACGGATCCAGCTTTTCCCCCGTAGTTACTTTCCATCGAAAGCACGAACGCTGAGAGATTTGAATTGCCTCGAACCCCGCGGACGTTTCGTTAGTAGTATTGTTAGTTCTTGGCAACGACTCTAGTTCAAGACTTTAACGATCCCAAGATTCCATTGCGAATAGTCGGACTATGTTTAATCTTTTGTATCTTTCACGGTCGCATCACGATCAACTTGGACGCGATACGCGTAATCTTTTTTTTTTTTTTTTTTTTTTTTTCCCTGTAGGAAATCTATTCGTGGACGTATAAGTCTTTAGCGTATAATTATCAAACGCTGTATAACGTGGTGAAACAACGAGTTTAAGTATATACGTAGTATGTATCTCCTCATTTCGAAAGTCTGTTCTCTAAAGTATTGATTATCAGCGTAGCGAATAGAATTAACGTTTTACTGTTATTCGTAGGTGAATCCGGCGGTTGTGGTATCACCGATGATGTGGTGGAGTGGATGGACAGAGTTCAAAATTCTGCCATACCGGACGTTTCTCGTCCGGTAAACACGAGTAAAAACGAGAAGATATTCAAGTCTCGGGTGAAACCGTGGAACGGTGATCAAGAATCACCGGGTCACAAATATTCGAGAGAAGCTAACGAACCTAGTCATCGAAGAACACGGAGGGCAACCAGGCCGAAGGAGGATAACAAAAACACTTGTTCTCTTTTTATTCAAACCGATCCGCTCATATGGAGACATATATCGGAACAGGTAAATTTGGAATACACGCGAAACTACGTTTTTTCCTTTAAGTGTATTTTAACGTGGTTTCGATCTTGAAAGGAGAAAGATAATCCGAAGTAGATGGGCCGTCTTTTTTACTATATAGCGAAATAAAATTTACCACGAAAACGTAATAACTCCGAATGCATACAATTGCCCGGTTCTAGTCGCATTCGTACGACTATTTCTTAGCAATGGGAGATGGCGTAATTTCATTTCGCATTTTCTTCTAAACTAGACGTGCCGGCATTCCGGTGTCCTTGGCCCGATAGAACATTTCCATTTCTGCATTTTCTTCGGTCGGACGTTCTTTGCCGTGCCGTTGTAAAAATTACAAAAATATTTGACTTTTCGACTGCACTTTCAGTTACATCATGACGCGGAGAAGACCAGAGAGGAAATACTGTCTCTGATCGCGCACCACGTTACCGCTGTGAATTACATCTATAGAGACACCAGATTTGACGGCAGAATCAAACATAGGAATATTAAATTCGAGGTGCAACGGATAAAGGTGACTACATCATTGGATAATTTCTACGCGCCGCGAATATACCATCTGTCACGCGTTGAACGTTAAATACGATTATTCTGTTCGCGATAGATCGATGACGATACAGCTTGCACGCCCCAACAAACGTATGGCGAGCCAAACCCGTTCTGCATGGAGAACATCGACGTTAGCAACTTTTTAAATTTGCATTCGCTCGGCAACCACGAAGATTTTTGCCTCGCCTATGTGTTCACATATAGGTACGAAAAGAGCCAACTATTTGAAAATATACGTATCAAGAAGATTTATATCACTGGTCTAAATTATTAACAGAGATTTTACTGGCGGCACGCTTGGTCTTGCTTGGGTAGCCTCGGCGTCCGGTGCATCCGGCGGCATTTGCGAAAGATACAAAACATACACGGAAACTGTCGGGGGAATGTATCAATCCACCAAGAGATCTTTGAATACCGGAATCATCACGTTTGTTAATTATAACAGCAGAGTACCACCGAAGGTGTCACAGCTGACATTGGCCCACGAGATAGGACATAATTTCGGATCACCTGTAAGGATTTATAGTGGAACATTGGAGGATTTATCGTTACATTGTTATTGTAATCGTTTGTTTTCGCAGCATTTCGTTTCACCCTAACCCAGCATTTAATCGCGCTTTCTTTGCAGCACGATTTTCCACCGGAATGCAGACCCGGTGGATTGCACGGAAATTATATTATGTTTGCGTCAGCGACGAGCGGCGACCGACCTAATAATAGTAAATTTTCGAAATGCAGTATCGGTAATATCAGCAACGTTTTAGACGCCATCGAAGACAACAAGAAAAGAAATTGTTTCACCGGTATGTGTGCGTGCGTGCATGCTTGCGCGCGCGTATGTGTGTAGTTAAGGAAGTGTTAAGGGATATAAAGTATGCTTATCTGGATCGAAAGGTGAATCTTATTTCATTTAATTCGTTTATACGCAGCTTCTGCTGGTGCATTCTGTGGGAATAAGATCGTCGAAGCCGGAGAAGAATGCGATTGCGGGTACGATGACGACGAATGCGTGGATAAATGTTGCTATCCGAGACAAGTATCGGAATTGGATAAGATAAAAAATGAGACGGCGAAAGGTTGCACCAGAAAGTCCGGAACGCAATGCAGGTACATATGTTTCTCAGTCGGTGTACTCGAAGCTACATTTCGGAAAAAAATTTGCGACACAGAATGCATCGTCCGACTTGCGTAATCGGGAATCTCACGAGTCCCTTTCTTACAGTCCCAGTCAAGGGCCTTGCTGTTCCAGCGAATCGTGCCAGTTCGTTCCTCTCTCTAAAAATGTTCAATGCAAAGCGGAATCGGATTGTAGTTACAATTCGACTTGTAATGGACGATCCTCCGAGTGTCCTCCGCCATTGCCAAGGGCTAACAAAACTAGATGTAACGAGGGAACTCAGGTATAGGAAGCCTTTAAATTTGACGAGATTTTTACGTAGAACGATGCGTATAGATATTTTGGAAATTACGTCCCGAAAATTTGTTCGCAGTTGTGCATCAATGGCGAGTGTACAGGATCGATTTGCCTAGAGTGGAACCTGACCGAGTGCTTTTTGACTAGTAACGTAATTCCAAATATCGATAAACGTAAATTGTGCGAATTAGCTTGTCAAAATGGAACCGATCCATCGACCTGCCGTAGTACTAGCGAATTTGCGCACGTTGTTGGTCTGCCTGAAGGTGGAATTAGCCTCCGGCCTGGATCACCTTGTGATAACTTTCAAGTAAAAACCTAATATTATATATTACTTTATAAATTTACTATTTATGTTTAGAGCTTTTAATAGCGACAGAACGCTCCTTCTAGGGATATTGTGATGTATTTTTGAAGTGTAGAGCGGTTGACGCGGAAGGACCATTAGCCAGACTGAAGAATCTTTTATTCAATAAGGACACGTTACGTACAGTAGCACAATGGATAACTGTAAGTATGAATTTCATCTATACGCTGGAGTCACTTTACATCATGCGAGATTATACCGATATAATATCAAACGTTTTCTATCTTAGGAATTCTGGTGGGCAGTACTATTAATGGGAATAGCCTTTATTATTTTCATGGGTTTGTTCATCAAGTGCTGTGCCGTTCATACTCCTTCGAGTAATCCTAAGAAACCACCAGCGAGACGTATTAGCGATACATTAAGAAGACCGATGAATACTCTGAGAAGAATGGTATGTCGTATATAAGAATAATAAAATATAACGTAAATGATCAAACATAAGTAGTTTTCGCATACTTTAAAATAAAAAATGGCGCAATTATGTTTTTATAGCGACATCCACATGGCGGAGGTGGAGCCGGTCCCAGAAGTATACCTCCTAGACAAAATCAAGGAGGCCATGGTGCTACTCGGGGCCCCTCTCACGGCTATGGAGAGGGTAGAGGTGCCCAATATTATCCCAAAGGTAAATCCACGTGATAATTTCGATCGCTTTTTAATGCAGCTATCGTTGCTCGAGTTTGATCCTAATAAGTGTTGCTCGTTCTAATACGTACCGTATGTTTGTTTATTACCTGGTAAAATATGGATTAAACTCAAGCTAAGAAGCTTGCCGTTATGTATCTGTCCCTGTGTGATCTGCAACTACATCAATGTTTTTTCCTGTTTGCATCTTCCTCGCATTGATTGACGCGCATCACTACCTGATACTATCGTTCTATGACCTACAGAGGTGAGCTGGGGCCTATACTTTATACCCTTGGTAGGAGCAAATTCACGAATAGAATCGCGATAGGAAAATCACGATAGATGGCTACGATGTTCTACGATGAACGAGTCATTTTCCATATCACCATGTCACTGTGAATTCTTGTATTTGCTCCTGGTAGTCTCTCTTTCATAACCATTCGACGAAAGCCATCGGGTAGAACTTTCATTCGATCGTTAATATCAAAGTAAAATTTAGTATCGGTATCTACTCCGCTTACGCATCATTCGTATTAATTTCGATAGTATTTTTGCGAAATATGGCTTTTGTATGATTAGTGGATCTTGCTAGAAGTATTATCTTGCTGGTAATTGAAAAAATTAAGTGCATGATAAATTTTGTCATTTTTTCTAACGAGCCAAGTGGTTGTAGCAATAATGACTAACTTATTATCTCGGTACATTCGTTGTTTAGTTGGCTTCGATATATCTTTTCACGATCGAATACTTTTGTAAACTTTAAGCAGGCTATCGCTCGGTTCCCACAGCTAGTGCGCCACCCAGTAGCAGCGCAGCACCCAACTACGGCCGGTCCAATCATCCAGAACTGTACGCCGGCGCCTATTCGGGCTCCGGGGGAGGGGGGCGGGCCTCAGCCTACGAGATGAGGCATCACAACAAGGTGTGACGACCTTAGAGAACTATCACGGACGAGAGACGGTCTCAACGTTGCACCGTAAATTGTTCTCTTGTTTAATGCCAAACTGTGAAACCAGCCGATTCACTCAACATACGATATCTCTCGTAATCGAGATCGACGGAATCAATGGAAGAATATAGAGCGCGATCGAAAGCATTTGAAAGTTCCGACGACCGCCGATCTACGTTTTTATTTCGTTTCAAGTAACTCGCGCGCGAGGGAACTGGTTCGGAAATTGTAAATTGAACAAGTGTATTATATAATCAATGGTGGTGATATATCGAGACTTCTCGTTTGACATTAAGCTTTTGTCGAGCTGATTTTCATCGGCAAACGTACGAGGACATCGACGTTGCGAAAACAAAACGAACGATGCCGTTGGACGTGATGGTTGGACGTACACTGAGAAATCGTTAAGAGACTAATATTATGCGATTCTCTGTAATTCGTCTTTTAAATGTTTCCTGCTGATTCCTCCGTGTTACCATTAAATATTTTTCGTGTCTCGATCAAAATTACAAGGCTCTCGATAAATCTCTTTGTCCGCGAAATTCTTTGATATCAATGTACAGATCGAAGTCGTGGAAATTTATTTCTGTGGACAACGCTGGATTCGCACAGCAATATTGAGTAATATTGAACGCAACGTATTTTTGTCGTTCGATGTAAAAAACATTTATGGCCAAGATTGCATAGTAGCGTTTATGCCTCGATTTCTCGATGAAGTCGAATTTTTGCGTGTTTTTCGCTCCGGAAAGCATACTTTTATACATACATGGAGACTGTTGGTTAGAAGAAGAAGGGAAGTTCAAAGGGATAACGGAGACGACAATATATATTTGGAATAAGTGTTAGGATGATAACCGTAATTTTTGAAAAGCTCCCATTGAACGTACCTTGTGCCTTTTAACTCTTGTACGCGATTATTATGTACATTGTTCTATTATAGTACTATTTTAAAAGACAGACTCTTTTCTTTTTTTTTTTTTTATTTCAATGTTCTTCCAAATGCATGCTCTTTGTTCAAAGTTAAGCTTTTAATTACTAGTGTTTTTTATACAAATATAGGTAAAGATAATTAATAAGCAATGCCAAAATGTTTAAATATGATTTCCTTTTTAACGCATTTATACATAAGTTATAGCCTATAAGGATATTATTTTATTTAAATCTAAAAGTCTTTGTGATTATACCACCGCTTTCCGCAGCGAAAGAGCGCGTTTACCATTACCAAACTATTGCAGGTCATTCACTTGATCTCTACCATTGTAGTATAATAATTAACGATATGTAATATTCTTATACTAATTTTTATTAGCCAATTGAAACGAGCAAAGTTACGAGAGACTATGAACATGGGAGAAAAGTATCAAGAAACAAATTTTTATAGTTATATTTCATTAACGACCATTCTGCTGAAAATGATATCGAATAATATCGGTTCTATTATAATTATGCTGATTATTAACGATATTATTACTATTAATTATTATTATTATTATTATTATTATTATTATTATTATTATTATTATTATTACTATTATGGCTATTACTATTATTAATTAGTTATCTATTGCAAATGATAATTTATCTTCGCTATCGCGAATGTTATAAGTTGTATTTAAATATGGTTTTTAACTTACAATTATAGAGGGCTGTACCGTAAACGCGGACCAAAGACGAGCCCTCCTTTTGAGATATAGACGTGTTTTAATATACATGGGCTCATTTGTGCACTGCTGCATACTCGTATGCCACACAAACAAAATTCGCACGTGTCCAACGGCGAATCGTACTAAATTGTACGCGATATATACACTTCCTTTCTCGAAACGCCAAAATGTTATACGTGATTGACTGAATTTTTTTACTCGTCCCTCGTCGAACCTTCTTGCGCAAATTTTGTCCAATTGGTTCCATGTGTTTCTATTCGAGGCAATAATCGAATGTGCAGATATTTACTATCACTGTCAATAGCGATATAATAACGATTTATTAATATCGTAACCTAGGGTTTTTCTTTTGTCCAATGTTTTTGATCGAACATCGTTAGGCTTAGCGCAATATTTTCATAAGGAAATGTGTCTCCTATTTCTTCTCGTTCTACATGTGATGAAAAATGTCATTAGATACCGTTCAACGTTACGACAGATAGTTTATACGCTACGAAGACATAGATTTCGTTTAGACGATGATCCAGAAACTTAACGATTTTAAACATAGAGTCGTGCAAGACAGAAGGAACATTAACAGGGATGAAGAGATAAAAGAAGGAGGTGTCCGCCAAATCGCAGGAAATACGAGTTTGCGGATCGTGTGGAAATGTACAATAGTCGCAATGTGATTAAAAAAAATGTGGATCATACGAAAGCTGATGCGAGATACGTGCGAAAGTGGGAAAGAAGAAAAGAGCGAAGGAAAGGTATGGGAAGAGAATGGGCGTGAAAGAATAAAAGAGAGAGTGTTAAACTGTGTACATATATTGATATTATATATACATAAACGATAATTATATAACCATAACAAATGGTAAAGCGAATATAAAAAAATACTTGTTTTTATATCAAATCTGTATTATAGCGAAATATTATCCTGTATTTTGTAATCGGGACGGAAATTTAAGGATGACGAACGAATGCCTGTATGTGCGTGTAATCGAGCCCTTAGGTTTTTAAGGTAATGACTTTTTTAACGACGATCCAACGTGGACCGGACTGGATCGTTTGAGATAGATTATTTAAACAGTTTTGAAGTTTCTTGCATATAGATGCAACAGGATTCCGTTTGGTCCCATTTGTAATCGCTCGTCCGATCGTAACATAAAAGTTAATTATGTTATTTCCAAGTGTTTCATGGCAATCCATGAGTACAACTTACTGCCATTCGTAGTAACGCGTAGCAAAGAAGGTCGAACGACTTTTCAAAGTATAAGCGATAACGCGCTATAAATCTACTTGGGAAAATGTATTCGAATTAACGTGACGTTAACATCATTTTTATCCTATGTATTTATATAATTATCATATATTATGATAATACAAGGAACAACAATTTATTGTTTTTGATACGACTGATTATGAGATTTCCCCAAAAGTCAGGTATCGACTGCCGTTTAATCAGCAATCACGATGCGTAGAGGAGGTATTCGTCTACTCATCCGTAGGTGAATCCATCGGTTTCAATACCGTTCATGATTATTCTTGCTTCCATTTCACTGCCATAAAAACGATTCAAATGACTGAATACAAGATCAAAATAAAAGAAAACGGAAGAGAAATAATGGCATTGTTTCGAAAAGAGAAGCCTAAGACGAGCGTAGAATGGGACCAAGTATTCTAGTGTCTAGTTGACAAAAAACGTTGCTTGCCCGTATCGAGAGAATTATAGCGATTAAAAAGCAAAAGTATGTTTTCATTCATCATTTGTCTCCGAGGAGTCTCTGCTACATATGCTTAAGCTCAATCGTATCTGCGCTGTCTGGATTAAGATCGCGTCCTATCGTTATTATTATTATCATTATTGTTATTATTAATTATCATTATTCGGTAATTGTGCATCTTGCAGCACATTATGTGATAAACAATTTTTGTGGGGCACGAGCAAATTCTTCGATTAAAAGAAAAATTTGAATGTCTGCAAAAAACAGCATCTTTAAAGTAGCTATCTTAATCCAGACGTGTGTCATCGTGACGAAATGCACACTACTTTATCACTTGTACATAATGTTAGTAAGGAAGAAACAAAAAGAAATCGAAGATTATATTTTTTCTATCGATCCAAAAATGTGGTGACCTATCAACATCGTGCATCCGAGATTAATTTCATCTACGTTAAATTTTTCATGTCCGTTCCGATATGATTTTAGCTAAAATAGTACATACATACATACATATGTTGTTTCGTTTCACCAAGAGTTCATACGTTCTACGTGTAGAAAGTATTACTTGTGGATATCACAAAATCACCAAGTTGCCTTTATGTTTTATGTGCCGTAGTGTTTTATTTCATTTTTAATTCATACAAACAGTTTTAAGCTCTGTGTTTTCAATTGATACTTTGATGTAAGTTTTATTAAGCATGATACTGACCAATCGCCTGAACGTTGCTTCAGACCACCACTCTCTCTTTTTCCCAATGTCTAGAACGTGGCGAGTGTTTTAAAGAATACTATAAATAAAAGGAATCTGATTGTAAATCATTTGTGTTATGTTAATGTGATTATAAAAAGAAAAAAAAAGAAAAACAAGAACATTGTAAAGAACTAAATAAAGCATACATTTTACATTTATATAATTGTACTTTCTACCATATCCTCCGTCACTGTCATATTCATTGACGATAAACAATACAATAATTTAGGAAATCTGAATTTTCAACGTAAATTGTATGTGTGAGCGACGATGTTTATCGATTAAAAAATTATCAAGAAAATCGGAAATTTTCTTTGACAAATGAAAAGAACGATATTAGAGAGACAAAAAAGATGTATATCTTTGATTTGCAAGACTAAGTAATTTCATTAATACTTCAAGTTCTATAAATTAGTGCAGTATAATTTACAGTATTTTTAAAATATTCAAGTTTATTTCCTAGCTATTCGCTATTATAAAATAACCACATAAAAACAAAAGGGTTTCGTAATATACATATAAATACAATTTGTAGATACTTTTATTTATTTTATAAACTATTGTAAAAGTTACAATATTGTACATTAGAAAATGTAGATTGAACGTCTCTAACGTGTCTATTTTACGATACGTGTATATTTCGATTCATAGACAGATAGCATTTTATAATTCACCTGTAATACAAAACATTCCTTACATACAGATGACGTATAATAGAATACTGAAAAGATGTAGTATCGTTTGTCAGCGAATATTCTAAGCCAGGTATCAAATATGAAAGTGATGGTGTTGCCCTATACGAAATGCATTGTTTTAAATAAATTAATGCAAATTTGTCTTTTCGGACATTTTAAATACATTTCCAAAGAAACATATCGAATTCGATATATTTGGAGAATTCGATTCGATTTAAAGCAGTATAAACAAAATATTACTAACTATATCTTTTATAAATAGAATATTTTGCCACGTTCGTCGCTTCTTCTTTCCGTTTTTAAACGGAGTCGATGAAAATGCTTTTGATTCCATGTTTAATGTAATGGACGTAAAAAAAATGACCCTGAGTGGCAAGCTGAAAACACATTCTTTATCGATGACTTTATGGCTGCGAATGTTCGAGCTTGTATACATCGTGATATGCGTTACGTATTAGTGCATATGGGAAGCAGCTTTCCAACAGATCCATCGTTAAAAATGGTGATTCTTGAACTATCTGGTCCAACAAAAGGTACACCGATTCCCTATTTTTAATCGCCTCTTTGTCTGCTTCTTGGCCTAGTCTGAGCAAACTGGATGATGCCAACGCAAGGAATTCCTTCATTCGATCTTCTATGTCATTTTGTCCACAGATGGTAAATAATGCACCAAAAATATTATTTATCGCAGTTGCCATGCAATGTATGTTGTTAGAATGACCCTCTAGGGACGCCCGATAAAAGGAATTCTCATTTCGAGCTAATTTCGGAATAGAAACGGCGACGAAAACCATTAACAAACATACGAGCAAATGTTCGTCTTCGTCTACTTCGGATTTTTGGCTTCTTAATGCTGCTGTTAATGTTGGATCAACTTTGCAAGTTAAACCAGCGGCTGAAGTCATTTCGGAAACAACACGCATGGGATCACCAGATGGTAAATGATGTCGGAAATCTAGAATCGAACTTAAAAGAAACGGTATACGTTCTTCCAAGACATCAACCAATGCGGATTGGGCTAATTGTCTGAAACTTAGAATCACGCCTATAATTGTTACTCGTTGCAGCACATTATCTACCTGCTGCAACCTTTTAAATTGTTCTTTCATTACTTCTGGTTTATCAAAATTCGTTCGCAAAGCAATAAGAACATCTTTATTGCCAGCAACTAATTTCTTTAGCTGTTGCACTTGACTAGCTATGTGCCACATCAAATTTTCATTCAACATCTTCATACCATATGGTCCAATTAGTTCAGCTAATGCTCTCAATTCATTGATATCAGAAAATTCCTCTGCGTTAAAAGGTATTGCTCCCTCTACGGATAAACTAACGAATGCTCTTTGATTGCTAGAATAACAAATATTTCCGGCGCTAACTCGCCTTAATAAAACATCAGAATACCATTGCGTGTATAAAGCAGCGATAGTTTTATCACCATGGCTATCTAATTCTTGAGTTTGTTGAAGAAGTGCGTTATTAAATACACGTGTAATATCTATATGCACATAGTTTTCAACCGTCTGAAGAACATTCATGTAAGATCTAACGCTCACAAATAATTCTGATGGTTTAGCTATTTCACTAGTATCTGAATTGTACATTACCATACCAACAAGTGCTCTGGCAAATCTTGATTCTAAATGTTGATGCAAGTATTCTCTTGGCGCGAATGTATATTCCCATACATTGATAGTAGGGCAGTAATTAATGGCATAGCATAACTCTGTTAATGCCATGTGAAGTTTATCCATCGTGGTAAGTTCTTCTCTGGTTTTTCTGTAACTCTCTATACCCGGTTTATGAATTTCATACATATTCTTCTTATTTTTATCTTTTTTCTTACGATTTACAACCTGAGAGATTAATAATGCACAGTGTTTTGGCAATAATTTATCGCTCATGTTACACTGCTCATCACAGATAGTCGTAATAATATTTTTAGCTTCTTTGGCCATTTCGTCTAAAAACATATTAACGACGGATAAACTTCGTTCTCGAATATGATGACGCTCTTCTGGACACAGTTCGTGCGTACAACTTTGAAAATGACTACATATTAAAGGAAATGCAACGATATATCTATTTTGAGCAGGAAATTCTAAACACATGTGAAATTGATCTTCAAATACTTTGCTGTAGAAACAGAAGATGGATAAATCGGATGTTTCAACTAGCATTTCATCCAAATTATCCACCATCTTAGTATGAAATATTACAGTATCCATAAAAGATGCTAACTCTCTATTATCGGCTAAATTCATGTTGCATTTTGCGATAGACATATATGCCTGCAATCTGAACCAATCCAATCGGAATGCACGAAAATCAAACAGTTCGTTATCTTCCACTTGTTTGACTGTTAGACTAGCTATCTTTGAACACATATCACTAAGAATCGCTCCTTCATCTTCTGGACAAACTGGAAGGTTTTGTATCATTTGATCTAAAGCAGGTGCATCAAATCCAGACAAAAATTGCACGTAATACCTTTGAAGTACTTGGGAATATTTCTTCACTAATGCTCTTAATTCTTCGCAGTGGAACAGTAATTCTGGCAATTGACGATCCACTAGGTCCTCGCCTCCCCTTCCTTTACCTTTTCCTTGTGTCGGAGGATTAACGCCATGTCGCAAAAGCCATAAAATTTCATCCCTCGCATGAGAGAGTCCCATCAAAACTAAGAGCGCTTTTGGTCCTAAGAGACCAGGTTGGTCGGTTAAAATTAAGCCCAGCTCTTTCAGTGCTGTTCTTAAGAATTTTCTTCTTTCCCTGTGTCTGTAACCAGCCTTTTGCACCGCTTGACTATAACATTCTTTCACTTCCGATACCCGTTTACTATACCCTTTTATACTTTCAAAAAATGTTTGTATGTATTGATGTATATAAATAACTTCATCTCTGAACAAGGCTAACACCCAACCAGATTCTAAAGCCGTGGTCCATAATTTACCGGGCTGTTCCTGATTTAAGAACGAATGACACAATGTGAAACCTAAAATAACCCATCTTTCTATTCTATCTAAGCTCAAAGTTTCGCAAGACATAGTGTCTGTTGCTGCTGCTTTAAGTATTTGTCCAGGACTTCCAACAAGGCTGAGCTTTTGATCTGCTCTCCATGTATCCGCGGATAAATTTCTCTCAGGATAAATAGGCCACAATGAGGTGAGAGCAGTTTTTAATAATTTAGAATGAGGAACAAATTCTTCTGAAAGTTTTTTTAATGGAGCGTCATAATCCATAATCATTTGACCCAAGCGAGGAAAGCTAGGATCAGATTGACTGTGTACCATTTCATGAGCTGCGTTAAATAAACCTAATACCGCTTTGCGATCTTCCACTTGCGATAAAAGAATCATTAAACTGACGTATGTAACAACAAGATCCAAATAACCTTTTGTTAAGTCAAAATTTATTGTTATGTCCATATGAACACCACAAGCATCCATTGTAGTTAGAAGCTCGCAAACATTGTCTTTGAAGTCAAGCAAATCAACAAAGGTATAATAATATAGAGATAAAGATTTAATAATCTCATTGCGAAGATTCGTAATAGTTTGCAAACTCTTAACATCGATATTAGGAAACTTTCTGACGATCGTCTTGATAGAAGATTCCAAACTTTTATCCGAAAGAAATCCAGGCTTTGATTTGGCATCACCGCATGCCTTTTTTATGTTATAAATGCGAGTTAACATCCCAATACCTCTGTCATTTAAAATAGTTAGCTTCTCAGCTAACTTTTGTTGACTAGGTACAATAGGTCGTGCCATGATTGTATTATATTACTTTTTACAAAATCAACATAACTCATTCACCTCTTTTCACTTCTTTGGTTTTAAGTGACAGGAGACCCCACCCCTGGGGACAATTTACTTTTACCGAATACGGCCAAACTAGAGAGATTTTCTTCTCCTACAAAAAAATTTAGATATTTATCGTGTTTGTTTAAAAAAAAAAAGTAATATTTAATGTTGAAAGCATATCTTACCTTTCTTGCTGTTACATGTTTAATACGAATCGATGACACCATAAAACGAAATTTCTGTGTACGTCGCGTATTAAGTGAAGTATCGCTGTTTCAGTGAACAGTGTAGCCAACAGCTGCTATGTTACCAGTATTCCAAACGAAACAAATGTTACCAAACTATTGTTAAATTTTAAAATATTAACGAAACAATAAACGTTCTTAAAGCTAAATTTCCTTATTCATCGGCGTGTGTGTGTGTATGGCGAAGAAGATTATGACAATTAGTAATTATGTAAAACATGTAAGTAAAAAGAAGGATATTTAAAAAAATACGTACAAATAATCACTATTTAATGGACATAATTTTCGGAAAGATGTTTGTAATTCTATATTACCTGTAGCGCACTCTTTCTATGTTAGTTAAGAAATATACGTTACGTTACGATATATTTTTTCAAAAGATAAATTGATGGCCAAATGAATAGGTAAGAACACATTTTGCATAGAGTTATTTATAAAAATATACGATCAAAACATAATACTTAAACAATTTAAAAGAAAAAGATATATCGGTATAACTGAGGTATAATTAAATAAATTACAAACGATAATAATATGTACACTGTTGTATTTGTATAAAACAAATCGTAAGAAATTAATTGGAATTGTTTTATTTGCAGTAACAATATGCAGTATATTACAATA
Source organism: Bombus huntii (assembly GCF_024542735.1). Lineage (NCBI taxonomy): Eukaryota > Metazoa > Arthropoda > Insecta > Hymenoptera > Apidae > Bombus > Bombus huntii. The sequence continues at coordinate 322,041 of NC_066247.1, forward strand.
TTATACATTTATGAAAGCACATACAAGATGTTCTGCATATCATTGACTAATTGTAAGTACAAGATGATAAGGTCTGACATTCAATGCTTTTTCGTTTTGTGGATCACCTGACTGACACTCTTACTTATATTTTTCGGCAGTTCTTGTATAATAAATGAACTTTCAAGATGCAATTTGACATTTTTCATTGTTTAATTTTTGTTCTTTTTATACATCTATTTCAATGTTTTGGTCTTCTTTTGTGCAGATTATTGTTTGATTGCGAGGGGAACTTCGAAGTATAAGAACGCTAGAGTGACGCCGTGAAACCCAGGAAGACGTCACGATGATTGACGATGAATCTGAAAGCTTTTCATGGAGATTTGGTAACATTTGATTTATTTTAATAAAGGCAAACGTATTTATACGTTTCCTATACATGTAATCGCCATTGGGCTTCGTTTCCAAGATACATATCCGTAAAAGATTGTCCAACGGTACCACTACAGTGAATTTTGCCTATAATTGTGCATCCGTGACAGTGCACGCGTTAGTTTAGTTGTCGGCCACCTTATAGCACGGTGGCTGGATAAAAAGACAAGAATTAGATTGAGGTTATAGACAGAATTCAAATTTTGTGCTTCACTTAATTACATTCCATGAATTTTACATTAATTATTAACAATTAAAACACAGAATCTGATCGAAAATTCGACGAATTTAAACTTTTCATTCTCTTGAATTAAACGTCATCATTAATTAAAATCTTATATTTAATAGAGATCAATCTTTCATTATTTCAAACTTTCCAAATAATTAACACTCTTCGTCTTTAGGAAAAAAGTTATTTTTTATGCTTTGTTACAGATTTCTTTCAACCTTCTTCCATGAAATTTGACGATTGCTATTTGATCGATAACTTCCCTTGGATCATAACAATATCGATGACAACGTTCTTTGCATCTAATCGTGAGTCGAATGCATTTTTGTATAATAAGCATGTACCATTGTTAGTATATACATACGTGCGTATATTCTTATATGTGGTAAAATGTCTTTTAATTATTTAAAACTTATTTAATTGCGTAATTTTTCATTTTATACAATTTTTAAACTAAATTTTTACATTCTTTGAGTTATTTAATGAAGTTTATAACGGAGTTAAATACACGCGTTTCTTTTTGTAATTCTTGTCCAATAATAACGCGAAAATAACGTTACAAACAGTAAAGATGTTACGACATACAAGATGTTTCACGGTTTTTGGTATTAACATCTTGTACAAAATGAATAAAACTGCGAATATCTATACGAATTCATATTTCTATGAACATAATTAAAGAAGTAGAATCTAAATAGAGATATTTTACGTATAAAATGCATTTTGTAAAAAATTTCGTATCATGAATTGACACAATATTTACATTTAAGTTCTTAGTTTATCTTTCTTTTTGCACGTGTTACGTGTTTGTATTTATTTACCAGGTAACTAACTATATCTACATATATATATATATATACATATATGTGTCACTGCGTTGAGGTTACATTCAGCGCACGTACTTACGCGATAAAACCATTGACATTTGAAACATATTTATAATCGATAAACCTGATAGTTGTAAAGAAATATGGATATCAGTGACGCGCAGAGAAAAAAGCATTCCGCCGCAGATATATGATAATGGGTATAATCCTTCGATATCTTATCCTTTATGGATGTTATTCATTTATAAGCGCTTTTGGATCACGTTCAATTCCCGCTACACCCCGCTATTCTTCGGCGAAGCCAATGTTGCCGGCACCCTTCGATGTAGAACCATTGGCTTGACTTTACTTCTTTCCCATTTTTCATTAACACAATCAAGCTGGTCGAACGCTAGGAAACAATGGTTCCTTGGCGGTCCCTCGTGTGGACGGTTTTCCACGTCGAAAAAACCTATAAATTATTAAGGGAGACGATTGCGATTTGCGTTTATTCACTCTCTTCGTGTACTTTTGGAAGACCATGACGCATGATCGTTACGTTTGTGCACTTGATCATTGATCTTCGACATTTTCGATCGCTTTTTAATCCTCCTATAGACACAATTCATTGATTTTCTTTGATCGTTTGGATTATCTTTCGTCTTATTTTTCGCTAATGGTATATTTTTAACGAACGTTTTTCGTTCGTGGTTAGTCGCACAAAATTTTGCTGTTATTCGAAACCCGTACTCTATCTGCTCCATTTGTAGTCCATAGTATTTGTATTTCATCAAAAGAATTTTATTGCTATGCGATCAAGGATTTCGAGACTACGTAAAAGTACATTCACGTGTCTTTAATCGATAACCTTTCATTATGATGTAATAACAATGTTTTATTACTATAGTTAATTCTGGCAAAGACGTCCGGTAGCAACGCATCGGAAACAAGAGGTGGTGGGCGAGGGTAATCGAGGCGGCTTTAATTATCCCGTGGCCTCCTAACGTGCAATTAATTCCGAATGCGGTTTAGTTTAGCGAACGAAGAGCAAACAATGTATTAACCCCCCCCCCCCCCCCCTCCCTCAAGACTGCCTAAATGTAGCCGGTTATGTCGAATCGGAGAAGAGGGAGGAATTGAAGACGGTGAGAGGTTAGGCCACTTTGCGCAAATAGCATGGATCCTACAGTTAGTGCATACTTCCCATACCCCTATTCCTGCCCTTACCCCGTTATCCCTTCGCCAATTCGCGCTCTTTGCATCACCTACGCCTATATTCTATCGCCCCTGAACGTGGAGTTAATGCTCTGTGAATTTGTGATTGCCTCTAATGCAAATCCAAGGTTTTAGCGGCAGTGTACCCGAACTTGCTAAAGAGCATATTTCGAGAAATCAACGAATCTCTTTCTTCTCTTTTCCGTTTAAAAATTCTACCTCTCTAATTGTAAGTACATGTAATTATCACGCTTTCAAGTTACAACTGTACCATGTTTACTTCACTATACCAGAATTTCTTTTACTCCGTTTCCTTGAGATATTTTAGTGTAAAAATATTAGTGTTGGCAGATAGAAACGTCGGTAAAATAATTTTGAACAAAGTTGTATATTAATTGACGTGGAAATCGTTTTATAAATGAGACGGAACAATCGCCACGTTTCTTTATTCTACGGTGTAGTAGGACGTGTAAGGTGCCAAAGAAATACTCGGCGTTTTGTTTAACAATACGTTTATTAAGTTGCTTAACGGCTTCGTTACAAGTTTCGAGTCGCGACTCGTGCGGACGACAATTTATTCACGACTCTTGTTTACGACTGCTCAATCACGACTCTCGATTTCAACTACTCGATCACACTTCTCGGTCACCACTGATCTCTTAATCCCTTTCGTTTCTTTTTGTGCCCACTCGATGTTCCCACTATGCACGCGTTCGTTAGGCGTCCGCGACCACGCTGGTCACGTACGCTTTCTCCCGAGTATTCGGCGGAAGGACCGTAGGGATATCGATGGCTTATTAGGCCTGTCGGCAATTACGCTTCGTCGCGGTCTTGCTTATGTTTCGTCGGTCTCTCGTAAACATTCTGTCAACGGTGGTATACTATGTACCGACGAAACCATTGGAAAGTTCTTTGCTGTCGGGTACTGCTACAACTCCCTTCTTTTTTTTTTTTCGTGTTCTTACAGTCTTATGATTGCTTCCGATAGAAATCCTGAATCTTACCACGAGTGTATTTAAGCTTCTCGAAGCTAGGTTTTCGATAAGTGAATACGTTTAACTGACCAAGATTAAATACTTCCACTTTCCATTTGTGTCGTAATCCGTTATTCTCGACGCTTTCCAGCAGTGATATTAGGATGCAGTGTCAAGAATCGTAACGTGGTGCGCATATCCATAGGATACGTATTTTTTTATACCTAGTATATTCGATACTTTTTCACGATTGTCGAAGGTTCTTCTCGTTGACGTTACTCTCTCATGAGAGCCGAATCCCCACCGTGGATGTTTGTTCGGGGTGAAGTTTCACTGAAATGATCATTTCGGAAGACGTTGACAGAGAATAGAATGGTCAACGCGGAGAGCAAGACGAAGAGTCGAGTGAACACGATGTGCATAAACGGTGAGAGAAATGGCGTTCAAGTGAAACGCTGAGGAAGGAGTAGGGGGAAGAAGAAGGAGAAAAAGAGAGGAATGTACGATGGTGAAGATACAGCGTGCAAGAGTAAGAGAAAGTAAGAAGGAAGAAAGGGAGGGAGAAAGAGAGGAGAGGAGTTCGCGCGAAGCGAATGACTGCGATTCGTCCAATTATCGGTTGGCACCAAAAGTGCTGGGTCTGGCTCGCCTGCCAAATGGGAAATAGCCGGCGAACTGCAGAGGGAAGCTATAGCCGAAGCTGGGACTATGGTCCTACGAACTCTGTGTGTGGAACCTCCAGCCTGTACCTTCTACTCTCTCTCTCTCTCTCTCTCTGGCTACGATATGAACTGGCAGAGTATAGAGGCTGCCCGTACCATGTAAACGGCAATCACCAAAACATAATTTCACCTTCTACGATTCGCTAGTCTTCCCTTCTTCCGGTATCTTCTCTCCTATGAACTCTGAACTTGGTTTAGAATCGGTAACGACCAGTCTATCGTGATTAGAACTTAAATCGTTCTGTGTTAATGTTTCGTTGTTTGTTGCGCAGCAGCTAGAACGTATCGTGATCTTGGGACAATCTGTTATGCGATAATATGTTATATTTTAATCTGCGTAGCTCCGTATAGTTAATTCCAACAGATTAGGTCTTGTTTCATTGGACGCAACGCGACGCGGCGGTACAATTGGTTTTCGTATGTTCACTCGAAATTGTTTCTCTATAAATTCCAAGTACTAATAATAAGTTTCATTACAGTTTGTTTATTTATCTTAGGTTTCGAGAAATTGGTTTTTAGGAAATGGCAACAAATGACCATCGGATCGGTCGTTATCTTTTCCTCTTTTTCTTTTCTTTTTTAACGAAGTTGTGGTTTTTAAGAAAATTATTTTACACATTTTGTTTCTTCGTAAAGGAAGATCTGTCCACCGGTACTCGCTGAATACCATGCTGATGTACTTTATGAAAATTACTGATGTAATTTTAGGAAAGCGTATTGTTAGAATGGTAATGTTTCAGTGTAAAGGGATGGGAATGAACGTGCAAATGATACGAGGTAAAATTAAGTGTTCTCGTTCGTGGATATACGCACCTGGTAATCAGACTTTTAATTTTAAAGTTAATTATACGTAAATTAATTTACATATGTTTGTATGCGTAGTGCGTCTGCGTTTGGTAAATAATGTCCGTGAAAATCCTGCTTCAAAATTTAAATGCCTTTAAGCTGAATACGTTTACGTTATGCACATACACACACGTGCATATACAGGCGCGCGCACGCGTTTTATTTCCTACAGATTTTAATTTTCAGTTTGTCGTCTTGTTTTAGTAGATGTAATTACGCACAGTTGCGGGAATCTTTATTCGTTTTGATAATCGTGCTTGAAAAATCTTGACATTCCACACGATTCGTTTATCTAGTATTTTTTTTTAGGAGATCGTAGAACTTTTTGCCGGTCGCCGACTTTTTTTGTATCCTTTGTGACATAACGCGGACTGAGACAGGTAAATGACGTCATTAGCAAAGTTAAAGCGCTGACGCGTTGAGAATAACCCCAACCGTTGACCCACAATTTCCTCGTCCAGTTTCTTCACCCTTCAAGATCGATGCGTCGATTTCCGATACCCCGTACCAGCACCATGAAGTTGAACGGAACTCTGCTAGCCTTTCTACACGACAAAGGACTCAAAGGAACCTTGATTATACGCTATATTTCAATTATTTTTCAAAGAGCTCTTGTGCCGTGCACCAAAAAATGTCGCTTTAACTTTGGAACGCTAACGTTTTATAATTTGTGTGATCTATCCAGCGAAAAAGTCCGTTGCCATTCACCATTTCCAACCACATCGTATGCATCGTATATTTCGATATTTCAAACGGTTTATTATTCATTCTTTTCGGTGTACTGGATATTCTATTGCGAATTGCCGATGTATCGTATGTAAGTCGGTGAAAACTAAATCCGTGATCGCTTATATTCTCATGGGAATCATCGAGAGTTAAGAGTTTGTGCCCGTGCCTGTGTGCGATACAGTAACGAGAATCACGCAACGTTTCCATTCGCGTTAACCGTTCTGCAAGAAAATATTGTCTTGCATTTGTGAAATCCGGTTATAATGTAGGGCTTGGTATCAATTTGTCGATTCTTGGTTAAGCAAGACAATCATCTTGTATAATTTAATGAGGTGATCCGCAGTTATGTCCCTATATGATTCGGAGCTGCGTGAAATGGTCGGTACTCCTGTATAGACTGGGAATGGTAATTGGTGAGGTAGGTATGCAGATACACACCACATGTATTCTGGATAGAAGGGCGCGACACTAATATACTCACACGTGTTAGCGATCGTGTTCCCAGGATTTGATTGTCCGTGTTGCCTAGAGAATTATCGAGTTCGCCGGATTCTGCTGTAGCATTTACAAGCGGAAGTGCGCGCTACGATTCAGAAACATCGACTCATTGTCTAACATAGGAGCTGGGTCGCGTATGATCATTTCCTATCGGTTATACGATGCGTTTGGTTTCATCGAATTAATCGGTTAAATTGCATTTATATAATCGAAGAATTATGGTCGTCACAAATAACAAAGCAGTGGTAATAACGAAAGACGAGAAGATGGAGATATTTTTTCATCGTTAATGTGTTTCGACGAACGAAAATGAATCGAAATAGCGGTATACAATTGAACGTAAAATAATAGATTCTGTTTATATAATGTTCCGCAGAAATGCACATATATCTAAAAATGTAGAGGAGTATAAAAGTCTTTACCGTATCTTTATGATATAAAACGATATACAGAGTACAGTAGAATAAAATAATAGAAAGTAGGTACGGAATAAACAAGATGGAAATATCGCATTTTTCCGTATCACTAGATATAGGTATTTCTATAAGAGATTTGTCCAAGTCAAAACGTGGTTGGTGGACATGGCGCCAACTCCAATATCAAAGTCCATTGTCCCCGATGAAGGTCGTATACGGTTTTACGAAGGACTCGCGAGGCTGCCGGTGCGGACTACCCTACCAATAAAAATACTTTTAAGGAAATGAAATTGATATAAAGGACACATTGTGACGGCGATACTACGAAACGTCGAAGACACATTACGTCGCGTGCAATTCTGTGTCGCTATGTGTTGTCTCGACGATAATCTCGCGTTGCCAGGTTGGACAGCTTTATTATATACGTTGCTGGCTACATTTATATAGAAAAGTTTGCAACGAGAGGTGGAACGGTACGATATCTACATCCAGTTTACGGCGTTTCCCGTTAATCTTAAATAATATGTGGTAAAAGACGCTGTTAATATCTATTTCCCGGCGAAAGTTTGTTGCTCACGCGACTGTTACGCTCTAGCGTGCGGTAAACAACGTTACGTCAAGTGATAAGCTCGCGAAAAATGTTAAAGGAAAAAGTTACTGGTAACTCGAAGGAAACGAGGGTCGATTTGATTGAAAGTTGCTAGGCTGTCGTTACGTTGCTCGTTTGGGGTGGGTACGTTGCTTTCTACGTGTACGTATATGTTTGCCGTATTTACATATACATACAGCTACGCATATATGCAGCAGATCTGCACATACGAAAATCCGCATATGCGTATACAAGTAGTAGACGCTTGTGTTCGATCGTACGCGAATAGGTAGACGCGTGGTAACGTATTCGCAAGTCTCTTCTAAGCTGTCTGACTTTAAATCGAGTCCGTTATTTCGAAGCGTCGCGGATTAACACGAAAATAGATATGTACAAGGAAAAATCGATAGTCGTAAGAAAACATATATGTAACGGATAAATAATGATTTTAATTAGTTTGAGCGGATAACGAGGGGATATTAATCTATCGCGTATTGCTATGTATCGCGTTAATGCATATACGATCCACTAACTGCGGTATGCATCCAATTAGAACGATAGTTACGCGGATGCCATGATTCCCATATAACCGCGATGGAACGAGAAGATGCGCTTTAGCTTCTAAAATCGTTTAACAATATCTTCGACGTGGCATGGCAATCATACGCGAACCGAATAATCTATCGCCATCGGTCAGGATATAGCTGCGGCGAACGAGCACTTGGAATAATTAATGCAATTGCCAGCGATATCGTTAATGTAGTTACTGCCGTCGATTAATCATTCCTCCGATAACTTTCTCGATCTACCTTTAAAATCGATTGGCCTCGCTACTTCTCGCCGTACGGCGACGCGCTGTGAACGAGATTTTTCCGCACTTTGGGGAATTACATACGTCCTCGTATCAATTTTCATGAAAGAGCAAAATTATCGCGAGTCTCGAGAATCCGGAATTGAATTCACCGATGTGCAGGAAGCAATGGCCCGAGGAGGCAACTCGCTTCACCAGGGTGCCGGCCTCCGGATGATGTATTAGAAGTAACTGTGGCCAATAAAAATCAAGCGTTTTCTTTGGCCGGCATGATTTGTGGCCGATAAATCAAAAGACCGCGTTTCTTACATGCACCGTTCGACGGCCGGAATTACGGAGGTTGTGGTGGTGAACGCGAGCAACCGAGAGCGCACGCGTATCCTCTTTCGCTGTTTCTTCGCGCGTAAATAGCCGACGAAGGAAAGGATAGAGAACGAGATACGATTTTACGGAGAACCGTCTCGTCATAAGAGGCGCGTCATAAGTTGGCGCAATCTCTTTCGGTAGTCGGTTGCAATGAATCATTTGATTACCGGAAAACTTACGATTTCTACTCTCAGCGGAAGGCAATTTACAAGATTGGTGGCTTGGCGCTATAACGCGATAGCGTCGCTATCGCTCTAGGGAAAACAGCGGCCGGTGTATACAATCGCGAAGAAAGAGGAAGAGGGTGGAAGATGTAACAGGGAGTTGCCGTGGCCTCTGTTCGCTGTTTGTGTTTTTAATTTTCCCGGGCCGTTTTGTATGCAGATATCTAGCGTAATTTATCCGGAGCGGGAGAGGGAGGGCGTGACGGAGGAGCGTACGTGTGGCGGACGGCCAGCCTCGCTGGTACACTGCACGCATCTCGTTGCACGCCGACAAAGCCGAGCATTCTGTTACCGTTGTTGCAGCTGCAAGCATTATCGAATCTTCCAGTGTTATCCTTTATCCTATTCGCACCGCATCAGCTTTCTGCGTTATTTTCGATATTGCTAAATAAATCAATATCGTTTAGATTTTAGACGTTAGATGTTAGGAATTATATGTTATAGTATATGAACACGTGGATCGATTCGATGAAAATTCAGTCTTTTGCGCAGTAGCGCTGGTGCAACGACTCTCTATTTTTCCTCGAAAATTCTCGAACCATGTTTGACGTGACGCGCGCAAAAGAAATCGGCAAGGAACAGTTTCGTTGAAAATTTGTTTCGGAAGTGCCGACTTGTAAGATATATGGAAAACTTGCGTAAAAAGTTGATCGGTTCCAACTGGAATAATAATTAGTTGAGTCAAAGTGAAATTTAAGAAAGCCATTAACGTACATATTTATCGATAAGAAAACGGAACAGGACTGATACGCGATTAAATTTGGCTACAGCACTACAATTTCGGAAACTAGAATCGCGTTGGCAAGAAATTTCTAATGCCTTGCTATTTGCAGCTAGAGTTGCGTCCTATCCAAATAAGGATGGCAAATGGTTTTTCCCGCAGTTGGCAGAGACGCTACGCCGCGCCGTGCCGTGCCGCGCCGCGCCGCGCCGCGCTGAGCCGAGCCTAGCCGGCACGCTTCGCACGCGGGGCAAGAACTTAATTATCTGTGAAACAATAGCCAGCGAATTATGATTATTACCCGGCTAGCCTTGCGAGAAAGCCCGAGGGTAGAACAGTCTATCCATGGTGATAAAAGTTGCGAGCGTAAATAGAGGGATTCAGTTTCGTTCTACCAAGGTCCCTTCGTGAGCAGAATTGCGAGACCACCGATGAGTTTCTCTCCTCGTCCGTTCTTTCGTCTGCCTTTTCCTTTCCGTTTATCTGGCTCCCAAGTGTAAGACAACCGGCAACGGTATCCCATTTTAAAGCCAATTTATATTTTTCTCCGGGCAAATCCCGTTGCTAAGCAGATTTCCATTCCGGAACATTTCAAATTGCCTTTTATATTATACTTTATACTGCCTGTACCGCGCTACATGCTTTGTCAGGGTGCGCCGTCTTGTTTACTTTAAGAACGCGATAACTTGTTCGTAGTGGTGACGAAGATGTCGCGAATTATCCCGGTGCTTGGTACATCGAATCAGCCGCGTATTTCGATCTCCGTGTACGACGTGAACGGCCGTGTAAACCGATTTTCAGTTTCACCGAAAAGTGAACAAATACGATTGGCGTGTATGTTGGCTTCATACACGACTATAATCTTGAGGAAAATCCACTCCGGCAACTCTTAACGAGTTTACTGAGCGGCGAACCATCTAAGGAGTTCCAGGGACCTAAGAGTTGTTTACGAAGCCACGAAATCAAATTCTGCCGATCTACCTTCGATGCAAATGAAACTTTACGAAATTGGTTCGGAAGAGATTTATCCACTTAGACGGCGCTACTCGTGCGTAAAGGAGTAAGAGGAACCGAGGCAAGCAGTGCACGGTTCAGGGTGACTCCAGCAGCTCTCACGCTGCCTGGGAAATATGATAATGCCTGTGGCGACGACAAGACGAATGGCTTCCACTATTCCTGCGCTCGTACCATCGTGGTTAACTTGCTGATTGGTCGTTGCCTCGTGGTGAAACGAATTTTTCGACGTATACGCGCTTTTTCGCGGCGTATCAGACGTCTCGTCGTATTTCATCGGCCTGCCTCTGTTTTTCTGTCTGTTGACTGGGCGTTCGCTCTTCTCGGTGCGGTGATAATTCTTCACCGTGTTTGGCCGTGTGTAAGAAGTTGGAGCTTGCACACGTTGCTCTTGGATTTCACGTCGCAACGGAGTAAATAACCTTATTTTCGCTCGTATTAAATCTATCTTCTACCGGGATCTTCGGAATGCGTTTTCCACCTACGTAATTCGCGAGGAAAAGGAAATCGATGCGTTTTATTTACTCGTTCGATAGCGGAACGATCGTTTTTCGTGATCGAAACGTGTTACCCGATCGAATACTTGCCTGTTACCATCCAAACGAACAGAATTACCGCGCTGCTGTTTAAAATATCTGTAAAAATAACTATTACTTCGTTGTTGCTAGGAGTTTGGTAGAATTAACATTTTGAAATCTTATTCCCAAATGTTCTAAATTCGAGCTTCTCGATCGTGTTATTAGATACTTTTCTCGCTGCTCGTGGCGTTCAAATTTCATTCCTATAGGAATAGATCTCCAAGCGATAAACAGAATTCTCGGATTATCTCATAAATATCCTTCGAGAGTTTTCGGCATAACAATCGGCCAGACAGCATCTCGAATCCATACATAGATTCTTCTTCTACTATCTAACATTATGGAATGTTTATCAGAGATTATTTATTCTTACATCGCATCATCGTCAATACGGAGTTTTCTTTTTCCGCAGTAAATTCGTATAACAGTTAGATCGTTCGAGTTACGATTAGACTATCGATATCGATGATTCTAAATCGTAGTCATTTCATGGTGTTTGCACAAACCAAGTTTTGATCTGTTAGCGCATACGCGAAGCTAAGAGAGATCTATACGTTAACCATGATATAGCTTCGAAAGTTTCATGCACCACGAGAATCGAATTGCTGACCCGAAGGCGTCGTTGTGGGATTTCAATTAGTCCCCTGTCCTTTCTTCCGCGAGCAATCGTGCTATTCCTTTGCCCTCATTGATCCATCTTTAACCTCTATTCATTCATTGCCCCTTTCCACCCACTTACAAAGTTCCATTTCTACCATTTAGATTACCTACGATCTTAATCTGGATATCCACCATAGTTTTCTGCAATTCAAATTTATTATTACTTTCATTTCGATACCGTGTTTCGTATTCACGTTCTCAATTTACTTGTATGTATTTGCACTGCCGTGCATTTCGGTACTTGCAAATTATTTAAAAAGTATTCTTCCAACGAAGCTCTATACAATAAAACAACGGTCGATATTAATTAGTATCTATAAATAAAAATGTAATAATTGGAAGATGGATGAACATTGCTCGTACGGAAACACCAAAGTTAAACGAGTTTATCTGTTCGATGTTGAGATCTTAGAACGATCGGAGTTTGTGTTTCTAACCACATTGCAAAAGTTTATGTAGATTTTACGAAGTGTCAGCTATTTATTAAAGATAAACGTGGAACTCGATCGACGCAGGTGTACTCCTTTTTTCAGTTTCGATTTAGCAGCTTATTTGATCGCAGTTGTAATAAGAAATAAAAAAATGACAGTGGAGAAAAATTCTTTTATCGTAACGTTAAAAATACAATAAAAGTATCGATCTTTTGATCGGATTGCATCAAAAAGTGAAATATTTATGTACGATAGTGTGTATATATAGGCACATTTTATTAAAAGATCTTTAATACTCGCGACAAAGTTTAAGTATTGTTTGGAAGAAAAGAGAGCGCTGAACGGCTGCCAGAGCAACTGTGTAACGCGACAATGAATTAGACACTGACTAGAATACAGTTGTTGTCGCGGCAAGGGTTGCGAAAAATTTTAATCACGTTAAAATTCCGTGTTACACTTTAAATTGGAATTGACGGATTTTTGTGGTTACGTAGGTTTAATCCAGGTTTTTCATCAATTTCACTAATTGCGATGTACAGACATGGCAGTCATTTCGGTAGGCGATCAATATCCGTTAATATCCGTTGCAATTAGAAGAACCTATCGGTGCAAGGTAGATGTATCGTTCGATTATCATATCGTGGTAATGACTAGCACCGAATAAACCCAATAGCTTGTTCCAAATGATTCTAGCGCACAACTGACGCTCATTGATCCGATTGTAATGACCCTGTAATGCATAGATCTATTATTTGTCGAGCAATTTTGTTAGTTTTCCTATAATTCGCACGAACTCGGGTAATAAAAAACCTACCAGTTTTACACTCTTCTTGTTTGGTTTGTTGTCGTACTCTTGAATATTTATGGAAAATTTTCCAAAATAATTAATAGATTCCAAAGGAACGTAACCGTACAAATTTAATTTATTCGTATGATTTTTCAACGCGTATTTTGAACAAACTTTTCTACAAAGATCGATACGATACGAAAACCGTATCGATATGTAACGACACAGTTTCAGACCGATGATGCATCTGTGATTTATAAGACTAGGCGTTACAGAAATGTCAACGACGCGAGCACCTCTCGGATATCCACGTAACTAAGTCGATCGGGATAGAAAAGAGTACGTCATTATATTCATTAGAACTCGTCCAAGCAGATAAAAGTTGCCGGAATAATGGTGCTCCGCGTTATTAATGATCCCTGGTAATCTCTTCGTCTCTCCCACCACGTATTCTACCGCTGCTCAGGTGCCTATGTTCGCGAACGAACTTTCTCTCGTGCATTCGCAGCCCCAAATTTGTTCGAAACCCCTTGCACCAGAGTTAAGGCTCGTCCGATTCATTCAAGCTATTATCCTTAACTGCATCCTAGCAATCACACGAACCATTGTTTCATAGAATGGTTTCAGTTTTAACGTTTTCGAGTTCGTTTTTATCCAACGTTGCATCTATGACGTGTTTCGCGGATAAAACGTCCCACGGATATATTACGATGCCGAATGTATCGAATGCTTCAATCGAATAGGTATAAATCGCTTGAATGTTTTCAACCGTAAAAATCTGGCAATTTCTGTAAGATAATGGGGCTGCATGCTAAAAATTGCCGAACATTACGGCATACCTCGCATAATAAAACTCGATTGGAAAACTGGTCTTTGTTTCCAAGTTTCTGAAATATGAATTTGCGCACTACCACAGGAGCTCTTACTCAAAAAAAAATTCATTCCCAACGAAATACAAATTTCGTTTATTTGGTATATAGGAGAACGGTTTTTGATAATCTATAATTTACTTAACGTGTAAAACCTGTCCAAAGTTCATAGTACGTCCATCTTGACTTCGACCTTTTTCACAGCTTATTCAGACGGGGACCAGGATGCGTTCGAATTTGAAAGAATCATTAACATAATCACGTATCTTCGCAAAGTTTGTGAAATTCTCTTGAGTAACGGTCGACAGCTGTAGATAAATGGCCCTTCCTGAGACCTCGGGACTGTTCGTTCATTCGAACGGCCTATATAGTACCCAGCAGCGCCATTGTAGCGACGAATGGGCGTCGTAAAGAGTTTAACAACGCCGCGTCGAGAACAGAAAGTTTCCCTTAAGACCCTTACGGAATCGTTAACTGCGCGTATTTTAGAGCAGTTGTAAAGACGATAGAGGACGGAGGATCCATGGAATTGGAATCAGTCCCCGCTGAAAACTGAGAACGGCCCGAAAAAATATATTTGAGTCAGTTGTCCGGGAGCAAACGAGGAAATTGTACCAATTCCATCCGCTACGAGATCTTAACTTAAACGCTTCAAACTGTTGCAGTTGGATATGAAGAGCTGGAGAAAAGTGCAGTAGGGAAATGAATATTTATTCAAATGAATGGATGTGAGGATTGTAGTACGTTAAAGCTGTCCTCTATAGATAACTCTGGCCTAGGCACCCACCAACAGTCGCAGGCACAGACACATTCGTATTACTTAACTCGGCGATAAACTCACCCTCGAGACCTGTAAACCTCTAACTCCCTCCCGATGGTCCAACCTGCATTTTCGCCTGCATTAAACTACCTGATTTGTCGACCGTGGTACAGACTTCTAAGCTGACCTCTATTATCCTTCGAGTCCATCGAGACCTGTTTTGCGCCACGTACGAAATATTATCGATTCATTATTAAAATATATTTACCGATTACACGAAGCGACTTTGTTCATCCTTTAGAGTCTTGACTCGAGCCTGTTCAATTTTTAATTATTCTCTTTTTCCCCTCCCTCCTTCCCCTTCTTCTTCTACTTCTACTTCTTTGTCACTTCATACCATAACTTAAAGTTAAGGAGCATCAGAACGAAAGAAAGTAATTGGTTAATTTTATACGTATAAATGCAGTTCGCGCTAGTTCAAATAGTATCCCTCTCGTACATGAAAATTCCGCAACCTTCTAGATTTGTTTAAGTTTCAACCGATATTTGGAATACATACGAGACAGAACCCGGCTCGAATGGACTCGCAGATATGTGCGAATTCGTATTCGGTTCATTAGCAGTTCCTCCTGAAACGTCGAGCAGTGTCTGTCGAATGAATCGTACGCATTTATTTTGTGGCATTATTTTAATTGGACCAACTTCTGGCTGACCGTTATTTTCCCGCTTCCTCCGTCGCCCCTCTCTATTTCCCATGACAGAACATATGTTGGTACGTGTAAAAAAGGGTTGCTCACAGTGGACCTTGACGCACACATGACAAACGATTGCGACGAGTTTGTCGTAAACCTGAAAGTGCCGTGGATTTCTGAGTACCGACACGAATATATCGTGGATGTAATACCGGGAGGGGTGGTGATTCGTTTCACGGACGGTATAACGGTGTTCGAAATCATTATTTTTGCTAATTTACGAAAAAATTCCGATTTGCGTTGCGCGTGATGTGGATGTAAGCGCAGGTGGGACGGGGCACGGTAAAGGATCCAACTAACGAGTACTCCGTCGTATATAATTGCCGATTCGACATTGATCGTTGTATCCTTTTTTTTTTTTTTTTTTTTACAAAAGTTATATGCGTATCCAGATAAATTTTCGGTGAATCACCGTGTATCTGATATGCATGTTAATCGTCGAACAATCTTTACATTCTGTATAACGCCTTTAGCATAATACGTGTAAAAATAAGTATTAAGAGTCATTTTCTTTCTTTCTTTCTAAAAATAATCGTGTCAGTTCTCCAGAGAACAGTTTACAGCCATTCAGGGGGTTGCTATAATACATACAGGTATTAACGTGGCATTTTCCTAATATAGTACGTATACATTTTTTCCTAATCACCCTGAAAGGATATTTATGTATAGTATGTTTTACTTTGAGCTTACTTTTTGAGAAAATTATAACGCGTTTAATGTTTAACTCCACCCTAAGTAAAATTTATAACTTCTATGTATCCTTAATAGTCTAATCTAATGCGAGGCTATAAAATTTGGAATATCACAACGTAGGATATCGGAATGTTTTACTTTGCGTTACAAAATCGTTCCAAGCGATTATTGTAATAATCTAATTATAAAGTAATTCAAATCTATTCTTATACTTTTTGTCGGTGTAACTTTAATCTTCCGCTAGAGAGCAAAAAACGATTTACAAACTGAAATGCCGATATACGAATATAAAAGATTTAAGAACGGTAAGTTAATTACGTTTTCGAGGATTCTCGTACTTCGGGGCAAAAGTGTCCATATAGGTGCATATATGTCGCGACAAATAGGTGAACATTTGATTTCCTTCGCGGTGGGGAAAGGTACTGTTTCTTACGACGAGCAAGATACGTACAAGTTAAACGCATGCTGTATACAGGATCACGAGCGATATGCGTCGCGGTTCATTACAGGGGTGTGCGCACGACGCTAATGCGACATCAATTATGCGCCAATAACATAACAATACATAACACGTCGCATTGCTTGCATGACAATGTACAGTGATCTGTGTGCCCCCACCACTGTGGCGATCGGTACCCGCATATCCTTCTATTGTGCGTCGTGTATGGCTGATTGCTGCGCGTAATACTCCGTGTAATTTTGTCACTACGATGTTACAATTACATTCACGCGTTAATAGTTTTCCGCTGTTACACGGTCTCGCGAACAATAGGTTTCGATTTTCATATCTTATCCACTCGTAGTGGCTAGTTCGTATGAAATTATCAATTTGCATAGAGGATTTAGAATGTTATTCGTAGCTGTAGGTGCGAAGGTCCACCGATTCTCTGTTACAGAAGTGTACCAGCGGAGAAAAGGAATTTCTAGAGTTCGCAAAGATCAGGAACAGAGATGGTAAGTAGGTAGATTATGGTTCGTGTCGGAAGACGAATTTCGTGAGATTTTTGTATTTTTTCTCAAAAGAGTAGAATGAAACATACATAGTACGTATGTACATTACATCATGCCGACAACGGGATAATCGCCTTGCACGTTAGTTATTAATATACACGCGTGAAAAAATTATTTGTTGTTATGATTCGAAGTATTTACGACGGTCGGAAGAAGTAGACAGGCGCAGAGATCGAGACGAGCGTTCGAAATACGATTTTCGATCGAGCGATCACCATGCGACAAGTGCCCCCGAGATAGTTCCCCGGTTACTGGGAAATTGTTTTTCCGTGTTTGCTATCGGCCGATCAGCACTCGGGTGATTAAATTAAAACGGTTAATCCGATAGCGACAATAAAGTGGCGGGTACCGGGAAATAACATGCGCGATTGCACAACTCTGCAAACCATTAATGGTATACCCGTTATCGCTATAACAGGGCTAGGTTTGCAAAAGGAGCAGAGATACCGTCATTATTAGTTATAACCTGTGGAATGACATTCAGCTTTGAGTTCTACCAGAGAAGCTATCACGCGAAACGTTATATCGTCCGACACGATTTCTCTATTAGCATTTGCGGCTGACCATAAAAGTTATGACAGTTGTGACATGAAAAATGTTCGGAACAATGCCACGGGATAATCTGTTTGCTCTCTATTATTTGTACGTGGTTCGTTATAATTTAACCGTATATCAAAAGCACAGCCGTTCTAAACAAAGATTCGAACCGACGCTCGCGTCACTTGCGTTTCGTTTGTCTCTAATATCTCTATGTAAAGGTAGAAGAATTCGCGCGTTTCGTTTATTTTCATCGAATATCGTGCATCCATGGCTGTTCGATCGACAGTCTCCTCGTTATTGGAATGTACGGTGAACCATTCATTATGTACGAGCTGTCAAATGGCCCTGACCACGGAACTGCTAAAAGGACCTCTCCGCTCCCCCCTCTCCCCCTCCCGCCCCTTCCCACCGTACGAGGTGCAGGGAGCACTCGTTCTCGTTGAGTTTGTGTTACGCTCGCGTTTGCGGCGGTTCGGAGCTGCGGTCGCGATTCGATGCCCATTCAGTCGCCCAGTTTTGGTTTGCTTTGGAAATGACCCAAGCACTCCGAACGAAATCCCCTGAACCGGAAAGGCAAACCGTCTCCCGCCACATCACCAGCTCAGCAATTCGTAGCTGTATCCATTCCGCTCTCTACCTTTTTTTCTTCTCGATTGATTGCGAAACGAGAATGGGACGCCGGTGTTTCCTACAATGCTTACTCTTTTAGAAAGCCAAGAGAAAATGATCGATACCCGTTATCGTTTGTCGACGTGTCCACTTACATTTCATTCGACGCGTGTCATTCGTCTTCGAAGAACGTGGATAAGTAGTTCGAGACTGTCGTGCGCAGACACGTTTAACGTACAGATTAAACGGCATGTACGCATGTATTAATTTCACGATAGGATCGCGCGGACCCGAACAATTTTATCTTTACGAATCTTTCCGATGAGATAAAAAATAATTCGTTATCGGTCTCCAAATTGTAAAGGTAATGAAATGAAAATAATTTACGCGAAAGTTCGCTTACGCGGGAAACATCGTTAACCTTAACGAAGGCGTTTGGCGTTGCATTATCAAACCGTTCCTTTGATCCGATAGCACACAGAGCCGCGTTTCGGAAAAGAGGGCTAACGAGTGCGCATCCTCCGTACTCAACTGTAAATCACGTGGCTGTTTTAGGAAACCTGGTGAAAAGTACATACACGCTACAGACTACAGACGATAGGTATTGGCCGTGTTGGGGGTGACGTAGTTGCAGGTAGTTGGAGGAGAATAGAAAGAGGGTGGGAAGTTGGTGCACCGAGGGTTTGGCATAGCGTTTAGCACATACACGCTCAAATACACCCACACACGCGCATACACACACAAACAACCGAGTGAACAGTACCTTTATGGAAAGTGAAGGATCGGAGTACGCGGTGGGGAAGAAGCGGGTAGACGGAGGGCAGGCCAAAAGAGAGGAGGCAAGAGAATGAGCGAGAGAGAGAGAGAGAGAGAGAGAGAGAGAGCCCTAGGTTGTACAGAGCGAGGGTTGTTATTGCAGATTGCGTGGGGTGAGAGCCGAGTGCACTCAGCAATGGTACTGAACGAGAACTCCGCTGCCCGAGCAGGGCTGCAGTGCAACTGGGTGATGCAGGCCTCTCAATAACGAAAATCTATACGGTTTCATTTGTCGGCCAGGCACGACTTTATTTGTGAATCGTCGAGGAGTTGGGCTGCGAGGCGCGGTGGTTTCGACGAATCGCTATGCGATGCGGCGTAAAATCCAATAATTTTTCATGCAAGAAGAATACAGGAAAGACAGGCTCGATTGCTTGTGTGCCGTTGTCTTGGGAAAATTTATTCGTACGCTACTATTTATCCGTGTCGATATTTCGTAGAGAGGTTCAAACATCGTACAAACAAAGTTTGTACAAGGCTGAGAAAGAATGTCGTATTTCTTGTTTTGCGCTCCGCGTTGTTTACAAATAACGTTCATCTTTTTTTGACACCACTCGGCGATTAACAGCTGTCGTATAACATAGCTTTTTCTTTTCGCCTAATGATTACCTGCATTTCCATCTTGAATTCTAAACGATAACCTTTCGAATCTTTGAAATAGTTACATCGAACCTTTCGATTCTTTTATCCACGACTGAGCTCTCGTGTTCATCACGTAGCTTTTTACATCGATCTTGTATATGTGCGTCAGAACTAAATAAGCAATTGGACTGCAATCGAATCGTTAGCACAGCCGTTAATGAACACCAACTGACGTCGCTCGTACTTTATTTAATAGGTGAAATAGCGGTTGCAATAGGTACGCGAATTGTGTTTTGTAACAAACAACAGCGGCTGGGTCAGACTTGTAACAACGGGCTCGTGTAGAAATGTAGGATCGGATTATTGGATGCTCTACGTATGTATGGTCGCGATCGTCGTTGCGAAATAAAACAAGCTGGTCTGTTAAATTGATTAAGTGACTGATAGTAGCTTGCGTGCAGTCACTTAACGAACGCCACCGTTGATAATTGGAGATTTCACGCTTTTTTCTAATACTATGTTCGAATATAGCGATACCGGTTGTTAACGCCAGCCAAGTGTACTCGCTTCCCAATTCGATAATAAGTCGTAAAACTGCCAAATAAGAGAAAAAAAGCGAAATATCAAGAAAACACAAAGGCGTTATTGCGTGCATTATTACGATATTGGTAGTTTCAAGGTCAATGCACTAGCTTCTAGCGGGAGCAGAATGAAAGGTGAAACATAGTACGATACTAAATAAAACAAAGACGATAAAACGAGGATTGGATTTTCTACATAATGGGCGTCAGTGATACGGACGACGAATACGCGATAAATCAGAGTTGACATTTAGCTAGTGTAAATGACGGAATTTTTGAGCGCGGGAAACAAGTTCATAGCGTAATCGGTGTGTGGACATGGTGCATTCATGTGCACGGCATTATACAATAACAGAGTTTCATGGAAGTAGTAATCGCGTATACACCCACACGTTAGCCACCTTTACCGTACTCTGTTCGGTTCTATTCGGTGTTTACGGCTGGGAGCATTAACAGAGAAAGAGAGAAGGTATACGACGATAGGGAGATAGGAAGAGAGAGGAAGAGAGAATCGTATTATTGCAACTCGCCCAACCGAGCCCCAGCGTTATGCAGCTGCTGCTGCTATAGCAGGGTGTAACAGACCCCAGGCTTGGTTCTAGCTCGAACCAATAAGGTCATTTTTCTCCTGTATAATCCAGCCAACCGGCAAACCGGGTATCCCGTTTGCGCCGAGTTAACGCAGAGTTAATAGCTACCCCATAATGTATCGAACCCCGGAATATTAAGGGATTATGGCGTGGTCACTGCCGTTAAGTCAGCGAGGCAAGAGATACACTTCGTCCTACTTTCCGGATTTATGTTACCGATCTATAAGTTGGTCGAAAACGCGTCCAGTTTAATAACGCGAAACGGACGCGAGATTTGAAAACAACGATACGACGAATTTTCTCGAGAGCCGCCGAATTCGACGACGAAGGCACCTAATCGTAAGTGGCTGGGCGTAAAATCCTATTGCTAAATAACAGAGGACGACATGATTGTGCAATTTAGGTAAGACGATTCGGATCGTTTTAAACTATACCGGGAGCGGGGTATTAGACTTGACGCCATGCAGCGGCGTTACTGGTGGAACTTTAGTGGGAGAGAGACGGGTGAAATAAGACCGTTTAAGCTAGAGGAAGATAGCGGTCTGCCGAGTCTTGCGGTCTGGTAATGTTGTTTTAAGCGTAGCACTTACCACGGCGACAAATAATCATTAGGCAGAGTTCAGCGGCTTGCTGGCACCACAACCGAGGTGGCTGGTCGCGGCCAGTAATACCTTTTCTACCCCTTGCCTCGCTAGCCGAGGGTCTACCACTCACACAGGTATCCTACTCTCTCGTCCCTAAGCCAGATTATCCCCTGAGGGATTGCCAGAATATATTTTCATACATATATGTATGTATTTCGAGGTTTCCCTCGGTCCTCAGATATATCGGTCAGCTAGACTTTCGAGTTGCATCGAATAGACTGCAACGGATACTGGGAAACGAATCGTTAATACCGAATCGAATTAACCGTATTATCGGTCTCGCGAGGATGCTCTCGAATCCGATCGATCAGGTTGTGTCGGTTTAAATCTGTTACAGCGTATATGCAAACGGATATACAAATATCTTTCCTATAGTGCGTATATAATGGTAGGTGGACGAATCGTCGGGACAAATGATAGAAACAAATGATTGCTAGCGTATCCGGTGGATTGCGAACGTATTGGGTTGCGGCAGAATCGTCCGAACGTTTCGTGCTAATACGCTGTACGTATGTGTCATACGTGTATGTATGCAGTTAGCTTTAAGAACGATAGCAACTCGCGCGAGACTCGTGTTATCGAGAATCGACGTACGAGAGCTAGTTTTATAAACTGGAATGAAACGGCGCGAAGTCGAATGTAAACTGTGGATGGTAGTGGAGTCGCGGGGTCAAGGGTTGGAGGTTTATCTTGCCGCAGTTGCGAAGTGATATGCCTGCCATTGAAGTTGGGCTGGAATGCGGATAGATAGAGGGAGCAAAGGGTGACTCGTAGGGTGTTACAAGTCAGGATTCAGAGCAGATTACGTCACTCCACAAACAGCCCCCGAAGTACCGAGCACTGTTCTGTAGATACCGAAGGCGTCATCCGTATCACCTAGTACGGTAGTAGCAACGTGTAAAGTGAACACGGAACGAAAAACGTTTCTTACCCGAGATCGTACACATTCGCCTACGATACGATCGCATGGTATTTAAATATCGGGTGAAAGAAAAGGATTTCCCGATTGAATATTTTGCGGATAGCGTATCGGAATATGACGGTAAACAAGCCCCAGCGATCCTGCTCCGTTTCCGTACACAATGGTTCCATTAATTAATATCGAAGTAGCTGCAATCATCCCGATACGCTTGAACGAAGGAACCGCAGTACGAAACTGGATAATACAGAATCGATCTGAAGATGAAAAACTCTTTGTAATTAACGTTCGAAGCATTTCTTTTGTGCCTGGAAACAAAAGCTACCGTAAAGTTAGGAACATTTATTTCCCTTCGGTAATTGAATCGGTTCGAATTAATATTCGATTTTGCCACGGGGCTTGATTTACAATTTGAATATTCTACCGAATATTGTAGCGAATATCGTACGGCCAGTAAATTTTTAAGGTGCGGTTAGCACGCGTGTTCGTAATAATGAAAATAATGAAAATAATGAAGGCGCACCTGCAACGTACCTAAAATCGAAACAACCGCGTACTATGGTCAAACGTTCAACAACTCGGTAATATATACAGCAAGCAGTACTGCATTGGATACCGTAGGCGGAACATTTACATTGCATTTAATTGAATTTGTGCGTCAGAGCGTTATTTACGCCAACATTTAATTGCAATGTATTCCGCGATATTAATTTTAAAGCGGAGACACGAATTTTCCCGTTTTCCCGGTGGCCATGGCGTGGCAGCGCGCAACCGTGTCCCCCGCAAGGAAACTCGTCAGGCGCTGTCCCGTGTCTATTGTCGATTTACCTGCACTTTTAACGCCTCATGAATTATGCAGAAATCGAGTATGCTGTAAATTGCACATCGGTTAGCAGATGCAATTGCCGCTGCTAAATTTTACAAAGAATTTAAACCGATAATCGGACGCGGCTAGCAACTTCATTTGCATCAATTACTGACCCCGAAGTTTCTTCGTTGGCGAATTAGCCGCCGGGGAGCGCGTCGAATGCGAGATAAAAGGAAGAAGAAGCGGCGGGACCTATTAAAATAAGGGAGAAAAACAAGTTTCGAGATAGTTGCGTTACGAGCAACGGGGGACGTATAACGATCCGTGCTTGGCGGTCGGCTGAGTTACGTCGTCCGTCGGGAAGTTATGCTCCTGCTTATCTTTCGAATTCCACACTCGCCCTATTCGACGTATTCCATGGTGCGGCTTTTAACTCCACAGATTCGGAAAAAGGATTAAACAGGGCCGACGGGGTGCGATATCCGCCAGTAGAATCACAGATTGACGAGATCCACGCAATTCGTTCGCGTAACTTTCGAATTCTAAGCGATCTATCGCCCGCGTTCCGTGCCTCTTTCTCGCACAACAGCTTCACCGGAAGCGTTGCTATCGTTCCGTGTCGTTGTACGTTACCTTAATTTAAATACTATATCTTTATCAAACAAAGGAAAAAGCAACTTGTTTGTATGGGAAATCCGACAAATAACCATAGCGATTGATCCCCTCGTTTCTTTCGCTTCTTATCGATTTACCAACACTCGGAAGTTTACGAAAACTGCAAATAAATTATTAGCTTCGTTGATCGTTGTATTATTTTAGTCATCAGACGCATTAACACCGTTATCACGAATTCACGAAACTCGATGCAGGCGAATTGCTGCTATGGTAAAGAAGAAATCAATTTCTGACTAAATTTGAGAATTGGCAATTGGGATTTTTTGACTCGAGTCTAGACTTGCTACGAGTCTAAACAGTTTGATCGAGTTCATCGATAGGATCTGGGAGGGGGGAGGGGGGGAGTGATTACCGAAAGCGGTAGCGAAACCGGTTTACGTGGCTATTCGGTGAAAATGTAGCTGGTATACACTGGAAACGTACGATCGGTGACGCGAAAGGAGGGGGTGTATGAACGCAATAACATGTTGCCGGATCCGGCGCATGACGGAGAAGAGGAAAAAACGAAATGAGCGAGCGAATTCCACGCTGCAGCCTCGTCGTCGGTGACCGTAGCCATGCGGATATTGTTGGACATTCCTCGGCTCGTGCGAATGCGGTCATCTGAATGCCGGACGCGTAAACCACGCCGAATGGCCTCGCGAGTCTGGGTCGTGAGGGTGGGAGAGAAGGGGATGCATGATAGAGGGTCGGGAACAGAGCTGGCTGTAAAGGGACGCTGGCTGTACCAGCGGGATACACAGGCGACGGGGAAGAGGGTCGTGTCGACGGAGAGGAACGAATGGGGAGGCGAGTCAGTCGGTGGTGCCATGCCGTGGAAAATCTACCCACGGTTGCCGCAGCTATGCCGCTAAATCGTATTCACGCTATTTTAATTAATCGACGCCGTCGCGTCGGCCCGCTAGCTCGCGCGAGCACAACTTTTTCATTCGATCTGCCCATCCAACCTGCAACTATCTAACCCGTTAACTGGTTAACCGGGTGAAACAGGTCGGCTCGACGTTCAAGATGAATTTAAACCCACCAGCGTGCATATGTAGTTCGCGGAACATCTGTACAATTGAGAAAGTCGAGTTAAACCGCAGCGCATTAGCATCGCGGAGATCGCAATCGGTCGGGAAGCGATCCATGCAACGCGTTTATTGAAAATTATCGCGATGCTCTTTCGTCGAAGTCGATGAAACAACGCCGCAGAGACATATATATATATATATATATATATGTATAGATCACGATCGAAGTAGAGAGAACGTTGTCTAATTAGCCGCGTTGTACGATTAACGGAACCAAGGTATCGAATGGTTCAATCAGGTTCGAACGGTCGAGGTTGGGGTAATTGAACGAAAGCTTTATACGTCATTGTACGTGTATATAGCGGTGTATCTCGGTCGACAGTCGAAGGGTTTAATCAAACACAAGTATAGTGGAACGAGGGTATGGTACACTAGATGGGTATGCACGGTGCGGGTTGTTGTGTGACGCTATTGAAACCGCCGCTATCGTCGGGACTGTTTCGTTAGCAGGGCAATTGAAAAATACGAGCAGAGAAAGGAGCGTAAAACCGGCGTGCACGGTCAGTTTGCAAAGGCGTAAAGAGGATTCAGTTTATGCGTATATGTATTTCCCTGAACTGTCTCTATCGCGTCGTATGTATACGTGCATCGTGTGTATCATCTACCGCTCAAAAAATATTCAAACATCTGCTCCTTTTTGATAGAACATAATCTCATTACGTATACGTTTTATCGTGTTGCATACGCGAGCAACGATCGTATCCTTTGTGTGTTTTGCGATTGTTTATATAGGGCAAAAAATGTTGTTTTTAAAACAGATACAACTTGGTTTTTTCGATAAAGTCAATGTTAGCCTCTACGATATAGAAAGTAGATCAAATTTCCGTGAACTCTGGCGACGATCTTGTATCGCTTTCGACAAACTACCCGAGTCACAGATAGGAAAGTCAGTCACGAATGTATCTGCAACCTTATCGTGCCCATATTATACACGTGTGTGATATCAAGCGGTCGTATGACACCGCTTCTGATTACTGTCATAAAAATTTATAGGCCCCCGCCTATCGGGCATTGCCGACGGCACACGATACTCGCGTAATAAAGTGAAAACGACCGTCCGAGATTCGCGAAGGAAATAAATGGACGGTCGAGGACTTTGGAGATTCGGTCTTTCGTACTTGTACGTCACCCGTTGCACCCGTCATCCTCGGTGGTTACGTATATCGCAAAAGTCTTCTGGAAACGATCCCGTAAGTCGTAAACAACCCTGGAGCCCGTCTAGCCTCAGATATATGACGTAATATTTTTGTGCGTGACAGATCCTGCAGGCGTTTCCACGGCTATCGATCGACTATATACGCATCGCATCTCACGCAATAGTTTCCTATGTTTCTTTCCTTCTGATTCCGTTATTCGGGCAGAGATAAGGAAGAAGGCACTCACGCTCTCGCCGCGGGACCAGACGCCAGGAGAAATGGCTCCGTTTATTCCAGACGAGTCATGGCTTAAAAAACGATATTAGTCCGTGTTCTGGATAACATTTTAGTCGCATTCCCGTAGATATCGCGCGAATCAAATAGCAAGGTGTATACCGGAGCGAAATTTGCAATACCTTTTTACACAAATTCCGTCGTTTGCCAACCTCCTTCTAACCGCGCGTATTATTTTCAATCCGCGCACAATATCGTTATTATTCGATTATAAATTATCGTGTTAACGTATACCATTTATAAAATCGGCGATTAAAACGATCGCACGTGCTCGTTTTAGTTTGAAAGTTTACATTGCTGTTAAATTCGCCGATGCAAAGTTCGTTGGAAAATTTTTCGTACGTTTGGACGGGACGGGGGTTAGAAGATACCTTGTGGTCGTTACCAGGACGTTGATAATGGACGGAAACCGTGGGAAGGGGGACTGCGGAGCAACCAGTAGAATGGGCCGGCCATAGGAGAGTAAACAGAGGAGACGGCTGCCGTCGCGCGTCGCGTCGCGACGTTATATGCCGGTAACAAGATATTGACACTGGCCGATAATGGCTCCTGGGTTGGTTGACGGGCACGGCTTGGCCGAAAAGAGAAGCAGCAACTTGAGAAAATGGAGCTGAAATTGGTGAGAGGTCTCGGAAACGGCGGACGAGCCGCGAGATATAATACTTTTCTCTTCAAAGATATTTTTCCGCTCCAAAAATCGTTCCCCTCATCGATC
Organism: Bombus huntii; assembly: GCF_024542735.1. Lineage (NCBI taxonomy): Eukaryota > Metazoa > Arthropoda > Insecta > Hymenoptera > Apidae > Bombus > Bombus huntii. The sequence goes on from NC_066247.1 coordinate 349,135, forward strand.
GACCGAGTCTAGGTGTTGCGTCGTCGACTAACTGGCGACACGTTTCTACGACGACCCGAGAAGAAACTTTCCAGTTCGTTCGCTTTTTTCCCCTTCTTTTTATCGACCGTCTTGTTAATCGCCCAAGCTTCATCCACCAACTTATTTCGCCGAAGCGCAGCTGAAATTCCTTGTTTTAAAGTCAGTTCGGAGAACGCGTCTAAAGTGTCTGTAGCTGCTGACACGAAATAATAACGAGAAATTTTCAACGACCGAAGATGTCTACCAGCTTGCAGAAATTCCATCGCTACATATATCATGGGATAAAGTCGAGCGATGTAACATTGCTTACTCTCTAATCTCGTCATCGTTACGTTCTAAGGATTGCGAGTTTTAAAACAAAGTGGTTCATACTTTACCGGTATTCACTACGTTTCAAGAGACGCCAAGTAAATTCTCGGAGAATATCGAATAATTCAGGGACACATCTGCCGATCGACCTGATATTCGTCTTTGTCTCTGCAATGGCTGACGCGTGATTTATACGCAAGGATATTGGCTCCAAGATGGCGTTACATCTAGGTGATGAATCGGTGCGTCGACTAATACAATCGATGCGAAATTACAAGTTTCGGCAAATCAATCTCTCGTTACATCCTTAGTATCTTACTGGATGATATTTCTGATCGAATTTCACGTCTCTGTAACGACTCTCTTCGCTCGATTCGCGAATTTTACTTACGAGAGGAGACGACATTTGCAAAGTTGGCGAAATTCAAGATACAGCGAAACGATAAGTTTCGACGTTAAGCAACGACGTTCGCAAGATTTCGATCGTCTTTAAAATAATCGCGAACCAGATTACAAATGTTCCTTTAGCGAGTCTGTTGTCGGACAAACGGATCGGTCGTTGTTCGCCACTCGAACGAGGAAATATTGATGTGCGATGAGTTCAAGAGGTCCGTAGGAGGCATCGTGGAGCAGAGTGCTCACCCGTAGGACAAGCGTTCATTCTTTTCTCAAGTGGAGATAAATGTGGCTGGGGTCACTTCCTTTCTGAAGTCGATTTTATCAAACACGATCGCGCATAAAACATCGCTCTGACGGCGCTATACTTTTTTGCGATAGTACGCACATTCTCGATAATTTCTTATCGATAATTCGTCAAATTCCATTCGTATCTCAGACTAAACATAATTTGTTATTCGATCGTTATTAGAAAAAGTAATATACACCGACTAAAAGCTACAAGTTTAACAAGGAAATATTACATCGCTGAACAAACCAGTTACAACGTTTACTTTAATTACTAATTATTTTTAGATAACTGATAAGAGATAGTCTTCGATTCGCCTGTCTCAAGGTATAAATTGATTTGTCGATTTAAGATTTTATTTATCCGACAAATTTACGATACAGTGTATAAAATAATCGAAATGTGCATATCGTGTGACCGCAAAGATAAGAAACAGGAAGAGAAATCGGTGCGCAGTTTCGGCAGCAGGAAAAATATCCGTGGCGGCGATGCTCGTGTTACGCGTCGCTCTTAGTCCTGGCGAAATGTAAAAGGGGAAAATCTGCGTTTTTCCCGCAAGCAACACGTTCGCGGTTAGGGTACCGCCCTAATACCGCGGCACGTGAAGCGAGTCCTCGTATTTTATGCAGTTTACCGCGAAAGCGACTGCCGCGCGGCTATAAACCGTAATGTATTAGCAGGGAAATGCAAATTGAGCACAAAACCACGGCTCGAAACAATGCTTTTAGTCGCGGATGGGCGGGGTGTGGGTTGTCGGTCGGAGCACAGGCCCACACGATGCCGGCTACTTCGTAAATTAACATTAACCCATTATAAATAAACGGTAACTCAAATTAATGCTAATGCCTGCGTCGCATTAAAACCGATATCACTCTACCTTGGATAATGTCCTGTGCTCAGAACTGCCTTCCGTCGCAACATAATCGTTTGCACTTAATGTCGTTGATTGGAATAGACGGCCCGTGATCTTCGCAATTTTCGGGTCAATCCAATCAAACGTATTCCGCTATCAGAGATCACAGCGGCTGTGAAATTCAAAATTATATGCACATATCACCATATGCATGAAACAGCAAAATCCGAACTGTCTGATCCTTTTAGACAATATCCGAATCGATATATCTGTTAGATATTATATTTTACGTGATGTAGCAGCAACTTTTGTCCAACTTGATATCCATACGTAATGCGTACTATTAAAAACGCGAAACGCGATATCGAATTTCAATATTAAGACGAGTATATAATTAGACACAATTGCCGTTGAAAACGCATTCGTATCTGACACGTTGTCTCCATTCGTTATATGTACGTTGAACGACGAGTATACGAGCGAGCAAAAGACAGAAGAAGAAAGCTGGCGAGAGACAACACGCGTGAAAAGCAGGTGACAGAGATGGGAAGGGGTACAAAAGTACAAAAGGGAGATAGGCCAGAGAGATCGAGAAGGAGAACGAGACGATGAACGAAGGTTAGAGCGAATGAGAGATATCGAAGGCGCGAGATACGTTATCTGAATTCAAAGTAGACACTGTAACAATGTTTTGCGTTCAGCAGCATCGACTGGATGCGAAGTATCGAATTCGCGACATACGTGCATGCACGTTGCTGCCGGTAGATCGGCAGCCGTATCCGTTTGTCGATATTAAGGATGGCGCTTAAAAGAGAGCAACATGTGGCTGGTTGCCTTGGCGTAGAGCGTAGAGCGTAGAGCGTAGAGCGTAGAGCATCGTCGACTCCATCGTTTTCTCCGACTCTTTCGTATCTATATGTATAGGTATATATGTATAGGTGTGCTCGTTCATTCTATTTTCCTCCGAAGGTTCGTTTTTCCTCGCGGTTCCTTTTCCATCTTTTATATGCACGTGTCTTCCGTAAAGCTTCTACCGCACTGTATTGCAGATCGTAAATCAGTAAATCAGATAATTCGCGTATCGATTTCGAAATATCTCCAAGATACGACGGCAGTGTCGTTCACTACGTACATCTATACCTTTCTATCTGTACGTTTAAGTACCAAATATGCCGTATCCCACTTGTTCGGGATTTTGAGTGGTCTTCGCTTTCCACACGGACGACACATCTGCTCTTTTTGAAAAGTTGAAAATTCTCACCTCGCGAATTGTAAAATTTACAACGCGGACCCGTCAAGAGGCTAAGTGGCACCCTAAGTGCTCGACAGGTCCGCTCTAAAGTGACCCTCGTGTTCTAAACATCAACACTCGATGAGAGCGCGAAACTAGAACAGGACGTTACGTTACGCATCCTCGACCATGTACGCACAAAACGTACACTTACAGGATCGCGCACTCGCCTAAGTTTAATTCCTTACCTACAGTTCAGAGCCTTTCGTGTATACTAAACAGTGCGAATAAACCAACTAAACACAAACCGACCAGTTGCAACCTGATTGATCGCCACCTAGTCGATAATTCGCAACGCCGTTATATCTAAACTAAAAATAGTAATATTCGATCACACACAGCGCGCTCGATGTTGCTAATTTTCTTTTCTATACCATGATTTCCTTGCTTATTTCCCGTAATGTTTCCTACGTTCTTCTTCCTCTATAGTCTTTCCGTTTTGGTTTACGAGAATCGGCTAGATTTCGCATCTTTTGGCTTTAATCCAGTTTTCGTCAGTCACGAATGTAGCATCTAACTTGCGTCGTACACGGACGAGTTTGTCGGTAAAACATGCGCTATTAAATCCTAACTGCGTTCACGAGGGCTTACAGAGCGGCAATGCGAAGTGAATGTACACATTGAATAAATTAGGGAGCTGGATAAACACGGGAGAATCAGGAGCAACGTCCCGTCTGGAGAACGGTTCGTCCCAGTGTCATCCTTTCTGTGCTACTACCGTTCTTCCATAGTCGCCTGCAACAGCGAGCTTTTCGTTAGCGTTGTCGGACGAGGAAAGAGGCTAACGCGTTCTACGACTAGTTTCACTTGGTACAGTTGTACTATCGTGGATGTAGAGAATTTCCATCGTGTCGTGAATGAGTATCGGTTGACACAAAAGCTTGGCGCGTTAACGTCGACCGGTCGGTCGATCACGGCCGTCCCAAAAAATATTCCGGACGCGTCTGTTTCGTGGAAGAAACTTTCGGAAGTATTTTACCGTGTTTTACACGGCCTGACAAAGTCACGCGAATGAGGAACTAAACCGCGGCAAACCGGTTAACGAAGAAAACTCGTTGTGACGAATTAGCCAATTTCCTACACTGTGACAATCTGTGAACGCTTTCGTACGTCCTCTGATGAGACTGTACCTCACGGTCCACAGTATTTAGACCGTAGCCTAACCGGGTGTGCACAGGTCCTGGCATGAGGTTAGGGTGGTAAAGCAATGTAATTAATAGGGAACACAATGGCTGTCTTGCGGAGGTCGGGACGAATGGAGGCGGTTCCAAGCGGGATGTAGCGGAGACAGGGGCGCAGAAACCAAGTAGCGCAAAGGGGGGTTGCAATACGCTCTGACGGATGCCGGCTGAGAGAGGTCTCCGAGATACTGACTTTTAGGTCACAATAGGGTCCTCTTCTGTATTGTAGACACAGGGGTGCAGCCCTTCATACGAGAATGTCAGAATGACGCCAGGTATCGTCTCTCCACCGACGAGACTTATTTCACAACGAAAGCATCGTCCGCATTTTTTCCTTTCTCTCTTCGCCTTTTTATTTGCGGCGCGCTCTTTATTTTCCCCTCGTAACACCAACTTTCATTACGGACTCTCCCTTCTGCGCTTTCTTAATTTAGACTGCTAACGAAATGTCCTAAAGTACTTCCACAATATTGATCTTTCGGTTTTTTGTCTTTCGTCTTGGCAGCTTTGTGTGCATTTTTATTTAAACACACGCGAATTAATAATCTGCGAAAAGAAACGTTCCCAAGCTTTTCTAAATTACCACGTCTTACAATTTCCATTACGGTAATAACTTCGATATACCGGCAACGATTGTTATGCAGAATACGACCATTACGCAAAGGAATATCCTCGGAAGCCACGATCTTTGTCATTTTCATGCAAACTCTATGCTTATATCATAAAATATATTTTGTCCTGGATCGTCTAAGTATTAACCTCGAGCGGAATTAACGAGGAGGAACCGATACAACCATCCGTGACGAAATAACAGGATGCTCGACTAACGACGCCTAATGATAATTCTAAACGCAGGCCAACCTTTCTGTGCGGTCGTTTAAAGTCTCGGGGCAGCGTGCACCGTAGGAAGACGAATGTGCACGATGCGCACACGAACGTATAGTTGTTGCATCTCTTCGCATCCCCGAGGGTCGGTGCCAGACGGAAGCATAGGGTAGCTAAGCATGCACGGCTGAGCACGGATAAATGATTCAGAGTTTTGGAAATACGGAAAGTGGAGTAAGTTGCATAGATATGTAGCCAAGTATATGGGTAGATAGACAGAAGGGAAGGTTGGTTAAGCGCCACGTACTAGAGTAGGGTGAATCGAATATGAAGGTGACTGCTTAGCGAGGGTAGGCACATGCTATTTCAAGAGTATTCCTTCGCGATACGACTCTCGAATATTTCAGTGCGCCTTTCGATTAGTGCTGGTCGTACCATTCCTATACCGTGATTGTTTTCATTCAGTTTTTATCATATTTTATCCATTCCATCGAATTCCATCGAAGATCAAACGCAGACAAAATATTCGCTGTTTATACAGAGAAAGTTTGGCTTATTTGGTTATCTTATGTAACGAAATTTCACGACGGATCGATAGGTTTAATTAACTGTCTGAAAATATCGGCTTTTCGTAAATCAGGTTGCTCGATTAACGTTCAGATGGGTACAATAAACAGCGATACCTTACGAAAATTTCGTCATTGTCTGTAGGATGAAGCTTTACGATCGCTCGCGGCAGCCATGCCTTTTTATCGATAACCACGGCAGGAAATTACATTTCACTCGCTCGTTACAGAGTTTCTCTATATTTGATCTATAAGAACTATCTCGTTGTAATTAAAAGAAAATATTTATTTTTCAAAGTCCAGTAATAAACAAATAGATGCTTAACTTTACATAATTTTCGGTATCGAATATTTTCACGATTATTCGTTCCCATCGATTCCTCATTTACGTATTCTTAAAAGAAAAAAAGTTTCGATACCTTTCGTTGAAAGTTTTTTTGTATAGGTTCTACGTAGAAAATGTTAAAAAGATGGGCCTGATACTGGAAGAGTCGATAGTACTCAACGAGGAGAATAAGAAATATCTAAACAAACATAAACCAGCAATCTTTTCGATGGGAAGACATCTTTTATTATTTATTAGCCTTCCATATCATGAGCAAGTCTCTTTGCTACATATTGAATATATGTACACTTACACTACATATACGTATATATATATAGTTCACAGACGGACATGTAATATAAATGTTTGTGTTTGTAGATATTTGGTATGTCTTCCTTCCATTTTTATATTCCTTCTGTGTTACCTATGTTTTGTACGACACGCATTCCGTGTAAGTTTTTGTAAGTCCAGCGCATTGTTTATCGCCACTGAATACACCAAAAACTTTAAGTGTCGCGCAAGAAAAATCTTTTTAAACCTCTTAGGAAAGAAAATACAATTACTGGGCTATTTTCTCGCATACAAACGAAGGACTGCATACGTGCTGTTCGTTACTTCAGAAATTATGTAATTACATATGTATATACGAACACTTCTACGTCGTTGAGGTCTGACAATAGTTTATTATCGATACGATAATCAGAAATTATAGATATATTTTCATTTGCAATTATCGATATGCACAGATCTACGGTAGTTTTACACGTATGTACTATCGTTAATAGGCAATTGTAATTTAATCCACGATTGAATTATAGACTGTATCGATTAAATTGCACGTGAACCAGTATATGCGTGTAAATGTACAACTACGTAATATATACGTAAATATTCGAGAATACAAAGAGACAAGGACAGAGATCAACTTAAAGTACAACTTGTACCGCATGTTGTACGTTTCTTCTTAATGGCAATGCCAAATAATGGATTGTTTCGCACTTGTTCTACAATTTTTCGTCGTAATAATAGAATTTCTTCATGCTGAATTTGTAACCTTAAATTTTCGAGTAAGTTGAGCCCGCTTTGACCCTGAACAAGTGCAACATATAGTTTGCTTTTTCCTCGACGAAGTAAAGTTAATTGATTGTTAGTCGTTCATGCGCGATCGGTACGTCATCAAGAAAACATAAATATTTGTTGTTTGGGTGAGGCGAACAGGAACGCTGTTAACGTAACCGCTACATTGTGGGCATACGGTTATCAAAGCTTGCGAATACCGCACGAATTCGTAGTGGTTAGTTCAAACGATTTTCAAATACTCAAGTGTATACGTTGGTGAGATGACCGATGATAAATTAGTGCGACTCGCAACAGAGAGGTCTATATACATACATATAATACAAATATCGAGGAATTGGCGAGCACTAATATCGATTCACCTTTTGCGTACAGCAAACGAAACTACTAACCACAGCGGAAGTAAAATTAAAAAGTTTGCCGATCTATCCATTTCAAAATACAATATCGAGGCTTCTTCAGTTTTAGAATCGAGGAATTGAAATGGTGAAAATATACATAAGTAGGTATTAAACAAGCATAAATTATTATTTTCTTATTAGCTTTTAGTTACATGGAGGAAATAGAGGAAATAATTTCTGAGGTACAGTTCGAAATAGATTGGGATTAATAGAATCGGAGCGTCGAACGTGCATTCGTTTGTTCAAGTTACAATTCTAGGGAGTGCTTTTACGGTATTGTTTTGCGCAGCCCTTTCGTTAAGACGAGTAGCACCTTCGTCACAGAAGCGAGGACACGCGCTTCTGCCTTTTTTCAGTTTTTTCTTCGCTCGTTGATTTACCGACAGTAATTCCGCTAAGAGGACAGAGTTAACCGATTTATGACTCGGCGAATGTTCTAATTCACTTTTCTCGGCGTGCTTTCTATTCCGGCGTTCGAGGTGCGATTTCTCGCAATGCGTGTTTCGTCGATATATATCTTCGTTCCCACGGACGTCGAGTCGTTGAAAATGCTCATTGCTCTATGGCACACGATGATTTCCGGTTTCCTTTAAGAAATAGTGTGCGTACACATGTCGAAACTACGTCGTAAGGAGCTCGTCGAGTAATTGATTGGCTCTAATTTCAGGCTCTCGTGCGCATCGCCACGCCGCCGCGCCGCCTTTCGCGTAATACAGCCGTACAATCCCGTCGACACATCAACAAACCAATTTGCTACAGTGTTAAGAGAAAGCGAGTGCACCGGGAGAAAAAGCAAATCACGCTAAGTAGCAAAAAAATCTTATTGCGAGCTTAAATCTAGGACGACTCTATCTTATACTGCTTGGACAACTACATATGTACCTACTAATTTCTTGTTACAATATCCATCAGCGAAATGATACGCTGGTTCGTGACACTGGTTTAAATAAAAAAACGTCACATTTAAGGAATTATATTCATCAACGAGAAAAGAAGGATAGAATTTTTATATGTTTCACTTTCGGAAACGAGATCAAACGTGACCGCGTTATTCGAATCAATTCGAATTATACCGAGAGCTGTTTAGAATCTTTAATGTTTCTCACCCTGAAGTTAACGAACTGAAATTCAATCGAAATTTAGTGTTCGCATTAAAAACCACCTGAGAAAGCTCGAACGGTACGGCCGATGATGAAAAACTTGAGACATCGATTACAAATATGTATGGCGAGTGAAAGCCTTGGCGATATCATTCCAAAATTGCATGGAAACAGACTGTATTCCATGTACCTTAGGTTACATAATAAAACGTTGAATCGCATTTACCAGGCCTTTCCCGTTGACATTAAAAATCCGGCAGGCTTTTTTGCTGCGCTGTCCATTATCTCCTTCCACGATAATCTATCGTTAACATCTTGTTTTTATGATCAGCGATAAATTTTTCAGGAAAACCCGGTGATAAATGCCGACGAATGTCGCATGTGATTGCGGAAGAAATAACATAAATAAATAATTTTCTATTCGTGTAAAATCTGAAATTTCCAGTTGCTGGTTATCAAGAGTTATCCAACGTTATATTACATTAGCATAGGAATATAACATCGCGAGCGGAGGTTTAAACTGTTTCTAATAACAGCGAACATATGCGTGTGAGCAAGCGAAGCGACGAAGCGACGAAGCGACAAATAATTTTCGGGATGTCGGAGATGGGTAGCATCTTGCCGCATCTGCTTGCTAATTCTCGGTGCTAATCCGGCAAATCCCATGGCACCCCCGCGCATTAAAGTCGGCCTTAGATGAGAATCGGGATGGTAGCTGGGTATATAGGAAGGACCAAGAGGATATAGTTTCGCGAACGAGAAGGTGGAGGCACGCGCGAAGGAGAGCAAGTGGTCAGAATAGAGGAGCGAAGAAAGGGTGGGTGGGAAGACACGCAAGAGGCGGTTGTGGCAGTGCTACTTGGCGATGAGGCTAATATGCATGCGCTCGACCCAGCCAAAGTTCACTTAGATCGCATTGCATTGCATTACTCGGCATTACAATGGTGCTCCATCCTATGAAGAGACCGACGAGGAAGTCGAACCAGAAACCGCCAGTTACCTTCTTCCTCTTTCTCGACCTCTCTCTGTGATTCTCTGACCTTTCGTCCTCTTGCTACATCCAGCGGAACCGCTCTGTTCCTTTCCTCTCTAGTTGGAGAGTGCGGAGGCAACTCGGGCAACACATGCTTAATAATTTACGCGGCACAAGTGGCCTGAAACTTTACCGTGAGTTATATCATACTTGCGCATACATTCTTGTATACGTGGACACGAGTCTGTTACTCGGGCCGCCTGTACACAGCCGTTTACTCGCAGGAAGAAACTGGCCGATACTTGCGATACATACCGCTATACATGTACACCCAGACCGTACCTAGGTAAGAGCATCCTCCGTGCGTGAATTATTGCTGGTAGAGTTTTTAGGACATGCGCGTCAGATACCGGTGGGTTATATTTTTTACGTGTTTCCTGGGTAAACGGCAAGGGATGCGACGTACGGGATACAAGATGGTTTTTCAAGATCGGTCTGCTACGATACACGTATGCCGTATGATAGTGACAACGAGGAAGGAGCAGGTTTATACGCTATGCCAACGTAAATTTTCTATTTTCTATTCTTTCTAGCTTTGGCACGCATTTGCGACGCAATAGCGAAAACGATCGTTGACAGTGGAAGGTTGCATGTACAGTTTACATTCTTTATAAACCGCGGGAATATTTCTCGTCGACGAGTTAACGCTACGGGAACGGCCGCCGACGTGCGATGAATTTGCGATAGAGAGAAAAAAAAGCGTGATTAATTCTGCCGAGGGAGTAGTTTTCTTTGAAAAATGTCTCGATTGCCGTGCGACCATATCGAAACTCTACATTCCGAAACTATTTTCTTAGTCTTGATTTCTTTCCCCAGCGTTTGTAAAAAAAAAAAAAAGAAAAAAGAAAGAAAAAAACGAGTAACCGTACTCTGAACCCGTGTGTAGGGAGGAATGGAAACTCGTTTCTATCTCATATTTGGGAAGCTCGTTTATATTTCTTGCTATCCTTCTAACGTTATCCTTGGTCGATACTCTGCTTTTCATGGATCACGTTTTGTAGTTTCGTCGTTCCACGAAAAATTCGTATACTTTCGGGCAATTTCCTCTAGCCATAAATCACGTCGACGTCGTCGAGTTCATCTCCCGCGCACCGACCTCTACCGCGAACACTATTCTCACCTTTTTCTTTTTTATTTTCTAACTTGGCAAATATTAACCTAACAAAATGTTAGCCAGCTAAGTTTCCGTACCGCGGCTAATCTATAAACAAGGCGATGCTTTGCGTTTTGTAGAACGAAGAACCGAGGTCTCTTCAGTTTCGAAACAAAGAGTAGTTGTCAGGTTTGTAGGAACGTGCAAACGTAATATTTATGCGGCTCTCTTATGCCGGGTGCGCTTTTCCAGAGTACTACTAGTGTGTTTCTTTCTATCCTTAACCCACATTAACATCACAGTCCGCGTCTTTCCATAGAGAATGGGTCGATAAACGCGAGGACCAGAGCACATGTTGCAATTAAATTTGCTGATTATAAGCCTCGCGGAACTAAATAAAAACAGCTTATCGTTGTTTAAAACGCCGGTGCCGTTATATCGAATTTACAGGACGGATGATAAAACGATCTGTAACAAGTGCGTTAACGGAGCGAGCGAATACCTATAAACGGTAGAAATATCGCGTATCTAACGCAACTATACTTTTATTTGATACCTAGCGTTTCAAACGAGTGGATAATTTTAAAACGCCCGTTATTTCCCAATATCCTTTGTTCTTTAATCACGTTTAACACCGTTAAAAAGCTATGTTCAATAATTTATCTAGAAAATTGATTTAAACAGATATCACAATAGGTAAAGGAACGAGATTTCGCGTTAAAATATAGCGAGAAACTTTTCAAGCGTGACTTTCGGTCACGCGACTACGTGCATAACAGTCGTGCGAAAAATTGTAGAATTTGGAAATGTAGGATTTCTTACAGATGAGTGTGTGCGCATACGCGACTATTTAATTGTGTGTGCGTGTATCGCAGGAGCTGCGAGAGTAGTGTGACGCGATCGAGTATCGCACGAGGCGATGACTCAGCTCACTAACCCCGTAGAGAGTGGCTACCCGTTAGAACAGATACCCTCGCCGACAGTGCTCACAAAACTTGTGTTTGCAACGAAACACATTAATCATTATGTTGCTGATTTTTCTAGTTTCTGGTCTATTCCTTTCGTGAAAGTGAATATTTCTATTTTGTTTATTTGTATCTTTCTACTTGTGCGATATGGATGCGTAAATTGACTATTTTCAACGATTTCCACCGTTTCTTAATTCAGTATGTTGTTTAACGCGTTGTTTGTTAAAGTTTATTTCGAGTATCGACGTTAAGTAGAATTAAACATATATTTATGTAGGAAGACCCATCTAAGTTACAAAGTTGAACTATGTCGAGCAGAAGTTTAGGGCAGCTGTATAAAACACGGGAACAACGCAGACTGTAACGTTCTTTCGTCGAACCGAATTTTTACGCGAATTCGGTTAAACGGAGCAGTAGAGGTCGAAGACAACGCATGGAAACAGTCGGTACAGAGGCTGCTGGGAAGTTGGACGGGCTAATAAGAGGGCGCAAAGACGCCCTCGTGCCCGGCAAAGACTCGATAGGGGAACTGCACCCTTCGTATATTGAGACGGAATGACGTCGTAGGGGTGGCTCGTAGGAGGGGAAGGGTGCGTGTAATTTCCCGGTGGACGATGGCGTCAGGGCGCGTGGTGTGGATCAAACTGAGGGTCGTTCAACCACCAGTGTTGTTTAGTGTCTCGTGCGCTGTGTCGTAGTTCTGTTCTCTTGTGATCGTGAACGTGCTGTGTTTGTGATCGTTTAGCTTAAGATATTTCTATTTACGGGCGAAATAATCTGCACGACAACGTACTTATCGTTCTCTTAGAAGTACCGTGATTACCCGTGGCAAAGGATACTTACGTCGCTGGATAGTTTTGAATCGTACAAAAAGACTTATCGATCGTTGCAGCAATCACGTCATAAAAATTTGTAAGAGAGAAGACCACGATTCCGATGTAACGTATCAAAAGAATAAATATCGAGGATATTCAGTATGGAGTATAAATACGATTAACAAGTAATCGATGAATCAGCAATCGTGTTTATGTCGACTGTAGAGTGAGATTTGTCTGGTGAAAGTGCAGTATCGTGGTCGTCCTTTAAGTGTCGCTGCTGGTTATCTGTGTTACGCGCTGTACAACCCCTTATGTATGTAAACGTAATATCTCTCGGTCGGCGTATAAATGATATTTCGCTCTGCTTGAAACATTAACATAAAACGGTTATTATTAGTAAATCTGCCGGATTTTTCGCATCGTATTGGATGTTCTCTATTCAGATTGCTTGCGGATTGCTTGCAAGCAACTGGTGTTTGTGGACGCGGTCACATTGTTCGATGCGTTTATCGATCGAACCTACGCGAATCGATAAGCACCGTATTGGCAAGTATTTCTGTAACGGGCAATATTGTAAACGTGTAATTGATAATAATCGACGCTCTAGCGGATGCGCACGGATATCGTTATCTCGCGATTAGTCGAACGGACATTAAATCCACGTTTATCAACGGCACAACGTCGCGTCACGCGCGACAACACGCACTTAATTTACTCGGATAGGAGATATTTTTCCAAAGGCCTCTCTTAATGTGTTTCGAAAGCCATTAATCGTTGCGTGCGAGCGGCATCGTCGACTCCCTCTTCCACTTCCTTTATTTTACCCTCTTTCTCGTTAAGTATTCGCTTTTCCGTGCACAAGCTGCATTAGCCGCTTTCCACCCTCGCCACAGTCTTTTCCTATCTTACTCCTTCTTTCTCTTCGGACCTGCTACTCCTCCCACGTCACTCTGTTTTCCGTTCCAACGAAGATTACGCTATCGTGTATTTTTTATCGAGTTCCTGATTAAAACCGGACCTCTTGCTCCTCCAACTCCTTCTCGTTCTCCTCTTACTCGTCCTGCTAGACCTCTGCTGCCTATTCGTCGAGACTCTGCTTTCGGCAAATAACGCCTGTTTCACGCTCTCGTCGCCTCATCCCTAGATGCTCGTCGACCGGTCGGTTACCCTCAGTGACGGCAGTTAACGAGCACCTTCGTGACGCTGTCCGTCCCCTCCTTCACGTGTCAACTGCTCACTGACTTTGCTCGCGGACGTGGTTTATGCGCGTCGCGATAAGTAATCGCGAAACCCTTTTGACCGAATACACGTGGACGATCGATCGCGACCGACCTATACGCGAAGCGGGGTCCAAGGTCGTCGACATCGGCTGTCGAGTTTTGCCACGCAGTTTGAACGCAAGTGTATCGCGGGAAACAGAAATGTTGATACCAGTCTCGTCCTCGCCATCGTTCAGCAACGGAGACGGCGCCATCAAACTCTTTGTGGGGCAGATACCGCGTCACCTCGAAGAGGACGCGTTGCGACCCATGTTCGAGGAATTTGGCAAAATTTACGAGTTCACTGTACTCAAGGATAAGTACACTGGCATGCACAAGGGTAAGTGAGAAGAAACGGGTGTTTTTTAAAATCATATTTTCGGCTAAAAGCTGTTCGACTCGCGAAGCTGTGACAGTGTTAGAATGGAAAAATTCCGAGAATTGGATAGAACTTGTTTTATATTTCGTATCCGAGATATATTTATAAATTGGACGAAACGATAGAATCGAAAAACTGTAATGCAATGGTTTGGTAAAACCAACGAAAAGTTCTAAATATAAAGTCGTGATAATCCCGATAGCTTTCGCTGGTTCTCGATAATGGGGAGCAGGAACAGCGGTAGGAAAAAACGTAGATGCACGATGTGTATCGGAACGAGCACCCTTCGCATTGTATAACCGGACAACGCATTATACATGGTGGTATCATCGGCGTGGTGGCTTTCGAAACGCGACTGAGAGATTAATCAGGATTTATTCTTTTGTCTGACGATGCGATGTATGGCGACAACGCCGACCGGCAACAGAGACACGAAGAGCGAGAAGGAGGACGTTTGAGGGTTGAAAGAGCGAGGAAAAGGAGGAAAGAAAAGCGAGGCAAGGGGCATAGAAGAGTGGGCTAAGCCGGTGAAACAATAAATTTCGCGGGCATTCACGTCGATCTCCGAGAGGATGAGCCGACGTCAACGATCGACGGCCTTTGTTGGCCGGCCGTAAGCCTCCCTACCCACCCTTGGTAACCTCTCCTTCTCACCCGAGGGTGGGCAATCTCTTCCTCCCTCGAACATCGCGGTACACCAGACGCCGGCAAACCTGATACAATGGGACAACGTTCATGAGCGATTCGTGTCGTTTCCGTAGCGGGAACTTGCCCGGAAACGGAGATTTTAACACTGACGTCGCTGATCGCGCGGTCTTTCCTCTTCTGGCGAAAGGTATCTATCTAGTGCTTCCATTCGATCGTAGCCTGCTCGAATTACTATGGGGTCGGTTATGCGATACGATATAAACGAAAGAGGGATGCGAAAAGAACGAAAGCTCGGAGGAAGTGGTTTTGGTGACGTGCGTTGCCTCGCCTCGCCTCTGTTGGGATTTCATAAAGGCATCCAGAAAAATGAGACAATGTTGGGAGGGCTGCACGCGGATTGTCTTCATGAATTGTGCATTAGACTCGAAGCCTCGGGTTCCAACGATTTTATTCGGAATTTTGGCTTTGATAATATCGTTTCGTCGTTATAAAACTAGTTTTTTTTCGACGGCCGTGGGGAAAGGGGGGATAGGGAAGACAGCTTGACTTTTGATCGATAACAGTCACGCCGTAGGCGATCGTAAAATATTCAAGCAATGGATCATGGATGGTTGATTTTGATAAATAATTCTTGGAAATCTGGTATCGTTGGCAGTATCCTTCAGCGACTTCCGTTTATTTAATTTGTAGGAAAAATGGCCGTAATCCGCTCGCCTGACCGTAGTCGGAGGAAGAGGGGATGCAGGTATTTTACAATAAATATCCGGCCGATAAGCTACACAGAAGACCAGTGCGACGTTGGGGCTAGCACATTTTTATTTTTGTAGGCATGCAAAATTTATGGTTGACGAATGGCCGTTCGAGTTTTTGCCGGGAAATAGCTCGTTAATCTTTCGAATTATTCTCGCTTCCAACTTTGCTACGCTTCGCGCGTTCTCCGCGAATCGGCAATATTTTATCGCTCCATAATTGTATCTCTAAAACCTGTAAAAGTGCACACGCACGCACACCTACAATGGGCGTGTATACGGTGTACGTATGGGTATGTGTGTGTGTGTATATATATATATGTATATACACACATATATATGTATATATATGTATATATATATATATACACACATGTACTTACAACGAAATTATACCTACACGTTTGTCGCTGTTACGCGCATTAAATTTGAAACGTCCGATATCAAATAGTCTTGGTAGATGCCTTAACTCTTTCCCTTTATTCGTCATTCTACGTTCGTTTTTTCGTTCGATTATTCTCGGCTTGCTATCTATTTGAATTATCGTAATTATCTGCATTTAAATCAGATTACGCGTCTCGTAATTAACGTTCACGCAAAAACGTGATAAAATAAAGATATTTGTAGGTCGTTACGCTCTTAAAAATATTTTCATCAGCGAGGTGGCGTTTGTTCGCGTTCGCTGAAGAAAGGTTTCGTTCACGCGCGAAACGGGTACAAAGCTATTATGAAGCGATTTTCGGCAACCGTACCGCGACGGTACCTGTAATTTGAAGCTTTCCAGCAAACAAGGGTGGTATGGTTTTGACGCACGTCCACCGAAACAATCGGGGGTCATTTTGCTAACAACGAACGAAATGTATTCGTTTGCATTGACATTCGCCAAGTCAAATAACGGGCACATGCGCGCGCGTTACGTCTGTGCGAGGAGGCCGAAATGACGGTATCACGCGATCTGTCGAGGAGACATCGAAAAAGACTATTGGCTCCGCTACTACTTACGGAGGAGTTGTTGTCACTTGATAACGTCGCTGGTCCGACGATGTCGACGGGTTCATTAAAATGCACATTTGAAAGCCGCGAAGCTTCATTCAACGCCGCCGCGTTCCCTTTATTTTACATCCAGCCCGGTTTTTCAATACGTTGCCTGTAACCTCTGTGAAGTTTTTCGTTCAAAACGTATACGAAGAAAAAATGTGTGTGTGCTCGCGCGCGCGCGTGTTTGTGTGTGTGAGAGAGAGAGAGAGAGAGAGAGAGTGAGACAAAGGGGAGGAGGAGACGAGTATAGGATACACAGCGAGAGGAGAGCGTGGCAAGAGCTCGAGTTAGGGAAAGGTAGTACTCAACGGCGACAAGGCTGCAACCGACACGGCAGTCTTGTAGTTTCGAAACAGCTCTCCAATTTTAATGAGACCCGTCTATTTCTCCGTGATTCTGTCTCTGTGTTATGGTCTGTCTTCGTGTAATTATATTTTGATTCCTCGAACTGCGTGGCTTCGTCTCCGCACCCCTCCTTTTTAACCGTTCGCTGCCCATCCCTTGTCACGGTTTCGAACGAAACTTTTCCTCCCTTTCTCCGGTCCTTGTCCCCGGTATGACGTCCGTCCTTCTTCACGGTATTATCTTCTTACCGTCCTTACCCTTTTTCTTTCTCTTTCGTACTTCCGGCAAGGTAGCAGAAGGTTGCTGTGAATGCTAATACATCCACCTCTTTGACCCCCCCTCTCCCCTCCCTTTCTCGCCCTCTCTCCCTCTCTCTCTCTCTCTCTCTCTCTCTCGCTCTTGGCTAGTAGCATTGACTGGCCGGATCATGGTAGTCCACCGCTTTCCTTTCCACCCTTCTCGGTCACCATTCTCTGCTCCGACGGTCGCCACGGCTGTCCTCCTTCCGGTTGCCGGCGTTCGACCAATTTGTTTTGCCCTACAGATTGAGTTACAATTCAGCGTAAACAGAAAACTACCACCTCGACTCTGTTCACGGAAACTCGCTTTACATCCCCTTTATTTTACTGGCCGCTCCATTGGCTGCCACTTCGGCGTTCTTACTTAATTATCGGGTAGTTACGATACTTTGGTAACTTCCACCGTCGATATTCGGGAACAATTCCTTCGACCCTCGTTCCTTTTTCGATTCTGTAATCTCGGTTCCCAATCTCGTTGTCAGTGACGTCATAACATATTAACGAGCGCATAAAGCCGTAACTTTTCGAATCGAGAAAAGAAGATAATTAACGGTCTTAACGACCGTTTGCCGCGCGTACATAGACGCACAGTTATACGCGTGTGTGCGATTGAATTTGCATGAACCGATCGCAACTGTGGAGAGAGGGAGTGGGGGCGGAGGCGGCAGCGTTCGAAACACAATACAATTCGATGCTACAATTCACAATCAAACGGTATCGAGATGCAACGAACGGTGGAATCGTGCCTCGGCCGTCGGCATAATTTAAGCGACAAACGTATATCATTTTGTCGTTCAATTAAATGTATTAAAATATAAATCTTGATATCGGCGGTGGCCGCAGAATAGAACCAAATGAAATCATTTCCTTTCAATTGCAAGCGTTTGTGCAGTAGAGTGGATTTAAAGAGGACGCGTCCATCGATTCGCGTATATATATATATATATATATGTATATATATATGTATATATATATATATGCATGTATATCGATGCGAACGATAACTACGAGTTTAACTCTCGCGAGCGGTTTGCTCGTTTCAGCGTATTTAACAGCAGTGTAGCAAAGGGCTCAGCTGTTGGGGTGGTTGGCACATGGGGACCATGGCACACGCCATTACAATGGCAACCAACCCCGCTACCAGCCTTCCCGCAATCTCTCTCTTCTCTCTCGACACGAGGTTCACGAGGGCTGTCTGTCCGCTCATTCCGTTCGTTCGTCCGTACGCTCGTTCGTCCGTCTCTTCGTCTGCATGCACGGGCGTATGTTATCCCACTTTTTTTGCCACAGGGCCTCTCTACATCGACTCTTCTCTCCGTCTCTCCTACCCTCGCGAATCGATCCAGTCAGAACGCATCGCCCTTTAGCCCATTGAAAATTGCTAGGATTCGGAACAATTTGGTGTTCGAATTGACGATGCAGGAATTGTTGTTTTTAATCCGGAAAACGAAATCCTCTTTATAACGGTACTCCGTTGTCCTGCAAATAATACCGCTTCCGACATCTTTACGTGCGACTTAATCGTCGCCGATCGCATCCTTTGGCGGCCTCCCCCTGCTTTCCCTGCCATCCCGTAGCAACCTTAAACGTTTACCTTAAACGAATGGTAAACAGCGTCGAACAGAAGTAATCTACTATCGAGGGTAGCTTCCGTCGTGGAGAAGGATCCATTAAAATAACGAGTACGCGTATTGTTTCGACATAAATAGGCAGAAGCAGCAGTTGGCGAGAAAGAAGCGGCTGGCAATACTTTGGCAGATTCTAGACAGCGAGTGTGTGAGTGTGAACACCCTCCTAAGAAGGATTTGTACAATAGAATGGAGCAAGGCACTGGGGAAATAAGGTAATACCTACGGCTTTGTCTCGATCGAGGGCAAGAAGAGTCGCGTTGTTCGGGGAAGTAAAGGACCTCGGGTTGCACCACCTTATTCTTCTGAAACGATGCACTTTCTCTTTCTCGCTTGTTTCTGGTCCGTGGTCGTGTCGAAAGAGAGCCCACTCGATTCATGTGGCTATCGCTCCGATATGAAACTAAAATTACACGACAATGGAAGGCATAAGGAAGAAGTTTCGAGCAACGTCGATGCTTGGTTACCGGAAAATTCCGAGCCGGCGAGCACGAAGAATGGGAATTCCCATCGTGAAGGCAGCAGGAGGTAGGATCTTGAGATGGGAAGCATAACCTACGATGCATTTTCTCTCGTTGTTCCAGCGGATGCGAAGTTCTCCGCAAAGCCACATCGGCCCGTCGCGGCGTCGTGCCGCTCAGATACATTCGTAGGAGAACAAGAGCCGTGAAATTCTTTAGCAGAAGCTTCTGCACAGAATACATGGTCTTTTTTGTCGAATATCTATCCTATCTTTTATGTTACGCGATTCCTCTATTCGAGAAATTAACTAATTATTACGTACTTTTTTAAATAATCTCATTCGCACCGAAGATGTAACGCGTTTCCACTCAATTTTAACGCGGTACTAGTAGATGGAATTGATTGTAACAACTTGCGTAGAACGTTGTGAAACGAGCAACGCGTAGTTACGCATTACGTGATGCATTAGAACGAAACGACTGTCTTTAGGAAGATACGAAACGTTTTATACTACTGATGTTCAAGTGAAAATGTCGGTTATTAGCGATTGTTGCTGTTATTAGAAACGCTGAGCGATGTACGATAACGAGGCAGAGTTTTGTAGAAAATTTAAGAGCTCCATCGTTTTAGGTTTACGTACGAAGGCGATGCATAGTTGAAAGCAGGAAGATAATCGAGACGACGCGACGGAAGCATGTCGGTATTCGGAATCTCATGGTAAAGCTCCTCTTCTGCTTCCTCGTTCGTCTTCTCCTTCTTTATATATTCACTCTTTAGTTTAGAGCAGGCTTTCTTACTTCTTTTTTGGCTGGTCTAATGTCCTAATCTTTCGTGTGTGAAGAATTGGACTGGGCCAAATGAAATTTGCATAATCGTTACTAGCGTGCCCTTACGAGGGGTTGTTCCGACGATCCGCTCTGGGCTCTTTTGACTGGAAGGATAGAAGACGGCCGGCATCGCGATCCGCTTGATTGCTAAGGAAAACATTTTAGTTGATATACCAACTTATTATCTCGAAGTGACGAGCGAATATAATTTTGCGCAGCATCGGAACTCTGAATCAAAGAGGGTAAAGCGAAACGGACAGACAGACAGACAGAGAAAGAGAGAGAGAGAGAGAGAGATGAGAGAGAGAGGCTGACAGGGGGGCAGTAGGGGGAGGGGTTTGTAAAATAAACATTTGGTTGGTTTATTCTTATATTCGGCGCACACGCGTTCAATGGAATGCCTCGTCTAGAATTCGATAATAAATCGCAAACGGAATATCGAATACTTTTAATAATCGAATCGTTCGACTCGAATAAAGGGAGAATACTCGGCGACACTCCAACTGTATCTAAATTGTAAATGTCGTTAAACTGTAGCTCTTAGTCGTCGTTAGAGATGCATCGTTGAAGCTACAAGCTGTAGGAGCAATATGGGCGCTGGTAAATTACAAGGGTTTGCATTCAGGCCAACGTTTGCAGCTATCCAGTTACTTTCAATTGGTTAAAGTATCCAAGAATTGCTGCAGTGTCCCCGATCGATCTTTAATAAGCGTCTCCTTCGGATAAGGATCCAGGGTGGTGTATATAGGAGAAGGGCCTTGAAGTTACCGAGGTGTAGGGAAGGAGGAGTATAGGAATAACGTAGAACGCGTTGGCTAGGTCAGGAGGTTCAGAAGCCACCGGAGCCGATAAGGGCTTGCCAGCCATGCCCGTTAACGACTATGTAAATTGACGGGTCTATTTATTCTAGTCATCGTATCGAAACTCCGTCAGATGAAAACATCAGGCTCCAGTTTCTCAGAATCGCACTTCCGTTTGCGCACCATCGAGCAACCGCTTGTTTTACCGGTCTTTTCTAACACATCGTTTCCGATTTATCTCCTTCAACGTTCGGATTAGATGATACGTCTATGAGTAATTATAATTTGCCCCACCTTTCGAGCATTATACTCGTCTTTTTTTTTCTAGATCGACGTGATGTACACGTTTTACGTTCGAGTGAAATCGCAAATAACTTTAGTGGCCGCGAAATTGCTTCTTCGACGGATACTCGATAAGAGAGTGGGCTATCATAACGCGCTGTCCGACCATTTTATTGCAATGCTAAAGTAGGTATTGATCCGAATCCAAGAGAATCACGAACTAAGGTGCTCGACGACCATCGATCCGTCGTGGAGAAAGAGGAGGAGGAGGTGAAGGAGAAAGAGGAGGAGGGTAATCATTTTCCGTGTCCTCCTGCTTCTCCTCCTCTTCCGTCGGTTATCCGAATTGGGTTCGAGGGGGTCTCGTAGCAAAGTTGGGGACTAGGAGAGGACACAAACACCTCCTTTCGGGTGTCGAGAAGGAGAAGGGATCGGTAGGCCCCGGGTGGCGCAGAGAAGCGAAGGAGATCGAAGGAAGGAGAAGAGAGACGGAAAGAGAAAACGGTGGAAAGTACGAGACGGAGAGAGAATTGCTTTCTCTCTCAGTTTGGAATGAGAGGATGCATGAGAGACTGCTCCAGACCGTGGAGAGAGCGGAGTGAGGGTGCTGCCTTGGGGTTCATTATTCAGGGCTATTGATTTCCATCCACCTCCTACCATCAGCCCACCCAACACCACCAACGACCAAGAGCAAACGAGAAAGAACAAGCGAGATGGGATCAGAAAGAGATTGACGGGCGGCCGTTCTCTTTCTTTCTTTCTTTCTTTCTTTCTTCCCTTCCCCTTCCTTTCCTTTCCTTTCCTTTCCTTTCCTTTCCTTTCCTTTCCTTTCCTTTCCTTTCCTTTCCTTTCCTTTCCCTACCCTTCCCTTCCCTTCCCTTCCTTTCCCTTCTCTTCTGTTCCACTCTTTCCGTATCCCCCTATTTGTCTCTTTTGGTTCTCGCTCTCGTTTGCTCTCCTTGACTGTTCTATTCCTACTGCATCAACCTACATACTAACTGACATGCACTTAAACCAGCTACTCTACGTACAAGGAGTAGGAAACTCGTAACATCAATTGCTATCTTCCACGAGTAATTCGACTATTTCGTTCTGAGAACGGTATATCGATGATATCTTCGATAAAGTAACATTTCCCTTGTGTTATCGGTTTCAATAAGAAAACTATCAATACACAACCGCGTTCCCGCTTGAAATCAATAGAGTTCTTATTTATCTTAATATCTAAATTTCGAAATCCATGAAACTGTCCAAACAGGGAGAAACGCGATTACCCGTTAATATTTATTATTCGATCCATTTGTGACAAAATGATACGAACTTTTCCAGCTAACTACGCTTGCTGTCTTTCGTTTAAATCATACCATTTTTTTTTAATCGTCTGTCGTTGTTAATAAAAGAGAAATCCATCGATACTCGTCCGAAATCTAGAAGATTTTCATTCGTGCTAATATCTACATTTAAAAATCCACGAAAACTCTCGATATCTTCTCGCCGATCCTTCGTCTTGGATTTGTCGATTTCTCTGTCGTCTTCTGTGGAGTTAACAGAGTTAGGCCACAACTTCCGTCGAAACTTTCTACCCGTAACGACGGTCCGAAGGAACTTGCGAGCTTTCTCTTTGAAATCCCTTGCTCGCAGTTTTCCGTCTGTGAGAAATCACCTTAAGGATCATGGGTATCACCGCCAGAGGGATACTCGTACGATCTTTATCCAGCATTCGATTTTTGTGAACACGCGCAAAAGGATATGTAGTTAAGAGCAAGACGATGTGGAAGCATCAGGAAAAGCATAATTGATACTAATTGCAAATCGTTCGTTCTTCCTGTTTCGATTTGTTATTTCGATCAAAAAGCAATAAACGTACGGAATATAGCTTTCGTTGGAAATATTCCATTGGAAAAATGCACGAGTTCATAAAGAGCGATGAAACGTTGACAGAATGTTGTTTTAACGATGATTTATGGAGCGTGATCAAGAGTTCTTTAGTAGAGTTTACCTCGCTTTTCATTTTAATTCTACAAACGTCATGTACATTTTAGAGAGGGACCGTGTGGTTAAGAATAAAAGAATTGTTATACAGGCTTTACGTTGAAATCATTCATGACGTTGATCTATCGTTATCGGTGAAACGGAAACCTTTTCTACGTGCATGATACTGCTGGTTGAATTTTTTCTTGTATATAAAATCAGTAGTCACAGGTATCGTTTGAAAACGCGTTTAATTTATCACCATCCCATCTTAAAATAGCGTTGGACGTCTCGTTGACTCGTGTTAAAAAATACTTGCTTTTGTTATTTAGCAAGGTGAGAAGTTTGGAATACACGTTTGCGCACGATTGTTTCGTTAAGTTGATAAGAAGTTGCTCGTAAACCAAATCCGTTACTTTCAAACACAACTTGGTGCGATTCGTGTTCGTGAAACGAAGAGATACGTTTGGATAGGAAGGAAAATAAAAATCGGTATGGGGATTATCGTATCAGCCGTATCAACCAATTACTATTCGCATAATATTCGCGTGAAATGGGTTTGCTGGTTCTATTCGTTGGTAAGGTTGGTCCGGTGCAATCGTTTGACCTGTTTGACCGTGTCCAACGTTGCGTAACGTAAAACTCCATTAGGTGTTAGTTCCTCCGTTGACGGTTAAACCGTTACTCGGTCTCTGGTCGTAGGTAGAAACGAGTGGAGTGGAGTCGAATCGTCGACGTAGACCAGTGATACATATATGCGACCGGCGGTACACCGGCGCGGCATAGAGAGAGGTATACCGCTGGAGCGGTGGTGTATCTATAGGGATTGCAGCGCCGCAGGCGCCGGCGCGAAACGCTCGCTCGCGAGACCACCTCCGCGTGGTAGGCTCATGACGTCAGCTATCCTCAGTGTGCGGAGAGCGACCGCAGTGTACACCATCTCCACGTTTTGGCAAAGAAGGCAGCACCAGCATCGTTGCTGAGCGAACGAGTTCTCTCACGTCGTACCGATCAGCTGGACGAGCATAGTGTCGTTTGTCACAAATCCCTTCCCTGCCTTCTCGTTCAGGTTGTTTCTCGCCGCGATACAGACTTTGTCGATCACACGCGTGTCAAACACGCGAACTCTGGTCGCGGTAGTAGATCGAGTGCGTCGATTTGAAGCGAAAACAAAAGAGGATCGAGTTTTCTTTCCGCGGCTGACGAACCAGGCTGGCTGGTGTCTTTTCGTTGTTTCGATCGACAAGGTAACGAATCCCTTTCTTGATGAGTACGACGACGCCGTCAACAATCACGGTCGGTAGCCACGCGGTTGACGCTCTCACCGCCGGTACCAGCATCTCCGAAGGGGCTGACACCTAGCACGAGGAGCGTCTGCTGCGGAGCTAACGGAGGAGGAACGATTCCGGGGGGACCATCTTCCCTTCCATCGTGATATAGTGCTGTTGTGGTTGTTATTGTTGTTATTATTGATATTTGATGATACACGTGCTCAGGTGTCGCGACTACTGACTACGACGGCTTACAATTTCAGATTGTCTTTTTAACGCGTCGTATAAAGATCTAATTTTACTAGTTGTCCTTCCGGTTTTAAAGTGTCGTCCTATGATCCGAGTGTTTCACGATCCAAGTCGGAGGACGGGAGTATCAACGACGTTCCAACTCCTTTCGAGATCGGCCAAACGATTTCGAGGTTCGACAAATTTCGTTTAGTCGGGCTGATCGTCTACGCGAGGTCGACGACACGTGGATCCGAATCCGATCGTTCCTAGCTCACGTGGTCGTCGAACTACTACCGGCGACACCCTGATAGTGGCGCTTTAGCGATACTCACGGATGTTCCTCACGTTGAAAAGAGCTGCTCGTGATCAGTTTGAAAGTTGCCGGCTACCTGTGTGCCTGTTGAATTTTTATTGATGTTCTATAGCGACGTTGTAACATCGAACGTGATCCGGTGAGTGCCCGGCCGAGTGAAAAGAACGAAACCAAGAGGAAAGAAAAGCGAGATTTTCCTCGTCGAACGATATTTCCATTCTGCTGTCGAGGAATTGAAACGCGTGTGTGTGTGTTACTTTCATGTCGCGAATAGAAGGAGAGGGATGACGGTGCATCGTCGTTGTGCTGCAGATACCGTCGAAAAGGACGAAGAAGGCTCGTGAATTGCTTAAACGACGATCATCAGTGCTATAACGAGACACTAGTACCGCGTCGTTGTTTACGAGATTCTTCGTAGGATTTTTCGGATCCGCAAACACGCGGAATTAAGCAGGCAGCGTGGAGCGCTCGGCGATCGTGTGGCCGCGCGCCGCGGACCTCTACCTTTACCAACCAGGTAAATCAACGTTCTTTCACGAAACAGACCTTTTCGTCGAATACTCCTCTTTCCGACTCTATTTCGATGTTCCGCGAGAACCGTGCCAGAAAGTATGCCACGACGAGTGTATTTTCTTACGATAGACGTTGATATTTTCCGTCGAGTACGACCTGTGGAAAGCGTACAAATATTTACAAAAGTTTCACTTTTCGAGGATTCTGGGAAAGTTTGCACTTTGCGATAAAATTTAGATCAACGATTATTGGGAACTTTTCTTTTAACTTGCCGTTCGAAAGTTATAATATCCGTAGGGTCGAATTCGAACGAACAATTTATGCGACGAACTGGCATAGAAATCCGCGTCGTCTAAAAGTTGTTATTTTTAGTCTCGCAACTAGTTTGTCGAGCAGGTATCAAGCGATCAACCGATTCTGAGGAAAAAACATTGCGATGCACGGTGGCAAGTATACTCTCTCTCTCTCTCTCTTTTTTTATGTTTTATATCTTTCCTCTAATATATTAATACTTGCATCGCTAAATATCAATCGTTGTTTCCCTACAATCGCTCTCTTATCTCACCAGTTTCTATCGCTAAGGATGCTGTTTGTGGGAGTTGTTATAAATTATAAATAAACAGGTGATAGTAAATAGAAAAGGATACGAAACGTAAAATAGAAATAATTCGTCGTTGGTTAGCTAGAATATCTTCGGCATTCGTCAGTCCGAACGTCACATTTTTCGCACTCGCAATAAGACGAGAATGCGCAGCTTCCAAAAAGATAGCAAAGAGCTTCTTATGGTATGCCGAGCCATTCTTCAGTGCCTAAGCAACGAGCTTTCGTCGCATCGAGCGAGGGTGCATTCTTGTGCCACTACTGGATCTCCCAAGCATATCCCAAGTATGCTCAATAGGATTCATATCCGGTGACAAAGGGCGTGCTATTTTTCCGTGACGTCGCGCGTACCCTTACTTGCTCTTTTCTCTTGGCGAAACTCATCTTCTGAAACTTGGGAATGTTGCATATTGAATGGATATCCTTAGTACACGATGCCTGTCGTGTCGTATTCTAGGCTATTGCGCGATCGTACAGTGACGGAATCTTTAAAAATTTAGACGTCGTTCGAACACTTGTAGCCTACGACTCTAGTAGCATGCCAGAATTTATATGCCAAAGGGAACAGTCTGATCTTAATGGAATCTTTACTATGTTTTATAAAAAGGAACTCTTCAGGTACGCGAATGATAAGTTGATAAGTTTTATTGGTCTGTCCAAATCGGAATCTGCGTAATCTATATCGAGCCGTCTATACGAAGCGTTACTTTAACGATAGAAAACTTTACGCAATGTTGCATGGTTGTGAACAACTATGATATTAAAAGTTGTGGCTAATATAATTAACGATTGTTGAAAGATAAAAGTATTTTATCTATATAAAATTATTTAATTAAGGAAGCTCTACGTTGTACGATAAAATTCTTTGTCTAAAATATATACTAATTTCTATGCATATCGGACAGTATATTTTTCATCGTAGCGATACACAAGATATTCCCTTCTTTCCAGAAGATGATTCGCGACGCGTAAGTACCGTTTATCCGTGGTTACAACAGATTCTTCCAGAGGAAGCGGTGCCAGAGTCGATCACCGAGGAATCAAATGAGTCGTAGAGGAAGGCGATTAAATTTTTGCGTGTTTGCGGTCGCGCAGTGGGTCTATAGCCGATGCCACTTGAGTTTTGGTTTTGGCAGCGCTTCCAAGAGTGTTTCTCCCTTGTATTTGCAATCGAGGCAGGTTACAGCCTGACCCGAATCTTTAAGCCAGACCACGGTCACGGGATGCCCCGACTAGCAAGCACGTAGTAACCTACACGCCAGGCTGTGCCAGGAGCGTCTTCCTACCTCTCTCTTTATTTCTTTCTTTTCCTTGGCTCCTGCCTAAAACTTTTCCCCTATCCGGTCCCCTTCCCTTTCCTTTGGGTTTCACAGGGATACGCTCCACATAGGACCACAGAGATTCGATATTATACTGGTCGAAACAATATTTGTTATCTGCATCGGATGTAGAAAGGAACTTGCGAAGTAAAGATTCCACCAGCTGAAACTTTTACAACAGCGACAGAAATTTTCTTTCAATTTCTTCTAGCAAACGAGAAAGGTGTACGTTCCGCGAGAAGTATCTGTGAAAATCGTATTCTACTGTACGTAGGTAAAAGGGGTACTATGGTAGAAGTGTTTGATGAAACAAAACCACCGTACTGTGTGTGTGTGTGTGTGTGCGCGCGCGCGAGAGAGAGAAAAGTATCTCATTGCTAACTGGCTTGATAACAGAATTTGTGCGGTGCTGCGTTTGTCTATTTTTATCTTAATAAATTCCGGTGTAACGCCTGAAGGGGTTCCTTAGTATTCCGGACACATTTCGAACGCGATGTTGGTAAAGAGTCGCACTTGTTGGCGTCCAGGGACACGAAGATGTTGGACGTGGGACACGGAGGAGTCGGCGAAGATTCGGTGGTAGTAGCAGGGTGAGGATCGCACTCGCAGGGACACTGGAAAGCGAAGCGAGTGCGCAGTGGTCAACTCGGATGGTCCCCCGGGAGATTTCTGGACCGCAGTTCTAAATCAGGTTTCATTCCCTCGGCGAGTCTCCGGCGCCTCAACCCCTTCGCCTCGTCGAACCTGGTTCCGATATACCGTACAAAACGAACCAACAGTACGCTACAATTCCTTTTTTCTGCGCCCGGCAATTTTCTCCTACGTGCCGGATAGCATCGAGCGCGTACCCGGAAAATAACCCGAAATGAGAAAATACTCTAACAGCATGAGGTACACGTTCGGAGATAGGAAAGAGGCACTGGTAAATTTCTGCCGTTCCAGTTCAATTTTTCGAAATCGACCGGAGAAGATCGTCGTTGGAGCGAAATGGCGTCTGTCGAAGTATCATATCGTGTGTGAACGTGTTAAGTCGAAGGTAACGAGTCGACGATAGGGGAAGCAGGCTGAAGGGGACGATCGTTCGACCGAGAGATCTGCACTAGGCACATGCATTATCGTAAACGATATCGCCCTCAGCCAGACGCGGGTTACACACGTTTACGTCCTTTACGCGCTTGTGTGTGTCTCGTAAGGTGAAACAACCACACGTATTTACTTACGTACTGCGTATGTGGTAGAGAAACTTAGAGAGAGAGAGAGAGAGAGAGAGAGAGAGAGAGAGAGACAGACAGACAGAGACAATGACAGAGAGTATACGAAAGGAGTTACACGTTTTGTCATCCAGACCTGTGCAAACAACTTGCTAGGCGCCTTCGAGTACCTATCCATGACCTCGAGAATGAGTATAGATTATTTACATTCTACGCGATTCAAACAACATAACGTCTCGTGCTCTAACTTGTCTACATTGCTACTTTCATGCATTTTTTCATGTTCGATCTTCCAATTTTTATTCTACGTTTATTCTATGTTGTATAGTTCGACTTGTCAATGGTGAAACTCGTAATTCTTTTGTTGTAATATTGCCAAATAACTACTAAATGAAACGTTAGCGTATAAGAAACAAAATATACGTATCAAAGATATATATATATATATAGTTTTTACTTCTTGAATAGAAGTTTTAAACTTTATTTCTAAATTGATTTTGTGCTTTTAAATATTTTCAAGAAAATGATTTTTACGTTAATATTTTCTCATAATAATCGTTGAAATTTTGCGCGTACGGGAAACGAAGGAGATAATTTTACGAAGATCGGCGTTTGAAATTAAAACAGAAATAGCCTTTGTACCAGTCTTATCTCAACGCCTTTTGCAAATCTACGCGAATCTACGCAAATTTACGGTGTGCTTGTTGGCGCGAGTGGCACGAGCGTGCGTATATTTCAGCGCGAAAGTTAGGAACTACTGTCGCCTTTGTACCATTATGGCCAGAATATTACAGAAAAAGATACTCGCCGCTCTCTTCGTATCGTAGCGGTATATGCAACGTAATGGCGACCTATACTGCAACATCTATAAACATAGATCAAGCTCAACAATAAGGCACCGGTAAGCGTATTGACATTTTATACTTCCTAGCAGCCGGTGACTGGTTGCCTGGGCGATCGTTGGAGCGTTACTCGAACCGCAATACCATCAACAGATGGAAGACGTAGCATTTTCTTCGCGATTCTCCGCACGACGAAATGCTAATAGACGTAAACAGATACCGCAGGAACGTTTAT
Source organism: Bombus huntii (assembly GCF_024542735.1). Classification (NCBI taxonomy): domain Eukaryota; kingdom Metazoa; phylum Arthropoda; class Insecta; order Hymenoptera; family Apidae; genus Bombus; species Bombus huntii. The sequence goes on from NC_066247.1 coordinate 378,903, forward strand.
GAATCACTACGATCGAAGGAATCGGCCGGGAAACGGCAATTTGATCGCCTTTTACGGAGAAAAAGAATTGTCTTCCTTTTCGCTGAAGCATCTGAAAGCAGAAGTCGTTCTGCGTTGCGTTACGTACGATAACGTTGAAAAAGCCGCTTCTTTTCACGACCTGGAAATTTGATGGTCGATGAACGAGAGTGATCTATATCACCATCTATTCCGAGATATCGTTGTTTAATTACTGTACCTAGTCGACAAATAAATAGTAGAATAATCAAATTTGTTGGATCGACGGAAGGAGAAGTCTGTAACTAGGAGATTGTTAACCTGATTCTAAAGCGTATGGCTGATATTGGGTTAATACGGTGAAAGTCCTCGGAGAGAACTCCCCTCTGAATTGTGTTACCGGAACAGCGACGTCTGAACGTAACGCCTCGTTCCACTTAACTGGGTGCGTAACTACGACAAGTAGATATAGTCTGTGTATAGTCAGACGTGACGTGTCGTTCAAACACGTTGCGCCCCTATTATTTTCCTCCACTCCGTACGTTTTACATAAATAGCTTTATTTGCGTATTGTAAACATGTCTTCAAACTCTCACGGTAATAACATTGGAATTGAGCAGGGACATACAGAGTCGTACCACGTGATATTAGCGTCTAATCATTTTTTGTTACATAAATATTTTCACCTTATTTATTTACGTTTCTAGTACGATATTTTGTGTTCAAACGTTGTTCGTATGGACATTTTCTGTTCAAACGTTTGCAAATCATTTTATAAATCTAAAAGTAGTACTATCTTCGTTTGTCCCAAAGATTTCGGTACGTTCTAGCACCGACGAGGAAAGCTACATTTTTATCACAGTCACGTACACCGTTTAATTTATGTCAGACTTCAGCTGAACCATTATTTCACTGGTAACCTTAATTTTAAAGCAACTAGATTATCCAGCGTTATCAAAATAGTAAATTTAATTGCGTGACAGTTCCCTGAAAATTCGGACACGAATAGTTTATTCGGCGCGATTGCGAGCAGTAATTACGCGTATTTTCCTGTTAAACAAATTTTACGTCGCTACGTTTTAATAACGGTCTATAAAATTACAATTCTTCGAATGTTTGAATCGTTCGAAGAGAGTTTGGAAGGAAGTTGCACTATATCTACACGTGAACTACATTTTCGCGTACGAGCGAGCGATTTTGAATACCTTCTTCCCGACTTTCCCCCGCATATTGTTTCTTATCGTATTTATCCCTTCGATAGCGACTTCCGTGCCAGCTACTGTATTTTGTTTTTCGCGTGACGATATTGCATATCACGGAGATATGTCGAGAAGGGCTAGAGGAGTCGATGGAAATGCAAAGAGGGGGAAAGAAGGGTGTGAAACATTCAACCACACAGATGAAACTGCGAGGGTTCACGCTCTCTCACATCAAAAGCAATTTATACGATTATTGTCTAGTGTCTTCGATGCACCTTAATCAAATAAGCCATGCTACGTCGACGACGCTGGAAAATTCAGACATTGAAGATACTTTGAATCGTCGTACTTTGAAACGCACAACGTGGAAAATGTTCTCTCGCTTGATCCGACGCCGTGCATATACAACGAGACAAATAGATCGCGCCGCTTCTTGCTCGATACGCAAACGAAAGAACAAAGATTCTCGATCTGCGACTTATCACGGGATGGTACGATATTCGCGTAAACGCAAGAATTTCCAAATATCTCGAGCAGCGGGTTTTATTTCAAATTTCTGTTAAATTTTTTCTTTTCCCCTATCGCATAATCTAAAGTAGGAAAATATTTGCGATGGAATATTGCAGCGAGTACTCAATTGTGACGATTTTCCCTAAAATGAAAGACGAAATCAAACGCGTAAACGTACGATAATATTTACTCGAGGTAGAATTTCTATATAAAAAAAAGTAGTTGGTAATAGGGGAAAGTTTCACGCCGTACAGTCCTTCAGCTGTTCGCCACGTCAGATTCGTTAACGTTGGTCTGGGAAATGTTTTCAAATACCGCAACTTGGAATAAGCTACGACCACGACCGCGCTGGTGGAAACAGTGCCAAAATCTCAAGAGAAACGCGCTCGCGTCCTCTCGTCTACTCTTGGCTGCAGCGCATCCCGCCTTCCCGACCATCCCTTGTCGGCTCCCTTCGCTTTGTTATGTTAATTGTTTCAAACTCGGGGCATCATAGCTACGTTTATTTTCCATTCTCGTCGCCTTTCTCACCTTCGTGGCTCTATACAGCCGCAGCTTTCGAATACGAGCCTGTTCAAACTTCTCTTTCAGCCTTGCTCCTCGTTCTGTAAATGCTCTATGGCACGCTGTTTAATTAAAAGAATCTACGATAATCGAACTTTCCCCTCTACTTTTCAAGTAGATAATTAGAAGATGGCAAACAGCCGGTCGAAATTAGCAGTCGCCACTGATGATTCAGCAAGGTAGTTCCCCACGGTTCGTAATGTTTTTACGATTCTAACCAATCGAGAATGTTTCAGGAGGAAGCTTTTCTTTAAAACACGAAAAAGGAACTGGCAGCCGTACTAATCGATGAAAGGGTTTCTGCATCCGTGACTGTAATTAAAATATTGTACACAGTATATATAGCAATGGGAAGGGGGGAGGGGCAGGGGGAAAGAGAGACAGACAAAGGGTCGGAAGTATTAAGGCGGGATTCGTGGCTCTTTTCTACCGCGCCCTTTCACCCACCTTTTCATCGACTGACTTTTCATCCCGTCTGCCTGAGTCTGACTGTCCTCTCGTCATAGCAGCGGCGGCGTTGGTGACGCTGGCGCCTTGCATATTTTAATGTCAGCCCGGCGGAATGTAGTCAAAACTGTTATTACAGTTTTAATTAAACGAAAATTATATCGTTCCGTGCATTTTTTATGCGAGTCTGAGCGCGCTGGAGCATGCTGACGAATTCAGGCTAACCGTACTCGCTGCGTCACCCTTGCTATAGTCGCGTTATATAGTACCGTTAATCCCTATGTTTTCTGTTTCGAATATTATACAACGAACATGCGCGTTCCTCCGAGAACTTTCGCTGTTCCCACTAACTTCTACGTGGAAAATACGCGATCCATCGGCAGTTTCCTTGAATTTCACATCCGCCGCGTAAATAATACCGGCCAAAGAGCCGAGAAACCGATGAATTTTTAAGCGAAACGCTTCTGTTTACTTTTGTACGGTTCAGTGATAAATACTCGCCATCGTATGAACCGGTGTATCCATCGGTGAATAATTCTACGCTTGGCCGATAATCGTTTGATGAATTTCAAATGTAAGACGGCTGGCGTAGCTAGCAAGGCCGAAAATTTAATAACGTTAAGACCGTCATGCACCGGGCGATATATCACACGCGTTACGTTGCCGGAAGATCTTTCATCTTTAAATGGCTACGCCCCGATATGTCTTCGCGCATATACGAACCTCTTACGCGTGGTATGCGAAGTACGGCCGGTATTTATGTTGCGACGATAAATTCAACCAACGTCTCAAAATGAGGTTAGAAATACGCGAGACCGCTTTCTCATGCATGCCGGTTTTTATCTCGTCGGACAATTTACGCGACGATTTTCTTTATAACAACCAACAACCCTATCTTTTCTTTCATTTACGTTCCTATTACGTCGATATCCGAGTTAAACATGTCTGAATTCTCTTTCCTAATGTCGTATGTTTCTCTGCAAAAGTATACCGCATTAACCATTTCCTGCGAAGCGATTAGAAACTACGACAGAATTTGTTTTTTAATACTTTAAGCTTCCGTTGCGACCTTTATACGACAAATGTGTTCCATTTCTCCAAGCATTCTAGGGCAATAGGATATTCCGCTTATTCCTGTTTTTAACGCAACGAAACATGCTTTGCTTTATGGTTATAGATAATTGCTAGATGAATAAATATAGATACCATAATTGCGGCTTTCTAAATCAATTTGGACACGCCATTGTATCGCGAATCGAACGTTTTTGAACCAAACGATATTTTTTCTCGATAGATTATGTTTCGGGGTGACTTTATACTCGTCGTATCGATAATGGTTTCTTGTATTTTACAAGATGGGAAAGGTAGACAGGGATACTGCATTCTGTAGACCGTTTAGGGAAATGTAGGAGGCCCAGGTGCGTTCATCCTAGCTCGTCTCGTTAATTCAGATCGTGGCTTCTTGGACGAAATTTTGCCGTAATTTGAAAGCCCCGTAACACGGGTACAGGAGCTTGCTAAGGCGTGGTGTTCGGTCAGTCGGTTTCCCTAGTCTTCTATGGAAAGGTTAGGCTCTCTCTCCATCTCTGTATCCCTTTCCTTTCCTCTCGTCTCTAGGTCTCCCGTTCTTTCTAGCGGAAGCAAGCAACTCCTTTGGCCTTTCCTGTAAAGGGTGACCTGACCGCAGGATCTCGGGCTCTCGCTATCGACGTTGCTTGTGCACCGGTTCTACAGAGAGAAGGGTAAAGGAAGGCACGGTTTGCTTCGCAGCTTCGTGTCGGGCTACCCAATGGATAGCCTGGCTAGCACCAAAGATGTCAGCACGGCATAATATTATCCCAAATGTCCCCCCCCCCCCTCCCCCCAGTTCGGAATTTACTCTGAAATACATAAGTTTGCGGTTTCCTAACACCAGCGATACTTCGACTTGGAAATCGTTCATGCAAATTACATCTTGATATTTAATCATTGTGCGCGCAATCGGTTGTCGACGAACGAAATCAGTCGTCTATCGCAAAATTAACCGGAGGGCAGACCATGCCCAGGACCGAGTATTGATTTTACCAAACAAACGTGTAATATTATTAGCCTTGGCAAATATCAAATTTAAAGAATGTTACGATAATTTGAGGAAAATTTTATGGTCCGATAATCAATTTCTTGATAAACATTTCAAAACAAGTTATTTAATATTTTTGGTATTATTAACTTTATATTTAGATAGCGGAATTATCGCGCATTTCTCCGTTCTAAAAGGATAATATTTGATTTGAACGCAACGCTAAAGCCGTAAAAATAGTATCTGACGAATTCACTTGCCTCTATCGCGGACATCGTTCAATTGATAGAAAAAAGTCTGCCGGTTGATAAATTTGACGATATATTTTTGATAAGGTATTCGGTCAAAGCAGTTTCGAAGAAGCTCCTGTAGCCTGCTAATTCGATTTCGATTTATTCGAGCTACGATAGGAGGCGAATAAATCGCGCGAAAGCAAGCAAGCTTTATCGCGATTATTTCATATCAAGCGTAAAGTACGTGTCAATTGAATCGAACGCGATCGCTCGAAGAGAGTACGGAATTTGGCGCGGTATCGAAGGTAAGATGTTGAGATAAAAGTGCGGATTATTGGAAAGTGAGAATGCGGGTTTGTTTCGAAGCAACGTGTCGTGCGCACAGGTCTGTAGGGCGTATTATCTCACCCGCAGTTCAATAGGCTGAACCGAAACAAAGGGACCACGAAGCAAAATAATGCGAACGTTTCAGGGACCAGGAGCTAACTGAGAAAAGGGATCTCGATGTGGTCGTACGTGTATACGGCATCGTGCGGGTGTTTGTAGAAGTTTTAGACGTACGTGTTGGTAAGCCTGGGCCCGTGTGAGTGGAAAATGAGGAGGACTACGTGAGGGTGGTGTGCCCACGAGCAGTGGAAACAATGGAGGAAATAAAATAAAGCTTTGGACGAGGATAGAGGGAAGAATCGCGCGTGAGAGAGAACAAGTCGGACCAGACCACTTTGGTTCAAGATAAAGCAAGAAGGGAGAGGAGAATTATGAGAGAAGGATAGGTTTGCGAGGAGAAAGAAAAAAACGAAACTCGTTCGTTCGTTTTTCCTCGCTGCTACTTCTTTTCGTCGCTACGGAATTGTATTTATGTTAATAGAGGGAGCGTGTAATAATGCCGTTCGTACGATAACTATAGAGTTATCCAATATAGATTGGTTTCTGCCGAATGATCCCTGCGATGGGGCAGGAGAAAAAAGCGCGGGCGGTCCGTTGATTCGGCGGAAATGTTATTGGAGGAAACAAAAAAGAAAGGAAAAAATAAGCAAAAAGAAAAAAGAGGAGGAAGAAAAGAAAAAAAGCGCCCCTCACGAATCCAACGGTAAACGGCTGCAAGTGGCAAACACGGTTTACGTGCCACACCGCTTTACTTTCAATTCCACTTTCAAACTTTTCCAGCCGCTACGCCGTTCTCAAATAAACGATATCAGACCGCCTATTTGTTTCTCGGCGAGACACGACATTCGTGTGGCACGTTTTAATGCGGTAAGAAGATATTCCTAGACACGCATGTCTCTGACTTCGTTATTCGAAATGGCGGTATACTCGCGATGTAACGTGGCGCAAATTAACAGCACGGTATTTATAATAGAATTCACTTACTTCTCACGATCGCAAAGATACCGGCAGCTCACCGAGTAAATAGATTTTGCCAGGGCGACTCGCTCCAGTTAGTTGGCTCTCATTTTGGTTTCGTTCGAGATTACGTGTTCACCGTAAATGTTATTAAGATCGTACGATATTTCGTAGTTAATAGCGCAAAATGTGCGCGGTACTCGGGCGAGGACTATACCGACGTTATATTCCCCGTGATTCTACCCACACTTTTTTGTAATTTAGTTGGTTCGATCAGGTTTGCCAGATTAAGTCTCTTTTCAGCCTTCGAGTATAACAAAAGGATTTGCATTTTCAGGCGCGCGCGAGCGCGTGCTCGAACCGAGGAAAGAAAGCTAGGACGGCTTAAAAATAAAGGGTCGAAGGCGGGACGAATACGAAGGACGCATAGAACTAAATCCGGGCGACGACCCCTCTTGCACATAAGCCTACCTCCTCTTTTTCCCTTGCTTACGTCACCGGCATAATCAGCCGTGGTTCCGATTAATCTGTTGCCCGTCCAGCTATCGCTCTCCCTTGATTTCGCTCTGAACGATACTGTATAGGGCTAGGGCAAGGTCTACTCGTATATCAAAGTGTCTCGTCTTACCAGAACAACGGTTGCTCGTCAAAATCCGTAATCCCTGCGCATCGTTCGTGCCTGCTTAACGACAAGTCGACGTGAATCACCGGGATCGGTAAACTCTAACGTGCGTGTTGATTAGTCGAGGTGTAGAGCATCGTTTCTGCTCCGAAAACTGAAATTTCAATTATCGTTAGTTTCAGAAATACCTTGTATTCCCGATTAGAACGATCGATAAATCTAATCGATGAGATCGCTTTTTAACATTTTCTTTATTTTTGATATTTGATAAACGCATATTTGTACGAAACAAATGTGCCTGGTGTCGATTTTTATATTGTATTTATAGATTCTATGCCCAATTTAAAGTTGATACTATAACGTTCGTGAAATACATACATGGACAGCGGCGGTGTATTTCTTTCTCAGTTTCCGTACCTATAGTTTCGTTCGGTTTTCACATTCGTAAAGGATAAAGTGCAAAAATGTGAAGTAACTGTTCCATATTTTTCCTCGAGGAAAGTTACGAATAGAATATGGTCGAATAAATAACTCATTGTCGGAGTCGGAAAATATGGGAAAGTTCAGAAATATTCAGCGGTTGCATATTGGAGTTTCGGTTGTTTCTATCTAGGTTGCACTTACATTTTCGCTTGAATTGTGAATTATTCGATGAAAATGGTATTATTATCTACATCGTTTTCTAGGTGACACGCAAAATAAAACATGTACACTTTCGTACTTGCAATTTCGTAGGATGATGGTAGTAAAAGGAAATTTTCGCAAATTTCTCGCAAGTTCTTTGTACTTTGACAACGTGTATTTGCGCGTTTCATTTAATTAATCGAATACTATATCCTGTGCGAAATTTTCACGAATGGAACGGAAAATTGACACGATGAGAAACGAACGTCATAATGTAACAAGAGGTAATTCTGCTACTGGATTTTACTATCGTGAAAATCGAGTTTTAGAGGAAAGTCGTATGAGAACGGTTTCGGTCTTTGTTCGTCGTTTCTCGATTCGACGGCTTTTATAACGAAATAAGTCGAGGAAGTTAGGTTTGCAAAAAGCTAAAAGCTAAAAGTCGAAGAAACGAATATTTTAAAGGAATAAGTAAAATTTAATCGGCGCGTTGTTCGATTCCGTGATTTCTATTCGGTGGAATATTCTTACTCAAACCTAAACCGATGATCGGAACCCTGTGTAGCAACAGATTTTCCATCCTGATCGCTACCTGGAAAACCACAGATCCTGCACGGTCCCACGGATACGGCCACGCCCTACTCGCCAACACGATAGCGCGATTTCATACGCGTTTGAAGTTGGTTTGAGGCCAGACCGATGTCGGGAAAGGTTGGCTGGCCAGCCAGCCCTGGCCTGCCGCAGTCGGCCGGCCGTGCGCGGCAGTCCGCTTTTTGGCGAGCGACCGGACAGAAATGTTGTTTAGCTTGATTGAACTTTCAGCGCGGGGGTCCACTCTCAAAGCACGCTGCTTGCCACCCCCGCCCTCCCAATGTCCCCTGCCGTCCCCTGTTGTCCCCTGTCGTCCCCTGTCGTCCCCTGTCGTCCCCTGGTTGCTTGCTCTCTTATCTATACCCGCGTTTCTCTGCGTTTCTCTGCCTCGCTCTACCACACTCGTCGACTGGCCGATCGGTCGGCCCTCTTCCTCCTCTTCCGCTTTTCTATCTTTTTCTCTTTTGCGTTGAATCTTGCTCGCGTCCTGTCTCTTTGCTTCCGCTTTTCGACGAAAGCTCGAGTATCCACGTCAGCCGGCGCGGTGCTCTTGGCTTTGCCGCGCTCGCTCTGTGCAGCTTGTTTCAGCGTTCCATGCCTCGTACACCTGCACGATTTACTCTAGTAACGAGAAACTGAAGAATCTCGATCACGTTCACCGGAGTGTGTATTCGAATGCTTACGGCGAATCGTTTCAACGTTGAAACGGGCACGGTCGGTGAGATCGGTTCTTACGATCGATAAATGGTGACACATCGTCGATCTCATTGTAAAACGCGGGTAATCGGTCGAACACGATTCTTCGACGCTATTGAATTGGTATTGGAATATACGTTTCTCTTCGCGTGGAACGTGTACACGCATTTGTATGCATTTATATATGTATACACACCTGCCATATATGTATATTTCGAGCGAATTCGAAAGAACGAGACTGACACGCGATCGCTAACTCTGGCTGTTTTATCGCGGAAACCTCGTTAATTTGCCTCTCTCGCGCTTCATTTTTTTCTTCGTCGAGCTAACATACTCCGTAATGAAGCTTCAGACAACCAAGTTCCTTTTCTTCTCTTATTCGTCACGTAGTGCACGCTATACGCGGTTCTTTCGAATCTCTTACACGTGAACCGCATGCTTTATGCTTACCACGGAGAACGAACCTCGTCGAAAGGGCACGGGAAAAAAGACGGACTCTGAATATTTCAGTGAAATTCTTTAAGATTCTCGCACGCCGATAGGAAAAAAAGCCGCCCGCCATCCGATGCTCGCATTATATGGGTTAGCCCGTTGTTCCCGTCGTTCTAGAGGAGGCGTTCTCTCTCGCAATCAGAAGGAGCTTCGTTGGTTTACCGTTACAGAGACGTCGAGGACGACGACAACGACGACAACGACGACAACGGTATCCTTCGTTCTGAATGCTATTTATCCGGGAGCAAACAACGCGACCGTCCGCCTCTTCATGGGTGTGCGTTAACGCAAACGGAACGAGAAGCGGCTCGCCAAGATCAACGGCATTCATATTGAACGAGGCGCAGATTCTGAATATTCATGCCACCGTGTAGGGGCGAACACCGCCGCCGCGACGGCAGGACGCAAAGAGGAGATAGAGGGGACAGACGAACTTAGTTCCCGGTACGGAAGGGCAAAACGCGCCTTAATGCCTCGGTGATGTGAGCAAAACACGTAGTGCGGTTTCTACCCACACGCGGCTACAGCGTCGCGTCGTATAACGCCGCCCGTGTACAGTGTACAGGGTGTCCGATAACCTTTTGGTCCCTGCCTAGCCCTTACCTCGTCTTTGCGCCGGGGATACACTTGCTCCAAACGTCCTACCGTCTAATTGATATTTACCCTTTCTGATCCTATCCATCGTCTCCTTACTTCTTTATCCGTGTAAACGAATAACGTTCGAGGAAAGCGCTTTTACGAGTTAAATTTCAATTATCGTTAGACGTGGTTCACGGACGTTGATTATGCCAGCGCTAATAAATGAAATTTCATTTTCTGTAACCGAGGTAACGTTCGAACAAGCTTGTTAAAAGAGACGTCTCTGGCTGATATTCACGATGCCATATCGCGGATCCATTGTACCCGAAGACTTTGGAGTTAACCCCTGGCTTCAGATTTATAGGAGAGACTGGCGAGCGAAGGCTGAGGATTATCGAGCCTCCCTTTACTACATACGTACGTCACCATGCATACACGTCCCGATGTAGAGGGCTAAAATTATCTATTGATTTTGAATGGGTGGCCACCATGGCGGATTAGGCTGACCAGCAGGTTGCGGTGATTGAGGCTGTGTCTGGCCTTCTGCCCCAGCCGTCCGCCAGCTTTATCATGCCCTCCTACCATTGGCGTGGAACACGTGTAATCAGCCGCCGATCAGCCAAACATGAGGGCCGAGCTCGCCGCATATTATTTTGCGGTCAGCCACGGCTTACGAGTAGACGCGAAAAATTTATGGCCCAGCGAGGCTCCACTGAAAGAGAACAACGGCCGCGATCAAATATCGCGCAAAAAGTTGGAGCTTTCGGGGCTCGAGTTAGATTAAGTTGGAAACATATGGATACTCCGTATGGAACTTCCTTACACGCAAGCACTTTAATCAAAACCTTTATCGAGTGAAACTTGGGTTCTTTCGAAAGCGATCGTACCGGAGTTGTAGTTGTGGAACGGTAATTTATGAACATTAATCGAGATTAACTCGACCGGATAAGAGAAAAAGCTGAAGCTCGCACGTCAGTCGTGTAAAATATTTAACGGCTTTTACGTATATATTAGATCGTCGTCTCGGTAAACTTCTTTTTTGAAAGTACTCGTGCGAATAGGAACGTACCAGAGAGAGAGAGAGAGAGAGAGAGAGAGAGAGAGAGAGAGAGAGAGAGAGAGAGAGAGAAGTGAAAATCGACATAGATCGTGCGAAATAACCAAGTTTGGTTTTAGGGAATTTTGGAGAAATAAACGAGAAAAGGAACAGGGAGGGAAAGACAGAGGCAAGTAAAGGGGCCGGCAAACCATAAAAGACGAAATTATTCGAGGAAACTGAGATCGGTTTGCGAGGTTGTGCGGTGGAAAACCGTCCTCTGATTTATCGAGCAAATTAAAGAACTTTCTAAGCGGCATTCCTAACCTTTCCTATCCTCGTTTCGCAAAGTGGCTTTAATTAAAAGACCATAAAGAGTCAGCTAGCTGCGCGTAACAGTGGCGGAAGCTCACGTGTGAGGAACGTAGTGTGAAGAGTAGTGGGGATATGGACGACGAAGGGGTATGGGGTGTCTGGAAAAGCACGACCGCTCCTTTCATGTCCGCTCCGTTGCTGTAACAGGCTAGGATGAAGGGGTTGGTTACGGATGGACTGGGTGGCGTTGCTTGTGGAATCGTGGGAATGATAGAGGGAGGAAAGGGGCACGAAGGTGGCGAACGAGGGAACGAGCGAAGTAAGTTGAGCCGGTTATACACGGTAACTCGCTTCCCTAATTATTTCTACCTCGGTTTGCGAGTAACGGCTATATAACAGGATTCCATTGTTTAACTGTTAATTTTTGCGGCGTGCGACCATCACGGCCGTCTAACAGCCGTGGCACGCGAACCACGCCGGCGATTCTCCCGTTCTCCTTTGCCTCCACTCTTTCGCCGCAACGCCAGTCCCAATTATTTGCCTCCGCCTCCTTTCGAGAGAACTCTATCGTTCACGACGAGCCGCTCTTGAATCTCTTATGAGCCCATCCACCGGCGAATACCTTCCTCGCCAAAGGCGCAGCCACCAGAAACTTAGCTTATACGGATGAACGGTGCGCATCTTCTCGTATTCTGAAAGCTGCGTCAAAAGGCCGGGTAAACGAAATCGGCGGCTCGTGTCTAGATTCGCACTTGACTCGTGAAATTAATTTTACACCACCGGTTCCAGATTCTCGGCTCGATATTTACCGAACCGAACCGATTCAACTTCTAACGATTTCATAATTAATCGTTTTCACTGGCAATTTTTACACACGCACATTCTTACGCGTTACACGTATTTGTTACGATAATGTTCGACTGTGTTCGCGAGAAGACGCGTCTGCGATGTGACTCGTCAATTGTAAATTGTCGTCTCGATTAGTATCGGCACGATACGAATCAGCCGATTCCCTACTTCGATTACGACGATGAGGATATTTGGATAGAATCTGACACAGGATTTTATAGTCTAAATATAACTATATATTTCACGAAGAACACCTTCGAAGACTGAATGTGCGAATAAATGTTAAGTTTAAGCGGCATGGTGTCTTACACGGAGAACTGAGTATAAGTGAAGTATCGATGATGCGGGAAAGGTGAAAACTCGAGATGGGCGTGCCTAGAACATGGGACAAGCGGATTCGTCAATTACAATTTTCGGCAAAGAAGTAGAGATAGCGGTGATCGCTGCTAATTGATTGGAAAAACCGATAGAAAAAATGAAAACTAATCGTCCCCAAACCGAATGTCACTCGCAGGTACGAAACGTACCCTCTAGTTGTAACAAAGACTAAATTTCGACACGGTAGTAACGGCTCCTTGGGGATTATTGCTGGTCCAAGTGAATACGTCAAGGAAATCGGAGACAGAAAAGTAAAACTGCTAAAAATTGCTATTCTCGAAAGGTTGCTGTGGATGAAGAGATGGACGAGTGTGTAATGATTGATGGAACCTGCTGAACAGTGTATAGATATAAGACGTCAGAATCGCTAATACTGAAATGAGAAAGCATTATACATATTCGTCTCTTACTAAACGATGTCACTGTTTATTCGGCCACAAAAGTATCTGGCTTCTCGCTTTCACGGATCTCTTATTCGTTCTCTGATCTGTTAATCAAACTGCTTCATATACGTATGAAACTTTGATTGTACATGGAATGGTGCTCTCGCTAGAAAAATCAAAAGGAGAACTCGCTGATCAGACGTTGTTTCGACATCAAGGTGTGTGTGTGTGTGTGTGTGTGTGTGTGTGTGTGTGTGTGTGACTGGTTTGAAATCTGTCTTATATTCTGATTTCTGATTCACAGATATAGTGATTGGGCGGACGAAACAACGCGCGGCGGCTTCTCCTTTCACACTCTCATGCGAGAGAATCAGCCTGTACGACGTAGATATAGGATAATATTCAGTAGTGAAATATCTTTGAACGTAGTTTTTTCTCGTAGATCAGTAGCCGGTTTAATCGCTAAAAATCGAAATTTGGGAACGCAATGTCGACACGAGATATTCCGGTAATCGAATGAAATGCGAAAATGTTAGCGTGGAAAGTGCAAATACCAGGAGTTTTTAGGATAAAATATCTGGTACTTTCTTCTTTAATAAGAAAACCAGGCTGTAGCGAGAATGGAAAGAGGTGTTCTTTCGGTCGTCCATGTCCCGTGGGGTAGGTTGCTGCCGCGTATACCTATCTACTCTCTCTCTCTCTCTCTCTCTCTCTCTCTCTCTTTCTCTCTGTTGGAAGAGCGGTAGCAGAAGACGGAACGAGATAGAACAGCCACGGGATAGGACGAGGCGTGTTGGTTCGAATAAGAGACAGATCTATAGCAGCGAGTTACGGGGGATGAGGGAGGAAAGCAAGTACAAGCAAGCAAGGCAGCAAGCAAGCAGGCAGCGAAACGTTACCTATAGTAGTAGTAGGCCGTGGCTGTATTGATCAAGACGAGGCGGGACGGCGGTAGCCTCCTACGCTTCTATTTCCGTTGTTGCCCCTGTTCTTGCCTCCTCGCGCTTTCGAGAAAACCCTCGTTCCTTCGGCCCCTTCTTTCACGGCGGCCTTCCTTTTTTCGGTTCTCTTTGCGAAACCTTCGAGTTTCTGCAGCTACGAACAGATCACCACCATCGCCGGCACACCGACACCAGACGCGCGGCAAATCTTCCATCATGGGATAGTTGGAAGCCGCATCGAGTTCCAGGGATCCACTCATTTTCGAATCTATCCCCGCGGCGCTTGGCACGGAGTTGGATTACCGGGCTCTCGCTTTTCTTCTCCTTTTACTTCTTCTCCCTCTCCCTCTTCTTCTTCGTAAGACCTTTATTTTTTTCGTCGCTTTTGCCGTTTTGTCGTATTAGAGATCTCGTGGTTGTATCGCTTCTCCGATTGCGAGAAAGTACCATTTGCCGTTTCATATCCATCTAATCGTAACCGTTAGTTTTAAGGCGGAGATCGATCATTTCTATTTGTTTGGCGGAGTGAAAAAATTGCAAGTTTTCAAATTTTTTTTTATAAAAACTGCGAACGAAGAACAGGGGTATTCTTTCGACGTAGAAAAGAGCAAAACCGCTTGCCCGGATATGAAAGAAGTTAATATGTGAAAACGCGACCGGTATGTATATATAGCGAGTAAGTGGTATTCGAGCAGACGGAGTCGAGGACTATTTTACGCTCAGCTGCTCCATCGTATCTCATTTTTCCTTCCGCTTTCCAGAGATTTTGTAACTTTTAACTGCGAAGCATTCGACTATATCTAACTGAGCGTCACGTCGTCTTCTTAATACGATGCGAGCGTGTAACTGTTGCTTCCTCTTGTCATTTCTGCTTCTCGATTAATTTTAGTAGTCGCGTAACATTTGCTGTAAGAAAATTTAAGGATAGAAATATATCGTAAAGTTTCTAAATTGCATGTGTATAAAATTTATCTAAACGTTACGTTCCTTTGGGTAGTGGGGAAAAAACGAACGCATGTTTTATATCGTATACATCGATAAAACGTAATCTCGAAGTTGAAAATAGTTTCGGCCGCGTTGCACACTGGATTTAACAGTAATGACGTTATCGTTAATGCCATCCGTTGTGGAACAGGAACACAGAGTTGAGTGGAATTTTTCCGCGGAGGCCAGGAGAAACGTTGTTATCTCGGTCGATGTCGCGCGAACGAGAGACCAGAGATGAGGAAAAAGTGCATATAGACGCGTGCGCACGCACGATACCGAGCGATGCCGTGCGGGGGTGCGAACCAACGAGTTTACGTTTCACCCGTTACGGATCGAGTAAATGTAGGGAAAGATGAGGGATTGCGGTTTCCAGGCTGGACAGGGGGTGACGGAGCCATCGGAAAGGGGAGAGGGAAGAGGGAAGAGGGTAGAGAAACATCGGAGAGAGATAGAAAAAAATTCTGCGCCCTCCACATGTCCGTCCATGCGTGACGGTGTGCGTAGCTCGTATATTTATGCGATACATTACGTATTCGGGTAAATGACACGTGACTTGATTTACTGGCACTGACGGCAACGGAATAAAATCCAGCCAGATGGATCTGCGCGATTTCTGAGCAACTCCCTTGATGTCTGCTGTAGCGCAGGCGTACTGTATCTGAATTTTAATCGTCTGCTTCCGGTGCTAATTAATCACTCCGTCGGGCTTACCCATGTTTGATATATTCCTTTCGTCGCGATTAATTTTTTACCCGGCAAGTAGACTCCGTTCACCTTTTACAGTGATTTATAAACGAACGCTCGCATACGTGTGCACGCAAGCCATCCAAATCCGTACATGTGTATGATGAACGGACACTGTTCCCATGGATTCATATTTTTCGCTATAAAATACTTCTCCGCGAATACAATTTTGGAAAAAAGAATTCTTTTCTTCTTTATTTGTCAAATGCAGAGGAAACACCGAACCAGCCGTGATTATCGCGCTTTATTATAATAGTTACAGTGAAAAGTGTTTAGAAATATAATGTGTCACGTAAAACGTAACTCTCTATCTTCTGGTAAAGTTACGCGTCGATTGTTTTCAGTTTTATTGGCTCGCATGCAAAGTGGGGAGACCGAATAGAAATGCAGCGTCAGCATAATAAACAATATGCGTGTTGCGTTGCGCTTGCAAAATTGCAGAGCAACGTGCTATGTAACACAGATAACGATATTGAGAATTCAAGAACGGTTTCAACAACATTATAATCTAACGTCATAGACGTTAATATTACTCCGAACGCTATTTACCAAGCGTTACGCATTAGAAATTATGATACAGGTTATGATCAGGTTATTTAGCGTAAGCCGGTATTAAAAGTAATATATAGAATCTGGTACTCTTTTCACGATATCATCGGTGCGCGCAACTTACGATTAGTTACGGTAAAAATGGAAGGTACGTAGATATATTTCCAATTTTTCTTGTCAAAAGGTTATTTTTTACATTTCTATCGTACGGCGTGAAAAATATACGAAACAATGTCGGCACTTGGAAAAATTGTGGCAGCTCGTTGGAGCGGTGCACGGTATGCTGCGTCGGAGAATTCAAGCGAGGAGGGGTTGCAAGAGGGTGACTGCTAAGCTTCCTGGCTACGGCCAAAACACGCACCACCCCTTTTAGTTCTCTTTCGTCTTTCAACGGTGAAGGTTGCGCGTAAACCAACCGGCTCCTTTAATTGATGTAGTTTTTATCGACTTATGCACGCCTCGAACCGTTGCGCGTTACTCATTCAGCCGCTTTTCCACAAGTCGGGCTCTGAAAGAAACCGCATCGTTTACCGCCACCAATGGCGTGCACTTTCGCACCCTCATCCCATTCTCGCCCTCTCTGAATGCTTTCTACTTAACAGAATCAATACCACGTACCAAAGTGACTGAGCCGGTACAAAGGGGCAAGTCGCTTCAGATTTGTGTCGATCTCTTTCCGAGCTACTAAGTGCGTTCAAGCATCATCCGAAGGTTGCATCGCCAAGAATATTGCAATCACGCGTGTGTGAGAATACACGCTGCATAGTTGGGATAGTTACGTTACATACGATAACGAAAAACGATTTTATACAACAAATTATGGACACGTTTATTCGTGAAACGACAATTTCCCGGGAACTACTTCTAATTGTTTGGAAGATGAAATAATTATATCGATGATTAGGTTACGTCGAAAGCAAATACGTAGACGATGATTTCGATGACGCGTAGACTTGGATCGAGATACGATTTGAAAACGCAGGGTATGAAAGAATCGAACCCGTTGCAGGTAGATAGTTCGCTATGGATCTGTTGCTCGGTGAGATCCAGCTCGCGGCAAAGATAGCAAGATAGAAGAAACTCCTTAAAAAGAGTAGTCCGCTTCTCCGCGATCTAGACAAATGCACTCCAGTTGTTTTCCCTGGTTCGTTCCGTTCGGCCTTTATCAAATCTCCTCTCTCGGAGCCAGACCGAGGCTTTCCGCAGTTGGGAAGAACTACCCGATAAGGTCCCACCTCCTCCTTCTATACAGAACGTTCTTTACGAAAAAAGGACGAAGAGTTGGCGCGGGTAGGAGAGTCACGATAAATACTTTCCACTACATCGCAAGACAGTACGAGCGAGCGAGAGAGAGAGAGAGAGAGAGAGAGAGAGGGAGAGTGAGAAGAGAGATAGGAGGAGGAGGAAGGGCGGAAAAGGGAAGAAGGAGGCAGGGGTGGCCGACGATGGACGGGGATGAGTGTATGAGAAGAGCTTCGTTGCATCTTCGTTCGCTTCCCAACGGAGTCGAAAGTTTCCACGCTGAAGGAACCTCGAGTAGTTTCACCGATCGAGGGCCCTCCACCTTCCCCTTCACTCATTCCTTGCGTTGAGAGAAATTTTCTCGTTGCCAGGTGAAGCTGACCTTTTTTGTTAGTACAATAGAGAATTTCATTACGTGGTTTCCGATAGTCTCGAGTACCGCGATACACGGGATGCCTTTTTACGCGTTTATTCAAGCATTATTCCGTTCTTTATCTTACGTCGAACGTCAAAAAATGACGCGTGTTAAATCTACTCCACGGAAGCGATTTTATCATATTAGAGATCGCTTTCTTCGCACAAACTCTCCTACTTGGCCGTGGGGCGATCTTGAAACACATCTTCAATTAACGACTTCTTTTACGTTCGAATAATGCCGCATCGATTTCCCAATTTAATTCTCAAAATCGCACGTGTTAAACGATAAAACGCCTACTTAAGTAAGCCAGTGTGATAGTTGCGCGTAACTCGGTATTGATAACGGATCTCTTTGTAAATTACGAATATACGAGGATATATCGGCGCAATAAAGTCGCGTTAGACGACGGACTGGAAGGTTGATGATCGGTGGATTTTTCGTGAGGTGCACGCTGTATTTCATAACCGTGTCGTCGAATAGGAAACTGACTTAAAGCGTGTAAGGCGGCAGATTCTGTGAAAGGGGAAAGGTAAGAAGAAGAAAAGAAGCAGAAGTAGCTTTGCAGACTGCGAGGATGGAGCTGTCCCAGCGGAGGACTGTGTGATATCACTCCAATTCTACCCCTACTCCCGCGCCAACAGCGCAGCTGCCGTACTTTTAATATTGTTCTACCAGACTTAAAATATGAGACTGCGCCACAATTCGAGCCTCTGTGCCGAGCTTCGAGGTTCGGGCTTCGTACTTCGTGCATCGAGCTTCGTTCCGTCCGTTGTGAACCAATCTTGCTTACGAAGAGTCGGCTGGACCCAACCGTAATCTACTTGGGCAATAATTTTTAAAAAATTTCCTCGACCTCTCGTAACTTGGCTCGACTATTGCAACTAATTACGGAAAAGCTTTCTCGAGAAGTCCGCTTATTAAATTGCAAGTCCGTTTGTCATTTGCGCGAAACGCTACGTCGGATAAAAACATACGGACGTTAACTTCGATATAACTCGTTTCAGAAGAACCAAGTACAACCGTGCGACAACAAACGGGGCAAAAGTTATCAAAACACCGTCTATCCCTGAGCTTTTACGGCCAATACATTTATCAAGGATATTTTTGCGAATCGTGAAACAGCGGCCCGAGTGAGTTAACAAGTTTTAGACGACAAAAGAGTAAAAAACGAGAGAAAGAAAGGATGAGAAAATCGGCGCGACATATTTGTCGTACCGTGAAACGGCAGCGCCGGCTG
This sequence comes from Bombus huntii, assembly GCF_024542735.1. Lineage (NCBI taxonomy): Eukaryota > Metazoa > Arthropoda > Insecta > Hymenoptera > Apidae > Bombus > Bombus huntii. Next base: position 397,939 of record NC_066247.1, read on the forward strand.
GGAGTCTGTTTGTTTCGATACCTTCGCGCCGCCGTTTGTCTTAATTGTTTACCCAATTTGCCTTTTTACCCGTGCTGTACGACCGCGTCACTCGCAACGAATGTTATTCGGCGAGTCGGTTCCTGTATATCGGCCGTTCGTCGGATTTCCGGTGCGGATTTGTTTGTCCGCAAAGTTTCGCCGCACTACATCAGAGTACGGCTGCCACAGTCGCGCGATTCGGTTGTTGCGAAACCCTTGGTTCGCAACTTCGTAGACGCGATTCCACACAGCAGGCGTTACACACGCCGCATCTGCACTTTCAGATCCAGCCCTGACAATTACGAGATTTCAAGATGTGTATCGCCTTTCGTTTTCTTCCCGAACAACGTGGTCTATCGCCAAGGGTGCGTCCGCGATTTCGACAAATCGTCTTGCATTACTCCTTTTATGTATAGTACATATGCAACGTGCGAATTGTGTGGTTTTCTTAGTTATCGCTACGAACACGACCACCGATGACCGATCGTTTTAAAAGGAAATTTAGGGATCATTTTTTAAGTAAGTAAGTTAAAAAACTGAATTTTGCTGGTAGAATCAAAAGGGCTAAGGTAAAGCTCCTCAGTTTATCCGGGATTCGAACGAACTTGTACGTAAAAGCTCTCGATCTCTCGTTTCTCTTTTACAGACTCTGTTCTAATTTGAAAATATAGCTCCATCGATTTTCCTAGCACGTGCGAAAAATGCAGACCTCTGTCTCGTGAACGGTTTATCGATCTTATTCCTTCGACCAATACGAAAATCTTATTATAAAATAAAATACTAAATTATTTAAATGGAATGCTTGAATCGATGTGGTAAAAGAAGCCTATTTATATATTAAGAATTAAGAGTCGTTGCAAGCGTGAACGATAACTGAGAATTAAAAGCAATGGATAGTTTTCACCGTAATCGATTGTATCGTGATAACTTGTTAATAAAATGGGAAAATTCTTCGTTAAATCGCCGAAAGCGCAAAGATACATCGAACGATATAGTACCGCGAACGTATTAAGATATAAGTTTAAGGGTATATCAAGCGATTGGATATACGAAAGCTTAAAGCAACGCTTTCCACAACTGAAACGAGAGATCGTCTCTAAACACGGAAAGAGGCCTTGGGGCTTTTCTCCCTCGCATACTCTTGATAAAACACGGTACGCAAAATATTTCGCGTTCGAGAACAAACGAAATGCAAATGGGGTCGGGGCTATGCGTCGCAGACGTTTGGCAACACTGTTTGGGTTTCGTCCGAGGGTAGCTTTGGCAGTTGGTAGCCGAACGGAGAGTATACGCGAGACAGACACGGGAGGAAAAGAGACGACAAACGAGCGAACGAATGAGAGGGTGAGAAAAGAGGGATGGCCAAAAGAGAGAGAAAGAGAAGTGAGCAACGTTGGGTCGTTGTACCACGTCCCGTCCGTCAACACCTCGCCACCCCCGGCCAGGCGAAACTATAAAACACACGTGACACCCCTCACACTACTCGCTACTACCCCTCTTTGGTGCACCACCGCGTTATACCGATCCAGACTGCTTGCCTACCAACGACCAAGCTAAAGTCCTGCGCTGCTATTCTCTTCTTTTCCTCCATCCATTTGAGTATTCCCTTTAAAAAGGCCACCACCGGCAAAATAAGAAAAATAAAGAGAACGAGATACAACAGGAGCGAGATATCGCGGATTTTCCAACGACGCGACGTACGAGTGATTCCGGAAATTCGCGCTTCTCCCGAGTGTTTTTCGCTTATTCGCTGATTTACTAGAAGAGGATTAGGAGAGGATGCGCAGGAAGGAATCGTCGTTTCTTTCTTGGTAACCTTTTCGATTATCTTGGCGACGATTTGCTTCTGCGATACCTCGTTAAAATAACCCTGACGGCACCGGTTGCATCCTGATCGGAACTATTCGTGCGAAGCCGCGTTATTTCGACACGAAAGGAGGACATGGCAATTGGAGTAAGTTTCCTCCGCGCCAATTTCAGCCAGTAGGTAATTATAAGTTGGACGAGTAGGGCGGCAGTTTGGGGGCCGTCGTAATGGTCAAGCGCGTCATTGGTCGAACTACTTTAATATTTCAGGATGTTACTACGATGTATGCGGCAACGGCTGCACACTTGCATAAATGATGGACTTATGGTAATGCAGTACTCTAATTCGACGTACAAGGACTACGATAGTAGGACGATCGGCCACATGGTTAGGTACACAAGCCAGAGAAAATGGAGGGTGCGTGTTTTGCGCCTCGTGTAAATCCCCGTGTCTCGGCGTATTTGTCGTTTAATTTAGACATTTCCTACTCGTGCCGGTGCGCCACCACGTGGCCCATCGCGTTCCACTCATTGCACAAACAACTCGTTAAGTTCAGCAGGCAGTCCTAATTCGGCCGTAACAGCCTAACAGGGACGTGCGCCTCTTTGTTCTCTTGCTGTTACCATTCGATTTGTTTCCGCCAATACCAACCTGCTCGAGCTTCCGTCTATCACCGTTTTTTTCTTTTTTTTTTTTTTTTTTTTCAATTACATATTACCGTTCGATATAATCTTACGACTTGTTTACGATCTCGTCAACCGATATTCTCGGAAGCCTGCAGTGTACCAATGGAACTGATAAATTTTAATTTCCTCTGAGATGTGCTCTGGATAAAAGGGAGTCGCGAAACATTCGACGGAACTTTACATTAAACATAATTGAAATCCGCTTACGTTTCTCACGTCAGCGTAAAATCGACGTGTATTATATTTGTTTAGATTATATAAAAGACCCCTTGTGACGTGCGGCGATCTCTTCGCGTTATATTCAACCTATGCTCGGGCACACAGACTCGTCGTTGTAACGTTCCGGTCGAAACATAATTCTCTTCCTAGAGGTTTGTACCGCGTATGGCGGCGCGTTATTATACCCGAAGCACGAGAGACGTCGTATAATATTCAAGATTTCCCGGAAACTTGGAAAAGATACGTATCGATGATAAATTGAAAAAGAAAAAGGAGAAAAGCTATAGCTGTCTGCAGACTGCTGACCAATGGTACATTAGATACTGGACATTCGTGATTTCCGTGGAGACCAATAGTCTCCGTCGTTGTTGACAAACGAACGAAGGTTAGGTCGAGACGTCGAATAGGATTTAGACGATCTCAGAATAGGATGGTCGAATGTGCGGAGAGTTTGGTAAGAGTAAGGAGGAAGAGGCCACCGAGGAAATAACGTCGGCAGCCCGCCGAATGGCAAACGGGTACGTAGGAGAGCGCGGTAGCACAATCAGGCTTGATGCCAAACAGTTCTAGCCACTCCCAACCGGTTCCACCCGTGGGATTGGTTGGCAATTACAAGATGCGCGATAATCCGCAGACTTGGCAACGGGTGCCACTTGCGTTAACCCACCAAGATTAACACTTACCTACACGTAACTCTTGGCTCCCCTTTGGCTGCTGCTCCTTCTTCTTACTTTGTCGTCGCGAGCAGCCATGCTTCCTGCCGATATCAATAACCGACTCTCTCTCCCCTCCTATGACAACGTTACTTCCATTCACCGATGAATCAAGGATAGTTCCACGTTCCTCTATCCACTAGCAAGGCTCGTTCCAATGTAGTCAATAGCTTTCTACGAAGAAAGAACGCTATACGTATACCGGTGTCTTATTAAATTTTTCTGTAAGGATCTGCGAATACATTGAAACAATCGAAGTGTAATAGTATTCCTCTGTGCTATCGCCATTCGCTCTCCTTTAACTCGCTAGCTTTACCAAACCGGAACGAATCGGTCAAGGCAACGCTGTTAACATTGTAACATTAATTGGAATAAAAGGCGAACGTGCTATCGAGCAGATTAAATTTCGTTGAATTCGACGACGACGATGCACGGGTATCGATGCTTCCTCGGGATTTATTTTCTAGAGAAACACGTTTCAGATTTTAAGCATAGTTTTGCGTAGGTAGAGAGGTACGAGGCTACTGCTTTCGAGCATCGTCGGCCGCTACGTAGGAGGAGACACGGTCTCTCGTGGAAGAACTCCACGTAACTCAACGAGGGGGGAACTATCGGGGGATTAGAGTTACTCTGGCAAAAGTCCTTGAATCTTGTGGGCTCTGTTGGTCGACCCTCGCCCGCAAAAGTTAGATTTATGCTATAAAATCCTTAGAATTACCGAATCGACGATTTATATTCCTTTTTTGGCTCTAGTTTGCGTCTCCGAGATTCTGTTAGGCTGCGCAAGTGTCGCGAGTCATATCGCTCGTGGAAATAAGTTTTCTTACGAGCAGCGTTCAAATTCTCCGAGACTTTACGAATAAATGAAAATAATTATGGTGCGACGACGATTGCCTACGTAAATCTATTGTTACAAACAAATTAGAAAGATAGATCGAACATTGAAGATCCAAGATGCAGTTGGGATTTTTAAGACAGAAATACTTAAAGAGCATGTATTTGCATAAGTTGATCCATACAGGTTGAACTTTCGATACGGTTGACTGAACCAAGTATGATAACAACCGAGAATTTGTGCAGTATTTAGCCGCGAGTAATCAACGTCTTAAACGGGCATAATTAGCTTCTAATTGTAAACTTCCAGTTTCACTTAGCTACCGGCCTTTCGCATTAAACCTAATGGACGATAGTGTACGGGATGTAATCCGCATTCAGTGACGTTACATTAGTGCTGTAACAGACAGGTCGTGGTTAAGCACCCATTCGACCGGAAACCAGATAGCAGATTGTCAGATGTAGCGCTATAAACTATCCCGAACATTTATAGAGAATCAATGTCTTGAAATTTGCTAGATGTGTTAATACGTGGCGTCGTCTTAGCAATTACGATTTAATATTCCATTGTGAAGCAGTCGTTTGACCCGTGATAAAATTGTATTTACACAATCGTTATCTGGAAATTCATAATCGTAGAAACTTAACGAACGTTCTGATATCGATAATACGCCCAAAATACTACCGAATAAATTCAGGCTTTATAAATTATGAAACGATCCTATAATACTCGAACGCTATCAGACACTTCAATTTCATAAAACGCGTTAAAAATTGCGTAATTCTCCGAGCAGTCTTTGAAATATCGTTTTACGAGCGGTAAAATTATCATGGCGAAAGGGCATGTGAAAATAACGGGATGGCGTACCAACGATCGACGACGAACGTTAATACGTTTCTAGATTGCAGGGAAAGCTTAGGAACGTAAATATTCATCGCGCATCGTCTCAGCCGTCGAACAGAGCAGAATCGTTGAATTACTCGAACGAACCGTTACGTCTTTCGAGTCGGAATTGTGACATTAGGCTAACGTTATCAAAATATATTTATATCGACGTTGCGTAAGTAGATTCCCGCGAAAATGTTCCGCGGAACGAAACGGAAGATCGCGTTCAGTTTCACGAATGTGTTGGAAGAGACGGTATTAACCGAAGATAGAGCACGCGCGATGCCCTAACGAGACACAGTCATTAAACGTATTTACTTTAGAAGCGTAGTGGTGGTTCGTGGGAGTGGAGGTGGGAGGTTCTAATGGGCAAAAATTCAATATATCTCCACGCGATAGAACACGGCTCGTCGGCGCTATTAAAACGGTCCTCCAACCGTATAACGCTTCGCCACTTATTACTGGGAGACGAACGAGAGGAAGAATAAGATCGGACAGCTAGATATTATACATAAGTTTTATAACCTGGCAAAGTACTCGTCACGCTTCGAACGCTCTTCTTGCTTCATGCATCAGGGCAATGTTATTGTTTTTAATAGGCTGCTACGTAGCCGTTACTCTCGAAAGTGTCTTCTTTCGTTAATACTTGGAGTAGCACGAAAGTAGCGCGTTTCTTTATGGCGAATCTTTACGATGTAGAAGAAATTCATTTGTGAGTAATACGGGATTTTTTAACGTTGAAAAGTGACTGTAAACTAAAGGAATCGATGGGGAAATCGTTCGACTATAAAGATCTTATTACTTTAATATCAAAGATAGGTATTCAGCTACCTCGAGACTTTCGTTCGAATGCATGACGCTCGATTACGTTTCCCGCTCTCTTGAAGATTAATAGGGCCATGATTTAATGGCTCGCTATCCTGTTAAATCCTCCTTGGGAAATCCATTTTGAATAATTCCGTTCTACTGGTTCAAGCTTCCGTTAAAATTCCTGTTGTCGTAAAATAAAGGAAACATTCTCGTTTCTCGGTCGTTTTGATCGTTAGCCGCCGGTGAATCGACCAGGTATGAAAGAAATTTATTCGGTGGAAAAAAAGTCTTGGGAAGAGTTCATCGTCTAGCAATGCGTCACAATAGTGTCGACAGTTTCTAAAGCGGCGAAACTTTTCACCGACTGTACAGTAATAAAATAATCTTATCGATTCCTTCGAACTTTCCCTGTATAACTTGTCCATCCCCCCCCCTCCCCTCTCCTCCCCATTTGTCCGTCCGCGCTATAAACACGAAGGGAAGTATACCGCGAAACTCAGTGGCGCGCGACGTACGCCCCCGTGGTGTGTACAAGCTTCGCTTTCTTCTTTTCCATCGATGTTTCCGTTTATCCCGGTTCTCGCAACTGGAGAACGTGCGCGTAACTGCGGGCCAGTAATTTGCAAAAGTACGAACGTTTGTTCGACGGAAAGACGACCCGCGGAATATAAGAGCACGGGACTTGTTGCTGGTTCGAGGCAGTAGCGGAGTCCCGCAATATACCCGAGGAATTCGATGGTTTATTGGCTTTCCTTGGACGTGGTGGAACAACGAACGGAAGCGTGCAAGGAGAAAGCGAGACGGAATAATCGGCCAGAGGAAAGGGAAGACGGACGAACGGAATCGAGTAGAAAGAAACTGAAAGAGGGAAAAAGAAGGAAACGGAGTTGTTGACTATAGACTGCGGCGTCGGCTTGTTTATGGGAGTGCCGATGCGCACCATCTGTTCGAAAGAACTTGTTGTTCTAGATGTGTACAGCTACCATCCTGCCGTAGTTTCGCGTATACGGGCCAGTCAATTGCCACCGCAAAATCGACCATTCCATCCTCCTTCATTTTCATAGTTTCTAACTCTGAGAAATCCCACTGACAATTTCTTCTCTTTCCTTATCTATCACGTCATCTATAGTCGTAAACGGCGTTGAATTCTTCATCTTATTTTCCGCCTACCTCTACCGCTCGGCTCTAAAGCATACGTTTTGTGTACAGATACAAATTTTAAGATCCTAACTGTAAAGCGCTTTGTAAACTTGGACTCGATGCGATAAAATGGTATTTATAAAAAACGTCGGAATTATTACTGGGCTTTGTCCTAGCCGTATTAAGCGGTTGGTGTTATTCGCGAACTAGAAATACACGGAATCCATGGAAGATCTTCGAGAGACCTTAGGAATACCGATTTAAAGACTCGCTCGCTGACCCTTCTTCTTTGCAAATACTTCGAATCCTAACCCGTGATACGTGGGGTAACGAAATTGGTAACGAGCGACTAGTAATCGTTGCTATCGAAGCCATATAAGCAATTAAGCGCGTTAAGTCGTAGAATAAGAACGCGTTTGGGCTCTGTTTGAGAGTTGCCAGTCTCGAATCGGTAGGTGACAGTCGACCGTCGAAAGGCTACTATCAGGCGGGCAATGTCGCGGGAAGAAGGTTCACGACAAGTGGTAGCGTGGCACGCGCCTCTGGCGTTCACCCCTCGGGGGAAACAAAGAAGCCTGGAAACAGCAGGCCCGGCCAGAAAGGAGTTTTCACCGAGCGGCTCTTGCACAATGGCACAGTTAGGGTTACAAGCTTCTTGACGAGTTGCCAAGTCGCGTCGTTGACGGCGGCCTCGGTCCTCCTTTGTCGACGCCAGCTAGACGTCGTGCGACTCTTGATGATCGCTCCTGCGAACGACGAGGCTGGCGACGGTGTCGGCGTCGACGGCACAAAGCTCGTCGTCTTTGCCACACGCCTGTGCCCGCTCGTGCCGTTATAACCACCAGACGACCGCACGTCGACGTTTGATCCGCTGCCCAGAATTGAAACGGTGCCAATGAATCTGCCGCCCGGGATTTCCGCGACCCTCGTAGAAATCAAACATCGAGGAGATCGCCTTGCCCACCCGGCTACTTACTTCTTTCCTTCTTTCTTTTCGCACCGAAAAACTTTGCTATAAGCGATAAGATACGTTTCTCTTTCGCCACGATACTAAAGACCCTCGACTTCGATCACGATCCAATACCCCCGTACGATTTATCAACGGACATTTGTCTTGGAGTTACGTTCTGCTGCAGCGGATCCCTGGTTACTTGACGTCCATTCCGCCTTTTGCTTTTTCGATTCGCTAACTCTCTTGTTTTTCCATTATTTTGTTTCTCTCTTAACCAGATAGTTTTACTTTATTTATTGCTAGACCGCTATGCTGGCTCTTATTTTCGACAAGATACAAGATATAATAGTCCCTTCGTATGCTATGAAATTTGCGTTACGATATCACGATGTTACTATATTTACCTTCTACGTTACGTTTCCCAAATATTTACGCGGCATTACATACTACAGTGAATTTATGGATAAAAGGATCTACGTCGCGTTACATTATTATATTCAATTTCTAGAACATATTAAATAACGTGTAAAATATTTATTCACGGTATCCGTTTGTACAAAATGATTGCGTTATATTCTTCTGTGTACTTACGCGTTTCTCGCCGACAATTTTCCACTATTTGCAACAAGGGTAAGGATTTTCGAAAGCAATTTCGATAACAGAATGCGATTTAATGCCCACGTTCACGAACGTGAGCGTTCCGGCAACTTACTCCAGACAGAGTTATTCAAAAGTCGTTAGCCTGGCTCATCGGAATCTGCTCCACTGTCACGTAGAGAATAACGAGCCGTTTCGACGTCGAATGGAACGCATGAGTTATCGAAATTTCACTTTAAGTTGAATCCGATTCCTTCCACGATGAAGTCGACGATTTTGGATTACGTGCTCGTTTGCTTTCGTCGAGAGAGTTGTCGTACGTAAAGAAATTCAAAACGTTTTCTCGCGTGCGAACCGTACACGAAGGGGAGTATGTATACGGTAGATGTATGTACAATGTGACCGCGCGTGGCGGAGACAGGACAACGTGTACATGTTTACGTGAATGTACCTGCGGACAGACGCCGTGCTCGAAGTCAAGCTTTCCGAAAGCTATGCACGTAGCCGCGAGCAGATAGAGGCGGCCCGTAGCTTCACTTGGCAATGATCGCCAGCCGGTGACTCTGCCAGCCATTAACGGACATGTGTCTCTATTCGGGCTTCAGACTCTGCAATAGTCGGATTTCTCACCTGTAATGCCTTCTTTGTTATTTCTTCCTACGTGTACACAATTCTGTATACACGCTATACACGAACGGCGGGATAATAACATTCGTGACAATAAGTTACGCGATAACTAGTATCGCGTAATAGGTAGGTAAAGCGAAAGCTTCGTTAACGTTTCACGGATAATCGAGATTCGTTAATTTAGGATAAAAGTTGCATTTGTTGTGTAAAGCAAAGATTATTTCTTACACAGGGGAGGGGGCAGGAGGAAGAAACAAAGGGCCACGTTATAAAAGCGTGCGAGTAATCGTATTCCTCGATTCGTACCACTGGATGTGATTTTACCGAAAGTGGAACTCACTAGTCGAATCGACTTCTCGGATCCCGTATCAAGAATTTACAATAAAAATAATAAAACGATCAATGTCTTCGATTTTTATTCGTGATGTTTTCAGTTGTAGCATGTAAATAACGGAAAACGAATAAACCGTCTCGTAGCGACTGGTTTTAAATTGTACGGCTCGTGTTTCATCGCTACAAAACATTTGATATTTTATCGCGAAATCGATTTAAATCATTGTAAACGTACCATCATTTGGGATAATATTTCAAAGGCAGGCGGAGCGTAGATTTTCGAGGACGTGACAGTCCGCAGGGATGCTTTTCCAAAATGTACTTTTACATTCGAACGTAGATCGGGGAGACGTCGGTCGTATTTTCTGCTCCTAAACTTATTGTTATCATGGTAACAATATTGCCAGCACGTATATCGGCGGTTTAATGTTATGCGTTCGCAAATAACAGCGTGATTCATTTTAGCAGTAGAAGCCCGCAGTGGTTTGTCAATGGCTCGATAGCGGCGTCGCCGCTTGGTTGTTCCGGTCATTAAAACTTGATCCATCGAACTATTTGTTCGTTCGTACATGTTGCAATCCCGAAAGTCTCATTTTTCACGATATCGCCTCCCCGACATGGCTCTCGTTCACATTTTTTATGCGTCTAACTATGCATCATCGTAATGGCGAAAGCGAAGCGCGACGGATAATTCACGCGCTTTTGACCTGCCTGCAGTGGCGTTAATAAAAATCATAGTCTTATTTTAATCGAAAACATTTGTGCGTGTCTCGTTCATAAATTTTACGATTCTTCGCTATTTCGAGCAAGCGCGAGGGTCGACAAAATTGTAAATTCAGTTTGCTTTGAATCTCCGCTATTAAATATATTCTAGCTTTGATCGATTGCGTTATAAAATCGATCACTAAAATTAATTTTCGTTTGTGTTTTTTTTTCCACGGACAATGTAACTCGTGTTACGAATTGTAATTATTACGATTGGTTACGCTTCGTTGTGTAAAGTATAATAGGTTAACAAAATGCACTTCTTGTAATCTGTCTGCAAACTTTTAACCGCGTTACGAGTCGAACATGCTCGACATCAATGGTGTTTTCATTGTCATGCAAAAGTGCGAGCTTATGCTCGATGTGAAGCAATTCGGCAGTCGGTTGGACACAATAGATCGGACAGTCGGCACGGTACAAAATATGCAAATTCGACGGACGTCGGGAACGGGCCGACAAAAACAATAAACGCGAGCGATTGCATGTGTTCATACATCGATGGATCCATAAAAATATCCGCGTGAACACGCTTCGAGTCTGGTGGAACAGTGAGTTTGGCGAGAAGCGAAGAGAAAGGACAAAATGCCACATGGTGTGAGTAGCCCCATTATTTCGCAACGATCACACTGTCCATCCGTTGCATTTTACACGAATTTATGGCCAGCAAATTTACGGATAGGTCGTAGTCATTTTCTTAATAATATTCAGAAATATTTCTTACTGTCCGAGTTATTAAGTTAATATTGAGTCGTGCGATGTAAAATTGCCATTTTTATAGGTCGAAATAGAAACGATCGTGTTCGTTGTCGATATCTGATTAAAGCACGCATCTCTAATCTCTAATAAATTGGGTAAGTTTGAAATGTATTTAAGATCAAAGAAAAGTTATTCGTTCGAATTGCCAAGAAATACGAGAGTATTCTCTCTCTCTCTCTCTCTCTCTCTCTCTCTCTCAGCATTCAACTTGGCCAAAGTGCAGGTCGCTTTCGATGAATCAAATAAGAGATCCCAATAGTGGAAAACGATATTATAGCACAATTCTACCTTAAGGTGGATATAAAGAGAGTAAGTGTAAGAGTCGGAATAATTGTTCACCGTTTGCTTACGGTGCGGCTACTACGTTTTTCTTTACTTATTCTTTCCCTTGTCGATAAACAGACCAAGAGGTATTACCTTGAATTGCATTCACGTTCGACTAGTTGAGCAATAAGCATAATTCTAACAATTATATTGACCTTTCTTCAAATATCGACACATCCAACCAGTAGTAAATACATACATAGATTATACTTATTGCACTTGTTCTTTGGTAATTATCTTCCTCCTGCTCGTATTAAGATGTACCGAACGTTCTGTGTTGCTCGACAACTCGTAGGGGCAGTTACATTTCAATTTTGTGAACACTGTTTTTCAATGGTTCGTGGTGTTCCGTTTGCACTGGCTTTTCAAAAGTGTTTGCTCAGAGCACGGTTTCTCCAGTTTTCACACTCTGCTCCTAACACTTTCTAACTACTTGCACCTCGACGCGAGTTCTGTCGGACCACTGTTCGCCAAACTTTTCTTTCAACGAATTCGCTCTGTAGTCCTCGAATAGACCACACACGAGTAAAATACTCGTCCGTGTATAATGTGTAATGTACATACAAGAGAAGTTTGAACCATCGAGATGTTAGTATTATGGAATTCGATTCAAAAAGTATGAAATTTTCTCTATCCCGAATGGCTTGTATTCGTGAACCGGCGCTTTATCGTTGCTCGCGAAATGTGTACCACTGATACAAGATTTCTAGAAAAAGGAATTTATAAAAGCGCCAGACATACCGATAAATTAAATCGATATAAATGCCTGTACGTTTGTTTCTATATACGTATAATATAGAAGGTCGATTGCGCGTTTCCACGCAAGATGGTAAAATATCGAACGCGTCTTTCACATTATCGCGTCGACGAATGACGAAAGAAAACACAGAATCAAAGGATAACGTAAAATATCGCTTCTACAACGTCTCACGAAACGCAAACAATTTGCCAAGCTGATCTCGTTGTCTACCCGCGCGGCATTGTATCGGCGATCCCCGTTTCCATTTCGTCGAAACGTTTTCTTCACAGCTGCAAATGGTATGACGAACGAGAAACGATCGACGAGAAGACGCGAGTGAATTGCGAGGGAAAAGCACACAGTCTCTGGACCGGTGAGGGTGAGAATAAAAATGGCTTAGATCAAGGAACGGATAGAGAGAAGCGAATCGTTGGCTCGTCCCGCGGGGCGATTTGACGGGTCTGTTCCTTCCATCCCTGCTTTCTTTTTTCCCTTCTTGTTCGCTTTCTCACCGACCATTTGCTGGCGTCGCTTGTAAATATGAGCGGTTCTTCATTCGGACAGAGAGCAATAGCCCTAACAACGTCTTTCTGCCGCTGTAGCATGGCGCGAGGCCGTTTCACGACGACAGTTTTCCTTCGTCTGGGGAGTACACCGCCATTCCTTTCTCCAGATACTACCAGTCTGCGGAAAGTGAGATCATGGAACGCGTGGTAAAAGAAGCGACGTGGAAGGAAAATACGACGTGGACAGGTAGACCGACTGGAAAACGAGAGAGAAAAGGAAAGAGAAAGTGGAAAGTGGAAAGTGGAAAGTGGGAAAGTGGAAAGTGGAAAGTGGAAAGTGGAAAGAACGCGTCCCACGACAATCAACGTCTATGGCGCCGCGCCATCGTTCTTCTCCTTTTACGCGATGTCGTAAAAGATGCTTGTTACGAGCGGCGAAGGGACAAAATGACAGATCGTAATAAGTTCTCGTTCAGCCACGGTGGATTGTAGTTGCGCCGGGACGTATCCAAAACCCGAAACGATGTCCTCTCATAAGCGATTCACGTTGAACCCTATAGGGGCCAGCGTGTGTGATAGGTCGAGCGGAAATCGTCTCGAGATGGTCGGTCGACTTATTTTTTTCGATTTTTCAAGAACAATTTGTATTCGAGACGATAATTTGAAAGTTTGATCTTTGCTGTTCCGATCCATGCTTAGAAGATATAATTAAAGATAGATCGTAGATGTATAATGGTTTTCACATTTTTGAGAATATTCGATTATTGAAAATAAAGCGAAAGTGGCGATTTTGCGAACGTAGCGGAGCCCGAGTATACTATGTACACGACCGTCGTTCGTGAGCCGGTATAAATTGCAGAGCTCACTTAGCCGGCCAAATTTATTCCAATCCCGTAATCCGCGCCTATTCATACAGATGCAAATCGGAGAAACGTGTGCCAAATTCGTACGCATCCTTCTGGAAACGAGATACCTCATGGGCGAAGAAGGATAGGCTACACGGTAGTCTGTGCGGGTTATGTTGAGAATGAATTAACGTGACCCTAGTTAAGAACAGAAAGACCAGGGGTTACGTGGAACAAGGAGAAATTGAGCGGCGGAAGGGAGACGAAGAGATGGCAGGACAAAGGATGGAAATGAACAAGGATGGTCACTGTAGTATGAAGCATTGTAACGGTCCCTTTGGAAGCAAACCTTTGGGCTTTCGAACCTACAGCAGAGCGTCACGATATACACAGTGCACGCTAGTTCTGACCATCGTGAATTATTAAATGTCACAATTAAATGCTGCGGTAGTCATTAAAGCGGCAGAATTCACGCTGGTACCACAGTTTGCCGCCGTGAAATATTAAGCCATCAACCGGTTCAGTATAACAACGAATAAATGACAGCAGACCTTATTGCGCTTTCGACCGTTTGTTTCACGTTCGCCATTATCGCAACGCAATCCTTGACCCCTCGTTATACAAAAATTCACTCCACAAATTCACTCCACAAGACGATCGTTAAGCTGCAATCCACGGTCCACGCGTCATTCGTAACATTTACATTTTCCAAATAACGAGACAGAAGACAAATCGGAAGGAGAGAATTCTTTGCTTGTAACACGCGTAACGATACATTTTGGAAAGTTACGATAATAATCTTATCTAGACGCCGAGCGCAGATTTAGTAATATTTGCAAGGAATTTTACTTTTTACTGTTTAGTACGATTCCATCATTCGATACAAAATAACTCTCGCGTCTAATTTCGATCGACTACGGAAAACAGTTGGAAACAGTTTGGTGATACCAACGTTTCTCGAACATGCCAGTTGACATTAATTTTCTTGCGTTAAATGCCTTGCAAAATCTCGCGTGTTATTCATTTAGAATTGATTGACATGGCAATTTAGATAAATTAAGTAGGTACCCCGTGAGAGAATTAACTTGGCAGCCGATCTAAACTCTACCGGTGGAGACGAATGGGTTGCAGTTGCCTGTAAGGCGCATTTCCATCGACACGCGGTAGGCGCAACCAAGATGTCTGGGGAAATGAAGCTATGCGGGTCGGACCCGTTTCATCTTCCTGCAAATAATTTAATCCGGGCTAAATACATATTTATGTCTGTACATAGGCAGAGCTCGTATGTAGGGAAGGGTTGAATATATTATATAAGCCAGGTATCTAGCTTTAAGGATACATGCTTTCTTGCGTAATATTGTATAACGGGACGCTGTGCATCGGTAGGGCTATTAAAATTAATAAATGCAATTTGAGACCTGGATTGAAAAGTTTCGGAACCGCGAAAAGAAAACGACGATCTCGCGTACCGCTCGAAAAAGATGCGCGGCACCTGTTCGACGCTTTATCCTTCGGTCGATGTTACGCTCGAATCCGTACCGTCCGATCGAACTTCCTTCTTGCTTAACGCTTCCGTTGGTCGATCTTGTTTTCTCTATCCTTCCTTCTCTCTTCTCATGCCGCGGTACGGCTACCACTGAAATTGAACGCGACCATGCGTCCAGGATGCTTCCGAATATCCGAGAAAGCCTCCTTCAGTATTTCCCAGGCACGATATTTAATTTGGTCGACGTAAGAAAAGGCGATGAAAAACAGCCAAAAGAAGAGACAACAAGAGATAGAGAGAGAAAGAGAGAGAGAGAGAGAGAGAGAGAGAGAAAGGGAACAAACAAAAGTTGAAAGGATCTGCATAAGGAAAAAGAATAAAGGATGACGGAGAAAAACAGAGAGTGGGAAAACGAGAAAGAGGAAAAGACCTCGTCAGTTTGGTCCTTGGAATGTTAATAACTGCATGACTCGGCTATTTTTATGTTTCTCCTTCCGGTGACATTAAAAATCCTGCACTAGACTTTAAATATACATATACATTAATTTTATTAGTTATTACATATTAATTATATATATGTATGTATGTAATTAAGTTAAATCGTAAAGTTAAATCGGGGCTCGATAGATCTTGCATAGCACGCTGTACGTTATCTTTCAATAATGCACTTGACTTTAGCATCGTGCTTTTCGAAGAGTAACCGCATGGAAGAGAACGGAGCGGGTGCGATAAGAAGAAAAGAAACGGACAAAATCTTATCTAATTATTTATGAAAATGGATTTGTTATTGTATTAAGGGATGTAAGCCGGATATTACAAATAAGATTTATTACGTATGCCGGATGTTGACACAAATAACTTGGTTCGTTCCAATTATTCCCTTGGTCTTGATTTATCAAGAGAAACGGCATTCAACGTGCGTCGAATTAATCGAGAAACTTTCTAAGAAGCAATTCCGTATTATCTTCTTTCTTAGCTTTATATTAATTGTAGATTACCCGATATCGCGAATAGGCGCTTAAATTTATTTCGTTCCGTATCAGCAGTGGGAGAGAACAATTTGGCTCTTTTATGAAAATGCTTTTTTATTTTATTTAAGCTAATAAAACGTCTAGTGGCATTTCGTCATTAATAGAAGAAACAACTTTCTCTATGTTTCTTCTCTCGATATTCGAGATACACGTTCTTTACCTTCGCCTTCTTTATTCTTATCGAACCGATTTCACTTTTCTTTCTTAGTGGAAAGCTTCATCGATATGCACGAATAACTTCAGACGCTACAGCCAGTTTCATAGTACAGTGTGCGTCATTGGCCGTCTTTAAACTCTTAGCTACTGCCTTACGTTTCGCTTCTAGCTTCCCGAGCAGTTGGCCGCGTTGCAAAGGTCGATGGGGCAGAATACCACGAAGTGGGTTCATCGTTCCGTACCATGCGACCACTTTACTTATGCGCTCTCGACGGCCTTATGGACCGGGATTTCGTGACCGCGGAAGAGACGAAGCTTCTTCCCCTTCTTCTTCTTTTTCTTCTTCCCCGCGAGAACCTTAATCCTTTTTGACACCATTCGAGAAAAGGATTGCATTGACTCTTTCTCGCGGTGGCATTATTCAAGGTAACATTCAAAGCGTATCTAAGGCGGTGACATTTTATATCACGCGGTGAACAAATGACGATTTCCATGGGAAAAATAGGATAGGACAATATATGAAATCTTGTGGAAAAAATTGACGTTGTTTGACTTCGTAGTACAAGATATAAGAGAACGGTGCGTGCAATTTTGTCGTTTATAGTATATATCTACTATACTATACTGTCCGTTAAAAGCCGTACAATTTCATTTACGATACTACTCTTGTATAAATTCTCCTCTAAAAATCCCGTTACCGATAAACGGTCGATTTACTCGTGATACACGGGTGAATACGTGATACGTACGCAGAATCTTCCAGACATCGATATTCAAAAAGCAGCAATCTCACTGAAACAAGGCGCGCGATATTCGACATTGACGATAAATGCCGATACTTTGAGGATGAAACATCAACCTTTTGCGGAGCTGCTAGCTAGGTGGCGTCGGGGTTGCGGTTATTTGCATATTTCAATTTCCTCTGCGCAACAACGACGGTACTGTCGATGCGCGGCTGAAACACGTTCACGAACGCGTCCACGCTAACACATAGTTTCTCGCTTGCACGTTTTGCAAGTATATCGCTCCTCTTTTCGTAAACGTATCTACGCTGGATGCATCTATGCGAACGAAAGATCGCGCAAATCTGCGCGGAGAAGATGTCAACGTCGAGAGTAAACGCTGCTCGTTGGATGCTGCTACGTTGGGTTATGGTTATACAGGGTGGTACGGTAATTATCCAAGCCAGAGGCAACGAGCTAATGATATAAGGAGCTGATCTAACGTTCCAGCTTTCTCATATCGTACTCGTATGAGATCTAAGGATTACAAAGTTCTAAATAATCGAATGCCGCGTTTATTCGTATTACATAGGATGCTTCGAAAGTGCCTAAAGGAAATATGGTTGAATTCTACATTGTATCGTCGCAATTTTCTAGAATAGCGACGTTACATCGTTTCTGTCGTCATCGAGCATTTACAGTAATTTCCACATTCAGCCGTTACGATGGTAGCGAGAATTGCCCAAGTTTAAATATGATTACTGGTGATCAAAGAAGCGCAGGAGAAAAAGTTATCCAACAAAATCTACCTTTCATTGTTACCTAACAAAACGGTATACAATTCCTTTTATAGAAATAATTGTCGCTTCAACCTGTATATCCGCATCCGAGCGTTTTTTCCCAGATAGTGAGGCGAGTTTGTGCGGCATGTCAGCTTGCACGTGTGTATATATATGTATAGGTGTGCCGGACGCTATCGCCTGAGAACGTTTCTCGTTCCGACTCGGCTATATTACCTGCGTTCTATTATAAAGACCATTCCGCAGGACACTCTTCCCTGTCCATTGTAGCGAGGCATTTCAATTTTCAGCCGAGATGCAAATTCCTTGTCTGCGCGAATCCCGCGAAACGAGCCGTCGAGACGCCGTGGCGGCGCACGACGCAGTGGCGTGGCAGTGCTAAGACGCTGCAGGGTCTAATGTGTAGGTGCGGCGAATAGGTCTATCGTAGCCTCATTTCGTTTCAATTCATTAGGGAAACCGTAAAATTCTAATTCCCTGGCTGCCTACCGCTCGCTCAACACCGTTTCGGTTCGCGGGAATCGCCCTTCCTCTAGTCGTTGGCTCAGAAACTTTCTCTTCTTCGTCCTCTTTGCGATATTCGCCTCTGCCAGCAACCCGTTCGAATCTTGTTAAGATAATTGGGAGAGTCAAATAAACGAGTTAAATAAACAATATCGTATCTGAACGTTACAATTGTTTCCTCAATTCGGAAATTTCATTTGTTAAATGGAGTTAATGGAAAAAGCGTTCTCGGAAAATTGATCGTTCCCAAGGATGGGAAGTGCATCTTAGAAATGTTTATCTCAGAGTGCAAAGCACTGCACGGCCGAATTTCATTCAGGCATGCATTTATTTTCAAAGTTCTGGGTTGATACCATGCTATTGCCGAAGGTATCCCTGTCTTCTCGTTCACCTCTTCTACAAGCGGTAATCCTATTTTTGAAGGCGACGCTGCATCGCTTGTCGTTTCTTTCTCATTCTAAGCGATCACGTTTGCTCATTGGCCAGATTTCGCGGCCAAAGTGCCTGCCATAAATTGTCTGAAAATATTGTCCTGATAATTATGGAGATAATTAATAATAATAGTAATTAATTAGTCAAATTAATAACAATTAATATAGTATAATAGTCTAGCGCCAAGTTAAATGACACCACCGCGACGGCCTTTAACACGTGGTCGTCGCCAATATGTAATACAATATGTAATTGTACAAATACGCGTAAGTAGTTTAGCATCAAAGTACAAAGATACGTTAATACGCGTATCAAGTGCTAAACGTAGTATCGCTAATACGAAACTTAGAAGTACGACTCGTGGGTCGCTGATACGTCAGAGGCATCCTTTATAACGGTATATCGTAACGCGTGTCTTTCAACTTTTACGAGTTTGAGATGCGGGGAGCGTCGGTAGACCAACATCTATCTAGACAGAGACGTGTAAACGTCTGGGAATGGGAGAAATACGAGTGGTTTGTAGGAGACGAATAAAGAAGCGAAAGGAAAAAGGTGGTAAGAAAGGAATGGAAAACTTTTTCATTAATGAATACATGCGACGCACAAACGAATTATATTCCGTCTTCGGTTTACCCTGAGTTTGCCGGAACGAAGTAGACTGGAGGAGTGGTGGTCTCTCGAGGGGTATAGGCAGCAGACATAGGCGTCGGCAGTTGTCCATTGAAAGGGAGAGAGGAACGGAGATAGGACAACGACGTCGAAGAGAGGGAAAGAGAGATCTCGTTGTATCGATCGGCGTCATAAAATCCATTTTATGACTTGGACGCTGTCCAGTGACTGGTGTATTAGCCGTCGCATTGCCTCGCAAATAAAACGCTCTTCTACTCTTGAATCCCCTTTAACCACCTCGCCTCACCCTTGTCGACGTCGGACGGTCGTCAGACGCCATCAACTTTCGTCCATATTCCACACGTCTCTTCCTATCGTTCCTCTTTTTGTCTATTTGTTCATCCGTATCGTATGTGCCTGTTTAGCCTTTCGTTCGTGATCGATACACATCGGTAAGTTTATAGACGAAAGCTGCGTAGCTGGATGATCTTCGTGGTCTCGTGGCTTTCAAGCTCGCTAACTCTGTCTCGAGAGCATTCGCGTTACGCGAAACACGCGCTCGATTATCCTGCGATGTTTACATTGTTTCACCGTTTCCCGAGTACCGATACCAGCTCCAATTATCGTAAAGATGAATTTACTTGGGGCCGAAGTTGCCAGTCGGTTCTTTATTCGATTGGCACGGAGACGACGTGGCGTCGCTAATTCACACCAGCTTTACGACAGTTTTACGATTAAATATTTAAGAGCGTTAGAGGTGTCTAGACGCGAACGATCGGTCGTTCGGAGTTTAACGTTCGCGTCAAATCGTTCACCTATGCGAACGAATCGCGTATGCATATAGGTGTGTTAACATATGATATCTGGGCGGATCTCCATGACACCGGCGCGACCGGAACAACAATAACTCGTTTTGCACAGGCATGTTCCGCGTCGTTTTAATCGACTCGTCTGTGAACGATTGCGAATCAGCGTAATACCAGCGAAATACGTACCTCGCGACCGTCAGGCAGCCGTTCTACAAATTGGTCTGCCACGTTGAGGCCATGAGGAACATCGGTGCGAGTCCGTTCGTAGTAGAGGATAATTAATCCCAATTGAATTAATTAGATTCGCATAGCGAGAATTAAGTACCATCGGGGATAGCCGAGGTATACCGACTGCGTAATATAGGACATTGCTTTTTGCCACTAGCACGCAATAACCTGTCATGCTATACAGAGAATCAACGGAATAATTGAATCGCTGAATTTACAATGTTGCAACGTAGGTAGTGTCTGTATTTTCGATAACGATTCATCAGTCGGACGCGTTAAATTATTCGATTCTTACGATTAGTTAATGGCGGGTAATTACAGTGTAAATGGACGTGATGATAATAGATGTTGTTTTTTCCAATAATATCTCGAATTTAATTAGAATATTAAATAATTGGAATATTTTTGAAAATTCGTTAATCATTTCCGTTCTAATTGTTTCAAGTCTTAGAACTTTGTTTCCTCGATAAAGCTGTCTCGTGACGTTGTTTCTAGTTTTCCTTCGATCTTCAAACGTCGATGACCTGCGATTGCTCGAAACTGCGTTATTGTCAAACTAATCGTAAACCTTGTCGTAATTGCAAACGCGTGCTAGCGCGATACCCTTAATTTCTTTCTTCGAGAGCGTTTCTTTTTAAGAGCGAGAAGAAAATGAAGTGGTTGGAGGGTGATCGCGATTGTTTCGTCGATGGTCATATATCGTGTATTCTTGCGATAATTTTACTCTCGGCCCACGGTGCAGAGACGATAAAAACGCGACATTATTCTTGAATAGCCTCTAACGAATATATCTTGCCCGTGCGTTGCAGAATACCTGACTTTTGTGACATCTTGGAAGATAACACGTGCCTTTCATATTCTCGTTCTAGTTCTCGTTTTCTCTTGTCTTATTCTCTTCGTTTAAACGTCTCGTTGTGCTATACCTAGCATTCTTCTTCCTGTCTGGCGCTTAAATAATTCGAGGAGAATATTATAAATTTTCGAAATAGTAGCGCGACGAGATAAGAAGAACGGAGACTAAATGAACTGATATTAGCACGACGATTTCTCGATTTTTTTTCGTCGCGAATATCGAAACTGGGGATCATTGTGATCGATAGGACGATCTTTTCCAGCGATAAGCATTGCCCAGAGGCTTCAGAAATTCAGAAAGCAATTGCGCTCCGAACCAATCGAGTAATTTCCTCGATGAATTTCTTGGGGACGTTTGAACGTGCGTGAATAAAAAAAAGAATCGTGCACGAAATTCAAGCAGCACGCAACGTTCTACGCTTCGTTTCTCCACTCACGAATATAAATAAAATAGAATCGAGCGCGAAAATAAAGACGAATCTGTGAAATGCGTCTGTCGAGAGGGAACGAATCTCTCGTTTAAATCTAATTGAACTAATTGTTTAAACCTTAATGAAAGAAACGTATCGACATCTCGAATGGCTATTTAATGATCGTTTCGAACAACGAGTATGTATTGTCTATTGTTTTTGCAATGATCCGATGTATTCGTAACGGAACTTGGAAGAACTAAGCAATACAGTTTGCGTTTCAACCTGATTCTTCGGTATGCTCGTAGGAAAGGAACAACGTTGGCAAGGATGGAAGTTGGCACTTGCATACCGGGCTTTCGAATCCAAATGTATTTGAAGGAAGCCAAAAAAGTAGTGCCAAATAGACGAATACACTGCGATATGAAAATTAAGCGAATATAAAGTGTGTCATCGAAACGGGGCCGATTTTTTTCTCTTTGTTGTCACGGATTGGAAATTGGAAATTAGCTGGCGAACATCAGCATCGAATCTAATTACCATTTGGATGAAACTGGCCGCGAAATGATGTACCTCGCGAGAGAAAGCAAATATTCAGTAAATGCAAATTTCGGAAAAGTAGATTTAGCTTCTGTCTCGCAGTCTGGCAATTCGTGTATGGCTGTAGGCGTTATCTATAGATTTAATTCGGACGGAAGACGGGGCGGAAGCTCAGGAAAGCGCGCGCGAGAGGTAGGAAGAAAGGTCGCCCTTGTTCTTGATACGCCACGGAAGCTAATTCGCCTTGAAGCCCCGCAGGGCGTATGGCTCACGAACTTTTCTATTCCCGGTGGATATTAGCCGCGGAGAATAAGAGTGTCATGCAACCTGTCCCAATGCAATTAAGATAAGCACCGGCGATGTTTATAAATATTTCGGTCTATTCCCATTTGCCAGGACGATACGGGGCAGCAGGGGTAAGGGATGGTGAAGTCGGGATAGCGTATATCTGACAGCGAATACTTGGCGTGACCACCGCCGGCGACGACCCCTTGCAAACTTTCGGATTCATCGCCAACACGACGACCAGTTTCGTTCTTCTTTAACGCGTTTCCCCTTTTCCGTTCCACCCTACGCCGGAGCTTTTATGCGGGCTAGGTTAGACGCCCTACGCGCGAATACCACCGTTTCGCAACACCTTCGGATAACTAAGGGGGATCTCGATGCGCGTACAACGTGTCGCGTTACATGAAAAATTACAGCACCGTGGCAACTGTACACCTTCGTCTTTCTTATTGCCTCATTTTTCCTTACTTCCACGGTATTTCCCGCCTTCTCTTTCCCGCTCTGTGTATGCCTCTCTCTGTTGCTCTCGTTTCCAAAGCGACGCGTCGCGACGACGTAATTCCCCGCTAAGAAACTGTTGCCGC
Organism: Bombus huntii; assembly: GCF_024542735.1. Classification (NCBI taxonomy): domain Eukaryota; kingdom Metazoa; phylum Arthropoda; class Insecta; order Hymenoptera; family Apidae; genus Bombus; species Bombus huntii. The sequence goes on from NC_066247.1 coordinate 420,947, forward strand.
AGCGACTCCACCTGCTATCGCGACGAAATTGCATCCTCCGAGTCTCCGTGAGATTAAAACGTCTCGAGCTTCGCGGCACGGCTCGGTGAAACGACAACACCGACGACCGATTTGAATTTTGCATGCTCGAACGATGTGACGAGCAATCGTGCACAAACTGCCAGCAGGCTTGTTTGTTTGTTACGAAACAACGCTGATAAATCTGTCGGTAGAAGAGATTTTATGACACGAAGGTATACCGTTGAAAGCATAACTTGCAATACCGATCTGCAGAGAATGTTACTTGAGTGAACGTGAAATAGAGTCACGGTACTTTAATTTAATATCTGAATAGCTATAATTTACCTTGAGTTATTACAACAGTATCGGTACAGCTAAATCGTTGAAACATTCACATACCGATATAAATGTGATATTTACCCTTTCGAGATATAATCTTGCATAATCTTTTTAGATAATTATTTAGAAATTTATTTCGAATGGCGATTCCTGTGATTTTTCAATATGTTATAAAATTCAACGTTTTGAACAGCTTTTACCTACGCACATAACTGTCGGACGGCCTTAGTTTCCGTCGCAGTTATATATTCGCTGCGACTGTCCACTGCACGTGTCCGGTATCACAGTAGTGAATTCTGCCTATAATTGTGCATCCGCGACGACGTATGCGTTAGCGTTGGTTGGTTGTTGGCCGTTCCACGAGAACAAAATGACAACATCTAATCCAAACCTATAAAAGATACCGACACTGCGGACAGTTCTTTCGCAGATATCCTGGAAGCTACGGTCGGCCGACGGTTATACGTATAGGCAAAAGTTGTTCAAAATGTTGAGATTCGCAACATGTTAAAAAATCATCGAAATCGGTGCTGCGGGTAGATTTTTGCATATTTAATTGCCATCTGTTTATTCAATATTCAATATTTCATTTAAAGAATAGACCAGGAACGAAGGAATAATTAATTTCTCTATTACGTTTTATTGTTTCTTGTGACATGAGTGCGAACGAAATCATTTTTAGTTCTTGCCCAAAATTATGAAATTTTGATTGTTAGGAAACAAGAGCGTCACGATAAAGTTGCAAAATCTACAGATGTTGCTATTCATGAGTGCACTTTATTTTTTAGCAGTTTTCATGTTTTGCCTATATAGCTCCTGGTTTGTACGAATCTCCGTGTTTATGACACGTAAGATCGCTTACACGTGATGCATGAAATTTTCACATATGTGCAATTTTGCTTGGAAATAGGTAAGGATCTGACCACGGAGTGTGGCGAAGGCGTTGATGCCTTTTTGGTAGACGTACTGTGAGGGACCGCACATAAATGTCTACTTCGACGATATGTTCCAGAATTGATTTATTGTTCCTTTCACAAAATTAATCGCAAAGTCCATCGAAGCGTAAAATGAAAAGAACGGTGGAGAAGTTTCGGAGAAATCCAGTCGGAATCCAACGACGAAGGGATGCATGTTTCTATGTATGCGAAGCTATCCTGATTATCTGTAAAACGAATAGTTAATGGATTCCGTATCCGTGGCAGTCGTGATTATAGACAGATCAAGGCTATCGGGCAGTCACGATAATGTCGTGTCGTAAATAGTAAGTGATCTTAGACCGAGTTCTGTCCACGAGTCTCGCAGCGCGCGTGCTTGCTTACATCCATCTCGGTGTGTTGAGATAGTCAAATGGCGATCAGATAGGGCGAACAGGCCCTTTGAATAAATCCTCAGACCGATAGGAAGGCGGTTCTAGGAGGTTTGCTCGACAGTGCGATAGCCGATAATGGTCTGGTTCAGCCACCGTCCAATTCTAGGGTTAATTACCATCGTTTTAACCCGCTATACCGGCGTCGGTTCTTAAACTGGTTCGAGTCGTTTTGGAAAATTAATTTTACGACGGCGAGAATGCCGATGATACTTCCGCTGCTCCAGGAGATTTCCAAGACGGTGCGCGAATAAACGATTCGATTAAAACGCGTTGTCCTTTTCGACGAATTCGAATTTTTTTCTAATCGATTCGTTAACCTCATCCGATCGGAAAATCCCGTTATACCGTGTCATATATATCTTAACGTTACTTATCATGCCTTTATAACGCTATTATTTATATCACAATTGTGAGACAACAACTTGTTCTCGCTAGCGAGAAATTTGTGCGAGTGTAGAGGGCAGTTCGTGTTACTACACGGGGATTCTTACGTAACAATGTTGATAGCATAACGAAAAGACAGATGAGCCATACGTCAGCATAATATAACAGTCGACCTAACTAATGTAATATCACGATTATCGATCGATAATGCGTTTTGATACTTGATAGATCGTCGACAAGATTCGACAACCGTCGTGTGTGAAACGTTGTTCGCGAATTTAGCAGGAAACGATCTTCGGGAGGGTTATCCAACAAGTTTCCCCATGGAAACGTCACGTTCATTCCTGTACGACGAACCAAAAAGTTCGAAGAATTCAGTCGACTCCGCAACTGCGTGATGTACGGACATTTCCGGCGAACGTTTCTGTGACGCCCTGCCACCCCTTTCCTTGTCGCACGTTGCCTACGACGCGTTGAAAAAATTATAACGCAGAAGTTTTCTTAATGTGGCCGCGCCAGTAATTATGCAGCGAAAAGTTTCAATCGCTTATATCTAATTACTGTGACGCATTGACTCGCGTCACGTAAATGTTGGGCGGATGGTGAACGCATGCGAAAGGTTGACGCCAAGGGTGCACTTTATCACTTTCCAGATAAACCTGCCATATAGATTTCATTTCCCACAGAACTTGTAAATACGTAATTCTTGTTCGCCGCGATTGCGATTAACGTTACGATATTTTTCCATCTGCGTTTCTTACTGGAATTCACACGAACGTTTCCCGTGCACGCTTACTTTTTGTTTCGATTCTCGGCCTTTGAAGAGAAATTAACGAATCGAACGAAAATTACTATGAATAGTAAGGTGGGAAAGAAACGATCGACTAGCGCATCATTGCGTAAATTGCGATTGATGCTTTTAATTTAAAAAGTGATGAGAAATAAAGTGTATACGAATTATAACGATTTAAGAATGCGAATAATTATCGACCATTTATTTCTCAGCAATCTGGTAAAATCTTGTCCCAGTTTTGATTAACTGTTGCTGTTTTCTACTCTGTTTCAGGCTGTGCATTTCTCACCTACTATAGTCGTGACAGCGCAATCAGTGCCCAGAACGCTCTGCATGAGAAGCGGACTTTACCAGGGGTAAGTATTTACACATTTAAAACACAATTTACCTCCTTTTGGGTTTTCTCGCGTACCGGTGAACCGACTTACTGTATGGTACGTGGGTTACGTCAACCCGTGATTGCCTTATCTAAATGTTTCCTTACGAGTGTCCGCGTTTCTCGAAATACTCGCATACTCGCGAACATATGTATGGAAGTTGCTCGGTAAAAATTGATCGTGAAATTCGTTTGTAAACTAAAGGCCGTTTTGACCGTTCGAATCAATGGTGAACTTGGAAAATAAAAAATTGTCTGTCTCGGTTTCTTGCGACGCTTCATCGAATAGCCATCGAACGCGCGCGAAAATGAACTGCCGTAATTTTTATTCGGTACAGTTTCGCGCAGAAAAAAGGGAGCGGGCAAAGCTGCAGTGACGTTAACAGATACTTATCGCTGGCGGAGCCGTATGCCGTTTTCCAGGCAAATTCCAGCGATTCACCCCGCGATCCGGAATATTAAAATGGCCCGGCGTGACAAGTTAATCTCTTAACGCCGAAAGGGTAGTTAGGAAGGGAATGGAGGGCCGATGGTAAGAGTCGAAAGGAGAGCGGGGGACCAGAGGGCGCAACTCGCAGAGTCCACGATGTATCATCAGACTTTCCGTGCGCCTTCTACAAATGCCAGGGCTGGCTATACGCATTCGTATCCCCGACAAATATGAGAATTTTGCGTTCCTCTTTTCACGGTTAGTCCCAGGAAACGCGTAACTAGTCGCGTCTGCGTTTCATGCTGCGTATAACGATATTATGCGCCAACGTGTATATACGTACGTACGCGTTACTTTGAATGTCGGGACTCCCCCGCAAGCAGCGATCCGAGAGAAACAGCGATCGCGCGAGAATTCTATCGAATCAATCCGTTGACTCGGTCTTTCGGCGCGAAGAAACCTTCTACAACTTGAAAACGATCAACAGTATAAATAACCCACAAGAGGGGAACGATTGTCTCTGTGGTTTATCGAAATGTCACCAAGCATCGGATTCTTATTCCAGTTTTATACGAATTTCGTACCGTTTAATCCTCGCAGCTGCTAATTAAAGTCTTACTTCATCGGCACATGTGGCTTTTAATCGATATCACTGGGCGGTTTACGTGTGACAAATCTCACTGGCAAATCTCACTGACAAACCTAACCTCGAATGAAATCATCTACCTTGTTGCATATTTTCGAAGCAAATAGACTATAGCTCTCTTAAAAATTTCCATCGATCGTAAACGTAGGGGCTGAAGACTACGAGTACCGGCACTGAACACTGCTTAACTGCCAGAGCAGTGCCAACACGCCCCTTCCCATTATCCAAGCTACCCCTTGGAAGTCCGTAGCGAGTACTGGCGTTATGTTTCGTTAATCTATCCCCGAAACAACGCAGCTCCGGTCTTGGCACTGCTGCCAGCGGAAATCGTTTTAAATGTTATGCCGAGAGATGTGCCGGGGGCTTGGCTGAGTTATGACTTTATGAAGAGGCAGCAGACGCATATACGGGTATATACGGACGCATTTTTGCGTCGCTACGGGCATACGTCCGAGCACACGCTCACAGGGCTGACCAAACACGAAAAAAAATTCTCTTCAATTGCTTCGAGCGTTCCGGTGAGTGTCCATCGACGTGGACCGTTTCGAAATTTTTGACATTTTTATGCTGTTCCGTCGGGGGAAGATACTTCGCTGTAGTTTATTCGTGAAACTCGAGCTGTTCGAAAATACAAGGGATTAACGTCGTTGATTAAATCTAACGCAAGGTGATTAAACCTTTTAGCTTTTTAACAGGTATAACGATGTTTGTTGTTATAAATAAGGTATACGTAAAGGTAATAGGTTGTTTTAGATATTCTTCCAGCAATGGCTGACGATACCTGTTTACGTTTACCTATTTACGAGGATGTTTTGTTCAATGGACATAAACGTTCGTACCCTATAAACGGAAGGATTAATCGAGCTCGGAATTTCTTACAATTCTATATACGCGTTTTGAATAAACGTCCGACCTATATTTAGGATGTTGGTCATTTGTTGATTGACCGATCCAAGTTGTAATATTCGGACGCACCTGAGACCATAACTCGGGCAAGCAGCGCGGACCCTTCATAAACAGGGATCGCGAGCGAACGCTCCCGCTGTGCAAGCAATAACAATGCCCGTGGCTAACCGGCTATACTTAGCCTATGCTTACTACGGAAGCGATCGTTGCACGTGCGCACGCGCTTGTTCACGCTCGCACGAAACCCCGAAAGAAAGTATTTGGTATCCCACTTCCGGCCGTTATCGCGATACTTCTCACGGATTCTGTTGTAGCGTGCACGACTTATAGCGGCAGACTTGTTTGACGAATTGTTCCAGCTATTTGACTACGTCGAAAATCATTGTTCCTGGCAAACTTAATCTTAACGGCCGCGTTTGTTTTACACAAACTTGCTTCATGTATGACTTACAATCTGGGCTCATCTTTGCGAAAGTTTCCGTCGTGTGTCACCAGAACCAGATTAAATTTTGCTGGAAATTAGAGATGAAAATACGGAATCGTAGATCCAAATTCCATGTTGGCTGGAATAAGAGACGCGCTGATTTTCCACGCGACACGCTTCAAATTGTTCTTTTCATTTGCTAAATGGAAAATTATTATTTATTATTCGGATTGCACCCAATTTTCATATTACATCGATCTACCTCGGGGCATATAAAACGAGGACACACGTCGTTATTGATGTAATGGCAATGTTGTGCGTTTCGTTCTTTACGCGCAATTTCCGCTTTAATTTGCGTTATAAATGAGAGAAAAGATGTACGTGTATGTGCGTGTTTCGTATAGTCGATGGAACTGTATCTTATATGTATGTATAGATATGAAATAGACTTACTAAAAACAACGACATATTTGACGAGTTAAAATAGTATTACATCTACACGATCTTAAATCTAATATAGATTTTCTTTACATTGAATGACATATCTATGTATATAAAAAGTACTGTTTACCGATCCTTATTGTTAGTCATAAATATAACGAATAGTATTTTCCATCGAATCTATGAATCATCGAATCTGTATCGTTTGAGTCATTTTTCACTCTAGATTTAACTTAAATTTTTTTATTTCAAAACGTTCAATTACAATGACCTTTATTTATCTTCTCGTGAACGAGCCTGAACGGTCCTGAATTTAGCTGTAGTCATACCTTGTTTCTTGTCTAGAAATATTCTTCGCAGATATACAATCGTGTAATTAAGCTACTACAGCTAATCTTTATTCCGAATCGCTCTCATCGTTGTTTCGATGGGTTCTTCGTAAGGTTTAATGGGCTTTTCACGTGTCCGACAATTCATCGCCAACGGTGACTCACCGTTTCACTTTTTACGTTACATATTATATTATTTTATATTGTACGCGATATATATTTTTTCCACGAGAAATCTCGGAGCATTTTCCTACGATAAAGCCTTCCAGATTTAATTCCTGTTTATTTGCTTTGCTCGTCAACTCAGCCCCCGCCTTGGCTGCAGTGTTGGTCTAGTCGACCTCTACATTAACAGATCGCCAGATGTTACCGCTGTTCGGTGGTATTTTGCCGGCGACAGAAAGATTCTCAGTGGTGAATTCGATCGGAAATATAACGTTCTTTATTTAATTTTTTCGAGTATAGCGTCGAGGAATAATATCGTTGAATCGAAACAAGTAGTCTCGTACGGACGAGAACGATGCTCCTAGTTTTTACGTTTTAATGCTTTACATAGAAGTTTTAGTGGTATATATTTAATGAAATTAATTAATATCCTTATTGCTAGATTTTTCAAAAAAGTTACATAAAAGTTTATAAACAGGGATACGTATGACATAGGATGTGATAAGAAGGAATATCTTTTTATTTTTATTCAGAGAATCGTATGGAAATCGTACGTAATAGATATTAAAACAGAAACATAGAAGTGGAAAAGTTACGATCCGGTTTCCAGGCTATTCGCTAATCATCGATATTTTTTCGGTCGGAAGCCCTTCTTCATCGCGCCGAAATTACGAGCGGAATTAAGTAACGAATATAGGTTAGAGCGACGCACTAAGGTGCGATCAGAAATTCAGAAGGACGGATTGCGAACGACTGACGAATTGGCGGTCCGATTTACGAGGGTGTAATTGGCGGCGGTATGCTACAGGGTTCGCTAACTCGCAGGAAAGAAACGTTGAACTCCGACTAGTTGTCAATGACGCCCGTCGAGCGAAGGGGACGACGGGGTGCTTTGAATTGGCGCGAATTTTCACGAGGGAAACGATACTTACGCGTGCAAAGCCTGGAGCGTAGCGGGAAAGGAGCAAAAAAAAAACGCAAAGAAAAGAGCCGAACAGCTCGGATCGGGCATTGTTTGCATTCCTCCCTAACGAAGTTTTTGTAACTTACGCGTGCACCTGCGCCGCCCTCGACTCCAACGAAATTTCTGCGATTTCGATGCTTCTGACTGTCCGTTATTCGTAATTCATTAAGCACCGTGTAGCCCTGGAGTCGCACAGAAAACGTCGGCTATCGTTCGAACGTGCGTGTAATCTTTAATTCGACGCAGTTAATCTTCGACCGTCTCCGCTCGATAGTAATTTGTTACGTGCAAGAGAGTAATGGAATTAAGCTTAGTCCAGATTGACAGACAATTGCCCGTAGACACGTGTTCGCAGTCAGTCCGCATACGTTGTTGGCGGAAAATCCGCAGAGAAACGCATGTATGTACCTAGATCGCCCGGCGATATCTTTCGACTGTCGACAGACGATTTTCTGGCGCTTGAGCAAGAAGGCACGATGTTTCTAAAAATTTCAGTCACCAATTACATCTATGGCGTTCGTTAAATTATATGATTATTATATTAACGATTATGGAGGGGCGTAGCGGAACGGTGGCTATCAAACAATTAGGAGAAAGTTCCGTGGTTATGCCTCGCGAAGAAGGTCGTTTTCGCGAGGTAAAGACGCGAAGACAGAGATGACGTGGAAGAACAAGAAGAAGGTGGAGGAGGTTAAGGAGGGATGGAATGGAAATGGTAGGGGACTAGAAGTAAAGGAGGGAGTCACTCCGGAGGAAGCAAGCCGAGTGGCGACGCCTCAGTGACCGAGCTTACTCTCCCTTGTGCTTTCGTTCGCAAGCGTGGGCTTGCGAGTCCTCGTTTCCCTCTATATACCTATATATACGTGTATATATCTGTCTACTCTGGTCCCTCTTTTATCTCTCGTCTGCGCATAAAGCTGCCCATTTCTATCCTTGCGGGTGTCTCGTGGACCTTTCGTTTCTACTTCCACGATACGGCCCTGACAATAAGCCAGTCGTAGTTATATGCGCCCTTCCGTGCCTTTCTATGTTCCCATTCTTTCCTCTGCTTTCGCCGGAGTTGGTACATATCGGCCCTGGTAAAATACGTGGCACGCGGCCGTCGTGAAATTAACAACAGTGATCCTTAAGTATTCGTGCGCGGTTGAGAAAGTCCGAAAACGATCGCGGCGCGCTCGCGTAAACATCGCTACGCGTAAACACCGGTAAACGTTTAGTGCCGTGTGAATCACAGAGGCATTGGTGCTGCGTGCTTTTTTGGGTGTTGGTATAAAAATGTTCAAAGACCGGTTAGTTAACGAAGAGTAAATATATCGATGTGACGAAAGGTGCGAGTCTACGCGCGATTACAGGCACTCGATTTTATCTATATCCGGAGAAATTGAATCGCGCCAAGTGTTTGTGAAGTATTGTAAGTGAAGCGGTGCTGTGTAGTGATTCTGCGCAGTAGCAGTTCCAAGTAACACGCCGGTATTCGAGATACATCCTGTCTCCTAGTTTCGACGAATGCTGGCAGAGAACTTTGATTACCAAAGCCACGTTTTCGTTTCATCAGCTATTTCATCCATAGTCCGTTTATGTCTCATAAGCAGCGTCGCTCTGTCGTTCGAGTGTTATAGTGCTTTATAGTTCGACATTCGACAGCAGTGATAATTCGTTGACACGTTCGTGCTACAACATCATGGTCGATTTTATAACCTACCCGGAGATTTCCTACCTCTACGACGAATTCATGATGGTACGGAGCATTACTCTTCGTTTGTTTTTTTCTTCTCGAGGCGCGTTGCTTGCGCTAAAGCGGTCTTATTGCGCGCGCAAGTTGCATCGCTGTCCTTAATCGTCGATGCCACGCTTCTAATTTTATTATATTATATGTAATGCGTCGTTATTAACGATCAGGGAATTGCTATGGTCGCTAATTACTCACCGTGCCGCTGCGTAACAGCTGCACGTCGTTGCCTTCTATGGCTCATTCGGAGGCCATTAATCCTACGAGGACGCGAAGGGCATTCTCGTGATAATGTGAAACTATCGAGGAAATATATTGCCAACTGCGCTAAATACCTGTCTATTAATATATTTAGTAGTTTCTCACGCTATTTATCGCTGTCAGTTTGTCTTCTCGCGACTAATACGTATATACCTAAAACTCGTAGCATCCGTCCGCGCTAAGAATATTTCCTGATATATTTGCGATAACGGGAATATGTCCCGTCGAAGAAACAGGGGAACGCGATATTTCCATAATCTTTCGAATACGATTAAAATAACCGAAAACATAGTTAACTAGCAGCAAGGTGACCGCGGTCGGTGTATCGAGTAATTAATCATTCGTACGATGGTTACGTTAAAGATTCACCTATGCCTCTAGAGTAAACGCCGATGGACTGTCGGGGTGCTGTCTCCGCGAGATTGGCTGGGATGAGGTAAAGGGAAAGGTAAGGGATGATAGGTATAGGCAGGGTGAACCCTCGCCACAAAGTGGAACTACTTTACGGGAATATCACTTTGATCCGACGCTTAATGAACGATGGACCGCGCTCGGTAAGAGTACCCAGACTGAATTTAATTAGGGCTCTCAACTTGCCAGGTCGAGAGCATGACGGGATGCCGTACAGAATGTGTGCACGAAGGGAACGGCAAGAGAAATAGAGAGACAGAGCCGGGGTACATGATAAAAGCTCGGATGAAGCACACACGCTTGTGGGTATGGTAGGAAACGAAGGCCTTTTCCTTTGAGAATGCACCGGGCATATCCACTTCGCGACGATCATAGATGACAATACTGGACGGATGACTATCCGATTGTCATGCAAATCATGGAGGGAGCCGGCACTTATCGACTCATCCGCGTACTCTGGCGCTAGCGATTCGAGAATCCACCTGCCCGCGACCTTTATACTTTTCACGGCACGCTCGTGGTTTCAAAGCAACTGCGTTTTCTCGCGTCGTGTGTATGCGGAGAGAGAGAGAGAGCCAACGGCGAAACGCACTCGGCCGATTATTCTGGAAAATTGAAAATTCCACGCGTCGATAAAGGGGGTGGTCGGTCTTCCTACTAACCTGATCAGGCACGCCAATTTGTGCAGAGCTTTGATTCTGCGGGATGACTCGACGCTCTGACGGGCGCGCGATCGTGCTGCGCTTTAACTCGAAATGGACCAGCCCCCCCGGGAAAACGGACTTCGATTCCAACCATTCGTACTTTAACCGTTTGATAATGGCGATGTCAAAGTACCTTTATCTTCGATGACGATGGAACTGATTCGCGAAGGGTGCGCATTTCGTTCAGAAATTTTCTGTTCCGTCGTTTTTTAATTCGTACCGCGAATAGAGATTTTGAGAAGATTTTGAGAGAGAACGTTCTTGATATTTGTAAGTTTCATTACAAAAATATGTCTTATCCAACTTTACGTAACTACGAACTATGCGAAATAAAAAATGTTATCTTTTTCATCGAAATGTTTCGTAAGCTTGACCATTTATGGACGTTTTCCGTTTGCCAGGAAATCTACTGGAGGTTATAAACACGAGCATAAAAATTAAACTAACACATCCGCGACTAGTTTTTTGCATTCGAGGGGGGACAAGAACGAACGAATATGAAACGGGAATTGAATGCGTTCGTACGGCAAGGAAATAATATCCCACTTTTAGAAGTTTGATCGGACGAAGCTCGTTTCGGCAATGAATCGCGACGATATTCGAGCAAGATTTCTCGAACCGTTCTCTGGTATCGACTTTCCTCGATCCCGAAGTAGGTGACGTACTTGCAGTCACACGCTGGCACCGGTTGTGGAAATTGAGAAAACTTTATTTGCCTCGGTGTAACCATGGAAAACATCAAGATGCGGAAAATAGGAATTGCGCGAAACTCTTTACCGATGGTAGAACAAACAAGGACGCGCCCCTCGTTCGTGAACTAAAACCTATTTTCTTCACCAAGTGTCGGGAACTCGGTTCCTCAGCGGTACTGGATAATAAAATACATTGTTGAATAAATGCCATAGCTAACTCGGTAAGAAGTATAAAGGAAAAACGTAAGAAAAAAGGTAAAGGCTTTACTGTTGGAGAAGCAATAACATTAATCCCTCGGTATCATTTCTAAATCCAACGATTTAAAAACATGAGAAATTCGTTTTAAGAGGTATATACAAAGTCGTAAATCTTGAAAGTATTAAACAGTGAATTTCATTGTATTAAACTACCGAAAACTTATCAACGATACCCATTCTCGGAAACGACTAGTGTATTTTCAGCGCTGTCGACAACTTTTCAGTAATTTAATAGTAACTGTAACGAATATACTAATACTGGTAGTGGTAGAGTAAAAAATATAATACAATGCATTATTCGTTCATATATTCCATGCTGGCATAAGATTAGTATCTAATATTTATGATATTCCGCGCGGATCAAGGTGTGCAATAAATAAACAATAATAATTCCTACTAAAACGCTGTATACACTTTATAGAGTGCATTTTCAATGATTACGAAATAGGTGCAGTCGGGTGCAACGTTAATCCGTAATGGGTTGATCTTGTTGTTTAACCGTCCTCTGAACGATAAACGTATTAGAAGAAATGTCGGTTGGGTTTTTCAACGAAAAGCAATTTTTATTGCTTTCCGTGGTCGCTAAGTTTTCCGATCGTGTATTCGTCCCTCGTCGAATCGCGCATTTGCTTAAATCATCTCGCCATCTCTTTGCCAGCACGTGACCAATCTAAATATTTAGGCGAGTGAGACAGGCCGGCTAACATCGCGTTTCCCTTAACTTTTCGAAGGAGATCCGACTTCGATGTTCTCGGTCCTCGTTCGGTCGGACGGTTAAAATTACCACGAAGATGTGTGACGTCATATCGATCGAATCGAGTAGCAAGGCAAGCGAACCACGCGTAACTATGAATTTCTAACGCAAGATCTAGATTCTCTGTATAGCTATCGGCCACGTTGCAGTCCTGGTGAATCTTTTTGTTGCTACATCGCGCAGGACGATAATTTAAAATGAAATGTATACAGCGGCCGACCGATGGAAGTAAAACATATTTTTCCAGAAAGATAACTTGCTGAACGGCGTTAATGAATTAATAAAAAGACACGTGATTGGTAAAGTTTTTTCATATATACGTATCTAATCTGAATATGGGTCTAAAAGGATTTTGCATAACGTCAATACAAAGCGGACGATTGCCACAAGGTTAGATGCATCAAGTAGTGGAAAAATATTCAGTTCCGGGGCTTTACAATTTTATCAGCGATAGGCCAACCAAACCCGTTCCTATAAACGAGAGGTTGGAAAGGACGAAAAAGGCGTCCTTCCCTTGTGCGTTTAGGTATTGTTACTGGTATCTCGCTCAGGCAGTGGGCAGGCTTTGTGTTTCTGCCCTAGTTTCTGTGCTGCAGGCCAGACATACGGGTTTCGGAGTAAATTGCATGAGGGTAGCAAAGGGCTAACTTGCGATAAAACATTCACGCGTTTTCTATGTGTATCCATGTATGCATGTGCATTTAGCGAGCGTGTAGACAGACGCGCGTTTTCGCGCGCGCTCGCGAGCGTATCCACCTTGGGTTAAAAATATCCGTATCGCGGCAGCTAACTTTGCCACGTATGTCCAAATTTTCTACTGGTTCCATCGTACCGGCATTTTATTTTCGAGATTATTATAAATCTTTGTACGCTTAAACGCGTCAAACATCCGGCGCGAGATTGTATAAAAACAAAACAATTTGGAAATACGTTAAACTCGCGAATATTCCAACGGTATCAGCAAGACCAGGGTCATCGCGTTACGTCGCATTGGTAGGTTTGAAAGGCTGATCGAGTCTAGCGGTACAATAGCCGGTTGACGGTACATGGGTTGAAAAGTAGCTTAAGAACGAAAGAATTAAACATGAGACAGCTACGGAACGTTCCAACTTCAAAAATTATTCCAACGATACATAAACGTAGTCACATAGAGACACTCGACCACTGAAACTGTTTCGTTCTAACGTCTTTTCTCGGCAGCTTTTGAAAGTTCCCTCATTTATATCTAGACGGTGCGGAAAGCGTAGGTCGGTTCAGTCGTTTTGGGTACTGAAGCTCCGGAGAAAATTTTCTTCAGTTGCATTCAGTTGGCATTAGCGTCGTAGCTGTAAAAGTAGTAAAAGAGGCAGCATTAGGAAGAAAGAGGGAAAGAAAGAAAGAAAGAAAGAAAGAAAGAAAGAAAGAAAGAAAGAAAGAAAGAAAGAAAGGAAGGAAGGAAGACAGAAACAAAGAAAGGAGCCAGGAAAGAAAAACGAGAGGGTACGATGTGCCTCTTTTCTGTCTCTTTTGGCCTGGAAGGGAGAAGGCAGAAGTTTGCAACTCTATTCGCGGAAAGGTCGCGAAAGAGGTAAGAAGGGGAGGCATAATTCCAACAGAGAGAGTATGACGAGCCAGCCAAGTTGGCCACCTCTACGAGGTGCCCTCAAAGACTCTTCCGCTAATTTGATGATCCTCCAAAGGCCTGGGCTGCAATCTGCCGCTCAGTGTAGATTCTCTAGACATGGACCCTCACCGATCTTTCCTCGTCTTGTTCCGGTCTGGGGAGAAACGTCTCTGAGGAGGTTACCGTTCAAGTTCTTCACTTTTCCTTTCGTTCTCCTCATCCACTTTTTCCTACATGCAGGTCAAATGACAGAGCGCGTTAAACTGCCGCTCTCGCCTATGGCCACGTTTAAAGAGTTTCGTGCATGGGCAGCACCTGCAAAAGTAAACTCATCTTCGTACATAAACCTCGTTTCCAGCATTACTTCCTTGTAATTCCAACTAATAATTATCTACGATTTCTCCTTGTTAATGATCCAGTGAAACTAGCGACATTAGTTCGCCAACCGTACTCGTAAAACGTTCGTCCAACTTTGTCCGAATTCGTTTTTTAACGCGTTTACGACCGATTAGAGAGCGACCGATCTCTTCGTAAAATTGTAATTACGTTAAAATTGAAGCAAAAGTCGATTTGCGATTTTCAACGTTACGAGAGTCGAACATTTTCCACGTAGAGGTATCTGTACTGTGCTTAAACGACGTCACTCGTATTAACTTGACGCTCTTTTACTCGAGGGGATACAATATCGTTAAATTATGGTTTCGTGTTGCATACGTTGTAGATTTGGTTTCATATAACCGAAGACGAAGGAAAGGATACGGTTTCGGTGACGCTGTCTCGATATCTCCTCTTGGGAACAATATACTTTCTCATATATTCGACGTGTCTCGTACGAGCTGCTTAATTTCGCTAGCAATTCGTTCGGGTCTCGTTCGCTATCGGGATTACGGCAGGTCTGATGAGTTTCCAGAGTAGGACCGCAGTACCGGTTGCCGTAGCAGGAACCGGAACCTTGTAGGTTTCAACGAAGAAAGGGAGGAGAAGAGGGAACAAAGAGACAGTGGACACAGAGAAGCTGGAAGAGGAGCTGGGTCAGCGTCACCGGAGTGTATAATTGGCTTGATTGTCGGGTTCTAATCTGGTTCTCCTTCTGCCTTCCGTCAGAGAGGGACGTGTTCAGGCTGCCACCACTGGCATAGGAACGTCCAGAAAATGGGAGAAATGCGACCTGCTTTTCCAGATCCTTTCGTTATTTATAATGCCCTTTACCCTGTTTCGGGTTAACCTCCGACATAATATTCCCAACTTCCACGGATTAGACGAATTCCCTTTGACATCCCAGCCATCCTGAAGCGAAGATTTATCGGAACTTGTCAAGCAGGCGAAAATAACGAAGATGAATTTTTCGAACGTGATAGCGATCGTTGGACGCGTAATTATCGGGTATTTTAAACGCGTTAAAATTAAAATTACACGAGATATTCCTTTTACCTATCTTTCGCTTTAATTCGGCAAAGTCCAGCGTGGATTAAAAATGTATAAATGTTAGTTGGAAGAAAAGCGCGGACAAAGAGATACGCGACGTGCACCGCGAGAGATGAATTATAGTAATAAAACAACTGCGTGGAAGTACAACGTGCGGTTTTTATAAATATTTCGCTTGTTTCGTTCGCGTCGTCGTTGTTGGCTTCGCACCAACTGGGCTATGCTACATCCTGGCTGCAGCGATTTCATATCACTACACTTGCTATCTACGATCTGAACGCACACAAATATATAAATACGACCAGTCAGTTGGTTGTACAGATTTAAATTGCAGGATATTAGTATAATTTTCTTTCTCAGTGTTTGGCAGCTGGGGACGGTATAGGTTATTTTTTCGGGTCTCGATGAAAATTGTTTATATGAAAAACACAATGTAACTATTACAACGTCGCTCCAACGAAACCATAATAAATTTGTATTTTTTTCTTCTTATGACTTCCGTGTCTGATCCGTCACTGTCTCATACCACTTCCATTCTTCTTATAGAACCATAATGAGGCCGTAAACGTTCCACGCGTCGCTTTAACGACATTTTTTTGTTCGATAATTTGGACAGATAAATGACAACATTCATTAAGGATTCTTTTCTCGTTTATGGAAATTGGTAGTGGCAATATTAATGGAATGACACACGATCGTTGTACGTGCAAATACACTGTTAAATTTGGTGCAACGGTTGTACGATTAAAGATTGATAGTACACACGTTTAACGTGGTTAAATATCGATTTCGGTTAAATCGTTCAATTATATTATTCATCGAAAACGATTCCGCGAACGCGGATGTTATCGTCAAACGATCGGAAAACACAAAAAGATCGGCTGCTTGATTCGATGGCAAGAAAGGTGAAACGATAGTTTTAGGGAAGTCATCCGAAGTGCGCTGTAAAAGCACGAACGGGAAAAGTTGGATTTAAGATAACGAACCGATATCGATCGAGAAGATAAATAGCGGAGGAGCATGGACTTGTTTTCATTGACTAAGTACGTATACTTTGCGGTGCACTTAGGTGAAAACGGGGAAAGTGGCGAAGAGCGGACAAGTTGAAGCGGGATCGACGACGGAGGAGAGAAGATATTTTCAAAGACGACTCGGAAATTGCCTGTCCAATTGAATCGCAAACAATATGAAAATTTGTTCGAGAGTTTTGATTATACAAAGGAGAGGAGGCTACGGTAGACGGCGACGGAGGGCGAGGAGAAAGAGAAGAAAAGCGGACACATTCGAGAGAGGAGCAAGAGAAGGATATTCTTAGTGGCGCTCGGAAACAATGGGCCACCATCAGACTTGCAAAGCGGATCGCGTTTTTACTTTCAAATTAAATTATTTTCTCCGTTTCGTGTACGATTAATGCTCTTCAGCCGGTGGCCACGTTTAATCGGCGATCTTCATCCTCGATATTTTTGTTTACGCTTCTTCCGTATCTTTTTGACGTTATCCAACGTTTAACGTAACTTTGTCCAATCGAATGTAAAACACGCCTACACATTGCCTTATTCCTTCGCTCCGTGATCGATATTGGAATCTATTTCTAGAAGCTATCGCGTTTATAACTATACCTCGTTTATATAAATTAACTAAAGGTACCAATTTGTGTGTATATACATATATACAGACAATACAATTCATCTCCGATGCAGTATAAAAAGAATTCGCAATCGATTGATAAGTACAGACAAATTCGTACGAGCAACGTGCATGGAGTTACATATATCGTTAAATTACCTTGCGGTTTTCACTTAATAAATCATAATAAATTTCGCAGCGTGTCCAATTGCATCCGCGAACAGAAGTGGCCCAACCATATTATTTACATTCATATAGGAACACGGCGTAATTATACTAGAAATGATAATACGCACCATTGTAAATTTTACTCGGACGAAAGCGTTAATCGAAGCAGCACGCGCACACGTTGCGCCGATTATCGTGCCGTTTACCAACTTGCATCTGCATGGAAGTTACTTTGATTGCAGATTCATTCCGCTTAAACATGCGGCAAACCGGGCCATAAAATAACATTCGTTCGCAGAAGTGGCACGCGACAACGCACACGGTAGTAAAATCGATGCGACATACGGTTAAAAGGCAAGGCTGTCGCAACCAAAGGAAGATGTTGGTTGCATTAGCAATACAATTTGCGGATGTAACGCTTCAGAACTGTTCGCGTATCTATGACTACGGTACCGGTATAGCGCGCCGCGACACATCAACATGGACTGTAAAAGGGTTCTTGAAGCGGCACCTATCCGTTACAAACGTAAATGGAAACTGGGTCGCGTGTATTTCGACAATTGTTCCTTACCTCTCACGACGCGTAACCACAAATTCGTTCCCCCATGAATTTCAATCGAGTGAAACCGCGTCGTCGTCGGTGCCAACTCGACGCCCATTGATGCAACCGTTACGGGCATCGTCGGAGTTGACTTTAAATTCCAACTGTTCGTCAATGGTAAACTAAGCGGGAACGTGTTGCCTTTGTGACGCGGATCACCCCGGAAATGAGTGAAGTCGCGGAAAGAAAGGCCCCACCGTTGTTCGTTCTTCTATACTCTCGTTCTCGGATAAGGTGAGAAGCGCGGACATTTTGGAACAGTAAATTTCCCGTTATTGAAATTTACGCGTGTTAGTTGAACCGATTAGCCACGGTTTATAATGGAATTTGACAATAATAACTGACAATAAAAGATATATCAAGCGGAATCGTCTTGAAACGTTTACCGTTTAAGAGAAAAGTCCAACCGAGGCAAAGAAAGAAGGAAAATGGCAATTACGGTGCAATTTATTCATCGAAAGTTCGAATTTTCGAGTCCTCGGAAGATCGTCGGTGACGGGGCTGGGTTTGACGGTGTTTCGTGCGCATCTACGATTTAACTGTGTATAGACGGTGCTGAAATACACGAAACGCTGTCGGTCGCGTAAACAGGCCAGGAAAAGCCTGCGCGCGGACTGCCTACAGAGGTTCGCGACGAGAGAATAGAGAAGAGGAAGAGAGGAGGAAAGCGGCATAATGCGCGCGGTATACCACGCCACTTCCGAATTACTCCGGCAAAATCTCCCCGCGTATTTGCATTCCCCCGCGGCGAACGCAGACAGAAATTAATTGCGTACTTGCGCGGGCAACAATGAAGCGCCATTCTCGTGTACCGGCAACTCTCCCTCGCTGGTCGCTCCGGAAATCAAAGACACTTTTGGTCGACTGCCCGCCCCCCGGCATCCAGACCCCGGATTCGGCCCGCAGCACCGCTTCGCTCTACGCCGCTCCACGCCACGTTGTTCAAATTTCGTTTCCACCGGTTTGTTTAACGTCTCTACGGCCACGAAAAGACGCAGAGGTTTATCGCGAGTTAAAAACGAATCAAGCGCAACGACAATTCTATCCAGCTCTCCGTTCTGTTCAATTTCCTGTCTCTTACAAATGGGAAGAAACACCGAAGATTATTCGAAACGTTACGAATAACACGACAAATTGTTTCGCAACGTTGCAACGTCCGTTCGTTTTGCGAAATATGGCGAGCCACGAAGCACCTACTACGCGCAACTTTAAATCACCTATGAGAAAGTAAAGTGTCGGAACATTTGATGTGCAATCGATCGATCGTCGATGTTGAATAATTTCCTGATGATGGAAATCTTTAGCCTGCTCTGACCAATTATACTTTTTACTAATTTACCGTTATTACCTAATTTACCCGAAATGTCGCACGATTATTTTCGCAACGATATTCCGTTATTACTTAATCGATATATAGTTTAATTTCGGCGATTCTATACCGAAAAGTTTATCATCGAACGGGATTATTTTGTATGTTTTTGTTCGTTTTGCTCGTTTGTTTCGACACGGTAAAATAGATTATCAGAACATTCGGTTAAAGGGAAACGATCATAATTTTCTACACTGCGCAACGGCACGCGCGAAATATCGCGTTGTCGACGCGGGTCAACTCTATTTTAACAATCGAGTCGATTAAAATTACATCGAACGCTGAGCAGGGATTTCCACAATAATGCCGAACAAAATAAAATCTCCAAGTTTCGCGCGTTAAACTGTTAGTTCGATTTGACAATGAGCTTCCGTGTTATTTAAATTCGGACCTGTAGCCGATTGAAAATCACGGTCATTGTAATTACCATTGGAAGCACGCGGGTCTGGGTGATTTATGGAATCATGAAATTTAGCCTCATTGTCGTACAAATTCGCGGGCAGTGGCGAGGAAGTTCAGCCGGTGGATTAATGATGCAGCGTTTATTTAGCGAAGCGGTGATAGTGGCTGGGAATTCGTACACAAAGGAAACGAGCATTGGACCTTTTAGGCTGGGAGGAATTGCCGTGTGCGAAGTCGTGCCGGAAGTAGGCGATATCAACTACCGGTGACACCCTTCTCGCAGCCCCTGCACGATGCTACACTCCACCGTAGGTTTATGGCTAGCTTTTTGTTCAACGCCATTAGCGGCTCGCTGCCCGTTGCTTTTCCGTGCGACAACAACGACCATCGCGTCATGTACGACATAGATTTTACCATTAGCGTACCGGCGTGGCCTCGCTACCTACCAACCAACTAGCTCCATCGAGCTGCTGTGGAAAAGTTTACGAAGCGCTAATGGGAAAAAACGGAATTTCTTTCACGTAGAATACTACTTTAAAGTAGAAACGATTAATCTTGTTCTTGTATTGCCCGGTTGGTGCCACTGTAAACGTTCGTTTTTTTCTTTTTCTCTCCTTCTTTTTTTTCGTTTTTTTTCCTTTTTATTTTATTTCTCCTTGTACTTTCGTTTTACGCTATGGAGGTTTAGTGGAGTGCGATTATGAAATACAGTTCAATCACGCGAACGCCGTAAATAACCGTTATCTCCGACGACGTAAAGTGACAAATCGTGCTCGGTTTTGCCGCGCCACGCGCGTCGAATTACAACGACACAGCGTGAAACTGTCCTCGCGTACACCGAAATCGACCTACCCCCGGCATCCTTCTTCGACTCTCGACAAAGTTTTCGTTCCTGCATAATTACTCGCCTTTGTGGAGAAGGTACTGGGATATAGACGGAGGAAGATGTAATATCAACGGCGGTATGATTGCTTAATTGACTTAATCATGGTACGCTTCATAATAATTATTTTCCCTTGGTTATACTCGCGATAAGGGAATCTATTATACGTACGACGAACTTTCGAACTTTCTTGGTATTCGAACGGTTGGCGTTCGAATATCGCGAGCCGCCAAAAAGGATCGTCGGGTCGGTAATTTATAGCACTTTCAACATTTCGTCTACGATATCCGGCCTGTCTCTCTCGACGATCGATTCGTCCTGGTACTTTCATTTCGTCCTCGCTGTCTTTTCTGGTTTAGTTTGCCAGAGAAGCCAGAGAGTCATCCCCTTCGGCGACTTGTTTCGGGTAATTAAATCCAGGCAACCCGACGAGATGTCGGAACCTGATAAATGAAGTGTTCCAGCAGGATGAGGAGGGAGACCCTCTTCGCGAGGGTCGACACAGAGGCGAGCGGAGAGCTAGCGAGGGGCCATGTGAATATTGCAGGACCTCGCACTTCTCGTCGCTCGTCGTCGGGCTTGTCGACGCGTTACTTCGCGCAGAAAGCAGTTATCATTTTAGGTTACGAAGTTTTCGCCACTGCTTGCTCCTATTTCGTCAATTTGTCCCTCCCCAAGAAATTACCGGTCACCTTCATTTTCTCGTATATTTTTCCATATCTCGTCTCTGTAACCTTAACGTTACGCAAAAAGTTTACATTGCTTTTTGCTCCTTTTTACTCCTCTCGATCGAGTTAAAACGAATAAACGTATGTACAACGAATATTACAAAGTTCCGTAAAATGTCGTGTAAAGAAAGAACCATTTTTAAGAGCGTGGCTACAAAATGACGGAAAAATTGCGTATACATAACGATCCTCCGTAATATCTCTTTTGCATTTCGATATTAACGGACGAGCAGCTTTTAACGAGCTAGACTAACGAAAAGTTCGATATTCGAAGCACGACGACATTCAGCGCAAGCATTCGATGCTACATGTCATGAAATATGACGAGTCTTTATGTACTGGGATAAATAAAATGCGTTTTTTTTCGTTTTTCTTTTTTAATACCGCGATGAAATCTGTGTACACACGAGCCTACGCCTATTCTGTATTTACCGTATTCACGGCACCAGATTGCATTTATACCAGCAAAGCCGCAAAGGTGGGTCTGTGACGAAGGCATATTTAATTCAGGCGACCCACGGTTTCGGTATTGTACGTGTTACATCGCGTGTGCCGTGTGCACGCGTTTCTAGCCAGCTCACAAAGACAAATTTCAACAGTAAACACGACTGGATCTGTGCCAACTGTATTTTTTCCCGAAACGTTATCGCGTCGAGCTTATTCGACCAACATTACTTTTCAGGCCGCGATTAATGATTTTCTCGTACATTCACGTTAGAATTTCCGACCGGTGTATTTTCAAATATCGTCGATCAACGATTAAACGTCGCTGTCCCTAATTTGTTTCCGCGAACGTTTCTATGAATGCGAAAGTTTTCGATTTGAGCTTGAAACATGGTTCTAGAGGGTTACTTGGACCCTATTGTAAAACGTAGTCAAAAATAATGAAACGTATTGCTAGTAGACGGAAAGCGTAATCCGTAGAGGTTTATGTGAAGAGGTCGCGTCGTCCTTTGACCCCTGTGCCGCTACAAATCTCTTAACTGGATCGTTCGTAGATCAAACGTCGTCTTAGACACGTTGTTTAAATATTAATAAAGGAGGATCGTTTTAGCATTTTCAAATGCGAGTGGATACGTCTAATACAAATGTAACGACGCAGCTAAAGAGGGAAAAATTTCTTAAACGAATATGTTAATAGAATTTTTAAGTTTCTTCGATCTAGAATATCGATACTCCGAGCGATAAGCTACGTAAGTCGCTTCTCTCTATTAGAATCGGTAAAAATTGGTTCTTAAATCGGTCCGTATAAATATGCCATTCGAAGCTAATTTAATATTGTAATTTTAGAACCGATATAACTTAATAGCAAGCGTGTATTACGTTGTGGATATAAAATTTGATATCCCGATCTAATTTTAGTAGTGTAAAATATTTCTATACTTTACTATATCATATTATAATATAAGAAAGTCGATGGATAGTTGAAGAATGTTTATCGCGATAAGCGTGCTTCGTAAATCATAATATTTGCCTGGTTGGCTCGAACGATTTTTTCCACAAATATATCATCGCGTCAACAAAAACGAGGAAGATGTGTATTGGGTGATAAAGTTAAGTGCTCCACCCTCTATATTACGCGAAACGTAATGTATCGATATCTATAGCAGGCAGTTTCTTCCTGCACTTTACACAACTTACATTCTATCGTTGGCATGTCGAACGTTATGGCATTTATGTGTTCGGAAAGTATATTTGTAGTTTACGATAGATACGACGTATTATATCAAGTCGGCCATTAACTGCGAACGTTCGATTACGAATCCGTCGTAATTCAAAGGTTCGCGATATCTGTTGCCCACGGACATATTTCAACATCGTCCTCAGCCATGCGGCCTATAATCCCAAAGGATTTGTTGTACACATGTTCGTCCCGTGCAAACTGTCCTCGAAATGTTCGATATCCCCCTATGTATCCACGGTGGGAAGATCAATGTCGCGCGTTTGGTTACGAATGTTGGATGATTTCTGGTCGCACCTGAGGCCATTTGTGAAGTTTGTGTTCGCGGTTCTATTCTAGCGACAGCTCCGATCAGATATCGATCTTCGAACGCGCTCTCGATCCAGGGGCCTCGGTATACAAGTTCGGATATTTCATATTTTTGATTCTGTCGTCAACCTAGAAAATTTTATGCTCCTGGAGAACACGGACGGGAGAGGATCCCACGGTTTTCAGAATCAACGTTGTACCCACCATTTTTCTTCGCCGCCCTGATTTCTTCTTTCAACGAATTTTTGTCGTTTTTGTACCGTACCACGAAACGTAATATTTCCACGGCGCGCGTCTCACAGGCTACCAATCTTCGCAGAAGCAATAATAGCACACCGTCCATCCAACTGTCCATTCGGACCAGTCCTCCTTCGTCTTTCTTTCTCTACGCTATGTCGTCCCTTGTGGCTCATTCTTCATCCGCTATCCTGTCGTAGATACGAAACTCCGAGAAGAACAACCCATCTCTTACACATTTGTCCCCTCTCCTTCATCTTCGCCCTCTCTCGTTCGCGTGTTATTCGCCGTTTTTCTCATGTTCTGTTTTTGCGTCGATATTTGCCTTAACAAAACGAAATCGCCTCTGCTCGCCGACAAGTGACGGTGGTGCACCGTGTTTGAACTATAGTAATTTGAGGCAGGCTAATGAAAGTGCTACGCAAACACTGTCGCGACGCCCCGACGTCAAAGCTGAAACCTCTGGCCACACTGCTTGCAAGCGCTCACCCTTTTCCTCCTCGTCCTCCTCCCAGTCTGTCATCCTTTTACTTTTTCTTCTTTCGCGACGATACTTTCTCCGCTATTGAAGTTCCATCTTTCGATCGATGTGCCTACGCGTACACGGAACAACTTCAGCATTTCCTGAAAGACCCTGTGTACGCCGGACTTCTACGCGACTGCTGTTAAAGCAAGGATAATTTAATATTCGCGATCGACCAGCTATCCTTCGAAATTAAGAGTAGAATATCGTGTTCTTTCTACTATTGTTTCCGAATCGCGTTCCGGCATGGGCGCTAATAATTCGCGTGGCCAGCAGATCACGCAAATATTAAATCAAAGTTCTTTTGCATTCACGCGAGAAAAAGCGGAAATTACTTTTTTAGTGAACAATTTTGTTGCATTCGTTTCATCCGACGTTGAATACTAATAGAAACGAATACGAAACTCGTGACACGAGCACGCGCGCCAACTTCTCTTTAACGCGTTCACCGCGCGTACGTTTCATTGTTAGATCCAAGCCGGCATGTATGTATAGTCGATGAAATTGGTATAGCAAGATCATCGAATAGGTTAGGCATCGAAGTTCGCGTTTTCAGAGTACTTCGTTACTTCTTCCTTTGCGGAATAGACTCAAGGATATCGTATTGTTATCGGAATTGAAACCATCGAGGTTTCTCTTTTCCGTCCGTTGAAACGAGAACGGCTAAATTTCAGGAGTATTCGTTTTCTTCTAGCAAACGGAGCTAGATAATTCGAGAATAGTGTGTTAATCCAAGTTGTGGCTCGCGAACATTTTTCTTCATTTTTCCAAGTAGTTGTCCACTCGTTGCTCCAGCGCATACTAGATTACCGTGCTATCCCGGAAAAGCGTTAATCTCAAGGAAAACTTTCCGAGTACTTTTGTTACCCTGCTACTCTACTGCCGGATAACTGTAACTCAATAAGGATGTTAGCCATTTCCGCCTTCTGGAACCGGTTGCGTTAACTTCCGAATAGTTTCTCCCAAGTTTCCAAAGTTGCCAAGTGGTAATTTCCACTAATGCTGCCCTCTGTCCTAACGTGTTGTACTTCTCTATTCGGTAGTTTATAATAGTACCGGCGGATGTCTTGTTTTCGGAATAGCGAAAGGTCAGATCGTTTTATTCTCATAGATTCGTGAAACTTTATCTCTGCTTTGATTTCTCGCTAGTACGCGAGTCGATGTTTTATTCTCAGATCGCCGATGCTAACCGGTCTCGAATCGACTCGTATCGTTGAAGAGGACCAAAAATATCCCCGCATGTAGATAAGTGAATGGTAGGCGCGATTGAACGCGCGCACTGAAACCATATGGCGCTTAGCTCGTTTCTGGTTTACAGAGTGGATATAAGGTCATGAGGTATTGAGACCAGCTTCTGGTACGGTATCTTCTCGTTTCGTCCGCGCCTAGCAGCAGCCTCGTCTTCGCTTCTATACATTTTTCATATCGCGCTCTCTGTTCATGATGTCACGACCTTTGCCGTTATTTTACTACTTTAACCCGTACAAATTGTTGTTACGGACAGAAAGAAATAAGCGTAAAAAGATGTATTGTAAAAAAATCGCTATTGATATTCAATGGATACACGAAGATACTTGTAACAAGCGGTAGATTTCTAGTTCGAACAGAGCCTCGATCCTTCTTTTCATCCGTATAAACGTTAATAAAAGCCGATTAAATTTCGAGATAGGCGTAAGTTCGGCCGTAACTCGTTCGGCAGGCGTGCCGCGATTCCATCGTCGGTCACGAGATACGAGAGAAAACGCGTTTCGTTACACGTCAACGATGTAGTTACAGCGGGTTAGTTGTTAAATGTCGTTAAACGTCGTTATGGTCGCTACGATAATTATCATACGTTGGGAACAAAGGACACGCGGGACCTAGGACAGGCAGGGTGGCTGCTTGCAGTGTACGTACGCTGTAAAAGACCCGGTCACCCTTCTTTCTCCACTCACCTTCTCGCCGTTCCTTCCACCTTCCTCGTCGTAATTTCGAGACTTCCTACGGGCGGCGGCGGTCGCGGTAGATACCTCATATTAATTCGAGGTGAGCTTTCGGGGCCATTTTCAGTTTTACGATCCGGCCATAAAGATCGTCTTGACTGATAATTACGTAGACGAGGGAAATTGTAAATCGCTATCACATTCGACTCATTGAACCGCCTCTTTCTACAAAACTTTGCTTTCGATATTTCCCTCTTTTCTCTTTTTACAGTCACAATATACTCCAATCCTCTGCCATCGTAAAAAAACTTTCCTTCGACTTTTGAAATTCTTGACGATGTCAATTTTCTATTAACTTTTCGCCACGATATATTACATACGATATCTTTATTTGCAAATATATCGCTACACAGTATATCGCTATATGGAAAACGTTTCGCGTGTTCAACTAATGGATCGGAAGGATGCTATCAAACCTAGGTTTCAAAAGTTGGAAAGGAATAATCGCACGTAAATTAAAGGTATTGCGCGAGCAAATTATACGATATTTTGTATATCTTGTATCGAGTCGCGATACTTTGTAATCGAACGATAAGCTTGAAGAAAGCAGATTAAAACCAACTTGAAATGTATTTAAAGCTTCTTTTCGGCTAATCCACTCGAATTCTGAATTAATCCTAAAAATGATGTACGGAATTATGTTTATCATTCGATGCATTCGAAGCTATTCTGTCAGGAACGGATCGATCTGCAACGGAATTACGAATTAATACATTTGTGGTGGCGGCGGATGAAATTCGACCGATTATCAGGGATAACTGGCCGAACGATCGTGTTTCGAAGTCCCGAAACATCAGGAATGCTCCATCCTCTCCGCATTTCTATCTCATTCCCATCGACCATTTCCATTAGCTGGAAATGTAATACAGCATTGCGTAACGAGCATACAGTCGCGTTCCTATATTGATGCGCGATTCTCTAAACGAGCTTTCTCTCTCTCTTTCTCTTTCTCTCTCTCTCTCTCTCTCTCTCTCTTTTCCCATCTCTTTCTATCTCTCGCACTTTTCGCATTTTTCTCTTATCAACGATTCTGATTCGCAGAAAGAGAGGCGCGGTGTTTCGGAAAAAATCTCGGACTATCCGACTTATCGCGTCCGTTACGTTCGTTCTCGTACACTATTTTTCTATCGAATCTTCGAACAAAGTGCTCTATTTAGATGTATCTCAGATTCTGTACAAGCAGAACCGAGGAAGCGAAGGTGCCAGAGAAAGCTGACTCTCATTCCACGGTCGTAAACGTAGTTTCGATTCTGAAGGTAGCAATAAAATCTACGAGTAGATGCTTTCGTAGAACGTTCTACTGACCATGAAATCTCCCATGAAAGTTGCAACGTAAGTCGTAGGAAGCGGGGGACACGATGGGCATTTTGGTCTATATTCTGACTGGATCGCCCGTGTCACCGGTACGAACCAGAATAAAGCGATTAAAATTGTTTATACGCTCTTTGAACGTATGCGTGCGTTTGCATATTTTCAATTGGTATTTTATTTGCGAAATCGATGATAGATATCGAGTACGATAAGAATCGCGCTATATGCGTTTAACTTACTATACCGCTGAAAGTAGAGTTTTCCGCTCTATCTCATCGCCGCTAGGTTAATGGAGTTTCCAAGATCTTTCAAAGGGCAATGAAAGGCGAAGGACTGACGATGCTGACACGAGCTACATTTCTTTATCGTCTCTTTAGACGTTCTGACCCTGGGCAAGTGCTTCAAACGACGGAAGGTTAGACAGGTTCTCGAAAATGATGGATGTCTCCTTTTCCTTGGCTCGTTTACGAATCGCTCGAGTTACGATCCGAGAGATTCAACCTCGGTACGTCGAGCCGAATTGATAGTTATTGATAGCTACTCGGACTAACCTGACTCCGGAGGCAGCTTGATCGATGTCATGCACGATAGAGCATTCTAATTATGGTCAGACTGCCGGCAATTACCCATAATCACCCAAGTCCTATGTCTTCCTCTTCGGTAATTATACGCTCAGCCTTAGCGAGACCGTATCTATCATTTAAGAAGTTTTTCCCGACTTTAAAGCGACTTTGTGAAACTCGCCAATTAATTGATCGAGCAAATTGAATCGTATCCCTAACGTCACCGATCTCGCATCGGAAATAATTTTTGAAACGTTATTCCGCTATCTCCGCGAACCGAATACGTACGTTACGCGGTGTCGATCGAAAGTTTCTGTAAAACGAATCAACGTCGGATGGAATCATCGATTTCGAAGTAGCTGTAGCGTCGACAAAAAATGACTCTTTGTTTGGACGTTATGAGATTTTATGACAACAGAGATTAATTGTTTATCGATAGACGGAGCGACGAACGAAACGGGTAGGAAGGGTGAGCGGAAAGAACAAAAAATTATTTTGATACAAAAGACAAACGCGAACGCGAAAGGAAGAAGAATGGCATTTCCTGTCAATCGGATGGGAACCGGGCCCGGTAGTGTGTTTGCCGGCGAAATTACATCTGCATAATAGCCACGTGGCTGGATATCGATCCATGAGTGGCGTCGTCTCTTCATCGCATCGATGTCGTGCATCTCGAGCACGCACGCACGCATACGTTCCCTCGTTCATGCGCCTGTGAACTCACGCACGTACGCATCAACGAATGCACGTGCAAGAATTAAATTCCGCCCCGTGGTAGGGCGCCAAAATAGTTTTCATCGATTAGAGAAATTCCCCGTCATTTGGTTACATCGCGCACAACTGACAACCGGCTGGATTTGCCAACGGATTTACGCGAACGCTATCTACTCGCTGATTCGTACGTAGCTATGAAATTTAATGCAGAAAATCGTCTAGTTCGTGCGACAGACGTACGCGCACACACGCGCGTTACTTCGGACGTGAACGCGTTCGTCTCTTTTCTAATAATATTTTTTCCGTCGTCGAGAATAGGTCGGGAAAAGGGGCAGAGGGGAATAATTGTCGCGGTGCAAGTAATTCGCGGCGTATCTGTTTGGCGAGGTCTAAAGCGCGAACCCTGTCAGCGTAAATTAAATCCCGTGCCTCATGACGGTAGGCCAAAATGATTTTCATTCACCGGAAGAACGTTGCGTCATCCGATGGGAATAACATCAAAGGGTGCAGTCCAGCGGGTCCGCTCCGGAGTCCGATTTTGCACCGCGCAAAATCACCATGG
Source organism: Bombus huntii (assembly GCF_024542735.1). Classification (NCBI taxonomy): domain Eukaryota; kingdom Metazoa; phylum Arthropoda; class Insecta; order Hymenoptera; family Apidae; genus Bombus; species Bombus huntii. Next base: position 450,009 of record NC_066247.1, read on the forward strand.
AAAATGATGGTCGCGCGGTGGGTGTGCTCTAATCTAATTACATGACCCCCGGACGTTAATAAAGGCTAGCTTGCTTGCTGATCGTTCATCACGCCGCGATTGTTGTATTCATCGGTGATTAGGCGTGACTCGCCAACGAAACAACCGTACGGCTAACGACCCGTGCTCGGCCGTCACGTTGCGAGCTGTCACGCATGCATCTATATGCATATTACGTTGGACGTAGTGTGCCGTTGTTCGCGCTAATTTCACGAATATGCACAAGTCTCTCCGCTTGTCTTACGTGCGATAATTTTTAATTCCAATCGGCTAAAACGTCCAGACCCGTGCCGACTCTTGATTTTCTCGACGATAAGAACAACTGACATTTCCGCGGTGTTATAGTTTTCTCGCTAAAGAGTACTAACTACGAGTAAATGAATATTCATATTCTCGTTTAACCCGAATACAATACATTTGTTCGAAATCGCATTCTTTGACAAATTTTCTCGAACGTTTCATCGAGTTTCTCTCGGGCATCTAAAGTATCGCGCTATCTCCACCGAATGCTCGGAAGGAATTCTATCGTCTCGCTGTTCCTGCAATAACTTTCAACCGTGGTCGTAAACGTGCGTAATGTAATCGCTCTTTTTGCACCGAAGCATCCTGCTCTGTTCGCTCATTGCTCGTCAGTAACGATTTTTCTTCCGGTGAATTCGATGACAAACGAATAAAGCTCTTGCCAGCAGACTAGAGATAGCAAGCGATCGGAGGAGTACGCAGTCGGCAAAAATTCTTTCGATTTTTTTGCATAACGCGAGAAACGGTAAACAAAGCGCAAAACACGGTTCTTCGGCAAGGGGTATACTCAATTTGTCACTGTCCACAGACAGACTAGACGATCATTCCTCGAGGACTGTCGACGCTGAGAAGAAGAGCGATTCGGTATCAAAGAGTTGGCAAAGACGCGAACGCGCAGTAACTTGGCCGTCGGTCGGTCGGTCGGTCGGTCGGTGGATCCATCGGACGATTTGCAATAAACGATTGTACGCGTAATTACGTGTACGATCTACGACCAGGCGGATCCAACACGCTGAGTAAGAATCGTTGAATAATACATGGTGCATTAAAGTCGCATTATCTACACGTATGCGCGTGATTCGCATACACTTGCATAAGTCGTGGGATTTTATTCTCCGTGCTTTCACCGCTAACTCATAGCACACTGGCCACCTCGTCGGTTTATGGTTGCACGGATTCTTAGATTTATGACTCCTAATTCTATTATCCGCGGAAAACGCGCCGTTAATATATCATTATTTCACGGTTCGACCCTTCTTAATCCACGTCTTTCTTCTCTTCCCGATGGCCATTCGCCGAGCTAGTTCTCGCCGGTCTAGGTACGCATCTAAATCACTCGCTCCTCTTTCGTTATCATCTTCTTGTATGGAACATGTGCGGAGCGAGGACATGACGACAATGCGTAAAGCACAGAAGCTAGGGAAACGACGCGGCGCAATTGGCGAGTTAAGGTGAAGCTTAAGCTTGCTGGCAACGTGCCTTGATAAAATCTCCATAATGACCGCATTCGCTAGAGAATTACCACCGTTGCTTCTGTTCTCCACCATAGCATCTTGAGCGTCAGAGACTGGATGGACTTCTTCGAGGGCGAGAAGGTGGTATTCCCCGCTGTTATCCTAATTATGCCAAGTCCAACTTGATACGAGACAAACAACCTCCAAAGCTTTAGAACGGAGGAACATATAGCACCCGCTATGGTTGTACACTTGGTTGTTTGAAATTCAAATCACCAAACAAAGGATGAGACTGAAACGATAAGAGGGGTTTGGAGGGGGGGGGGGGAGGCATAGAATAAATTTGTAGTTTTATTGGTGCAATCGGTAATCTTTTAACGATATAGACTTCGCATCCTAAAATAGATTGTAAATACAGAAAATCGAATTGCTTTTAAATAGATTATTTTGTAATTATAATTTATCATCGCGTGTTACAGACGCATCGAAGTGCTTGTAAATGGTTGTCCGATACCACTTTGACGAATAGTTCCATTAAATTTGCTAATTACTTTATTTAACTTGAAACGCAGAGATGTTATCAGAGGAGAATTATGACTAGAAAATACGTTATGGGGAAGCAATTTCACCGTACAATGCACACTTACGAGTACACGCGCGGATACTCAGTGTTAGATTCGTTTCCAAAAGGTGTTATGTTTAATTTCTCGCGGAAAAACAGACACGTCCTTTCTCGTTCGCAAAATCATTGATCCGGATTATCTCGAAAAAGAAGTTGCTTCCTTCCAATTGGAGGAAATCTCTGACTCGCCATTTAGAGCTGGCTTTCGCTTGGAATATTCTTCGTTGGACAACTAGGAGTTCCATTTTTGCTTAACACGTTCCCCGTGATCTATCATTTTCGCACAAATAACGATTGAAACGTTTGCCTTTGATGCAAACGTTAAAATGTCCATACGTGCATGAAATCCACCAATGACCATTGTTACCTTTCCGACGGTGGACGAGTGGTAAAGGCGGATGGAAGGAAGACGAGGTGGATTTTCCGGAAAGGACCACCGGAAAAGCAATCGCAGAGTAATCTGCGATGGATGCGATTAATTTCTCCGAACAATAATAGGCGAGAGGCCGTGTTGCTATCTCGCCCGGCGCAGACGATGGCCATTCATGCTAATCCTTGGCCAGAACCGGCAGTACTCCCTATGTGAAAGTTCCTGTCCCTCTCCATTGCCATTCACCTTCTCTCCGTTGCATCCGCCACACCGCTTCTTCCTACCTCGCTCCATTTGTACGTCCGCCTCCACCTTCGACTTCCCCGCATCAGCCGGGAGTGGAGCCCAATGATGCCAGACTATCGATCCTTACTTGAAGAGGAGGGTAAGAGGCTTGAACTCGGTATTAGGGCTGCCGAGCGCCAAGGGGAAGTGTCATTCGCCTGGCGTTCCCTAAATCCGTAGGTATGCCGGGCAAGTCTCTCTATGACGATTTTGTCGAAATTAGAAAGCGTATTTCACTCGCTCTCGCTTGGAACACACTGAATTTTCCTAGCATCTTATTGGACGAGGCGCGTCACGTTCCAAGCTTGCTGTACTCTCAAGGAAATTGTACGCGGAACATTACCTCTCGACAGACAGTTTTCTTACCGGACGGAAAGATCGATATTCGTTAAATATTATAATCTTGAAATTACCATTTACGATTAATCGTTATTGCTGCTATACGATATTTACCATCGAACGATATTCTTCTAACGAATACGAAAACATTCGTCGAGCGTATTCGACGATAAACGAATAAATTTAGTTATTCGTGGTTAAATACTATCCAGTTAATTTAAGTTTATGCTATTTAGTCTCAAATACGAACAAACGAACGGCTGATTAAATTTTAGGGCGTTGATTATTATTAATAAATGCAATATTTCGGATTAAGCGTCGGTATCGTTTATTTATAATATCGATAAAATTTGCATATCCTAATCAAGATATTCCTCTCGTACGGTAACGAACAGAGTTTTCATTCTACTCTCGAAACTACGTAAATTACGATTAACCTAACCGTTCGTAAATTTGGAAAAGGAGAACAACACTCGGGGCGTTAGAGTAGAGCATTTACGCTTTAGGAAGTTTTGTCTGTGAAATTGATATTCGTTTAAGCATAAACTTACGATCTCGTTAAAAGTCGTAAAAGTTACACGATTCGTTTCTTTTGTGAGTCGTTCGGTCGTTACGAAGTCGCGGAGGAACCACGAATGGCAAACTTGGCTACTTACGTTCAACCTCGCGTATTTCCGCTACTCCGGAATCACCTGAACGCTTTCAGGCTTTCTTGGCTTCCGTTCTTTTCGCACGTTTTGGCATTCGACGCACGCTTGAACGCTCGTGGGCGTTCACACGTTATGAATATCCTCGTCGGACCAATCGCGCGTGCGTTTTCTTCCGCGTGCTTTCATGTTTGCTCGTTTCCAGTTCGGAAATCCTTCTACGTTTTATAGACTCTCGGCGGATGATTTTTCGATTCGTTGAATCGCGCGTTTGTATTTTTAAACGCTTTTCTTCGTTTCCGTGTGCATTAGCATTTTTTCAATTTACGTCACTTCGATATTCGATGTCGTTAAAAATTGAAAATATAAAGACCTATTCGCGTACATACGTCGTTACTTCCGCACTGTTAAATCTTTTAAATCGTTCTTTAATATTGTTTGAATCGCGATAGCGAATGCGTTGATAGAAAATTTCATTTTTACCAATTCTCTCTATGTAACATATACGTATAAATACGTATTAGCAAATGATGTCTTCCAAATTTTGTGCAGTCGGTTACTTGGTTTACAGACTAAATCTCGAACTAGTAGGCGTTACGCATAAAAAATATACTAAAAGTCCATAAATACGCAGTCACAGACTCGTGAAATTTATACAGAAACGTTAGAATTTTCGTTCTCGTAACAAATACTTCCCGTAGTTTGGAACGTCTTTAACAAGTCTCACGTTCGTCGCATTCGTATAAGAACGGAATCCGTTATTAATTACCTTTCTAATATTAGGAAACGTACGATCCGCCGTGGTAACTACCGCCAAGGAATATTTGCACCCGTCGCGTCGCTTTAAAATGGTTTGTAAAGCACGGCATTCGTTCCTGTATAACGGGCTGCAAACAAAGGCCGTGCGTTCCTCTTTCACAGCTTTAAGCCGACGCTTTTGCCACGATAACATCTCCATTATCTTGGGATCAAGGGCAAAAGCGTTTCCTACTCAACTAAGAATTCCGAACGTTATCCGTTCCAAGCTTTCCTCCAAAGAACCACGATCGTCGTAATAAAAAGTTACGCGATCATGTATCGAATCGTAAGATTATCGCGAGGAGACAGCCTCGTGTTAGCATACGGACGCAGACAAATACGATAGTACGGAATAGAGCGAGACAGTGAGGCGGGGATGGAAGAAAGCGGAGAAGGACGAAAAGAGAGACAGAGCAAGGATCAGGATCGGAAACGGAGGCGTGCTTGGTGTGGGTAGGTTCTTGGCACAGCCTCTCCTTTCGGGGTAAGGGTAAGGGTACAGCAGCCATCCATTACGGGCGGCGCATGACACCTCGGGAGATATATCGACTCACCGCATCCTCGAATTGAATCGAATGCCGCCGACAAAAACACCAATGAGCAAAATAGAACATTGTGATCGATGCTTCGGCTGCCGAAATTTATCGGCGAATGAGTTACCGTGGCTGGCACTCGCACGCTACATCGGACCGAGCCACAGCCAGCAACGGCACGTCGCGCGCGCTCCATTCCGCGCTCGATTCCGTCCATCCGTTTCCCCTCCCGACAACAGAACCGTTGACGATCGCTCCCGTCACGGTAAATAGTTCATCGAACGCGGCTCAATCTCATTTTTGCCACGATCCTTGACACGCCGGCGCATATTTTGCGTGCTACCGATTTCAAATTAGCGATCTAGAGGGTGACGCGCTCTGCTTTCGTCCGACTTCCTAGAGAAAATCCACGCGTATCATTCGTGTATTTAAATTATTAATTTGTCGTTTAACGAATTTGCAACTATGGAGCTGAGCGACGCGACCGATGGAAAGGAAACGAAATGACGGTATACGATTATAAATAGATGGCAAAAAGAGAAAACGAATTAATGGACGGGAAAGTTTATCGCGGCGTGAAATTCTCGCAACGATCCTTAATGACGAGTGACACAGATTCCAGTGTAATTGCTCTCTGCGACGGCTTAATTGGATCTCCATGTGTTTTTCTCCGCATGAAAACCCTTGGTTTCTTAGGCAGGAGGCATCGTTCGCTAAAATCCTTTTACTCGCACATGCTTCTGCCGGCGGTAGGACCGCTGGCGTAATACACGGGATTAGCCGGAACTAACGTACAAACAGAAGTTTCACTTTCAAACAGCGAGACGCAGTGAAGCGGTCGTGACGTGGTACGAGGCTGTTGTCGGAAAGCCGTATTAGCAGCCTTGCGCAAGTGTAAACATCGCATAAATCCGCTATGCACCGCTGCCTTGGCGGCGCGTTGTACTGAAGTAACTCAAGTAACTGTAAATACCCTGGCCGACTTTGTAGATTATCCTGATACCATCGCCGACAGGGGTTGCAAGAATAACTATTCGAATCGTTTCTCTCCTAACCCGACTGGTTTGGGAGGATACGATTAAACGATGGAATTGGAACGCGCTCGTTAAATCGACGAAACGACGTAATTTCTTTGTAATCGGTGGAAAACGGGATTTTACCGAGAATAACCTTTTTCGATGCCGTGACGAAAGGAAGCAAAATCTTGAAATCGAGGATCTCCTCGCCCGTCGAGGAGAAATATCAATCGGCAGGAAGTTGAAATTGTAGGACAGAGCGTGGCATTCAATCAACTGCCGACTATTCCGTGGGCGTAATTGAAAATTAAACTGTCTTATCTTTCGTCGCCTACTGGCCGTGGCCTTTTCCTTCTGGTGGATGCAGCATAGTCGCAACTGCCTTTCCGGGCCTCCAAATAACCATTTCCAGGGAGTGAATAGTTAATTTCCTAAAGTTTCAGCTCGGCCGCCTGAATGCCGCATTGATTGGTACTCCAATCAGTTAGGGGTGAGCGTGGATGGCTGGGGGTGGAGATCGCTCGGGATAGTCTACGAGGTGAGCGAGGATGGAGAGGATGAAGAGGGCGGGGAGGTAGAGGTGTAGGATGAGTCGATGATGGCGGTGGAGGTGATGAAGGGAGTGAAGGATGCACCCTTCTGCGGCGTTGAACCTTCAAGGTACCCCGGTGCAAGGGCTGAGGACGGAGGAGGGCGAAATTGAGTCTCCTAGAGGTGATTATCATTCGAAGTGGATCGGCCAGGGGTAGCGAGCTCATCTCCTTTGCCTCTTTCTATCGTCTTCTTTTTTTTTTTTTTTTTTTTTTACAACGATCGCCGCCGGACTAGATTGCTTTCATAAAATCCATTTTTAACAGACCCGAGCGTAATCAACATACGACGTTGTTGCGCTCTCGTGTGACATCGTTGCGATTATCCCTTATCAAGAGTTGGGTAATAATCTTAATAACCTCGGCCAGTGAGATTACGTTCTCGTTTCTATAACGTTAGAGGTCAAGCATCGATTATCGAATAAATTCCTTTACCTTCCAAGTATGTTCCTCCTTTTTAGGATTTCTCTGCTGCCTATCTCTGTTACGTCGACAACAGGGTGTCCACATATATAGGTAATAGGCGTAGAAGCTTCGATATTTCAGTATCGCATTAGCCGGTGAATGTTAAGGGTCGAAAGGGAATGCTTGACGTGAAAGGAAGTAGCGTTTAGTTGGCAGAGTTCAAAGCGTACCGATCCGTTACTGACCCCCCCCCCCCCCTCTCACACACACATACTGAATCTCCTCCAAGGCGGTCATGGAAGCTTTGAATTTCGAAAGAGGGAAGCGGTCGGTTTCTATAACACCGCCACGTTCCTTCGGAAATCTTGACCGGGCATCTTTGCGACAACTTGGTAGGAAGAGTTCTCTTCTTGATCCTCCTTGTTGGGAAAAGAACATGGATAACCGAGGGTGAGAGGGAGGGCAGCACAGCTCGCTAGAGGCGCAGTGATTTGAGGAGGGAAATCCATCCAAAGCTTTCCAAGAATGTTGGAGCGATAAACTCCTGTCGGAGCTCGGCGGTATCTCTTGCCGGCAGTAGCAGCTCCAGGAGGCGCAGGGCATCGCGCCAAACCAGTTTTAAATGCGCTCTTAAATTTCACCAACTTGCGACGAGCCGTAAACCATCTCGGTGGCTCTACCAGGTTAGGCTGCTGCTCTTGTCGTATTTGGTTGGCCCAAGTACCCGCAGAGTTCCTGCGATGGGATCTGCCAGCGGATCCTTCGGTCCTACCACCCATCGTCTTATGGATTACGTACTATCCTAATCCAGATACCAGATTCGACCGTTCTTTCCTCCTCTGTCTCCAGTAGTAATCTTTCGTTCTTCGCGTGTTTTACGCGTAGTGTATTTCCGGTATATACGTACGTTCGACGTTGACGGAAGCTAACGCCATGGCAAGAAAGAACCTATTCCGCGTTATTACTCGTTGAGAATTTACTTTATTCGATAACCACTACGTTACCGGTATGAATAATATTTCCTCGACTCATCGAAGAATTTCGAGATCACGGCGAGCTGTTATCGAACAGCGATGAGCTCGTACAGCGTGACGCTGTTCAATCACGTGGATTAAGTTGTCTCATCTTCTCAAAGATGGGAACGCAGAAGCGCGGGCAAATTTAACAAGGAGGGATACAATCTCGATTTATCGCCGTCGTGAAGCTTGCCGGTTATGAACCGGCGTAATGAAATTCTCCCACGTAAGTATATACACTGTGTACAGGATAGGTCTCGTATGAGAGTGCGGTCTACATCTTAATGCCGCAGGCCCATAACAATAACCACCACGAAACGGGCAAGTAGCCTCAGCGGCAATAACACCGTCTGGATTCTCCGTGCAACACCAGGCACCAATGTACATACATACATATACCGGCCCTCTTGGATATCTCGAGGCAATTACCGACTAAGAGACTGGGGCCTCGTTAAGGTAATAGTGTCCATTATCTCGGAACATAAGGGAAGAAGTAAACCAGACAACGAACGCACGAAACGAAAATAATCAGCGCTCTTTCTAACGAGCGATAACGTGTCTCCATCTAACCCGTTCCTCTTACATTTGTCCATTCCGTTTCTTACCAATTTGTCCACCAATTGATTCACGAAGTAACGAAGATATTTACTTATACACGCAACTGATTGTTGCGATCGTTAAATATTCTCAGCTAAATTATCACGATTAATGTGGTAACAGGATGGAAACAAGCGAACGTCTTTGATAAATCGATTATTCAATAAAATATATATCGCGCAATCGTCGAAATAATCGACGACAAAAGTCCTTGGCTAATGTAAAATATACAGAGAAAGAAAATACGCGGGGAAACGAAGAGAATATTTTGCATCGTTTGCTATTCCCTGCCTTGGCATCGTCTTTGTCCAACTCGATATCCCTTGAATTGTCATCGTGCGTTTCTCCTAACGTGTTCAATGGGAACAACAGCTATCATCCGACGTCCGTGGCTAAAGCGATCGTTCACGCATTATCATAATCGCGATTGAACGGAATTCAATGAGGCGGATCGGGCCCTAGATTCTGTTAATGGCACGAGCTCCGTTGTCGTTTAGCCCGAGGCGATAGTAATGCGTTTGCATTGCGATTGGCGTAAAGTCGGTTGGTCGTACTTGGAGACACGAGCTTCGCCGGTATCGCATCGTGTGATACGACGTCGTCGGCGTCGTACTTGCATTCGCTGCCCGTTCGTCCTCTCGATCGTTGTATTTTACGGGGCAATCAAGCAACTAACGTCGAATAGATTACGCACGTCGTCTGGAAACAGGGCAGACTGTCGGATGGAGGCGAAGGAGGCGGAGGAGACGGAGGAGACGGAGGAGGCTAAAAGGAATGTCATAATTCGAGAAGATTCATCCTTAGGATTCTCCGCACCCGTCGCGCCGCTCCACAACCTGGCTGCGCTCGCCTTTTATATGAAGTGGATGTGCAACGGCGGAGGCTGGTGCAGAGTAGCGGGGCTGCTACTCGAATTATAGGAGCTCCACGGCCTTCTAAAGGTCTGGGTAATTAAATAGAAGCCACGTTTTTGTAAGAGGGGTAGGATGGTCTGAGCAAGAGAACAAATGAGAGGAACAGATGTAGAGTGAGCTGTTATTCATGAATTTCTTGATTAGCGTGCTTCATTCCGAGAACCGAGAACGTTTTTCCAAGATACGTATCACGCGGAATTAAAATCCCGTGATGCGTTCTATATGGTAGGCATGTATTAGGCTCCGAACTGTTTTGTTTATTCGATCTTGTTACAACCGTTACGTCATGTTGGATTTTAACCAACCCGTTAACTACGTAAAAGATCAAAGCCTCGAAAAAGCTCGTGGTAGATGGCGGCGGTTTTCCTTTTCTAATCTCGGTAGGAATTCCTGTTTGCCTCTGACCGCGATTACGATGTAAAGATCGCCTTTACGAAATCAGTTAACCGAAAGAATTCGAGCGGCACGAGGTCTTTAAAGCCGTTCCTCCTCGTTATCGTTTCATCCCTGGATTCGATCGTGACTGGAGTCGAAAGATAGGAAACACGAGAGGGTGTATAGGTATATATTATATATATATATATATACATACACATCTAATGCATATGCGTGTGCACGCACACATAGAAGTAACGTAGTACATATTTGAGACATCCGATGTGCTCGGGAAAGTCTCTTTCAGCGAAGGACCCGCTCGTTATGAAAAAGCTGAGAGCAGATGTCGCCTAATGGACACACAGATACAGATATGAACGCAACTCCATGAAAGAGGGAGTCGAGAAAGCGAAAAGAGAAAGGGAGAGAGAGAGAGAGGGAGAGAGAGAGAGAGGTGAGCAAATACAGCGAAAGGAGAAGGACCAAGTTCAGCGAGAATCTACATTCGATGCAGTTGTAGCGACTGTTCATGATAGGAAGCGTAAGAAGGAAAGAAAGAACGGATATGGCACGTCGTATCGTGCGAGCGAAAAAGACAGAGTTGAGAGAAAGAAGCGTAGAAGGAGACTGAAGAAGGAAAAAGGATCTAGGAAGAGAAGACACCGGCGTAACGCTCACCTTTTTTTTCCTTCCACGAGTTGAAAATGCTAAGGAAGAAAGACGTATCGAGATAAAGAAGAAAAGAGGGGCTGTCAAGGAAAGAGCGAAACAATAAGAAGGGTGTGCGACGTAGAAGAGGAAGATAGGCAGCAAAAAGGAGAGAAGAAGAGGGGGCGACTGTTGCTGTTGCGACCGCGGCATTACCTTCGCACCATTAACTCGCAAAACTTTCCGCTTGAATCTTGTTCTCGACTCGGTTCGTCTCTCCTCGTCCCATCGCAGCCTCGCTGCTCGTTGCTCGCACTTCACCCTCGGCTACGGTTGCAAGACCAAAAAGATCCCCTATACTTTGCAAGCGCTACCAAACCACTGGACCAACGCCGAACCACCGCCACTCAGAATCGTGTATCTGACTCCATTTGGAAGTTATCAACATAAATAGTGGGGCTCTGTAAACGAGCATGGTCGAGCGTGCAAGAGATGGTATGCTTTACGCTCGTTGCCATTAACACCGCGGTGGAACCGCAATCGTGCACGCGGTGGTCAGTTCACGAACACGTTAGCGAAGTCAGATGTAGTCTACGCGTATTCAACTGTTTCAACTTCTCCAAATTTTCCCAGCGTCGCTTGCTATATCGTGAAAAAAAATAACGTTTATCCAAGTACTCGCATTGCAGTGGCGGTTACGATGATTGTTCTTTGCGGTAGTTTGTTGCTTGGAGCGTCGCATTTGCCATATTCCTTTATGATTTCTTTTCCGTACAACGATTCTCGACGGTGAACTATCATCAGCTACGAAAGTAAAAGAATGCGACAGCGAGACGAATGCTACAAGTAACAGATTCCATGGATTCGCCGAGGAAAATAATAATCGTGAATCGAAGTACCGAGACGTAATCCAAGGACGCGATCGATATACACGTAGTCTAGTTTTACGATACAGACAGTCCACTGGTTTCAAGATCGTCGTCGTGCTTCGAATAATCCTGAGCCTACCTCTTTGCTCCCTTCGAATACGAGTTTCGAGCAGGCACTTCTTTTTCTCTTTTTCTCTTTTCCCCTTTTCCCTCTTTCCCATTTTCTTTCTCTTTCTTCCTCGTTCCATCCTATACCTGTCCCCGCCTATTTTCCTCTTTCTCATTCACGGATTTCGATGCCTCCTTTCCCTTTTTCGTACGCAGTTAGGAAGAGCAGGGGCCATGTTTATACGTTACTCTTCAGTCGATCTCGAAACCTTCCTATCTTCTTTTACCTCCCGCAAGTAGATGGCGATCCTTAGAGGGTTGCCAGCTACCCTGGGGTTAATCAACCATATGGAGCGTGATTATATTAGCGAGATTTTATCGAGTTTCCTTATAATGGTGTTATCTGTGTCCGTGGATCCGAGGCTTTTCCAGGTTATTGGTATTTCCACCTCCGTACGGTTACATATATGCATCGTTTCGTGATTACGTCTTTCGCTACAGGACAGAAACGCGAATTGAAAAGCATACCACGAATCGGAGGAGCGGACAATGCATCGATATCTACGATACACGACGAATACTAGTCCACAGACTGCGATATTAGTTTACACGAACCACGTCAGAAGCAAAAAAAGAAAAAAACATATCGTTACTTATCTCGTTTTACAGCTTGCGAAGAACAGGATTCTCGGTAATATTCCACCCAGCTGTAGTTGAAAATAAATGTCTGAGAGACAGTAGAACTCTTTACGTAATCGCAACAACTGAACGTTCAATCATTCTATATTCCATTACATGTGTTGGCTTTATAAATTTATTATCGTCACTTATACCATAAGAATGTTACAGAATTTTCTCGGTCTGTTTAGTTTCACGATATCGAACGGTAGCTTTTTTTATATCCGTTTGGCAGGAGAAAATCGATCTGGCTCGAAAATGGCAGCTCGTCTTTGGTACGCGGTGCAAAATAGCCTGAAGTGGGGAGGAAGAGAACGGCTACGAATCAAGAACGCGAGGGACGAGGCAACGAAATTGAAAAATAAGTTTACGTCCGACATATACGTATACCATCGCATTTAGGAGTCATCAAACTTTATTATGTTCGCTGCCGTCGTAAAGTTGCTCCCTCGTGAACCTTTGTCAAGAAAGACGAGCCTTTGCGAGGCGACCATATCGTTCGATTCCTACTACGTGTTGTCAGTTTTTGAATACCCTTTCCGGCGATGGGAGAACATGAATCTAATCTTGGAGGGGCGACATTGAATGCTTCCTACGGTACAATCGATGGGAAATGCATTTTTACGTCGATACATTTCATACATTTTTGAGAAACCGACTGCTTTCGGTTCTTCTCAACGACATCGCTTTTGCCTCGCGATTCTAATTTTTGACTGGCAAGGTATCCTTACATTTATACTCGAACGTAATATATTCGTTCGTTTCACATCGGAATACTCGGTTCATATACGAGATAGAAGTTGATATAGACGTACGTGGTTTCCATTTGCCGCGTCATCGTTGCCTCCAGTTCGATCTTCGATTTTTCTTATCCGGAGTTTAACGCTCGGCTCTGTACCGTTAAAAACTATTACGAAACTCCAGTTTCATATTATTTAGGATATAGTCTGAATGATAGCGTATCATGCTTCTGAGATGTAATCGCAATGCTTACCTTCGATTATTTGTAATTACCAAAACCTATAGAAAGAGACTCGTAAACGTAGGCTTAATCGGCTCGTTCGATCATCGTGATCGAGTTCCTTAATTAGCGGACCACTACGACGATTCTTATCTGTTTTGTCTATCTTCTTCGAGGATATTTTGAAACTCGATACCCGGCAACTCGTACGCGATACATAACTGTATATTCTACTGTATCTAAAGTTCGTTCGCATGCTAGTTAATACCTCGGGGAAGGTTACAAACGGACATCCAGGTTAACTCGTAGAACGATGGCACATACTATACGGTTATAGTTTCCGGCATGACTGTGCGAACTGTGAGAGCACACGAGAGCCTCGTGGCGCACCACGAAAACCGAGCGCGAACCTCGATGGTGCACCTACCTGCCGGCCACTCCCAGCTATTATACTATTTCTAATTAATTTACCGACTGGAAATGCTACCTATCTTCGTTTTTCCGTCCTCTGCAGATTGTCTCGCGCTCATCCACGACAAGCCTCCAGCTCTTCTCCTTCCAACGTGCACAATGCCTCTGCCCGATTTGCAGCGTACGTAATAAACAGAGACAAGAATACCGTATTTCTCGATACTCGTCTCTCTCGTTCACGGTTGTCGCTCAGGCCGCTGCTGCAACGAGAACGGTAGCCAATTAACAATGCGAACATGACACCCGTGCTTTTGACCAGCCTTTACCCGCAACCGAAGCTGCCCGGAGGCTTCGTTGCGTATATTTAAATTCCATTATTCATAATGCATGAGGAGGAGTGAGAGTCTGGAACGATGGGTTGGGTGGTGGCTCTGGTTGGCTGTGCGCTTTTTTCGCTGCGGAAAGTCCCGGTCGAATTAAACAGCCGCCTCGCGGATCTCTGCAGACGCTGTTTTTTGTCTAACCCTTCCCACCAACCATCCGCTTACCCCTGTCAGCTAACCCGGTATGTCACCGAAACGGGGGGGATCAACGCGGTGTTTTGCCGCACCGGTTCCATAGCTCTTCTCCAAAATTTTGTGCTTTACCTGCGCTGTTTTTCCCTTCATCGTTGCACACAGGTAAAACGGGGCGCGCGCGACATTTTCATGCAGCGGGACGACAGCCGTGCCTCGAAGGCGAATTCAAACGTAGATGTTTATTCTTCGAGGGAAGAACAGGCCTGTTATCGTGCAGTCTGCCCAAATCTGTGCGACGGAACACGGAGCTACCGACGTGGAAACATTGCCTTCCAAAATGCGACATATTTTTGGGAAAAACCATCTTTGTACGTCGAGTTGACGGACGTTAATTTTCTGCGTTACGTATTTATATGGGAATAAAAGGATCGTTCGGTGAACAGAAATGTCACGCACGGACTGGATTTTTCACGCATTATGTCGAACGATCTATCGGTCAAGAACGAATTATTTTTCTACGATATCCTTAAAGATTTGGTTTCCTTAATTAAAGGTAATGCTCGCTCCGCAGCCAAGGTAGGTACTTTTCGCGTCTAACGCTATCTACGTTAGAATCGGAGAATTTTCAATAAGGATTTATCCCGTATGAAATGTAATCGTTCCACCGAGGATTACCGCTGTTCAAATACATTCTCGACCTCGTTTCGAGAAAAGTACTCGGAATACGTAGCCGGATATATAGAAATAGAAGGTGGATCGTTTGTACAATGGGGTTTCCAATCGAAAGTAGACTATGCCATTACGAGGTCGATTATCGGCCAGTTATAGCGAATTCCTCGGGAGAATCTTGGTACGGTGCGCGGAGAGGCGCAAGATCCTTCGTGAACTGCCGAAATAACAGCGTACCGATGGATGTAATGAGAAACCGATAGTATCGTGGCACAGCAGGCGTGAAGGATCATCGTAAATTCAGACCAGGTTAGTGGCGCTGTCGATATGCTTCTCTATCGAGGGGCCGTCATCGTTGCGCCATGCTGCAGCTCGTCGCCCATACGCATATCTGTTTACTTCGATTTTTATCGGTTTTATTCTCTTACGAGCGACACGTGCGCTTCCGCGCCAAGAAAAGAAATAACAGAGAACGCATGGTTTCAGCGACAGCTGCCACTTCTATTATTTCGCATTTTGGAAGATGATGCCGCCCGTGGGTTTTATTTAAATCTCTTCCTATGTCGTTTTGTTTCGTGCCGAATGTGCTTAACGCTTTCCACGCTATTGCCTGAGACATTTTTGTCACCATAATCGTTCTATGTTTCTTGACGATCTTACAGAATCGTCAGCGCAAATCAGCGATATCGCGCGAAATCGCAAACAAGCATTGCCAATGCGTGCAAAGACAACTTGATCGAGCTTCGTCGTTAAACGTTCGCGTTCGCGAGATACGAAGCAAACTTTCGAATAAAGCATCGCACGAATGATTCGCGCACGTTCTTCTCGAATAGTTCGCAGACTTCTAATCAAGATCGGAATGGTCGTACCGAAAAATACGAGAGTTGCAGAGGATTGCTTATATAAACGACGAAAGTAGCACAAATGTTCGTAATTCCGGGATACCTTAGGCACTCGTTATAGCGGATCACGTCAGGAGACTGTGGAAGCAAAGTCCGGGAATATTGCAACGAATGAACTGACCTCTCCCAAGATGCTTGGGACTAGCTTGAATTCCAGTATGGGGAAGTCCGCCGGGAAATGAGCCTCAACGCCCCCACTACTTCCAATTAAAAGTTACGCCGCTGTTGAACCAGAGTTAATGAAGGAAATAGAGAAACTACAGCACCGTCAGACTCGCTCTTCCTTCGGCCCTTCGCCACCGTCTCACGTTTCCGCTCATTGATTTCTTTCTTTCTCTCTTTCCCTTCGACCTTCTCTCGTTTAGTCTCGTTGTTCCTTCTTCCGACTCCCTTCGTGCCGCTTATTTCGAGAACGCGATATGCACCCCAGCCAAGGCGTCCGAACGAACCGTCATCCGCGAAACAGCGAAACAGGAAAAGGAAAGGTTCGAAAACGAAATTGAAAAGTCTATCGGGTGTCGATCGTAATTCTTCCGGGTAAGTTTCGATCTTGTCCCTTTATCGGGTAAATAGCGTCTGCCACGTTCGTCTGTCTGAAACACCATCGCGATCCCCTTTGCGGGATTTAATAGTCTGGCGATAAAGCTATTAATCTTTATTAATTTCTAATTAGAGAGTAAAAGTTTAAGCCGGTGGAATAGCTTCGAAAGTTCCCGTCAGGCTGTGTGAGTGGCCAGGCCACCCTCCCCCCACCCCCCGACCAAGGGTAGACTTGTTTTCTTATAATTATACTCGCAATTGTACTTTCTTGCCCAAAGGAAATGAATTTTTAATACGATTTGAGAAGCGCCATTGTGGGAGGATGTAGAGATTCATTTTCATGGAAAGTTTCTTGCAATTGTTTCGATGCTCCAGGGAACGAAACGATGCGATTTCTTCTTTGCCTGTGAACTACTACGCGTTTATATCGTATATATCAGCCCGCCTCGGGAATATCGAGCATCGTCTCTTCTATCGTTTGGGGCTAAGCTTGCACTCTGTATTTATTTAATACCGGGACGTCACTGGAGCACTTCTTTCCTATCGAACTTGCAAGACGCGATATAGCCTCCAGGCATGGCTACCGTTTTACAGAAAGAAGCTTCTCGTCGTATCGCTGTCTTATTTACCATCTGTCCAATCGTAATGGTAGTTTCGCATGGAATTGCACAGCGATCGTACGCTTCTTCTCGCAAAGACAAAAATGTTTCCCAACTCCCCGTCGATCAATTATTTGTGTTTTGTATTCATATTTCGAGTAAAGTAAATTGTTTCAACATTGCTCGATTAACTTCTTACTTTGTAACATATGATATTTTACTTGAGCAAACTTGGCCTCGTGTGGTCGAAGATCATTTATATCCAACTGTAAAAGCCTCAGTTTCATTTTTCCTCTTTTAACTAGATATTTCAACTTCTTTACTACCATGGCTATCCTTTGGTCGCTTTCGACTCGGACGAATCGTAAAACGAAAGATTTAAAAGAGCTAGTGTTCTATCACGACCGTAGTAGCCCTTTAAAGCGCACCTACACGAATCCTCGTTTACCTCGTTTTTCAGGATATTCCTTACATCGGAATAGCGTGAAATCACTGTAGAACTGGTATAAAATCAATAATCTCTGTAAAACTGTTGATGTAAAACTGTAAAATTGTTTGCAAATCTTATACTCGGGACGGAAGAAATTAAAATAGAGCTTCGATACAATATCGGAGCGGTATCTTCGAATCTCTCGAGCAACCCTGCGCGAAAATTATCGAGGTTGCGAACAAACTAGGCGAATTTCACGTTAAAAGATAGAATTGCAGCGGAGAGCTCTCGATGCATGGGTAATCCAAATGGGAGAAAAGATTGAAGTTCTCGAGCGGGACCGCTGAGAGGGAATTGAGAGAAAGAGAGACGAAAAGCGAAGTGAAACATGGAAAAGGAAGACGCGAAGGATATTGGTAAACACCGGTACACTCCGTTCCCTCCATTTCTATCGTCTCCGCGTAGGATTATTCCATAATCCAAATACTATAAATACCAGACCAGTCCCGCTGTGCTGTGCCGAGCTCATCCCTTTGGATAAGAGCCTTAAATAAATAGAGCACGAATATTAAGGAGGATTTTAAGTATGTTATTTATTTTGTATGCTTGCAAATCTTTTCACAAATATTTCGATAACACGTTTCGTCGGGTTGCCTGTATTATAGCGTATACATAAAGTGCCCCTGAAATTATGTCGGAACACAAGAAAAATTTAACCTAAATACCTGACCCCAACCTAATTCAAGAGGGGATAATTCTTCGTGAGAAAATAAGCCAGAAGTAAAAAACTAAGGTGAAACCTTTTAATTCGATCGGCGAATACAATTCCGTTTATTCGGCAGTTTTTCGAATGAATTTTCTGCAAAGCCAGTAAATGAATCGAATCATGAATGCCAATTGCATCGCCGCGCGCCGAATGGATTACCGATATCAATTTCTGCTTTTTGACTCGACCGGTTGTGCTCATAGGCGCACGAATCGATCACTCTCGAAACTTCGAACGTCGTAATCCATTTCGATCCTGTCGAAGGACGAAATATCCCCCTTCGTGAAACTTGATACTGGCCATGGAATTCGTTTCTCGTTCCTTCCATTACTCAGCGTTGTTTCCCCGATACTACGGCTGACTTTTGCGCACCATTTCTACTGTCACGTGCAGATGTAAATCGATCAGGTACAGGAACTAGGCCGAGTTACGACTACTTCCTTTTTTTCTCTTATTGTTCATTTCATCTCTCGGCTTGCGCGTGAAAAATGTGAGCCATTATTTGGTACAAATTTTGTAACTGTAACTCGAACATTCCGCTCTGAATACAGTTTAATTGCAGCTTATTATTTCCACGAGTATGGTCCTTTCGCATTAAGTTTCCAATATTCGAATCCAATTAAATTACAATTAAATTAATTAAATTAAATCTGCTGCAACGTGTAATCAACGAGATTCTCTTCGAAAATGTTGTCACAGATTAGTCGGGTATTTAAGAGGAATTAATTGAAAAAGTAAATAATCGTGTTATATTCCGGGGTTGTATAACGCTGTTGTACCGTTGCGTTAATACCTTGTTATCAATGCGGATGATGTAAAATTTTGTTTTTTAATAACACTTTGAAAAGTATTTAAACTTATTCGCTAAGTATTATAATGGAATTTCTCTATGGTATGCTATTATACCTACGGGCTATGTAAGTCGCGTTCTTCTTCGAGGTAAATTTTCAACGTGTTACGAAAAAGATTTATAAGATGACGATTTCAATAGAACTTAGTTATACCTCTGGATTAAAATGTATTTACGGTTTTGTACATAGATGTAAGCTGAATTTCGTCATCTTTGAGGTAATAAATATTACATAGCGTAACTGAGTATGGATTAAGCAGTAAGATATATTATATATAGGCTGACGCGTTATCTTCGCAAACGTGTACAACTGTGCTTAATAGTTTCGCGATGGTTGGCCAAAAAATGTTTCCCTAGTTGTAGATATCTGTAAAGTATGGTCTCATATTTTGAAAGGCGGAAGAAGCCTCCACTCCGACACGCCCTCTCCTCTCGCCCTTGCGGCCCTTCTCCCCATCCAGCCAGTACGCCATCCGTTTTGGTATTCCCTCCCCGTTTTCTACCCTTACCAAAAAGCCAGCAATACCCTAACGTACAGCCAGACTACTGAGAAAGTAGCCTTTAGCTCTGAACTGGATAATGTAGCTCCCGGTTGTACCGGTATAATATACTCAGCCTTACTGGTCCATGGTTCCTATAAAGGGAACGCATTATTTAAAGCTCTTACCTCCATTCTTTGTCCACGGCGTTTCCTATTCTCTGGCTTCTCTGCTGGCTTATCGCTAATAATTTATGACAGTGGCAAACAATGGCTATCAGCACGCTACTCTCGGCGTCCAATCGGTCATCCGATATGGTCGTGTTTCCCTGTTAAGAGGAACTATGAAATATAACAAGTATTTGTACGCACCTGTGACATATAATATTATAAACAGCCAACGTAATTGGAACTCGTAGATTTTGCTTGCTTCTTTGCGATGCATAGGATCAAGCGGTGTATTTACGGTAGGTATCAAATTATACGTAATCCCTGTCGAAGTTTTCTAATCGCACCGAAGGCGTAGGATATTTTATCGCTTTCCGTCGTCCTTGAAGTTGCAAAGCCTCGTGCCCTTGTTTCGCGCACGACGGCCAAAATCGATGCATAGCCGTGATTGTTATGATAGATACTGCATTTGATTTTCCTGATCATCTCTGTGTATCAGGTAGGTTGCGCGGGGTAACCGACACACGGGGAGGAATCGGTACAAGTATCTGCATCAGGTTGTAATTCGCCCAAGCTGCTGAGTACTCTCGATAATTCTAGAGCGTGCGATGCATCGAATCCGTATGCACACACGTACTGCCGGCTGTATGCAACTGAACAAACCTAGTTACAAGGCCAGTATGTATGGTATCCACGATCGAGAGTTGGATTTGATGCAGAATTCAAATGGTTCGGAACCGCATAGGTATTTTTTTTAGCCCAAAATCGGCATCCGTATGCTGCAACTACCAAACAGGAAAAAAGTTATTTCGACGTGTGGCCAGCGTTTCCCATTTTTTTCATTTTGAAAGACAGGTTTGACGGCCAGAATTTCGACTCCCGAGTTATAAAACGCAAGAGAGTGGAACGAAGTATACGCCAGCGATCATGCGAACGATCCCATTTATCCTACCGATTCTACGTGTATCTTACATTTCCATGTTCATCGCGTGGCTGTCCAAAAAAAAAAAGTACTACAGTGAATTTCAGTTAAACGTTCCATTACGGCAAGTTATAACAAATTTCACACTTTGAAGTAGATTACGGAAAAGTCGCACGGGAGACACGAAAAACACAAAACTTGCGAAAGTGATCTTTCATATTAAATTATCTGTTTTTCTTTTTTCAAAGTTTTGTTTGTAATCCTTCGTTAGTTGTAATAGATTTGGAAAGCAAAATATTTCAGGGTAGCGAATAGGGCGGCAAGCAGCTTAATTGACTTAAAGTGCGGAATTTGATACGCGATATTGTGTAACGAATAAACGTTTCTAACGAAATGAACTCTTTGACTATGTGGACATTAGCGTTCTACCTATTTCGTAAAATTTTATGTGTCATCGGATCAGATCAATCGGATCATAAAATTGTTATTCTGTTTTCCGAAACGTTTTTTTATCTCATTAATAATTCTATCGATGATAAGCATTTGCTTATGGCGACTGTAGGATATATAACGAATAAAATTGGTTAAAAAGTTGAGCGTGAAATACTCTAGAAGAATATGTATGTCGTTTACTAATAATACGACGTTTGTGATGCAATTTGAGGAAAATTTGAACTAAATAGAACTATGATTGTATATGTGCTCGTCAGAATTAATTGGCAGGATGATATCGTAATTTATCTCGTATCGTGTATCCTGCTTGCAGCGTAAATTTAATATTTGCCATAGAGGAAATACCCTTTACTTCCGGTAACGGGAACTTGAGACAGAGTGGCAGATACGAGGAAGCTAACGTAGACATGGAGCCTCGTTTAGTTTACCCCTTGCCTGGCTTTGTAAACCTTGGTAGCACGTGTGTACACATATCATTGAATGTGACTCGAAATCGAAGCAGTTCATGAACGTGACGCAGTGACGTAACGAACCTGGCAATATTTTGCTACACTATTCTATTTCCAGGATTTTATTTATTTTTTACGAAGCATATCCGAGAGCATCGTACGCTCTCCGTATAAAATGTCCCTTACGGTCTCGTACGAGTTTATTCCACTTATCTTTCTTTAACAGCGAAATACCAAAGATTTATTCTTCTTGTTTTTGTTGCCCGTCCACCAGTAATTATATATGAGTGTTATGTATGTCACCGGTAGTTATGTATGTTCCAGTGAGTGTAACCGTGAAAGATTATGGGGATATTTGTACGCGCGGAATAATAAAATTTTGTAAACTCGAAACCAGGTGTAACCTCATATTCGATTGAATGCAGCGAGGTATCGTTTTACGATATTATCGCAGACCGGACTGAAAAATAATATGTCGTGGAAATATTGAACGTCCAATATTTCGGTGGTTATTTAATAATTTGTATGCAAACTGCGGCGGCGGTGGCGGTGGTAGACGGATAGGTTACTGTGAGCATGCGTACAAATATTAATATTTCTCCTTTTCCGAGCAATATCGGGGGCTATTTTAATCCCAATTGATCGTTTTCCACGCCCGGCAAGTGGTATTACATCACTGTAATTGACAATCATTACGGCACGGCAACACTAGTGACACACCGCAAAGCAAACACGAAGCGGTTTGCGTCTGATGTGCGTAATATATGGCAAGCAATAACTTCCAATTAACCCCCGACGATGCAACATCGATAAGACAGCCTTTATTTTCCCTGTATCCACGACCGTTCCATTAGCCTGCCATTTCCAGCAATGCCATGCCATATTGTATACCACTAAACCGTTTCAACTCCGAGCGTTGATAGCAAATGTTCGCGTATGTATGTCCAGCCGAGCACAACTGAAAAAGGAAGGGAAAGGAAATAAAGCCCGAGGAGGAGGGGGGGGGGGGGGGTTATTCCCGGTTGCGTCTATCAACGAGCAGGGCCTTGCTTTCTGTATCCCATCAACGGGTTAAATGCTCGCTCTGCTCCTCCTTTCCGTCCTGTTTCGGGATAATAACAAAAAATTTCATTTTGACGATATCTACTAAAAAGTTTGATCGGAAGGCATATGTGTCTATGCGATCGTTTTTCGCCGCAGACGACGGTCATTTCGTCTTTACGGCACATAAAAGGTATCACGATAATCACGCTATTCTTGCTTCACGTGACATCGTTGGCCCGAGTGTGTGTTCCAGTTAATACGTGCTCTAGAATCATTCGAGTTTCCATTCATGAGACCGATATATATCGACACAAATGTGTATCATCGTAAATCATTCGTTTATGTTCTATTACCGCGTTCTACTTTCTTTGAGAAATATTTCTAGTTTTATTAGGTAGCTATTAAAAAGAGTTACGCTACGTAAAAAGCACCCGCTATTATTTTTTTTTTTTTTCATTTATACTTTTCCTTTCCGCTTATTTGGTGCCTGTATTGTACTAGATGCTTGTTCTAAATACATATTAGCCGAACAAGCGACATGTTTATCCGCTTGAATTAACGTAAGATGATAATTTGATAATCGTAGATTCACGATAATCGAAATCAAAATCAAAATCAAAATCGAAACGATTTTGGCGAATCTTAGCCCGTCAATTTTTCAAACAAATATCCCAGTGGCGACGATTATATCATTCGACAAGCTTACGCCAATCGTAATTCGATCGAGCGGAAGGTGGATGTAAGTGCACGGGAACGATGCCCATATCGGACAGACATCGGCCCTGTTAAAACGAAGTTTCGGTAATTTTGGCGAAATTCAGCCAGCGATGCTCCGCGAACGCGGGAAAATGCAAAGTTGCTGATGCCGATGGGATTTTCGAAGCTTGCGATTGGCGGTGTAAGGTGCCTTTCACACCATCTAACGGTACACATCCTGGCTTCGAGGAGGTAGCGAGCAAGCAGGGAAAATCCAATTGGTGAATTCCTGGGCGTCACTGGACCGCGAAATGGGGTGGCGGGCATGGCCGCAACTGCTTCCATCCCCCGGGGTAGCGATCGTGACGGCAGTGCCGTTTCATCGTGGTAGTGATGTTGGTAGTGGTAGTGGTGTTACGAGATGCGAGAAGGGCTTATAAATTGCATACGATAGCGTTGACCCCCTTCTCTACAAGCCTGCAACTCTGCTATCCACGTGTCCGACCAAGATTGCGCTTCAACCTTTGCAATTGATTTATTTAATGCCACTATTCGTTCTTCTGGAAAAACGAAGGGAGAGAACCGAGAACCCAGAGAATTCTTCGCAACGAGAAAAAGTCGATGAAGAATGTTCACGCATCAGTTTCCATTACGAAGGAGGTATCGGTGAAAGCGATATTAAAACTAGGAAGGCAAGGCCTTCCAAACGCGTAGAGATTTTCCGTGGTGCGTCGATATTACGTAATTGCAAGCGAAACTTTTACCCTTGACTCGTCAAACTATAACCCACGGATGCTGAAATTTTTCTATCCGTCCATCAACGCGTCATTCTTGAAAATATTTATTTCTCCGTGCGTTGATTCAGCCGTTTTCTCATCTTCGATCGCGACAGCGTCAAGAAATTTTAGAATGACGTTGCCGTAAGAAAGGTAGGCGGACATCACCCTCCGAATCGAGCTTCGTTCGTGGCTCAGTGTCGATAAGACTGTGTTAGTCTCGAAGGAAATATCAAGTGGCAGCAAGACGGCGAAGAAGAAACAGCAGCCACTGCTCCACGAATTGCAGCGGAGGAGAGGAGGCCGTGTTAGGTCCATCTGGTGCGGGTTAGAGAATAACCTGCCGGCCAGATTGGGATTTCTTGGCCCCTTACCAAAGAGGCAAAGCGAAGAGTGGCGGCGTCGGCGATGGTAGCGTAACAGTTGCTCGTGTCAGAGATGGTGTAAGATGTGTCGGGGTAGGCGAAGATGGCGGAGGAACAGCCGGGATCCACCAACGGTGTAAGACATTGGCGGAGAAGGAGGCGAAGGTGGAGACGGCAAGGGAGGCTACTTGGAAGATGGAGGAAGACCGGTAGCACATGGCCTCGTGTCTACATGCACACCGGTGTCGCCTAGCCCTTGCGGCGGTTGGATCGGCGTATTTACCTACATTGAATCTTTGCCAACCTACAATTACCGGTTACCCATTCTTCCCTCTGAACTCGTGGTTACCTGCTTGTTCGCCTGCCTCCTCGACGAACCTCAATGCCAAATTCACGAGGTTCGCGTGATGCCGGCTAGATCTGCATAAAGTGCTCGCCCGGGATATGTATACGTGGCTGTCGAAACGATAAGCCAATCCTATTATTTTCCTATCATCCGGTGAAAATCGAAGCGCTGGAGATTGCACGATCTTTTCTGGACTAACTGCACTAAAAAATCCCGCATTTGATTTGTAGATTATGTAGAATACTTTTATCGTAGTTATACCAACAAAATAAAAAATAACGCTCATGTTTATGTATGAAAATATAGTTCTATCTCAAAGTAGTAGTTACCGTGTATTTAATGACGAACGAGAGCGATTAAAAATGTCTTCTCTCTTAATGGGTGGTGTCGTGTCGCGATATCTATGTACGATATTTAAATAAATTAAATTTGCTTCGAACGAAAGTAACGATTTCGATGGTAAAGAGAAACCGAGAACTCTGTATGATAAAAGAAGAAAGATCGCGTCGCTAATTATAGAAGAGTGCATCACCGGTTCCCGATCTCTGTTGTACGAGTGGTGACTTTAAAAATTAAATTTCCTTCCATCATCGGCTTTCGTTCGAAATGTCGCAAAAAATATAATATTTCCGGTATCAATAAGTTCACACCTGGGATAACTAGAACGTCGGGATAGAACGCGTAGGGTGAAATGCTCGGTGAACACGTCGCCAATTTATCTGCGTGAGCGGGACTGCGGAATTTCAACGCCTCGTTTCGGTTTTATCGATGACCTGCTTATTCGTTTTGCGGACTGTGCAACCTCACTTAACAACTCATAAAGTCGTTGTCGGTGATGCTCGTTCCCGCGCAACCCGGCTGCCAACCTCGTAACGTTAGCGCGTTATACCTTGTTGACCTCGGTCAACCCAACGGGACGCTAGTGATAGTGACTGCGGCTACGGCAACGTCGTCGCCTGAAAATTGAAACGAATATTTTACGAGGGTTCCGGAGTTAGGATGATAATAATTAAAAGGTGGTTCGTGCTCTATGTCCGACCGCCGCGCATAGGATATAAAGCTCACCGTCAGATATTACCGACCCTCTTTCTTCGAGATCTTCGAAGGCTTTGATCCACGGAATCTTCCGTCTTTCTGCGATTTTAATTATGAGACTGAAACTTCCAGAAACTTTCAATTAAACACGTAGGAAGGAAAATTCGTGAAACTTTTTGGAAACTGTTATTGAACGACCAAGTATGGGTCACAAACTTCAAGCAATTTCGCATCGAGTTATCACTGGTAATACTTTGACATGGGACGAGAAATTCTCAAGAATCTTCTAGCAAAGTGCAAAGAAATAAATTTTGTTTAAGAGTGTAGAAAATCACTGACCGTTCTCTATATCCTATTACAGTGATAATATAAAAGGAAACGATTTTTCCGTGTCTCTTTGAACAAAGTTTAAGCAAACAAAGATCGAGGTATCTTTCTCCGAATCGCCAATTGGTCTCTTGCGTCGATTGTCATAAATATTTTCACGAGTACGAAGCTTCCGATTCTCGTCGTAGGCAACTAAGCGATTCGTTATGCCGTTTTCACTGTATTTTTAACATCGGTGCACGACTTTAAAGCCAAACTGGAACGACTTCACGGACTTATCCACCACGTATCGGGCTGCTTGCAGTTATCGGGGATCATTTTCAGCCCCGAGGGGATCGAGCGAGCAGGCTTAAAGCGAAACGAATCGCCGTCGATACACCCCATACGTGCACGAGAAGCGGAATCCTTTTTGCCTGCGATACGGGGATACGATCATGCCGACAACTTTCGAAATTGCCGCTGGAACGAATTATTTCCCTTCGTTATGTACACGGTTCACGGTAGACGGTATATCGGACAGGGGAATAATCAAGGATCCGCATTATCAGGTAATTCCGCCGCACCGATCGACGTCTTCTATTTATTATACCGACGGCTCTCAAAGTAAATTTACACGGAAAATTGCACGTTCATTTTCCACGGGTATTATGAAACTCGTGGATTAATTGGCGCACGATGTACTATAGAAGAACGATCCCTAACCGCTTACCACGTTCGAATAATTTTACTCGACCATTTTGAAATTCTGATGCAACGCACGCGTAGGTGTACGCCCGAAATCCCCGGTTTTCCTACAATCTACAATACGTTAAGCCGTGAAATAGATTGTCGTATTATCGCGCAGTTGGCCTGGCGACGTTCAGAATTGTTCGTATTTGTCAGGGACCGACGACACGAACGGCAGCAGGGGAGACTCGCTGCGAATGGAAGCCGACTTTCCTTTAAAGGACACGAATCGAGCTACGATTCGTGCTGAATCTTAAATCGATTCTCTAACCTACCGAATACCGACGAAAAATCGTCATGATAATAGCGACGTGCGACGAAACAGGAAAACCAGTCTGCAACTCGATAACTCCTCGCGAACAAGGAACGTGTACACACTCGGTAATTTTATCTTCCAGACCTTTTATAAGACTCTTTTTCCTACGAAGAATAACTCGTTGTTTCGTACACGTCTGCGCGGGTTATGCTCGTAAAAAATACTCGTAGGAGGCGGCCAGAGAAGTCATTTCCCAAGAGAATCCTGTTTATGATCACTTTTAAGTTATACACACCGTATAAAACGAAGCACCGCGCTTTCTCCGCGGACTTGCAAAACAGATACAAGCACGTAAAACAAGATACCGTCTTTTGTAAGGCTGTGTTTACAATAATAATGAGCAGGAAAAACAAATTAACCTGGCAATCTCGTCGGCAAAAGCTTGTTCTGCGAAACGCGTTTCGTACGTGTTATCTCGTTTACATTCTTTTCTGCTTGTTTGTCATTTGGCTCTTTAATTACTACAATTGCACCGTAATTGCCTGCTGTGTTCCGTTTTTTACAGTTTAAATTAATGCCCTTCCTGCAACAATTGTATGTGCGAAGCTTAGGAAAATTGCTTATTGTTTAAAGCATAACGCGTTCGTTTTAGTTTTATGATTTGTCAGGAGCGAGATAGGAAATAAAATTCATTCAAATGTTACACAATTTGATTAACAAATTGTTATTCGATGTATTCAACGTTCGATTTCATACAAGGCGACACTTTAATTGACGATAACGTCCATTGCATCTTTTGGAATTATGTCTGATCAATTTAATATTGTAAGTTTTCCCCTATGCCATATTCTACATCTACACTTGATCACTACTGCACTATCACGGCGATTCTTCAACGTTCATAAATAATCAGAGAAAGTACGCTTTTTAAGAAGAAACTCTTACTCTTCGAGCATTGTTAACTTGGTGAAAATTATCTCGCTATGTAAAACGTTAAGAGGAAAAATTACTTTGATCTCTCTAAACTCCCTTAACTTTACCATTAAATCTTTTTTCGGAGCAGACAATCTTTTCGCTTTGATATAAACTCGTTTTCCTTTGTCCACTGTCAATGTGCGACAAGATGAAAATCAGCTACGGTTAAATACGCATTGAACGTATATATCTACACGCGTCGACCAAACTCGTGATTATTTAAATAGTTACCGGGCTTTCGGACGATATAATTTCTTCGATATTTTTGCTGCCATTGGAACAGAACGCAGGCCGCTAAAAGACCACCTACCGAAGGTTGGCAGACTTCCACGTCGTCACCGCAAAACTCCTTCATCCGGGAGCGGCGCGGCACCAGTGATTTGGAGGAAACCGCGCCATTTCGCATGCATAATACATTCTAATAGTCCTCCCCACCCACTAGCTGCGAGTCAGCCGCCACAACCGAAAAGAACCAGCGTAAACCGCGATCATTTCGTTTCCTTGTTCTCCTGCGAGCACTTGCGAGCGAACGCGACAGGCGGCGTGGCGGTCCCAAAGCTCGTGCCAACCGCTGTCACCGGAAATGGTCCTGGACCATGACTTCCTACTCGTTTCTACGCATTAACCACAACTCTCAACACGTTGGCGACTCGTCACCACTGCGGAGAATTCAATTTTATTTTCACCATCGCGGATTCAAATATTTACTCCAATTTCGGTCAAAATTTCTTTTTTCTCAGAGAAATTCAGAATCGCCGAGAGATTCGAAACGTTTGTTGTATTGTTTCTTATCATTAACTCGAGAGGTCGTAATTGTAAAGTCCGAATTGCAAGCAGCGAGAAAAGATAAAACAAACAAAAAAAAAAAAAAAAAGAGAGATTGCGCCTTAAGAATTCGGAGATCGGCAAGTTTCAGTCGGACTAATCCCAAGTGGAAACGAACGTTCGCCGAGCTGGTGAAAATTCGGTCGGTGCGTTGATGAAGGGCCTTTGCTGTAAAGGTTACTCGGTCGATATCCATCGCTCCTTCGTTTTCATTGTCAAAAAAAGGCAGAGAAAAGAAAAATATAGCGAGAAGATTTACTCGAGCGGCCCTTTTGTGGTACTTGACATCCACCGAGAGAGCAACTCCCTCTCACCACGATTGTTGCCTCTCGACGAGACGAGAAGAGAGCGCGAGTGTGAGAGGACGTGAGTAAAGGGCAGCGGAAAAGGGTAGAGAACGGGAGGGAGAGAGAAACTTTTAATTGAATAGTAGGATGCCACGACTGCAGCGATGTAAGAGCATACCAGCTGGAAAATCAATTGGATATCGGAGATTACGACGTGAGGGCTTTGCTGATTCGACCTCTAGAGACAGAAAGAAGAGAAAGTGGAAGAGAGAGAGAGAGAGAGAGAGAGAAGAGAGGGGAAGAGTACCTTCTGAGAGTCTTTCGAATACCCAAAGGCTTCGGTCATTGATCCGCATGTAAGGAACATGACCGATACTTGCTTTATTGACACTACAAACCGTTTCCTTTCGACTCAACGAGTACAGGGTGTACGTTCGTATGTACTTTGAAACGCGTTTCTCTCGCTCGAACGATGATCGATATTTTTCTATCGTATCGGTTGTGACTACCAGTAACGATGCGGATATTCGTGATCAAGTTGCGAACCATTAACGCGTCTAGTCATTAGACACGCGTTCGTGTCATTTCAATTATCGTGCTTTTCGCAACTTTCTCATACGTAGAGAGAGGTTGCTGTCGTTATTTCATGATTATTCGGAGAGATAAAAACTATATTTGACATTTCGAAGTTTATTACATAAATATTTCACGAACACACGCACATAATGCTCACTGAACCTTCGATAATTCAGACAGATCTCTCTGAAAGGGGGAGCTTTAACCAACATCCCTAGACATTTATTTGTAACGTAAGTTTAAGAGGTTACTCGTTACAAATACGATTCCACTCTATTCGGTTGTGTCCCGTTGGGAGCGGTACACCATCTGGCAAGGTTAATAGCCGGTTCTCTTAGGCGAACGACCTAACGTGACTCTGAAATGAGGCGTTAGTGTGCGTTTCGAAAACGTAATCGTATGTACAAGTTGTAGAACGTGCAAAGACGCGGCTGACGGTGAGTGCGCGCCAAGTAGCGTGCTACTCAACACGTGTACGCCCCGAGAGAATTTCAAAGGATATGACCACCGCAACCTAGAATACAAGGGAACGAATACGTACTAGGGCAGACGTCTATGATGTCGCTGGTAGTGGTTAAGACGCCGGTTACTCCCGCGGGAATCCTCCAAATTTAATATAGAGTCAATTGGAGAGAACCTAATAAAATTGCTGCCGCCTGAAGCTACGAGGCGGCCGAGTTCCTGCTCTCCAACTTCCAGCCAAACGGCTGAGAAATCACCCGAGATGCAACGTTAAACATCCTCGCTGCAAATCGAACGAAAAACATTCCGACCAAAGAGGGTTTCTACCGGTTTGAGCACGTTTCTTACCGGGAAAACCCTCTCACGCGCGCGATGCTCCTTCAAGCGAAATTTTCGTGGCCGATAAGAGGGTGAATCAGAACGAGATTTGTCTCGGATTCTCCGTACGTGTATCTCGTGACCCCGATGATTTCTCGATTAAAGGGAGAGATACTGTGCTTTACCTGACATTGTACAAAACATCAGGTCCTCGTACTCGCTTCGTATGAATTATTCTAAAAGTGTTGACGTTGTATTTATTTTACATATATTAACTTTTTGCACAATAAACGTCGATAGATACAATTTATTTTAACGTAATAGCTTGTCGTCGAAGAAGGACCATTCGAATCGAGACTTATAAGGTTAACTTTAATTTTGGAAAATCTGGTATTGGTGTTATCTAGATGCAGGTTGGTTAACTTTATATTCGTAAGGAGTAAAATAGCCTGAAGCTTTTCGAACAAAGCTATGCAAACAGAAACGAAGCTCGTCGGAAAACCACGTGATCCAAAATTCTTACGTCGTTATTCGGATCGGACGTGATAATAGAAGCAACGATTTGGAGATTTCTTTGCCATTGAGCTTAACCGGGATGTCGATACGGGATGGTATCGCCGAAGCGATATCGAGCAACGAGTAAAAATTTCAGTCACGCGTATAATTTCCCGTAATCTGGCAATAGTTTAAAACTCTCGTATCATCGAATTATTATGTATCGATGTTAATTTCATTAGC
Source organism: Bombus huntii (assembly GCF_024542735.1). Classification (NCBI taxonomy): domain Eukaryota; kingdom Metazoa; phylum Arthropoda; class Insecta; order Hymenoptera; family Apidae; genus Bombus; species Bombus huntii. The sequence goes on from NC_066247.1 coordinate 481,201, forward strand.
GACATGCGATTTAAAAATAGGCCGATAATGGAAGTTCTCGCCTCGTCGGCGAAATGTTTGCAACTGGATTATAGTTAATCATATTAATTCTTCGATAACGAGTTAAGTAAATCAAACTTGTTTGCATAATGGATGGACATCGTAAAAGCGGACGTGTCGAATGTATTGGAATGGCTAATAATAGTAATTTGGCAAATTGCAGAATTGCGAACTGTATCGTGATACGCTATTGCTAATAACGTTATCGGAACACGATGGAGCACGTTTACATCGGTTAGGCACAATTTCGCTTAATGTTTGTCTATAATTATCCATGGGTACGCGGTAAACGTAAGAAAATCGGACGCGTCGAATAGAAAATTGAAGAAATAAATCGGACTGAATTGTAATGTATAGCATATAACGTACAATATACATATAATGTTGATGTATAATCCTTTGTGGTAGGCGACTGCCTCGATTCATTTACATTCCGTCCACCCCGGATAATGAATCCCAGCGAAAAACTGGCGGCGGTTTAGCTGGAATCAGCCGGCGAATAATGAAACTGCTTAGCATTCTTTACCTCGTAGGGGCGGAGACGAAATAATTAAAAGCAAAAGATAGAAAGCTATGCGGGTCAACGAACAGCTCTTTCTCTTTAATGGAGCTTTAACATAGACCTGAACGGTGTGGGCCGAGGCTCTTCGATTAATTATATTATCAAATGAAAAATTCAAGTAATGTTCTCTAAAGGCGTTATAGCCCAAGAGGATCAAAGCCCGATGATTCGAGCGTTCGATTTAAATATAAACGGATGCTTGATAGTTACGTCTCGTATTGAATTACGTTTTGCGTTATACGTATATAATGTTTGCAGAACTCGCAGCGCTACTCAAGTACTTGTTGCGTGAATTAGAAAAGAAATGCTTGAAATATTAAATTATAATTGTGAAATCTAATTTGCGGTTTATTTGCGTTCTAGTTGTACAGGAAATTATGCCGTAGGCGGTCTAGAATATGCGAATGTTCAACTCTTTCTGCAAATCTAGCTTTCCGCGATGCCACCGTGTTCAGTGATGGGTTTGTATTTCATTATATATCACAACGACGTTTCATGTTTCTTCCCCTAACCACGGCTGTTCCTCAGGATTATTTATTCGGCAGGTTTCCGCGGAACTCGTAGTTCCGGCAAAACCGGATACCGTCTACGGTAATGCACCCGGTCCGACAGTCTGTACGTAGGGGGAGCCGGGATAAAATAGGGCAAAAAGAACTGAATAAAACACGAAATAGCAGTTAGCGAAGAAAAATACGCCGCTCCGCGAAACGCTGAATTATTCTCTCTGTCACAAGATCAAAGCAGCCAGAATACAGTGCGTTGCCTCCTCTAGGTAGTAGTTTTTCAATCGCACGCACTCTTCATCTCTCGTCGGTTCTTTTTTTTTCCTCTCTCATCTGTAATTCCATGTTTATTCTGGGAAATTAACGAAGTTATAAAACAAGAAATGGAACTCGCTACTCGGTCGTCGTAACGTGCTTTAGCAACGAAACGTCGCGATCTTTCCTAGATGCTGGTTATCGAAAATTTGCATGGATCATTAATAACGTACAAGCCGTAACCTATAGCGTTCTAACGAGTTTTGTATTACACGCTCTCGCGTATCCTTTCCGTACGTTTTAAACCAGCATTTTGTTTACTAACGTAAAAGTTATTAACGTTCCGGCTATAACTCGCAGATGATATATTAGCGCGTAATTTTTATTACTCGTTTTACAATACGCGATCTCGTTAGGCGCGCGTTGAACGTATAAGAAAGCGCATAACGAATACGATATTCGAAACGCACGCAAGTTGAAAAATACCTGGTTCTTTGAATAGCGAGAAAACGTTGGAGCAAGGTAGCAAGCTTGAGGGAAAGCTCGTTACGAATGGATACAGGGTGAAGGTGGTAACGTGCTCTATCTGTCCGATGGTACACTATATTATGACACGCTGGTCGATCGGAGTGCGTGCACAGTAGTCTGCGTGTTTGTTAGTTCACTCGTCCATAGGGACGTTCGCATTCTCGACGCATTGCGTGCACAGCTCTAATCCCCACAGTGCAACCCCTGGCTCGACGATAAGCACGCTGACGCCTAACGCTTTGTACGAGCCTTGTCTATAACTAAAAGTACCCCAGTACGTCTTATCGTTACGGCGTGTTATGCACTCCTCGATTCCTATTATCCACCGATACGTTCGTGCATTGGCGTAAACAAGCTATCCAGAGCTATCGAAGACCGTAAATTCTCGTGTTCCAAAAGATTACATACGACTTAGTGGGCTTCTGAACTTTTTCGATTTATTTGATTTTTTCATGCAAGAAAAGATCCAAAAGTATCGTCTAGTTGAGACATATTTAATAACATTTTGCAAACACAAGTAAAATTGTTCGTAATTTGGGATTCTAATGTTACTGTCCGCATTATGTTTTGTTAATGAAATATTTAATAACGAAATAGAGCAACCGTCGCAGTGATTATCTTTTATTATATTAATACATTGCGTCATGCAGTATAATTTATAGCAAGAATTCATTATTCAGAAACGTTCGTGGGTTGTATGCGAAATATTATCCTTTTACGTTAATATTAAATATTAGTCTAAAGTTAGAATAAAATATTTTAAACATTATACCGTCATGCTCGTTATATGTATATATGGTATTATAATTTTATTTGTAAATCTAATATGACGCTTGGAAAGTGTCTACACAGAACATACAAAGAATAATGTATTATTAAATTAATAAGGTAATAAATAAATGTATTAATTTTAAAATTTACTTTCAAAAGATTTAGTTACAAAAAAGAGTAAAATAAATACGGGGCACGTAGAAGTAAAAACTGAATTTATTGTAAAGTTCGTTTGCAAAAATATCGATTGCATTGCGGAAATCGTATGTAAAGAGGAAAGAAAGTAGTACATATATACCTATCACGTGTCAGACGTGTACAATGTACAGTCATCGCATATGATATGACTCATGCGGTAAAAAATCTGACGCAAATGTGTTGTGGCAAGGAAAACCGATGAATATTCACAAAGTATGATGTATGAGGATAGAAGTTTAATAAATGCCCGACATGGTCGAGATATTTCCGTTCCTTCGCATCCCAAATTTTCTATCGAAAAATTGCTCCTGCGTGTCACAAGCGGTGAATACGTACCTACTTACATGTATCACATACGTAAGAGACAATGTTTTGCACTATTACTGGTGCGTTCGATTTACACCGGCATGTTGGTGTTACACCATAATTTCGGAAGATCGAATGCTACAAACATAAACTACTAATTTACTTTGTTAAATTCCGAGACTCCTGTACGACGCAGAGAGAGAGAGAGAGAGAGAGAGAGAGAGAGAGAGCTAAAATGAAAGTGTCGTTACGTTGCACAATAAGATAATTATAATCAGTTCGATGAGATACATAAAACGAAACCGGCTATCTGTATTTGCACGACCGTTCTCTTTCCTGTTTGGTAATAGAGGGAATTATCGATCTGACGTATCGATTCGATAATGGTTCATTTCCCGCATAAATTGTTTTTTTTTTTTTTTTCATTTTTCTTCAAACGACTTTGAGAGTACCGTAGGAGTAGCTGAAATTATCCTTAAGCTTTTGTCAGATCGTTTTGAAATCGTATTTTTCATTCGTACTTGAAATCAGTATTACGAATCATTTCCTGAAAAAAGGAAGGACAAAATAAGGAGATACAATTCTTTCTGCTAGAAATTCAACGATTCCTTCGTTTTTTGACTTCCATGCGAAAACAGAAGTTTCATTTCTGGTATTAGAGAGGATATCGGAGAGCATGCGTGGCAAAGAATTTAAGCCATTTTGAATGGTGCAAGCGGCAGTGTATTAAAAGACTCATAAATTCACATTAGTGGGTGGTATTACTCAATTTTCACGAAAACCTGTTACATAGCTTTTTGTTAACGGGGCTTCTACCCTCGTTGTATTCGTCACCATTCACTGATACACGCTGTGCTGGATAACACTCTTCTCTACCGCTCGCCTGTACGCTAGCTGCCGCTGTTTTAATTGCATATTACAGGCGTCTACGGCATATCAATGCCAACAAACACCCAGATAAATATTCATAAATGTCATCACGCTGTTTGATACAAGCTTAGCAATATTTTATTTATTTACAATTTTATTTCCAACGTAGTAACAGTTATTAAATAAATTTAACAATATAATTTACATTTCATAGGAAACCGAAATAGAAATATAGATTTACGCCTTAATACATAGGTACTGCTATGTACATATGTATTTCTTTTTTCCCGATATTCATTCTTTACTATCACGATACGTATTCTGTTAACTGGTAAGCGATATCGTTCGATACGTTCGCTTGGAAAAGAAAAACGAAGCTTTCAATTAAAAAATTATAATAAACGTATTTATGATTAATTTCTGAATTGAGTAGTAACATTGCGCTTTTAAATCGAACGCAGTAAGTATACGCACGCAGTAACCGTACTGTGTAACACGAAGCATTGTTTAACATTTTATTTGTTCGACTCGTTTTTACGATTTTATTTCCATTCCATTATCGCGTTTTAGATTCGAAAAAATGTTCAACAAACGATATATGGACGAACGTACTGGTATCGCGGAATATGTAATCGGTCACGGATGACACCAGGTTTTACCGGGTATTCATTTGGGGATATACGGAGAACAAAAAAGATTTTTAGATAAATTACGTGCAGCTGTTATCTAACAGCAACGACCGCGCGAAAAACTGAAGTGCAACAAAAAGGTCATTGCAAGAGAATGCAACAGACGGAACGTATGCTGAATCAGCGTTTTTGTAAAAAAGATCCGTAATTCCGGTAGGATTTAGGGAGACGTCCAGTTTGCAGTAGCACCAACCGCGATTAAAGATCTTACTGATTCATATCTCTGCTTGCATACGAATGCACGGTTACAGTATTTCTAATTTATGGCGTTACCTTTGCAATGGTAATGCCCGTGTAAATCGTGGAGCACGTACCGGCATCGCATACCGGTTCATCCGGGTCATTTCAGAGAAGGATATGACTTAAATTCAAGGTTTATGGTTTCTCCTACGTAAATGATCGCGGAGACTGTCTGCTGCTACCGCGCGCTTCTACCCCACTTGCCTCCTGCGCAGAAACGAAAGGGTGGCATGCATTTTTGAACGCACTTATCCGAGTGCTCTTAAGTACTGTGCATGATACGCGCGCTAGTTTTATGTTACGTGAAATACACTCAGTCCTACGATGTTTCCAATATCCCCAGGGCAAGGAGTGCAGCCTGCACCTTTATATACCACGAAATTTACTGCGATAATATCAGTTCTTGTGGTAAACCTACGAGCTTTCAAGCAGGCTACTCGTGATGTACAAAAGAAACGGAGAACAAAGTAATTTGAGACGGTTTTTAGAAAGAACCAGTTGGTGGTAAGCGTATCCTGGAATTTAAGACGAAAACTCGTGGACACGACGTTAGCCGTAAATAAAACGTTAAAGTTTTACCGAATATTATAACGTTAAATAATATAATCAGTACGAGCAGTATTTTCTTCGTTTAAACTTTTTAACAAATAGAAAAATACGACAATGAAAAATGAAAAATCATATCCTCGATTAATATACGCGATAATTAATTATATATCCATCATTATGCTAAACTACAATTGATATGTATTTCACAAGCATTTTATCGTAAGATATTCTTTTATAGCGATCGAACTTATATTTCCTACGAAATAGTAGACATTTCTATGAATAATGGTTGATCTAAAATGTTCTTCGTTTTTCTTTATTTCCCTAGTTCGTTTAAATCACACGGTAGATATCCATCGATCATTATTATCGGAGGAAACGATTCACGTCATTATAGTATACATTCACATTACGATACCACATGATTTTTCCACATGGCGCAGTGTCTGCAATATAATAATTACCGTGTCGCAAATATTCCCACTTGGAATTGAGTCATGCAGCAAGTAGTTACGATCGTAGAGGCTGAGGAGATAGCTCATCGAGACGCCGCGCTGTGCACTGTACGGTGTGCATTGACTTTGCGTGTCGCGTGCGTTACGTGTACGTAGATAGCACGGCAACATAACGCAAGGGTAATAAGTATAATCGTTATAAAGCCAGCAGCGTACCCGCAAAATGCGTCTTGGTGAGCTAATACGATACCATACGTGGCGGTCTACCACACGCACGAGAATACCATATGCCGCGCTTCTCCTGTATAATTAAAAGATGCAAGAACAATGTGAGTGTGTCAATGATCATGTTATCGTTCCAATACCGTTGTATAGAAACACAAGACAATTCAAGGCAAATATAAATACAATTGTTAAAATATTCATAAAATTTATTTATTATTTTTATTTATGTGCGGTTAGGTAGTTGAGTTGAAAAGTTAAGAGTTATATCTAAAGCAATAAAACAGTTCGGTAGAAAGACAAATATTACTATGAAAGGACTGACAAGAGCTCTCTTAACGCAAGTAAAAGTTGAAACTTCAAGATTATTCACGAAAGAAGAACTCGATAAACGAGCTTTTAAGAAAAGTCATCTTTTCTAAATATGACGTTAAAGTATTATTTCGTTCTCTAAAAAGGTACTAAAACCTGACCCATCGTTAGTGTTATGAATACGTATAAAATGAAAAGTAGTCTTTAAGCTCGTTCTATAAATTTTTTTTACGTCAGTACTAAATATAAATTAACCAGAGAAATGAATCAAGTCGAGCACGAGGCGCACGAATAGCTTACTCTTATTTCGCGTTCATAGCAGTTAATCGGACTGCCGTTGTAAATTTCACAGAAGCAAGCCACACCTACCATAAAACATTTGCATGTACCTAATTGACGCTGTTTTACCACTTCCCTTTTCGAATCGATTAATTACGTCATGTTTCAAGGTAATGAATACGAGATGCATGCTTAAGACAATTGCCCGCATATGTTGTCTGTGGACAATCCGTAGATAACGCAAGGCAAAATACAAGTTCAGTCTGTATCTTCATTCGTTATTCGTGATTCAATTTCAGGACTAATTATAAATAAGGGACAAAGGCGGGCGACGAGCTGTCGACGCCGTCAGTCCGGTACTCGAAGCCAAAATGGCTGCCCGACATCAGAATCGTCCGATGCGACGTTCTGCCTCTTCGCGCGATACAGTTTCCGAGCGGCGACCAGCTGATTTCACTTTGTCTCTTATCTCGTTGGTCTTTGTCTTCAAGTAAACACTCTGACGATGATTTCCACGCATATCTACAACTCTCTGCTCTCTACATATAGTATTCCAAGCATATTCGAATAAAAAGTTATTCGTTATTCTCGAGTAACTTCATTTAGTCATAGTTTTTATTCGAAGAATAATTTATTCGGAATGTTATTCGAGTAATGGCCAATTCTGGTCCGCGTATAGACTACGTTGACTGTCTACAGACAATGTCTGTCAGTCTGGATTATGTCGAACTACAGTTTTGCTGAGCTCTGTTACACGCTACGCAAGGTATTATGTACGACAATCTTCGACTAATTAACTATAAAAAATGAAATCATATAAGTAGAAAGTTGGTATAGATTTAACCTCGGTTTAACACGATTTTTTAATAATTTTGTAGTTTAATCTCTTATAGGTCGTTACACCTCGTCTTATAACTTTTATCAATTTTCACAGTGATACGCAAATAAATTGGACACTTGAGAAAATAGTTTGGCGTTTTTGGCAATTTGTAAGCTAATACATATAAAACGTAAGAAGAAGTTGAAAAGGTTCAAAGTTATTGCTTCTAAAACTCGGCGGAATTCTCTGCCCTCTCGCTCTTTCTCTCTCTCTCTCTCTCTCTCTCTCCCTCTCTCCTCCTTATTGTACTCGTTTTATCCCGGTTCTCGGCACGATATTCCATTCTGTAGCGCACTCAATCGCCTTCTATTTCCCCATGGCCCGCCTTGATTTCCATTTTGTTTTGCCTGATCTTCGACATTATGCCGGCGTCATTGAAGAAAATAAAGGTTCCTCCTTGCGTTCGGAGTCCTGATTAAAAGTTTGCCGATATTACACGGTGACGTGGTCCAGAACTAAATTTACCCATCCACTGTACGAAATAGCGGATAGACGGCACAGTTCGTAGCATCGTGGCAAACGCGGAACTCGAGTGGAAAGCCTTGCTTAACATTGCTCCTCTAATCAATGTAAAAACCAGGGAAATTATGGTACATATATGTTAACGGCAACTCACCTTTGTGTCGATATACACAATAAAAGATAGTCTGTCGCTATTTAGCTTTACGATAATTTATGACTGGTACGAGCGCTCAGTAAGAATTTCGGCAGGGTGTTTGAGTGAATTTTTGGAAAGCCAATAACCGGCAACTGGAAGTCGAGCTATGAGGTATCGATGACACGACTGTTTAGAGTTTAGAGGAAGCAGTATAGAGTGAAACAGTTTGACGAAGGATAAGTTGATAGAAACGTCGATAAAAGCTGATAAGTTGGTAGAAAGTTGATGGCGAGCGATCCAACATTGCACTGTCAAGGAATAAAGAATAAAGGATTTGTTTAAAGGATTTGTTTAAAATGGGGAAGATAGTGACACCTTTTGGTATGCGGACTGCAAAGTTCGCAAACAGTTTTTTGTTAGCTTCAGTCTCTCACGAGATACTGCATATAATATAATATAATATAATAATACAACGTATACACTTTTAACATTTACCTGATTGAATTAACCGGTGTGTTTTTGCTTTTCTGTTTCAGGTAAGCACTGTCTTTTCCTGTGTATTGGATAGCTAACTTGAATCGCTACAGGTACAGATCGATCTATCGTTTCAGCAAATATTCTGTGAATCATCGCTTTACGTACTTAGATATTATTTTTAAAAGCGTGCATCTCGTGTATTATCTTACCAATCACGGTCAATTGAAACGAGTAAATGCCGTGCAGTCGAAAAAAAATCTACACAATATTTCAATCGACAGAGTAGCTCTTTAGAAAATGTACATTTTGAACAGGCGGTATCCAAAAGTAGACAAAGGATCTCACATGACAGAGTGGCCCAGCAGGCTATCGTTCGCAAAGGTGGCTGCGTACAGCTATGACAAAGTAAAGTGTATTAAGCTCATCGGCATGCAGAGTTCGCTCGGGCCGGCTTAATAGACGAACCGGAGTCTGGGTACATCCACCCCTTTCCCATCTACCTCGACGGCGACCACCCTCTTTGGTCGTACCGACTTACGGTTTACCGAGGTATCCCTCACAGTATCTAGACGATGAGATGGCGGTGCGCATTTCGCACAACTTCCATCTTCCACTTCTCATGCTCGTGCTTGAACTTTTTTCAACCTTCAAACCGTCTACTGTCAACCGACTGACTTTTTATCGTTAACGGCAAGATTTTTCAACAATATGCAATTGCCCTTGCGGTTGATATTAAACAACAATAACGTTGCCTTACGAGAAAAGCAACTTGAATTTGTAAATCGGTCGTGGATGGTTTCAAACATACGCGGATAATTTTTTTTTATTGAAATAGCATTTCAAAATAAGAGTAAAGTATTATAAAGATAATGGGAGTAATTTTTCGAAAAGTAGAACAAAAACAAGTTAATAGAACGTATATGTTCGATAGAATACATTGTTGACATTTTTCAATTTCGCATAAACTTTTGTCGATCGATATTTATCGGCGCGGGAGTTTGAGAAACACTCTCGTATATACGGTTTCTCGAGCATGCCCCGCATTTTCCTTGACTCCTTTTTCTCGGGAAATACTCGTGGGGTTCGTGCTCACACCACTTCAGCTACGGGAATACAATAATTCCCGCGGGCGGTCATATCTCTTTCCTCGTAACAGCGCGCCGAAAAACCGGCCGTATCGCACTGTGAATATTAATGTGTCTTTGGAGGGCCGCGAGGATGCGGTGTAACCGTGTGAAACGGTTTCGTAGGAAAGGGTGGAGAATTCCGGCGGATGACAGAACTGAAAGGGGGTGGAGCACCAAGTGGTGTATACGCGTCCGGCGCATGAACACTTTTCTTCGGTATAGTTACTTCTGCGCAGGTAAAGAAACTCTGGCTTGATAATTGGTGCATACGAACTTTCGAGCATACGTCTTCGATCCCCGATAGTGTTTGCGTACTACGAAATTATTTTTCAAATACTTTCTTTCGCTTTAGAAAAGGGAAAAGCTTTAACAAAATCATAATGCATAGAACGAATAACGTGGAAATTTTCATGCGTTATAATACTAATACCAGTTTGTATTTTTATTAGTAAAAAATCTACGATCTCTTTCCTCTCTCATTAAACGTAAAACGTGACTCAAGAGTTGCGACGATAATAGCGATTTCTCCTGGGAGATCGGTTTGAATTTTGATCGGGGAACATCCGCATACATGAATGAACGTTGCCATGGGATCTTCTCTGCAGCTTTAATGAATTATCTATCGCGACGATTGGAAAGCTCCACTGGACGAATATAGAAAGGTAAAAAGGCAAGAGGAATTGAAACATAGGTCGTGGGGCGGGATAAAACTAGGTAGGACGTAGATGCGAATGCTGCATTTCATCATGGGAAACGCGTAGACAATGGGATCGAGCATATTCCATTAACGCGAGGTCTCATGTTGTCCTTGAAATAGTACGAGATAGACGAACAGAATCGCGGCACGCCGGTTCCGTGTCTATGTGATGTGTTGCCTGTCAATCGGTGAGGTATGGCGGGAAGAAAGTTTTGGCTCGCCCTCTTTCCTGGCCTTCTCCATTGCGCTTCCTACGGTTGCAGCCGTAGAAGTTTTAAGAGAAATGCGAAAGTTGGATAGAGAATGGATAGGGTGAAGTTATCTATCGATGGCACCAGATATCTTTCTTGCATCCTCCTTTTCTCTCTCGCTTCGATACCTCACGGTTACCCTCCTCCTTTAATCCTTGTTATATACGAATACAATTTTGCATATTTTTGTAGATTTTGTAGATTTCCTTTGTACCTGTTTCCAGTGTCGAATCCTCGAAAGTGACTTTCTTCGTCATCTTTCGTGGGTCAAGTATTGCGGTAAAATCCGAGCGAACGACGACGCGTTTGCAAACCGTTATAAGCCAGAGCAATTTGTGTGCGCGACCACCACGTGTATTTGGTACGTGTTTTATTCAATCTGACGGATTACGTGCACTGCACAATAATAAATTTACATCCTTCGTATAAATATTCGAAAACAGTAAATAAAGGTAAAAAGCCACGCGTTCGACGGAGATATACGTTTGTTGCAAGTTTTTTATACGGGTTGTACGTTACAAGCGTGTCCTTCTCTTTTCTTTATTTCTTTTTGTACGCCGTACTATGTAGTACTATGTAGTACACTGGAAAACGAAAAATATTATTAGGAGTTCATCGGCCGTCTTCCTTTTTACATGGGTTTGAAAAACATTTAATTTTCGCAATTGCTCGACCTGCTTTTTTTGCACGTCACATCGTTCACCTCGTGGCGCAAGCTCAGCGTTAAGCTTTCCTTCATAAGGTCTCGAGCGTCCTCGAGCACGATGGTATCATCAACCAGGGTGACGATTTTCCCTTCACTGCTGCTGTCCGAAATTAATTACTACTCCATTTTTATCGTCGTCTATTTATCCCGGCAGTTGCCGCGTTGTCCCTTGTCCCCCGACAACTGTCTCATTAATCAAGCCTTCTTCGTCGTCAGAACGGGGAGGTCCTTTCGCTCCGTTACACAACGCCGAAAAGATTTGCTGACGTGCCGGACTACGTGATCTTGATTGATCGTTGCAGACTGATCGATTCCTTTAACGAGCCTGATGAGCATAAGGAAAAATGCTATTACGGTATAACGATCTTAAAGTTCGCATTTTCATTTTCATTTGATTATAGCGTCAAAGACGTGTATATGAAATATAACATTTTCAACAGTCATGGTTTTTAATCGTACGAGTTGAACGCATTAGATTAATGCCACGACTATTACGTCGTTAATGGAGTGTGATAGAAGGTTTACGTGAACGCTTAAAATAGTTTCAGCGTGCAGTTGATCTGAGATTGTGCTTGTCACGCGTGTTGCTGATACTTGAATCTGTACAACGTAATATCAAGTTTTATCTTTTTAGAAGTCATGCAGAATTTTCAAAACGGTTAATCCATTAATCAATGTATATAAGTACATAGAATATAGTATTAGATATGTATATTAAATGTTAGATATTAAACAGGGCTAAACATAAGTATATGTATGTAGTTGGTGTTGTGTAGAAAAAATAAGACTTCCTGATGAAACTTCCATAATAAAACTGTCACAAATTCTCGCAGCATGTGCGAAGCACCGATAGCCTAATTTACGATATTTGTTCTCCCTCGTAGTCCAATGACTCTCACGATACCCAAAGCTTACAAACCAGCAGATTGATAAAGCACACAAAAGCATCGAAATGTCCACGAGGAAATTTACAATGATGCTGGCTACTGCGGTCATGAAATCTCCACCGCGTTTATTAAAATCCTATCAATACCAAGCTAAATGTACCTTGATACCAACAAACAGATGCGTCGCTTATTTAGAACTGTACCACCGGTAAACTCGATCGAATATTAATAAGTGTAATCACAGAATTGTCATTAACTGTTAACAGACGCGGTCGTGCAGTGAAGTTTGATAATCGGTTTAATATCGACTGACGGTTTATCTTATAATTTCATTAATATACGTTACGTCCCAGTGGGGTAATTCGCGTGAATACAACGTTGTTCACCTTTGACGATTCATCGTTAGATATGTAAATGGAAAAAGCTCACCGGGGCGAAACTGCTGTAGGTGACGGTTGAAGTACAGTACGATGCTGTCCCATGACATTTCTTTGTCATGAAACAACATACGGGAGCATAACGTGGCCATTTTCATGATACCATTAAAACTACAACTTCGTCGCATCCAGACTGACTCACAATGAGCTTTTCTCATAATGTGTTATGATTCCGTCGTCAGGGTTTAATATTTTTCTTTTAATGTTTTAATGTTATCTTTGTTTGTCGTTCTTACACCCTCTGTGTGCTTGTTGCAATGACATAATGGCGATATTTGTTTTGGAGATCTTTGTCCGATTTCGGGCAGATGGATAAATGTGTATACGTTGGTACACAGAAGTTTCGCGAAGGACTTGAGAGTATTAAACTTACCTAATAGTCACGATGGATCGATAATGAAAATAATAAGTCGGTGAGCAGAAAAATTTTTTAACTCCATCGTTTTAACCTCATCAACGAGCAATTTCGCCGGTCGGGTTTTCGGGAACATTAGACGGACGTTTAACGTCGCTCGGAATACGTTGGCTTTTACGGTCAATCGTGGCCACGCGATTGTATTGCTCGCAAGGATCGCGTCGTTTGTGATAGGAGGAATGAAAGCAACGACGGGGTGTTCCGTGTCTGGTCATGTAGAGATGACAGCGTCGTCAGGTAAAGCAAAAGTGGACAGACCCTGAGATAGGTCTTTCGGACAAAAGACGATGGATCGGCATCGGACAAAGGACGAACTGGGGAAGGAAAGTACGGCCGTGAACGTAGTAACTCAGAAATACGCAATGTGGTGCGCGACCGCGGCTCTCTCCTCAGACTCGACTTTGTTGGATTTATGGATTATAAAGAAGAGCGGGAAGGAAGAGCTTTGCTTGTGACAACACGACAATGCAATGAGAGGACGAGAAAGAACTAAGCGATAAAGCTGTCGTAGAAATGCATAATTTATATACCCCGCTCTACGTACCTCTCGTTTCTCTCTTTTGCCAACCCGACAATCCTTTGCCTCGTAATAAATAATGCGCTACTTGAAGGCAGATAGACCAACCAATGGAGAGAATAAGAAAAAGCGAGCGTGTTCGCCAGTCGCTAGATCGCTAGACGTACGACTCGGCGATTAATTACGATCTCGGAGAATTCTGAAAATCAGATTTGGCACGCTCGATCACTGCGAGGGTAGAAATCTTATCCTCTTACCAGCAATTATTCTTGATAACCTCGCCGAGAGCTTTATTTGGTCTAATTTTACGTTCATTAAAAAAGGGGAAACGATTAGCACGTTGCTTGTATCCTAAAATCTTTTAAATAACAAATCGTATCGATCGCAACAGGATTTAGCCAAGGATAAAGTACTTTCTAATATCTTCCTTTCGAATCGAACGAATAAATGCTGATTTCGGGTTAATCTGCTGAAATTCGTTTTGCACAAGATGGACAAATTTACCGAACACATCTTCTTTCGTAGTGTTCCTGAAAATTCTTTTATTAGAAAGACCGTGATGCTGCAGTTCCCTTCGCTTCCCAATGGCATCGTAAAGAATTGCTACTATTCGCAAAAGTTAGCGGAAGAGAGGAAGTTAGAAAGAGAAAACAGCTTCTCCTTTACGGCGAATAGTGTCTCGTAGTAAAGAAGTTTCAGCAGCTCCTTCTCCAAGGGGAACCGAAATTAGGTTTGCAAAGAGGTAAACATCAGCGGGACTGTACGTTTGCATAAACGGAAGGCGTTGCTCGCATGGGGGGGCACGGTGACAAATGCCTGTCGTCGTCGTCGTCGTCGTCGTCGTCGTCGTCGTAGTCGTAGTCGTAGTCGTAGTCGTAGTCGTAGTCGTCTCCCTTCTTCTTCGTCCTTATCCTTCTCTGGTTAGTAGCTAGCTGGGTGCTTCGTTGACTATGCCGCAACTTTTGCGAGATGGAGTTTGTTTTTGCGCCATTAGGACCACTTTGTTCGACTCTCGAAGAAATCCACGACTCTGCAAATATTCCCTTGCGACTGTTGAGTACACTGGAAGCTGGTACATGGGAACAGACAAGACACGCGAGAATCCCCGAATGAAATGGTCCCCGATTACGGAAGACCGACACCCTGAGTAAATTTTTCGCCAACGATATCGTCGCGTGTTACGTACAGCATACGGCGATACGATAAATCGCCAAATAACGTAGAACACCGCGCTAAATTTACAAGAATTTCCTTTTCACTTAATACGAAGAACTTGACCTATTTGAACCGCGCGACCTCGAGTCACGATCTTCACGGTGAAAAATTAAGAACGTTCATCCTCGTAAAATGTTACGAGTTTTTTACCAGGTAGGCGTATTTTAAATGACAAATAGAACGCGAAACGGAATGCTGTTGCGTTGAAAAACTTTTTCCAAACGTTGGCATCTTCACGATCCATCTACCATGGCATAAGCAACAAGCGAGAATAAGGAAAAATGGAGGGAGCGAATGGTCGCTGTACGGTATTCGTTTTCCGTGGAAAGCCACCGCGGCGCGTAAACGCGAACAGGAAATAGAAATGAAGCACGACGAACGCGAACGCGAACGCGAACGCGAACGCGTACACGAAAAGCAGTTTGGGACGAAAAGGAAAAAGGAAAGGAGCGAAAGGGGAGAAGAGATGGAAAGCGAGCTGGTAGACTGTAGACGA
This sequence comes from Bombus huntii, assembly GCF_024542735.1. Classification (NCBI taxonomy): domain Eukaryota; kingdom Metazoa; phylum Arthropoda; class Insecta; order Hymenoptera; family Apidae; genus Bombus; species Bombus huntii. The sequence goes on from NC_066247.1 coordinate 496,682, forward strand.
ATGGAGACGAGAACGTAAATGACGATAGTGTGAGAGATCAAAAGAGGGGTGAAAAAAGGCAGAAGGGGGCATACCGTGATGCTCAGTTGTTCAAGAGTTGTTTCATCGAACGCACGTACGCTCTGCTAACCAAGACGAGCGACTACGGGTACGGTAAATGCGCGCGGTAAGCTGCTGTCATTAAAATGTTCCGCAAGATCGACTATGGTCGAGGTCTGCGGCCTGGGCGATGGTAATACGACGTTCCTTCTCTCTCTTTCTGTCCCTCTAGCTTCTCCTTTCTCGCATTTCTACCCTCTCGGCGCGGTCGTGCAAAGGGGTGTAGGAGAATATTCCAACGGTGGAATGGGTGGACTTGATGGACATTGCATTGTGCACGATAATGACGCATTCTACAGTTCGCGTAATTCGTATGCGTCGTCGGCGACGTTTCGCCCCCGCGTATTATTAAAACGTGCATTCGAAGGAAAAAACCTCGAGGTTCCGTCCGTGTCCGTGCGCCATTGTTCGCGATACCGGATAGAGCCTTTCGCACAGAGGAAATCCTGCCTTCTCTCTTTCTTTCTCCCTTTACCCGTAGCTTGGTCGCGGCAAAGGAAAGATTTCGGTGCATAAGACGTTTACGGGAATACCGCTAATGTCCCCTTGCTAAGTTCGCAGTGAATCAATTTTGTCCACCTTTACTACGACGATATCGTTATCTTCGTCTGATATTTTTTCGTCGTGATTATGTCTTGTGTAAAAAATCGATTTTCATTGTTAATTAGAGACTTTTTAATTAAACAAACGTTTATTTTTAAGAGTTATCAAGATTACAATCGTATGCAAATTCCAAATTATAACGTAGTCGTAAAAGTCTCATTAGTAACTGTAATCTATCGTAAAACTTATCCTTTTAGTCTTCATTTCTTCTAAATTTTTTTATACGCGTATAAAACTTCATATATTAGCCATTCTTAATTAGTTATTCATATCCAAACGATTCGCAAACATTTCACCACTTCGTATAATTTCTTATTCTCTTTTCTTATTTATACGGTTAAATAAATTCTATTTTTTTAAATTTTACAATTAAGTTTGGTCAATGTTTTCTACGCTTAAAACGCGATGCTCTTTTAAACGATAATGAAAGTTGATGTAAATGACAACAATCAGGAAGTGGTGACGCTCGATGGGGTAAACGTAAACTGAAATACGCGTTTAGAATGAAGATTCGCTAGACGAGTCTCGCTGCGAATAGCAAACGACGAAGAAAGCATCAGGCGAATGAAAGAGAAGCGTCAGAAGTAAAAGGGAGGCTGGCTAGGTCGTCAAGTGGCCACCGCCGACGTAGTCGTCTCACGTCCATTTTATTAGAGCATCTTTCAGTGTGGAATCCTTATATCGTTTGTCCACCGTCGGCTATTCACCTACGTCGTATTCTTTCTCCACGTTTCTCTGATCCACTCCGTCTACATTCTACGTCACTACTTTTCTTGCGGTAACATTCAATTTGAGATTTCTTTCTATTTCCATTAAAGCTCCTGTTTTCGTCGCCTAGAAAACTTAGTTTGCTTTGTCATTTATTATATTAAGATATAATTGGCTAAGGCTATGTATGAGTGTTAGTTCAACGCGTGAAAAATATTTTTCGTAATATTTTTCATAATATATTTCGTATCATATTTCGTAAATGATATTTCGTAAGAATATAACGGAAGCATTAAATTACTAATTATACGTCATTTTGTCCTATGTACTAGCGTTCGTAACCAATATTATTTATAAAGTTTTACTCGTCTGTTAGAATCTGTTCTTCATACAGTAACCTTAACATGGCGAGAATAATGGAAACATCCGAGAAAGGGTTGAGGTGCATCCGAAGATCGTTATCGAAGGTAATTTGTCTGTGTTCTTATCGTACGAAAGAAACTTTTACTGATTAATATCCCTTCATGGAGGTCCGACGTAATCTAGAACTAATCTAAAATTACGATCACGCTTTGTATTCGAAAGTAATGGAGATGACATGACGGGTAACTAATTTCTAACTGAATTATTGCCAAACGCGTCATCTATCATTCAAAAAGTAATTTTAATAACAGCGACAAAGATTATATTGTATATATGAGAACTCGAAACATTTATTTTACAGAATGATTAATGCCTTGACTTGGAGAAGAGGGTAGCTGACAAACTGCAAGGGTGTATTCAGGGACTGGGTTGTTTTAGTGTAATTAAGAGCATATTCTTTAGTTTTTTCTAAAGGAGGTTAAACCACCCATTTTCATACGCGACTTTCATTCCTTCCGCTGCATTCTCGCCGAGTGACAGTGACATTTTCACCACTATCTTCCTAGGTTTCATGGATTTCCGCATTTCAATGCGATACAGTCCCTTCGTTTCTACGTCTTCTGTATCGGTGTTAAATTTTCCTAATCGATAGCAGTATTTGCATCGAAAGTGAATGACGAATGAAAATGACGAATGACGAATTCATAGACAAAATGCAACGTATACTATACAACGAGGCCTTATCGGCTTATCGCTCGTAATGGAATGTAAAGTCAACTGGAATCCTGCGGTACGAAACCAGGTATGTCAAGTTCAACAGATAGCCAGACGTTTTTATCGAACAGAAGAACGTGCGCGATAACGTCCGCCGGCAAATAAAGAGATTCTTCGGTAATATATTCGAATAACGCGGGTGGTTGTCTGACTGGGATTTTGGAGGGGTGCTGTGCCTATATATGCGCATAGAAGATTTCAACACGGACCACGATATTACCATAAAGCCGCCACGGCGGTTATGCATAAGCATAATTTTTCCAGCGGCACGGCTTGCTCGTTGCACAGCTTACGAAGGCCACAGTGGTTGGCCCATCTCTAATTGGTCATGCGGCTAAACATTGCATAAATTCGCAATAAAGCTGCCGCGGGTCACGGTCCGTTTTGCCGACGGCCAAATTACCCAGGATTTTCTTCGCGCGCGCTAATTTCCTCTCGTCGGATTTCCTGTAACCATCATAGTTACAACCAAATTGCCAACTCATAACCATGACGGACAGCCATCCGCATCTTTGTCAAAAAACGATACCCACGTTCGAATTGTATTTATCGTATCGAACCGCTTCTTATTCGTGCTATAACCGTTTGATCCTCGATAATTGAAGAACGCTTGAATAATTAACGTTTCCGTTTCAGCGTATTTTCGTTAAAGGGATGAGGGAACGGGGGGGGGGGGGGGACATATCGAAAAGAGGACAATTAAGGAGGACTCGGACGCTGTTTGCTTTGAAGCGTGTTTGCTTTATGATTTCTTGCAAAGGAAAAAATTGCGGAATAATGAAATATTCAGCACGTTCAAGGAGTCTGTTATACGATAAGAAACACTTTGTGTCCTCGTTCAGATGCAGAGGGGCAATATTCAGAAGAAAGCTAACGATAATATCGATCTTTTTTATTCAAGGCATTCATTAACGGTTTTCCAGCGTTGATGTTTAACTTTTTCCTCAAGTTCATTAGGTGCTCCATTTTACCAGTCCCCTTCTTTTCATTCTTTCTCCGGTCCTTCTTCCTTTCTTTCCGACTGGCGGTTTCTACACCCTTATACTTTCGCTTTCTTGGTCTTGTAGCGCTAAAGAGTGCCGGAGCGAAAGAACCGAGTGCCCTCCCCACTACTTGCAATGACACTCGAGTGTTCTCTCAAGATTTCTTTCAAGGTTCTTTGTCGCCTCAAATGTCCTATCAGGCTTGATAGATCTTTGCTAATGGTTACTTTGCGGCGACGCTTTCTGTTTTGTCGAAATATTCCCGCCGGCATAAATATTTTTTTATCTTTTTAATAGTCGTATTTATTGCTTTCGTGTGAATAGCTTATCTTCCGACTCTTTGAAGCGAAACAAAACTAGGTTATAATCGTACCAAATTACATCGAGTATAATAATATAATGGCCTAAAAACCGATGTATTTATCACTTGTCACCAAACGTTTAAACGAACAACAAAAAAGGGAGAAACGATAGTGTATATCGTTTGTGCAAAGTTGTTATTCCGTCAATACTACTTAATCGTTATTAAATCCTTTTTTTTTTTCTTATAACGATAAGTCTAAAGATTTTCATTAATTTTCATTTCAAGTCTAAAGAAATCATTTGCATCGTATAAACACTGTGTTTCATATGCGAATGGATACCGGTATGTGGTGGAATCAGAGATTCGTCCACTAACGTAACAATCTCTTCTTTTACCAAACCTCTGTTCTTTTATCGACGCGCTTCGGCTAATTGTAACTTTTGGATGATGACGGAAAAACGATGAATGGTGAGTCTCATCATACAGATAAATGGCATTGTCGCCAAAACTCTCAGTAGACAAAAGAATATCGCGTCACCGCCTCAACCCATCGGGAAAGTGGATACCATCTAGCCTCCTGCTCACGCTACGCGTTCTGAAATAGTGGTGGTTCCGTATATGGGTATATAGGGTGCGGAGTAAGTAGGGATTGCCTGTAACCATGCGGACTACGTCTAAAATCCATTCTCCGCAATTAAGTCAAGAGTCGGGATATTAATATTCGCGGATGTACGTACAAAGCGGAATAATAATTCAACGCCAAGCCAAGAGGGCGCCTATTTTCGCGAGCTGCAGCATCGCTCAAGTTGCCGCCACCGATAGCGGCCACAGTAGTATTCTCGCCTTAAATTTCGGAGAAAACGAGAATTCAATTAGTTCGTATTTATAACTGCTTCCTACGCGTGTCTCATTTACCAATTCGCTTGTTAATCTTCTATCCCACGCCTCCACATTCGCTCTAACTTTACCTTTCGTTAACGTTTAACCTTGCGTGCGTAACGTGAATATACGTAGGTGTGTTTCACGTACACGCGATAATATCGTGCATAATTTAAATGTAAATATCTATGCAGAGAAGTATCCAATTGGGAAGTTAGACGTTGCACGTTATATTCTGTTGATTCCACGTTATTAAAATTTTCATTGCGATAAATTAACAAATACTTTATATTTCGCGTGCGATGTATCTCTAACTTTCTTACGAAGCTTTATACGATCGCAAACTTTCAAGAACTGAACCTAACGATATACGGTTTTGAGAACAAACGATTAATCGCTTATGAGATGTTTAACATTGAAATTACCACCTCACCGCCATCTTCTGAGATGTTAGTTCTATTATTAACTGTGTTAACACGAGCATAGGCTTGTTGTACGATTGATCGTTAAATCCTGCACCGTTCGTTACATACGTAACATGTACATAGCATGACCGGCAAGGATCGCAATTATAGTCAACGTAAGGTTGACAGGCCCCGTTACTACAAGATGAGCTTCGATGTGATTCTCTGTCCTGCTTTTCAACCATCGAACACAGTATTCTTTCTTTCTCGGCAGGTTTTAATTATTTCAGACCGGGATTTAATATCGTACGATAACCATCGTCGTGTGACCGAACATTCTCACACGTGTATGTAGTGAGAGCACGTCTTCCCCGGGCACATACTTCGAGGTTGGTTATTAAATTTTCACTGGGAAGCGAACAGTCTTAAATATCGATTTTAGCAGTTTTCTTTCTCCTTCTTTTCTCTTTCTCTCTCTCTCTCTCTCTCTCTCTCTCTGTCTCGTTCTGTCCTCTTTCCTGTCTGCCCTCCGTTCTCTCGTTTACGCTCGTTCTCTCCCTCTTTTACTCTTTCACGCGCCCTTTATGATTCTCTCTCGAAGTCTAACAACTCTTCAACGGAATATGAGATGTTAAACGACGTGACGTAGAACGCGAGGACCGTGTTTAAACGAGATAAATACGTCGCATTTTTTCAAATTTCAATCATGTCTACGAAATTAGTTCCCACCGGGATGAGAGCAAGGAGAGAATAAAAAACGAAGGAGGAACATTAATCACCCGAGAAGTTCGACGGTTACTCCGGCATGATTGTATTTGATTATAAATTTATTTTATATATTTTATGCATTTATAATGAAATTTGATCGAATTTGACTATAATCTCACGCGTTTTGTATTTAACAATAATCTTTCCTTCAAAAGTGTCGTAATATCAAAATACGATACTATAACAAAAGGAAAACCCACGATAGACACGAAGATGCAAAGTAAGGTCGGCTTTTGTTTTATCTTCGACGTGAGAACTAGGCTACGAAGAAACGGACTGGGCTAATTCGGTGTCACTGAAGCTAAGCAGATTACGTTAATAAATCCCTGTAGCAACGGGCGTCCATTGTTGCAAGATCTAGAACTGTCATTACTTAGGCAACTACCGCGCCCAAGGATTCTTTTAAATTGGACGCGACTCCAAATATGGCTCGCCACACTTGACAACCTTCGTTCTTTGTACGACGCTTATATCTTTGCTCTTCCTTTCTCTTTTTTCACGATTTTTTTTATTATTTGTGGAACTTTCATCCTCATAGAGAGAGAGAGAGAGAGAGAGAGAGAGAGAGAGACATTAAAATTGATTATTATTATAATTGATTATTAATCTTCTGAGAGCCATAAACGCGAAATATTTTATGATTTATTTTCTCCAATTTGAAGTAAAAGGATGCGTTTAGAAGAAAACGAGACAGACAAGAACAACATAACAAAATTAATCGTGAGGCACAGTTCAATTTTTTTCTTTAATCTAAAGACCGATAAAAAGTAGGAAGCGGAAGACAAGCCGTACTTTGATGCAGGTCAACGAGTAATGTTTATAACGAGCGAATTTGTTTCAAGAAGGTACGTATTTCAGATCGGGAATCAGGATTTTGCTTAGCCTTATTTAAAGCTAGCTTTAAAATTACCATGACAGTATTAATTAATGATTTAAAGAACATTTAAATATTCGAACGTAAGAACTTGCGAATAAGAAATGAAGACTGATTACGATGTATTATTAAACCTTGTTACCTCGTTACCTTGTATCTTATTACCTTAGCATGTTTTCTCATATGTTGTTAGCGAACAGAAGGACGTATCGATTAAAATAATTAAAAAGCAATTAAATTATCATTGAAATTGCAAGAAACAGATAGGTATTTTTAGAACATTTGTCAATAAAAGATCGAGGAAAATATTTATATACAAAAAATATATATATACAAACGACCGATTCTTACAAAATATTTCACATTTTATCTGCTTTCGTATCATAGAGTAGATTTAATCTACTGTCGTATCATTGATCGAATAAAATATTAGACAGTTAGAGCGACCAGTTAATTTGGTTCTGACAAGCCGATTTGTCTTACTACTTGTCACGCGCGACACGTGACACTACTTAAAATTTATTTAATTTTCCTACAAGCATCTCAACCGAAACACGTTCTATACGCCATCTATCTGTGGAACACAAGCTATATTAGTTGTTAAGATTTGGTAGGAGATTTGATCGCGGGTCTTTCAATGGGAGCATTATCGTGCACTTCAGACCATCAAAATACACATCAGTTTCGTGTGTACCGCACAATGGACACGCTGCTGCCGTCAGTCCGTACAACTCAGAGCCATCTAGCAATGCTGCGCAATCGACTAACTGTCAATCGATCGGCCCGGATTAAGATAATTTCGTTATCGGCCAGTAGACCAGCCTCGGTATCCGTCAGCCAACGAGGCCGGGTTTCCGATGAACGTTCGATGGCTGACGTAACATTTTATTCGAGCAGGCTAAAAGCACATTGTTCAACGCGAGCCCGCTGTTTCCATGTAAGCGAAATATTTCCGACCACTTAAGCGCGTACGTCTACCAGCCGGACGGCTTTTGCCTTTTTTCTCTGCCGTTCAACAAAAATTTCATTCGTAAAGGATATTTTTGATCGCGAAGCAAAATTCAAATACACGCAAAACGAATGGAAATTTCCCGCAGATCTTTAATCTTCCTGACGTATTTATTTTTGGTGAAAACGTCTCATAATATCGCACATGGTTCTTTGCTACGTATTTGGTCTTTTTACATTTCTCGATTGTACGATGTTAAATTATTCGCTAAAATAATACCAATTCATAATACTAATTACGTTGTTTAGTTTGAAACTTCTGGGATTCTAATTTGTTCGACTGTCGCGAATTTCCTATTACGAAGGCAACTAAGTTTCACTCCAGCAAGTCATAAAGGGCGTTATCATAATCACGCTAGTACGATTGGAAATTAGAGTCTGCGGGGATGTTCAATTTTATCGGCATCCATATCAGCAGGAGATCGCGAACAGGGAGCGAGAGAAACGACAGGAAGAGATGAGGAAGGGTAACCGAGAACGTTTGCTACGTCAACCATGCGGAAACTCTGTGGCGAAATTTGGGTCAGCATCATGGAACGAAAACGATCGTCAATTTTTTTGGTTTCTTTGCATTGTCGCTCGAATCTCTTCTCTGATCTATGGAAACCTGTTTTCGCCAACTCGACATCGTCTTCCTCGTCGAACTCCGGTGTCCTCGTTAACGGAAAAGAATCATTCTTTAGGGTGAATGATTCGATTTGTCTGGAAGAAATCCTAGATTGATCGTCGAAGACTTTCATACTCTGCTTATATATCCAATATATCATATTATGTAACAATATCGGCAACGAAAGTATTATCTTATCTAAATTGTATATTCTGCACCTAGTGAGTCGCACAATGTTTCTTTTCCTCGTTTTAATCTCCAAACATTGCTTATATAGCTTCTTTAATATTAATTACAGATTATATTTTAATCGAAATTTTCAAAATTTCAATTGCAGTTTCATTGGTAGATTGTTTAATTTTAAGCGGAACCTGAAACCTGTACTTGGAATTTTTCCTCTATCAACAAGTGTTCTTCCATCCGTAGCACCGAGTTTTCCTCGTCTTCTTGCAAGTGCTTTAGTAAGTGACAAGCCTTGTTTGTCTAATAAATAGCTGGATTTAACCATACTATACTGATATATTCTTCATCACGATTGTTAATTTTCCGTACAAATAACACACTGACATGTCGTTACATCAGCATTTTATTACGAGCTGTTATTTTGGCTAAACCTCTAGTTAGCCAAACATGCAACATGCACTTTTATTCGTTCCGCTTTCGGGCATGAAAGACGTATGTATATATATATATGTATGTATGTATGTATGTATGTAGTGTACTCTCTAATCGCGTAGTAATACATCGACCTGCGGTTTAGCCTTTCCCGGAAACGTCAATATCGGCGGCCAAAGCGTTGAAGCAGATTTATTGACATGCGAGCGCAGTTCACGAGCTCCAGCTTATCAATATGCTATTTCGTTGTCCCGTCTTTCTCACTTGCCACACACCGCAGCGTACCTTGCGTAACTTTTCCATGGTAAATTCAATGTTTACCGAGACATTTCGTAATCAAGGAACAAACGTGTACGAATAATTACGCGTTGCCTTCTTTCGAGCAAGTTCATATCGATTGTGTTTTATCAACGTTCTATGAGGGCACATGGAAAAGTTAAGCAAATCGTATCGTATGTTACACTTGTAGTGCTCGTAGCTGTTACAATTAGTTTCATTGAACGAGCGACTGACAAACTCACTCCAAAGTCACTGACAAACGTTCCTCGCGTATTTGCTATTGAATTTGAATATCGACTTTTAACAAGTTTGTCATCGATAGCGTAGTTTAAGCGGATATTCTACCGTAGACATTCGACAAAGATTTCCTTTGCATATCGTTAGAGGATAACTACGTATAGTGGTACAAAAGAAAATTTCGTAAAAGAAAAATTCGCGTTGAGTCGTTCTGTTTTAGCACGCGATAGAACACAGTGGAACGAAGACGATAACGGCGAAACAAATTGAGATTGGTAAAGTTTTCTGATATCTTGCTCAAAGTTTCATATGTTTACCTCATATCGAAAAGAATTAAAAGCTCCCCGTGGTCTGCCTTGACAAAGAGGGATGCATATTGGATGAAATTCATTATTAAACGGCTCACGGTGTAGCCTGGATGTGTCACAGTGAATTTCGTCGTATTAAAGAGGACTTTTTCGTCGGCACGTTCGGCAAGCCGGGACCAACCCTCCCCGTAATAACAGTGGTCGTGGCCAAGTCCCACGAGGGCGGTGAATAAGGGCCACACCGTGGACTGACTTCGTAGTAGTTAGATCGCGCAAACTTTTAGTACTCTACTCGCGTAATTTTCGAAGTTATGTCGTCGCACGGCTCGCGTAATTTCCACGGTGTATATTATAAGCCGTTCGTGACCCGACCAGCAATGTTTTTTAATTTTTCTTCTTCCCACTGGCGACTGAACGGAACGAATTTTCCCACGGGAGAATTACGCGATATCGCTATCGGGCGAGGGCGAAACCCGACGAAATCACTATCTGCTTCTTTCTTTAATTCCAACCTATCGCGAGAACGTACGATGTAAATTAATCGCGTATCGCGACGAAATATCTGCTGTTCGTCGAAAGAAATATGCGTCTCGATATTTCAACGAAGCGCTTCCAATACCAAAGTTGTCCTTATCGAGCCAATAAATATTTTTCTTCGCGCTCCGAGTAATAACTTATTTTCGGGAGACGATTAAAGCAAACGAAGTAGATAAGATTATCCTCGATGGAGTGGAGGGGGGGGGGGGGCGCGAGGGGATAACGGGAGGACGCGGGGACAGTCTGTCGTGCCGTTCGTTTCGATTCGTGGTTTTTTCTTTTTCTCTTTCCATCTATCCCCCGGCAGTCCTCGGCCACGCAATCGTCGAGGGAATGCAGAGTCTCGCGTCGAGAACGTAGCCTCTGTTCTCTCTCAGCGGGATGCTACACACACGAGAGCGAGAAGTTGCAGAGTGGCCCTTTATTTTCATTTTCGCTGCCTTCCTCGTGGCGCTGTTCCTCCCTATATTTATCTAATAGCAGCACCCCCAGACCGCGGGCTCTTTTCCTACACCGACAACCGGTTCACCGCAGCTGCGTATAGCTCGGGTTGCGCGCACTTTGCGCCTCCATTATACGGGCAGTTTCCTTTCCCGCTCTGCCGTGTCCTCGAAATAATTAAGAGTTCATTAAGGGAAGATTGATTGCGCTGTTTAAACTTGGTCTACGCTACGGTTCAATCCCCTTCCCTCGTTCTCGTTGCTTCTTTTCTCTCTCTCTCTCTCTCTCTCTCTCTCGCTCTCTCTCTCTCTCTCCCCAACCGTTTCCCTTTCGTTTCTCTCTCTTTTTCTCACTTCGTACCGTCGTACGATCATACGACGTGATGAAATCCATGAATAGAGGGCCGTTGTTTATTAGCTGCCAGATATTTCTTCTCTTCCCTTTTTCGGTCTTTCGTTCTTCCGCCTGGTGCACTTCCTGCCCGCATACCTTTTTTCGATCGTCCTAACGGTTAATGGCTCCGACACAATGACTTCGAGTTTAAACGACGAAGCTTCGCCCGGGGCGACCGGCCATTTGTCAGCCGACAAACCTCACTGACATCGCTTTTTTGGCAGACCGTGCACCGGTACTCACCGAAGCTCGTTCGTTCCCTGTGAATTTTGAATTGTTCGTTTTCCTGCTTCGATCCATTGCAAGAGATTCGCGAAAAAAATGCTCGAAACAAAATTTTACCGACAATTCTGACGTTTACGTTGGACAGAACGTCGCGTTACAGATCACGCTGTAAGTTTTTTCCGTCGAAAGAGCTTAAGCGTAACGTTACAAAATATACGCACATACGAAAACCGTACCGTACAGTACATGTAACGACGGGTACATGTATACGCGAGCTTTAGCAGGAACGTTCGTTTATTTCGTTGGAAAAAATACGCATATTTATTTTAACCAAACAATGTGTTGTTTGCTTTAAAACGCAGTATATTTTCTCTTTTTTTATTTTTATTTCCCGTCCCCGATATTTCGCGTATTTTCTCACCAGCTGGGAATTTAATGAAAAGGAATTTTCTACGGAGAAGAGGTCTGTCAGAGACGAGGAAACCCTCTCGTCTGTTTCCACTTTACGGGTAAGACTTGAAACGTCTGGCAAGATCTTCTTAACAATGTGAATAGTCTTGGAATTCTCGATGGTCTTTGTGCGGACGACGTCATTCGCCGTTATGAAAATAACGGCACTAGAAACGTAAAGGTCGCTACTTTCGTAGCTACCGTCGACGGGGAATTATATTGGAAATAGTTTCGAGGCAGCTATGCGGTGCCGGAAACCCTGCAGGGCCATGTCGAAACTTTCCCAGCAATACTGACATAGTTGACAGACTGCGGTATGTCGGCACAATAACAGCATATTATTTATTCAGGTTGATTCGTCGCGCTGGCAGGAAAGTTTCAATGGAAATACGAATAAATAATACGATGGTCGCGCGATGATTCCCAATAAAATGGATTCCCCTCCTTCTCCTGCGCCCTGCCCTCTCTCGTTGATTTTTTCGTTACTCTCGATGACACGAAACCAACGGAAATAACGAAAGAGATTGACGAAACGAAGCTGTTTTCAACATCGGTGGAAAACATTTCACGGGATGCTGATAAATGTAAACGAGTCGGTGACGTTTGCTAAATTGTATAGTAAATAAATATTTCTCGCGAATATTTTGATGCGTCGAATACGGATGGACGAAACCGAACGAACACTTTTTTCGCATGAATTATTCATACGATAATACGATAGAAGCCATTTTTAAATCGTTCTCATCCGTGAAAATACATTTATGCCGAATCCTAAACATATGGCTTTATCTGGTCAAAATTCTCACCTTTGGATCGACAAATTCACCAGCTAACGATATCTCCAGATTTTTATTCAATTTTTCTTCTCACAGCGCGCCTCCTTTCGATAACTATACCAGAGTCGACCGAGGTCGAATATCCAGAGCGAGCTATAATCTCGAATACGTAGTTCTCAGACTCGTTTGAATAAACACACAAAGTTTACTTCGAAGATTGTCAAGCTCGTTTGTTCGATGGTAAAAACGCTAATTCTAGAAATGGTTAACGATAAAGAAGGCACGAACGGAAATGTGTTTGAGAGAAAGATAAGAACGAATGCGATTAGTCGAGGCTGCAGCTAATCGTATCCGTCGATTCGACGCGATGTTTTCCTTTTCTACCGGCGAGGCTATTACCGGTAACGATCTCGAAGCAAATTTACGACTCATTTGCTAAAAACGACCTGTCTCCGCAGAATCTTTCTACAAATCACGCGCGTGGTAGACTGATTTAAGTGGCAAGGCTCTTCGGCCGATTTGACAATAAGATCGAAGGAGAGATTCGAAAGAAGGATAGTTACCTTCGAAGACCAGCTCCCATTACGGTTATTACTCGTCGTCCAGAGTAACAAGAACCTGGTAGATTGCCTCAAATCACCGACTGCGATCCGCCTAGCAATCAAGCTACCCCGTTTTTCTTCGTCGTGTCGATTCGAGCCTTCGTCTATAACTTAAACCACCTCCCGTTTCTTCCTCTCTTCTCTCTCCTCTCTTCGCTCCGTACCCGAAATCCATTATCGATCGTCACTCGTATAACGAACATTAAATCGATGATTACGCTAACGAGACGTTCATGCGAGACGTTTACGCTCGCCCAATGCTTTAGAATCTACAAATCGGTTTGCAGTCGCAGGCGGAGGCGAGGGCAGGAAGCAACGGCCTATTTTCAAATTTTAATATTTAATTTGCTAAAATATCGTTCGTAACGTCGTTGAAGAAGTCAACGAGAACTACTTGTATTCTTCTCGTTCCGAAGCCAACTTCCGCGTAGATTAAAAATAAAGTTTGTTTTTGCTTGGTAACGTGAAATAAACCAGCGACGCTTCCGCCGCCGTAAAATATTATTTTTATGCGAGTGGTTCCTTCTCGGAAACGAGCGAAGTAAATACCGTCGTACGAACTGTAAATTGAAAACCAAGCGGAGCAATTTCAACCAAGTTCCATCCTTCGCGTACGCGCAGCCTTTTCACCTATACGCGCGTTCTTCTCTCTCCGGACCACTTTATCTCTGTTTTTCTTTCTTTTTTTTTTTTTTTTTTTTTTTGACCTTTCCTAGTTTTTAAACTGTGCTTGAAAGCACGAAAAGCGAGTGCCGTATCGTATTTACACAGGCACTGGCTGCTGACAGTCGAGCGACCGGGGGAAAGAGCAGTAGCCATTGTGCTCCAGTGGGTCACACGTGGAATAGCCATGGCGGCGGGTGGAGAACAAACAACTATATGCGAACTTACTCGATTAAGGACGATTGAAACGAACCCGTTTTACCGAGCCTTCTGAGCGTGGTGCGCATTGTGTCCGGTTTTACGTGCCGCACAAACGCCGTAAATCAACGTTCGAGTTACACCGAATGAAGCGTGAGAATAAACTTTGTCGTATTTACCGAATAAATCTAAAAGCGTTGGTCGCGTTTGGAGAAAAGTCTCGATGATCGTTACCGTGTGTTGATTTCGACGCCAATCTTTCGACTCGCAAAATACAGAGATATTTCTATCCCTTTCTTTCTTGGAATCTCTTAGTTACGAAGATCGCGCGAACATCGTTCAAAATTTAGTTCGTGAAATATACTCGACATGGAAGTAATCAAAATCGATGACGCGAGCGAACGCTTCGCAACGTTCCTACGTTAAATATCAACGTCGTTATTCTGCCAAATGATATTTCGAATCGTGTGGTTCTGCGTTGAGGTTTTACCTGGAGGCTTTGCAGCCTCGAATCAGACGTAATCAAACCGAATCGGTATTCGGTTGTGCGATCGGGACATCTTACCGGCAATCGGGTTTACGAGCCCTGTACAGACACGATTGACTACGCTGATCAAAGCACGTCTGCGTTTGATAGATGTCAGCCGCGCGGTGCGAGCGTAATTCAATTCGACAGAGTTGGACGTGAGCTGTTCAATGGACATAAACTGTGTGCAAACCTGTGATTAATGTTCTCTCTATTCTTATTGTTGTCACCTTGTCAACCTATAAATAATATCATTTTCATATTCAAGGGACCTATTCAACCGGGATGTGTCCCAGAGATTGGTCGCGTAACAATAGTCAATTGGATCGGTCGGTGTACACAGAACGTGTAAGAAGGTGGTACGGAAAGGTAGAGATACGTGGACGGCATAGGAAAAATGCGCAGGACCATGGTTACAGTGATAAATCACCGTCGATCTTACTCGGGAGATCCTTTCAAAGTTCTTGTTAGCGAAACGTCGCTCTTCTGTGATACCGTGCAAAGGGGTCGTAGAAACGGTTCCAAGAGGTTAGCTATGGCAAAGATTCTATCTCGACAACGAGATGCAGTTCTTCGTACGCAACAAAACATTACAAGATTCAGGTGACGCTACGGTAATCCTACTTGACTAACATGAGCCAAGTGACGTAGCAATGTTTCGCAGCTGGAAGAAAAATTGCAGGCAACACAACGCGCCGTTGGTTCTCGGTTTTCCTCGGAAAAAGACGCGACCGGTCGTCCATACGACCAAGCACTTTCGATAATTAAAGTGCCGTGTTAGTGCCATCCACTGGCGGCACCCCTCGACGGGGAAGGTTAAACGGCTGGCTCTAATACCTTGCCTCGATTGTCCTAACAACTTCACCTCTATTTATTCTCGCGAGTTTACCGAAGCCACGACCGAGTGGAAATGCATCGGTCTGGAAACCACGGAATTCGTTTGGAAATTCAACAGCGCGCAACCGATCAAGATTCAACTTTGCAAGAACGTTTCCCCTCGATATAATACTGTTACCGTAATTTTCAAGCCGGGAAATCGATAATAGACCGATTAAACTCTTTTTTCGTCGAACGATTAATCGACGAAAGTCAGTTTCTTTGTAAGCTGTTCTTTGATCTTGCGTTTAAAGTGGTTTCTTGCGTACTTTCAATGGCCTCGTATAACTTAATTAGACTCTGTTCTTTCTTTTAAGGTATTCTCGGAAAACAAACGTCCCACGCCGACGAATCTATCCTCAATAATATATGTCAACGATAAATGTCTTTCACAGTGGTTATCGATGGATATAGATTTCCATGCATTTTATACGCCTCCAGGTGTAAACGTTTACCGGCTAGGATCGTTTCTTATGTGACCTGGTGGATTTCGCTTAACGTATATGGGTAATGTTGGTAGGATCGAAAGCGTTAGAATCGAACTAGTAAATACACCTACGTATCTATTAATCGAGAATATGGAAATCTCGTAGTAAACGGTGTACGATCGCCATTTATTTGTTTCTTTGGCCATGGAATGGTGCAATGCCTCGAATAGTAGAAAATAGAACGAATGCGAGCCACTATTCGGTATAACGACATTTTGGAATGGGATAAAAAGTTTTCCAATGAAAACTAGTTGGAAGTTATTACTTGACAAAATTACCGCGTCTCGTTGCGGCGCTTGGGTGGTGTGGAATCGGGAGCGAGCATGTTTCACCGATGAGCAGCAACAGCGGCAACAGTTCCGTCGCTGCAGCCTCCAGGTGTGCCATTCTAACGCGCCTTTCGAAACTTAACTCGGAGAATTGTGTTATTCAAATTTCCTCCCCTTTCTGGTCGCGCCGCTATTTTTCAACGTGTTTCGCGATATCGTTTGATGCAGTGAAACTGTAGCAAGGCGGTACGAAAATCGCTTCCCCTTTTTCCTCTTTCGAATTGCGAAACCTGCTACGAAAACAAACGACTCTTTGCTTCGCATTATTCCGCCTGGCTATTTAAACCGCCGGTAATTGCTCGGGGTGAATGGAAAGAGAGGGATAGAAGGGTGGTCAGGAAGGAACGAGAAAGAGGGAGAAAGGAGGCAATTTAACGAAACGCTGGTTTTAAAGAGCGAACGCCAAGGGAAGGGGATGAAATACGGATAGAATCGAAAGAGAAAAAAATTAATTCATTAATAGAATGCGTTCGTCCATTATGCTGCCGATCGTACGAATGGTCGTGAACGTGGGCGTGTGGCCGAAGATCGGTGAAAGGAGAGAGAGAGAGAGAGAGAGAGAGAGAGAGCGTCGTGCCAGTCGCTGTTTACACGCACGCAGACTCCGAACGTTTCATTTTCTCAGGATTAAGTAACCACCGTGGTCGTTACCTACATGCGCGGTCCGCTATTAACGGTTTAATTAGCGTAAGTTTTCATTTGTAGGATTACAACGCAGCAAACTTTCGCTTGGTGGCGGAAGAGTGGAAAGGAAGGCTGGTTGGTGGGTGGTAAGAGCGGAGGAAAAAGAGAATCACTGGTTAAGGGGAGGAAAGAGCGAACGATCGTTTTTCACCGCAAACGTGGCTTATTATTGCATTTTCGCGGATTATGTCAAAGCCTCTAGTAATTTGCCGCTTACCCTTACCGTGGAAAATCGGAGGAACGTCGTTATTTAACTCGTCGTTCGAAGATTTTAAGCATCGGTTCGCAAATAGGCTAATCCTTGTAGAAAGATCAATTTATGCGCTTTCACAGTCGTTTATAATCAATTAGTCGTTTGTAATTAATCGTAGTTGGAAAGAGAAAATCCACGAAACGAAGGAAGACGCGTTGCTTTCGATCGAGGCAGATTTTGTAGCGACGACGGAGTGAAAAGTACAACTATCTCGACGATTTTCCGAGAGTAATGAGTCTCTTATTTTGTTACGTTGCCACTCGTTGCTTCGTCCTAGCTACGTAAAATTTGTTCGGGTAAGACTGTCACGTTCAGTAGGTCCAACAGACGTGCCCGTGACACCAAACTCGAGTGGATTGGTCCACGGGTCAGACACCGGAGAGAAACGAGGTGTAGCAAAAGGAAAGGGTGCCCTGTGTGCTCCCCACTCGAACTATTTATTCCGGCACAAATCGCATTACCAACTTCAACTGCAAAATTGACTTCGTCCAACTTTTACGACGCCTTCGCCTTTACGCCCCTTCGACGCCACCCGCACGGTCAGAACTTCAACTTGTACGAGGGTTTACCAAACTCAGTTTAAGAAGAAGAAGAAGAAGAACTGTTTCAACCGGAGAGAGACGCATCTTGCGGGTCTTTCTCCCTTCCGCTGTCGATATAAAATCGTACGATGCGAGAGCTTCTGCTAGAATGGCAGTTCGGAAGTTCGAACCGTCGGGAATAACGAACGGTATCGCCGTAAATTGTTCCACCTTTCTTTTCCTTTTCTTTTTCGATTAATCCTGTGCGAGAAATGTGACTGGCATACGTCTTTGAGGATACAACGACTCGATGCCCGTGCCGATGAAATTTATATGTCACAAAATTGTGAATTTATTTTACGTACGATGTTATAGTGATCCAAAGTTACTTAGTTAACTACTACTACTATACATAGAAATATATCAAAAGGACGTAGTAGGTAGTAGTTCAAATATCTATAAAACCTAATACATACAGATGCATTCTCTTTAAAAAGTTTTATTTTTACCTGTAGTTTTTGCTTCGGCAAGAACTTTGTACAAGAACTTCGAAGAAAATGAAGTTCACCATCTTACCTGCCACAAAACCCATTATGTAAAATGTTCTTTTGTGTGTAAAACGCTTAAATTTACAAAAGTTCTTTTGGTTGAAGAAATTTCGCTGAAATGTGATATATGGTATGAAATTATCTGCTTTAATTAACACTTTGAATAGAATGATTTAGACAACGATAATATGATACTCGAGTACCATATTTTTGAAATAGGTCTTTGATTGACATTTCTAGACAAGTTCTAGACAGGTTCTTCGATAATTAGACAGTTTCGACAGGACATGCGACGCAAAAATCGGTAAAAGTTAGTAACTTATTGTGTAATTCAAATTCACAACGGAAAACATTCGAATATTATTTATTCTCATAAAAAGATATATTACATCAAAGGACACGTGTACCAAACTCAAATGCAATTTATATTTCTGATGAATGTACATCAGGAATCAATTATATTTTTTCTACATCTCGCTGGATGAAAAATTTTTACCACAATTTGTGCAACGTAACGGCAAAGAATCTTTATTGGATATTTAAATCAGTGGAAGTGAATAGAAAGAGAGAGCGAAAGAGAAAACTACTATTCCTACTCTTATGAAATTCTGAGAGCGACTATACTTCTATGAATTCTTCGTACACATTAAACCTTTATTGACGTTCAACGATTCCACGATATTTATCGCAATATTCATCTCTACGCGCATTTCCTATCATAAAATTTTTCTACAACATCGGATAAAGGATTCTATCACTAGCTCGATCTTTACGATCGTAATATTTACGAAAGATTATTGTTTCCTTATTAAGTTCTCGTTCGGTATCGAAGAGTTGTTTTGGACGAACTAATTTGCATAAGTAGCTTGCAGTGTACTCATTACCCTGTGTGCGTATACCTATGTATTTGTCCTCATTCAGCGTTTCTTATTTCTTGTTAACTTCGTAGAGAGCGGGCCGTTTCACTTTTAACAAGGAAGTGCGTACTCTACAATGTTTAATGCATCATTCATGTCTCGTTAACTGCGAAATTGAGTAATACTTTCCTGAATTCTTAATACTACATTGTTAATATCAGTATATGCTATTCTTATATTTCGTAATTATTATTATAATGCATTATCTTAAAGTATTATAACATATTATACCATATTTCTTCTATAAATTAAGTGCAATTTTTCTATATCGCGAGAACAATTACTAGAAAATTACATCGACGATTGTGCTTATAATACCACTTGAACATGAAGTATAAATTATGATTCAGAAGTGAAGATCTCGAGTATAAAGTCATGTCCATTTGAATGATTGAAACAGGTTTATTTATAGATTAATCTAAAACAAGAATTCCTTCTGGAAATGTATCTTTATGGTACGAATATAACTGATACTCGTTGTACACTTTGCATTAGAATTGAAATTAACCACCCATTTGTCTTCTGGTTCTGCTTAATCGTGACTAGCCGGATGATTTATGATTTCCACTTCTCCTTAGCAAACACAGTTGTGCTGGCCAGATGTGGCGAAGGGTGTAAAGCGATTCAGAGTCGAAATCGAGAAGGGTTGGTGGAAAAAATTAGGTGCTGTCTGCCATGAAAAGCGTGGAGATTATGAGCGTATTGCGTGATTCGTACTTACGTACGTAACAGTTGGAAAACAGTTCTGACGTGCCAAGGTTTTCATTATCCGCGAAACGCAAGATCGACCAACCTTACATTGTCGTTTTTCTTTTTTTATGTAGTACTTCATGGATATCTATATTAAAGGTTTGTTGCAAGTAAAACGCAATGCTCGGATCGATGATAATAATACATATTATCTGCGATATAAAAATAGTTCGCAGCGTACCCAGTAATTTGGTGAAAATAACACTGTGCAAATACAAATTAAGCGATCCGCTCGCGACACTGATCGACGCAGTGATATTTAGATATACGATCTAAAAAAGTTTTGCGAAATATCCTTTCTACATTCGTTTTAAATGGGTTAATTCAACGAGAGTTAAAATATATGTTCGCGTCTTAAAATTAGATAAAGGCGATTCTCGTTTTTTACTTTCATCGTTTATTATTATTTTTCGTATTATTTCGTTTCGAGTATCCATATACTTAGTTAAATATACGTGTGATTTTAATCCCCCGATTTCAAGTATACCTGCGGTGTATTTACATTCGTTGACGTTGCTTTTGTAGGTTGAGCTGCTGATTAAGAAATTACAACCTAGAGCAGTGTTAAAGAAACGAAGGAACTTTTCTTAATCCTGTAGTTTGTGGGTTCGCAATCGATTTGCCGAATGCCAAGATGTATTCGAACACGAACGTTTTTAATAACCTTCGCCACGCTCGCAAATTTACATGAAAATAGTTGAAGCTCTATTTCAGGTGAGCGTGTACCGCTTCCAAATAGCTGATCCAGTTTCGAATCACGCAGTAGCTAATGCGTTCATGACCACATTCGGTGAGCATTCGTTATTGACGTTCCGACGCGCACACTGCCGACGGTTCTGATAGCTCGTGTTTGTATTCATCGGGAAATACAGAAAAGCCACGAAAGTAAAGTGCATCGTAGAATCACTATTTTCACGGTAATTAAATCGATTTAGCAAAAACGTGGATTTCCAAAGATCAGCTTATCGATGTGCAAATTTATTGTCGGATTTGATACGCTTTACTTTTACTTTTATAACAACTTTACGCAAAACGCTCTGAGATGCTTTCTGTCCGAGTTAACAAGGTTAAACGTCGACTGATTGACTAACAAACTGAGATGTATTCTGGTCGAGAAGTCGAGAGCTGTAATTTAGACGATAGCAAGTAAGAATATGGTCTGTGACGACGATATTTATAAGAAAATATCGATGAGTACTGGCCGTTCTCCACCAACGGTTACTCGAGTGTGGAGTAAGGATAAACCCGGTTTTTCCGTGTTTTATCGCAATGAGCGACAACCTTAAGAAACTTCCCGACTTTCAAAATGTTTGTAACAATCGACTGTAAAAAATGCTAAATTTTATGGCGGTTAGGATTATTATAGGCCTGAATTGATATGTCTTGACAGCTGGTGGCCATCTTGACCGAGAGATGAATTATGATTTATGATAACGTTACGAGCGTAACAGTTGTTATTATTTGTTATTACTGATTTTGTTTGTCATCTGACCTTGAGATAGCCTTTTCTTTATACCGATTGCATTTATTTTAAGAGTAACGAAAATATTTTATCGGCCGGTCAAATTGACCGCCCGCGATAGGCAAGGCAGAATACAATTTCTTCTTAAAAAAGGAAAAAGCAAACTAAAAGTAAATACCGAAAAATATGTTGTATGCGTGTTTTAGGAAAAGTCAGAGATTATGAAGCGATATGGTAACGTTTAAATATGGTTAAATTTGTGTAAAAGTTTGAAAGCGGTCAATTTGAGCAGCATTGGTAGGTTTAGTGTTAAGCAACTTTCGATCGGCTGAACCAACATAGCGTCTTGAACGTATGATTTAACGTTACGCTTGTTATATTTGTTAGTATTAAAAATCTCTTAACCGCAAGATCGACTTCTTGATTTTGTAGTATAGCAAGTACCTATGCAGAGAGCAACGACCTTGCGCCTACTAATAAGACTGCATATGTAATACCCCTTATTCACTTTCTATTATCTAGTAATATATCCAGATAGTTGATATCGTAAGTCGCGTTAAACAGTCTCGTAATATTCAGTTCAAGGTTAACCACGCCATCAAGCCGTATGAACAGGGAAAGTAACTGGTTTCGATGGTAGTAATGCCACTGTCAAGAATATGTCTGCGCTGCTCTGTGAGGCAGTGTACTTTGGATCGCGAAACCGATCGAAGCGACGAACATTCTAGTCTACGAGTTTCCGAGTGGAGCATATGTTGTTCATATGTCACGACGAAGGCTTCAGTTTCTTGTG
Source organism: Bombus huntii (assembly GCF_024542735.1). NCBI lineage: Eukaryota > Metazoa > Arthropoda > Insecta > Hymenoptera > Apidae > Bombus > Bombus huntii. The sequence continues at coordinate 518,927 of NC_066247.1, forward strand.
TAATTCGCGATGGTTCGATCGTTCAGTTTTATCTTGATTCTTGGGTTCTTGTATCGTGCAACAGGCGAAGGACTAGAAGTTGCTTTTCAATGGAAATATTTGGATTGGACCTGGCCGAATGTTCATTTGACGGGAAGAAATCAGACGCTGGGTAACGCGTTTACCCAGGATGTGGACATCGATAGATATGGTCGTGTGTTCGTAACAAGTCCTCAGTGGTTGGATGGTGTACCGATTAGCTTGTCGTTGGTAACGACTGCCTCTGGTTTCGGTGGTCCTTTACTGATCCCGTATCCCGATTGGACCTGGCACACGCCATACAGTTGTGACAGCATAATATCTGTGTATAGGTTGGCGGTAAATATCACGATAAGTGTAATTGCTGCAAAGGTTTTCAGGTTTACCAGTGAAATGGCATTTTAATAAATTCAGACGAAAATTCTTCGAATGAACAACTCTTGGTAGAAGCCTTCACTTCTCTCAAGATTGTCCGTTGAGTTATTGTATACGCTAAAATAATTCAAACAGCTCTTGTTACGATAAATTTATTAATACCTTTATTTAAATTTCGTAGAGATATGGGGTGGCATATAAAGATTTCTAAGCAGCTAAATTTAGTAACGTCTACGTTTAACAATTATATGGAAAATCACAAAATAGATGCATAGAAATTTTTCCACTAAGTGATACGAGGTAGAATTTTCTTTTGACGATATTACTGATTACAAGTTTGGTAGAGCGTTAAAAATTTGGCAATTCGCGAGGATAATAGAAGAATTTGCACGAATTACCTATAAATGAACGCGTTTAAAATATTCTACGATTAAAAGTTATACACGACGTTTAACATTCTTCTATAAATATTTCATAATCGGATGATAAATGCAATAAAACGTTTATTTCACGTGTATAACGGAGATGTGTCTTTTCCTACGTAATCTTTCAAATCAAAAAAGATCGTAAAAGAGATCGAAAGATCGTACACACGCATAAATATTAAATAAAAATATGTAGGTATATCATTATGTTAATGCAGACGTGAAAATAGTAAACGTGTAGGAAATTTACACGTTGGAATATTCGACTACGGGAATTACTTCTTTTTTATTTTATAATTTTATTAATACGATTTTAAGATATGCTTACCATTAGAGTTAATCGCAACTCAACGCGTTAAAAGTCGTGGACTTTTATTAAAGGTATTATATTAAAGGTAGCAACGAAATCACTGTACAGATAGACGAATGCAATCGTTTGTGGGTTGTGGATACTGGACGCATCGGAGGAAATGCTGTTTGTCCTTCGAAAATATTGATCTTCGATCTTGCGAACGATCAGTTGGTCCATAAATACGTGGTTCCGGGTGATCAAGTGCTGTACGGGAAGGCAGCATTAGTTACGCCAATCGTCGATGTCGGAAAAACATGTTTCGATACTTATCTGTACGTGGCGGATGTGGATCAAAATGGCCTACTGATTTATGACTTATATCACGATTATTCATGGCGAGTAAACAACACGCGTGGCAATGCTTTTGGCCCGGATGACGATGCCATGAACATTACGATCGCTGGAGAATCGTTCGATTTAACGGATGGTACTCTCGGAATGTCATTGTCGCCAATTGGATTTTTCGACAAAAGGTATCGATTTTATTATTCGTGTTCTAGAACAAGTTTTACAAACATTTAAAGTAATCTCGGAAAATGAATCCTATTAAAACACTATGCAATATATTCTATTCCTTAACTCAACGTGAGTTGATCGAAGAACGAGGAAAGTAGGAATATACAGATAAATGGAAGTCGATGAAAAATTGTCAAAAATTATGTCCGATGCTTGTTTTATATTCAACAGAAATTCGTCACACGTTATACAATTTCCAGGTATCTTTACTTCAATTCGTTGGCCAGCTATCGACAAAAGTTTACGAATACCTACTCTTTAAAGGAAAGTAAATACAGCGAACCAATAGTGTTCGAATCGAACTATAAGCGAGCAAGCCAAGCGGGTGTTCAAGCAACGTCGCGAAGAGGCGTAATATTTTTCCAATTAGTCCAATTAACGGCAGTCGCTTGCTGGAACATTGAGAAACCATTTACACCGGAAAACGTCGTGGTAATTGCTCAAGATGAGGAGACGCTGCAGTACGTGAGTGGCATTAAAGTAATTAGAAACAGACGGGGCGAAGAAGAGTTGTGGTTCAACACAAACAGGTTACAAAAGACGATAAACATGACCCTGAAACCTACTGAAACGAATTTCCGTATAATCAGAGGGAAAGTCGATGATATTATCAGAGGGACGAATTGCGAGCCTTCTGGCATAAAACACAGATTTCCGGATACCAACTTCTGGCACCGGATATGAATCGAATAAATTGCATTATCCCAATCAAATTCAATTCACCAGATCCTACCTACGTATCCTTTCGTATGATCGCAAAATCATACGAGCGATAAATTGTACTTCTCATCTGTAATGTAACTTAATCACAAATAGGGAACATATAAGTAAAATTTTTATTCGAACAAGACAATTTATTTCTCTCACGTGTATACATTATGTGACAGTGATATATTTATATATTCTCTTATACAATTATCGACCAATTTTTTATATAAAATATACTTTCAGAATCTGACAACTGTCAATTGTTTTGCATAACCGAGACAGCTGCTTTTGTTAACTTTTCGATAATGATCACTTTTTTTTCGTCAAAGATCAGGAATGTCTAGACACCGGGAATTATTCAACTAGCTCGAAGAGAGAGTAAGCGACGAGTGTAGGAGAGGGATTCTGCGAATGACAGTTAGTGTGTAGCAATTTAGTTAACCGTTTCATCGCTGCCTTTTGAGATGTAACGAGGCCTGTCCATGACAGAGCGTCACTAGAAAGCTGAATGTTTCGATAGTATAGTCAGCTGGTCGCGGCACGAGCGCAACGCGACGGAGACAGAGAGGTGTGCGGTGAGTGATACGGCCGCAAGTTTTTCTGGACAAGAAAATCGATACGATGCCTTTTTCTCGGCGGCGCGGCGAATTCAGGAAGTTTTATCAGCCTTTTGGGTATCACAAGCCCGAAGCAGGAGACGGAGGCGCAAAAGGCGGAGGGAGGAGGAGATTGGTTGAGATAAATGCGCATTCACGAGGAATTGTTCGCGTTACTGCCGCGGCACCCTTGGGATACCAATAGGGCGCGCAATGCCGGGAAATTCGTGTCACCTACTTCTCTTTCTACGGCGCAGTTCGGCGTGTGACTAATGGCGGCATATTCATGGCACAGCTTCGCCTCTCTAGCTCCCCTCAACACTACCCGATCCCACACCCCTTGCGAAGCTCTGGCAGTTAACCTCAGACAACCCCTTCGTCGCGATAATATATGGCTGCCCTTAAATTTTCGTTCCCCTTCGATTCCTCCCTTTCCGACCCCGGCATCGGCCTACTCCGACACGTATGCTGGAAAACCTGCACCTTCGCTCGCTTTGCCGTTGATAACCGATCTAGCTCGACCCCGAGGCCGTTCCAGAAAGAACGTTCGCGTCGAAAACGTTTGCGAAACTCCTTTTTTATCTTTCCTCGATTTCGTTAATAAATGACGCTGCAAAACGCCTGACTTACGACAACCTTCGTAAAAACACAATACGCCTCCCGATCTCTTCGTAACGTCCCTTTTACGTATTTTCATAAAGTAGAGGAAATCTATATCGTGGCTCGATAAGTTCATCGCGATATCGAGGTATTATAAAATATCGAGACTCGAGCTAAAAAGAGAGGTATAACGTTGGCATCGAACGATCCATGCAAGAGCACGTTTTCACGATCAAACTCGTTATCTTAAGGGTAAGACGTGGAATTACTTAAGAGGCGATAGGCGTTTGACGGTAAAGTCTGGCCGCGAACGCGTCTACGGTGCACGGAGAAAAGGACTCAAATCGTTTTACGAGGGTAGTTTTAAAACAAGTTTACGAGAGTACCGCGGAATTTCGAAATAAATTTACATCAGTTTTACTACCCCTAATATACATAACTACCAGTGTTTGGCACTGATACTCACGCGTACACTCCAATCACTGTTAGTGTGACCACGACTACCGGTCGCTAGACAGTCTGGAATCGAGTTTCTAGGAAAGAAAAGGATGCCACGCTTTAGAATCTCTTTACGACCAATACGGTGAACTCGTGTACCGTTTATTTCACGGAAAAAAGAAACGAAGAAACGATCGCGAAAAGCGCGAAAAGAATTTATTCGCACGTAATGCCGGGGAAGTGCTAACCGGTAAACGATCGCATGTTGTTGCATAAAAATTTCATCGCAAGCAATTAGAGAATTCACCGAGGTATGGTCCACTTTCTTGCAAAGGAATGTTTTCAAATTAAATGAAAAAGAACACGCAAGAGGTGCATAGCCAGGCGCTAAACGTATCGCACGTCGGGAATGAAATTTTAAACTTTAATCGCGAAATTAACCGCGTATTTCATAGTCACAGCTTTTCCGTCGGCCACGGTAAATTACTTTGTTTTTCTCTGAATTCTCCGCTGCTTCTTGCGTTTCGAACGAACAAGCCACACATATCGCACCGAAGAAAAGTCAAGCTGAGAAGCGGTGGGGCCATTCACGCCCGAGCACAGGCACGAAGCACGGGCACTCGCGTTCTTTCACGCAGCCGTTGAGCGAACGAACATACGAACGAACGAACTCGCGTGGTATCCGCTTGTAATTCGAAGGAACGTTGGGTTTCTGCGGCGACGGAACGTCGGGAGAATTTCGGGCATCTCTGGTGTCTTTATTAAGGGAGCTCATCTATAATTCACCGAGCGGCCTAGACGGCTTGACAGTGCTGGACTCACCGTTCGCATAAACACACGGCATCCTGTGCAGAAGCCCATGCATGCCAGTGTGTGGCACGCATTGCGGTTGTCAGCTCTAGTCAACGTGTAATTTACTATCCTGTCTCCGTTCGATGCAGATGCGCCCGTTGCTCGGAACCTGGACCACCAAATACTGTCTACTAGGCTGGACGTTGCGTCGGCGCTAACGGCTACGAGGACGCGAACATTGCTTCTGCACTGCTGTTGCCGTATTGCCGTTGTTACCGTCGCTAGTTACGATCCAAGTGGACGATACGGCTAGCCCAGGCACCACTGACCACTCAGAACCAGGTCACCGCAAGATCCCCATAAACCAACTGCTACATCCTGCTCACTATTTCGTCATTAACTCAAACCGAAGTTTGCTCCTCCGACTATCGTCGCAGTTGCTACCCGATTGCAAACAATTTCAACGTCGGTATCGTTACATCTTCATTTACCCTCCAGTCCTCTTTATAGTTTTCATACGAGCAACGATGTAACGAGATCGTAAATTAAATTATCGATCCTCTTAAGGTTTAAGTCCGTATAGAACTATAAAAATTACATTTTTAATTACAATTTTTAATAAAAAATATATTATATGATATATATATAGTTAGTTATTTCTGTATTAAATATTTTTTTCGGTCAATTTTTCCAGGGATTTTCAGTCCTTACGTACCCCAATTATTATGCCAGTTCCTTTGCCTCAGCATCCGAAGCATGATTACTTCGACTATTAACTGATTTTATGGCCTTGCCACATCATGCTTGGTGTAGTAGATACGCGAAGATAGTATTATGGAGGCAATGGACTAGAAAGTAAAACCGATAAAGTCTACTGACCGGAATGTTCGACGTAACATACCGTGTTAGGGAAAGTCGTCGTATTACGTAATTATACTAAGTAAGAATGTTTAGTTCTCTTATTCAACGGCGATCACAAAAGAGGAAATATACGCTATAATAAGAGTACCTTTTATAATATAAAATATATTAAACGAGGTTATCAATGTTTCTTGCTTACGTTTAAATATATCGAGTGAAAGTTCGAAATAGATATTTATATAAAATTGTGCGCTAATAAGACCTAATAGTTTAGCAATTTAGTTCGGTAAATGAAAAGATGTTTAAAATACTCGTGACTTCGAGTTCATAAAAAGCAACAGTTCGAGTAAACGTTTAACGTATACGAAACAGATTCACCTTAAACCTTTGCAATTTCCCGATTTATCGCTGCAAAGTGAAAATATACGTAAATCGCGAGAGACAATGCTAACCGTTCCTTGAGCGCGACATAGAGACATCTCTGGGCACTGGGCACGCTCTCGGCTTATATGCCAGTGCTTCGCGTTGTTTGCCTATCTACCTTCCTATCCATCTGTTTCACCCTTACCACCTCGTTTCATCTGTTTTTCTCTTTTCTTCCACGAGTAGTATGCAGCGTTCGGTTGAAATGTCGTTTGCTTTGCAAACTGGTCCCTTACATTCGTAACCGTTCGTTATCGTTAGTTCCGCTTGGCGAGGCGCGTTCACAGCGTAAACACGTACGTAGGTATATAAGCGTACTCTCTCTTTTGAGAGAAAGAGAGGGAGAGCGAGAGCGAGAGCGAGAGAGAGAGAGAGAGAGAAAAGCTGACAGGGAGTACGAACGAGGTTTGAGAGCGCATTTCGGAGGAAGGTGTGGTCGTTTCGACTTCTCCCATTCGTTACCTTTGCTGCGAGCGCACCGGCGTGCAAGCGCGCCGAGTCATGTTTACGAGCGCAAATAACGGTGCAGCCGCAACTTTTTGTTGCCGTTTCCTTTCCACCTTTTTTCCACAACGTTCCCCGCCACACACACGTACAGTACCGATGATATCACGGTTTGGTAATCGTAAGTACATGTATATCTATCTTGAAACGTTGGCGCGTTAACGCGGGCGTGCATATAGACAACTTGTTCATTTACGCACTGTCGTTACATAATGCCCATTGACGTTTTAACTTTTGTTTGCGTAGATCGAGTGAGATTTACTTGAGTTTATTTTGACATATGATTTTGGGAGCATCGGCTTCCTTGTTTCGTTTAAACAGTAAGTTCGTGGAATATGTAATGTGTGTTGTAGTTACCTGAAAGAAAACACGTTAATTGAAATGGTTAACAAATAACGTACATGCACTTTACATAACATCTCCTATTACTACGTACGACTTATTACGATAATGTAACAGGTTCCTGGCTATTCGTTGCAACATCGGTACGAACTATTCGTATCTCGTGCTTCATAAATGTCGTTGCAGACTGTAACGAAAGTTTTTGTATAGTTTAACTTGTATAACGAGTATCTACGATTTTTTAAGTTCTTAAAAGGAGTAAAATTCTTATTATCGTAACACGTAACAAAACCAGAATTTATCGAAGGTACATTTTCCACGTTATCGTTTACTTTCCATGAAAATATATAAACTTTACAAGTTAAATTCTTACGTTCGAGTTACTTTATCGCTTGTCGATCGATTTAAACGATACAGCTCTACTTTCGATAATTCATTCAGTCAGCAAATTCACCGTTTCTTTCCGGATATCGACGAAGCTTACAACAAAGAATTCGAATTAATATCTGAATGTACAAACAGGATTAGGAAAAGATTTGTAATAAAACTGGGCTGAGGTGAATCCTTAAGCTAGGGTGGGGTGTTTGGCAATTTTCGTATATCGATATATCGTGAAAGGAACGATTGGTGGTGGATAGACGTAATGAATAGCTCGGATGGAAATATATCAGGTCAGATGCAGGTTCCAGTGGAAGATAGTCGTTGGATGCAGCAGCAATGGCGGCGTGGGGTAGGTATGGGTGCAATCAGCGCGATGATAACCAGTATTACCGCGTCAGCCCAACCCATCTCGCAGATCTTGGTGGCGTAATTCCCCGGGGTTCTATTTGTGACGAGGGCAAACGGCTAGTATGACACGTATACTAGGGATGATGTATTCCGCGTTATTTATTTCGAACAACACCGATCGGTACGCCAACAAAATAGAAATCAGACCGTGATCCCTGAATATTCACACGCCTTTGGTTTTTGAGTTGGGTGCTGCGACCATCAATCGTGGAAACGATGTGGTGTGATTAATTTTGCTGAACCTCACGGTTGGTGAAATGCGCCGCGTCGCTCAATTCCTGTCGATCACAGAATACGTCCCTTGTCAATCGCTACTTCATTGAATATGTTTAATAGCCGACAGTCATTGCCAATTGATTATGCGGTTCAATTTGACGAATTTGTCTCTGAAATCTTTGTTACTGGTATTCGCCAAATCTATGAATATTAATGTTGTAGAGAAATAGCGCTTAATTAACTCAGTTATACCGTATATCGTGAATTATTTATGTCATCTTTCCATAAATTTATAATACTAATCTCGAAATTTTAATCCGGTCAAAACGGTATAGCAGTGTTTAAAGTGGCACACGGTCATTCGATCGAATCGGCCTTTCTAAATGGCGTGTTTGATATTTCAAAACTGTCATTAGTTATATTTATTGATATACTACGTTTAGGGATACTTACGAATTGGCAAATTATTAAGATCTTTACAACGAGAACCCATATAAATTCGATTTTATAATAGAACAATCACGCCAATTATTTGTTATTGAGTTAAATACCATTTCGTCGGTTGAGAGACCGATCTTTTTTATGATTTAATCGGCTGAGAATCATCTTCGTATCGGCTTTGAAAGGAAGAATCTTTCTGCTACGAGCGCGTATAAAGTTCCTATCGCACTGTATATTTCATTCGCTTTCACGAAACTTCCGAAAAATATCATTCCCTTCTGGAAGACAGACCTTCAGGTGACCATTTCCTTTGCGACGATAGCGTCGCGTTAAATTTGAAGTACGATATATGTAGAACGAGGAACAAGTAACCGTAGAAAAACGCAACAGTTACGAACTTCTCGAGTGAACGGTTTCAGGTTGCGTACAGTTCGTAACGTCGTAAAGTTTGTCTTTCTCTCACCCGGTTCCATGATCTTTCAATCTTCGTTCACCAGTTTGTCCCTTCTCTCGCTTTGAACATAATATTTCCGCTTATTCGTTTCTACGCATTCGCAGAGTTGGCTGGTGTATACGTAAGTCCATTTTCCTCGTTTCTCTCTCTCTTTCTCTCTCCTTCTCTCTCTGTCTGTCTGTCTTTCTCTCTCTCTCTCTCTCTCTCTCAAGTAATACGAGCCCCTCTCTCTACCATACTCGCAGCATGCATCCTATTTATTTCCGTGCGAATACCAAGAGACAGAAATAATGATTTTAATAATACTGGAAACGTGGCGTGAGCGTGAGGATTTTCCTCGATTACATCAGAACCATTGTTTCAAAAAGGAACCCGTTCAACATATGAGAACCATTAAATAAAATTTCGCCGCGTCTGCCTGTGCACGCCAGAATAAAAAGCGTTTCGTCCATCGGGACGATCCATTTCCATTTCAACCTTCCAATACTAAATGCATTTTATTCTCCATTGGAATTTCAGTGATTTGTTTCACCCAAAAGTATTCGAGCAGCATATTTAATTATTCGCTCGAACTGCTTGTAATACCATTTTCAATGTGTTTCTCATTTTTTTACATCGATAATATTCATTTCCCATGGCAGGTAAATTGTTGATCCGTTAGTAATTCGATCTTTATTAAAATACCGACCGGTATCATTGAAATGAAAAAATGTATTCCGTCTACGAATTTCATCGTTCCATCGAACTATTTCCGATACGTCTTTTTTTCCTTTTTTTCGGTGTGTACCGATATCACTGAAACATTTTATATATTTTATCGTCGTTGTTTGCGTGTTTAACAATTATTCCCTTTTATATAAATAGATTCCTTGAACCGTTTTCTCTGCTATTTGTCGTATGGTTACTTTTGATGAAAGTTTAGGGAATTGTATAGCTTCTCGTAAACTGAAGGCTTTTAGGGTTAAGCAAACTTCGCGTTTTCCACTTACCGTGGCAGGGCATATGGCGAAATTCCCACGAGTTACTCTTTTACGTCACATGCCTCGTTTCTTTCTTGCCATTTCTCTAGTTGCTTATTTAACGGAATAATACTTTTCCACGTCGCACGTTTTTCACCAGTCCATGATACCTACCACAATCGCCACTCGTCGTAAACACGAACATTTTTTCATTAAAAATTCAATTCGATGCCTTGCGTCTAATGGAAATCTTGTAATTACCTTAATCGCGACACGTCGAGTGTCCAGCCGTTTCTTTCCCATGTCCGGATCCCTTCGTCTTGAAGAGTCTCTTTTAAAACCAGTTAGATCGGCAGTTTTTATTAATCGTGAGAGGAAGAAAGAGACAGAGAGGATAGAGAGAGAGAGAGAGAGAGAGAGAGAGGGAGAGAGAGAGAGTTGCATCTATGAAAACTTGCAACGGTGCTGCCCTGTTTCCGGATACGGAGATGATGTCTCGGACCGAAGGGTATAAGAGCAACGAGAGGGTGGGGGAGTTGGGTTTGAGGTGGGAGAGGAAGTTGCTGGACCATGTCGACTGCTTCCCAAGCCAGCCGAAGTGGACCTATCGACTCGAAACGAGTGTGCTCGACGTTAAAATCCCGGTCGCTGCTCCCGTTTCTCAGCCTCTCCCCCTCTACTACTCTGCCTCTTTCCACCGTCATCGTTCTCTTGCTTTTCATCCCCCGTCCGTAGCCGACCACCACCCTTTGCTACCCCTCTATCTGTCTTTCTCTCTAGTCCGTTCATTCGTCCGTGCGTTTGTATTGAACGTAAACGATGCAATGGGTAGACACGGTCCAGCAAATCCGAAATCCCCTTTTCCTCGATATAAAGCTTTACCCCTTTTTTCGACTTCGTCCTTCCGTTGAGCGCGACTTCGCGCCAATACTTTCTGCGAGCAAACCAGGCGGCACAAGTATCGAGTCACCGGTGAAATCGACTTGCTGTATTTCAAGGATCCGATGAACACTCGGAAATCGAACGTTCCAACTTAACTAAACGTCGATATTGTTACATAATAATGTTTCGATCGTTCGATGGCTATTACGATTGCGTATCGGCTATTATCAATTATCAGTTTCGTTTGATAATTATCTCGTGTTCTATGTGATTAATGGTGTGATTGAAAAAAAAAAAAAAAAGAAGAAGAAAAAAAGGAACACGAGAAATTGTTTCGCCGATCATTTTGAATTTACGGCTATAAAAGTGTAATGTTTCACAGCTCTCATCGGTGAAAACGTTATTTTCAAGACAGCCAGATCGATGATCACGCCAAAAATGGAATAAACCATGAAATAAAGTCATCGTTGAAAGACTATGGTTCATTTCATTCTGTTTCGTCGAGCTACTGTCGAAGACTTTTATGCAATTCGAGAACGTTCGTCTCAAGTTTTTATGAAACGTATGCTCCCCGGTGCAACATCGGTAAATTGCTAACAACCGTCATTGCGCGTCATGCGAAGTACTCGTGATTAATTAACGAAAACTTTTCATTACCGAACTGAAGTACTGAAACCAAGAAAAACGAGAAAAAAGACTATAACCGTTTTTAATCATTTGTATTGCGTTAAAAGATTCGAGATATAATGACACGTATATTTATATTTATAATGACTTTAGATAATGGTTTCGACAAGATAGTCGATAGGGATGGTGTAATTCCGCACGGAAGTGACAATATTATTCTGTTTCAGGGTGTGACGGGCGACCGGCTGGCCGGGGGCGCCGCACACCTCCTCCATCTCTTCTTCTTCTTGCCACGACCACAACACACAATGTAACAACAACTACCACTACTAGAGTCGTCCGCGTGAACCACGTTCTCAATGTACTCGATGTGGTACGTCACCATACCCCTACTCGGTGTCTCTGAAAATATGTCATCCTTATTAAGTTTTAACGTGTTTCACTTTTACGTTGTCGTTGCCTCACAGTTAGTGTTCCTCAATGTTTTAATCAGAAATTCGTGTCATGAGCCCGCAAAAGATAATAGTATCCATCACTGTTGATGAACGCACGTGTGGCGAAGAAAGTGCGCTGCGAACATCGAGCTCGAACGCTAAATTAAATATCAAGCTCGGTAAAACGTTGTTGCGCGGTTTTTTTTATTTCTCCGAGAAGGTTTCGTAGCTCGGTCATAATTACCGTATTCTTCCATTACCTGGCACCTACCTACATATCTGGTACAAAAGCAAATTTTCGTTGCGGTATATTCATTCCCCTTAATTAAACTGTGTCGTTGAATTTCAGTTTTCATGCGAATTGCACTTTAATTAAATCTGTTCATCGAACAATTTTACAGTTCAACTATTTTTTTAAAAGAATCACTTTTGGTCATAGTGCATATGTTATCCTCGTTGGTTTCTTTCTTTTTTTCTTTTTTAATATTTGACAAACGATTTATCATTTCCCGTTTCGCGATATGATTTGCGAGATAAATTTACACGTGGAGGCAGTGGCACTCTTCGCGCACACGTACGTATTTACACATCCATCAACATTATGTATACATTCTATATTCTATATATATATATGTGTGTGTGTGTGTGTGTGTGTGCGCGCGTGTGTGTGCGTGTGCGTGCGTGCGCGCACATATACATACACATATACACATATGTATACGTACATATTCGCTGAGTTCCGTTACAATGTGACTTGTGGTTGGTTTAGTTTCGTTGGTTTATCGGTGTTCGATGTTGGCTGCTATTGTTGGTTGTTAGGTGTTTAGTGGTCACTCTGTGTTGGTGCTCACCCTATCGGCTCCTTCCTTGTACCCGCAACCCTGACAACCTGCACTCCCTTCCTCCGACAACTCGAATCCCAAACTTGATGTTAGAAGTTACAATGTCAAGCTTGTCTCCTGCCACGAGCAATCTTATTGGACGACGGAAAGATCCGCAACACTATTAACGTATATATCAAACTGACGGTAAGGTTTTTATTCGATAGTCTGTTCTTATTCCAGACAGCATGCTGTTTTTACGTATGACAGAAAAGAGAAGTAAGCAAGTGTCGCATGATGAATATCACTGATTAATTAAGAAAAATGATGAAATATATTATATGTCGATGTTCACTAACAGCTGTATATCTAGGATCGATGACGCGTTGAAATACGAATTCTTGCCGAAAATTGCAAATTGCAAGTTGCAATTTAGCGGCACTTGATGTTAAATGACTTTGTAATGAGTTTGAAGTATGTAAAGCGTTTTCAACGCGATCTTCCTCCCTTGTGAAGAAGTTCGTTATCGATCAAATATATTATTATATATTAAATATATTTTTGTACAATTTTCTTCTTATTCCAAGTCGTATCGTTTAGCTGAGGAAAAGATTTGCTTCATTCAATGAGCTAGCGTTTATTGTATAACGTTAGGAATTTGTGAAAACTGCCGCATACGAATCTGTAGAAAATTGATAGCAACGGACGGAAAGGCACGTTTCGCTTCGTTGTGGAATTTAAATATTTTTGAAGAATGGATACGAAACCCAATAATTTTTATGCAGCGCGCGTAAAGGTCTCCCTTACGGAATACCATTTCTAAACCAGGAGTAGATGTGCGTTACTAGAAAACGGCCGACATTTGATTAGAGAATGGTTCCTCTTTTACTCGTTTCATAGGTGTACCATTAGTTTGCATCCCATCTAATCAGACTCGAATTCGTTTCGATAATTTTTAGGGGACACGTAATGCAACGGAAATATCTTTTAATTGCGAAACGGTGAGAAACATTCTTACTATTCGAAGCGACGTTAATTATCGAGTGAAATCAATGACTCGATGTATGTACATGCGTGAACGGGCGCAATTTATTCCTGGTTATTTACGCGATAAATATTGATACTAGAATTTTTTTAATCGACCTCGCTAATTAAGTTTCAGAGGGTGCGATAGCTTGTTATCACGGTTTTAATGGGTTTGGAAAACGATCGCTGTTTACGATCCGGTAAAGAGGGAATCTGTGGTCGAAGTGCTTGAATTCTTAATAAGAACCGACCGGAAAAACGAAAAATGCTGCCGTTTACTATGCTATGGGTAAAACAATTACACGAGTAGATAATAAAGAAGTACTTTTAATTGAAAGAACTTTTTGCGGTATTTCGTATTATTAAAATTTACATATTTGTACGTTATGCCGATGCAAAAATAATTGTACGCACGACCGATAATCGAGGCAAAGAAATTGGAATAATCGAAATCGATAATCAATAGCGAAATAATGAAACCAAAAGTTATTCCGAAATTATATTCGTATTGGCAATGAAAATGGTAAGAACGATTATAATATTTATATCGGTATAAATACTATGTGGAATTCTTTAATGGAAACCATATCCGACATATGCGTCCTGCCCTATATCACTTACGTGCATTTAAGTCTAATCGTGTAAGACCATAGTCTGGATCTGCGTTCCAATTCCATTTGAAACGACGAGTGACATTTTATTCTATTGAATTGCGTCGGGATGTGGAAACGGTAGAGAGAAAAAGAGGACGTCATGCTGCTCAAGACCGTTCTGACTACGATGTATGTGAGAAAGAAAGTATAGACCGAAGGAACATTTATTTGCTGGCAGGAATCCTCCGCAGTTTTTCAGCCAGACCGTGTGGAGTTTTGCAAAAGGCAATTCGATTTCAAGCACATTCGGACAATATTAAAAGGTAATTGGATTTCGACCTGGCTAGTTGTTGCCAGCGTGCACGCCTCGATCCCGGTGTAGCAATGGGAATGGAGAAGAGGGACGGTAAATGCCGTAAGGGGTGTCGAATCGGTAGAAAGAGGAAGATAACAAAAGTAGGGAGCTTGTACGCGTGTTCGCAAACCAGAATAATGGATAGTCGTTAAATTTAATTGGCACATAATTATCGGGAGTCCTGGCACCAAGCAGATCGTTGCACGCCACATATCGTTGTGATCCCCTTGCCTTCGCTTCGATATCGAGGAAACTCGATTACGCTCGAACGTTATGTGTTGTCCATCTATATTTTGCGTGGCAGAAAATTCCCTGAATCACGGTTTTTTGAAATTAAGTCTAACAACGATAGATTCGGATAACTTTACCCCGTCGATCGAAGATTAATTTTTAATCTTTTACAATTCTACGACTATTTGTAATTTAGCGAAGGCAAAGTCGAATTAACGACCGATCGTTAGAATATCGAAGATCGCTCGATATTCCGGTTGTAGCAAAGTAAATTCACCAACGGGGTAACGCTTGATCTCGCTTTCGCGTAAACGTCTTGCGAGAAAACGTCGGGGTTCCGTTGGCGAGAAAGAATCTGAATAATACAACGATCACGTGAAGCAACAAGACCGAGGGAAAAGGCATCAAGGGAGACGAAGTTGGGACGAAAGGAGGATCGTGGAAACGTGGATAAAAATCTATGAATGTCTCGAGTCTCGAGGGAAGTTCTCCATAAGCGTAAAAATACCTAGTACGAAACTCGAGAAGGAGGACGGAGAAGACGCACGATCTTAAAACGCTTAAATACGCTTAAATCGGTTGGTGAATTAATTTACTAATCACTTAGGGTAGTCGCGTTTAGATAGGGTTATCGACGATACCGGATAAGCGTTTGTAGTGGGCACGAGCTACAGAGCTTCTCCGTTCGTACCTATCGTATCGTATCGTATGTAACTAGGATATCGGCGCGTACCAATAAATAAGCCGACCGATACCATCTTTCATTTCGATAATTATTATTTGGTACAGTGTTAATTAATTAAACAGGGAGAAGCAGGATGGTCGGGTAACCGCTGCCGGTAGTATGTAGCACTCGGAATAGAGTGCTCGAATAGACAGGGTACGCGTACTGTACACGAGCATGATCGCACCAGGTGATAACTCCTCGGGCTCTCCGGCTAATTACCGGATGAAAGAGCTATCTGGCGACTGTCGTCAAAGCCCTGGTGAAACCTAGTAAATGCACCTGCCGCGCCATTGTGATATTTTAACGCGGCCGCGGTTTATACAGCTTCGCCCGGTTTTCCGTGTATCTAATTTTCATTCGGCATTTTCAGTTCCTGTGAACGAGTACGCGCACCGACGTGATTACGAATAGGCTGCTCGTTTTAATGGCATTGCCAAATATGCAGTCTCGGAAACGGCCCTGCCGAACTTCCTGAAAAATGGAACGTTGTTCTACGTCATTCTCGTTATTATCGTGCCTATGTTTATACGGTTGCTTCGAGACGGATACTTCATTCGCCAGCCAGCGATTGATAAAAGAGGTTCGAACGGTCGAGATTCTTACGCTCGAATTAAAAGAATCGTACACGTAAAAAACGGTGATCCTGTCTTCGCTTCTGGATATTATTTTTCATAATCAGTTTGCGGAATTTGTTCGCGGTAAAAGAATCGAGAATATGGTTTCCGCTCGAATAAATGGACGATGGAGAATTTACCGTGGTACGGTCTTTCATATAATAAAATGTTCAAATTATCTTTCGAATCTACAAGGAACTTTCGTTCCGGGCGAAGCGTACGTGACATCGGCGAGTAGTAAATGTCAGGATCACGAAAGTCCAAGCAATTCGGACTAGAGCCAACGGAGAGGAACCGGTATAATTTATTAATTTAATGCGTGCCTTTTTGGGTCAGAGTGGTATCTAGGTGAGAGGACGTTGGCATTTTTCCCAAGCGACAGGGAAAAATAATTTTCTTTTTCTCCCTGTCGTGTTTCTCTGGATGTATGATCCCTAAACGGCCTGTAGAGAGTAACCAGTCGCAAACAAATAAATAACAACGTAATCACGAACACCCGCTGACTAAGATTCATGGTGCGAAATATTCAACCATTAAGCCGCCCAGCCTGTTACTTCGACCAACAATTAGTAATTGATGGTGGTATATTCCGTCCTTGAATTAATACAGTAGGAAAGATTACCGGTTAATAATACACGCCTGCGGTTTCATATGTCTTTATGCTATTTAAACAATTTTTATTCTACCTAACAAATTCTTATAATTTAAGAATGTATTTTGATCGAAAGTGTTAATTAAGTATGAAATACTTGACTTTGAATACATAGGTCGACAGGGAAGCTGAAAGAAATTTAATTATGGTACCGTGACGATTTCTTCGATATCGTTCTAAAAATCTTGAAGTAACTTCAAATGATTCGTCGTGGCACTCTAAGTCGATGGAAATACTAGTTTCTCGACTTCGAATTTTCTGATTCAAATAACCTTGATAATAACGTGTCCTTGTTGCGGATCAAAAATTCAATAACCAGTAAAAGTATTCGTGAGATATGTTCAACGAGTAACGAGAATAGCATGCGAAAGAACGAAAGGAGATATGAAGAACGTTGGAGAAACGGAAAGAAAAGGGAGAGAAAATGATGGCGTCACAGAAGAAATACGTGGAGAAAGAAAAGAGAGGAGGAAATGAGAAGGTCGAATGGCGAAACACACGGTTGTACTCAAGTAGCGCTTCTATTCAATTTAGCTGCTGCATGCCACGGATCCTCGCTCTCTCGCGTATATTTGCCGGGATTTGATTTACGCATAAAATATTCACCTTGCCCAAGATTTCGTTAGAGTTTGAAAGTTCGGAAACGCGCAGCCGCCGCCAACTGCTACTGCTACTGTTACTACCACCGCCGTTGCTACCGCTGCGCTGCTGCAATGCAAACAGCCAAAGAAAGGGACCAAGTAAAAGTAACTGGAGAAACGAAAGTGTACACCAAAATTCAAGAGGATGGTATGGAAACGAAGGGAAAGATCGTGAAAGAGAAAGAGGAACAGAGAGAAAGAGAGAAGTTCGCGAATGGTTGAACAATAGAAGAGCATGGTGACTTTTACGAAGGATTCTGTGCGAGTCTTGAGGTATCTACAGTAGAAAACTTTTCGGAGGTGAAAAAGGAACGAAAACAAAGAAATAGGAACGAACGCGAAGCTGCAGAAATTTCGTGACCTCCGTGATAACTTTTTCCCTTTCTTTCTAGTCCCTTTTCCTTCTGACTGCGCCTACACGTTCTCCATTTCTTTCTATTACGGAGGTGATAGACGGAATGATCACTGAATCGAATGAATCAGAGAGAAGCACGAGGCTGAACATTTTACAATCGATATCCGCGATGAGCATGAACTCACACCAGTCACCTAAAGTTCGAGATGCGCTTGATAACAACTTACTACCCTACTTCTCCTTCTTTCAAATATTACTTGCGCGAGTATCTTTCACAGAAATACAGTATTTATGAAATCGCACAATTGTCGTTACGCTTTCAATATTAACGCTTTCGTTTGATACCTTTTGATCTGTCATAACTTTATTTCAATTGTTGTCCTATGTTGCGTTGAATCGAATTAACCTTTAGTACTCATAAAATAAAATTATAAGGACAGCTGTATTTAAGCTTCCTGTGCGCATAATTGCATAGGATGAAAGCTGAATTGCGAAGTGAAGTAAATAGTAATGGCTTGATGATAGTTGTCGATACTCTGTAAGAGAATATTATATACGCACTATGGTATAATATGGTATATATTACACTATGGTATAAGAAAAATGAAACTATTGGGAGGAACCATAAAGTTTACTGTTCTTGAATTATTCGATAAACTTCCGGGAGATTTCCATTTTACCATACTTCGTTAGCATATTGGAAATTTTATTCGTCGATTACTAATAAGATTGTTACTTTATAAATTCACCGTGTTTATAATGCAATAATATATCTGCTCGATCGTTCGCGGAGAGACGCGATCGCGGAGAAGGCGCGTCAACGGCAGTTGTATTTCGGTTAGGATAATAGAGGTGGTTGAATTAGTATAACACTGAGTTTAACAGGTTGTGATATATGCTTTGTTCTAACAACTTGTTTCACGGATTATATAAATGTTCGGTGAGACTCGCGGGGTAAGGTTACGACGTCGAATTGTAATGTCGTGTTTGTAATTGAAAATACTTGTTTGTATCGCATGTTAGGAAATATACATTTAGTACGGCCAAGATATATTTGCAACAGTTCGCACAAAGCAAAACTTCAGCTATAGCGAGGCGCTCGAGCGAAGTGCGACTTTGAATAGGAAATGGAATAAGAAGCAATTCCAGGATAAATTTTAGGAAATATGATTCTTATAGATCGGTATCTCGCGTTAAGCATTGTGCGTGGACTTTCTACTTGTGCTTATATCTGTACTTTCACCGTTGCGTGGAAGTTTCGGAAGCTCGGAGAATTTATCCACATCGGTACTTCTTCTGTCCGAAAACTTACTCTGGGATGGCAGGATATGGGGGCAGAGGGGACGCATACACGTGACCATGGCAATATGTTCGATGGCAGGACCGTTAGCTCGCCCTATTGGTTCCGAAGGACCCAAGCTCGAGCTGCTCTCTATTCCATTTATTCCGTATACATAATACATCGTTTTGCGAGCAACCAGGCCCCATTTGGATTCCTGTCGAGCATGTAGGTATTCTTATTTCTACGCTCGATTTAACGGGCTGTGATGGAAACAGCATTTCTGCTGACCTACCTAATCTTATCTATCAGTTCCCATTGTTGGTCTTGTTCATCAATCTTTATGTTCATTTGTATTGTATTGGGGCTGCATTCCCACGTTTTAGTGCTTATACGTATGATAATTAAATCGGGAAAACGCCTGATAAAGCTGTAACAAAGATCAATGAAATTACGTCCATCGATCGTATAGTGCGATTTATGTCTGTAAAATGGTTGCATTAGGAACACACGCAATACCTTTGCATTATATTAAGGAGGAACCTAATTAGCAAAAAATATAAAGAACTTAATCAGATAAACGTCGGACTGTCGCAATTTATTACGATGAAACGGTAACTAGTGTTGGAAATAATGTTGGCGCTCGATCCAGTCAGGCAAGTGTTACTCGTAATCATTCTCACGTTCTTTCATAATAATTTAGTCAATATTACTCACAATTAGTGTTCAACTTTATTACAAAAACTGGATTTATGGCTGTAAAACGCGTTAAACGCACAGATAGAAAGAAGATTGGGAACGCAGTTACGACGACTTCGATATACTACGCCTGTCACATTAAGAACACGTGCAAATAGAACAAAGTGTCTTTACTTTTTCCTCGAACTTTTTCATACTTCTTAAATTGTTCTCAAGTAGAACGAAAATAAAAACTGTCTTCCTAAACGAAATATCTAAACTTTTCTTGAACGTTGCAAACTATTTACTCCAGAAAACCTCGACTTTGATAATTTTGACTTTAGATACCTGTAGCGGCACACGAGCTAGAGGATAATTCGAATCGTGTTGTTGTTTTGCCTCGGAGTATCAACATGGTTAGGATATACATAATGTAATAGTAAACAAACTCCGCGAAAAACAATATCGCTGCTACGTGCAATCGTCAATGTCGAATTTAAACTTTCCGGTACTCCCCTGACCAGTATAAATAAACGAACGCGATCGTAAGATGACCAGTTCTGTCAGTTTCAGTCTTGAACAATTTTATTAGCGATGAATACGCAGTCTTTAGCGAATCAGTTAGTATCGAGCGTTCTTATCGAACATTCTTTTAACGACCAGTCATCGAGCAATCTACGGTCGACTGAATTATATTTGTAATATTTTAAAATATATTTGACGGTTTTAGAAACAAGTAATCTAGTCATTTAAACATCAACTGAACCAACCATCCTCCACATACTTATTAAAACTTTAAAAGCTGAACGTTCAAAATTTATCGAGTCCTTAAAAAATGGAAGCTTCGAATTATGTTCGAAGCGTTTCAAAGCTCGTATGAAAGCTCGTTGTCAAGCCGCATTGTTGATATAGAATTGTTTCTTCCTTTGTATTCGCACAATGCGTTTATAAAAAAATTTGATGTATCGAGCCGTGAATGAGTCTTGCATTCTGATGGTGTTTCTATAAAATACGTACGACTCCGAGCGCGCAACGTCAATAGCTGTCGACGACTAATTTACGACTTTTGGACAATATCTGTTGAACGAGATATACCTGATAACATTCTCTCAAAAGAGGAAGGTAACTGATCGAGCGAAAGAATTTTCAAGTTTAAAAGCGTGCGAGTTATGTATCGTGGGAAAGTTAGCTGGCACCTTTTGACCGAGAGGAAACGAACGAGCGCGTCTTTTTCCATTTCAAAAGCTGCTTCTCCTCGAACGATCGCGAACCATCGCTTCTGACAGACGTAATACGCGTTTGAATCGGTCTCGCATGAATATGAATGGAATTGCAAGGGCTGGAAAGGGGACTCGGGGCGAAAGAGGGTTTAACTCGATGAAATCCATGGTTCTACCTGGCAGTGCACAGTGAGCCAGCCGTCTCTCACACAGGTGCTCTATCGAGTACGTGTCCCGATAATGTGCGGCCCCGAAATATAATCCTCGTCACGGTGGCGCGCGACGAAAGCTTCGGTTTCGATGCGGCGAAAATCGCGCATAGCTTACCTAACCTGCTATTTCATGCTACAGGAACCAGCTTTGATCGCCATATAGGCAGGACATAGGCGGATCCCGGTGAATGGCTTGCCGACGCCGGCATATCGCGGATGCAACGCGTAATTACTTTATACGTTTATGGCGACGGCCCTTTCGTCGGGCCCCTTTTGTCGAGCGCACCGTGTGATTTATCGAGGTAACCCCGCTGCTACCAGCAGCCACCCTGGGAATTTCTAAAGCCCGCGCGGATCTCCACGCCAACGCTATCGTTTACCACCGACGAATTTGTAACCGATCCTTGTAATCCCACGTTTAACAGGTACAATCCTTCTTCATCGTTCATAGGGTTTGTCGATGAATAGCAAAAAAAAAAAAAAAAAGAAAATTGGCTGGTTCATCTTCGAAGATTATAAATGGCATAAGTATCTTTGATGGAATAAAGTTTTCTAGAATTTTTGAACGTTTCTGTATTGGTAGGAAATAGCTTTTAGGTGTTCAGATCATATATCACAGCAATCGTGCTTCCGAGCTGTCTAACTATTAATGGATGCGTGAGGCGACTGACGAAAGGAAAAGAGAAGAGAAGAGAAGAGAAGTATTCCTAGCGGAAAGGTGTCATGTGACGTGCAGAATAATCGATAAGCATTGTCTGATCGGAAATCTGGCGTGGCTCGGCACCCAGGGACCAGAATCCATACCCGTGGTGATTCGTGCCACTACTATGGTATTAATATTTGACACACATCATTCGGTTTTACTGCCGGTATAAATGCGTCGGATAGGGTTGTGCGTGCATCGTGAATCACCGGAAATGCGATTCGCCCGGGAATCGATAGATGCTGGATACGTAAGCGGTCAAGAGTACTAGCATCGTGAATACGTATGCATCATTTTCGTCACTCGAAAACCGATTTTGAACGATCGCTGTCCGAAGCATATATACGATCATTCGTGATAGTTCACTGACACGTAATGGTTACTGCATGTAGAAGAGTCGACGCTTTGATAAATACTCTGTATTCGATCCGAAACAATTTTATTTGACAATAACCTCTTCCAGTTAGACTGCCGAGTTGTTATTATATTTTCCTTTCGTTATAGTAACGATAAGAATAATTATTCGCTCTTATCTCGCATGCGCGCTAGAACATCCCGTTTAATTAAGAAGCATTTCTTTGAATACAGAATATTCTGGAAAATTAAGTAGCGGAATTTACCGCAGGCAACGGTGTTCGATTCAAGAAAATAATTAATTCTCTTTGTTACTGGCGTGTCTATCGGGAATCACCAAGCACGTGGTTATGACAGCTGGTCTTCAACGGAATTCTCCAGTTTTGTACCTCGAAAGTTCCTTTACCGATTTCATCATCGCTGCACTATAATTTTGCAATCTTTGTCTCTCTTCCACTTCTCCAACTTAGGGATATCTGAAGTAGTACTTGCAGTTAGATCGATGCTAAATTATGTCGCCAAGCCTGCTCTTCGTTCATAATTATGATAGCTCCTTTGCAAATTACTCGGCTGAATAAACGATAAAACTCTATCGTTATTAATGAGCGCCTGCGTTTTTTGTCTCTGCTTATTTTTCGATATCATCGCCGGAAAAAGAGTAGAAAACGTTCGTTCGGTAATTATACCAGATGGGGCAGCAGACACTTTTGCCAACGGTAATCGACAAAATTTCCTGCGCTTGAAACGTCCTTCTACTCCGAATAATTGCAGGCGATTCAATGGGATAATATTATTTTGTGAATTTAATTGAACGCTTCCTTCGCAGTTCTTTATTCCCGTTCAAATGGTAACGTATACTCGTGTGTGAATCAAATTTACTTTTCAAACGAACAACAAAAATGTTGATTATTACGTATTCTTCTTTTGGAGGAGGATCTTTTGGAGCGAAACGTTATAAGAAGGAAAGGCAGTGGCTTTCTTCGTCGCTTTGAAGAGTAACGGAGAAAGAAAGGGTGGTACATATTTCGAGTTCTATCAACGACCGATGTCCTAGAGAAGGGAAAGAACATGATCGAAAAAGTTTAGACCGATGTCATGCGAACACGCTCTTTTCGCTGAATCTTGAATAGCCTTAGGAGCAGATTACCCTATTACCAGATGGAAGTAAATTTCTAGTTTTATCTCTACCAGTATCGAGATGGTTGAACTTGCTTCGATCTTTCCACAACCAAGGGTCAGAAGCGTACCGTCGTTCTTGCCTTTGAAGTAACAATCTACTTCACGTAATAATGCTACATAATTCTCGACGATTAAAGGTTAAGAGGGTAGGCTTGTTCTTAACACAACGCTTTTGTT
This sequence comes from Bombus huntii, assembly GCF_024542735.1. Lineage (NCBI taxonomy): Eukaryota > Metazoa > Arthropoda > Insecta > Hymenoptera > Apidae > Bombus > Bombus huntii. The sequence goes on from NC_066247.1 coordinate 542,496, forward strand.
TCACTTTGTGCGGTTCGATTTACCATGTCGGCATTGAATATCGTTACAACTGCGAGTCCTATACTCTTTTAGGTTGAGTAGTATGCGCGGAAAAATGGAATACATTATTTCGCCTATGGGAACGTTATCAAGTAAGGCATAATTGAAACACTCGCTAGAAAATAAATACTATATTCGGCGAAATAAAAAGCCTGATAAGACTATCTGTATCTGTAATTTTTTCTTCGGTGGACAACTCTTTCTAGAAGGGATGACTCGTGTTAGGTTGGGGTTAGGTTTGAGCCAGAGATGTGAAATAGGTTGCGTAGAGATGAGGTCTAGATAGAAGAGACAGCGTTTACATGCGAGAGAGAAAGAGAGAGAGAAAGAGGGAGAGGGTGCGAGCAGGACGTTGAAGAGGGAATTTCGGAGGACGCAAAGAGGTGGATGGGTACGGACTGGCCATGTAAAGCGGAATGAATCTCGTAGCCGCACGTGGCTTGGCCGCGATCCACGCTATCCAAACCACTCCTCGCGTTGTGCAAGCTTTTTATGTCGAGAATTTAAATTAGATACAACCACTCTCCATCCACAACCACTAAAACTCGCGCCGCGCCTACCGAATCACCTTGCAGATACTCCTTTATTTCACGGCACTTTACTCCACCCCGCTGTTTCACTAGTCTTAGCATTTAAAGATGACTGCCTGTTAGGTGTTGAAAATATCTTACCGAATGTTTTGTAACAATTATTAATCACCATCGTGCTTATTATCACCGATTAATATTGTAACGTACTATAATGTTATTTGTTGTAAAGATTAATTACAACAACAATACGAAATACTTAACATGTTGCGTATTTTTCGATATGTAACGTTTTAACGTTAAATGAGTCAATGATATAAGAGATATAAGAACTGGTATTCCTATTATTTATTTAGATTTATTTAGATACTTTATTTAGATCAGCCGTGAGCTTAAATGTCAATAAGTGACGCTCAGAGAAAACTAACCTGCTGTCGTTTCGATTTGATCGATACCGGTCGAATCCAATACCGGTGCAAAACATCGAAGGTGCCTACCGAGAGGTGCAGGTTGTTGGCTAGAGGCGTGTCAAAATGTGATTGCGGCAACATTGCGTCACCGCCACTGGTCCCGGGGTATCTTTGGAGGCTCGTCGTTGGAGAGGACGAAGTAGGATTCTCCTCCTTTCGAAAGCGTCGTTAGGGGCCTCTGGCACGTGGCCAATCACATCGACTAGCTACTGTGTATGTTTCATCCGGCACAGTGTCTAGCTCTCTGCTCTCGCTCGCTCTCTCGCTCGCTCTCTCACTCACTCTGCACGTGGATTTCTACTCTTGGTTCTAGGCTGCTCTGGTATAGGCTGGTCTGCTCTCCGGCACGACGTATACACGACGAGAGAGGAATCGGCTAAAGGGATTCTCGTTTCTTGTTTGCACCTATCACCCACCACCCATCTACGGAGTGTCTTCTTCCCTTACAAACATCGATATGACCAATATATCGGAATATAGCCAAGACATTGTGTGTACAGTCCGTTCGAGCATCCGTGACCGTTCCGATTTTCCACTTTCCCCACGAAGGAAATTACTTCGCGATCGAGTCTGTACTTTATCTCGGTTTTCGGACCGAACTACCGACTAAATAATAGCTTTAGCAATACCACGTTGCAGCCCATTCCGTACGCGAGATCTATTAACTCCGTACGGTGTATCGAGATTAACGTAATCGTGTTTGTAGTGAATCGATAAACATCTACTACTGGATAAATTGGACACGAGTGTATCGTTCGAGAAAACGATAAGGAATTACATAAGTGTTGTTTTTGATTATAGTAAATTTTCGGTATCTACGAGTAGTCAGTCAGTTTTTGTATCCTTCGTTTCATTGCAAATCCATCGTGTTAAAATGCTTTTTTCCTTATCATCGTTTAATACTTTTCACATATCAAAGGATACATGGACGAGGAAGCATGGACAGGAGATTAACGTAGTACGGTTACATCGGTGAAGTAAATGCGAACATCTACTTTACATCCAGCGCGATTCAGACAGTTTACCACCTGCGATTCAGTTCGTATTCAAGGAAGAGAGAAAGAGGTAGAATGGGTGAACTCGAATTAGAAGTGGAGTTTGAGGGAATGAGCCGAGTTAGTTAGTATGCTAATCCCAAAGTGGAAACACTTAAATTCATTACACAAACTACTAATTACGTGGATAATGAGCTATCGCTAATCGTCGAAAGAATTACATTTCCCTCGCTTAAGAGGTTTCAACCTGAAATTCACGGTTACAACATAATAGAAGAAATTGATGTATTCGCATCAACGAAACGAGCGTGGCGGGATCTTTTGCATTCAACCAGGAACGATCTTCAGCTCACGTTTTCGGGCCACGGCTTGGGAATTATATCAAAAAGCGATTTTGATCATTGACATTCAGCAGGCAACGGTGGTACGTGAGTTCCGGTGTAGTTGTGCAAAAGTTTAACGTATTAATTACGGAAAGTTCCACCAGCCCGGTTTCTTTTCTCAGCCGCTTCTGCTCCGGTTGCTTCTTTTTCTTCTTCGCCTCCTTCGTCTTCGTCGCCGACGGACCGTATCGCATTACTTAATGCCAGTGCCGGCACGAGCTACTAGCTTTTAACGAGGTGAAACGTTTGACGCCTCGTAAAAGGACCGGCCAAGCTAGCTTTTCTTTCAATTTCCTAAAGAAGCCCCTCGACATTTACGACACTGAATTATACCGATTGGGAGGTGATTTTAATCACCGTAAAGTTTGAACAACAGTTTCCGACATTTCTGACATTCGTAAAGCGTTCTATCGCTTACCCGCGGAAACACTCTACAGCAGCTTATGATTATTAGATCCCTGGTAATTTACATTATTTCGTACAATTATTTTCAGAGTAATAAGGATTAAAATTCTTGGAACAATTTGAAGAAATACTTTGTATCCCGTATTGTTAAGTAATATATAAATTTTCCATTGGATCGCAGACGTTTAACACGCGTTCTCATTCCACTGCTAAGCGATCTTCTTTGTTAATCATAGAGTTTCAGGTGCGTCTACGTTCGCTCGTAGGTCCTTCTAGACGCACATAGGCAAATAAATAGTAAATTGAGACTAAGAGATCCCATAGTACGTTTCTGCATCGAGTGGGATCCACGCTCGGACTGACCGCTTGGACCCGAGCATAACTTTACTATGGTCCGCAAGGGGCTACGGGGATGAGGGTGCAGGGAATAGCAGTAGCAGGGGACGTGACTGGCCTGCCAGGGGTGGCATTACGCCTAGACGAGCCCAGATCAGCGATACGGCGCCAATCCCTAACCAGTCTCGACCTCCGAAGCACGTATATCGTTACGCTCATGACGCCATGCGCCATGCAACCGAGTCTATCTTCTCCAAGCGTCTACTGCACCAACTCGTAGTATATGTATACGTAGACCGAAGCCTGTAAAATTTTCTGTCTCGTGAGAAAGGAGAATATTGTATGCCTTACGTAAGCCGGCGGAAAGAAGAATATTTCGGAACAGATGGCAGATCTTGTCAAACATCGCAAAATTCTTCGTTATTTCCACCCATTGATATTCGTATCGATACGTTTCGATAAAAGGGAGATGTGGACTTTTTAACGGAATTTTTATAAATTATTCGGTATCCTGTATTTTATATTGTGTACCATTAACCTTATTTCTATTTTTATGATTATCTCGTGACGTTTAGTTGTTATCTGGAAATATTATTTTCTCGCGCGCGCCGATATCACAGAAAAATACAATACACGAATACGCGATGTAGTTTCACACACATTTTAATAAAACACGAGTGAAATACGCAAGGAGTAAGACAAAAAGAGCTAAAGAGATAGTTAAACTAATCACACGGTTTTAGATAATAAAAATTTTTCTAGTGGAATTATTAAATAATACAGGTAAGCGCGACGTAAGCCGAGCTTTCTCGAATGAGACTGATCCAAAATCTCTTAATACACGTTAATTTACATACCTGCCTGAAATAAAGAATCTAGTTGTAGTTTGTCGCGAGCGAAACAGACGACACAAAGCGGTAGGCTAACCTTTGCTACGTGTAAAGACGTCGTTTACATGCAAACAACGTACACCGAGTAACTGGGCCCGTAAAGAAGCAGCGCAAGATACGCCGTCCAATGGCAATTTCGATCTCGTAGATAGGGAGTTACAGCGCGCGAGCTGTAATTACTCCCGCGCTACCCCTTATACTTCGGTATCATGTGTGCCTACATGGAAATGCTCGGGACTTGAAAGTTCACGTGATTTCGCAGATAGCATACGTGAGCCTGTTTGCTTGATTCGTACGTAGGTGGTGTCGCGGTTACCCAGCGATATATTGTTTTCACACGCCACCACCGAAGCCAACCTGGAAAACGTTTATCCACGTCGGCAATTAACCCGCGATTAGAGACTTTGCAAACCTTGATGCTAAGCTCGATTTATCCGAGGCGAGGAGAGAACGGTAATTTTCTATCGTTCGATAGCAGCCAGGGTCCGTAATATTTTTCGCTTTCCCTGCTAAACCCGCTATATTGGATTGCTATTAAAGTTTGGTTAGAAGTTGGAGAAAGAGCGCGGTAACGCCGGAGATGGTTAAAATACTCGAGGCCGTCTACACGAACGTCAGGAAAGCAGAACTTAGCCGAGTCAACGTTGGAAAGTTTAACCGAGTGCGCTGGTTCCTGGTGTTTGACGAGGCATTTCACCAAGAAAGTACATTTGCTGACTTTGTTAATAACCCGTAACTTGGTTTCCACATTGAAAATTGTGTACATTTATCGACCATGCACCAAGTTTAACATCTAATTGATACTTTCGAGCAGTTCACTAGCCAAATTCGCCGTATCACCGAATTTCCTAATTCTGCCATTTTCTTTATCCGGTCTCGTCTTTCAACTCGAATATACATATATTTGGGCTTATAAGCAATGAATATGCAGCGGTGGCATCGAAGCGGATGCAAAGGGGGTAGCTGGGTTAACGAAACACGGTATAACGGTGTAAAACATAATTATCAACGGGAAGAGCAAGACGTACGGGACTGCATTATTCATAGCACGGTTAGTCCGCTTTTAGAATGCTACGGTGTACTCACGAAATTGCAGGCTTACGACTCCATTCTGATAAGGTGATACCAACGATGGATGTAAAGAGAAGCTTCGATCTCGTAGAACGGACAGTAAGCACGCAGTCGATAGGAAGAAATACGACTTTCCACATTCGTTTCGAATTATTAATTTAATTACAGTTTTACGAGTATCGTCTGAAAACCAAGCTAATATTTTATGTGTTCTACTTTGGCAGTTAAATTAAAATCTAATTCGATGGATAGTTTTCATATATTCCAAATTAGTAAAATAAATACCATGTACCTGCGTTTCGTTACATGCTTTAACTTTTAATTGCGTACATATACTTCTATTTCAACGATGTCTCAAACGTAAAAGATCGAACTTAATATTTTGCGAATCTGCCTATATATCGGATAATTGGCCTGAGCGAAAGACGGAAGAAAGCAAAATTGCTTCTATAATAAGAGTTATTTCATCCTGATAATACAACGAGCTAATCGTAAATTTATGCATCCCCTGATTTTTTATCAAAGATGCGATAACTAGAAGCACGGTGGCTAAAAGGTTTTAACGCAAAAGGAGGTCAGGGCAAAGCCCATAATGGAATAAAACGTTAACTTTTACATCGGGCCGTTGAGCAGCGTTTGCAATTAACAATTCGAGGAGTCCCGAAAAGGAAATGCATCAATCACAAGGGTTCAAGATAAATTTCAAACTGTGATCGTGAAATTGTAATTCAAGGGGTTAATTACAGTTTAACGAGTAAGGATATATTACGGAGATTGATTGCCAGAACATCATTTTGCGTGCTTGAAATCGCCAACATAAAAACGTGCCACCTTCGTAACACGATAGCGCTTGCGAGGACTGATAAAAATGTGAATTCAATGTTACGCCTAAACTATTGTTTATGTGGGATACATACGCGTAAAGAGATGTCAACGTGATTGGCAGATTCCAGAAAATGTAATTTAGAGTTTAATTACGACAAAGGAACAAAGGAGTAAGTTGCGATGGCGGGTGTATCTATAAGAGAAGGTAGAGGACTATGTCTCGCGTGTTGCGAATCACAAGTCGGATAAGCCAATAGCCCGGGAGAACATAACGTTGCGCAGCAGCCCTAGTTCGTATGTTTTAGAAGATTAGTTGCCAAAGGGAGAGGAATAAGAGGGTTCTAGTTGTTCTTACTGCGAGAGGTAATGGGCCGATGCTGTCAGTCTGCTGAATAACGCGATACTTTGACTTGTTTATATTATCCTATCCGAATGAAATGCTTAACCTGTGTTTCGTCTTCCGTTAATTAATACGACAAACGTAAGAGAAAGAGATCCTAGGGTAACGGAGAGGAAAGGCAAAGGAGGAAGGGGTTAAAATAGCAGGCCACGAGAGAGAGAGAGAGAGAGAGAGAGAGAGAGAGAGAAAGTGCCGAATGTACAAAATTGATATTGAACGTTTAAACAAGCTAATGGAGCTTTCACGATCAAGCTCGAACTATTGGCGCCATAATGTAAACTTCCGAATGCCCGGAATTTGGTCTTGAAATTAGTTCGTTATTCAATTAGAGAATTACGAGCTAACCCTTTCTTTGAACGAACCCACGATAAAAAGCTATCTTTTACACCTTCCAGTGCAACTGAGATTTCCTGGTAATTACATTAGCGCAAAGAACGGCAAAGGAGCAGGAGGTTTCCTTTTATTTTAAGATCCTCGGCGATTTACGGTCCCAGGGTGGAAGATGACGCAGCGTTATCATTCACCTCCCCGTTCGTCTGAATCACTGATGCGTTCGCCACCTCTTCAGCTATTATCCGATATCACCTAATCGTCTATTTCCATTGTTCCCTTAACCGCGGACGAGTTCCGTTTCAAGAGACACATCATACTTGCTAGTGAGCTGCGTTGTTCCCTGCACGGATAAGCTGTTAACCGCAGAACCAGGCCATTGTTCGGTAATGAAGACTGATGACAGGATGTTAGCGTTGAGCCGAATGAGCCCTGCCCTGCGACAAGAAACCGCCGCTGGTTTATTAGACGTCGTTCTCGATAAACCCCTACTCTTTGTTTCAATGTCGTGACGAACGATCCGCGACGCAACGGATTAATGAACCTCTGTCGTCTTTATGCTCGTTGGCGAACCGTTGCTGATGACGCACAATGCTGTGCAAATCATACTACCGTTCTTTCTAACGCTGCACACATCCTAACCAAGGCCTAGTCGATCAAGTTTCGAAGGTGACAGTGTCGTATATAATCATCCAAACGTAAAATATACGTATTTATCTCTACTTCTGGCAACATATATATATACGTATATTTGTAACATTCTAATCTTCATTGAACAGATTTTGAAATAAGTTACCGATTGGGGTTGAAATCGGGCCACCTTCGTCGATTCCTTTTCTGTAGGGCATGTAAGTTAAATGATTCTTTGAATCACGGAACATTTATTGCCTCTATGGAGAAATTCATTATCATCTTTGACGTTGAACGTATTTCACGAACAATAAATCCCTATTACAGGTTCGACCTTCCTCAATCTCTTCTCAAGCTATAGCCATTGATTGGGAGTTCGTATTTCCGAAAGTTACGCCAACACGGAGAGTCCTACGTTCATCCTCGGCGAAAACCTCTCTTGAACGACGAACGCTATGACTTAACCAGAAAATTAATTTTGCTTCATCTAAAATCAAATATCGATATTTCATTTACTATCAGCTGATATAGGCAAATAACAAACCCTTTACTTACATCCTTACCAGTCTTAAGAAAAAGTTTAGAAAATACTTAGAACGAAGCATATTTTACAGAAAATGAGAGAAAGAGAGAGAATCACAGTAGCCACTTGGAAAGAAATAGTTGGTCATACATGGAGAAAGGTAATCTTCGTTCGAGTCAGTACCGAGGACAAATTTTTCCTCTGTATAGATTTTTGAAATTTCAATCTGAACACTATTTTTGTTACTATATATTTTACCTTTTTTATGATATATTTTATTTTATTATTATATATTTACATTACTTTTACATGTATAATTTGCTTCTGACAAAGGAGACGAAGCAAAGCGAAGGAAAAGAATGATGCAAAGAAAGAAAAATTGAAACGCAAGATAAAAGTGAGACGCATCTAGAAAGGATCGGAGATAGTAGGGCGAAGTCGAAAATCAGAAAGGGCGACGGTATAATCTGTCGCGACTGAAGTAAAAAGGAAATTTCCAAGGGGATGTATGTATCTACCTGCTTACCTGAAAAGGGTACTATTCGCCTCGCGGTAATGGTCCCGGGATTTTGAATGTCGCCGGTACGATAAGGGACGGAAAGGAAGCCATTATCGTGCTACGTGATCTTCAGCGTACGAACGAAGCGTGCTTCTTAACCGTCACATACCGAGGTTTTTATATTTTCGAAATATGTCGCAAACGTGTCTTGATATTTTGCCCGTAAAAAATATGAGAAATTGGTTTTGAACCTTTATCATCGGCTTCGCTCGATTCTGTATATTGGATGGACAACGATTTCCGTTTGATAATTAATTCCATGAAGCATCGAAAGTTTTACTATTAATCTTTAGCGATATTTATGTTATATAAAATTCAGCGACATCACAACTAATTGACAACAACGAAGTGATATTTTACTTCGAAGAAGTTGATTTTATGTTCGCTATCGAAAAAATATTCTTTCGCTTCAGCGAGTACTGCGAGTTTTCAGAATCTTGTGCTCTTATCCATTGACAGGCCATATGCGTACATACGAAATCTCTTCAGACAGGAGAAATTGTTGGAAATTCGCCCTCCGATCAAGATGTCAGTGGCATTAACGAAATTATTCGGTAACGACAATTCGTCAAGGGACATAATGAAAAAGAGAAACTTCATATCGCGACTATTCGGGCGGAATCGACGTTTGAAAACTTGGCTGGCGTGCTTAGCACTTTATTTCGAGTTGGCGAGACCCCGCGATAAACTTTCCATTTCCACGCGCTGAGTTCGTGTTGCACACAAAGAAAAAGCTCCGTGATAAAGCTATCCTCCCCGTATTCGAGTCGTCTATTATCGGGCCGGCACGTTATCGTGCCTTATATTTTCGAGATACACAGAGCAAACGGGCGTGCAACAGTATAGCCGTGTGCCGACCGCGCGAGAGCCCAGAGGAATTATTGGTCTACGGCCGGCGTTATCGCAGTTATCGCACCGCCGGAAACGGACCGCTCGTCTAATTATTCCAAAGCCTTTTCTATACTAGTCTCTCTCCGCGCGTACGACGACAACGCAGCGTGGTGGCTTGGAAGGAAACGACGACGTTCGAGGTTCCATGAGAGTACTGGAGAAGGAACACAAAACGAAGAGGGAAGGAGGAGCCTTCCTTTCATACCGAAACGGAGTTGCCCGTTCGCAGCCATTCAACGAACTTGGGCAGTTGACTCTTTATGCGCAAAGTTTCCCGGCATTTCGATTTTATGTTAATTTCAATTCACTACGTCGAACCGTAGCTGAGCCACGAAAGAGTATGCTCAACGAATCGGTGAGTCCACGCACACATTCGGAAGATCGGCCAAGTTTATCTACGACCACCGAATAGGAATCGACGAAATATCGCTTTCTCACCCTACCGTTTTCATTCGCCACCATCTTCTATCCCGTGCTCTCCCCCGATTGTAATTCCTTTTAAACGATCTTCCGTGAGCGTGACGCTCGATTCAATTCTATTTCACAGGTAAGAGAACGAGGATATCCTTTAACCCATATATGCCCAACTTTCTCAACTTTTATCAACGGCTATCGCAACCCTTACATTTCTTCTTTTCGTTTGTGTTGGAATTTTATTTGCGATTTTCTTCTCTTAACATTTAAATTTGGTCGAATAACGATTAAAAAAAAATTGTTTGCAATTTTCGAAAGCGATGTGCGATTTATCTGCGAGTACGTATTCCTCTTCTCCTGATTGATCGTGATTCACTCGACGAGGTTTGATTGGTCGGATCATTAATGAATTTGTATGTCACATGCCATGCATATATACGCAACCATTAATACCGTATGATCCGTATGGTCCTATAAATCGTGACTTCTCCATACCTAACATGATTACCAGATTAATGTTAGATCATTCTTGTAATTCATATTATTAAAGTTGTTCCAGAAACGATTTCGACTTTTTCTTCTGCTTTTAAATCGACATTAAGTAACACAACTAATAACAATTACGATCATAACTCGAATATTAAAAGTTTTATAAAATTTATATGCAGTATATCATGAATAATTTCCAGTTTCCAAATACAATTTGCTCCGTTTATCTCTCGATAATAATGTGACTTGAATTGAATTTTTTTTAATTAAACGTTGTCGTACAAATTGTGTCGCATGCTGTCCTTGCGAACGCGTAAGAAACATCAACTCAAGTATTATTATAATTACGTTATATTTTATATAATATTATTATAATTAAATTATTACTATATGTATTAGTACTTACATTAGGCGATCTAGTAACTGGCGTGGTAGTGGAATGCCGGTGAAGTCGGGGATGTATGCAAACAGCTGTGCGTTGCAGGTTCCTCGCACCATCTATCCATCGCCTGTAAAATCGCGCAATTATTAGAGGTGGATGGCCGGTTCCGCGAGTCGAACGGTGGTCCGAAGCAAAGAGGATGGGGTTCGTCGGGAATGTGACGGCAGGCCAGAGAGAGAAGATAGTCGTTGCGACAGTGCGACCCTGAACTTGCCGCGAGCCGATCGATACCAGGTTCACTGTCCTACCCTCCAACGTTAACCACCCCCATCTCGGGCACCTCCTTCTTCCTTTGCTGCTCCTCTCTGGCCTCTTCTGATCCCAACTGAAGGGGTACCATAAAACCCCAAGGCGCTTTCCGCGAGGATCCCGTTACACGAGCCCCGGCTCTTAGCTCGGCGTTAACGAAAAGCGCGACCGAGCGTGAAGAGACACGAGCGCTTCGAGAGACGCTCGTCGTCGTGCACAGCGTTTCTACCCTCCGGATCGATACCTTGATATCCTGCCACCCTGTCTCTCTACTTGTCCTGCTAGTTCCCCGAATATTTTTCTTTCGCTTTCGCGCGCGCATCTCCGCCGCTTTTCACCCCAATTTCACCGAAACGATATCTACGTCGTCCCATCGCAGTGCACCGCTCCGCGCCACGTCACGTTCTCTTCTCCTACCTTCTCTCTCCCTCTCTCTCTCTCTCTTTCTCTTTCTCTTTCTCTCTCTCTCTCTCTCTCTCTCTCTCTTTCTCTGTCTTTCGCCACGCTGCTTAGATTTCCATCGCTGGTTGTCTGCAGCTTCCCGGTTGTTTGGAGAGGACTACAGAAGTACGATTCTCGTTTTGCTGGATCTGTTCGAATGTCAGAACGGGTTTGTTTTTTCAATTTTAGCGGTTATACAATTCGGAAATGTAACGTATGTACACGTTGTTTGCAACGATAACAAACCCTGAAGCGTCAAAGATGATATGAAGTTGAGTGGTTTAGAAAGGTCGGACTGCGAAAATAATAATTATATAATCTATATTGGGCCACGGAAATCGTTCGATGAAAATACTCTTCAATTAACTTTTCTACTATTTATCTCGGTTATATAGCTGTTGGTAGATGTTAAAAAACTTGCAAAGGTTGCATTGCTTTGAACGTTTCTTTCTAGATTATACCAAGCTGAATCCAACAGTTCTTTGAACATTTAAAAGGTTCCACGAATACAAGCTTAAACCGATGGTGTGAAAACCGTTGAAAGAACGTAGACTCTCTTTTCCTCCCGTGACTGCCGAAGTCACGTTGCTGTCGTTACCGTCGTCAACGAGATCCGGCTGATGTCGTCGTACTCGTCGTCCCTTCAAATGTGAAAAGACGAAGGTTGGGATGGTGAATAGTTACGCCATGTGCTACATCGAAAGCCCGTCGAGTCGCCTAATGCTCTCTATCCTTTGCTTTCTCTAATAGCACCTTGAGGAATTAACGATAACTACGATCACGTGTCGCTAAAATCTCCTCGCCAGTCGCAGTACGTGTTGGATGACTTAGACCTGAAAAGTTCTCCCATGCATTTTCTTTGATCTTTCGCCGATCTTCTTCTCGAGATCGATGTCGAATTGATCCTGAAACATCGCCTAACGGCGCGACATCGAACGGTAAACTTTCTGAATGAAACTTATCTTTTTGTTAAATATATTCGATGAAGAATGCTCGCGAACTATTTTAAAAAGTTCTATTCGCAAAGTTTTCCGAGGAAGCGTACTCTTCCTGGCTGAAAGTTGTTTAAACAGCTTTTTGCACCTAACGTTTTCGCAATTCCGTTTCCACTTATCTCTTAAATATTATGCAAACCTCGACTATAAAAATTTCGTATCTGTGTACAATACGAATAATTTGATATCGTTGCATTGTTGACGTAACTAACAGAATTCAGTTGGCATATAACTAGGTCAAGTGTCAAAACTTGTAATGCTAGATCGCTTAGGAATGGTCGATTAAAGACTGCTCGCATTTAATTAAAGGATTTTAGCGAGGTCTGTGGTACCTCTTGCCATGTTACGAACTCTATGCTAAGGGATCGATACTGTATACACATAGTATATATATAACTGTACAAATAAGAGACGACTTGAATATGTTTATCTTTAACCAAACATAGTTAGTTAACCTAGGTCTTCGTCGTATTGATTCGTATAATAAACTGATATTATTACCTTCGGCTGTTGGCGAACGATACGAATATAATTAAAGGAAAATACGAAACCTTTTATTATCATTGCAGTTGTATAATTAATTGACTGTATTTCTTTTTCGTAACCTTTTGTACATGTATGAATTGTATAGTTTGCGACGAAGAATACAATACCAACGATAGAAAACAATTTTAAACAAAAAATAAAAGTTTGGTAGTAGGTATAACTCGAAGCCGAACAATTCTTCGTAACAAATGCAATAGACAGGCAACAGCAGCGATATAATGTTGGGAAAAATTTGCTTACACAGGTTTACCGTACCGAAATAGTCAATGCACAATGTATGCAAAACACAAAAGTGCATTAAAGGCAAGTGCGCGCTATTCAACAAGTTAGCGAACAAACAAGAATATGGAATGTAAAATTTGCGTAAAAAAAGTTTGATTACCTTGAATTCCTTGCCGTTCTTCGTCAGAATGGCAATAAATCTAGCACGAGAGTAACGCGAAACCTGCGCTACGCTTGCCGATATATCGCTAGTACGAATTCAAACGTGTTGCCTTTACGGAGTTTGTAAACTGGTAATAGCCCCGTCTGTCGAGTATGTGTATCTATGTTTTCAGTTTGCAGAGAACCACAGTCTCGCGAGCTCGTACTTCGTTGTTGATCATTGAGATCCGCGCGAGAATCCAACTCGTACTCGGGGGCTAATCCTTTCTTTCGACGTAGATTCAAGGGGAAAAATGTCGTCAGTTATTCATAAGCGTGAAGCACGTCTTTGTACAAGGTGTTGACCGAAACGAGCTGAGCCAAGAGCATCCTCGACGTACTTCCAGATATGTGCGGCGAAGCAAGATGACATATAACGATGACTAACGACCGTTTCCCTTCATCACCGAAGGCTCATCAACCATGACTGGTGCCAAGTACCAACCGTATAAATGGATGTGCACACCATGTACCATCGTCTGGGGAAACAAGATTGCATCGGTCACCCAACGCCGGGGGATGACTTACGATGACAAGCTGCGAATAGGAAGATGTTTCACCGAATTACAACTGAATTAAAGAAGAACATCTATAATTTCATTACTCGCGTGAACGGTTGCCTTTCGTTGAAACCTGTTTTCGCATTTCATTAGATATATTCGCCAGTATTTTCGATAATACGAGAAATGAAAACTTCGTTACGACCAAATCGATCATACTGTGAAATTCCGCTACTCCGACGCTCGCAAAGCAAATAATGGTAAAAGCAACTTTAAATAAAAGTTTAATATAAGATTTGATAAAAGGCACGAAACGCCAAGCCACATTGGCAGTCGTCGAATTATCAGAATTACAAGAGCCGGAGAGATATAAAATCCAGCAGCAGGAAAATCCGAGGGATTAAGTGTATCTATATCTAAAGAAACGCTCCAAGTTAAACGAATTCAACGGAGACCGGCTTTAATGAAAAATGTCCTGAGCGCGCAGAACGTTCCTCACCCCGCTGGATATTAATCGCGAGACGGTGGTTCCAAATTATACTTCCAATCGTCCCTTTCCCGCGAACTACGATTTTGTGACGATCAATTCGTGAAATTATTGCGTTCCCCTTTTCGACGTTATATAGTTATAGGGGATTCTCTTTCGCTTTCATTTTTCCTTCTGCATTTTCCAGAACGCTCTGCACTCACACACATACACACACACGCGCGCGCACGCGAGCAGAGCAGAGAGAAGGCAGAAGGTTGAGGAAGAAAAAAGGATGAAGGAGAGGGAAAAGCTGGCGGAGCACCGGATAGAATATCGTCACTCGTTAAATTACTTTCTCGTAGTGTGCTGGTGGAGCATGATGAAAATTAACCTGGACCCTCGGTGTGCTGTGGTCCGACTTACTTTATTACGCAGATGCGCGCAATGATATCGCATTTATTATACCATCGTGTCATGGATCGTTTTCGCTGTTCGGCCGCGGCGCCGTGCCAGTCGACTTTTATTCCAAAAGTATGAACACGTGTTTTATTCCTGCATTCGCCGTGGTTTCGCGTCTATTATTTCAACGCTTTATTCGTTGGTTTTAACGGATGAACCATAAAGCAATTTGAGATACACCGCATGGGCACTTAACGCACCGTGAACCGCATAATAGAATCGGCGCATGGAAAGCACTTTTGTTTTCTGTTATATGTTTCCCAGCGTTTACAAACTTTTTCCATCGATGCGGAATGTCGTGCTCCACCGACGAAACTCTCCTCAACCACAATTTGCGATCGTAACGAGCAAAAACGCTCAATCAAAAGCTATTTTTTTAAACAATTAGACGAGTAATAATCTCATCGTAAATATATATATATGTGTGTGTATGTGTGTGTGTGTGTGTGTATACTTACCTCTTGAAAGGAATTCACTGACATTTATTTGCACTTTGATTGCGCCTCGGATCAAGCGAGCAACGCGCAACATACATATATCGTTCATGAATAATTACATGCAAATTATATGAATAAATATCGAGAATTTTCAACGAATTTTCTGTAGCCTCCGGCGCCTCGCTCGCTGCTATCGTACCGAGCACTAGGCGCACATCACCGAGCAACGATCCGATCGAGAGTAGACATCGCAGGGAAACGAGAACGATCCACGGACAACCAGGCACAAAGTGAACAGAGAGCCGTGTATGCGTTGCAACGTGTGCATCATCGCGCATGCATCGAGCATACACGCGTATACCCTCTCGCTTTTGATATAATATCGCAAACTGGGTGCAACGTAAACAATTTATACTGGCGAACGGAACAGAGCCACCGAACCCGTATACGCGTATATATTTCAGTGTCATTTTAATTTGCGCACTCGGAATATTTTACCATCGCATTTGCATCCGCATTACAGCCGGCGCAATGTAATCTCGTCGATATTTTGCGCTACGTCGCGGAAACGCTCAACCTACCTTCCATTTTAATTATTTTCGCCCCGAAAGTAGATACCGCTCTCGGACGGGGGTGCGGAAAATACCGATGCCCCGGTGTCGGAACCCAGGGCGGGAGTAGCTGTGAAGGGTGGCAGGGTGCACGAGTGGGAGAGAACAAGGGTTTGCGATAGTGGTAGTAGTGGCAGAGACCGGAGATAGAAGAACGCGGTGCCGGCTCGAGCTCTATCTCGGTGGGGAAAGATGTGCATTTTCCACGAATATTTGTGTTCTTTATTCGTCTTGCTGCTTACCAGGAGACGCCAGTGCATAATGGGGAGGCGCCGCATACTTGGTGCTCGGGAAGTACACAGACGTGCGCGACGCGACGTCTCGAACAATAGGAAGGACTACTATGTACGGATAGTATACGGCTTACGTAACGGATATTTACGTGCTTTATATCAGTTTTGCAACGAGGAATCCAGGATAAATACCAAGTGCACACAGACTGTTTGAGGAAGCCTTACAATTACAAATATGGTATACTAGCGTTCAGAAAAATACCGGAAACTGCGTTCTTCGAGTTTCAAACAATTTCTCCTTGATACATCGCGCGTTCCGTGGAAATATCTGATGGACTCGAGAATTTTTCTGTAATAATTATACACTCGAATTTAATACCTTACAAGTGAAACGGCTGTGCAAGATAACCACGAGAAAAACGGGCGCCCTCAAGAGATTTGTTTAACTGGAAGTTAACAATTGATAATTAACAGTAATTTGCGAGTGATATTTCACGCGGAATTGCCGTAAAACAAATACGCTTCCTTTCCTGTTTAATTGATCCGAAAATATCGAATATCGCGTTTGTTGGAATATTGTTGCTTGTTACAAAATTAAATTTAATCTTAGTATTTATTTTACTTGTCGAGCAACGCCGTAAACGTAAAGACCGTTAATTGGTTAAAAAATCGTGAAAATGAATTTTAGTGACCGAGCAGAAATATGAGATAAATTTTATGAAAACGCTGTTCACGCGATTCGCGTTTAGAGTTGAATATAATGGGATAATTCCAGTGGCGTATGAAGCCACAATCTAAACTTGCTCTCAGTTATAATCCGGCGTAAACAGAGATCCACTGAAACCTCGTAACAAGTTTTAAATATTATGGAAGGGATTACGTGCAACGCGCCAACAGTTTGATGGGTACACTGTTTCAAATTCTATTCGTTACCCTATGTGTTTGGTAGTTGTACAGCAACGTACCATAAACGAGATGTTATTGCAACTTCCTCTTGTTCGCCAATGCCGTAATAATGAATCGATTTATTCGTATGTTGTTTCTATAAAGTATTTCTTGACGTTTTCTATATCTTAACTAAGAATTACGCGGGCATTGTTTTCTCAATTTCGCAAAAAGGCGGACACGCGTGCTTCTGTGTGTATATTAATTACATATATAAGGATCGGCGATAGCGAGGTGAATTAAGCTCGTCGAATAACAGAATTCGTTAATGCCTCTCGCGTGAGGAAGATCGATTGGATTTACCTTGGTGTGCTGCACTAACGCAATTCAGCCTAGTCCCTCCCCTGGCGGCGTTTTGGCCCCGTATACAGCTCGCCCTCGAAACTTGCTCGCACGAATTAACCCGCAGACCGTGTGCACGCGTGCAGCGAAAACCAGAAGCACATCTTGTCGTAACGAGACGGAGCGGTTAGGTATAATGCTTGTAACGAGGCTCGCACCCTCTGGCGTGTTTGTGGTGTAACGTCACAAAGTTACATTCTACGTGAGCCCGAGCTTACCACTGCGTGTGTGCACGGAACTGAGGGTTGCAACTGCCGACTCTCATCAGGTGGGCGGTAATAAGTTCGTACAAGTTGCCACCAGGTCTGCACCTGCATCGTGCGACAATCTTCCACGCTTCTCATCGTGTCCTCCTGTTCTCCTTCGTTGTATCGACGCGTTCCTTCCACGATATTTTCACTCCACTTGCTCTCGACCTTGCTCGATGATATCGCAGTTTATACATATGATCGCATGTGTATGGCGTTAAGGGCATTTGGTACCAGATGGGCTGTATACTCCGTCTCAAAGTTCGGATAGTAACACTATCGGACATTTGTGGGCGGAAGTAGAACGAGAGTTAAAAAAAAGAAAAAGATTTCGTTTGTACTTTGTCTCGGAAGGAACTTCAAGTATTATTTCCGACAGACGTACATACGTGCATGAGACATTGCGTCGTGAAACTCGGTTGAAAGTACATAACTTGGCCGTATTATCGAACTATATAATGCGCAATATTCTTCGCGAAGTAACACGACCTTCTATTTCTAAGCTGTATCATGGATGGTTTACTAGGTTGTCAGGAAAATTCGATATATCACACGCGCTGGGGCTATCTTCGACATAAATTCTGGTCGCGCCTCTGGTCGCGATGCAATATTAAGAAAATTCAATTTCCTTGCCGTGGGACCGTCGCGATGCGAAAGGTATATAGGAGGAAGGGGAATGGGAACAGGAACGGATTTGGGTTCGTAGATCGACGAGGCAAATCTTAGAGAGAGTTAAGTTTGCTCTCAGTTTACACGGCAGTCTAGGCGACCTGGCGCAGGACAGCCCGGCGACTTCTGATTTGTTGCGCAAACATTTCAGGCTCATACTCGACGAAGCTATTCCTATCCTTACGAAACTTCATAGAGGAAATTGCTGTAAACCGGATGGCGTGCCATGGGGTAAGACGTTTGTATGCGTGAGTACGATGAGTACACGGTATGTCGAGGGGACTCTTAGCAGGCTGCCGGGCTCGGAGTTACCAAGAGAGGGGTGTATTCGCTTCAAAGGGATTTAACGTCTTTATGTACGCGCGTCTATTAAGGCTTGCGTGCGTGCGTATATATGTTTGCATGTGGAAAGAAACGGACGATAAACTGTTACGGAATGTCTTCTACTGGTTATTCAAATGTTTTCTTTTCGCCGCTTCCTACATTTCGCTTAGTCGTCATTCTTTCAGTACGAGTATGACAGTCGCGAAGCTTTTAACAAACTCGAGAATCTTATTTACGTCGTCGTCGATACGACCTAAGAAATGCATATGCATTAACTCGAATGTATCGTCTTATAGCATTATATGTAATAAGATTCGATGAAATTTTAACCGGACTGAATGTGTTATACCGAACGCATTTATACATTGTCATATTGTCAGATATCATCGAGAAACTTATTTGAAATACAAAATATTATATTATATATGTTAGGGGTATATTCAATTAACATTAATCATCGACTTTGTTATTATAGGTCTCCTTTTTTGTTTCGTTTTTAGTAATTAATCGTGAAAAAACTGACCTATTTCTGCTGTAAATTTCTGCTAACTTGAGAAGACCGATTACGTAGTAGATACTATTTATGAAACAAAGGGAGAAGCGTAAAAGGTTTGGATATCTTTTGTAAAATATTATTTTATGTATGCAATCTTTTTAAAAATCACTTATATAAATGTTTTTTATACCAATTTTTGTACCAAGGATAGAGACAACATTCGAGTAACTTGTTGGGCGTATAACAGCATAGTGAAAAATCTTTCGGACTATGAGTGATATCAGTTTATTAATCTCCGTTCCATTATTATTACCGACATATTAACTGATTTTCTTCGTGCGAAACTCAAAGTACGTAAGTCTCAGTTCGTTTAACGACCGATAAAGGTATACTTATATCGGCGTCGAGTGCCAGCAAACTTTGCCAGAACGAGACATCTGCTTTTCGGTTGTAAACAAGCGTGAACGTCTTGACAAGCGTAATGTGGCTTTAATCGCGATACAGAGCTGTACAGACTTATTTATTGTTTATCGCTTGCCAACAGTTTCGCGCCTTTCCCATAATGTCTACACGACTGCCATGTGTAATTTTTATCACAAGATCGCTTTACTTTTAAGCGCAATTCATTTTCTATAGTTCCGTATTCGATACTTTCAAAAACGATATTTCATTTTGATTAATTTTTTAAACATATTTTAACTGTACAGTATTCATTAATTTTTATAATCCCTTTCTACAATTTTGCTTTTATGATTAAATAAATTGATTATTAAATTAAATATTAGAATTTAATTGAACCTGATAAATCTTAAAAATATAAATTTTTATGTAGGTATTAAAGATTTGTTTGTTTATTATATATATTTCGTGATTTTGGAATATTAATAACATTTAGTGCAAGGACACATGATCAATTTTTAAATAGAATTAACAACAACAACAACAACAACAACAACGACGACGACGACGACGACGACAACGACAACAACAATAACAATAGCAATAACAATAACAATAGCAATAGCAATAGCAATAGCAATAGCAATAACAATAGCAATAACAATAACAATAACAATAACAATAACAAAATTCATTATTTATTGGTGGAAGTGATCAAATCTTTTACAATCTCACCAAAATTAATTTCAATCGTGAATTGACATCTCATATTTTCTACGATCTGTAAAGTTTAACGTTCGATCTCATAGATTTCGCATTGAAAATTTGGTCCCGTTATGGAGAGAGATAGCGAAGTAGAAGATCTGTGTAATTCTCCGAGCGGTACGGTTCGCTAGGGAAGATGGCTCAGAGCCCACTCGCGAGAAGCGTGGTATGTATAACATGAGATAACTTCGCTTCTGCCGTTTGTCATTACAGCTGCCCACATTTTATTTATAATAATTGGTTAGAAACAGTTACGTGGTTCTGGCTTAAGATGGGGACCGTGTGGAATTTATGAAGTCGAGGAGGATCTGGACCGAGCCAGGAGATTCCGGGGTGTCTTGGTCTCTTGGAGGCAGTCCAGATGCGGCTACGCTTCGGCCAACCCCCTCGCATAAGGGTTTGGCTATCTTACCACGAAGAGACAGATCGCGTTGCCTGCTACGGAGCATAGCCGGAATGATAAACGAGCGCGATGTTGCTGTATAATCATGGCTCTAAGACACCAATCGGGAACGTCCTCTCTGTCCGACCTCTGGTCATCTGGCGTGCAACAATCTCGGTGAGATTGGATCGTGCACCTATCTATCGAACGTTCGCGAACGTATATGTACGTGTACGTATACGTTAAATAAATTTTAAGAGATTCAATTCTAAAAAATGATTGCACACTAAGACATTACTGAGTAGTAGTCGATCCAACTTTACGAACTTTGTGGTTAAATAAATGGTTGGTAAGTGAATATAAAAACGCATTTGACAGGATAATTAAAAAATGTAAATGAAAACCAGGATACACCGTAGAACTACTTGTCTGTTATCAGCATTTTAGCCGTTCTATAAGTTATTTGCACTAGTCTGTCTTTCGGGACATACGCATTACCAATGTAAATCCTACGTCCTCCTCTGGTGACTTTTTGTCAAGCGAATCCTCGCAAATCGGTTCGAATACCTACGGCGTGCAAAGTGTAGAGCCCAGCCAGGTCTAGACATCTCAGCCTTGGCTATAGGTTCCTAGTTCCTGGCTCTGCTGCGAGGACAACCCTCGGTCTCCGTCCCCGTCTTGGTATAGGGCGAGAACATTCACATAATTTCTCGCGACTTGATGCCAGACCGTTCTTCACTGGACCAACCGACGAATTGTAGGCACCCCGAGCCACCTCCATCGCTGCCACCACCACTACCACCATCACCATCATCCGCGCCACCGACGGCAACGGCCAAGTCTCCGACGTTATTGCTGATCCCGGAGATTTATAGCAGACCTCCTGCACACATGGTGCTTTAATTATGTGTGCTAGCCGAAATGAATTGGCGAATATTTTATACGACAGGGAACTAACCCCCTTTTTGACCTAGCAGTGCCCCTTTTACTCGTCGATTTATTACGCGGCTTATTTATTAGAGGCCTATCGTTGAACCACGGACCCAAGATGCATGGAAGATATTCTTTGTTGGCAAATGGCTGTTCTCTAGAAAATTTTCAATCGACCATGGAATTCCTCGGCGATCATCGTAGGATATCCTTTTCGTGTAGAGCACCGCATTGCAGAATTTTTGGCTGAAAGTACCATCATAATATTTTTCCAATAGAATAGTAAGGGGAAAGGTCTCCTTGTTTTTCTTCTCTTTCTTTTTATCTTTCTTTCTACGCGTGTTACATAAAACTCAATATAATTTTGGCCGGCACTTCAACGTGATTTAGCACGGATACAGGTTTGTGGCATTTCGTCGCATGACTTGCCTGCAGACGAAAAGGATAGTGCGTTTCCTCCGCAATCCGGAAATGACTGATAAATATGTGGTATTTATGAGTCACCGAAGATTGAAAATTTATCTTGCAATTCGCCTGGTTCCGTGGTGTACCATTATATCGGTATCACTAAATATGATCGATCACGTGCTTATGGGCATTTTACGTATACGAGCAAGTTTTAACGTATCATTTTATTTAGTATAATACAATTATAGATGTGATTTATTTATATATCAAGCACAACTACAACGAAAAAGAATAATGATAGATCGTAAATTCGATACTTGCTAGATTTCTATTAGATATGAAAACATCGACTTCAATCTCATCGTTCGTTAAATGGGTTTTAAATGAATTGCGAAATACTACATAAAAGCATCGCTAATAATCAGAACGGTAAAATGATACGGTTCAGTGAACGTAAACGTTTCTGTAGTCGCGTTTTTATCGATCACTTGTGCATCTAAATAAGAAGGCGGACCGTATCAAAAAAATTGAATTTAAGCAGAAAGATATCTATCGTTGGTTCTTCCATACACATTTCTCGGTGCACGCATGAAAATTTCCGTCGTCGAAGACATATTGACAATCCCGTTCTCACGTAGGGACCATCTGGTGTCATCCGTGTATTTCTCGCTCCCGCGACGACACTAATTGGATGATTCAATACCGCGGAAACGTGATCGGAAACGCGATCATACAGGCGCCACGATTCGTTACATGCAATTTTTCTACGTGGATACCCCTCGTCCCGCTACTCCGACAGATAAAAGAGGAAAGAGATAGAAAGATCGATCGGACACGTGCGGTGGCGCGTATCACCGGCGTTCTGCTAATGACGACAAAGTGCGTCCAGGGATCATTCGATTCTTTTTCAACGTAGTTATCGTTACTATGCTCTGATTTCTTTTCGAATATAGAACGCGTCCTCATACCCCGATATATATTAATTAATGGTTATCCTTAATTAATGGCCTGAAAAGCTTTCTTAATTGCCAAAGAATGTCGTGCCAAGCGAAACGTCGCGTGCCAGTCGGAAAAATTGCTAATCGGTCATCGATCGAAGAGCCGGACAGGTGGTGGTCGTGTTGGAAGACCGGCGGTCGCCGATCTAAGGATCTTAATCGAGAAAACGTGTCTAGCCATCGTAGCACGAATTACGAGACGATTTCTTGGCGGCTTGCGTTTGCGAACTTTATGTTTACAACGTTCTTCACCTTTCATATTCATATTTCAATTATTCATTCTCCTACTATTTCCATAATTAATTTCCTATAATTAATTCTACGCAAGCGTTGCCTCCCGCCCCGTGGTGACCGGATTGAAATATTTAATCGAGACTCAAGTCCAATATATCGATGATATTCACTTTTAATCGAGTTATACGTTATGACAGATATTTCTTGCAGCCTCGCATATGCAATTGTGCACGATAGGGCCTTTAAGCTCGCCCGACTTTCGCTTATGAACAAGAGATAAGCGGTTGACGATCGGCAACCAATATCGACCCATATGCTGCCACAGATACATAATTCTAGCCAGAAGTCACTGTAGCGATATCAATAATTTTCTGCGAATATCTTTGAAATTATGGCTACAGGAAGAAGTCGTTGAAAATGTTGAATTTTACAACATATTCCAAGATCTTCAAAATCGAACAGAAAGTAGCTCTTTTCCACAGTTTCGCCAAGCTATTATACAAACCGAGCTCGAGGGTCGATTTTGTTAAACCTCCCTTAAAGTTCGCTCTAGCTGACTAGTCGGAAAGGCGAGCGATCCGAAGAGTGCTTCGGTACTGGCACTCAGATTTTTTCTATAAAATCGTCCGTGATAACGCGAACAACGAGGCAGCAGGCCTAACTGTCCCAGGCAGAGCCAACCTGCCATAACGAGATTAAATCGTATAAATCGCGTCGCAATAAATTCTAGTTGTAAATACCGTGTATTTAACGTATAAGTTACCTTTTATAGCCAGTAAGGGATAAACGTGACGAAATATTCGAATATCTAGTAACTAAGATCAAGCATTACACGGACAAATGGCAAATTGGCTCGTTCAAAATTTATAGCTTGTTTTACATCTTGATTTCGTTGTTAAAGATTAAACTTGCATGTTAAATTTAGTTGGTATTGTAATATTTGTTTACAAGGACAATTCTACATTTACGTTGCGAGCTATTAATCACAAACATTTTTCTGTTTCAGGTAAGTTATTTGGCGGACGTGCTATTACACGGCATCGGATAAAAACTAAAAGGTAGTTATTTTCAATATTCTTTAGCCGAAGAAAGGCAAAGAACGAAGCAGATGTCGCGAGGTGGCTTCATGCCAATTTCGGGCGGTGCTTGCAATCAAATTACACGGAAGCACTTTATCTTAATGACCACGTTCGTACACTGCACGGGACCCTATATTTGTAGTAATTTTGCATCAGTGACGACGTGTTTACTTTAACATATCTAATAAAGAACGTGTACTTTGGTTGCAATATCGTATCGCTTAAGCGCGTTTATTAGGATTCCATGCGTTGACACGTCGTTTGTTTTATCATAACCATTTTTAACGCGACTTTTAATAAATAACATGGGAATTGGCTCCCAAATTGCGTTGAAATCACTTGTGGAATTTTAAATTAGAGATGTAAAACGTATTTCCTGCGCGTAATACGACTGTTTGCAAAGCAAAGGAAATTTTTCCGTGTACACGTTGATTTATATCGAACGCGATCGAGAATGCCTAGACATTCTGGAAAAATATGGTTGGCGAACCGAAAGAAAAAGAAAATGATAGAAACAGAGAAAAGAGACAAAGAAAGGACACGTATTACCTAGGCGAATGTGTGCATGTAAGCCATAAACTCCTTTGCTTTATCCGAATGTGGCCGAAGGTACAACACGGTGGTGTTCTGTGATCGTTAATTTCACTCGGGCAGAAATACCGAGGTCGTTTCTGCAAAAACCGTAGGCGATCTGGCTTCCAGTGAGCGTTCCTGAAGCTTTCCGCTAGGGTCGTACGAGGGAGAAAGAGAGGTCTATGAGGGAGAGAAGCCTACGTGCTAGCGGGGAAAAGTAAGAGAAAGGGTAGGCAGGTTTGGGATCCGGACGGCTCTGCTAACTTATTTTACGCTGATCTCGCCTCTCCATTCGATTCGCTAGGTTACCATTGCCACAGGAAAAGCTTTTTTTCTATCTCTCGGGCACAGACGACGAAACTTTTCGTGCACGCCGACTTTGTTTCAGGGGAAAATGTTACCTTGAAATCCGCGGTTACGCATCGCGTGGAATACGAAGAGCAGCAGGATTTCGCAATTACACTATACTTCAATGGACGTGGTAGTTTTTAATTCTGAAACGGACGGCGCGAAGTCGTCGTCGCCGATCATGTGGGATTTTTATCGGAAAAACGTGCGCGATTACATAGTCTCGCGTCGAGTAACGAAACGTTAGTTAAATTCCTTGAGTTCGCCTGCCAATTTTATGATTCGTAGTAACGAAAGTTGAGAAAGACAAAACGGCAAAAAAGATAAAAGATAAAAATTTCCACGAGATCGCGCTAATATTTCAAAAGTTCCGTTTCGATTAACGTTTCCGTTTCCACAAGTCATTAAACGTTTTCCACCGTTGCGTTCTTTGATACGTTCGTGGTACTACCCTGTTTGAATAACAACGCATTCGCACCAGTTTCGTGCTAACTTCGCTAATTGTATACGTAATTTTCTTGTTCCACGAAACGGTACAATTACGACGATTAATTGTTTTAATGTTGCACAGCCGAAATTTCGAATGCTCTTTTTTCAACGACGCGCGTTACGAATACGGCATTTGCTCGTAAGTATGCGAAAACTTGATATTTTTTCGCTCTCTTCGGAAACGAGATCGGAGAGCGCGTTTCAACGATAAAACTCTTATAAAAATTCAATCAACACGGAAATTTCTTCCGACCTTTTTGTTCAAAAATTAAAATCCATTTCCTCTTGGTTTTTAGGACAAGTGAATTTGGTTTTTCGAAAGGTAATTTATTCGTTTCGCTGTGCCGGTATCTACTTTAAATATGTTAGTAGACACAAGCGGAGTGTTGAAGGAACCTGTCTACATTCACGAGGTACGGATGCATAGTGTGTTGGGTTCGGAACGATAACGGGAAAGGAATCGTCGTCTCTGGCTCGGGTAACCACCTCGGTGTCGGAATGTTTCTATTTCAAATGGAGAAACAATTTTAATTTACCAACCGTTCTGCACCGTCTCCCGGTTTCTCCTCCTCGCTCCAACTTTTTCTGCTCTCTCTGTTCCATTCGGCGAAGCACTCTCTCTCCCAACCCCTTCACCTCGTCCAATCGTACCGCGGATGAATACCCATTCGTTGTAACGGCTTTGTTTCATTTAACAGACCGGTCGACGGCCGTTCTCCCCTCAAGTCCCACCATTCGTACCGGCAGTTCGTTTAAATCCTGGCTTTATTACTGATTACTGGAAAAATTGATGTCCACCCGCTAATGAACCCAATCTACGCTGGTTTCCCTGCAATGCAATATCATTCCTATTCGAGTCGGCGAAAAAGCAACGATAACGCGCCTTGTACGCGTACAAATCGAATATGTCAACGAGTACGAGCATACCAGATAAAAGAAAGAAGAAATTGAAAGAAGAAAATAAGATTGAAAGAAAATGAAAATAAAGAAAGAATGCCAAGAGTTTCGAGTGGAAATGATAAAGGAAGAAAATGGAAGGAACGATTACTTTGACTCTGCATTTAGGAGTCGAATGTAGACGTCGTTCATTCTATATTTTCGTTTCAACGCTGGATTCGGAGCAACGTTTTTATACGCTGTTTAATCCACTTGGTATATCGTGTGTTTCTTCTACGACGATGAGAGAACGGGAACAAAAGTAGGGCAAGTGACGCGCAATTATTAGAACGCCGCCGATGTTAATGTCCCGACTGCGCATGGATTTTTGTTCCATGCTACGTTTCTAGGAGAAACTACTTTAGCCGTTAGACAGTATCGTAAACAGGGCTCGTTACTGTCTGAAACGTAAAGCCCGGCGACGGGTTTGCCTCCAAACAACGGGAGTAATGAGAAACTTTTAATTAAAACCTCGGCGAGTCCGAAGCAATCGAGAAGCGGAACAATGAGAAAAGAAATACGTCGTTAATGGAATTCCTTCCTTTTTTTACGAGACCGCCTTTGTCTTCGATACGGCGGTGGCAACTCCTCCGGCTGAGACGAGAGAAACCGGCCGATCGAAAATTTCTTTGTAAGATTAGCCGAACTTATCCGGAAAATGAAGCCGACTACATTATCAAACGAGTTAAGCGTTCGATATTTCATGCGCTCGAAGTCTTCTTCTTTATCCATATGGAATATCACGCGTTTGCTCTCTCTTGGTGGCGATTAGATAAAGTACGATTCGTAATAGTATAGCGAATGATCGTAAATTGATTCTCACCTAGTTTACGTCGGATCTTGTTTTCACCTGTTTTAAATGTAGCGAAGAAACGAAGCGTTGTTGACTCACTCGGTTGAACGACAAAGTGTCGCGGATATCGCTTAGCGATAAATTCGACCGATGAAAGAATGCCAGCAACCAACATTTAATTATAAAACTCTCGGCAAACTCGGAAGGCAGAGGAGTGGCAGCCAAACTCGAAATACTCTGCAAGTCCCATCGGATTTGTTGTTCAACACCCGAAACCACAGGCGCAGTTCGAAACCGCATTACACGTTGCCGCATGTACGTTTCGTTGAGTTGCAAGAGGAAAGAGGAGTGCATTGGTGCGATTGATTAGAAGCGGAGACCTGAAAACGTTAATGAAACGTCGAGCGTTGCATCGTGCGCGCCTGTCGTCCATAAGTTAACGTCACTCTAATAAACCCCAGGCCAGGTTTAATACAAAAAGTCGTGCTCGTTTTATTTTCGAACATCGTTTCCTGATTTCTCTGGGGTTATATACAGATCGCGCGATCGAAAATTTTATTTCTAACGATTAACACAGTACTTGCTATATAAAATAAAATAATAGCTTTAAAAATATGATGTTAACTTATATATGTTTATTCCCGAGTTGCAAATAATACAAGAATTTAATTAATATATTCAAACTGCGATAGATTAGAAATACAGAGAAAAAATTTTTTTTGAAAAATATCGGAAAAGAAAAATTCTACTGTACTATGAAATAGGATAGAATGGGATAAACGTTTGGTATACGCGTATCTGTTTCGGTGGAGTCAGTTACGGTTACGGTTTAATTTAGCGTTGTAGGTGTAGATCGTAGAACCGCATAGTACTTTCTACACGCGAACATAGAATCAATTCCTGTAGAGCAAAACAGAGAGAAGGGCAGACAGGTTTCGGTTTGACGCAGTTTTCCCTCAACGCGTATATATTAGAGAAAGGCACAGACCTCGATCAATCTTCGAGAGATCGAGCGATTCTCTTTCTTTCGTCAAGTCGCACGCACATTCAGCCGACTGAGCGGATACTAAAATTCGCGGTACCGCAGTGGAGATTGCAACGTGTGCCGCATTTGGCTGCATTGTGGAGCCGTCAACCGCAACTGCAACTGCCGAGCAGCAGTCAGCCAGGCCCAGCAGGATGCAGCGGCGGAATGCGTGAACGATCGCTCGGTATCAAAAACCGTGCACCGGGGGACAACCCGAATTTGCACGTACAAACATTTCCCTAATGCATCCTCCTAACTTGCTCTACCATTTCCCTGTCCCGCTCTCGTCGCGTCTCTTTCTTCCGCGCGGTGAAATATACGCGCGTCCACGTAACGCGCGTACATATGTATCTCGCTGCGTTCAAACAAGCAACCTAGTCGATCAGAGGCACGCGAGCGCGACGCGTGTCCTCTCGCATCTGAACGTACCGTGCAAACCTACGAGAGGGTGGCACGCGAGCGCCTTCACCATCCAAAATAATCAAGCGTACCTTGTCACCGAGACCAACCGATAATGCGAACGTTTCATTCGATCGAGATGCGAAAAACACGATTCTAACGTTCTCGGTCGCTCGCTCTTCTCCGAAACCGTGAAATCATATTTTCGTAATGGTATCTGGTTGCCGAACGAGAAAGAACGAATTAACAATAACAATGGCCTTTACTTCCTTTTCTCTTCTTCTGCGCGGTGTCCAATTCCAGTTTTGTATTTTTCCCGAACCCGGTGGTAATTCATTGATAACGCAGCCGTATAAATTTTTCCTGCAACCTTCGTGTTCGTTCGTACAAAAAATACGATACCGGGCTCGATTCAATTTTAAAATTCTACCTAGCTCGGTGTATGCCATCGATTGAATTCGTTACGCGTATTCGTCTCGATTTCGAACGAAACTCCCATCGTTTTTTACTTACCTTCTTTCTCTTTTTTTCCTCTGTAGGTAGAACATCCGATACAAGGGCGTGAAAAGGTGTTTCTTGAGGTTGTCGTGAACGTGTCGAGGCGGTGTTCTGTTATTTCGTATAATCTTCGGATTTGCATAACACGTGTAGGAAGTACGAGGGCCAGACAGTTTGGCATGCAAAACCTAATTTCGTGTCTCGAACGTGAATACGTAAGATTAGTCGGGCCGCACGAATCTTACGTGCGGATTTCTTTGGAGCGCACCGTGAGAGAACACATCGCCGATCCACGAGCAAATTCTCGACCTACTAGGAAATGCCGAGCATTTACCGGAGGGCACAAATCAGGGATGTCTAATAAGGTCGTTGCGAGGCGTAAGCCTGAGCGATGCGCTGAAACCCTCCGCGAAAGGTTGGAACATCGTAGAATATAGAGGCCTAGTCTATCAACCACGCTTTACCGTGTAAGCAGAGGGTCGAGTAACGGTGCGATGTCGCGTACAATTTCTGGAATAAGATAATCGATAGAATTTTTCTGGAAACAACGTTTTTCTACAAATGAACTTTCGTACGTGATATTTGCGATCGTTGAAAATAAATATTTCCGTTCGATATACTTTTATTTATGGATACTCGTAATATTTATTAATTTGAGGTATCAGAAAGACTTACAGAGAATAGAATGAAAAGAGCTTCGTTCGTATATAGACGGTCATTCGGCTAAACCTTCGGAAAACGTGAAACCTTACACAGTACGCTCAACTTTTTCGATAAAATCGAAGAGGTGAACGCAGAGTTAAGAAGGGAACGAGCGAAACGTGACGATCAGCGAGGAAATAAGTGTATAAAGTCGAATGGAGCGCGATTTCTGTGCAGGAAATTCGAAGAAAGACGTCGCCTGAATTTTTTACGAAACGTTCCCAACCTGATAAACTGTAAATACGATTCGTAGAAGTATAAAATCGGTGCAACTCCACCATTGGGATTTTCGCTTTTTTCCCCGTTGATCCCTGGTTGGACCCGTCGCTGGTTCCAGGGCGTTATCGGAAGAAAAGGGTGGCTGTAGAGCATGCCGGAGTCAATCCACTTATTGGAATGCCTCGCGCCTCGTTCTCGCTTCGGTATCACCTACACACGGCATTCGAGCTTACTTCGCTTCGATTTGTACTGTCGTCGAACGCCGTTACTACGATGCCAACTGAAACACCGACTGGCTGACCGTACGTTAAAGTATCGTAGCACGTTAACGCTACGATTCCTACCAGCCAATAACGGTTTACTTTACTGCGTTCACGTTGACGTGAAATAAAGGTGGTTTGCTGGTTGCCTGACTATGCCATTCGCCTGTCCTATCGAGCTAACGTGAAATGCGACAGTTTCGGAAGGTTGAGACTTCGTTTCTTCCACTGTTCCAACAAAACGAGGAATCCGAGGATTTTCTTGCTATCGCGTTTCGATGTAAAGTATAAAGGGGCGTAATTAAGTCTAACCTTCCGAAGAAGAAGATAAAGAATAGACTGCAAACTGCGCGGACTACTAATATATATATATATATACATATAATATACGAAAATAACGATAATAAATCAAGGGCGAATAAGACGAATAAATTCTGTGATTACGTTTTTGAAATCTCTTAGGAGAAAATAAACCGATTGAAAAGACGTGTCGACGTTAACACAGCTGTAAAGGTAATTGACGTATATTGGTCTGGTGGCAGGAGTCTAATCGTTGCAAACTACATACTTAGCCGAGGAAAAGAGGAAATTTACTCTTTTGCCAGGAAGGCAGCTTACAAGGTACTGCAGTGGCTCTCCTAGCCTTTCACTTTGCAAGAATTACGAGCTTAATATAGTCTCTAGCGAGTACAGCGCTGCTCGATTCACGGCGGATTAAAAAATGGACGTGCGAGCACTTGAAGCGAGTCACGGCAAAAAGTAATGAAAGTAATAAAAGGCAATGTTTGGTCGGCCGGAAGAAGAGTCCAGTTCGTAGGTAGCATAATGCCGAGTCAACAGGAGTCAAAGCGGATCATTGGAATAGATGGTACGTTGACTGAAGAGGTCTATTGCGGGATACATGCACCAATCTCGAAACTCGATCAAGAAAATCGAGTCCCCTTACCCTTGCAACGATGTCGTCGCAGTGTCACGCCGTTTCTACTTTGCTGGCCATTCTATCTTCGTGACCAAAGTAATAACCACTTTTCGCGGTTGAATCTCTCTGGCACAAGCAATTCGCCCACTTTCTCGTTAACCACGCCGACCTTTTTTACGACAAAATTTTCGATGCTATTTTTTAATTATAGTCAAGTTTTTGGCTCGTGTAACATCATTGGCATCGTATATAAATGAATAATACTCGTCGAATGATCTTCAGCGATACGTTCAAGTATTTGAGTTCGCAATAGGGAATTTTCGAAATAAAGTAGATCATTGCAATTATATAATTGACTAAGTTATTTACAGCGTTTACTATCATTAGGCTGGAGGTCTTCCTTCAACCTGTCTATCTCCAAATGACAACTCTTCGCACGTCGTATCAAGCAGAGCAACTAAATTATGAAACGTCTATCGTATGACAACTAGAACGAGGATGGGCAAGGGAAACGACCCAGCGAATTAATCGATATTTAACCCAGACAGGATACAAATAGTCGAGACCGTGTTGCCGCAAACAAAACAGTCTATTGTCTCTCCTCCGTTTTCTCTTTTAAATGTCTGACATTTCTTGCGAGTTCAACTGCGTTCTCCAATTTCTCTGACGACCATCACCTACCGCTATCGAGTACTTTAATATTTGTCGCAGAGTATTTGAGCGAGACTTTATAAAGTTTGACCTAGGGCCAACGTATCTAGTTAGTCGAAAGGTAAAGTTGTATGGATGTATTCGCCGCGTTACATTTGTTCCGCATTAATAGATTCAACGATAAGGGGCGTACTAACAGCTACGTAATAAATTATGCGTCCTTTGAACTCTTGCACTTTCAGGCAGTTTTCTTGTGATGTAAAAAAGAATCATAAAGTACCGTGGTAAAGATGTAGAGCAGGGAGCACGGAGAATTACATGTCAGTGGTTTACAAGTGAAGCGAAGCGAGCATAAGACCAACTTGCTTTGCATTATTAACCCTCTCGCGCGTGACGTACGTTACAATGTACGTAGAACTTTGGTAACTAATGTTTCAAAGTAATTTATGTACGTGGCTGAAAGTGTCGTGTTACGAGCTAACGGAATTTTTATTTTACTAAAAAGTAATGGGCATGGACAACGCCTAGTGGCGTGACGCACTGATTACGACACTGGTATGTCTGGTGACAGCTGATTCTACGTGATAGTTGTTGTTACCTACACAGTCTGTAACGTGCTTTTGATTTGATAAATTCAGATGAAAAAATATTACATTTAAATCGAAATAAACATTTTGATAAAAATGTAATACCAAATTCGATTAATATTTGGCAAACTGAAATGTACCTACCTATTAAACGAAACAATTGAACGAAATCCTAATTGAAACCGAAACGAGGAAAGCAATTGTTCGATGTGTTACATAATATAACGTTGGACTAATTACGTTCGCATTGGAAACGTGTTATACGAGCACGATTTCGATTCACTGGTATCGCAATGTATTCACGGTCGAACACGAATCATAGAAATAAAGCTGCGGTGCAAATGCGCGCGCGACAGCATTCATTGATAATTCGCTGTTACTAATGCAACTTGCAGGCACTGCTTGTGTCCAGGAATAGTAGAACGATATAACCGGATGGCGGTAGGTCGTAGAAATGGCTCGAGGGGCTAGTTGTAGGTAGAAGAAGGGTCGTTTGGTGGACGCAGTCGCTGGACGAAAGGAAGCCAAGCAAAAAAGGGAGAGAAGTAACAAAGCGACGGTTGGTGCATATATTCCCGGTAAAAACTAGCGCGGCAGAAGGCGCGGATGTGGAGGAACCAGTGGGGGATCAAGGGACGATAGTAATCTTCCGACTGATATTTTATGTGCCCTGCGAACAAGACACTCTCTCGCAGCTACCTACATTTACGAGTCCACCCCTGTTGCCCTCTTTCTCGCTGCTCATTCTTCTTTCCGTCTTCCTTTGAATCACCGTCCCTCATGACCGTTTCTTTTTATAATGCGATTTTCAGCGACAAATTGTTCTGGCTTGACCTAATTAAAAAGTCACACGTCACAACCAAAAAGCATTTCATTTATTCGTATCGCGTGCTCTATCAACGTACTAACGAGGACCAAATATTTTTGACAAGAACGTTTTCTACGATGGATGGCTCAAAAATGACAAAGGTACCTAATCTTTAAAACTTTAAAAATATACCAGTATCGAACTGGAAAAGTTTATGACAATTTGTTACAAATTGTTTGTTCGACGGATATTGCTATGTGATGTTTTCCGGCGCATCCCAATACTTACGAAAAGCAACGACACGCGAGAGGCATGGACTAGAAATACTGGAAATAGTACCAGTAAACGAGTACGATGGAAGCTAGAACGGCAGTCTAATTAATAAATCTGTCAGAAACCGAATCGTAACGATAAATCGATAACTTTAATGCGGTGGCAATTACCGGAGGTTTCTACAAACATTACCGGGTTCACCGGGCCCAGTATACGTGCCGTTACTTGTAACGACACTCATAGACCGTAGAGAAACCGAAAGGATATATCGCAGAATTCGATAATTGTCGGGAAACGCGTGGCTTGGGCGCTCGCGTGCGGGTCGAACAGCGAACTTCACGGCTAATGAATTTACGACGAGGAGCACTCTCGTGGACCACGGAGGGAATCAATAATGCGGTTAAATATTTCATGGATTTCGTGGAATGTGGCTGTGGTGTACGGTCACGTCGCACCCATCTGTCGCGATCGGGCCAACTTCAATCGTTAATGGGAACAAACGGGCACGCCGGCTGTGAACAGTGTGGATGACGTAACGTGTTTATGCGAGGCCACGCTGACGGCGCGACGTACAGGCGGCCAGAACACGGGAAATTTACAAATTCCCCTTGAAAATCTGGCACTTCGATTCGCGAGCCGTGTCAAATCGAGCCTGATGTATGCGCAGATGCTGCCGCTGTACCTGCAGCGCGCGCCTACGCGCCCACCGATTACCAATCGTTTCCCGAACCCCCGGACGGTATCCATCATACGGATTTAGGATTTTATAGATATTTCGCATCGTCCCTGTCGCGATTCTACTTCATTGACGCGCGTTGCGAGTATGCTCTACGTTCGCCAACTATTACGCCATCATGAGATACGATGCGTGTACATATTCGCCAGGTTTTACCTTTTCATTCGGCAAGATATTTCTATCATTCTCCAATTCACGAACATCGACATCTGTTTTATATTATTCGATTAGCGCGTCGATCCGACAATTTTAAGTCATTATTGAGAATTAAAGTTTATTGAGATTAAAGTTACACTAGTTTCACTCGATATTTTTCAGAGTAATATCCGAGTATGCATTTTCAGTTTCATGTATTATCAGAGAAACTGCCAGTTTTTAAGAATCAATATAGAATTCACAGTTTCTTCCCGTTCCTCGATAACGATTGGCGTATTATAAAACTGTGCGTAGTCCTGAATTCTACGGCTACGATCGTTAACAAAACGTTCGCTACTGCATCATGAATTATTATTTTATGTATAGTTAGAGACATTCGCCATTATGGATACAGTTATGGATACCTTTCTGACAATTCATTTTTTATCCACTCGTGTTCTAAAATTGTTCTGAAAGTATTCGAATAGTTTCTAAAATTACAACAAATTGACATATCACGCGACGTGTCGGCTCTGCGGACGATATTCTACGTTTCATTTGCGATGTCACTGCGCTGTGACATTTGAACGTTTTGATAATTATCGGTTGTCTTGGAATAGCGGCCATAAGGTCGAAGAAGGCGCAATAGCAGTACCGTTCGATTCATCGAGAAGCGTCAAGAGTAACGGAAGTGTTTAACGGTTGCGGCTAGTTGAATATTCATGCTTCACCTTTCTACCCTCACGTTGCTCAACCTTTGCCGATAACATCGTGGCTTTTACGCCACCGGCTGTCTTACTTTTTTGTCGCTAAAAGCACTTAACCTGTGCATCGACGGCAATCGCGCCTTTCCGTCTTCTTTCCCTGTCGGATGAACCGGCGCGCCACAGCAGGCTCGACCTCGCCGGCGTTAAACTGTTAAATATGCATGTGTAACTTCCAAATGACTTTTCTTTCAAATTGAACATTGGATTATCTTGGACGCTTTTAGCTCGACTCGACGTAACATTTACCGCCAAATATTTATTTTTCACAGAATATCCTTTAAATTCGCCAAATTTTCTCTGTGGAAAAATCGTTTTATCGTGTAGTGTCTTCTAGATTTTCCTATATTCGTTTTAGTGTAAATGTACAACACGTATCTACGTTTGGGAGTATGACTAAAATGTAACTTTGCCACGTTCATTTCGACAACAGAACGAAAATCGGGGCTTAAAAATTGTGACAGTATTATCATTTATCGTTTATCTGACCATTCTGTTCGCAGGGGGGTGTCACGATACGTTGAAATACCATAATAAAGTTACGTAGGGAGAGGAAGAGAGCAAGGTCGAAACGCGAGGGAACTTTTGGCTGTCACGATATACGGTTTTTCTTTGGATCGGACGGTCGGCAAACCGCAGTCCGTAATTTGGCAGCGGGGACTTGAAATATTAGAGAAATGTGGCCGAAAGGTCAGCCGCAATTATTTAGAAGCTTTATCGTAGGCTTTCTTCTTTTTCCACTCGAGACGAGAAAAAGAAAGGAACCCAGTGACTGAAACATGGGCTAGATAGGCGGACTCGTCGCGTGCCGACGTACACTGCAGGCTCGCCCCTGCTTGTCTACTCGCTATCCTCACGAAACTCCAAAGATTAACGACGAGAGGTGGCGCAAGACATAACCTATCCGCGCGTAAAAAGCTAATAAAACCTTTTTGCATTTGCCGGCAATATAAATTTACCGGTTCCGCTGTTCTCCGCGCTTGTGATAATGCTCACCCTTGTTGCTTCGAGGCACGCACGCTTGTATCACTCGGTAAAGGGATTTCGATAATTCGACAAAAATATTTCTACCTCGTTCTTATAAAATAGCTTCTAATTCCATCTGGATATCGTTCTTTGTTTCGTATAGTTATGTCGATATTATTACATGTACATTAATAAGTAAGCTACATAATATATTATAATAAAGTATATATATTTCGTTAAAATAAGAAATAAGAATGAAAGACGATTTATTATTTTTATTACGATGTAAACATTTGTAACAGTTCCAGGTTATTTCAATAAGTTACATGGATTAAGTTACATAAATTCAATTCCCGCGGATTTTGGAACGTAACTTAGTTCCTCAAAATTAGTCGCCACGGTGTGCTCTGGAAACAGAAATGATTAACAATCGATACGTGCGAAGCGTTTTAGCCTGTATCTTGTACGTGAAAATTCATGCTGATGCGAGTATTTAGCATTAACTACGGAATGTCGTAACGCTTATCACCTACGAAGGTAAAAACTTTATTAGGTTCATAACGATGAATTCGCGTTACGTACAAGTGGAATAGTGTTAAGTTCAACCACTATCGAGTGGCGTTCCATGACACTGAAGCAACGATAATTGCAACGGCGTGACGGCGCCGTTTCGTTTTATTGCCAGGCTCAGTAACGGTTTATTGAGGATTTACGCGGGGCAATATATCTCTTCGCTGATCCCTCCGTTCGTGTTTCTTTGGCCCCGCAGGTTTTTCGGCCGAGAGACATTTATTAAGGGTTATCGCGGCGTCACCGTAAAACGAGGACGAGTATTGACAATCGGACGAAGTTCAGAAGTAATCTCCAATAATCCCTTCTATCCTTCCTTCCTCAGTCATTCCTTGTCCCTCGAATTTGTGCACTAAAATCGTTTCGTATTTACGCTCGAAGACGTTTCGATTAAAAGTCGCTGACTTGTAAGGAGGGAGTTGTTATATTTATTCGAAATTAGGCTAAATTGTAACTCAAACGAACACCATTTTATTCTACTATGCACTACCCTTAATTAATGGACATACTTTCAACATGCTCAGTCGCGTATAATATAAATAGACATATTGTATAAGTATGCGCATACGTCGCATATATATTGTGTAGTAGCTCCTACCTAGGAGCGGTAGAAAATTTAATTTAATTTAATTACAGCAAATGACAGTGAATGTTGAAATTTCGGTATATGATATACTTTAATTGCGGTGTTCGATAATTGGCTTTGTTTTATATGTAATTTGATTTGGAGAAAATTAACCTCTAGTTACGAAAAATATAATTAAAATTGATATAAATATCACGACGTATAGGATATCGACGTCCGATATTCAACAACGTACCAATCTTTTGTAATACATAACGGTGATATTTAAACGCAACTTTGACGTAAATATTCTTTATCGTATTGTCCTTTGTAGCGATTAAGATTTAACCCTGCTAATTATTTCAATGTAAAAACTTCATGGTTGAGATCGAGAGCTTACCAGGCCGTGAATTTACATTTTATGCTCGGCAACGTTACAAAGAACCGTGAGCTGTCATAGAATTAAAAGCGTATCTACTTACAAAGGCATTCGAAAGCCGCCACGTTTTACGAGATACTGCACCATTTTTACGCAAGTAACTGTATCTACTTAATGCGAGCGTAACATCCTTACTGCCTTCTAATTATAACAGCGTAATGTTGCGAGCATTTCGGAAGATACATGATACATTATTTTCTTAATTTGCTATCAAACATATACTATTAACCATTGAAGTACAGTTGATCCTCGAACAACACGTGGATTAGAGATACAAATAGTCCGCATAACCGAAAACCCGCGTATAATTTTCGACTCTCTAAAAACTTAAATATACATGTACATATATGTATGTAATAACCATGCACGACTGATCTCACGACAATGACAATAATATGAGTATAATTGCCTGATCGGCTTTTAGCAACGACGATTCGCGTTTTTCTTTTACAGACTTAATTCGTTAGCCGCCTAGTTTGTTGCAAAGTCTCGGTTTACTGCACGGACTACGTACATAGTATATACCTTTCCGCGAAAGCTCCTACAATATTGACCGAGAAAAATATCCGCGTTGTTCAAACTCGCGTTGTTTGAACAACTTCATATACACAGTAGTTCGCTTAAAACGAATCACATTTCAACATTAGCCTGCATATTTAGCTTGTATAGATCGTTGATAAAACAAGCACGTGACAAGTTTCACAAAAATTCGAAGCATCGGTGTCGCATTTGCACGCACGCGAGCAATCGCGTTAGATACAAACACAGGACTGGCTTTCTCTTGGCATTTGCGCGTCTATGGCACCCTGGCAGTCCTTATAGAGGCGCATGTACGTAACCCTATACACGTAACCCGCAGTCGCTTGAAATATTGCTCGTCCCTCCGTGGAAGATGTACGATGCGTTATTGTTGAAAGCATCGAAGCGAAAATTTCAGTGTCTGGATATATCCAGCGTTCTCCGCTCGATTCGCTCCTATAGATACACTCTCATCCCTGTTCCACCCTGAGTTCCACGACATCCTCAGGCCCCATCGAGACCGGAAGGTGGGTATAAATGTAAATAGGATGTCTGCACGTCCGCGAAAGACGGCTTTGCAATGGTGTATCAAAGGGTCCCTGTTTCACTCTAGTTCGCTCGCAATCTCTACTTTCGAGAATTCTTCTTTCTCTCGTCACGAACGCATTTTCTTCGACTGTATTCCTTCCTTCTTTTTCTTGTCAGCTGTCAGGCGCAGGCCAAACCTCATTGTTACTCGATAAGATGCCGCGTACACGTGAAACAGCCGCGAAATACCTTCTCATTCTATGAGACGATCGTAAAAACAGCGGTAACACTGCATCGCGAAAGACAATGATATCAGATCTAGGCTAATTATCTGTTTGATTTTTCAATCGGTTCGAACAATTTATATAATTTTTGCTCTTCTAACGGCTATAATTAATCAACAATTAAGCTCTATTTACGTATTATTACTCTTTCAAATTAGTTTAGTTAAAAAATGTAATATTCAACGGTATAGATATCTGAGAATTTAGCGTGTAGCGTAAAAAGGAGTGTCAGACGATTTTCCGGTCGTGCAATGGAAAATACTGCGGAGCACGTAATTTCCAGTCTGCTGTGTATAATTACGTGCATTCGCCGATGCTTCCGGTCTTCTTACAGTCCGTTCGTTATCGCTCACGTTCCGACGATGCGGCTGCGTTACGTTTTAAACTGCATTTCGATGCGCTGTCAAGGAAATGGCAGCGGCGGCAGTCGAGATGATGGATTTAGCTAGATCCCGCCCATTCGCCGTACTTATTTTTCCAGTGGCCGTATCCTATAACGACTAAATCCATTTTGGTATTAGATTTCTTCGTATCTCCGTGTGCCTTTCATCGTGCCATTGATGGATTAAAGAAGGAGACAGGGATTAAAGGAGGAAGGGGAAGAAGGAAGAAGGTCCAACTGTGGATAAGACGAAAACTGTTTGGATCACAGCCACATCGCGAGAGGATTCACGATCTAGAGGCTCGATACTCCGTAGAATTTATGGTTTCGACCATGTCATTTGACCGTATGAGAGATGTATTACTACATGAGTGTACTTTCGTTGATTCAACTATGATTTGTTGTTTTCATGAGATTTCATCGTCATCGATAGTTCATTTTATTCGACATAACGATAATAACGATAAACACGTGGATGATACTTATTATGCGATTCAAAGCAAGATCACAGATCTATTAAAAACCCAACTTCGGCCAGAGAAATTTGAGAGGTCCGAAAATCTAAATAGTAGCCTGTGTAAGAAGTTGCGGAATATACGTCGACAGTACACGAACGTGATGTCGTAACACAATGTGGACGATTAAATTCGCATCTTATCTCGATTTAAGTCTATGCCACGAGTAGAGAAATGAAATAAAAGAAGAGAAAAAGGAGTGGCCGAATTTCAAGACTCGACGCGAAGTTATTTCGGTGCCGAGCCGAACGGAAGTGAAAATTGTGATGAGTGTAGTGTGAAATATTTACACGCAAAGGACAA
This sequence comes from Bombus huntii, assembly GCF_024542735.1. Classification (NCBI taxonomy): domain Eukaryota; kingdom Metazoa; phylum Arthropoda; class Insecta; order Hymenoptera; family Apidae; genus Bombus; species Bombus huntii. The sequence goes on from NC_066247.1 coordinate 582,885, forward strand.
TCCATCATCACTGCCTTCACCCTCGAAACATTCGCTATTGCCAGCAGACGCCGTTGCTGCCATCTTCGCCGTTTTCTAGTCCGTGCCTCTACAAATCCGGTCTACTTCACGCCTCCGCAACCTTCATACCTCGCGAGACAAACTAAAGTGCTTTTTGTTTCTTGGTCCACCTCTTTTCTTCTTTTACGATATATGTAACATGTTTCTACCATTAATTTCATTCGCTTTCTACGTTCATCGCGATAAACGATATCGATTGGAAGTTAATGGCTTTCTTCGCGGTTCAAAATTTTCCTGTAACATGTGTCTGATGTGACTGCATAAAAAGAAATTCGACAAATGACAAATTCAAAGACTTTGCAAATCATTGCCAAGTAAAGATATGCTAGAACTCGTGGAATATAAGAAAATGTGTGTAATGAAAGGACAAAGTGGTAGATATAATTATTGTACATAATTGCTTCGACATGATCTGTTTGTATTTGTTATGTATCGTAGCAGTGTATAATTATATTACATAATTACGATTACAGGAGTAACACTGCGATAGAATAATTTGGATTTATATGTAAATTGAATTTAATGGCCAACATGCTGCAGATAACTTCGCACCAGCAACGAGCAGAGTTCCACCTCTAGCTATGATTAACGGCTCTCCGTGGTAGCAATTTGACATTAGTATTCGTGATGAAGGATCGAATTTGCGTTTACTATAGTTTCACTCGATATTACGGATCAACCGTTCTATCTATTTCTGAATGACGCGTATTCATATTTGCAGCATAAAGATCGTTGGTATTTGTTTATTTAAAGGTAGGACGCGCAATAGCTATTAGTTTATTCTTCGGATAAATCTGTCACACCGTTCTGAGCTGAACGACCTTTACCGCACTTTCTTGCATGGACTGGCTAAAAAAAGAAAAAAAGTATCTTAAACCTATCGATTAAACCTATCGATTATATCTAGAACTATCTTCTGGTTACTATTTATCGTAACTATCGCATCTGCATATAGACGGCGAGCGCGAACTCGCGTTGTCATTTTCAACAAAGATAGTATTCGGATAGAATATCGGTTTGTTTCAAACGTAAAATACGTCTTGTTAAGAAATACTGATTTCCTTGAATATACAATATAGACTATATTCTTACTTCTGCGAAGAAAAGAACGGGAATTGCAAAGAAAGAAATGGAAAGCTAACTTGACGATACATACTTGAGAGCAAGAATGTCAAAATAACGAGCAGGGTAAAGCAATTGGATATTAAAACGACCACATCCGAGTACATAGAATTAGAGAAATTCGAGCATTACCACCAATCGTTACAGGTATTGACATTAAGAAAAAGATACAAGTAATATTCGTGTTTAAGCGGTCAGCTAGATAGATTGTCCATGCAAGCAGGATTCAACCGTTATTCCGTGGTACATAAGGTTCCAGTGCAAACAGACAGACCAGTAGAAGCAGAGGGTAGGCAAGCCTGGTTAATTACTCACCCCCATCCAGTCAGGCAGGCAGGCTTCGGTGTGTTCCATTCCCTGTTACCCCCAAGCCTTTCCTATTCGAGCCCTGATGGATCACCCAGCCAGTCCACCACCCACAGAATGGCCAACAATAGGTTTTTGTTTCTTTTTATTGGAAGTAGGCGGGTAGGAAGCCGGCCAGAACAAAGTATTTGTCGCTATATAGCTGCTGGTCTCCCTCCCACACAGTGACCCTCACCATTCGATTCGTCCCCTTGTTCTCTGATTGTCAAGTTCTTTAACCTGTTCGGTCGAAATAGCGGTACACAAAGAAAGAAAGCTACGAACGTACGAGAAGATAGTAGGCGATAATGCCTTTCGCTGTACAAATCCATAACGCGTTGATGCAAAACCGTTGTACGGATTTATTGAAATTCCTTGGAGTTTGCCGCCGTGCCAGATCTGTGATACGGCGAAGAAAAATATTGGATAACCGTGCGATTGGTATAATCGGTATAACGATTGGTTAATAATTGTTGCGCTGGAATTAGAGTCGAACGAATTCAAATTATTCGAAGAAGCTAGCAACCGTATTATCCCCTAATGAAGAAAGAGGATGGATACGAGGAACTTTCGGAAATTGTTCCCACGGGAAATCAATATGGTAATGCGGTGCCTTAAGTAATGAGAATCTTCGTAAGAAAGGGTACTTAAGAGGGATGGAACTATACATTCGGAAGGGATAAATGAACGACACGGATCTAAGGTGGACACCATCCAGACACGATTAATCTTAGACACGAAGGGCTTAGTAAACGTCTAGTGGTCGTAACGCGGCAGCACGAACTCAACCTTGTGGTCACCGGTAATTTAATCGTAATTTTTCCCCATAAATTTGCAGGTAATTGATGCATCATGAAAATTACACGATAAACTTTCCCTATTAGGGACTGTGATAACGGATTCTTGGTCGATCGAACGACGTATTCAAACGTATTCTAAAATCCAGTCTGTTCTCGAGTTGGAAATAAACGCTTAACTTCGATGGATAATTCAGCACGTTTAAGAAACTTAAAGTGGCAATAAGTACGAAGGAACGCAAATTTCAGCCGAACCAGGAGTCATTCTCATGCAACGCTCGTCTCTCCGGAACCCTCGTAAGTCGATCCCAAGTTACGACACCGTGGCACCAGTCGAAACGATTCAGCCGGTTGACTCAGCTGCAAACTTATCGTCCGAGTCCTAATTGAATTTGTCCTCTTGGACCATGTCGCCGTGTTGCGGTAATGTTGGCAGTTCTAGGCGGTAGTCTCTAAGGTATGCCAAGGGCTTCGCTTATTATAATGGGTGCGAAATTTGCATAATGGATACATATGCACGCTCGGAGAGCACTCCTCGACCTTAGTTCTCTTCTCTCTTGGCTTTTCCTTCTCCTCTCCTTTCTCCGCATTCTGGTCCAGAGAGTTCGGGAGAGAGTTCGAGAGAGTTCGGGAGAGAGAGAGACAAGTTATACAGCGACTCCACGGAGTGCTTTAGTTGTTACTTGTTACGTGTACGTGTCCTATGCAAAGTTATGTCCCATTGTACGAGCCCGCTAAGATCCAGGCTCCAACTAGTAGTAGAGCTGTAACTCTTGCAAAAGAGTACTGATTAACTTGCTAAAGTCACGAATGAATCCGACCCCCTATTGCGAAAGGCGGCCACCATTACCTACGTTTTGCTTGGTGTTCTTTTCAAACCGGTACGACTCGTCCACGATAGGGATGGACGGCTACACCCGTGTTCTTTGTTGCGAGCTTTTTGCATCGCTTTGCATGTTTCGAGATGCAAAGTTTCAACTCGGTGTCGTATTTATGGCACTCTATATCTCGCAGGAAGGTTATCCTATCAATCTGCACACACGCCACTACTAGATATTGCTACTTTGTCAACGTCAGTGTTGTATCGTTAACTTTCCGTTTTTTGTTTCGAGGTACGCTCACAATTCGTAACCGTGAACGATAGACGACGCGCATAGTGCATTTCCATCTAAATTGTTTCACATATAAATATAACTTGACGCGTAGGAACATTTACGATCGAACATCCGCCATAATTTTTCCAGCGTCGCAGTTGATCATTCTTCTCAAACGACTTTTACCTGAACTTGGAGAGAGTTTGTGGTCCGGGCGACACTCCTTACACCCGTTGTCGCGACTTGTCGCGTGTTGAAATTTCGAAAGGAAATACTAAACCGAATCGTATCAAGTTGACCCATTTAAACGCGCGTCAGCAGGCACGACAGTTTCATCTCGAGACGACGTTATCGACCCTCGACGACACCCTTCACGGCAAGAGAGAAGGTACCCTTGCATGTATCACCGCGACTCAGACAAAGCTCTGCAATTAACTCTCCGAGCCCCATGCGCCCGCGGCGGTTAAGACGAACTATCGGAGGAGGAGCTGCCAGAGGAATGGCTCTTGTATCAAGTCGCACGTTCCCTGTGAGTAATCGCTGTTATTCCTAGACGATTCCCTCCCTTTTGGTACTACGTGACACACCCGGAGGGTCTCTCTCGGAATTAGTACTAATTCGTTTTTCCCGGTGTCAAGAATATCACTGTACAAACGAACCACGACCAATCGCTTGCAAATATTTTTCATCGGAGATACAATGAAACGATTTTCCGAATTTAAAACACGCTTTTCTTTGAAATGGAATGGAATCGTCACTTTATTCGACAGTTTGATCGACATCTATAAATTCGGGAACTTTCGTACCTATTCGATATAAATACGATATATTACGAAAATGGAAAGTTTCGAGATATCAAGGCACTTCGCTAAAAATGTATCGATGCGTGTTGAGCTAAGATTATAATACCGAAAAAAGAATTCTATACGGCTGGAAAGAAGTTCCAAGCAAGAACCTATCAAGCATTTGCCGTTTCAGTTCTACGTACGACTGATAATAAGCGTGTAAATGAGACGCGCGTTGCCTCGTTCGATCAAGATACGCAGGAACGCAGCGTGAATTCTTCACGGTCTCCTTCTTGCGTATTACTTACTTACAATAGATGACGATAGCGTAACGTATTCTAACTGGTCCCAGCTTCTCTCGAACGACTCCTTTTCACACGCGTTCAGGAGAAACGCGCGGAGGATGCCGTTGAAGCTCTGTGGCGTAGGCAGATAGTGAGCTACAACGCGGAGAAGGAAGGAACGATACGAGAAGAGGAAAGGCATGGAATTATAGAGACAGAACGCGAGAAAGTGACGGAGAACGAGACGCGGAGATGTGTAGGGGGCCGCGTTGGTGAAGCTCGCTTCTCCGGCGTTGGTGCTTTCTGACGCAACATAATGTGACGACCATTGTGCTGAAGTTAGCGGCGGTGGGTTATTCAGCGGCGGCATTTCCATGCAAAGCTTCCCGGATGAAGCCCAGACAGAGAAGAGTAGCCGCGGGTGCCGCAGACCTCTCTGTATCCTGATCGCCCCCTAACTGCACTTCGCCGTTGGCCCTTCCTACCGTCGTTTCTGCGCTCGAGCCTCTCCATCTCTACCTTCTTCCGCTTCTCTCCTTCTCCCTTTCTCTCCTTTCCTATGTCCGACTTCACCTCTCTTCGTAGTCCTCTTTGCTCGTATCCTCCACCCCCGACTTCGACGATCTACATTCTACCTCATTGTGCAGCCGGCTTATCCATGCCCACCCGTGCGATTCTCACATCCTGATAACGAACGGTCGTGAAGCGGTTCCCCTCCTACACCTCAGCCTTATATTCCTCCCTTTGAACTCTTCCTCTTGCCGGATTGAAAAGAACTCGGGTTAGCGGGGAACTAGGTATTGCCCCGTCGGCGTCACCGAGAAGAAAGCTTTCGTTCGAGTTCCTTTGCATGAGATAGCGTATACGGATACGCGCGTGTACAATTCTCACCACGCTCAACCGTGTGTTACGTTATGAAATCTCCATGAAAATCGAGATCGTGTTATCGTTTTCCTTTCCCTATTCTTTTCTTTTTTTTCCTGTACGTATTGTCGATACTCTGCTACTACTTACTACTTTACTTTTACTTACTACTTTTGTTTTTCGCTTCGTATCATTTGCTTTAAAACTCATGGCTCGCGTATCGTAAACGAATCCACGAGGCGACTTTAATATTCAAATAGTTTCGATCGAACGAAAAATTGCAAATTTCTAGCATACATATTTTATTCATACGCAAGCTTCGGGCTGCTTGTACACGTATGGAAGTACTATGAAGTATTTGGAGAATTTATACGCATCAGTTCGGCCGAAAAAAAATACGATCTATAACGCGCCGATGAAAATACAACGATGAGGAATATATTTTGCGGTGTGAAAAGGTGATTTAATGAAACGCGTAGAAATGTTAACAACTTGACTACCAGCTTGTAATTGAACCGAAAGCATGGGTATAATGCCCATTGCTGTAGCTTTATTTCTTACTCAATGGTCGATGTAGACAGCAATTCCCCGTGAAATACGTCCCACTTTCCTACAGTCAAGACCGTTAATGCAAACCACCAAACCGCTGAGGCTTTCCTTTCGTACAGCTTAATCACTTAAGTTCTTGTCTTTATCAGTGTTGTTCCGACCAACTCTCGCAAATGACGAAAAAGCTTAATTTTCAGACTTGGCGGAACTACACGGCCAAGTAGAACACACGAGAAAGAGAAAAGTCCAACGGTCTTGAGTTTTTACGAATAAAATAAAGTCGAAAGAAGTCAGAGGGGAAATGAAACACGATATAAATTTTCATTTGGTAAACTAATTACAAAGAGACGAAGATATTACCCTTTGGAGTTGGAACGTTCGTTCCGACTGAAAACAAGTAAAAGCTTTGGTACGAGGTTCGAACCGAGGAATACCATACCCGTGCAAGCCCAGATCCGACGGAAATGGTCAAGGAATTTTGTTTCCGGTCCCAACGCGAACAAACGGTACGGCCGATAAATAATAAAAGCCCGGAGACTTCGGGAACGATTTTTCACATATCTTCGCCTGTATCCTGAGGGCGTGACCGGGGGGGGGGGAGAGGAAAAAGTGGAATAGGATTTTCCTTGGGGATACTCCAATATCGTGGGTGGAGTACGTATATCCATAGCGCGCCCCTTTCAACTATCGAATTTTATTAACGTATCGGTCGACGGTGGTACGGACGTTGCAGCAACCGGTGAAGCGGCAAAGGGATGCGGGTTTTAGTAGGGACAGAGCGGGGAGGGAGTTGGAAGCCTCGCGCCGCATAATGTATAACATCATCTTTTACGATATCTCTTTCTGGGGCGCACTAGGGTATAGGTAATGCACGGTATTGTATTTTGCGATTGCATTTTCAGAGACGTCCGCCTGCGCTTTGAATATAAAGTGGCTCGAGCCGTGCCTGTTTCACGTGCGACGTACCGTTGCTGCCGGCGGCCGTACCAGAACGATACCACACCACACTCCTACCAGCTGCACTAACCTGGTATATAACCCAACGTTATTATCGTACTTTCAAAGTCCATAGATGCTTTTAGCGAGTGCCGCGATCAGAAAGCACTTTTGTTTCCCTGCGTTCCCACAGCACGCCGTTTCGACGACGGCTCGCGGGCTATTTACGATTTCAATATGCTGTAAGCGCATCAATCTTTTCGCGTACCTATCTCCTTCGTTAACTCGTTCTAATCCAAGCTTCGATTTCCTCAATGGAAATACCGCTTTGATCTTCAGTCCGGTTGCGTTTGATATTGATCGTCGTATCACGGGCGCGAAAAGTAAAAGCACGCGTATCCTTTAAATATTCGTATCCTTCATCTTCGATCGCGTGGCACGTGTGCGCACGATTATACCACGAATTACCCCAACGTCGACCTGTTGTCGGCAAACAAAGGTAAAGTCATTCCTCGTTATTCATCTTCGTACGATCAGTATTATGATGGAATAGTAAGAGGAAAATAATGGGAAGACGAGTAAGAAAGAAGCAGAGTCGGAGTGGACGTTGAAGGGGAGTTGAGGATGCCGTAGGAGCAGCAGGGGGGGGGGAGTACTTCCGTGATAAATTAATCGTCGATTTCCGACGATTACAATTTGGTATGCTTCCAAATCACTCGCACCCTTTTTGCGGTGGTGAATTTTAGCCGTGTGCATTTTTCATCTGGCGCGGTGCGGCCCTCAAAAAGAGGATATCTATCTTCCCTAGAGGCTGTTGGCCCTCCGTTTCTCGGTATAACCCGTGGCCATCCTTCTCCACTGTTCTTCCCTCGGTCGGCGTGTCCCTCTCGTTCTTTCCTAGTGTGCCTAGCTCTTGCCGAGCGAGACTGGCTCGCTTCCAAAAATATTATAAAATTCCCAATTACGTGGCATAGATTGGCGAGGTAAATTGCCCCTGGAGCGCGGTGGATGGCGAGACGGTGGTTGCCTCTCCGCTATACCCGACTGCTTCGCTTCGCTCCGCTCCGCTCTGCTCTGCCCGACGACCGAATCGAACGGGGAACTAGATCCTCCTCCGCTTCTCTCCAATCGGTAATCCATTACCGTGACGCGATTGGATAATTGCAGGTGAGGGGCCTATCTAGAGACGTGCCCTCCAACCTCTAACCTCCTCCTCCCCTATCCTCAATCCACACCCACAACCACCCACCCCTACCCACCCATCGACCGACCGACCGACCGACCGACCGATCGAAGCCCCAACCCTTTCCATGCCGGTCGATATTCCCTCTAATTAAACACTGGAGGGTACAATGACAAACCTACCTTGTACCAGGATCTCGCCATCGTTGTCGGGGATGCCGGATACCGACGTTCCTACTCTTTGGCCGCCGTTCGTCCGCCTCCGAGATCCGGTAATTCGGTTAATCTAAGGTGGTTGTTGCTAAACGCGACTTTGGATAAATCACTCGTCCCTTGACTGCCGCAGCTACTTCTACGACTCTGTTCTTCGTTCCGTGGGGACCAGCTAAAACGATTACTTGCATCGTGTCGTGCGTTCGTTTGATACGCGTTGTTTCCATCCGAGTGAAGATGGTTTACGACCCTACGCTCCGACTCGTTATACACATACACAAATTCTATTTTTATGCAACTCGCGTTTATAACTTGGCTATTCCAACGTAAAATATCGATCGATAAAATATCGCTTGTGAAAGAAAGGTGTTTTATACGTCACGTTCCAAAATCATCTTAAGCGTCGTATCACGTTAAAATAACGAGAAATTATGCAAACGTAGAAAATATATATACATTGTTCCGAATAAAATTATCCCCGTTACGGCGTTCGACATCATTACAGAGGCATTGGTAATTAAACGGACGCAGACTCGGCTGGTGCCCATGTACGATACGAAACTATCAGAAGGTAGCAGCTTCGTAAAAACTTTCATCCACCTAAATCACTCCAGATTTCTGTATAATTGACGTCACGTTCGACATAACTTTATCTACGTATATGGCATTACGGTCGAATGATACAACGAGCCCATTTGCATATGTCCACCTCCGATATTATCTATTCGCGGTTGCGCCATTTCGCGAGCCAAGACACCAAAATTGGACGAGATCGTTATTCAAGAGCCAAGTTGTCAGATATAAAGTGAGAAGTTGAACGAGTAACCAATCCGGTGGTCAGATTCTCTCGTCGCCTGTCAGGATAATTCGTTCATAAATTTCTACACGATCCTATTTCTGTTACCGAACTGTATAGTTAATTGATTGTTCTTTTTCCGCTGAAAAAGTTTCCCTCGTCCGTAAACAAATTTCAATCAAATGGTTTTAACGGTTTTCGAAACCGTTTAATTTCGGTCAATGAAATTTTCGTTCAACGACAGGACTTGATTTAACGATCGCGCCGCTGTGTCGTACTTTCTTCGATATTAACGTAGAGTATACGCTCATTGTCTCGTAAAAGAAATATGAAAGTTGTAAGAACCATATTTACGAGAGTTTTATCAATGCTGGTATTGTCGTTGTCATCTGGATGAACGAAGATATAGTCTTCGGTGCGGGAAGCTTATCCGTTTTTCCTGTATCGCGCCGTAAGTCAAACATCTTTTTTCTCCTTTTTGGGTTGACCTAACTCGATAACGGTGTCTCGCTTATAAAGAATTAAAGTAACTGCTTCACGCACGTGCCAAGTGGCAGGTCGCTTCGGCCGTTCCAATCCCCACGAGGACACTGTCCACCTTATCCCCTTACATCGAACCTACCCCTTATCGTCCGAGATCCCGCCATACAGTTTCTAAGCTGACTGCCGACCAAGGCCAACGAGGAAAGTGAACACTCTGAAAACAGTAAGGGTCGACTTACATGATTCGATCGCCAATATCAGCGACACTGTTGCTAAATTGTTCCAAGAACACGGTCGTTCGAACGTCTTACGTAACGTGGAAAATGTCAAGTGGTAGCGCGCGTGAAGCTTTGGAATTTACGTTAAAATGATTTTTATCTCACTTTTATTTTATTTTTTATTTCGATGCGAACTCTGTCAATTAATCAATTAATCAGTGAATTTTTCTAAAGTTTAATATCGCGTATTTGATCAACAAATTGATCGTTTGATACTTTATTAGAAAATCGAAAATACATTAGTTTGTACAGAGGTCGGCATATCGAGTCGGTTATTTGAACCGAAAGAGATAGCTCTAGGGTATTATTTGAGAACGAAAGACTTAAAAAATCTTTCGAGCAAAGGATCGCGAGAAGGGCACTGCACACCTGGTGCATTCGTTGTAGTCAGCAAAACATAACCTTCAAAGTTACCGGCTGCCGAAGTTACGCCGTTCCGAGACTCGTAAACACGTACAGTGCACCTGGGACTCGATGTCTTTATCGATAATGTGACACCTATATGCGCGGTAACGTAACTCACGATTTTAAATATTTAACACGGCTACCCTCTTCGGTTTCATCCCCTGTCGTCCATCCCCTTCCATTAACATCGATGGCGCGAGTGTATTCAGTCCGTGTGTATTCCGAATCATGCACGAAGCTCATGGAATCGTGAGTCGACAAATCTTCTGTCCGACGAGTGATCGAATGATTTTGAGACTTTGTTGATTTTTTAAAAATCGATCAATGCGTCTGAAATGTTCATGAAGATCGTCTTCGTATTTGACTTCAGTTTCTATCGGGGTAGATAGGTAGTAGATTGCAATCGACCACTCGAATCACGCCACAGAGACAAAGGAGAGTTACTATGAAAATACCTGGTAAATAAAACATACGTCCTCCGCATTTACATTCGTGTCTTTGAAATCTCGAAGTTTTACTCAAAGTCAACATTGAATTTCCTTCGAGCATCTCCGGAATAGTTTGCTAGTTAGTTGGGTTAGTTAATTGGGCTAGAACTTAATAGACTAAATGCTGAAATATTGCTACGATAACGAAGGATAGAAATGATTAAAACGTAGATTGGTAGAATTCGATGGAAGTAACAAGATTTGGGGAAACGTGTGTATAGATATAAAAGTAGGAACAACAACAAGTTCGATTTTTCCTCCAGGCTGACGATTCGAAGAATACGGGCGGCATATGCCGGCCGTGTCCGATAGAGCTTCGTGCTCTCGAGCTAATCGTTATTTTGCGTGGACAGTACTGTGGTGATCGATGCGGGGAACGGCTCGAGAAGGGCGAGCGAGGTGCGGAGAGTGGAATAAGGGTGGCGCTCGAGGCACGAGGGGGGTAAAATCAATGATGGCCTCTTGAAAATTTCACCAGTCAAAACGGTAGAAATAGTCGATTTTCTGGCTTTCTCCCGCCCGTCACTTTAAGAGAAGCGGATGCCAGCGCGTCCCTTGGGCGTTCTCGAGAACTTATAAATATCCATAAAACATCAATGCGGGATTTCCTGCAGCGTTTCACCCAATCTCTGCATACGTATCTCTTTCATTGTTGCGCGAAGGAATACACGTGGTTGTTTGGATGTCCTATGTGTAACACATAGAATCGCGGATAGATTTCAAATATGCAGAGATTGTTCCTCGGAATAGAGTGCAGCTGGGACCCCACGGGTGTCGCGAATCCGACTAAAAAATGGATATGCGCGGAACAGAGGCGCGAAATGACTTAGAGATATATCCGGTGACGGGTTGGAAAACGCGTGTAACTATGTTTCCTAAAACGGCGGCAAGAGGACAACCGTACACCAACATCCGCTCCCTGGGGACTTTCCTGCTATAAGAAAATTCGATTTCTCGTGGTCTAACTGCGAGAAACATTCCAACTCTATCACGATCTATTTGGCTGTATCAACGTGGTCGTGACTGGTCCCCCATTAATTTCCCGGCTATTTGTGAACGGAAAAATGTCTGAGAACGATCGATCACGATAGAGCTACTTCCGCTCTACAAGAAATGCTTTGCTATTTATATGCAGATGAAACACTTAGGTTGCGGAATAGAGTTCCTATATCGTATAAGTTATGTTGTTTTTATCGAAGAATGTTTTAGTGTCTCGACGATAACTCATCGTATACAATCGCCGTGTACGATATAGAATGTGTTTAAAAATTACAAGTACAATTAGGATCTAGATAAAAATAATCCATTATGATATAGCCTACAAACCATAAATCGAAGTTTACGTATCTTTCTTTTTTAATCCATTACGTTGGAGGTTACTCTATGAACGGAGCTCTTGTCAAAATTGCGTTACATGCTCGGCGAGATTACGAATCCCGTCACGTAATTACAGAAACGTACGCCTCTATGGTTCATTTCCTAGGAAATCGAGTTGAAGCGGTGTAGAGCGGCGCGCACGGTCTTGTCGCGGTATAGAAATAGTGTGCGGCAACGAGTACGGGTACGGCCGTTCGCTTTTCAACGAAAATTATCGGACCATAGTGAATGTAATCCGTGTAACTGTTCCCGAGAGGATGAGAATGGAATCGAGCACTTATCAGGGGTTCAACGCCAGTTCCCCCCAGCAGCTTTCCACTGGAGGATGGTGTCACTGCAGTTCTGCGACAACCATTCCCCTGTACATGCGCCTCGTGTAGGTGTGATAGAAAAGAGAACATCGGAGATGTGGAAAGAAATAAAAAAGGAAAGAGAAAAGGGAAAAATGGCGAGAGGAGGGTCAAGCAATGACGATCGCCAGGGGTACTCCCGTCGCACTTTTCCGACTCATTTTCTCCGTCGATATCTCAGTCTCCTTCTACGCTCGTAAACGTGAACGGCCCTTAGGCGTCGGCGTGTCTGTCGTTACCGTGAGTATAACGGAAAAGAGCATTAACGAGAAAAAAAGCAAGAACAGAGAGGAAAAATCAGAGAAAACGAACGTGAAACGTGAACCGAAAGACGTTATCGAGAGTGTGTGATCGATGTTTTACGACTGAATTTAATGGATGTCTCATATGACGAGTAATGCTCTGGGATCGAAGGTTTAAGCTGTATAGACGTGCGTCTACGAGCAAGCTTAGCAACCTGTGGGAACGATGTTTGCCAATTTATGCCCGTATAGAAGATAACGATGACAAAGATAACGAAGTATATAAACTTTAATAGTCTGCTTCCTCTCAAAGGTTGCTTTAACCATCAGTTTATTTTCTCAGTTTAGATTTCATATCGCATCTAAATATAGTAAGTGCGTCCCTGTCTAAATTCGCGTTAGTTTCGCATCACTCGCTATACGTACGATTATACGTACATGGTAAATTCGTTTCGCTCATACGATAATGTTTATAAAGGAAATACTCGGAAGTGATTCGCGTCAAACTGTGACAACGGTAGTTTAAAAGTATTAAATAGCCACCTCGATAAGATTACCTACCATTTCACATGGTCGTGCAATCGCTGTCGTTTATAGTTTTAGAGAATATAAGAAGTACATTTTTCGTGGAATAAATATATTATTATACGGCTGGGAACGCGTTATATTAGCAATATAAAATTTTTCGATTGTATTAGTTTAAACACGGAGAATACATTATTAGATTTTAAAAGCAATCTTTACGGTATTTCTCGTATTACTTATCCCTGAAGTACCTAAATATCTGGAATTATTTCTTTCTGTTGTGATATTAAATTTGTTTTGAAATAATTGATATTTATAATTATAAAGTAAACGCGCTTGATATTGATATTATATATAGGAAAGTGAAGAAGTTTGTTATTTGCAAAAAAGATTTAGCGATGAGAGTCGGAATGGATGAAAAGGAAAAAAAAACTACCCATTTCTTGTTGCACCAAGAATCAATAATATATACAAGAAGAGATCGAAAACCTATTCGTGCAAAGTTAATTAAAAACACAGTTCTACGATAAGATGAGTTGTGATATTTGAGATTCGTATCGCTTTGTGCCGGTAATGAATACAACTGTAGAGATATTCATTTAAGAGGTGGCACGCGCATGCAAATATCACGACGTTACAGCGGCGCGTTACAGTTACAGACAGCTGTGTAATATTCTACGTTTAATAGCCCATATTTATCCACAAAGTTGGCTGGTTGTGTATATACGTATATCCTGTACAACACGAGTTACACGGATCGTCTATCTAGGATTAGGAACTGCGCTACTGGTTTCACATTATTCGCTGCTTTCATGCGGCACCGGTCGTAAAGTTTACGCAGTTACGATGACAGGTTTTCAAACAGCGATCGCGCGACTGGTTGTAAAACGTTTTAAATGATTCGGAATCAGACTATCGTGACGAGGGAAACCGGTGAAACGTAATCTGACGATCGATCGGCAGGGGGTGAGAAGCAAGTGCTGCCCTCTGTGCGCGGCGTCTGGTAATGGAGTAAGAAGGGGTGCTCGATTGGACGTCCGGAAGTGACCTTGAACCAAGCACCGGATATCCTGCTCGACGTCATCGTATGTCGACAAAGACGTTGACCTTTGGAACTAGTTCGCTCGTAAAATGTTGAAACACCAGATTTATCACATCGAAGGGTGACTTTAAACGTTTGTATTCCTGGTATCTCGTTATTCCATACTAATTCGCGGTTAAACGTAATGTCAACGGTTCAAAATCAATGAACTTAAGAATCGATAACGCAATATCGTAGTTGATCATTGGTAACTGTTTTTCAACGTTGTGATTATTTCTTATTTTCAGCGTAATAAACGTCTATTTTATCAATTTTAGAGAAGAATCCGAGTAAGACAACTTTTTGAAGATATCACACGTATAACGATCGTACTGTTTTAATTATTTTGTAGGGATATAGAGGAAAAAGTAAAGCAATTTAAGGCAGGATATACATGTTGCGTAATAAACATATATCAGTTGCGTAATATATGTGCAAGCACTGTACACTGTACGTGGTATGTTCTACACGAATTCAATTACAAGATCCCGAGACTGATAAACACTGGCTGATAACGGTTTCCGAGCTTTTCAGCAGGGTGGCGCCACAAGCTGCAAGCTCGGAGGCTTCTACAGCTAATGTCAGCGATGCTGCCGCCTATCGGAGCTGAAACTGCAGCTCGCCCCAAATGTGCCCCGGTTAACAGTGACCAATATTTCCGGTCACGTGAAGGATGTTACCCTCAGTCGAATGAATCACTTTCTCACGTTTTCAACAAGGTGTAAATGAACTCGTTCGCTATGACTAGCTGAACAGTTTGTCGATTTCAGATCAGATAGCGCGGTGGTTGATTTATCGCGAGCAACTGCAATAACATTAACATAATAAGCAACTTTCAAATGCCCTTTAACTCGTACATAATAAAATATGAAATTCATGACTTATTAAAATTTCGAAGTCTTGCAATTCACGTTGAGCAAAATACTATAACCATACGAGCAAAATGATTTCGACTGTAAAATCTTTCCTTCCTTTCTCTTATATTGTAATTAATTAACGAAAATTAAAAATAACCGCTACACATACCGTTTCAGTAATTAATTTCCATGTACGGTACTATTATGGTTAATTAAATTGTAAACAAATAAAGCAATGCTGAATATCGAATGTCGATCAAAAATAGCTTGAAAATCGTGAAAGTAAAAAATCGCGATCTTTCTTCTATCTTACCAGTTTCATGATTCAAAATGTCTTCCCTTTGCTTGGTCAACGAACGTTTTGCAATTATAAAAAGACGCGTTCCTCTTAGAACTTCATCTTCTTCATCCTTTTACCTCATGCCTCTTCGCGTTCCTTCTCCCTGCTTTACGGCAGAGAATGCAAATCGAATGGCCAACAGGGGATGAGGTAGACGAACGTGGAACGGTGCACCCAACGGAACCGACTAGGAGAATTAAAGAGGAGAAGGGTTGTTGAACTTTTGCTCCTACTTCTTCTTCGTTATCTGTTTTGGCTGAACGCGCAGTCTTTTTAATTGCATGGCCATCTAATGAGTGAAATTCTTTCCTGTGTGTAGCAATTCGCGCGACTAGAAGATGCTAACGGAGTGATTAATTTGCCGTGTCGAAGATGTAACTGCGGAAAGTAAAGTGCCGCGTGGAGTAATTTATTTTCTTGGTCTTCTTGTTTTGGAATGAAATCGAAACATAGTATAAACAGTAACGCGAACTATTTTGCCACATAAGCGATACTTCTCTTCGCGGTTGTCCTTAAAGTATACATCGTGTTTACGAGTTTTCTTTCTAAACTGTCGTTAATAAAATGCAGGTTTTTCTAATTGTGTAAGTACCTATACGTTTTGGTAAAATTAGAAAATTTTATTCGCTTCACGATTTCGTGTCGGATAAGCGAATCAAGCGATGATTGTAAGGAATACCGAAAAAAGTATCGATTGCCAGAACCCGGAGAGATTCTTGGTAGCAGAAACTTGAAAAGGACAAATAACCTACTCTCACCACATCGCTCTTGTCCTTTTCTCCTTCTGAAGTGCGCCTTTTCCAACAGACCGGTGCCGCATCTCTGAGTAATTGCGATTTAGCCGGACGCAAGTAGAGTGGGAGGACAACCGCAGACCGACGACGGCATTAAGTGCAGGAAAGAGTGAAATCGCAATTAATTACGTCCAGGACCACCCTTCTCGCCATCGCCAGTGTCCATCGAAGGGTTAGTCAGAAATGTTGAAAAGGGAAGGAGACAAGACAGAAAGTCCAACAGCTTAAACGCGCTTATATGTTCAAATGCGTTTCAAAGGACACGAGTTCTATCATGTTCTTGCTCTTTCCCATCTCTGGTGCGTTCTTTACATTCTTTCTCTTTTTTCTCTCTATTACACAACGTTGGATAAATTATGCGAAACTTTTACTTTTGTTACTTTTATAATTACATCCTTAAGGAGCGATAAATTTACATTGTAATTACAATTATTCAGAATAGTCAAACAATTTTGAAAATATCGCTTAGATCTTGCAAACTGTATTAGATTACTACGTGTGACTAATTAGAGCGGCTACTTCAATTATTACACACGTGCTCGGTTAAAATTCCGCAATCGTATTAAGATACGTAACAGGTACACGTATGCTTGGTTGACTATAGCGTAACCCGTTGAATTCAGCAGAATGGTTACTAAGTTTTGCAGTTATTGTGGCGACTTCAGAATAATCGGAAGAGAATATATCGGAACGAAGAACCGAGTGCAAATTGTGTTATCAAAATTTTGTCAAAGTTTTATTGAAACTTGTCCAGCGAATTTACGAAGAAACCGTATTAGATTAATTTGACTGTCGGATAAATCTTCAAACGTAACTTTTATTAAGGAACAAAAAAAAAAAAGGAAAAGATTAATTCAATACTTTTACCGTATATACGAGATAAAAAATCGTCAAGGTTCTTAATTAAAAAACCACTTTTCCCTGGACGAATCTGCTAACACTTCGTTTTTAACGGCTCTTCTTCCATTTGAACCACGATGATTAATCGACGCGTTCGAAATCGTTTCACCGACGATGATCGGTTGGTTTACTTTGAAGAGGCGACGCATACATACCTGTTAACGATGAATTCAGTGGTAGCAATTAAAGGGTTGAAAGGTCCACGAGTGCGGTAACGTGATGTAATATAATTCGTAGGCACGACTCCCTCTGCAGGACCTTCAAAGCATTCACCGGGACCAACTTCAATTCCATCTCAATCCGCTTACCTTCCCACGTGGAGCTGGTCCATTCGTATTCCAAAAGTAAAAGGGGATGAAGTATTGTCGGATGGAAGAGGTTACGAGGATCGTGTAATTGGTAGGCTAGCGTGATCGATCTTGTTCGATAAAAGCTCCGTTCTTCTTATCAACTATGATATTAAAGCATGTGTATCGTTGCCACGAATGATGCTGTAACGTCGAAATATCGATATCGAATAGAGACTAGTAAAAAGTGAAATCTACATCACACTACGCTTACTTTTGTATAACCGTTATTCTAGATTCAATTTGTTGCCGAGATATCGAGAATTTAAAAATTTTATTTTGGTTATGGTCTAATATAATATGATGTTTTTACATTCAGATAGATAGAGTGGAGTTAATGGAAGGTGATTTTTCTTCATTTGTACGTTTATACTTTGACAAACGTCCGTGTAAGATTATCTTTAAATGCTAGCTATTCCACCATTCCGTTTGAACTTTAAAATAAATGGTCTATGCAGGAGGAGGGAAGGCTCCTTGAGTAATTCCACGTGTTCACTGAAAGTCACGTTTTCTCGAATAAGAGATAATATATACAAAACCTTATCACGACGTACAGACGTCTATGCTTTGCTGAAATTTGTTGAGCTAAATAAGCAGATAGGAAATACAGTGTAATTATTAAAAAAAAAACTAACATCTTCGACATATATACATTACATTTTTTTCTAATATTAGTACATGTTTTTATATGGAAAACTTTGCATCGTGTAGACAAGAAATTTTTACTTTTCAAAATGCAGTAGATGAATATATCTCAAAAGCGTTGGACGAAGCTTTGATATATTTTCAAAATTTGTATTAATCCAATTTTTTCCTTTTTAAACAAAATTTCAAAAGAGTGCATATATTAAACGTCACAGCAAGATGTATCTGACTTGTATAACTAGAATACACAGGAAATACAGGACAAGGAAAATGGAAGGAGAGATAGAACGCGCAGGAGAATGGATTATCTACTGTCAGACACATTTTGAAATCAATATTACAGACACTGTCGTATCCTGTAACTCTGCGTACAGGTAGCGTAATAAAAATTGCTTTGCGCATAGTCATTCGAATTGATAATAAAAATGTGAGAGAATTTTACTTCTTATAGTCCCTGATTGATTGCTTTAATTATAATATAGTAATACATTTTCTTCGAAAAGATTGATTTTAGGCTTTTATCGATACAGCAGTCCTTGTTTCTTTCCGTGAATATTATATATTTTAAAGGCGTCTAATTTTCATTTTTAAATTCTGTGTATGCATATATCTACGTAGATGTATACTCATAAAGTCGGGTTTCTACTTGCATTCCTTCATGCATTCATTCCTGCATGCCCTAGACTGACTCCCCTATGCCGATATAATAAATCGATGATAAATGTCAAGTAGCAATCGTTTGCTCGATTGTCTTAACGGACCTAACACTATTATTGACAGTTTCGGCGCTAGTCCTGTGAATATCTGGTAGATGACGTCTGTCTGGTCGTTCGCAAACTATATTCAGTCGCATCGATGGCAACTTCACGAAGAGTTTCGTAACAAGATTACTGCGGAATTACTAATTAGATTAAACGATCGGTAAACTCGAAGTTGTTACACAGGCTACGGATGAAGTACAATTTAACAAATTCATAAACAAATTGTATACCCGTTCGAAATTCACCCTTCGTGATATTATTACTGCATGCACAGACTTACAAGGAACGTTCAGCGATTAATTACCAAAATACACAAAACACGGTATAAGTAATTTTCGTTAACAAACTGAAGCCTTACATAATTTTGTAACAATTAATGCAAAGTCACGTTGTAGGGGTAGCGTTTGCTCTGGATGACAGGGATGCCGTTACCCCGAGACAACTGTCACGAGTTGCCGCTTAGGGGAGGCTTAAAATTAGCGACGGTTATGCGCATTCTACTGTTTAATTGATTTCCATTTTATTTCTGTCAAATCGAATTACGAATTAAAGATTGAACTGTCTGTAATTTACGGTTAAATTAGCAATAATTACTCTTTTTCCTCTTTATTTGTTTATTCCAATATTATCGTCTACTTCCTTTGTTTATTATACCTTTCTTTCTTTTTAATCGAATAGTTGAGAGTCGATCGCAGCACTTCATGATCCATTTCTTTAAGATCTGCTGAACTACGTAAAGGAAATATTATAAGCTATATACTGCTACAAAATTTTGTATTCAGTACATAGTATTTAGTATTCGATAAAGCGTTCGCACAGTTCATGGAATATTGATCTTAAACTCTTCGGAGACTAAAACATGTTCACCTATCTCTTTATTTCATTCGAAGCTGTGTACAATCTTTAAAAGTTTTAAAGTTTGTTTAATAACACATGACATGTACGTAAAATCGTTTTTCATACAAAAATCCGTTGAAAGAATTTTACCTTGTGTTACATTCAAATATCAGGCTAAATATTGCTAAAAGAATTTATGAAAGTTTATAAACAGAGAGAGAATTATGCTTGATATAGGTACATACATATAATAAAGTCAGAGATAATTTAATACATCATTACCTTAATTATTCACTTTTTATCATAACGATGTAGATGATTTGTGGGAGATCATCGAATTTTATTGGAATACTTAAGGAGGATAGAAAGTAACGGATAATTATCATCGATCTTTAACGATACACGTTACAGAATGTGTTCACGACGCGCAAAGATGCGTACAACATCGGCCAGATAGATGATCGATATATCCGTAGGTGTGTTATCATATCTGACAACTACCCCTCTCTCTCTCTCTCTCTCTCTCTCTCGATCGTACATCCTCAATTCTTCTCCAACCACTGTTTCTTATCCTCCTTCCTTCATGAGCTACCTACTTTTTCCATTCTATATTCTTCTTTTCCTCCCATCGTTTCTCTTTTTCGTTCTTTCTCTACCTTCTAGTCTGTTACTCCATCTCTGTTTTTTCTTCATCTCCGTCGTTTCTCTTTGTCGCCATCTCCTTCTCTCTTATTTCCTCTCAGTTCCTCTCTCTCTCTTTCTCTTTCCCTCTCTCCCCCTCCCACCCTTTCTCTCTCTGTGCAGCTTTGAGCGCCACCCTACGTTTCCATAGCGATAGGTAAATGGAATCCGTGGTGAAGCCGTTGCCATGGCGATTCGCTCCATAGCCTCACCTCAGCTCACCTTACCTCACCTCTCGCTCTGTCTCTGTCTGTCTGTCTGTCTCTCTTTCTCTTTCTCTTTCTTTCTCGTCAACGTGCTTTCATCTCTCATCCTTGTTACTCCTCCGAGCTGATCAAAACGGGGTTGAAGAATCGCAGGCATCGTCTTCCCAGCCTCATATATGAACACAGCATGCCTTCAGCTTCTTACTCTCCTTTTTCTCTTCTGTTCGCTTTCTTCGTTCCTCCCTATCCTATCCGAGCTTCTTTCTCTTCCTTCGCTGTTCGTTTCCTTTTTATCCAGCATAGCCCCTATTCTCGGCCTCTTTCTCACGATTCCTCCACCTCGTTCGGTTCTTCCTTTCTTTCTACTTTCAGACAGTTGGACGCCTTTCTAACGACGCGGAGTACTCACCCGGAAGGAACAACCGTAGAACTTTATTCTGCCTCCACGACGACCATCGTTTCTTCCAGCGTACGCTGGAAGGCAGATAAACAACGGTGATGTAAACGCGCCGCTCCTTTTCACTTCTGCCTCACGTCGAACCTATTACAGCACCGCCTCATGAAAGAGACATGAAGCGATCGTCCGTGGTAGCGGTCGGAAGGGCGGCTGGAAGCGTAGGGTCTTGTGTCACGTGTGTTGACACGAGTACGTTCGACGTGTTCCCGATGGATCGAACTTTAACGATTCGTTAGATTAACCTAATGCTTGATAAATCACGCTTCGAGGTAGCTATTCGAATTTTCCAATAATTTCTCGATGATAGTTAGATACTTGCCGATAACATTGACAAGAATCGCAATTTGCTCGAAGACAAGAATTCATTGTTGGGAATAGTAGAAGTACACATATACGTGACACATATAAATTCACATACACTGAAATATATGCCATTCAAGAGGTTTTCTAATACGTATTTGAAATTTAAGTAGTCTCATGATAGCTTTAAAAAGATGGCATATGTGGCTATGAAAGTTTATGTGACTTGGTCGAATACCGGTACTTAATGCAACCTACTTAATGTATATACATATAAAACGGTATAAACTTATGTCACGTTCGAACGAAATGCAAAGTATATTATAAACCGTAGCCGCTGGAAAGCAACATAAAACCGCATCTCATTAACAATTCAAAAATAGTTTTAGAGCAGCTCGGTTTAATATTGCGAAAACGGTAAACAGTTTATTATCGTACTCAGGAATACACGACGACACCAATGTTTTTCTCTTAAACAGTAATTAACTACGCTTTTAATGAGGAAGCTCAGTGGTCCGGAAGTAACAATACAGGAAGTTAGCAGTTGCAACAGATGTTTATATGCCGAACGACGTCGGAGGTGGAGGAGAAGGTGGAGTCTGTCGAGCTCTGTGTACACCACGTGCTCGTACAGTGCCTAGTTCGGTACGTAGCTGGTACATCATGTCGAAGTTAGACTGCAGGAATTAGTTGTGCGCAGCCCTCTAACGACATGACGTATACCGCAGCCAATTAGGAGTTTGAGTCGATAAATTACGCGTTTCTCGAGATACGATTATACACCGGTGACAGCGTTAATTGCCAATTCCAGGTCGCGAATCTACCATGCTGTATATCGTGTTGGAAAGCAACGTAACGGAAATCTTCCGATGAAACAACGTAACAACGATTTAACGTTCCGTGGAGGAGACAGATTCGCGACAAGACCGTCGAGAATGTATTTTCCTGAAAATAAATCGTATCCTCGTCTCGATTTGTTTCTACCGCTGGCAAACGTTCAATATCGAGTAAAATTCCGAATTTCCGGATGATCGAGCGATTAATCGGTACATAATCGAGCATTTCCCACGTTTAGACGTATCTCGTTGATATTCGCGAGTACAATTTTCCTAATGAGATATCAAGAGACGCGCGAAAGTTCCTGGGATGGCATACTTGCGGCTAATTTTCCCAAAAGACACGTTGCAAGTGCTCCGCACTCTGTATAATTTATAGGCGGTATTCACTTCAGTGGCGTGCGCTCTCTATGTTGCCCTCAGCAACTTTACTCATTACCAATAATTTGATTTGGAACTCCATTAACCATTAAACGGTGCCTGAACGACAGAGTGGATTGCACCCGTGCAATTTCATCGTCATTCGCTTGAATAGCTTAAACTTCTTTAATGGCTGTAGATCGGTACTATCAGTACCGTGCAACGAATAAGATCGATTTCTTTTTTTCCCAAAGTAATACGGAAAATTCAGTTGTACGGTTACTCGAATCTTTCATTACGTTAAAAGTTGAAATTACACTGTTAAAATTGCTACGCTCGTGTAGCTTAAATACTATTAGCAAATTTTTATTTCGTTTAAACTTTTATAAGCTATTAACTAAGCGTCGTTAATTGACGATTATTCAGGACTTGTTAAGATCATTTAAGATTATTCGTATTCTTATTTCCACTGTAACGTTTGTTATCGTTATTGCGTTAACTACACTTTTATACAATTAAATTGAAAATGTAATACGTACATGTGTACACATATGTATATGATAGAATATCAGTAATTTTGTCAGAAAAATTATTCTCCTTAATAACGGTAACGTCGAATATTCCTGTTTACATTCAGATTTTGTGATTTGCACATTATTTTCTTTCGAACAATACAATAAAATAAACGCAAACGTTTCCTTTCGATATATGTTAATATTTTTAATAATTTACGCGTGTGGCGTAAATGATCGTATTTACGCAGAATAGTCGATCGAGCTTCATAAACTGATCATTATCTTTTTCTTTCTTTTCCTTTCGTTCCTTCTTACTCGGTCCGCCACTTAACTAGTTCACGAACTCCTCGTCTTCTACATTTTCGCCATTTTGCTACACTTCCCTTTAATTCTTGCATCGCCCAACCTTACAAGGGATAAAGGAGCTTAACGCCCACAGACGCGTTTCACACCGTGCACGATGTCGTTAATTAGAGAGTGACAAAAACTGCAGTTTCAAAGATAATTTGCCTTGGCTGACCTTAATGTAAAGGAAACAATGCGTAATGATGTCCACTACAATTAGTGAATGCACTTTTCAGCAAACATAAGAATTTAACGTACCGAGAATAAGCTTTGTGAAAAAAATTAAGACCCGTTCTCGTGGAAATTTCAAGAGTCGAAAATACCAGATAAGAACGAAGTCTTCTCCTATATACGAATAGCATACAATGGTTAATAAAAGTTTTTTTTGTTAACTATTTACGCCAAAATACCTACACCTTTCAATATGTAAACATTAGATTGCCGATCGCTTTTTATATTTTTAACTTAATTATTATCGTTACACAGTGGAATTACATTGATCTCTCTTTCTTAAATTATAGAATTTAAGCATTGAACTGTTCCTTTATTGAATAATTCTTGTTTAATAGAAGTTAACCGAAGAGAAGTTGTCAGGTTGTACTACAATGCACAAGTTTGAAACATCCTAGATATTTATTATCATCGGCTATTCGTCTCATCCTTGAACATCCTAAGACGATTACAGGACCTTGCACGTGTGTCTGATCCTGTCAAACTCTGTATGTACTCGTAAGCCGCTTTACCTTATTATCAACGTAGAATTATAATTAATCTGCCCTTCGGGTCTGGCGCTTGTCAATCCAGCAAGTGTCACACGAATTGCTATTGCAATAAACTATGAAATTTCGACTATTCTGATTAAAATTACCACCTACCGTCAAATGCGCTAACAAATAATACTAAAAGCGACAGGTAAAGATCATATTCAAGACATTAAACAGTAGTAAAATAAAAGATGCTTATTATTAAACACGTAAAACCGAAACGGTACAATTAAAATTACGGAATATGTTCTCAAAACGCGCATCTCTTGATCTCAAAACTAATGTTTTCGCCAGAAATTTTATGGAAATGTTCTTGACTAGTTTCGTAGAATGTTTAATAATGTTTAATAACGTTTAACAAATTTTTCATTTATAAGTCATCCTGTTTCTCATTTGTCAAAATGTAACGAAGGTTCAGCATGTTCGATATACGGTAAAACTGGAAAGTTATTATCGTTGATTTCCAAACGAACGAGCGGCGGCAACGAGAAAGCGTATAATGATGTGAATTTGTTGCGACTAATTTACCAAGCTACCGAGTTTGCCGCAGTACAATTACTCGATTAAAATTTAACGTTGGCCTTCATTAAGACAACTCGAAGGGCTACAAAGTGACATAGCAAATCATGGAACTTTGATCGTCTTCAAATAGCGCTCGAAAGACTCGGAGGACTGCTGAACGGCTACACGCGCTAATCAAAACGTTAATGAACTGTCGAGCCGTGATTAACATCTCACTTTTACTTCCGCCACTTTACTCGACTGCCCGTTTCCTTTCACGGCGAAGGTTCTTTCTTCCTCTCGATTTCTTCTCTTCTCTCATCGGTAGTCGTTCACGTGCAATAATTTTAAGGAGGTCTTACGGAAACGAAAATTGAATTTCTCTGGTGATGGCTTGCGAATACCATGTTCAGTTCACGCTTACCCCTTCAATTAACTCTTATCTTTCCCCTTTTCAGCTGAGTATGTTACACTAATTCTACTACTACTACTAGAGCATGCTTTTTAAACGGACTAATGGATATTTTCGATGGTAAGTTCTTTCTTCGATAAGAGTATGCTTCCCTTTTGTTCTATATACATTTTTGTGCTTTTAAATAGCAGTATTTTAGTTTTATATTTATAGAGCCTCTATGCTACAGAAATATTAAGCTGATTAGCCGGGATTTATTATATTGCTCCATATTTCCAGTTAGCTATTCGTATCCAAAGTAATCTTAATTTAACAGTAGCTTAACAAACCTCCGGTATCTTTTTACGCCGGTTAGTTAGGCGAGAAAAAAGGAGAAATAAGGAAATTACAAAGTTGGAGCTGAAGGTTGGAAGATTAAGGCAATTAATCCGAGACGCGGTGGGCTTCGAAGGAATCCCCTATTCGAGAGTACAATCCTAAGATATATATATATATATATACCGTGATCGTTAAATCGTCTACCAAATTAATTAGTATAAATCAAAGCGAACGGTTCTGCAGTTCGGCAAGGTTATTTTTTCGAGTCCTAGATCGATCTCTTTAGCGAAATATAAGCGGTGCATATCGATGAAACCGCCTTACCGCTGGTTGGATGCTCTTCAATGCAATCTCAATAACGAATTTATTTCATCGGCGATGACGGCACCGTGAGGTATCGTATGCCAGTAAAAGGAGGGATTATATAATTATTGTGTACTTTGCATAATCTTCCTGATGAACGTAATCTTCG
This sequence comes from Bombus huntii, assembly GCF_024542735.1. Taxonomy (NCBI): domain Eukaryota; kingdom Metazoa; phylum Arthropoda; class Insecta; order Hymenoptera; family Apidae; genus Bombus; species Bombus huntii. Next base: position 608,789 of record NC_066247.1, read on the forward strand.
CTACGAACACAACAACGTGGGAAATTTGCATGAAAGGCATTAAAGCGTTTCAACAGATGGTCCTACAGTAATCACGACGTAATCCTCGCGGTTCGACGCGTGCTGTACGCCAGTAATTAATTGATTTCGTTGATCCGCTTATATACTGCCCTATGCAAATCATCGTAGCGAAACGGACGTCGGCCGTGGATTTCTTGTTTCATGCGACACGATTGTCCGATAAGCTCTGTTTCTATTCTCGCGCTAGATACCTAAAACTTTCCTCTTAAAAAATGTTTGGCTTTAATATTTTTACTAATACAACTGTACTGCTTAGAGCGTATATCTTTTGCAAACAATTTTTATTATTTGAGATCGATGTCTCTGTAGCTGTTTCTGTAGTTCCTTTTTCATCGTTTCTTTTTTTCTTCTCTTTCTTTCTTTCTTTCTTTCTTTCTTTCTTTCTTCCTTTCTCTTCGCTTCTCTTCTCTTTTTTTTTTTTTTTTTTTTTTTTTTTTTTTTTGAGAAAATGATTTTCGTACCGTATCAGATAAAAGTGATTATTTCAAAAGTTCGATTTCATTTATTCTTTCTCACGAAACGTAAGTAGTAGCCATATATCTTGTACGCTTTTTTATCTTGAAATACACAATTTAAGTTAGCGCGGACAAGGTAGCATTGTGCGAATCTTGCACGGTGAAACTATGCATGGGATAAGGGTCACCGTTAGCTCTGGTTTCCTAGTAAAACAACCTAAAACCTCAAACTTCGAGATTCTGGCTGTCACGAAACTTATAATGCCGTAATCTGAAACTGTCATTGTGTTACAAACTGTCATTACGTTACAAACTCCGTTGTGTTTCGGACTCTGTTATTACACAACTATGAACCTAGATCCTCGTATATAAATATAAATATGAATTTGCTGAATACAAGTTGTCAAACTTGCGTAGAATGTACGTATCGCGATATTTCTTGCTTATCATTGTTTAGTTTCATCAGAGCTCGTACAACGTCTCAAAATTGGAAGTCTCTATCGAAGGGAGAACGAAATCGAACAAATTTTATGGAAGAGTAGATATTTCTGAATCTCGTATTTCATTTTACCTTTTTAACATACTTCCGGCTCCGGTAAAGCTCTGAGATCTTTTTAATTTTTTGTAAAGATGAAAGTCCAGTTAGTTTCGGTTGTCCAGTTTTACGTAACAATTAAACACGGCAGTATAGTTACATCAACCGAATTTTTCCTGGAATCCGCTGGAAAGGAAAAAATGAAAAAAAGACGAAACTAAAATAATTAAACAAACGGAACGTTTTGTATATTCTTCTAATTGCGTGACTTTCAAATGGTGACATAAAATTTCAAACGACATTCAACCTTTATAAAGCTTCGTTCATTACCGTGATGTATCATGTTCCCAGTATTTCAATCTCAGCGGATATAATTTTTTTACGTTTTATTATACCAGTGTATGTTACTTTGGTTCTTTTCCAAGCGACGGAAGAAAAATAGATAAGAAAGTCGGTTTATAATGACGGAAGGACGACAGCTAGACGACTAGCTGGATGAAGTCCGGGAATCATCCCTTTTGAAATTGTCTGTACGTCAGCCTCGAGAACGTATCGATTACACGGTGTCCGAATTATCTTGAGGGACAGGGATCCGGGGGTTGCGCAGGATTTGGATTGGGGTAGACATACCCCACGGCTAGCGTGTCACCACTTTAATTACATCCATCCTGCGCAGTGCCCACCCCGTTTGCTCCACGTACCCCGTGGCTCTCATCAAACTGTTAGCGGGCTATTTTCCATGTAACGCGGCCTCTCTGAAACGTTCAGCTTCAGGTATACCTCGCGTTCAGGCATTTTCATGACGCAGACGCAACGGGCAGCTCGCGTCCCTGCCTTTCGTATATCGCACCGCGATATCGCGATATACACTAAAAGGCTTGAAAACAATTTTCGATACGTATCTTGCAAACCGTTTCTGCTAGTTCCTGTTATTTGGACGTTCGTGAAAACTCGGAATTTATTTCGAATACGACGGAAAATATCCGCTAATATTTAACGTTTCGTTCGAATAAAATACGCGCGGCAACGATACAATGCGGGTAACGTTTCAACGATATTGTATTGCCTACTCGTATTTCGTACTTATTAAAAACGAGCTTCGGAATCTTTGCTTCGCGGTAGGCATCGATTTTAAAATTAGCACCGGAAGGAGGCGGTTTAATCGTACGAGACTGATGGCGAAAGAACAAAATATGCCATTCGTTCGTTCGCTCGTTCGATAGCTTTTTGAACACGGAGTACATCGTCGTAATGAAACTAAGCAGCGATCCATAGCTCGGGTAACTAATAAGGTCTTTAATTACACGAAATTCCCGACGCATAACGCGATCGGTTGCGAACGGATGTAATGATCGCGAATAAATAGCAGCATATCCTGTAAAAAAGCTCATCCCCTTTTCGCCGTACGCGTTTCCCTCCTATTCCGCCTCTCATCGACTGGTCGTTCTACCAAATAATTTTAGTATTTCGTTACATTCGCGTATGATTGGCCGATTTCGATATTAAATGCGAGCGAGCAAATAGTCGCCCGGCAGCCCACTCATCCACCCCCTGTTCGCGATCCATCTCGTACTTCCCACGTTTCTCTCCGCCTCTCCCTACCTCTAGCCATCTCTCTCTTCTCCTCTCTTTCCCTTTTTCACTCGTTCGACCCTTCTCTCTTCGTCGGCTTTCACCGTTCCTCCCCAATCATTTCGGACACCGGCATATTCTTTCCCTTTTGAGCTACTTTCATTTCGTGTATTAATTGGAAGCAACTCGAAAATTATATTCCGCTACGTTGCTTTATGCGTATCGAATATGCCGAGTTGGAATTTAATATCAGGCGTGCGCGTTTCGTGTGAGGTGTAAAAATCCGCGCGCTTCTAGCGCTTTCACACTGGCTGGGCCTCGCGATCGGCGTCGCTCCAGGCATTGCAGTTAGCAGACAGTTCGCTTTTCCGGGTCGGCTTTTTTATTTGCCAGCTATTTTTCGCGTATTTTTCGAGCTGACGTCCGAGCTGCCGCGCTATCGATCGCCCCATGCTCCCTCTCGTCCACGTAAATAGCGCGAATAACTCTGTCGATAATAAAGGCAGATTAAACGGGGACAGATCACATACCAACACTAATTCCCTGATTTTTTCTCAATCGAATTATTGCCTTTTATGAATTCGATAACAACGATTTTCAAATGAATGGAATATCATCGTGGATACACGTGTACGATGTACGATGTACAGAATCGTGCTACCTGATGACGGGGGCCTCGTTCGTAACTCGTCGCTGTTCATTATTTTTAATTATACATGGAATTATCTATTAATCGAACGCGATATTTGATAAAATAATCGTCCGTGTGCAATTCTTAAATATTTATACCAACTCGATAACGATGTCTCGTAAACTTAATTCGATATTAAAGAGTTGAAATTGCACACGATGCGAATGTCAGTAGCCGGTATTCGAAATTAAGAAATTTTGCAAACCTTATCTGAATTATTTCAAACAACCTGTTTGCTCCGTAAGTCGGTTCTCGATCAATCACAAACTCAATTTTCTAAACGCTAACAAAGAAATGTACGACTCGATCCATTTCGCATGAACTTAGTTACGTATTCCGCGGAGGATTTCATTGAAGTACGTTGAACCATGGTTCCTCTTCGATGTATCTTTTCGCGAAGAGTTACGATACAAAGTGAGCAAAGGACTACGTTGTTAGGAAAGTTTCCGCACTAGTTAGCCAGCGTCTTTCTTGCAACCCTTTTGCGCGCGACATAATTGAGTGTCACCTGGGCATAACAAATGGACCCGTGAGGAGGCGACGCAAAGAAGGGTAGGGAAAGACAGAGGCAGAGAGACGGTTCCAACCTTCGTTGTTGGAAATCCACCCTATGGCATCGCGCCGCGTGGGTCAAGTTACTTGTGACTCGGTCCTGATTAATGGACGTACTTGTTTAACATGCTGGAGCCAGGTCGCGCTTGTCCACTAAACACCGGTGTTAATGCTTGAACGAAAATGCCACTCAGTTCTCGCGAAATTCTCTTGCCAAACGTGCTTTCCGCCGGGTATCGGATAATAACCCGAGAATTTTCAACCCACCAGGTCGTTCCCAATGATATTTTAGCGCTAGACGTATAACATCGAATACTACGTACTTACAGTATAATAAATTGTTCAATATTCGCTACAACTAAGAACTTGTAGCGTGTTTGAATTAGCACTTGATTTTCAGACTTTTTATCTATTTACTGAAATTGCGAAAAGATGTAATTACTTATGCCTTGTAATTTCTCCGATTACTCAACGGCAGCGTAATTATACGCGTACGATATTTAAAAAAACGTTTAAATATTTTCATCTAAACGTAGAAACGACGAAATCTTTGGCCATGTAACGCGATTTGATCAATTGTCAAATTGACCACGTATTCGAAGTTTGGTTTTCGTAAGAAACTCGATATAATCGTTCTTTATCTAGTTGGATAAAGTTCTCAACATTCCGCGAGGCATCCGCGCATGAAAAATGTTAATAAGGCAAGTTTTAACGAGCCGAAAGCCCATCTCTGTTCTACCGATCGAAGCCTGCCTCTCCTAACGCACCTTTAGCCCCTTTTGCCGCTCCTCGGCAAGTTAGTTTTTATTAATTGACTTTATTGACTTTGCCAATTTTTCTTGCTCTCCGGTTCGGAGCGAAATTTTATTCCTATCGAAGAGAAATCCTACTCTGTTGTCACAGCAAACACGACCTTCTATAGATACGACAAATATTTTCGTTTTTTCGATTTACTCTAAACTCGATGTACGTCTTATTAAAGTTGAGCAAAGGCGATAGCCCGGTGCAGCAGCAGCAGCAGCAGCAGCAGCAGCAGCGTTGACCCAAAACTTCATCAAAATATATATTCCGAAGTTTGTGGATCTGATAAAAAATTAGCAAAATATCACGAGCCAGTGTCAATCGAGAGATCCGCATAGAATCGTGGATCGTCGAGGAGGTTAAAAAAACCTTCAACTTCCGAACGGATGGGCCACCACTTTTATTGGCTCCTCTCGCTAAAGGATGGATATTGCATTATCCGCTCAAACAAACCCCGGGTGGCTTCAGTCGGCTAGCTTAAAGGTGAACCGACTCAGGGTTCAGTCAAAGTCGATAATAGTCGCCGCTGAGGTGTGAGCTGTGTGGTGCTAGGTTAGGAAGGTGAAAAAGGTTGAGGATAAAGGGGGAGAATCGGAGGGTGTGATAAAGTCGTTATACGGGCGACACCTGCCCCCTGCCCTCATCCTCTTTCCACCTTCGCCCCCTACGGTTCACTCCTCACACCTCAACCTCCCCTTTAGTCCCTCTTCATCCTCCCTATTACAGGCACAATGTTAAAGGGACTCCCGACGAGATTGAATTTGCTAACGGAAAACGCGAGTGAGTGAAACGTATTTGCTTTTTATCCCTCACTCCATTGAGAAGTCTTGCACTCCTCTTCCTTCTCCTCGTTCTTGCTCCCTCCAGAACTTCGACTCGGTCTCCACTATCCGCCTCTCCTCTTTCTGCCTTGACGATCCGGCACCGAGTTTTTCCATCCAATGTGACTACCCTTCCACCACTACCACCACCACCACCAGATCTCCAGATCAACTCTCTGTCTCTTTTACCCCTTTGCTCTTCTCTTTCTGACACTTTCCCCCTTTCTCTCGCTCTCGTTTTTTGCCTCTCGTCGCACGTCCCGACACATTTGTTCGACGTTAAAGAAGTGACTCACCATCGAAATCCCACGCAGCTGATGCGTCCTGGCACATTCTGGATACTGATGGAAGGTGAAATTTTTCCGAAGCATTTCTTCTTCCGGTTACCACTGGAAAGACGGAGCTACCGGGATCTTTATTGGTCGGCAATCCGTGCGGCTTATTAAACATTGTAAATTTAAATGCCGCGAATCGATCGGTCGAATCAATTTGAAGCTTTGCGAATATTTCAGTCCCCTCCTTGCCATCGAGCAATTTCCAGGTACAGCTTCAAAACGTTCCTCTGATTTGATCGTGTCAGAAATTCTTCGCTCAAGATATCCATCCATGTATTCGTCATCGAAAATTAGTTGATATGTTACGGGTACGAGCCAATTTCGATATGCAGCAGTAGAAATTCATGAATCTTCTTCATCGCGACACTCGTCATAAACTTGATCGAAAAATACCTTTCTAATAACGTTTTTAACCTTATCCGAGTTCTCCAAAATACGATAAATCGTTCCCCTGCCATTAAAATGAAAGATTTTGAGAACATTCTATCGAGTAACGAATGATTTAAAAGTATGAAAAAAAAAATTACAACGTTAAACGAAATGAAAATTATAATACAAGCGTTTGCCTTTATAACGGGGAAATAACGTTACCGATCCAGAAAATGTTAGAACGCAGTTTGGATTAGAACGCAGGATTTTTGATAGTAAGGAAAGTACTTGGACGACATAATCGATAATTAAAATTAAAAGATAATGTTTCATTCATATTCTACTGATAAATTCTTATCAATTAGAATTTGCATGATCTTCATTGATCGATACTCGAAAGAAAAATTATAATAAAAATAACGACGATGGTATTCAATGGCAGTTTGGTCAGTCCTTCAGGAAGAAAGATCCCACATGTTTCTAGAGACACGAACTCTGAAAAATGCAATATATACACAGACCAATGTACGTGTACACAATACATATATAATAGGAATACCTATATATATGTATGTATATATATGTATAGGTATATATAGGTGTGTAGTGAATGGATAGGATAAGTAGTAGTAGGCTGCGCGCGCTGGGACCGCATGCGGCAGTCGCTCGTTCTCTCCGTGTTCTGATGCGTCAAGTGCATTCAGCCCCTGTCCCCTCGCTTCGCCGCTCGTCCTCCCGACCTGGTATCCTCCACCATTTCCTTCACCTGGACGGACTTCTCCCTCTTATCCACGTCTCCCCCTTTCAACACTTCGCCCACCAGCATCACCAACAGGTCAATAGCGCAAGTAGGTCACGTCTGTGCCTGCCGACGCCGATGACGACACCAGAACGAATGCACTTTCACGCTCGGTGGTGGTTTCTTCCCTAAACGATAAGATTGAAACAGGAGAAGGAAGCAGCGGGATCTGGTTCGGTGATTGAAGTGAATTGAACGAAAGGAAGGAGTATTGGTAGCGTATGGACAAATGGCTGATACGTTAAAGAATATTTCGATACGTGTCTGCATCGTAAAGACGCGTGTCACTGAAAAAACATGGATGAGGACGATAGAGGAAAATTGCTCGGAACGGTGCGTCGAATCAAGTTACCGCACTATCCAATTTCATTTCGTACGTTCTTACGAAATAAAATTTGTTGCAAATAAATGTTACCTTTTTGGATGTTGTCAATTGCGAATAAAATTTCGTTGCATCTCCGAGGAACAACAGGTATACACGGCCTATGCAAACAAAACGTCTATACGGGAGAAAGTGTTAGAAAAGAAGGTAAAAGTGGCAAGTAATAATTAATTTCTGAAAGGTTTTCTTTTTGGAACGGGGTGCATAGTGGAAGGTATAAAGCAGGTCGAAATCGCGTCTGCTCGGTGTCGACCATGCTCCGCCCCAGACATGCACTCATTGGCGATGGCTTGCGTCGGCCTAGTGCCGCGGCCTATGCCAGAACCTGGGTTGGAAAATGCGGGGGTCGTGGGTCGTGCCAGAGTACCAGCTCCTGGCACGATGCCGCGTCGTCGCGCTTGTACGAACTACAGTTATTCGCTACTCTATGCTGCAATACCCTGTCGGGATTGCGGCCAGAGGTGGAACCAGTCGCGCCGTGTATCTTACATTTCCCAGTTGCCGTTGAGCAGAGGTTAAACTAGCCAATTGCTTCAACCACCGGCTCACGTATGCATTCGTATCACCAGGAATCTTCATTATCGTTATGTTCTGCACTCGGTCTTTTCGTTATTTTCCTCCAGCGAGTACGAAATCAAACATTTCTTTGATCTAACTTACGTAATTTGTGTTACACAAGGTCTTGCGACGTATTAAAGATACGTGCAAATTCTTTGTAAGGATAGAAATTGCAATGTAGTATAAAAATGCGCAAGTACACGAATATATTGTTAATAGGTTCGTTTCGAGACGGCGAGATAGATAATTTTCGTATAAATTTCAGTTTACATTCTAAAGAAAACGCGGACTTAAATCTACTTAAGAATTGAAAATTCATCTTCTTGTGTGTCAGGATTACGGTGATCGATTACTTTAAACCTCTGCGAACGAATATTCGATTAACAAACGTTTGGAGGCTTATTCTTTCCACGTGTATGTATATGCAAATAAATATATCCACCAAAACGTTCACTATACTCGATCTTATACGCATAAAACAGAAAAAATAACGAATATAAAACTTTTCAACGACGAACGACGCTAATACATCTGGGAAAATCAGAAAAATGAAATACCGTGTACAGACGACTGCTATTGCTCGAAGTACAAATCGATGCCAACAGAAACTGAAACATACCGAATTTTCGATAGAGAAGCGATTCACTGGTGTCGAACTTTCTAGAAATTGAAACCCCTTGACGCGCTATTCGAAACTCATAGAAACGCGAGCTTACCAAAGAGCAGATGCTTCCGAAGTCCGTCAACCGAAGACAATGAGCGTTAAATGTTCCCGCTGGTCCACGGCGCACTCTATGAATGCAAGCATGTTTCAGTAGTATTGGCTAGGAATAGCGAGCCACGCTGGCGCAAGGCTTACGTGTACGTATACGCATACGCCGCGCTTCTGCGCGATATACACACGTAGTCATAGTAGTGCGAGTACATATTCCGACATGCGCACATCACGTACGCGATCCTGGTACATATGTACGTATGTAGCCACGTACCTACTAGATGCAGTGCTCTTGGTCGCTCTGCTACGCAGAATTCCGCTCGGCCCTATTACCTTCGATTTGTCAGCTGGCTGCAGACGATAACGCATTTCCCTAGTTCGTCCCACCTCTCACCCTTTTCCTCTCTCTCTGGCTTTACGTCTCTCGCGTAGTCCCTCTGTCTGTCTCTTTCTCTTTCTCTTCACCAGCTTCCCCTCCTCCTTCACCCCTTTCGTCCTTTTGCTCTCATTTCCCCACCTCTTTCGCCCGTTCTCCTTTCTCTCTTTGTGCTCTTCGCTTTTCGTTTATGATCGTGCATCGTGCGCAGTTGCGTAATGGTTTCATTATTGAGTTACCATCAACCATGAATTTAAGTTTATTTTGACGAAATACAGGTACACTTCCCTGGCTCCAACGTGACTGTGCGTAAAAGGGAAAAATCAATTTCGCTGGTTTGTCGTTTGTATCGTTCGAAGGAAAAAGTCCTAATGACTCCGATATTGAAAATACCAAGGAGTATTTCGAAGATATCGTCGAAAAATATGAAGTCGTTAGATGGCTTAAGTATCGTTGGTCCGCAGTGTCGTGTCTTTGAAGCTAGTATGTAATTACGTTATATAATCTTCTTAGAAAGGGCAGGAAGTTTCGTTAAATTGATTATTTCATATTGATCTTCGCGTCGCGTCACAAAATTTGGAACATAGAACTCTTTGGCTCGATTGAATCCACGTTGAAGAGAATATTTAGCGAGGGAGCTCGCCTTTGGCTTTAAACATCGCTATTCCATTTTCGTGAACGTTCTGGTCGCCGCTCATTAAAACCACAGGCACTTGACGTGAAACAGAGGGGGATTTCAAAAGAAAGGATTGGCAATCGCTGAAGAATCCGCCGCACACCGACGAACAAGAAGCTTTCTCAAAACATTTGATTCGAATAATAAATTCTCATCAGATAAGACGAATGCTGTGCGATCCAATTACTTGCAAGACGTTGAATACCTATCTCAGAAACATCCCTTTTTCGTTTTTTCCTTCCCATTCCGTCCTTTATCAGTGTCTGGTCTTGTCCGATCGCTATAACTCCGAAGAATCTGTTTTTCTTTGTTACGCATCTTCTCTTTGCATCGTGACTGTAGTTTCATTAGACGATGATCTGCATTGCTTAATAGCCAAAGTGTTGTGCCGCCTAAAGGTCGATTTACACGATACGTGCAACGTTACGTATCGGCACCGGTACGACCAAACGTTAGAACATATATTTTAAATAAGAACGTTCACAACGACATCCGTCACCGACCGATACCTGACGTTGTAGTTACGCGCCGGTCCGTGCTGTATAGCGTAAATTGACCTTAACACGAGAAGGAAACTAATTTCGGCACTATGCGTATACTTCGTTTCGCCGTTTTCAAAGTAAAACGCCAATTTCAGAGAAAAACGAATTTCGATCTTAAATAATAACAGGACTCGTTCGCCTTCTAGGCTCGTAATATTCACGCAATCGAGTAAAATATTGACGAATATGCGTTCCCATTAAGTATTAATCCAATAATTACAGTAAAACGTCGGTTATTCGGATAAGCACGGCTACAGCGCAGGTCGATAATCGATAAATCGGTAATAACACACACCGGTTAACGACTATTCGTGAACAGAACTTTTAGAAACAGAGGAAGTCGATCGAATAAAACTTCAACAGGCTAATGTTTCATCTAAATTAATCGAAATAAAGAAGGACGAGTAACTTGCGATAAGAATAGTCGATGACATATTCGAATCGATCGTCGATGGATTAACACCCGGACAATCGAACGTCTAATGAGCCTGAAATCTGGGAAATCGGTTTCCAGATAATCGATGTTTCGCTGTTTCATTTTCAATGAAACTGTCTTTGTTGTAGCAGTAGCAAATTAATGCTTAACCACAATCATTAATGGTTCCTACAATAAATAAATGATCCGTTGAAATTAAATTGGTGCACCGGGAAAAGTGGTTCGCGATCGTAGCACAGTCGATACCGGTGTAATTAAGCAGAGAATTAACGAAGAAAAGATAGGCGATCGGAAGTCTGAGCGAACAGCACAGCGACACGGCAGACCGATTTACAGTCCGTGCTTTAAGGACGCCGATACTACTTGTTTTGCCGGCACTCGGTGAAAGCCCGTGTTTCTGGATGCATCGCGGCAATTTGTCTAGAAGCGGGTCATGATTGCAATGCGCCACCGTCAGCGGAGCACTTGAAGTTCGTCGGCAAAGTTCTGGCGAAACTTCTGGTATACGCAGGGTAACGTTGATGCTTTCAGCGAAGAGGGGAAGGAACTGCGCCAAAGACTGTAGGGGTAGCTTTCCTACAAGTTCTCAAGGGTAGAATGCATTCACATCTCACAGAGTCATAGAATGTAATGAATTACTGTTTGTCGAATAATGCCATTCGGTCAGATATGGCCCCGAACGGAAGCAAGTTGAACGGATTTCTAGAGAAGGTACGTAATATGGCGCACCGTTTTATTTTATTCCATTTTCCATAAACCAACTTAATTAATTTAAATATTGTCTTAATCTAACGATCGCTCATTGTTTTCTCGTATCTGAGGAACGAAAATAAAAAAATAGATTTTAACTAGGACATTTACCTTTATTTTTAAAAATGAATTTTCCCAATCGAAGTTGTACTCAAATTATATATAATTAAGTCGTAGTATATATCAGATAAAATATTATTTTTATGCCGCAGTTTCGATTTACCGATAGGATTACACATTACCATTTTCTCTTTTATCTACGCTCTGTTGATTTCCTTCAAGAGAACAAGCAGCGAGATAAAACTATGAAAAGAAAGAAAGCAATCGAGTACTTTCTCAAGATACACCCCACGTATAGCTGTAGTTTATTAAAGTTCGGTTATATAGACGGTTCAACCCCTTTTACTTATCTACCAGATTTCGAAACGCGCCCGAGTTATACGGCTGTCGAAAGTCGAAACTAGTTTCACAGAAGAGTTCGTTTCTAGTCGCATCGTACTCCGATCGAATCGGAGGCATATCCTTGAAAATCTGCCTGTTTCCTTCTTCGACCGACTTTTGCGAGACAAGAGTTCGATCTATTGAAATGCCGTTATACGCCATTCTTGAGCAACGTGTGATCGCTTACCAATAACATTCTTACCAATAACGAAAACACAATCACAACAGTGCAGGATGTACTGAAAAGATGTAGACGGAAAAATATCTTGTTATATTAATAAATCCTTCTCGTCTTTTTTTTATGTAGGTTCATCGTCGCGCTTATGTTGTTTTCTTTGGTACGGGTGATATTTTGTTTCTTTTTGATAGTTATTTAAACTCATTCTTGATTATTATTTCTCTTATACATGACAAGAAACCATCTTGCAAAAGTGTCTTCGTAGCGCGAGCGTTAGGTAAACTCACTTAAAGCTATTCTATGTATCTGTAATGCTATCCTTTGACAACCAACTTTGTGGGTGTGAGCATTGCTCTTCCGGTGTTATATACTTTATTGATTTCTTTATATTTTATTTCGTTACGAGCTAATATATAATTTTTGCTAGAAAAATTTGAACATGTTACAGATGTTTGTACTGGGTAATAAAGGAAGTAACAAGATATTGTAACAGATTGACGTAACCTAAGGAATAGTTTTTCTTTCATTATATTGATATGTATAAGTAAGAATTAGTAGTAAGAATTAGTAGAATTTCCAAAAATGTGACGACATTATGTTTAATGGACGGGCGACATTATAGGTCCGAACTGGAGTGTTTGTATCAAAGACAAAATCAATATTACGTTGGTTTGAAATACGAGCGCCACGTGATACGGCAAACAGATTACACGTGATGCCTATCGTCAGGTTACGTAAGTATAGATTTCTACAGGGACGTACATTGGATATTGGCCTTTTGATTAACCATGAGTACTCAATGATCCATTTCATGGTATTGTTACTCCGTCAATGTTGTGTAGGAAACGCAAAAATTTACATACCGGTGTATAAAGTTCTATATAATTTATAAACATTTGTTTGCAACAATTATGTTTATTTTCTGTTACCAAGCAAATCCCAATAAAATAAATTTCTCCATACAGATACACAGTCTTTTCAACGATTTGTAAATAAATTATGTAAAGTGCTTAAAGTACGAATATCTTACTTGATCGTGCACTGCCAATTCGATATTCTGAATTATTATATTCTTATAATACGATATTCTTCCGAAATTCGATAAATAACCAATAACACGCGTCCAAATTCCATTCTACAAAATGTAGACAAATAGATTCGTTTACCCTTTAACGAATGTTTAAAATCAAATCCGTCAAAAACGAAGTCTAACATTTATCGAATATTCCGTACAGTGAGTAGATTGCCGAAATACTTGTTTAAATATATACTTTGCATCAGCTGTTTTTCAATCTATCTGAAATGGATTTTTTCGTTGCGTATACGTAATATTTGTGTAAACATTACGTATTGCGTATCGAGAGAAAGAATATTAAAACCTGCATAAAAATCTTGTGCAATTATCGATGTCGACAATTTGTTTTTATAAGGTTACTCTTCCTGCTACACCTTATAGGCACAACCATACACGCGAGTGAAAAAAGATTTGTTGCATCCTCGTTTATTAAAATTGACAAAATAGTATAAGTTGAACGTCACTGTTCATCGCGGATAACATAATAGAACCTGACGATGCATCAGTGGGTTTAACGTTTTCATAAATTTTTCGTTGCGTTCAGATAGAAAACGAAAAGAACGATACATTTTCGATTTTTCACGGTGAAAAAATGTTCCGTATTTTTATAAAGTGCTAAAATGCTTTGATGCTAACAAGATTCGCATTGAAAATTTATACTGGAAGAGCGCGGAGTGTGGAACGTTTTGACGTCAATGGCAAAAGCGTCACAGAAAGTCTGCGCGGCTGGTTGACTGAGCGTTCGCCCTTTCTTGTGGCCAGTCATAATATTATCTGACACAGCACTGCTTCATTTCCATTTGCACGTTTCATTATCCGGCTCGATGACCCGCAGGCCATCCGCTCTCAGAAAATAAAAAGTATTCATCTCGTCGGGTAATCAAAAGTATCAGGATGCGAACGAACGCGGAAATGTTTTCTTCGTTAACGAGTTCGTTAAACCAATCAAGATGTTTACCCCCTTTTTATCCGACTTCTCCAGTATATTTGCGATACATATTTTCCTTTGCTTCGCTGAGAAAGTCAGTGCCTTTGCCGAAGTTTTGTGTTGTCATACACGATATTAATTACGCGGCCTCTTCATTTATATTTGCTTTGACGTTATATTCTGGCATGCTGGATTAAAAGTTGTTGTAGGCGAATGTGTTAGAATATTACGAAATAATGCGACGAATCGAATCTTCGAAACTCTTGTAATGGAAATAGGTGTCGGGGGGTGGTTAGGAAAGAAGGAAAGTAGGGTGAGAAGAAAAAGAAACGTCGTTACTCTGAATCGCAAACTGCAGCGGTGCTTTAGTCTATAGGGAGTTTGGTTGGTAATAGTTATTGGCTAATCTGCTCGTGACAGTGCAACAAGAACAGTCGGAAAGAGACACGATGAAAGAGAGGCGGAGAAAACGAGGGTGTGCGCAAACTCAGTGGCGAGCACGTCGAGACGACCGTAAGCGGCCAGCCGGATAGCCTTATAACCCCCGGGCTATATCCTAAAAGTTATCTGAAAATTTCATTTACGACGAGAGAGTTAATAAATGTAAATATTAGCCGTAGAAGCAGTTTGGCGGGAACTACCATTACACGGATGCCGGCTGTGAAACCATCCTGAGGGTGCCACCACTAGTAGCGCGCGAGGATAGACTTTCAGTTTGTTAAAGCGTGGATCGATTCGCGAATGGTAGCTCAAGAAAAAGGCAAACATCTAATCCCTTCGCTCGTTATTTTATCCTGCCCTCGGCAAACTTTTGATGCGTCGAGAAAGTGAGAAAATGAGATAGGATGTGCCTCTAACTAGAATAGAAAAACTCACGAAAGTAGGACAGGGTATCATTAAGTAAAAACTGGTTCTTTGAAGCAACTGTAGTTACATTGCAGTAACTTACATAAGTTATCGGGTGCTCGCAAGGCTTGTTAGTAGGGTAATCAAGTTCGAAGTGACTCCTACGTATAAAATAGGGACAAATTGTAATTACGAAGGGATAACTCATCGGGGACTGTAGATGTTCTCAATGATATTCATGGAATGAGCCACGTAACGAAAAAAAAAAAAAAAAGAAAAACAAGCAGATACGCGTATATGGAATTAACGGAAGATAGGTGTTGAATACCTGCCGAAAAATATCCACCGGATAAAATCGATAACGTGTCTTTCAACGTACCTTCTAAAGTACGAAGCTATAAAAATTTCGCTTGATTGCATTTGATAAGAAACGCTCTCGGTTTAGTCACGTCCGACATTGAACGCATTGAGAAAAAGCCGTTTCCCGTGACTATACGCTTTAGTAGTTTAATCATTTTTATTCAGAATTTTACTTTCACACGAAAAAGATGTACGGAAAGATTTGAGAACAACAGATTTAGAAAGAAAGAAATAACAATTTTGAACTTGCTTCTTACATATTTAGTATATAAAAATTAATCGGTTATAGTCAGGGAATCATATTTTTCGAAATCTTGCCGTTTAGAAGCTTGAAACCGATTAAAACAAATCGTGAAATCGCCCCTCGACGGATCTCAGAGGGTTGAGGTTACGTAGACGTGATATAGCAGGTTCGCCTCAGATGATGAGAACCCGATGGACTTTCAGGAAGCAGCTGACGTTCCAAGGTGGAAATGACCCGTCATTCACAGACTGCCAGACGACCTTTCAGCCCCTTCCATCTACATTGACAGCATATTATCAAAATTCTACGTGGAACATATTTGCAAGATATTTGCGAGACTTTCACTCCATTTTTTAACAACTGTTTGTCACTTTTGGGTGAATAATTATTTTTCCCGTAACTTGCTAATTTTAGAAAGCATCGATCATATTAGCTTCTACAACGGACGTACGAGGTTATGAAAATGATGAATAATATGTCAAATTCGAGATGGCAAGTTTTACTAATTGAATCATATGATTGATCAAAACCTACATATTAGTGGAGGAGTTGTGAATTAATTCTTTCGTTCTCAAATTATTTAACGCTACAAACATTTGTAATTTTTCTGTCTATTACGTGACAGATAAGTAATTCGTACATTTCAATATTTAAAATGATATAGTAAATATTTTTAATTTCATAGGTTTCAGTGAACTTTTTAAATATGTGATATGTTGATATGATTATCATATTCCTGTACCTTCCTTTCTAAAAGTTTCTAACGAACGAATGCAATCAATTTTTCATGTCGATTGTGTGTTCTTGTATCATAGAATTGATATATTGCTCGTCGTTTAATTGTTCGTCGTTTATCATAAAACCATCGGTAGAGCGAGGAGCTCGTGACGCGTTATCGGGAAGCGCGATGTAACGTCGCAACAACTTTTGCATCCAAGGAGAAACAATCCTCGAGGTTAACACTGACCGTCGGTCGGTAAAGCTGTACGATAAACTCTTGCTTGAAATGTTCAGTGCGAGTCGTTACGACAACTGTACATCGTACAAAACGATCTAACTTCGACCCATAATATTCATGTTGAAGTGATTTTATGGCACTTTCATTTTTGGTCAGGATGCAGATCGCGCGAAAAGTCAACGCACGCCCGCATCGCCTTTCCAAAGATTCTTTGTCAGACGTATTGATTCGTGATACGGCGAATTTAGCGATATTTTCTTAACGCACGTTTTATAAAGTTGGAGAACCACCTTCCGCGCGTCTATACGCTACAATTCTACTTCATAACCTAACGGAGAAAATGCGTTTGGCGAACGTAAAGTTAAATCTCGTATCTGTAGTATTTCGTTTAGCCACGTAGTTCGCTCGTAAAGTTTCATGGCGTCTTTTAGCCCCACCCTTATTCCTCAAGAGAGGATGTAAGAAAGTGTTTCCAACACTGTCGACGGTACTGCACGAAGGCCCTTCGATGCCGATTTACTCGAAACTTTAGATTTTTGAGGGTCGAACGACTTCGGGATCGGTCGTTCGAAGATTCTTATTCTCGATACGATAGAACGATTTCGGTGGTGGACGGGTCAGCGAGGAATTTAGAACAGGACGCAGGAGGATTCGAATGACGCTGGCTCTTTGAAATTGCACGGTACTGGCATGGGTTACGGTAATGGTGGCAAACAGTTTCGTTCACGGACCATTAGTCAAAAATGTTTTCGTCCTGTACCGCGCTGTAGTCGCCACTACGCGAAAGCTCGCGGTATTGAGAAGGGGCACGACCGATAGATATATCCGCGCAATGGCACACTAACCGTTCCGTTTTGTTCTTAAACGACTGCAATCACCGGCAGCAATTTGCCTCTGATCTTTCGAATCCAATACTTCGTTCCACGCATCAAACAATCTAGACGATATCCAAGGTTACATCGCGTGAATTTTCATACGATATACAAAATGCAAACGCAGCATCTCTCGATTTTCAGTTATATCGTTCAAGATACTTATGAAAGGTTCGAGTCTATTTACAATTACTCAAGGGTCGATTGCACTTGAAACTGCCGTTTGTATTCCTCAAAGTATTTACCTATCTAAATCTACTTAAAAATATGACTTTTTTTTATTTTTTCAAGCATTCCTGAGTACTTCGTAAAGTGTTCGAAGCTTCTGAATTATATCCCTTAATTATAAAAAATCACTGGTTTCCGATAACTTGCGTGAAACCAGAGTGAATCGGCTTCTATAAAGGTTTTGCGCGCTACGATCATCTGGCTCGTTTTTCTCCCAATTTCCTTTGGATATTGAGAAACGTTTAGCATAACGTTCGACAAAACGTCAAACGTCGCATACGAAATCAGCAATCTTATCTTTCGGTCGGAGTTTCGGTAGATCCTTGTAAACTCTCTTATTGATACACCGAGCACGGAACAAACATTTGCAATATCCTCTCCGTACGTAGTCGTCCACGAAAGTTTCCTCGTTTGCCCGGCACTTTCCTGGTGCACACGTACTAATCCGTTACTCGTAATTAGAGTCGGATTGGCAATGGTTTAATCCCTCAATGTCAGTGCTTGCCGCCTTCGAACGGGACAAGGAAGATAGGAAGGGCTGCGAACGTGCGAGGAACGGGAAGAGACAGAAGCTGCCCGCTACAACGGAGAAGAACATCGTGGTGGAATGATAGAGAGAATGATAGAAAGAGAGTTGAAACTAACGAGAAGGAAAGAGATAGAGAGAAAGAGAGAGAGAGAGAGAGAGGGAGAGAGAAGTACACAGTACGAAGGGAAACTGGTGTTGCAACCTCCTTCATTCCCTGGCCGACACTTTGAGTAATAAGATTAGGAGGCGTCTCTGCTCAGTCCGAGCAGGCGAGATAACGTCGTTGCGAACCAAATGGACCGAGATATAGATAAGGGATAATTAGAGGAAGAGGGATAGACAAACCGGAAGTTGGATGAAGAGGAAACGAGAAGGCTGAAGAGGAACGACAGTGGAATAGAAAGAGAGAGGGAAGTGACGGTCGACCGAGGTGGCACAGGAATGACATTAGACATTTATTACTACGGATTCTACAATGAGAACTTCCTTCTCCTTTGAATGGCTCTCGGTAGTACAGGCTTCTCATGCATTCCGCGGACTCACTGTAAATTCCTCTTTCGCCCGTCACTATTCTATGGAATCGATGTCACGCAATCGAAATGCTTGTGGTATCGAATATGTTTTCTCGTGTCTGTCGATGGACATGTTAATGCTGGAAAATCTGACGTTTCTGGGTAAGTAAATTAGAACAGGTAACATGTGCACGTATGAAGCACGAGTATAATAGAATATGTACTTGTTTTCTGAAACAAAATTTATTGAAATAATTTTGTGTTTCGAAGTCGTTTCCTCAGACCCATTAATACCGTAGAGATGTTAAGCTAGTTCTAAAATTAATGGAAAAACGCGAATTATGCATTTGCATCTCATTTTCATCATTCGCGAATTCATTTGTTGTGTAATATTTATATTCTTGTTACTGTATCATTCATCTTATCTATTTTTGCACTCGGTACTGACTGGTCCAATAATTGTAGTCTCAGTGGGCCGTCAACACTAGAGCAATATCCAATTATTTTGTATCAGACAAATTACAAGAGTACAACATCAAAGAAATATTATATTTAGTCTAAGTAGTATGGCACGTTCATTTGATTCGAAGTCTTACAGTAAACGAGATACATACAGATCTATACGTCCTTCCGTTTAATTTTGTTCTTTGTGACATTCACGCGATTCTACACATACCGTGTTTAACGTGCTCGTCCGATTCGATATATATATATATATATATATATATATCCCGTTTGTAATTCTGTATAATATTCCGTGTGTACAAACTTTCTACGTATTGAATTTATTATACATATGAAGCATCGGTATCATTAAAGTCGACCCGGTCGATATCGCTACGTACAGGATATCGCGTCATTAAATTGCATTTGCATATCACTGATCCGATGAATAGGGCCTAGCACGCCTCGGTGAAGCCAATTAAAATTGACAGGGCTGCCCGACGGAATTTCTCTTTTTTTCCTGGCGTGCACACGCGTGCACACTGTTATCGGTGCGTTACAGCCACTGGGCTTAAACGGCTTCGTGGATGCGCACGTGGCGTACCACTTCGATGTATCGAACTTCGTTCGTAGTATAGCTCGTAAAACAGCACTTTTCTGGTACAAATAGAGCCACGGATTCGTGATACCGGTTAAACGATAAAACGTTGAAGAGACGCGATCAGTAATCAAGCGTGATGTTGCATATGCATATTTGCGATTTGACACGCATGGATCTTTCCCTCTTTTTTTTTATTTTTTCTTCGTTTTTTTTTTTTTTTTTTTTCGTTGCAACGCAGTTTTCTCGTGCTTATGGAAAGTCACGCGTACCCATTCACATCTGTCACCACGGCGTGATTTTTCCCTCCCTTGCGTACTAGGACATCAATTCTCGTGTAAACACGATCCACCATGCGAAACTATCTATGTCTATCATAATGTTGGAATTGATACGCCTCTAAAGAAACTGATCTTCGTTTACGAATAATAGTTCATTCTCCTAAATGCAAGTTATCTAAAAATCGATATTTTGTCTCTCGTGAATGAGAAATATATATATAATGATATAATGTATTTATGTATACATAATTATACAACTACATTTTTAATTAACGTAATGGTTATAATTCGTATATTCATCATCAACAGGAAATTAAGTAGTCTCGTCTCGCCTCATTTATCCGTCTATCAGCAGCACGTCTTTATCTCTGTACGATCCACTGCCATTAATCTCGTAGTTTTCTTTAATTTTTTATCTGTAACACTTGACAACAATGAACAAGTTGCTGTCGTTTGTACAGAGTTTTAAAAGTTATTTTATAGACTGGATCATGCTCTGTTGCTTATCAAGCTCCTTCAGGGTAGTCTTAGATTTTTCGGGCACTCGATTCAAATAGATCGAGAGCCACGTTACTGGTCGTTTACTGGGCGTACGTTTTGTGTAAAGGTACGAGGTTGGCCATCTTCGTGCTTTCGTGTTAGTTCTAGAGTTTAACAGAAATTTTTCATCTAGAGCCTTTACTATTCATTCTCGTTATAAATGACACAGATAATGCTTTTACTTATAATAGATTCTTGTTGTATACGGATGACTTATAGTTCTTTGGAACTATCGCGTGTATCTTCGACGTCGATGAACTGCAATTCGATTTACGTGAACCTGAAAGTCGGTGCTCAGCTAACTGTTTGCAATTAAACACTACCAAGTGCCACGTTATTAGATTTTTAAGGAGCAAACAGTCGATACGTTTTAAGTATCAATTGACTAACACGGATTTCTGCTCCCTGAAGACTATTGGCGACTTTGGTGTGTACCGTACAATAGCACACTTTCCTTTAATGATCATTATTTTGTACGTTGTTGCAACAACAAATAAGGCTGTGAACTTTATCTTTAGATTTAGTAAACAGTTAAAGATCTTACATTGTTCTAGAGTTTTACGTTTCAGTTTTGAACTTTTCCTACTTCACTACGTTATAAATAATTTTAACTTCCTATCGCAAAATTCAGAACTTATTATTCAGCTTAGAACTTTCTAGATACAAGATTCCGTCCGATTATCCGTATTATTATTATACCGGAGCATTTTCAATGTATAGAATGTAGCGCGATACGGAGTGCATAATCGGATATCATGCGAACCGTTACCGCGCAGTGATCGCGAGTAGTACGAGTCTACTACAACGATGGCGCACAGTCGCACGCTTTCGTTCAGACGAGACGATAGGTTGATTCGAAAAAGAAACAACAAAGCGGTCGACCTGTTCCTCCGATCCCGTTGCGACACGAATGTTCACGGATGAAATGCAGTGACCAGTATCGGTAGACTGTGCAACGATATGCATACATCCCCTGGCGCCGACTCTCTTCAAGACGACACTCCAAAAAGGAAACTGATGCGATTTGATTTCGTATAAAATTCCGAGTTCATCGGTATACCTTGAGAGTAAGTTGTACAATACATACGATAAAGAAATAGCAATTCGCTATATTAGAATAGAAATATATTTCTTTCTGAGACATCCAAGTATGCGATGTAGAATTCCTACTGTTTATGGACGCGTGAAAGAATATTTGGATGCAAAACGACAGAACTTCTTGCAACTTACGAATTATAAGTAATATTAACAGCAGATGAATATTTTTTTCGGTGTGCCTTACTGAAATGTGTACAGCTTAAAGAGAGAGTAACAGGATAAGCGAGAGTTTACCGTATAATGAAAATAACAACGATTATAGCTCGCGAGTATTTCTCGCTTATTTTCCTTCGGACAAGACTCGCATATTTATTTATTCGAAGCTTTCTCTCGGATTTACGACTGGCACTTCTCCACGTGAGAAATCAACGAATCAATACTGCGATAAACACAAATGATACGGACAAACCGCCGTGGCCTATAGCTTATTGCACGGGCTACAGTTCTTCAGCCATCTCGACAGAGCGAATTATTGAAAAGCCGTTATCCATGCCCCCGATTCCGATATTCGAGTAGAGAAGAGCATAAAGAAATAAGGAAAGAAAGAGAGAAGAGAAAGAAGAAGTCGAGGCGAAATGTTCTACACGAT
This sequence comes from Bombus huntii, assembly GCF_024542735.1. NCBI lineage: Eukaryota > Metazoa > Arthropoda > Insecta > Hymenoptera > Apidae > Bombus > Bombus huntii. The sequence goes on from NC_066247.1 coordinate 630,935, forward strand.
TACATAGAGCCACCAGCGATTCGTAAGCAGAGGCGGTGACTTTTTTTTCTACGTCGCTCTCGTCGCACTGAATCGATTAAAGGGTGGTACCGAAGCGGCGTATCCTTCTGGGGTAACGGATCATTAGCATCCCCTCATTTAATTTAGATTAGCAAGCCTGGAGCGTATAAGAACCGACTACAACGATATCCGGCCGAACTTTCACCGCGTCTCGTCCACTCTTCCCTCGCTCCCTCGAAGCTCTAGCGCAGAAGAAACTACTTTTGCGTACTACTTTGTCTCACCGTACGCATAATATTATGTAGATGCTTCGTGCCACACTGTCGTGAATGGAAATTTGTCCATTTTGCAGCGAAAAGTGTTTCGATAGGAATGCACCGACGCGTGTTGTTCGTGGTTTCTTTTAGAACGCCGACTGAGTTTCCCATCGTCTCCGCGCTATGATTCTACGCGAAATTGAAACACCGAGATAAGCGGTTGCTCGACCTCCCTTTCTGCTTTGCACAGGAAACAAAAGTATTTCAACAATCGTAACCGTGTTTTAACGACGCTGTAACAAGTTTATGTTTATGTCGTAAATAGAATATGTGCAATTGGCGAGAAAAGTTCGAGTAATCGAACGAATTAAAAAAAAGGAAAAATAAGTCCGTCATCGTAAACCAGTTGCTGAAATGGCGACGTAAAGCGGTAGCTATGATTAATGCGAAATGCGTTCACGGGGAAGGGGGCATCGCAGTATCGAATCAGATTATCATAATGCACCTTAATTCGATCAACGTTCGCTTGGAAACGGGTCGCGCGTAATTGCACAAACACGGAATATCAAAGCGAGGTTGCACGACGCGTGGACGTCTGTACGTATTTGCGTCAACGACCGCGTACTCGCACGCGCGCGCGATTCGAGTACTTTCGTTTCTCTCGAAAAACGACCAATGCCCAACCACAAAACCATTCGACTAAATGGAGTCGCTGGTACGCGATCATTTCGTCCACGCGATTCGCCGATATGACCCGTACCATCTCATATTCGTTCTTCTTTCACATTTTTTTCCATTCCACGCACGCGGAACCGCGGAATACTCGCCATCTCTTAATTGATAAAAGCTTCCTATATCCGCGACCAATAAAGATCACGGAATGCTCTGTCAATCCCCTTTCGATTTAAATCTTTATTTCCTCGTTCGATCGATCTGCGACTTTTTTTTCTGACAGGTAACAAGGTTAATCTCTGATATACCGTGAAATTATCTTTAACAAACCGTATTGTTGTGTTCCACGGAAAATTGGCTTCCGTTTGTTCGCGATTCGCGATTACGACGCGTGTGATTGACGCGGGAGGAGGAAGAGGCGAAGGGGGTTGAAACGTCTTGGGAGCGTTGCCACGACACGAAGGGGTGTGTAAATTATTCGCGCCTTTGAGCCGAAGCGCGTGCACAAGTGACTCGTTCGACGAGGATCGAGAGAAAAAAGAGGAAGGAAGGAGGCTTTGTACGAGCGACGACAATCGGCGTTTATCGGCAATTCGTTTCTTCGTGTTCGACGGAACGCCATCATTTCCATTTTTCGCGTCCGCTTCGTCGAACAAATTTAATTGGTTGTCCGCGAGTACTGATAAGTACTTTTGTGCCGAATGGATTCGTTCAAATAAATTGGAACGGCACGACCTGACATTAATTTTTATTTGGTATTTTTCCATTAGCGCATTATTTTATTAAAAGTTTCCGTCGTCGAAAAAACATTATTTTCTACGCTTTTCCGCCATCAACGAGCAATTGTACCGAATGATCGTGAGCTGACGTGTTACCGAATGCGTTTTGCGCGTTTAGAACAAAGAGAGGTATAAAATCGAGGAATATTTAAATAATATTCGCACGTCGAAGTAATCCGTGACTGACCGCGCGATATATTTTGTTTGCGATAGTTCGAATTTATTTTGAACCAAGCGAGAAGTATTCCATCACTGTGTATCGAACGGACCTATTCTTGCTTTTTCTTTCTCTTTCTCATTAGACATCAGCTAGAGTGCGATTATATAAAGTACCGCGAGAACTCTAGCGGAGTATATGTACATTTTGAATATTTCAAAAATCCGAATACTTTTTAAATGATGCATTAATCGTCAAATTTTTAACCGGATAGATCGGATTCATCGCTGGATCCACCGATAGACAGAGAAAATAAAAAATAAATTGTATATTTTGGTAGATGTGTTGCATGATCTGAAAATCGCCGCCTTCCGCTCGAGCACGCTCACACGTAACACCATTATACCGTCGATTTTTAATTTAACGGGCAGCCGTGTGTTTCGATATAGCGAACGATACGTAGGAATATAAATCCTATTTAATTAACACTGGTAGACAGATCCGTGCAAACAAATAACACTCTCTACTCTGGTTCATTCGCTTCTGATACTCTCTCCCTTTTTCGCGTTTTACACCCCAACCGATACATCTCCCGTTTCCGATATTGCCGAATGATAAAGAGCCGGTTAATTGCAATTAAATCAACAAACACATAAAATACCTGTACATCGTTCGACCCTCTATCGGCGTGCTCGAAATCGCGAGTGCCGTAATACGAGATACAGATACGTGTCGAAAGTGAAGAGGTTTCGAGTGTCTGCCTACAAAAACATCGGAAATACGAAATACCTCTTTGTAAAATAATAACTTTCATATTATTCAGAGTACTATTACTGGAAATAGTATCGTTACATTTCAACAAAAAAAAAAAAAAAATGAAAAAAGTAGAAACAAAAAAAGTATCACTCGTGCCTTCGAAACAAATTTATTAAAACATTTTTCGTATAGCTATACGAAGCCTCGGACGTAACAGGTTTGGTTTCAAATTCGAAATAACTTTTTACTCTCGTTAACGGGAATACCGAACAGTCACGTAACTTTTTTTTTTAGCCCGTTTTCCTATTTCCTCAACTATTGTTCGATATCGGCTTTCCCAACCTTATAATTTTCAATCTCTTGATAAACGGTCAGCCTGTCACCTAATACCTTGAAATACACGTACGTCTTCGTATCGGTCGCACAACAGTAAAGTTTTCCACAATAAGGCGGCGATGTCGCGTCTCCGGCGAGACATCAAAACTTATTTAGGATCATGTTCTAGCCGTAATTGTACGCGGAAGAAGAAGAAATGGACACAACGGAAGAAGTTGACGCTAACGTCGGTGCTCGACCCAGAGGGGTGAGCTAGAAATTCGAAATTCTAGCCGAAGGTGCCTGCAAGGAGAGAAGTTTGCGAAGAAGTTGTTTACGCGAACTTCCCCTCGTCGCTAGCCTCGCACTGTACACGGTGGGGGAGGGGGGTGGTAAAGTCTTGCCTCGAAGCGCTGTAAAGCGCCAGTTAAATGTTGTTGCTATATTAAAACGCAGGAATCTAGGCGTGCTTGTGTACGCTACGAGTGTAAGGAAATATTACTACAGTTAGTATGGTGTATAAGATCGTTTAATTATACTGCATATGCTGTCCTCGCTGTATAAAGGCGACTTTTACATTTTCAAACTAATTTCAGTCCAACGCTTATTTCCATCATCCGTCGCTTTTCGTTGACGAGACCGTGCTGCTCTTTAATTACGGCTACACCCTCGGCGAAATTAAGAATTCGACGTAATAAATAACGTTTTAATCAGAAAATTTCTAGCTGTTTTCCCCTTCGTGGAGAACGAACGAGTTAGAGCGCAAATTAGCGACCGGGTTGTGCTATCTTTTCACTGTCATGTTAACCCTTTCTCCGCCGAATTTATCGTCTCTAGAAATTAATTGCCAGACCCTACCTGATCGGCGTTTGAAAAATTTGATTTTTTATAACCGATACAAATTGGAAGATGAATTATATTGAAATATACTTGTACGTGGAAATATATTCTGTCTGATAGAAATTCGTTGTTCCAAAGCTCGTCGAGCAGAAGAAGTAGTTTCCTAAACAATAAACAGAGATCTTTGGAATCGTATTCTTCTCTAAATCCTTGCACATTATAATACATCTCATGTCAAAGCAGCAGAATTGCGCCAGTTCCAGCACTTTCTTAGCGTTCTCTCTGTTTGAGCCTTTTGTTCTATCCATTCTATCGCATATGGGAACGTCTTAATTTACCGACATAGGATTACTCTCTGCCATTGATGTACTTGAAGTACTACTATCGTAAGAGAGAAATTAAAAATATTATAAAAGTATTAAAATATATCGGAAGAAAGTAATCAGGAATATATAATATTTTCGTTGCTAGCCTAGAAGGACAAGAAACTTTGTATCTTATATCGATTCTGAATATATAAGATATATAAAACATAAACTAGCTAACGTATAAGATATATGGAAAGCATTTACGAATGAACAATTTTTTACGTAGAACTCTTTTTCCTCAACGTGGGTGGATACATGCAAATCCGTAAATAAGAGGAAGCTTTGAGAGAGAAAACACATTTCTGTAATTACGAGTTCTTTCAGCTTCCTCCGCTTCGTTCCGCCCATTTTTCGTTAGTCTTCTCACGAAGCCAGCATTTTCTATTACGATTCCAATAAATTAATTTTCAGCTGCGCGTCGGCCCACCTTTCCACCTCCCACGTTTCGGGCGTCCTCGACGCCGAAGAGGAAGACGACGTCTTATACGTGCCATTTATACCCTTTACGGGCAGCGTCAGTCTGTGGGGATTGTGAAGTGCATCCCTCGATCTTCGTTCCATCCTTTACTTCAGCCCTTTCCCTTACTTACTTTTGCCTTAGTTCGTTCATATGCGATGCAAGGGGAATCTTAAATCCAGATCTCTAGCATTGATGAATCCGCTTCTCTCGGATATTGTTCTTATACGTCTTCGAAGGCAAGCTTTCCTTGCTCCTCGAAACTCACACGAGCAGGAGGCAAAACTGCTTTGACGAATCGTGAACGGGAATTTTTTTTCCAGTCAAACAAATTATATTTAAAATTTCCGACAAATTTCGACCGTGTCCCAAGAAAAGAAGAAAAAGGAAAAGGTTAAAAGATATTTTGTTGTTGCCCTAAGAGGCAATATTCAATGGCGAATTTTATCAAAGAAGGCAAACTAGTAAGAAAGTAATTCTATTTTCTTTGAAAGAAACATATTGTCCAAGTCGTTTAAGAAGCAGCAAAATAGCAAAATGGTATATTTAAAATTGCAATGATATAAAAATTTAAGTAATTTTTATTACATTGAGTGGCCGTTCATAAAAATTTTCTCAGGGCGTTGGAACAAGCATAATGTATTAAAAATAAAAAGGTATGGGATTTATTTAAAGAAATAAGGTCGACCTTAAGATCTTTAAATCATCAAAGAAGCTTTTACAAAGAAACTTTTTCCAGCCTGTAACAAGTGCAAGTTTATTGCATACTTGCGTGTCGATTATACATAGCAGCATGCCTTAGACGATTAGCGTAATCGTTTGATCTTATATCAGGATAAATTCATTATACATCGAGATAGGCACTTGAAAAGCAGTAAGAGCTCTGCGCCACTTCATTTTTAGGTCTGGCATTATTTTATTAGTATTATTTATTTTTGATAAAATGCGATTTAATAAAATCGCTGTACTTACTATTGCAGAAACTGCGAGAGTCTACGAGTGATCGTAATTTACGACATATTCGTTTATCCTTTTACTTGATTCGAAACGAGTCAATTTGCGTGATAAGCCGTCAAATCCTTTCTCGTTTACGGAAGCGGCTGTCTGCGACGACTGTCGGGTCAAATGCATCAAACGTGAATAATGTTAGATAGGATATGTACGGCTGGTGGAAATGCAGCGAGTTTGGGCGCAGACTTTCACAATAGAGGATTATACCATTGAAGTATTATAATGACGTCGTGCGGACACATAATACGTAACATGTGAAGAGGCATTACGCCAGAACGAATGAATAGGGTTGAGTCAGCGTGTGGGGTAAGGTGGAGGTCAATGATATTATGCAAATCGTATTACGGAGACATCGCAGATATTTCACAACACTGAGAAATATGAACGTGCTTGCGAGATATTGCGCAAGGAACGTGACGACGTAACATTGTCGCGTTAGGACTTATTTTTACGGCGTATTATGGGTCAAGGTATAGCGAGGTCGTAAATGAAATCATCGATCAGTGGTACCAACTCAAATTTGCCATTTTGTGATTGACTAATATCGGGTATTACAACCAACGAAGAAATCTTTCCTGAAAAGGTTAAAAACATGATTGGATAAAGATAAGAAAGTATCAGTTTCGTAATCGACTATCGTGTTCTATAATATTGCCGAATCGTCTTGGCTATTCGAGTAGCGAACATTCAATGATAACAAACACGGTAGGAAACATCGACGCTTTTCGTCTCCGTGGAAGGTTACTGAAAGCCTTCGGTGGAGTTCACCATGGCTGGAGTTAGTTTCCGAGAGGTTCGGGAGGTGGATGACAAGAAGGAAGACGGTGTATGCTGGTGGACGAACGTCCGGGTGTGGGTTAGCTCGAACCGTGTACAGGAAACATAAAGTTGGCACTTCTTCGGTAAGTTGGATAGGAAGTCCGCGAATAAGCCCTACGTGGTCCTACTAGTAGATCGGTTCCTCCCTCGCCTTTCGTACAGAGTCTGCTTGTGCTTCGCGCTTTCGCACTGGCCGCGACCACATCAAAGCGCCGGTTGGACGAGCTTTGAGCATGATACGCCGTACCGTACCCTGCCTAGCTTTGTGACACCGCAGCCAATATAGTCGGGCTGCCTGTTATTACCCAGCTACCATTCAATATCCTTAATTAAATTCGGAAGCTTATTCACTGCGGTTAATTACGGTTTCGTTCGACCGGCTCCGTTCGGCGGGCGTCGTTAAACGAGACCTTCCTACTACTGAAACACAAAGCAAAAAGCCCTCGGGAGAGCTTGGTCTACCTACCGGTTCGAAGACTATCTCCTATTTGTAGTCGGGGCTTTTGCGTTGCGCGGGAACACCGATTTCGATCTCGTCCACAGCTCGCTTGATAGGTTCTGTGTGTTGCCCTCTAGTTTGCGGAGCACCGTAAAGAGATAGGGGCATAGCATTCAGTGTGTGTATCGATCAATAGTATGACGCATAATATCGGTAAAATGTAATGAATATACGTGCTGTTGCACGCACGGAACATCAACCAGTCTATACGATTAATCGTTATCTCGTTTTACGCGACAACCAAATTCCTCTGAACGCTAGGTATTTCAATTATTTTTGCCTAAGGTCTGCGGCATTGCTATCGAAACTATGACATTTTGGCAATCGTTTTGTCGAACAAGAATTTTTTACAAGTTTCTGCATACCTGTAATGATACGGATGAACTATTGCCGGGCTGGACAGTTTCTGAGACTTTATATCGCTAGAAAGAGTTCGGGCGCAAATTACGGCATTTGCTGCCGAAGAATAAGAGAAAAGTTTTCAATGCCATGTTTACGTGCCCGGGATAATGCAATACCTCTTGAATGGGAGGGAAAGGTAGAGAGTACATTTATAAGTTTGACTCAAGTTTTTGAGCTCTCAAAGACGATTCGCGCTTTGTCGGTTCCAGACATCATACCATCATACCATCTGTAAAGAGGATTTTCTACGTAGCGAACACCTGTATTCGCCCCTACCTATGTATACCTGCATTCTATTCGATATACATTTTACAACGTATGATTTTAGAATTCAGGATATGATATTTCATTTCGTACAGCTATGGGTATATTCTGTTATATTTCAAGTTTAATTTCCGTCTTTCGGCGGAACATATTTCTTTTTCATACCCAGTTGAACGTTAAATGCACGTTAAGTGTCCTGGTCGGAAATTTTATACGTACATGACAATTATTTCAGAGTGTACGGCCCAATTCCGAGATAATCTGTATCAATTTTTCCATTAGAACAACGATTCTTAAACTGATTCCATGTTTACAAACTGTTACGATTTCTGTTTACAGAAAATACGTATCAAAACGATATGCATAATTGTAATGACGCGAGACATATTTTCGAGATGGAAATTGTACGTGTTAAACCGCTTGGCACATCGTGCTGTTCTATTTCTTGGCCAACTGTGTTCTTTTGAAAATCCCAATTACTTTTATGAGTAGGAGGTGACAGGAAGGAACCTACGTCACATTCTCCTGCAGGATTATCCCGGATGCTTGCTTCTCGCTTTGTCTCCAAGTCTCAGATCCAACTTCCGTTCTCAAGCCCTTGCCGGCAACTAGGAAGGAGGACAGACAGGAAGGGAAAGGGGCGGAGAGAGTGTTCGTTGGAGATTCGAAGGTGGAAATGAACTGCCGGCATCAACAACCTTAGTAATGACGCGGCTCCCGTGTCTGAGTCTATCTTCACTTCGTCGCTCATTCCCGAGCGCCATTCCCAAACAATGGTCGCACTTGAAGCCTGAGCTTAGCGACGAAATGATAGTTTGGACAGCTTGCTAAATGAGATGCTCCATTTCCAGGTCTTCTGTAGTCTTCCGAAAATCGAAACCCCGTGAGCCACAATTTTTCATTTCTAAGGGTGTAAAACGGAGTACTTGGAACTAACGCGCCTCGTTAATTGTCTGGCAACTGGTTTCTGCTATTACTTGGCGTCTAACAGGTAATTGCCCCTCTGTTCGCATTCTGCATGCTTAATTTCTGTACCGTATCTTCATTTGTTTTGTCTTGACGTAATAATTAAAATCTCGAAATACGTATTACGATATCTGAATCGTGGCAATCTGTCCGTCTGCCAATTGCATGCAAATTTTCCATATATGGTATTATTATTATTATTATTATTATTATTATTATTATTATAAATTGACAAGTGTGTGCTTGTTTCACTGTACATGTGCAAAAGACTAGGTATTGTTTAATTTAAATAATCATCGGATTAGTTAGCTTTAACATCCCGGTTACTAACTGTACATCGATAAATATTAAAAGCGAATAATTTAATGTGCTTGGAAGATTACATCGTGAATGAACGACTCAGTCTACGTTTCGACGGGCACTTACACTTTACTAAGGGCTCCTATTAAAATTTTTATTTTACGTAGGCGATTTAAGCAGTTTCTTGCTATTAACGAATTAATTATAATGAATTTTAAGGGAGATTATGTATGTATACATATATATTCGAACCCGAAGCATTTCACAACCCTGTTCGTTTCGAAGCAAAATATTGCACAGGGCTTCCACCGCGAATAAACGCAGGATTATACTTAATGGCAATCCACGGCATTCTACGCTAATGTTGAAGAGCGCACATAAGCGGCTTTCAAATCGTACCAACCTATCGTGCTATGGCAATTGGCCCGTGTTATTCATTTGTGCGCTCTTCAACTTTGTGAAAGATCTTAAATATCGCGGAACGTATTCCTATGAATAACGATACAGAGCAAAAGCCATTAACCATACATTATTTTGAGAAATTCAGCTTTGCACGTAAACTCGAATATTTATCTTTATTAAACGGACCAAGAAACGTAAATACATACCTGTGCTTCGAACGAGCCCTGTGTATTCATGATATGCATATATTGCAAAATGTGAAAACCCTATCGAATTTTACATTTGTATAAGTTAAAATAAAATAAATGATATTGTATGTGTACACGTCGATTCATTTCATAGAAATTTTAATATCAAGCTATTGCTTTCGTTCGTGTTTTCGTGCATTCCCTTCGCAAACCATACTACGCGATATAAATGTCCAGAATAATCTTTTATCTGCATGCAAAATCGATCCTTATCGAATCAAGGGTTTAATTTTTATGGTAGTGGGGTATTATACAAAATTTGGATGGAGCACCGCGCGAAAAAAGGTTATTTGGAAGGTTAAAAAAGGAAATGGTAGAGAAAGAAATTGGAAGATCGAAAAGAGTGCGTGCAGCGTTGGACGTAAAACGAGGCTGCTTTGAATGGCTGGTACTTACTTAAGCAAATGCCTGCTATCCGGATTAAGTATTTGTTCTAAAAGCTAAAGGAAGAACGAGAGAGAGAGAGAGAGATGGTGTACAAGGAAAAGGAGTATGGAGGAGAAAGAAACGTAAAGGTAGGGAGAATGTAAGAGGGCTGTAAAATTCTTCCACCACTGTGAAACCGGAAAGTTCCGTGAAATTTACTTCTTGCACTGGCATCAAACGAAAACATTGGCTTTCCGGTTACGTTAGGCTGGTATGGCAGGCGTACTCGATTGCCCACCACTTTGTTCGATGTTAGTGGATATGGTTCTCTTAAATCCGTCATTACGTAACCAGCATCTTTTATATCGTACAAATGCATGTAAATGCACTTGCGATTTAACTTTATCTATCGTATATCTGTTCATCGTTGAGATTAATTATTTCATACTTTTGTTGGAAGTTCTTAACGAAGCTTTTACACGAGTCTTTGCTTATGTGACATTTTTTCCTTACTTTTACTAAAAGAATATCCTTTAATGGGAAAACCTGGAATAACTTGTGTAGAGCGTATTCTTAACTTTAGAACTTTCGTCAAAATATAGATTCTATTTGTTTATGCTATTTTTTCTCCATCTACGTTGTCTCCGCTTGTAATTATACTTCCACAAAAGAAACCCGTGCTTCTCATTAAAACGTTGCATTAATTATTTTAGATTATACCTTTATGACATACTATCCATTATTATCCTTAATTGTTCATCATTTGCAAAATTCAATGCTGCTTTAATGCGAAATTCTAACAATTTTTTATACAATTCTGTCGTAATTATAATGCAAAAAGAATAGGAATGAAAGTGTTTCAAAGGAACCTCGCAATTTAAAGTACAAAGCGGATAGAGTTTATGGCATAGGAAGTTACGCCGAAGGAAGTATTAAGGTTACTTCGAAGGTTATCAAGAGGTTAATGAAATATTTTTCCACCATCTCTCATCGTAAATTTTCTACTGTGAAAATGTAGTAGACAGGAGGTTTCGGAACAAAGACGTTCGCGCAACGCACCGGTTAATCGATCGATGTTAAAATTGTAAAATTACATCATTTTAAAAGTATTAAGAACATCTGGTCTATTAAGAAGATTTCACGATAAACAGCTTGTTTTCGTTTTCACGTGTTCCGCGTTATTTACGCGGATTACGACCATCAGTTTCAGTGGCGACTGTCAAGAATTCCACGATATTGCACCGTGAAACTGCGACGTCGTTGGCTATCCTGAATTCGAATTGAAACGTGCTTCCATGTTATTCTGTTCTTCACAATTCATCGCTTACGCCGTAGAGTTATATGATGGGTGTAAAAGAGAAATGGATGGTAGGAATGCCAATAAACGTCCTAACAGCAACGAAATTTGGAAACGTGACGATAAACAGATGAGAACGTGAGCCAAGGTCGAGAAAAGGTTGCGAAGTCACTAACCCTAGAAAAACATAATAGTGGTTACTTAACAAGTTCCTTCTCCAAGCGATGCAACGTTGCATACGAATTTCCCATCAGTTAACTAAGAATCGAACGGTCTAACCAGCAATCCTCGTTGGCAATGTAATTGCCAGGTGGCTCGAGCCGAATCGCAAAGTTTAAAACTTAGCAGATTTCCCCCTTTTGCTTTCTTGATCGTTTCTCAACTTATTCCTACAGTCGGCTACTCAACAGCGGACGAGAATACTGATCTCTTTCGAAAAAAAAAAAAAAAACAAAAAAACACGAGTTCGTATATTCCACGTTGTTCTTTATTCCAAACACAGATCGACGACTTCCTTTATTGAACTGACCATGGCGTAATATCTCAGACATTCCAGGTAATTAAATTGAATTCAATATTAAGATGACATTGATAAGTGAAAAATTATAATACTCGGAATACACGGTACTATACCTCTGGTTGAAATTCATTCGCAATATTTTTCGTTAGATCTATAGACGTATCAAATAGGAGCGAGAATAGAAACACTAGAGGGTAGAATTTTTATATGCGATCGATCTAGATGATCAGCTATGTCTTTCAATTGGACGAACGTTATCGGACTAAAGTAGCTTTTACTGCTTCAGAAGGATGGAACACGAACATATCAAACAAAGACATTTTTAAGGATTTTATGAGGTTTCGATGCCCTCCCTCCTTCGTCTTCTGCCACATTTCCTTCGCCCCTTTGCCGCTTTCTTTACCCTTAATCTAAAAGCGCTGACAAACCGCAAAACTTTGCCCACCGCGAACAAACACGTGAATAAATCGACACGAGACGCCCCCTGATTCTAGGTTTATATTCAAAGTTCCGCGGAGGATACCTATCGTCGTTTGCGTTTCTTCTCCTTCCATTTATTTTTTCCTCTTTATTTCTGATACCCATTCACATTCGCATCTATCCGTGCATGTACATCCTGTGCATGTAGAAGTTTCTATATATATATAAATGTATAGAAACATATATATACATCCAATTTTCCATCTCTATTGGTAAGACATACTTTCGTGGTTGTAGATCCTTGGAGAAATGCAAGTTTCCGCAACGATCAAAGTTTACATGTCTATAATTATTAGGTTGTCTGTGATCTACTTAGTGTTTTATCTTCGCGGAATTTCGGAAGAAAATTGTTTTGCATAATAACACGGGGAACATATTATAAGATAGATTTCATAAAGTATCACTAAAATACGAACGAATATAAAAGACTCTTATTCGACGAATAAGAAAGCAAATGGTATTGAACAGGTGGATTAAATAAAATTTATTTCTCCGTTTGATTAACTCTAAAATAAAGCTTTTGCGATGGTAAATTAATTGGAACGGAGTTGCGCCTAGGATCAAAGGATTCCTGGAAATTCTGTCGATCGGTAACTACGGATCTGAAACTACGCGTATGATGTACCTGAAGCATTACACGGGAATATGTACGATTGCTTGGTATGTATGTATACAGATACCGAAGAGCTACGTCGCTCCGGGAATTGCCATGGTAATTAAATTATAAATGGTCGTGGCCTGCGGTCGGAAATAATTCGACGCGGCAGCTTTCTGCTACAATTCGCCATAGTTTCCGCGGAGGTCGGCCGACCGCGTTTCCCGAAACCTCTCCTCCTGCTCCATCTCCAGCTCGTAACAGAAGTGGGGGAGGCGGTGAAGGGAACACGGCGGAAAACGAGAGGTAGCACGCGTTGCGGTCTAACCCTCCGCGCCTGGTCAGGACATATAATAATACGGTCAATTTTGAATCGAGTTTGGTTGGACGATGCCTCCTTTCCCTCCTCTTTCCCGCTTCCCAATACTCATCGCTTCACCCTCGACCTTCCTGCTGTACTAGTAGTAGCAGCAGCAGCAGCAGCAGCGGCGGCAGCAGCTCTCTACCTACACCGTTGCCCGACGATTTTGCGAGGCTCGCTTAACCGCCAACAATTTCAGCCCCTGAATAATTCTTGGCGCTCCAATCTAACTGCGAACAAATTAGACCGAATTAGCCGAGATTTGGAACGTGCTTCCAAACCGCTCTCTGCAACTAGCGATTCTCTCTCCCTCTGCCCTCACCACCCCTTCTACACCCTTTCTACACACGCCGCGTCGCGATATACCGCGAACCGAACCGCCCCTCTATAAGCAGCCTTTGAATCCACTACTGTCGCATTATTTTCATCGTGCACTCTACAATCGTACCATACTTCCACCTCTGAATTTCGTGAATGCGACTGACGAGACGGTTTAAACAACGTAACCGACGCAGTTTCAACGTGGGATTTAATAAGGGCACGCTTGGTAAACGAATAACTCTGGTTTGGTTTTGTTTGGCTACGACTCTAATGCCCGCTGTAATATTGAATCAACGGCACGTGTGTGCGCTGATTCCTCCGACTTTACTTTTGATTATAAAGTATTTCGAAAACCTAAACTCGTAACGCAGAGTAAATAGAAGAAAAAATATTTGATGGACAGAGGTCTGCAAATCGATCCCTCCTCGGTAAATAGACATTTTCTATTTCAAGGGAAAACTGGAAACTTACTTAAATGGGGAAATGACAAATAGACAGAACGATAAGTAGACATTAAAATTGTCTGAAACAGATTTGATTTTATATTTATAACGTTTCTGTTTTCATAGGGAAAAGGGCCTTTCTTTCGGCTGCACGATTCCTCTTACAAATGAACTATTTCACGCTGGTAATATCATATCTTGTTTGATTAAAATACTAATTTAAATTATTTTCAGTAAACTCATTTAGATGAACATGCAAAAGTCAACAAGTTTGAGAATATGATTTAACTATGCTCTTTGAAGTTTTCTCGACTCAATCGTACTCTCGTTTCTTTAAAAAAAAGTTCTTTACTTTTTAGAGAAATAAACCTTGACGTAAAAATGGAACGACAGTTTGGGAAATTTTTTAGAAAAGTGAGAGCAATTGATCGATGCCGAAGGCTATAAAATTCAATATAGTTAAAAAAAAGGGAATTCTTTTTTTAATCTCTCAAATATAATATTTTAAATTATAAAATTAAAGACGAAAAGTTACATTTAGCCTTTCTTCAGTGAACTAAATGCACTACTTTGCCTCACGAACATGAGAACGAAAAATTTCGTTAACCGCCTGAGTGAAAGCCATGTTACGTTTGCACCACATTAAATGCAAGACAGGCCGCGTGAGTGCTTTCCGGATAGCCGTGACAACATTTATTATCGTGACTTCGCTTCCTGGCCCGCTATATGCGAACAAATAAAAACAAACTTTTAACTCGCTGTGACGTTTACTGTAAACGTACTCAAACTTTTGCACATTTCCTGAAAATATCCGTCAAAAAATATTTTTTCAAATCAGGATCTAGAGGAATTTCTCCGTGTTCGTTTCTCTAAATATCCTGAAATCAGTTGCAGACAGGCACGATTATTTTCACGATTAGATCGACCGCGTAAAAACGACCGGAATAATCGGGAAGGAACTTATCGTGGAAGTCTCTTATTTTTGCACAGTTTATGAATCGAAAACAATTCATTTCTAAGAAAACATTACCGCGAAAACTTTATTTATCGATCAAGGGGACGTCGTGACGCCACACCAGGCCAGTTTTCATTGTTTCTAGTCCCATGTTTTTATCCCTGGAGCATTTTGGCCTACGTTTGCCGAGTTCATGTCATGGAAGGATAAAGGGTTGCGCAGCGGGAAACGGGCGGAGGGATGCGGGGGTTAGGTCGAGTCGTCGGTGATGAATGCCGGTAAACTTCGCACGAAAAGTCGTTTATAAAGCAGTGCTACGCCGCGCTACGGATGCTCGCACTTCATAACTTCCTTCCCATATCCGCCAGCAACGCTGAACACAGCGCCGCCGCAACTAACTTTCTGAAGACTTCTCTAAGACGCGGTCTGATTGTGAGGGATACGTATACGAATGTAATATCTGACAGATATTTAGGGAATCTTCCATTTTTATAACACGATTCGTTGAGAAATTTCATTAGTTATCTAAGAACGTTTCATCTTAACGTAAAATTTTAACATGAAGTAATATTTAACTCAGACGGTTAAGCATTTAAAAATCGAAAGATCTTTCACGCGCGTTCATAGTTGCAAAAAAATTAATTTTTGTTTTACCCCGTAAAACGTCAAAGAGTTTATTTATTCACGTAAATCTACGTATATATTTCGTGTTACACGAGAAACTTCGAGTTCCCCTTGTTTGAAGGCACGCATAATGTTGCACATTATACGTTATTATAACGGCATTCGCGTTATTAATAGACGTTGAGACGGGACAAGCTCGCTTGTTCAATTATTATATATAAGGTAGTTTAATATTTAAAAAATGTAAGACGTTACAATTTTCTATCTTGTATATAGTATGAGACGCGGCAACTTACGATTCTTTCTTGTAATCGATAAGGGTGAATGTCGTTTTAGTCTTCGAATCGTCGTGAAACGTTCGAAAACTAGAGCTCGAGTGTACAGGATCGATTCGATAGTTCGATGTTGTAGTATCATCGTGCGAGTTAAATCCAAGTGGAGAAATTTAACTACATATGTACATAGGCGACGCGCGATAGCGTTGCCCTTGCATCGATGTTTCTCGTGGAAGCACAACGTTCAGAGGACGCGACCCTGCTCTTCGTTTCTCCTTCCTTCTTCTCTAGGCGCGTTACGTTTTGCTGCTATCGGCTATAAGTTTCAGCAGAGGTCGAGGTCGACGATACATCATCCTCTCGCGGAGACATAGATTTACGGTGTATGCATAATATTTGCCGAGCCGGCGGGAAAATTAGAAGTACCATAAGCCGCTTTTCTTATCAAATCTGTACTTTACGAGTAAAAGCTCTGGAGGATGAAATGTTTGGGAGCACGGATAGGGATGTAACTAAACTACTGGCTATGTCAACTGCTGCTTTTTTCTCATTGCTCTACTATACATCTACTTTTTTTCGAATATTGCTGTAAAATCACGGGATTAGACGAGCAATTTCTTCTTACGTCACGAACATCTCCGTGTTATTATTCTTCCAAGGTATTAGAGCCGCTATCCTCGTAATTTTAAATGGACCGTTGCGTTTGTATTATGGCACGGTTTATATTTATGTCACACTCCTTGTTAATAATATGGAAAATTAGTTACGCGATCTACATTAAAGTAGAATAGTTCTATAGATCAGTTGAGCAGTATATAGATCATTCCACCTACAATTATGAGCCAATTATTTTTATTGATTCTCGAGTTCGTATACAAAATACTGACCTAAAATCACTTTTCGAGAATGCAAAATTCAATTGACACCATATAACGATTAAACCTACGTGCCTACGAAACAGTCTTAAGCAGAAATTCGACTGTTCCAAAATATATCGCTGTCTCCTGAATTTGACTGCAGCTTAAGGACATGGTTACGCAGAAATTGAACCATTCCCTCGATATCGCGCCCACAGAAACTAGCGGTTGACATTATAATAGTATTAACGTCCGTGCGGAGTACGCGGGTCCGAATTCAGTAATCGAATAACAATAAATTTGCATTTGCGTTGTTGTGGCTGCCGCTGACGCCGCAGTGCACGTAGATATTCACAATCGTACGCTGGTACACGAACGAGTGGCAGGCCAGAGTCGTTTCATAATCGCTAAGCAAATCGCTTTCAAACGCAACTCCACTTTCCAGTTACAAGCGAATGATGGATGCAATACGCGACCAGGTTTATGTTCTGTAAATCGAGTCACGCGTATGGCCTACTCTTGATATACAGAGTGACCTATATTTTCATAGAAAATATCAATGTATTCCATAAAAAATGAAAGATACACCTTTTTGTTAAATTTCTTACTCTGTATAGCATTTTGAAATAAAAGACGATATTACTCGATAAATTATCTGATATTACAATCGATTGGATAATCATTCAATTCGAATAACAAGTCAGATTATTTTCTCAAGAACTATACTGTATTTAATACTTTGAATAATGCACTGTTTAACAAATTGCCAGCATTACCGGGAACGAATCGACCGTCTACGAATCCCCCGTGATGTATCGTTTGGAAGCCGCGCATTGTGAGGAACGTCGCTAAGTAAATCCAACGTAAAATTCGTTTCTTCTTCTCTATTATTTAACTGTCTTTTTACGAGCATGCTGCACCTGTATTCCGCAGACGGAGAATGTTCTAGCGGATTATAAATATCGAATGGCAGTAGCGTGTCTTGCGGGCTGTAAAAATTCGAGCTACAGCAACGCTGTCGTCTTCGCGATACAGTCCGTAACATACAATATCATTTTCTCGGCACAGTCGGAGACCCTCATTTCTCTCACAGGCTAGCAGTCCAATTTCACACCGTTGTAAATACGCTTCTCTTATTTTTGACATCGTCTTCAATTCTTCTTACTTTGTCGTCCTGGCAGACGAGTGCCTCTCCTTCCGCTTTGCCGCGGTCTCAGCCCCGGCTACGAGGATGGCTTCATTTATAATCATTTCTCGGGCCTGTATCTACCCCGTCCTATCCTCGCTGGCTGCTATGGGGTTCCTTCGAGGCCGAGCTTCTTCAGCGTCCATCAGGATCTTATACGATCACCCCGTCCGAGCTCATTAGACTCCCGTGGCCTCTCTCCTTGACGATTATCCCATCGGGGCTAACCCTTTAATCGCCATAATCGTACATTTGCATCAACTTTGTTATCCACCAAGTTACCAGTCTCGCCTCTGCTATGAGAATTTGATAATCAACAGAATTAATTGTGTTTATGGTAGCCCATTGAAATATAACAAGTTTTTTAAGCTGTATGGTAACATTTACAGCTAGAACCTCCATTGAAGTCTCTAAACTGAATAATAATTTTCATCTCGTTGTAAAACTCTTTTAGTCAAATATGGAAATTAAACCATTTTCTAGATATACAGCTGTATACAACGGCTTGTATAATAAGTTCATTCGGTCGACCAGTATTATCGCTAAACCTGGCACCAAATAATCAACGTTAGATACACGACGATAAGTTATACCTCATCAGGATGCTTGCATCGTATCATAAAAATACAAATGTGTATTGTGTATTATACGGCCGCAAACGCGTATATATCTGCTCTTGTTTGACACGCGACATCGTTAATTTCGTTAGTGTATAAAATGGATATTTATTTTCACTCGTGTTCATTTTCACTGCCAGTCTATCATCGTTTGAAATTTTTCCCTAAACCAAATTAATATTTTTTATAATTCCAGTACCGTAACTATCCATCGAGCTTTCTTTCATGCAACAAGTATTTCCCGATTAGCAACGAGTCGGAAATAGAATAGTACACCAAAGAAAAATAACAGCTAGGTGCTTATCTCCTCGGATTTTCAACATGTCTATCCTCGTTCAAACGAACAAAATATCCAACTTTAGCAAATGAAATACGATATAACGTATCATCATGGGCTAGTCCGCTCTCTTTTCATTTCTGGCATATGCTTTCTCGCTTCGTCTTTCCTTAACTCGTCTTTTACTTTCTCCCACTCTTCTCGCACTCAGTTTTTATTATCATAGTCTCGCTGGTTCACTCTTCCTTCCTTTCTGTCTACCTTTACCACCCATCGTGAGGAGGGGTTAGCAAGCTGCAAGCCTTTCTATGAACACAGAATATAACGATTGCTCTTTGAAACCGTCACCGTGGTGCGCGTAGAGCATTAATGCCGGCTCACGTGGAGAAAATTTTGTCGAGATGTTTCCCTTTCTGACCCTTTCCACTTGGCACTGTTGTATCGCGTAACGAAGATCTCGATGAAAATGGCAGAGAAAAGAGGAATGCGCCACTCCCTTTTTCTTCGTAGGTAAAGTTAAAATTGTGCTTCCGTGACGTAACGACCCCATTCAACGCTTACTCTTGTTCTCTGGATCGCATTGAATTGTAAAAAGCTTTAGAATGTTTCCTTTTCATTTCACGGCCAACCGGTGTCGAGTTTTTGTTGCGGATCGCGTTGCGCTTGGTTAATCTTCGCCCGCTATAAGAATGACGCTAACAAAAAATATACTCGTAACCAAATGAGACATTCTGGACCTAATATGCTTCCTACGAGACATTCCCGTGCGATACGCGCCAACTCGTAAATTTAGGTTATCCAGAGACGTAAAATCGTTATTAAACTATTATTTTTTAGATACGAACGCGCTTTCGCGCATGAATAAATTCCCGAAATCGAGCGATATGAAAATTCTTTAACATTTCTGAAGTTTGAAAGAATTTGAAAGTCGACGAACACAGCAGACGAAATGTTCTTTTGACACCTGTTTTATCAGACTTTTCGGGTAATTGAAAGCATAGCCGACAGGTGATCGCTGATGGCGATATCTGTAATTAATCCAAAATTGCAATTATGCACATAAATATACACTGTGCAAATATTTTCTTCGTTTTATTATTCGTAAGACAAAAAGCAGTTTCACACTGACTAATTTTGAATTGCGGCGACCAAAAATATCTACTACCAATTACGAAGAAATAAAACATTTGGAATTTCGAAATCGATATTACGACGAACTGTACTCACTTACGTCTCAGAGCACGACATCGTAACTCCCATTATATTCCGTTGGACGAGCACGAGGCGTTGGGGCTTTACCCAAAGGCGTGATTGGTAATTGATTTTCAGGCTTCAGCACCGTGCTCGCTTTCCCTTCTCTTGCTTCGACGTTCTCTCCTCTTCTTCGTCGCCTTCGAAAACCAGCGGTTTAACGATACTCTGAAAAGTACAAAATTCGTTAAGGAATGTGCTGTTACAGGTATATTATAGTAATTATTTCTTCTGTTATATGAATATAAAAATATAATGTCATTATTAAACGTAGCTATTAATTCATTGCCATATTTGATCATTAATCGTTGAAAATGGGGAATAATTTGTAAGGAATCTCCCAACGGATAAACAATTTCAAACGTCAAGTTTTAAATTACAAGAAATAAGTTGTTATTGCAATTCCTAAAATTCAGGATACGTACGAATATAAATAGACGTTCTACTTCTCTTTAAGCAATGAATTTATAGGCTTCGAATTCAGAACGTAGTGCAAATATCGTATCATGTATGTATCTTCATAATTATTTGCTCTCTCCAAATATCAATTTCTACTTGTTGAATGTAACCCAAATTAATCAATATACCAATCCTCGCTATTTACCTTCGTCGACGTAGTGACTAATAATCGGATATCAGTAAACATCGGTTAACGAAATTCGCGAAGAGGCTTTTTACGTTGTTCGATTTTCAAGGGCGCGTTGGAACGGCGATTAATTGTCGAACTGGTGGAACAATTACGTTACCGAGGAAAATGGAGGCACGCGGTATCTTATAGACGGCATTCATATGCTATTGGCAAGCATGGCACCACTGACGATGGTAACACTGCGGTATGCAGTTGATTATGGAAGGTATATGAAGAGGCTCGACGTGGCCCAGCATCTTGAGTACCCTATCTATGTTCACGAGTCAGCCACCCCCTACCCTCGAAAACGTGCAGAGAGCTATACAGTACAGTATAGTTAATCCGCATGGACGTTCTCGAGGGACGTCGAAGATTCATCTCAAGACGCTCGATATTGCCCAGCTACTTCAACCGCTGGAATCCGTCCTCTTCTGCTGCCATATCCTTCTTCTTCCCTCGATCCTTAAGAGTTCTGGTTTCGTGCATTAACCCTGATACGTAACGTGAATGCATCTCTTTTTTCCATACGAATCTCCTACGATACGTTACTCACATTTTTTCGATTATCGTCAGAATTCTAACAGATTTAGGTATGACAATAGGTAATATATCTTTAATAAAAATATTACCAGGATATTATGAAAAGTTTATGAATTGTAAAAAGCAGCACTGAAATACTATCGTACCATATATCATTTTATTTAAAAATTCATAATTGTTTCGACATTTCGAATATTAAAGTATCCTTTGACAGACATATTTTACACGTATAAAAGACGCAAAAGGAATATGTTAAAATGTTCCAACTTTTTATAATTTTGAAATCGAAGCATATCTTTTACTTATAGGTAATTAAATATTTTTGTATAATTACGTGTCTCTTTCGTTCACACATCGTTTTAATATATCGTTCTAGTCTACGAATAGTTCTCATTCAAGAAGAGTAACCTATTTTTGCATTATTACTTTACGTTATTATTACGGGCTATAATATATTTTATATCTTTACCGAAGAATAATATTAATATTGAAGATGTTTTCGACCAGTCCTATATTATTGAAACTGTCTTTTATTCATTTTAGCGAGACTGATTGCGTTATCTCTTTTGGACTTGACACACTATTTCTATCATAACGTTTATTTCTAATATTTCTTCCTTAGTAACTCAAATATTTGTTTGTCATCTCGAACATCTTTAATTAAACTCCAAAGCCAAATTCGACGGAAGGAGAGGGGAGGAATTGTCGTTTCTAATTTCTGATCGTGATTCCCACGAAGGTCTGAGAATCTTTCACCTTTGTATCAAACACGGTTTATACAGCCATCTAAACTGCTTCGACTGATGCTTTGGCAGATCGTTTGGCTAATTCGAAAGCACACAAGCGGATCATGGAGCCTTTAACCGTGAACTACGTTGAAACCCGTGACTGAAACTCGTTGCAAGATTTATCGGATAAACCAGATTTAAGCGGCTCTTGTATCCTTTCTACGGATGAATTGCTTGAGAACGATTGTGGATGACGATGAATATCGTCGACGCGAAAAGCGATCCTCCTACCCACGCCCATTATATGTACCCGAAGGGTCGAGAGGCTTAAAATCAAATGCGAGTACCAGACTAATTACGCTAATTGGCATAATACTCCTGACGGGTTTCCAGTCAGTAAAGTGTCGACTTTCCGATACCAGTATGAACACAATGGAAGTTGGGGACCGACGGGCCTGTCGGTTGGTACAGATGCTGGCTAGTGCATTTGGTAAATAGGAGAAAATCCAGAGAAACCCTTTTATGCGTTTGTACGTACAAAAGTGTGACAGATACAAGTTACAAACGCAATGCTTCAAATTAGTACTTGATGCAGTACACGGTATTTGCGTGAGTCCTTCGCAAACTGAGTGACGATGTTGCGTACTCGGTAAAGAAGAAAGGAAAACAGTTGCGCTAAAGCTTTGGAAGAAGATCCATTAACCATTGGAAAGTTCGAACGGGCAGACGTTTACAGGACGATAGACAATTTCGGTGTTGCACGCGAGGAAAGAGATAGAAACAACGTGCATAGAACGGGAAGAAGGAGAGACCCGCCGGAAGATTCGCGTCACACGCCACCATTACCCACACGGGCGAAACGATGGTTCCTGGAAGTTTCAAGCTTTAAAATGTGGGCCAGATAAGAGTTGCCGCCAGGGTCCGCGTCCTTTTTCAATTCAAACTCGCCGGAAAGTCGCGTATCCAGTCGATGCATCGATCCTTTCTTCTGCCTCCTTTGCTCCCCCTGCCGCGCCTTTCGGGCTTTCTTTCGCCTTCCTTTCCTTCGTACGTAAGGACAGAGCCGAGAGTGAGTGGTTCGGCGGCAGCAGAAGTTCCTCCATTAGCGATAACAATGAAAGATGGACACCGGATTTGACCCCGATCATTCCTGACAAACACATACTTACGTTCGCGTCGTTGGAATCCAAAATTACGGTCGACCAGCAACAAATACCTTCGCGACAATACACATACAGCTTTCTCAGCCTCGCTTGACATTTGCTTCTTTCCGTGCAAGTTAGATCATTTACAATTAGAAGTTGGAGCTCCCTTTTCACGAAAGATAATACGCTACTGGAAATATTTCTTGCATTGTTCGAACGCTAAACACGTTATTTTAAGCGCTGCCTTTTAAAGAGTAAAGTAGTACGCGAAACGTATGTTATTAAATTAAAGATACTGCAACGCTGCGTTACTCTCGGAGATCTAATATTATATTTCAGTATAATATCGTGTCATTAATATGCTAATATTTCTTTTATTTGGTTTAATAACGTAGGTTTTCTCGTTCTGTTTTCTGCATTACGTTGATGGATAACCGGCAAAAAATAGAAGAATCGGTTATAAGTATTGTAACATGTTCATTTTATGTTTACAAAAGTGAAAAGAGAAAGTAAGGATTAAATGGACTTAGTCACGGTGATTCCAGCCAAAGAGCACATCCATTAACGTTTTTACTAATGGACGTAACGTGTAGTATGTACAACAAAACGTACGTCTTGTAGTTTCGCTGATAATGAATACTTTTTCTGCATTTCTCAGTTTATGTGGCTTATGTGTTTCTTTTGTGGCTCGTCTACGGCGTGTGAGAATAAGGTTTCAAGAATAATTCTCGTTTAGAAATTTTATCGCGTCCGCATTGTTGCAAATTTAACAGAAACGAAGTTATTCTTGAAACTTTGTTATCACAGCGACACTTTGACGGTAATTAATCCGATGGTCTGTAAAAGGAAGATAAAAAACGAAAAGAGAAAAAAACAGAAGAAACGCGAGAGAAGGAAAAGTAACGACGAAAAAGAAAAAAATAGGGCAGGAAATCCGTGGCGGCTGACTTCCGCGGTTCGTTTTCACTAGATTGTTTGTCAGTCCGGCTCGTTCTCCGTCTTTCTTTTTTGCCTTTTCGTCGGCCTGCCGAATTGTACATCGCAAAACGGGATTTCCCGTAAGGAAATCGACAGAGGCGGAGAGGGATGCAGATGGAAAGGGATCGACGGAACGGGAGTAGGAACAGAGGAACTTCATACATGATTTCCCTCGAGTCCCTGAAGTGAAGCATTTCGGGCAATGCGCGTTCATAGAAGCGCACGGCCACCGGCCTGCCGCATGGTATCTCGCTGACAAAGTTGCCCAATCATGCGTGCATTATGAGATTCACAGACAAAAGGGAGACAGAAGCTGCTGAAGGAGGAATATCCTACGACCGGCGAACTTGTTGTAACGGGCCTGGCAACTTTAAATCGATCGTACCTTTTCTCACTGATAGAATTTTGTGGAACGCCGATACACAGGATGATACGGAAAATGAACACGATTTTAGTTCGCGATAGTGATTAAAAAGCCATAGAAAGAACACGA
The DNA here is from genome assembly GCF_024542735.1 of Bombus huntii. Lineage (NCBI taxonomy): Eukaryota > Metazoa > Arthropoda > Insecta > Hymenoptera > Apidae > Bombus > Bombus huntii. The sequence goes on from NC_066247.1 coordinate 655,384, forward strand.
AAGAGAAGAAACCGATACTTTAATCCAAGCTCTCGAGATCATTCCACCTTACGTGTGGGGAAATAATTCGACAATTAGTAGAGCTATTCCCTCGCAGTTGTTTCTACTCGTTGATGATACTTCCTCCTCAAGGACCTATTATACCGTCGTAGTTGCGTATCTTGGTAGATCAACGAAACGGCAATATACGACGAACAAATTGTTGCGTCGCCAGGCTATGTACCTGCCGTTTTCTGCTACGTCAATCATGGCTCCTCTCAACTATGTATAAAAGTATTCAGAGTTGCAGTGGAGCACAACCACGCGACTATACACGTATACGGAAGATCCATGTGTGAGCGGCATGTCGGTAAACGGCCGGGCCAGAGCGATTAGATGTTCGATCTGTATCAATATTTACTCCGCTTCGGTGTGGCGCGTCTTGCGAAATGGAAGCCAGACTTCCTTCATCCCGACGTGTTTGCCCGTGCCGTGAAGCAGATACGCCGGATTCCCTGGGGAGGACGTGCCGCTAGTCCTACGGACAGGCTTACCGTTCCAGCTACAAACCATACCCATCCCCCACTTCCACCGTCTTTGCCCCATTGCTTGGCATCTCCTGCCCTTCTCGCTGCGTGGCCCACCTTCCTCGTACCCGAGCCATCTTACCAGGCCTGAATATATTCGCGCCGACACGATCGATCCACCACCATAATAAGAAGAGTAAACGAGAGAGGATATTCTATGCAAGATCAACCAGTATACTGTAGCCACGCGAATACATCCGCCACGGAGTTCTCTTCCCTTTCGCATCCTCTGCAGTCAACCTTCAGTTGCTCGATCGATCGTCGAAAGTTTACTCGCTTGTAAGGATACGCGTTACGGCCAACGAGGAATGGTTAAATGGGGAAGCGGGTTAAGAGAGATTCTGTTAGACGTTACAATTCGTGGCAACGTTTGCGTTAATTTTGGCCAACCACTTGGAGCCTACGTTGGGGTGCGCGTTTCCGTGCGGCGAATCGATTAAATTTTCCATGAACGTCCTTCGAGTCTCCATTTTTCAACTATTTAGCAGCTACGAGACGTTTTTCACGCGTTCGTAAGATTGTAAAAATAGGCAACAAAATTTTATGTCGCTGTAATTACGTATAAACACATAAAAGATTAAAGGAAACTTCGCAACATATTTTCCCTTACCGCATTAAATGTAATTAATGGGCAGCAGTATTTCACTGTTTAGTTTCAGTTCGAAGTAACAAAGTTCATCGATCATTCTAATGCAATTCTTTCCTCGCGTAATCTGCTCCAGTTCTATTCCATTATCTTACTCGACAGAATTCCTCCCGAGGAAAATACGCTACGCGGTGCACCGTTTACATCAATGACGAATGATACACGCTTGTTTTTATTCTTGCTCTTTCCAGTTGAATGTTCATTAATCAAGTTACGCGAATGACCAAAGTGCCTTCTCATTTTCTTCCTTCGTTCTTACCAATCTGGCGTATCGTACTCGAAATATGTTCGTAGTGACAAAAATATTCTTCTCGCGTATTTCAAAGTAACCATTAATTCGATTCTTGTAATGCTTTTAATGCTCGATATCAGAACGAAATGTAATAAAAAATCACGCATTAATAAAATATTTTTAAGCCGATATTAATCTTGCATTGTACGGGAATATTAATAGTTGGGCACAGTGTTTAGTAATAGCAAACATACAGTACAATGGAACGTCTAGATGGGAAGAGCGGGACAGAGGATATAATGGGTCCACTGGTGGCATACTGGAAGCAACGTCATCGAGGAAGCAGGAAAAGGGCTGGGGTGGCGAGCAAGGTGCGGTGTGCGAGGTGTGCGACCTGTCGCTCTCACAGAAGCGGGTAGGACGAAAGGCTCGAGCATGAAGAATACTGGAAAACGGAACGAACCGTGGATAACAGTGGATGAAGGAATTCTGGAGGGAAGTACAGAAACCGTTGAAAAAAAAAAAAAAAAATATACGGCTGCCGGCAAGTCTCAAACCCGGGCACATACACTTGCACTGCCAAACAGCCGCATACGTATAGGTGGCCGGGAATGCCGGGCAATTTTTCAATGGCTCCGGCCGAGCTTGAATTCTCGTTAATTTTTACTTTCTCTCGCCATCCGCCACGGGGATCCGCCATTGTCCGCGCGGCTTCGCTCAGACCCCCTACAACGATAACAGAGAAAATGCAGCGAACCGCGGCAGAGTATACCTACCTACCTACCCTAACAACCCAACGGCGCGAGGCTGTCGATAGCAACACTCTCCAATAAAGCGGATCCCTCCGCCCTGGACGCCGACCGTGCTCGGGGCTGTCCCTTACCGCTCTCTGCCGTTCCTGCTCGTTCTACACTTCTCTCTCTCTCTCTCTCTCTCTCTCCCGCTCTCCCCCTCTCTCTTCCTCTCTCTGTTTGTCTCTGTCTCTCTCTCTGTCTGTCTTTCTTTCTCTCTCTCTCTCTCTCTCTCTCTCTCTCTCTCTCTCTCTCTCTCTCTCTCTCTCTCTCTCTCTATAGTTAGGATGTGGTGGCTGCTCTCAACAGTAACGCAATTTTGCTACTCGCCGTAGAAACGGATGACAAGGAATGGACGTGTCCCACCAACGAATGAGAGACAGAGTTTTACCACGATATTCCAGTTCGAAAGTCGGCGTTTTGTCCACGGGGAAATAAAAGGGGGATCTGTTTGATATCGTGCGATCTTCCGCGTGCTATTCGATTAGCGATGATACGCGGATGTTTTTCCAGATGTCTCCGAGATTTTCGGCCTGATTTATTTTCCCAACCGGACGCTTCGTGCATTTTCATCGTTTCGCCTGGACTGATTCGACTTGTTCCTTGTCCCGGGGTTTGATTTATCGCTGAGATAAAGTACCGTTTATCGGTTATCTTCATTGCACCGAGTCCGAGTATTCGAACGATAAAGATTTCCACCAAAAAATATCCTCGCTGTCCGTTTTATTTCGATTTCTGAAGCGTCCGTTATTTGTTCTCCGTATGCTTTTCATTTTGTTCGATACCAATCGATTTGATGAAATTGTGTTATCGTCTACCATATGTACATTTTATTACGAGGAAAAAAGGGAACAAAAAGGAAAATATTCCTCTCGAAATTTCGTTCAACTGTAACGTATACTGTTTGCACGTGCAGTAGCTACATTCGATCCTATACCTAGTATAACGATATCCTCGCCGTCCGTTTTGTTTATCTTCGTTTGAAAGACGAGATAAGACATTTTCTTTCATTTTTCGCATTTTCAGTCATCGCCGTGTAGGATTCGAATCTTATACGCCAACGGGTGAGAGTAAACAAGTAATAGCAGGAAAAATAGTTGCTCGTACGATTTTGCTGTAAATCGTTTAAACACTCGTTTCCAATTTTATCCATACCGACTGTACGTAAATTTTCCGACGCACGATTCAAAGTAGGGTACCTTGGTACGTAAGAGACCATGGAAAACGGTCAGTGTTATCGAATTCCATGCGTGCCGTACGCAGAGGCATTGATTGCTGGTGCTGACCGCACAATCATTTCGTCCTCTCCGACCCTCTCTTCGCCGTACTGTTCCATGGTTCTCGTGCCGTGACAGCGATCGACAAATCCCCGTGTCGGAGCCAGACCTCACAGCAGGTTTTGTTGCTCCCGTCTGTTTCCGTCAATATCGTTTTTTCCTTCCTTCTTTCTTTCCTTTTCTGTTACAGTGTGCGACTCTTGAACCTCTATTTGCGCGCACTGAATTATGAGAACGTCAAATGGTTTGAAAATAAAAATTTTCAAATAACTCGGCGTAACTCGTAGAATCGTTTTTAATAAATTTCTAAAATCCTCTTCCGCAATTCGGAGATACGACGCGATTTTCGAAAATCACTCGCGTGTATTTTACATTTCACCGTCTAAAATTAAACGTGAAACTTTTTGATTTATATCGGTGTGCGGTACATGCGAAAATTCTATCTTCAATCTGTACAACTCACGCGAAACTCATTTGGAGTAAGGTCAGATCACGTTTAACCGGATACGCGAATGCACGTATGCGAAAGATAGAAGAAAAAATTAAATATGCAGAATGTTACGTAATTAAGTGCACCTGCTGCTAAACGTTTAAAGTAAAAGAGCGAGGGGGGGGGGAGCGAATGGGGTAGACGAAAAGCTATGTCATTCAGTTCCTTGAGTTCGTGCGAATCCCTGACAAAATACGTATGCGGTCCGACATAGATGGAATTACGTTGATTTGTACGATTAAACGACAAATACCTGGATGATCGAACGGACACGTATTTTCAATCGATATACATATATTTTATATATAATGTAGATACATATGTAGCATGTACGTACATGTATCGAACACGAGATCATTTCTAATCCTGAAAAAGCGTATAGATAGATACGTGGTATTTGGTTACGGATTTATGGAAAAATTTGTAGGCATTTACCATTTCATCTGTCATCGACCACGATGGCCGGGCAACACTCACAAAAGCCGAATATAACGCAGAAATGTTAACCAATATTCCGGCTTTCGGCACCGGTAGAATTTAAGCCCCGGCGGTTCGCGTATGGAAATTTATGAGACTATTTCGCATGTAAGCACTAACCAGGTGTGGCTACACATAAATTTCGCATCCTCGCGCGTATATTTCAGACCCTCCACCCTCTGTTCCTCCGTTTTACTTGGTAGGTGTGGGCCAACTTACCAGAAGTTACCTGCCTGGTATCTCACTTCTCTCCTTCCCGCCTTCAAACATCTACCCCCGTCTCTGTCTCTTTCTCTCTTACACTTTTGCTTTCTGCAGGCTTCCATCGCGCATCCTCCTCTCCCTCCTTTCCTTGTACCAGTCTTGTTCGTCTTATCCGCGTATACACGCTATAGTTAACCCTCTCTCTTATTCTTCGCCCGAGATCGTATCCCTAAATCACCCCCGACTACTCCGGAACACCGAGGCGCCTTTCTAATTGCTCCACGCTACGTTTAAATTACTTAACCCCCCTCCTCAAATTAGTTTCAGATAGGCGAAAAGAATGACGCGTTCGTCGGCGGGCTCGAAGAACGCGGAAGAATCTCGCCGGGAATGCTAATTTAAGCCGGATCCCATTTTACGACCAGCGAAACGTATCCTTTTGTAACGATTGTCGGTCTGGTCTCTACGGATAGACTTGAAATATTCCTCGTACCGTCGATTCTTTCATTGCTTTTTAATCTACTAATAGAAAATGATATTTCGTTCCGTCAATCGTATTTGTACATATTTCAGTAGTAGTAGAAACATCGACGCTTTTCCAACGTATCCTGTTCTAGATCTAAACTAACGATGGGTACGTAAGCGTATATATTTATTACCTACGATTTTTAATAAAACGCGATTGTACGAGTGACATAAGTAGTAAAAAAAAGAATCAACGTTATCGTGTTTGATAACGTATTAGATAGGTATACAATACGGCGGATAAGCTTGCCTGAAAATGATCGTGAGCTACCATTGGTGCGGTATTTGTGGAACTTTTCATCGGGATTTACTTTATATCCGCTAAACGGAGAAGCGACAAAGGAACAATTATTGAACTGCGAATTAACGTTAGGCATATCGAGCAATCTCACGTGAAATCAGCCGGAGGCGTCTCGAGACGTCCTCATCTCGGGCAGAACCGAGCAGAGGGATGAAACGCACGGCTGCGACCAATCACGTTCGCAATTAAAGGCAAAGCTGTAGCCGCGAGGGAAACTCGCAGGAGGAAGGGACGGAAACGTATCTCGTACATGTTCCCCCTTGGCGCAACAACGACACACTCTCTAGGCGTCCTTTTAAATACGTGACCTGTAAATAATTGCATGAAGGGACAAAGCACGTGCACAACTGGACCTCGAGTGTACCGAGAGTGTACCGTGATACTATGTTGGCTGATCATGCACGCACACACATCAATGTACATACGTATGCTCTGTTTTTCTTTGCCCTTTTCTACCTTCCTCTCCTTTCTATCTATCTATTTCTCTTTCTATCTCTTATGCCACGTATGCTTGTACCAATGACACTGATTCTCCTTACTTTCTACTTAGCACGATTAGATCTACTCGGCCCTGAGAAAATGTCAATTCGCGAGAGTTCTTGATCGTGCTCGGTACAACCGTAGATTGGAAAGAAGGCGTCTATGTGTCGTAAACGTAACTGTTCGTATATGTTTTGTACCGGCAAAAGGGATATTACATAGAGTATAGACGAAAGAGACGAACCGGAAGAGGAGGATAACGCGACGCGACGATCACTGTACGTTCGGAGTAAACAATTTTCCGAATGTAGCCTTTATGGGAGTGGTCACTTTTATTCGACGAGGGCAAACAAAAAAGCTTTTCTTCCCTTTAACGTTGATTCGACCGAGATATTATCAAGCAGGCGATTTACCAGCGTATCGATAATGGAGAAGCCAAAGAACGTATACGCTCGTCCCACGGGCGATAGTAGCGCAGACGTACACGCTCGTTCGCTCGTTTATTCGTGCGCAATCGATGTTTTGTAATGGAACGCCTCGGTCTGCCGGATTTACTGCTATTATTTTTTAATTACATTTCGTCGATCGCATTTGTAACTGTCCTCCCTCAAAATCTGGTTATACTTTTGTAAGGGAAATCTCATTCCAGCGGTGTGCCGTGGAACACGGTTTTAATTTTCATAAAATTCAATACTCTCGTGTTTTCTACCAACACAACTCCTGTTAATACCGTGTATGATACGCGCGCCTGTATTCGCTTCTGGCTTGAACTGCGGAGAAGGGGAAGAAGTGCGCGGATGGAGAACCGCAGCCTGGTTGTACACCCATTCTCTACAATCCCGGAAATCAAAACCGACCATTTCTGGCGGCCAATTATAACGTGTGAACGCTGTTAATGTTAAATTTATCGATAATGATCGATAATTTGTACAATTCGAGAGATCACCAGCTATCGATAATATTAATTGTACGTCGTTGATTGATGCGCATTGTAAGTCTATGATGTTCGTGATCGCAAGAACGAGGTTGTGTAAATGGGTTTAACGGCTTATTAACATAGTAATGCCTGTATGCGTGAAAGATGTTAACTTAAAGAAGCAACGCGTATACAAGCGTATCAGAGCAATGGAAACTAGAATTACTACGAGCACGATAAAATATGATCGGAATACACGTCTATCGGAATGCATCTCCTCTTTGGTAAATTTTGTCTTACGAAAAAAGGCGAAAGAAGTTTAATGTTTGATAAAATATACGAAGATGAAAATATTTCGGATATTCGTTCTTCAAACGATGCGCATAGCGAAACGTATTTTTGTCTCTCGAGGAAAGCTAAAGATTTGGCACGTTATTCGGTTAAAGTGCGTTAGACGCAATTGCGTTATCGTTTTCCTGAAAAGACTTCTCGGACGGAGATTTTCGTTCCGGTCGTTCGGTAGAAGAGAAGAACAAGGAGTGAGAAAAACAGAGAGAGAGAGAGAGAGAGAGAGGGTGGGAGACGAAAGAGCAGGGAATAGAAAAGAGATACAGGTCCCGTTTCAACATAGGTTTCGTTCCGCCGCGAAACGTTTTTGTGAATTCGAATTGAAGTTTCACCAAGCGACTACGCCCTTACTTTTCTTGGCCATAATCGTACCACATCGAATACACGTTGCTCCATTCTTTTTACCTTCCGCCCCTCTTCTTCTTTCCGCTGCAAGCACAGTGCGGGGAAAACCAATTCGTGGCAGACATCCCGCAGAGAGACAACGTCTTCTCGTGTATCCACGCAGCCCGTCAAAATGCGAAGTCGTCGTCGGTTACGCAGACAGAAGCGCGATGTAACGAGGCGCTACGCGGCGCGGTTTCCACGACATTTCGTCGCGAGCTGTGTATTCGGTATGGAATTTATTTTATTTATCACAGTTGCCTCTCCGTGGGCTCCGCGACGTGCCATCTTCTTCCGATACGCGTACAGTAGTTGCTGGAAATAAAGAAAGGGAAAGGAGATCCACCGCGAACGAAAAAGAGAAGAACAGTCTCTCCCGTGAGACCCGAGGCGTCTCATTAGGCGCGATTCAGTGTACCACACTCCGCCAGATCCCTACCTTCCAGATTGTTCCATTTTCCTTCATACATATTTAAATTATTGAAATTGCAGCATTACCATATTCTATTGATTTATCGATGCCTCTTCTCAGACCTTTCTTTCTTTCTTTCTTTCTTTCTCGCTTCCTTTCTTCCCTTTCCTCTCTTTCTCTCGCTCCATTTCATTCCTCTCGCTAGTTTTTCTCTGTTCGTTTTTTCCTCTTTGTTTCTGACTCCACGTTTCGTCCAGTTTCGGAATACCGTTACCGTTACGTTTAGTTGGTAAACAGTTCCTTAAAATGAAATACACCGAAATCGTGCAACGACATGGCAACGAATTTCCAAATACATGGTACCTGTTAGCGAAATCGAACTAATCGAGTTTCAGCCATTTATTTTTCTTTTTTTTTTTTTTTCAATATCATATCGTCACTCCTCTTCGGATATATTATAGGTTATGGTCGCTTCGATTAAGCACGTCATATTGCAGTGACTGACAATAGAGCCGATAATAAAATGAACATTTTCCTAGTACTTTACTATGGCGCGTTTGTTCGTCGTAATTTAGTCTTCTACGAAAATGAAGACGTTTTAATGTTCAGACTCCGCTTGAAATCTCCGCGTCTCTTTAAATTTCGTATGACGACGCGAAAATGTCCGTGCTTACAGCATTGTAACCATTATATTACTCTGTCGCCTTTAAACCATGCCGAAGGTGGTTCGGTAGATTGCTAGGGTAATAAAAAGGAAAGGTTATTAAAAGAAGACAACGATATTACCGTGTCATCATGCAACCGGAGATTCTAGAGCTTTAACGACGTTAGACCGTTTCCGTTCTAATGATCAGGGTAACCAGAAATTCTCATAGAACACTCTTGGGCGGTAGTTTACAACTTTACAACCTATAAAGCCGTGCCCGTGGAGGTGTTTGGGTCAATCCGCCCCCTGTCGACGGTTTGAAAACCCTCTTGTTCGTGCACTCCCACCCATTTCCCTTGATTCGATCTGAGTCTGGTTCGGCCCTCCCGCGTTCCACCCTTCAAACAGAAGCAAACTAGCAGCACCGATCGACGACAGATCGAACAGACGGCCAAACAGCTTTACGCCAATTTTATGGACTCCGATATTGCATTTAGAATCGCGATAGCGCACGGTACCGGCCACCTAGTAACGATCGACAATGCGAATGTTATAACCCTGTTGAGAAAATATTGAACCATGACGTTCAGGGCCACGTACGTAAGACAACCTTTGAAAGTGGTTAAAGGGACCACGAACAAATAAACCGTTTATAGGTCTTGAGGGTTTGAATTTATGGCTAAGGAGTGGCGCGTAACATATCGCGGTATGTACAGAGTACAGGCTAAAAGGAATAGGGGTTTCGACGCTTATACTCTATTACAGCAGAGTTGGTTCCGTCTATTCGAAAGTACTATGTACGAAGAAAATTACGATAACCACATATTCACTAAATGTTTCCGACATTAAAGCAGCTTCGGATACATTCCAACGCATTGCTACACGTACTTTTAAAGCTTTAGGAAGTTAATGAAAAAAATCTCCCGGTTAAACGTAGCTGCTATGTATAAATTGCTTCATTCGTTATTTACCTTTCTCAATTAGATACATACGCATACTGAATTCATTTAACGCGATTGCAGATGGAAAAGCGTTTTTGTAAACAAGCAGAAATTGCATCGATGTAAGGTAATTTCACCGTCGTTAAAGTAGCTGAACGCTTGTTTTCCTTCGCTGAAGGAAGCTCCCTTTTAGTCAGAAACGCATTCACGTGCTCCACGCGAGTTTTAACTGCTTTTCCAGACGCGCCCCAGGTGCCCTCTACTCGAAAGTCATTCGGCAATATAGACTTTACTAGCAATAAAGCCAATGACGGAACTCATGTCCAGTCGAATGCGTAAATCGTGCATTTACCCGAGCCCCGGTGCTTTCGCCCATGGTACGACCCTCCGCAGCCGATCGGTCTGACATCCGTCACGATTTCGCCGCACGAACGTTCGAAATTAACGGGTTCAAAGGCACCCAAACAGTAGCAATTCTACCGAAATTGTGCGCGCCTGCGTAACGATCTGTCTCGCCTACTGTTACGTTACCACAAGCTTCCGAATTGATGGCAAACTGTTGAAAATTTGCTAGCGAGTAAACAAAACTTTCGTCTTAGCATGTCAGTGATGAGAGCAATTGAGAAATTTCAATTAGTTCCACTTGTTGAATGTTGACCGGTAACTAGTGTAAATAAAGTGCTTTAATATAGAAATGTTTTACGATAAAAATGTTTACGCCCTCCGCGCGTTTGAACGTTTACTGTTAAAAGAATTCAAAGTATTTACTCGATATACATGTTTGTACGATATAGTTTTGAAGCGAAATGCATTTCACCTACCCATAGATCTTTTTAATAGATTTTTTTAATAATAATGCCTTGAAGATGTAATTTGCCATTTATATTTAAAAATGCCTTCGAGCACCGGCAAACATTCATGTCATTTACGTTAGTTTTCAACTTACGCCATTGAATTTCAAACTCTAGCAGGCACAACCGTTTACATGTGTATTACCTTCTTTTATACACGCGTTACCTCCTTGTGCCAGACGCAGGTGTGGCTTACGAGGCTCACTTTTACTCGACGTAATGTCCAAGTTTCGGCTTATGGGAGACCACAGTCTCGAACGGAACGCGCTGATTTCTTTCCTTGTAAACAGGCGACACCGCGCGGAAAGAGACGAATCTCGTGAAACGATGTTGCAAATGATATGCGCATCGAACGATTTTCGTGTCCGATCAATCTCATCGAGGAATTTGCATGCCCTGTTCGTTGTCACGAACGCACTAGTAAGTAACGAAACAAAATTTTGTACGAAATATTCTCGGGAGTGGGAAACGGGGACGCCCGATGGTCAGCCGGTTTTATACGAACCGTCGAGTTTTCTCGAAATTGATTTTTCCTGGCAGCTACGGTTGCTCCACGTGTTCTCTCGCCTCTCGGCAAAGTTAGTTTTATGTCATGGCCCCGCGCTGAATTTCCAGAAAGGGTTGTAAATCGAATAATGAAAACGTCAGAACCTCTCTGTGTTGGTACACCGCAATCATTTGTAGCTACGTTTTAGCCGTGAAATCGCAGTTTGAAAGCTGCGCCGTGTCGCGGCAAGAAAAATATACAGAAAATAGTTTTCGTAATTTGCTCATTCAGACTTTCTCGCCCATTCCATATGTAGCCGTCATTGCGCGTTGCACACGGCGTGCTAACCGCGTTGAAAAAATTAAAAGAAATCATTCTTAAAGCCCAAAAATCTCATAGCGTTTCACGCAATCTACGTGAACGTATCTTTTAACGCCATAACGGAGAGCTTATAGGATCGAACGACGAAATTCAAATTCGACGGTTGGATTCCTTTTTATTCCTTCTGTCAGATGCACGGTAGTTCAACGGACCGGTGATTCAAAGCGGACGGATATATAACCGCTATCAGAAATCGCGAAGTCGACCAATGTTTTTCCAGTTGGGGATTCGAAAAGCGGTGTAGGTCGAGGAAGAAATGGGGTGAAAAAAAGGCGGAGAACGGTCGGCGCTGCCGGCCAGTACGATATTTAGGGTGCAGCGATAATTCATAGTGTCTACCGTTTGGTGTACACACGAGTCACGCGACCTTTGCACGGTCTTGTTGGCGCAGATGCGCGAAAGGATATAGGAGGCTGGGCGTACACAGCATACACAGAGTTGTGTGCACTGAAGGAACGAGAGCACGAGGGCTCCACTGAAACGAGATAGAATTGTTCATCCATAAATTCGTGCTGTTTGGCGGAAACATTTTCCGTTGTTCTTTCTCGCGCCACCCCTCTGATTCTCTCTCTGTCCCCGAGCCGTTCTTCTTTTTTTTTTTTTTTTTTTCACCAATGGAAAGCAGAGCTTCGGTGAAATACGAGCGCGATGTCGGTCCCGCAAGCAGCTTGTCTCGCAATCGCTGTTTTGTTAATTGAATTCCCTGTCTCGAACGGTTTCACATTGATGCGTAACGCGGACGAAATTCGGAAAAAATGCACGCTAAGGACAAGATCGCGGTGTACCTATATTGCAATTCTGGCTACGATCGTTCGACATGAAAATTTTCAGCCTTTGATTGTTGCAGTGCTAAATTACGCAAAACGATTCAAACAGTAAAGAAGGCGATGTACGTATTTCGTTACTCGATATTTATTTCATGTGTTTTACTTTACTCGTAGGGTAAAGTAACAACGTATACGAATAAAATATTTCTTTCGAACTTTCCGATATCGTACCGTACTTGCTGCGCGCTGTGTTACACATTTTTAGGATTTTATCGTGAGTCCTGAGATTGTTCGGTAATACCTTTACACGTGTAATAGTATTCTAATAGGATGTTATATCGGGCAACTGGAAGTACGTATTTTCGAAGCCGCTGTCCGCGGAAGATTACGCGAAGCTTAGGGCAATAATGACGTCCGCCTACGCACGGTCGAGTCCGGATCAGAACTAGGAATCCCATAGGGAGATAGGCGAAGCGGAAGTCGGTTTTCCTGCAGAAAGGTTCGGATGGTTTCCCCGCAGGGAGTGCTCATCGAAGCTGACCGTTATCCAGATCGTCGGCTATCGGAATAGCAATAATAATCAATTGTCCATGTAAAGGCCTCGACAAGTTACATGATCGGGAAATAACCGAAATCAATTCACCGGACGTGTCCAGTGGCGAGCGCGCGGTCAACTGCATCTCGAAATATCGAACACGAGACGGTGAAGGAAAACGGAGAAATGGTGGCGAGAGAGCGTAAAGGAAAGTGTGAGATTGGTGGACAGCGTAGGCGGGTTAGAGAAAGGCGAGAAGGGTGAGACGGGACATCGGTGCAGTGTGTCTCGTAAAATGCATCTGCCCTCCCGTCTACCATTGGCAACGGCTTTTATTGTGTTGCGTTGCGACACTTCTGCCTCCGCGACCCGTCCGGCTTCCTCCTCTTTCCCTTGTCCTTCGCCACGGTTTGCCCTCGCCCATCGGATCCACGAAAAAACAACGACGCCAACTGATTTATAGCCCTCGTACACTCGTTAAACTGATTCGATAGATTTTACTGCGCTTACGTCGATTTCTTTCCCCCGTTCATCCCGTGACCCCGTCATTCGCTCGTTTCGACTCTTTCTCGTCGTTGGCTGACCGTGTCCTCCTCTCTGTCTTCGCTGGTCTGTCGCTTTTAATCTCGCATCCTTTTCTCTTTTTTCGCTTCGGTCCACCCGAGGTTTACAGGCAGGATTACATCGTTCAGCCGGGCTTACACGTGCCGTCGGCATTCCGAGTAAAGGCATTATTGCACGTTGCGATCTGTGCTGCGGTCCTTCCCATTTCGACTTAAGCCTCCCCCGACATTCCTCCTCTCTCTATTCCACCCGTCGCGTATTCCTCGACATTTTTCCTTTTTTTTCTCTCTCGATTTCCTTGTGGAAAATAGCGCTCTTTGCTTTAGCAGTCGACCATTTGTCGATTTTCTGATCGTATTAACGCAATTACATCGAAAAGATGTATCTGGACGAAGATCTCTCTTCGTCGATTCGTCCAAAGCTTGTGATATCAACAAACTCGTTTTTGACGCTTGGTGCTTGACGCTATCTAATCGCGTACGTCTTGGGTAATATTTCCAGCGAATTAGCCATTAGTTAGGAAATAACGATGTAAAAATTTGTCGTAGAGCAAAGTTAGCGGTATTGTTTGGTGCCGCGAATTCGATAAACTGACCATCAAGATTTATTATGTGTCTCAAATTGAGTGCCTCTAATGGAAAATGCAAAATGGTTTCTCGCACGCCATCAAAGGTTAACAGCTTTAATTTTGTGGATAAATGCTGCTAAATAAGTGGCGTTTCGCTTTTGCTTACAGCATCGGAAAACGCCATTATAACGGCAGAACGTAATTTCATCGCTGTTATCTTTTTCGACATTTATTATACGTCGAAATTGAACGATAGGTATAGAAGGCAATGGGACAATGGCGAGACATTCGGATTTAAGGTAATAATTCTGATCGAACGTAGAATCGCCAAAGTAAGACGCCGTCTATTCGACTGCGTTTATTTGCAAAGGGTTAATAAAGGACTGCCTGTACTGGATGCAATTGGCGACGCTCGAATGACTCGGCCCAGTTGGGAAACCCTCACGGTACTTAACTTCGGAACTTACGTAGAGAGGTATCTGAAAAGTTTCTGAACAATTAGGATTAGTTGCGTTGTATCCAGACCAACCTATAGATTTTGGGTGAATGTAACGATAAAGCAGCGAGGAAGAAGGGTAAAGGAGAGTTTTGGAATGGGCCACGAGGGCGGACAGGGGGGAAAACTCGGGTTATAGGAGCTTGCGGCAAGCACCACCAGCGGCGATACACATTAGATACCAAGTTCTTACAACTACCCCTCGAACTGGGGAGCGTGAGTATGCCAATATAAATTACGGCTGCACGATAATGCCTGCTGGCTACCAAAGTAGAAGAGAACCTTCAAGTACGTCGTTTGCAGATTTTCTTTTTGTTCCCGTCTAGTGTTTGCATTCACCACCACGTACCCTATAATTCACGTTTCTTTGTCTGCGAAACTGCCTCTGACAGTTTGTTTACATCGTATCAGATTTTGTTCGCTTCTGCGAAATTTTAGAACCGGACGCATGCCAATTTTTAGGAAACAACAACCGACAGTTGCGGTGTATAGTCTGAATGTTGCAATTATGATTACGATTATGAGTGAATTCGACGTTCAGAAGAGACGATCGTATATTCCGCGGCTTTATCGCAAAGATGCCTAAATTCTCTTTAAATATTTACGATTAATTTGGACTACTATTTCGGTCACCCGATAGTGTCTAAGTACTAGATATTCGAGAGTAAGGAATTAACGGCGCAGTCTGAACTCGACAACGTTAAGATATCGATCGATGAGAACATTTGTACAACGAATGTCAGGAGACCGATAGATATATTATCGTGAAAGGGTGTGCATATCTAGAGCAAACCATATGAAAGGTAAAATCGTTCTGTTCGTGTAATCGAATTTGGAAGCGCAAGACTACTCGTATTACCGTTAAGGATTTATTGGGTCTCCGTCTATATTCGAAGCTGTCACAGACAGTACGAACCCAGCAGCCAGCAACTCTTGTCGTGCGAATTCGGTGAGGCGTACAAGAATGTATTGATCTGCTCTGACATACCATTCGGGCACGAGATCTGTAAGTACGGCACTGTCGGCATTTTACATCTTCCGAAGTATGTCGAAGCCTTCTTACGCCAATGATCCCTCCTCGATTCGTTCGAAACACGGTTGCGACAATGTTTGTGTTTTAGAAATTCTCGGTAACCAACATATTCATTATCGAACTTTGTAAAACATAATTGAACTGGCAACTGGACATACATATAATATATTCTATGGTAAATTACTCGTTTTGCTTTAACGTTCTATCCGTCTTAATTTCGTCGCGAAGGGGGAACAAACTGAGAGATAAAAGTTATAATATACATCATCGGTTAAGATATTGTGCATGCAGAGCGAAATACAGTAGAAACATTTTCTAAGCATTGCGTTAAAATTCGCTTTGTTTGTAGTGAAATATGTGTACGTTGGTAGCAGCAATTTGGTGACGAAAAGCCAGGTGAAAATGAAACTTTAAACAAAGGATAGAACGTTTGTCTCGGAACTTTGGCGAAGTCTAATGGCAAGAAGAAGAGCGCTTCGCGACATCTACGTTTATAGGTAGAAACGAAGCAAATATTCTCTTGTGTGTTCGTCAATGTATTAAAGAAAGATTTAGTCAACAACCATATAGTATGGGCATTCGTTTGTCAATCCATTAATCCATTAATAGATATAACTATATGTATATAATTTTAAGCAAACCGAGGATTCTGGAATCTAATCCAAAAGATCGTATAAAAATGCATTTTACTTAAGTATGATCGATAAAGATAAATGTTTTGTATAATTCGCAAGTTTTCCGATTTCGTAGAAAATGAAAGAGATATCTTTGTTTAATAAGTTTCTGCATTCTGTTGGATTTCTTAGAAATATCCATACTTTAACACTCTCTGTCTACTCCGATATTCACGATGGGGCTTCGAAGACGGCTCTTTTCTTCGTTCATTTCGATTTGTCTCCTATTCCATGATGTTAGGGCGTCGATTGGCGACGGTGTTGAATAAAGAACAGCGTCTTCGATAGCGAGCAATTTAAATTTCTCCTGGACGAAAAAAGTTTATTATTCGGACGAAAGTTGACAGCTACAGCATATTTCAATTTCTGGATGGGTCGAGGATCATCGACCCTGTGAAGCGTATCCTTCGTATCGTTATTCCTTTTTTTGACGTAATCTGAAATTAATCGATGTAAGCAAAATACATTAAAGCTTTCCAATTTTATCAATCCAATTCTCCGAGAACCGTTCCGCGATGGGTAACATACATGTAGCGAGATACGCGAAATTCTACAGCTGAGCAATTTGAAAGACGATGACTATCTTATTATTCTATGCGTAGAATGCGATAAAATCGTACTAGTAATGTAACGCTCCTTTGAAATTTCGTTAAATTCTTTGACGAATGACACCGATGATATTACGGAAGGAAAGGTTGGAAATTAATTGTAAATTTCATCGAGGGTTACTACTTTTTCTTTATCCTTCCATTTCACTGACGGCAGCTTCTTATCTCGAAGGACCTTAATTAGAATAATATAAGCTTTCATTTCGTTTACCTTCAGGGCGATCAACAACAAGACCATTTATTATTACTTTTCGTCTTTGCTGCATATTAATGGAGCACAATTGATCTTCAGTTCTCTTTTCTACCGCAATTAAACTGATTTTCATAATCCCTCTCTAAACTTACTTTTATAATGTATCCAACTTTTCAATTTATGTGCACCGACTTTAAATGATACAGATCCAATAAACGCGATTTTAATCGATTCTTAAAATTTGCTTTTCCCATATCGAACCATCTAGGGAATAATTATTAAATATACCTTATTTCTATTCTTCACTTTTTTACTCAAGATCATCTCCGTCGCGGCTGTATTAGAAATTCCACGTTGCGTTCTATAATGTTTTGCAACAATACTCTGAAAATCATTTCCTAACATATTTCCTGACAATTTTATGGCACATATACTTGCGCGTATAATATTACTGGAATATATATTCTGGAAATTCGGCTTTGTTAAATCCAACAACTTTAAACCTGAACAGCTTTTAATGTTTGAATACGTTACCGTATCGATATGTTGGAATAAAGCGACGAGTTCATGTCCTACATTTCGGAGGAATTTTTACCGCTATCAAACAAAATTGTACCGAAATTCTGTTGCTTGTTGAAACCATACCGTCGAGCAAATAGTACAATCGTTTCTGTATTCCGTGTAAATTTGACATTACAACAGAGGGTTTGTAACTCTGTTCTGTAATGTGAAATATGTATTAACTATGTCTAGGTACATTTTTCTCGCAAAATTACCGTAAGAAGAGTAACTCGCCAATAAAGAGAAATCCGCATCAAATATTACGATTATTGTAGAATTTTAAACTAAAACGACGTAAAAGAACAATTACCGATGCTCGTATAAGAAAGAGAGGAATCTAATTCTAGGTGTCGTCTAATTCTTAAATTCTGACTGCGATGCAACGAATGAATGTCGGTTGATTCTTAGATGACACGAGGGTTTGAATAAAAAGACGAGAGATAGAGAGGACGAGATCTGAGTAGAAAAATGAAAAAAAAAAAAAAGAAAAGGACCCGATAGAAGGTAAAGGAGAAAACCGAGAGTTCCACAGCGGAACATGAAGGGGGTGAAGAAGGGACGTGTCGCGAGTGACAGGTCATTTTCCGGAGCAGAGCACCATCTCGTCGCGTGTGACCTCCCCTCGATCGGATTCAACCCCTTCGTGTTCGCTCTAAGGATCACGGGACTATCCTAACTCTTCCCCTTCGAACAACCAATCCTCGATATCTCGTTTGCCAAATTCGAGCCCGCAATAACGCGCCTATACCAATGTCTAATTTGATCTCCGTTTGGGAAGTACTCTCACCCTTTTCACGCGTGTACGTACACCACTGTGTTAGGCCCATCTGCAAACGTATTTTGTTATCAGCCAGGGAAAATGAACTATTTCGTGCGTACATTGATTTTACATAATTTCAATTTACTTTACTTGAACAAGGTGTTTCGACGTGTTAGCGCGTCGAAAACTCTTCGCTGAATTTTGCTAAACACAGCCAGCACGGTTTATAACATAATTTATTCTTTAAACGAGGGAATCGTTGCATCGCCTAGGGTTTCCCATATGCACTTCCCAGAGAACTTAATACATAGTGAGAAACTTCAGAATACTTGGAGAATTTTGAAAATACAATTACTTTACGTAACAACGTGTACGAGAGAATACCCGAAGGACTTTCGCATTGATTGCGGAAATTCTCATTTGTTGTGAGCAAATGAAATTCTACCTAATTAAATGGTAAAACTTTTAACTGATCTAATATCATCGTTTCTAGAAGAGTTCTATAACTTCTCCGAGAGCAAACTTGAATTTCAGTTTTAATTAACTCCCATTTCTCAAACGGACGTACAGTTTAATGCCAATAAATAAGGTCGTCGTATTCATAGTTTTCCACGTGCAACTGACAGAAACAAATTGTGATATATACCAGTAATGTTTTTCTTAACGGCTATTATGTGGAGTCCGCCTCGGAAGTAAAATGGATTCACGCTCCGTACTCATGGCGCGCTCTACGCCACGGGGCGGTGAATCTTCGTTTCGTTGGAAAAAGCCACAATGGGTGCGAGCAATCGCTTAAGTGCAGACCGTGGTTTGTCCACGCTATTTCAAGAGAAGGGACATGGTATTCGTGTCTCTTTGCAAACAAATACGATGCTTTTGAATTAACAAATTATATGCTGATAATTGCGAGAACACGTATATACAAGTATATTTAAAAATGGAAAACGAGAACGGCGATATAATAAGAAGAAAACAAACGGGTCAACGAGAGGGAGGAGAGGAAGGAGAGGGAGGGAGGGAGGGAGGGGGGAACGGAAACCGCAGAAGATAAAAAGAAAGAAAAATAAGCTCTACGAATGCGCTGCATGAATAACATGCATTTATGCAGTGCCGACGCAATATGTAAGAAGTCTTCCTTTTCTTATCCATGAAGGACCAGGATAACGCGATGGAGCCTCCATATTTTAGGGAACACGACAAAGTGCTCGACCCACGTCCCACTTCTTCCTCACCTAGCCTATGCATTTATGCAATGACGGGATAATTTCGCGCCTACGCCCATGCGACATCACGCTCGATTTCCTCCTCTTTTCTCGATTTTTGGGCAAAGCGAAAAATATGACGTCGAGAAATATCTTCCACTGGCCTTTCATGTCCGTGTATGATTTAATATTAATATCGGCTACTTTTGATTCCGAATTTCATTCGTTCAATTATAAGAGAGCACGTAAGTAGTCTCTTCAAATGAATTTGAAATCGACGAAGTACTTTCTTTGCATCGAGAAAATATTTTCATCTTATAAATCACTTGAGAGAAGGGGCGCGTAAGGATATTTACAAAGCGATCTAAGGTTGCAATGAAATCTCTAGTTTCCTGTTGTATTTGGCACAGTACTCCAAACTGTTTAAGTTATACGTCGCTGCTCACGCAGTTTGCGATTATCCATGCAAGTTTGCGTAACAATTGAAAACGTTTACCTAACAATATCAAGCTGCAACAACGTATATCGCGCACGACCTACTTAACGTATTGCTATTAAATTCACGAGAAATTGGCAATATCCAAGTCACTCCTGAAGTCAAGGGTTACAATTTATTTATGCATATCTAGCTTTTATTTTCAATTTTAAAACCGTTTGGTATAAGTAACGGAAACAACTACGAATTAAGTTAGAAATATACTCGATTATCTTGAAACTCCGTTATACGTAGCAAAAGCGTTATACCCTGTTGTTAATATCTTTCGATATGCATTGCTTATTCTTAATTAACATCGCTTAAAAACGCATATTCGATCGGAGAGAATTCGTAAACGGATGTAGACGGTAATATATCTAAAATTAATGGGACATTATATCTCGATTGCAAATAAGTTGGCAAAGAGAAATAACGGAACAGTTTCTAGACAGGAGCGTTACCGTAGCGGAAACTTTGTCATCTTAGCTACTCAGACTTTGGCCTGTGGGTTGGGAAAGAGCAGGACCGTGTCGGCGGGGAATCACAGCGCAAATCAGAGTAATTCTACGTTTATCCGATTGGAAGGTGATTTTAAAACTTGCCACTTTCTACTACGAAGAAGTCGCTTCCCTCGTTACGTCTTGCGGAAAACATTTGGCCAACGAAGACAAAGGTCTCCCTCAACCAGTTACACAGCTTTAGTCTTCGTAGGATGACCGCCTTAAAATTATATAAAGGAGACTGCATATTTTTATGAGTGCTGTAAAATTTCGTTTTGTCGATTAACATCGAGGTTTTTGGTGACAGGAGTTATTATTGATAAGTTTGTAAAGAGAAAAAAGAAAAGATAATAGTGAAAAGTATGTGAATATTGTAATATGATACGAGGATAATTAAACGAATGTAACTCGTTTATTTTTTGTGACATGAATTGCTAAACGGTACGGTGGCATGTACCAGAGTTGAAAAATATAATGACATTACGTCTGGTGTTATTAGTCAGGACACAAAAACCATTTCGGTCGTGTCGAAGTTGCGACGTTTCACCATACTGTTTGCTTTAGAACGTGCAAATGTTTTTCGTGTGCTAACGTTATTTGTCGAACCTTTGTCAGATTAATTACCTGTTCGTCGATAAATAATATTTACCTTTGTTTCATGAAAAAAACAATTCACTCGCGTTTAATTGCAACGTCACTCAACGAGGGAACCGTCGAGTAATATTTTCGTAAATACTTGGCTCTGCGAAGCATAACGTTTCACGTAAAATACACAGATATCGTTACGTTAATTGGTAAAATTCTCTAAACGAAATGGCTAATGAGCGCTGTAAGCCGATGTACCTTCGATCTTACTTCCGGTTTAAAATCGTACGTCGGAACTAGGGGTAGCTTTAAATTACGTCGCGTATCGATACTTCGGAGAATACATTTTTTTAAACGATGCACGCTAAAATCGGCTGCACTTTATTGGAAGTATTCACTTTGAACCATACCGCGGTAAGGCAATTAACGGACGAATGGTGGAGTACGGGTAAAATTTTGGCGGCTATGGGTTTGCATCGGAATTAAAAAAAGGAAATTGCAAGCCACGCTCTATTACTACGTTTAATCGACGCCACATCGGAAATATCTCTGTTCCATTTACATATGTACATTATTATACATACGTTTATTTCGTTAGGGGAATCGAGACAATATCGCGCCATATTCGAACCAGTCTCTTCTGTTTAAACACGGAGTTTATACCAATACCACGTACGTATGCACGTGTCGAAACACGCCGATTGTTTAATTTCCTCTCTGCGCTTCAAATTTATTAACATCAATCGTACCAGTCGTATAGGCCTACCTATACAACTTGCCGAAATACCGTCTAATCTCCTTATTTCCGCAACCGGTGCTCCTATGCTGTTTTAACGAATCATCCTCAAAAGTGTAAATTAACGTCTACGCTACAATTAAACTGGGAACGTACTATGTCGCGAAACCTGAACAAGATATAGGAATTCTACGTAGAAGGCATCTGGAAACCTTTGTTGGAAATTAACAGGATGCTCAAGATCTTTTAACCTTTCGGGAAAGAAATAACTGTCATTGAGAGTCAAGGCAGGAGAATCTTCTTAACGACAGGTTGTAATCCACGTCTGGAAGCTGGTCTCAATCAGTGCCACATACTCCATAATTCAATATATCGAACCCTCATCTCGATTGCCTAATCTTGTCCAGCTGGTCGGGTTCCCTGGCCTGTTTCGACTGTCCTTCAAATCGGTACACCGGCTCCTTCTTCCGAAGGAGCACCGGAGTGAAATTCTGGTAGGGTTTTGTCTTTCTATGATTCTGTTCTGATAGAAGCCAGCTTGAGCTCCAGTGGGCACTGAAGAGAAAATGGCTCTTCCGAGTTACCCTCCATCCGCTCTGCACCTCTTAGTCCGTAATTGAATAACGTGTCTCGAGGCACGATCGGGCTCCGGATACCGTAATATACTGGGCCAGAGCTTGTGCCTGCATCTCGCCGACTTCAATTTCTCTTCTTACTGTTTCTTTCTTCACTTTCTCCCGCCACTCGTTAGCTAGATACAAGATGAAAGATTACTCGACGAATGGGAGTAAGCTGTTTTGTAATACGGTTAAATCGTTCCCTCTTAGTCACTTTCCTTTTTATAGCGCGTTCAAAATCTGCGATACTGCGTCTAACGAGATAATTCCGATACTAAAATATAGCTTATTGATTGACAAACAAAATTCCGTTCACTAGGGGAATTAAAGGTCAAGGCGACGCTTTCCTTCCCTATAAATAACCAACCATTATAGATGTTTTTTCTCGCTTCTAATATATTCTTTCCTTCTCGCGATAAATGCTATCCTTGAATAGTCGACCATAATCGTAACAGTACGAATGAAATCCTCGTGTAATTTGTATCAGGTAGATATTAAAAACAAATACTATGCGTGCAAGAGTAATATCTATAGAATCGATATTGCGGCAACATTGTGTATGCCGTAGTGCTGTGCTATGTTCCCTCGACGTAAATAATATTGGCGTGTCTTTGCATCTTATAAGCTTGTACGTAGGCTGTGCGTGGCTTGTTTGCTTGCGAACAGTCGAGAAACAGACTTAATATATTGACCCTATTATGGTATTATTACGCGCGAATACCGATGCTCCGGCTCGGTGTGTGCGAATGCACGTCCATGTTTGCGCTTGTATTTGTACGTTGCACGACCCTTCTACGAAGTCTGCATCATCCTAACAAGCATACGCAGGCTGTACCAACTGAATTGCCATCGGTGCGTCATCGAGGTACCGACAGGTGATACGATAATACTTGACGCGTAGCACGAACAGCAAGGGCCACGTCTCTTCTGCAAAATCGTGGAATTCGAATCCCGACGCGTATGTCACTTCCGATAGGGAGATACGCGCTAGATGTAACGCCAATAGGAACGCTGTTTTTCCCCGGTAACCGTATCTATGATGCGTTTTAAACGATCGTCGCCGAGACTACGAATGACAAGAGCCCGCGCGAGCCTTGTAAATTTATAATAAACTCCGGAAATATTAATTGACGTTGGAGTTTCAGCGTGATAAATTAATTCGTTGTTCCTCAAAGTGAGGAATTTCGAACGGGATAGAGGACTGGATGGATGGAAGCTGTGAAATTTTCATAACGAGAAAAACTATTCCCTGCCTGTTTTTAATTAAAAGTACAATTTTGTACGACGTGCCCCATTGTTTGTATTCCATTCCGTATCACGAATTTAATCATCCTTTTTTTAAATATTACGACGAACAATCGATACGAAAGTATTTATTTTTGTATCGTAGGAATTTAATTGGACGAGTATAACTATACACCCAACTATACGTTATGATAATATTCGATTTAATTTATCGTTGATCTAAACGTTTGTATATTCACATTAGGGATGTTGTTCCCTATAATATCGACGATATCGAGATTTCGTGGATAACTCGATGTATCGACAACATCTTATCGATAACTTTGATAAGTTGAATATAATTAAACGTGCAAAATCGTTAAGTATCTCGTTTGGGTGTTGTTCCGAATATTAATTCTCGTTGTCCAGTTAATTATGTCGTAACGCAATAGTTATCAGCTATAATCGTTTCTCTTAATATATTCGTTGTTAAAGCATAACGTTCAGATCGTTCCATGTGGTTCGTATATAACTGATAATATGACAGGGCACGTACAACTGTTTGTCTTCGCACGAGCATGCACTTGCGTTCCTGCAACGCTACATATGTATATCTGAACTTTAACTCGCATCTATCTGGGCGTATATATTAGTGTCACGATAACCGATATCAAATTGCATACAACACGATAGAATCATATACACGTATATGGCGATAAAGTGATAATTAGCAGTGATAAAAGATTCGTTTCAACAGGTGATCAGGCGGAAATGAATCTAAAGGTTTGTTTACGCGGAAAGAATTATTACGTATAATCGACTTCGCTCAACTAGTAATTACACTCAATAAGATATGTTATTACATGCGATACTTTGTGAAGATAATGACACATTGAAATCGCTATGGTCGACGGATTTTATAATACGTGAACATTAACCAAGCAATCGGAACAATCGATGAAACGTTATTCTGAACACCGTTTGAAATATTATTCAAACGATAGTATTATATTTATATGATATACAGCTGCATTCGATATTTTATCATAACGATAACCTGAAGGTAATGATACATCAGCAAATACAAAGTTGCGTTTAGTAAACTTCGAAAATTAAATCAATCTCGCAATTTATTCGAGTTTATGCATTAAATGCGGAACTATCGGTATATTAAGGGAATTTATTGAAAACATTTCATGTCAAAAATTACATTATATTTTATAGAATGTACAAAGCCATTCAAATTATCATACGGATACCGTGATTTTATATTCTTCTAGTTTGGGCTAGAATAAGAGTATCTCGATCGAAGTTGCGGAATGTAATTACAAGGGAAAAAGAAAAACGAATAAAACAAATATAAAAGCAAAAAAAAAAAAAAGATATCAATCTTGCAGTTGCAAATACGCTTTTGTTAAAGTTCAACGTGGTAGATCGATATGGATGTAATCGAAGCGAGTCGAGCAAGTTTCGAAAGTATATCTTCGAATTGAATCCGCTGCGCTTATTATATTCGTATTCCAGCGGCTTTATTTCGGTGCGTAAGGAATTTCGTATGCTACTCTTTCGTGCTTGAATTCGAATGGTTTTCGTATACGTTTGAAATCGGTGTTGTAGCGCATCGATACACCGGTATTGTAAAACCGGTGTCAGTCTCGGTGAGCTGTTGCGCAGACGAGATCGTCCAAGCGCGACGGAATAGAACGAAAAATGTGAAAAGACAGGAACGAAAGAACCATCGGAGGAGAGAGTAGGGGCGAGTAGGAGCACGAAGATTCGAGGTGCGGAGAAACAATCTGGAATAGGAACGAACCGAAACGAGACGAACGAATAAGGACGCCCGTGGTGATAGCGGCTGCTGGAGTCGGCAGTGGTGGCGGTGTGATGGTGGCGCGCGGCCAGGTATAGGAATCGGAAGCGAGAAGCGAGTAAAGAAAGGGCGACGGAAAGTGTAGTCTAGAAACTTTATCCACTTTGCATGCTGATGGTCACAGATTCGGGAAGACAAAATGGCGTATAGGAGCAAGAGAGCTAGCCGAAACGTGGATCGCGATTCACCGGGAATCGATTCCCTTTGTGCTTCGCCAACACCGCCACTTCCACCACTACTACCACCACCTTCGCCGCCACTGGTACAGCGAACGGCGGCACTGCCGTCTCTGCCTTCTCTCCAAACTTTGTAGCCAATTTACGAGCGACCAAGTCAGCGCCCTTCGATTTTACGCTAATCCGATGCCGATGTCGTACCTACCGTAGATGAGACGAACCTTCCTTTACGTTGGAAAGGGGCTGCCGGTTGGCTTAAAAGGATTTCATTTTCCGTACTGCCCACCATTCTTTGCCCGCCAGCTCTGTCTCAAGGTAACCTCTTTCTCCCCGTTTCGTTTCGTTCCGTATGGTATTCGCATTTCTTCCATGTCCGTACCTTCTCGGCTCGTTCTATTTAGTCTTCGTTCCATTCGACTTTTGTCCCGTTTTCGCCTTTTCTCGTCCTTCCGCCTATTTTACCTTCACCATCTTTTCTTTCACTCTCAACCCACCACTTTCTCTTACGTCTCTCTAGTAATTCAGCCTTGACGAGGAACCGCAGTCGTTCACGAAGGTAATGCGGTTTACCGGATAGAATAGTGGATACGTTTTATCCGATGCGGCCGATCGAGTTACGGAATTAAGTTCAGTTGTACGGGAATAACAACCGAGCCGCTTTTTTTCTTCCCCTTGTATCTTTTCGTTTCGAGTCCTTTGGATTTTACGAGAAGTATGATTCGGAGCAACTGTAATTGCCTAAAGAAAAACTTTTGTCTTCCTTGATCCGACGTTATTTCTTTTGCTATCTATTACCAAAAGTAGTGTATAAGATTACCAAGAAACGGTCCTCGTGAGCGGCCCTAAGGGCTGCGAAGAAATCAGGTTTTGCGAGTTAGGTCAAACGTTGCACAGACTACGTGACTTTTTAAATCGCGCGTCAACCGACGATAAAACGCAAGAATTGCATCGTATCGTTGCCGATATTGTTCTTGTAGACACTAAATGGTAATTATATGGTCAGCCGTAAAAAGAAAACGATCATAAGGCAGTGGTATATGTAGCTACAACGAAAGCAAAGGTTATATTTTCGCACCAGCTATGATTGTAGGCTCATGGAAATTCTTTGATTTGCGATCCGATAGCGGTTGTACGACCGGCTACGATCGATTACATTTATGACCATGGGCGAACCATAATATTTTACAACCTTTGCATCTGCGTGAAGATCTTCGGGCATCGGAACAGAACGTTCGCCAACAAATATTATAGATAGCCATGTTACTCGTGATATAAAAATGAACGGTCGACATGATCGATTTTAATGATTGATATTATAGAGAATAAAATATATGAAATATAAAAGTAGAATCATACCCGATAATACTAAAAAGGTACGGATTCGCGTGGACGTAAAGCGAGATAGAAATAGATATACAGAATAAAATAATTATGTCAGTTTATGTGACTCTTCGTTCGAAATTTAACTGCGGTAGTATTCACTTAAGAATTGAAATTCGAGTCAATCGTATTACCAATAAAAGAAAGCGATACGTCTCTTCATCGCGTTGTCTTTTTCAGTAAGGAATAAAACGAAACGAAGGTAGGAGGAGCGAAGAATTGAAACAGGACAAAGAGGGGAATAGAGATAGGTCGACATGGAACGGACAGTCGTTAAGGAGACTGAAAGAGGTAAGAAGTCGAACGCTCGTAAAGCAGGTTGAACCGATCGTAAACGCTGGTGAAAGAGCGATGTCGTAGATCGCTATAGATAGAAGGATAAAAATCTCGGCGATATCGGTATTCGTCGAGCCGCGAGCTGGATGAGACTCGACGTCCATTCGATTTCAGAAAATGCCTCGTATATATACGATTGGGAAAAATTGAAATTCCTGGAAAGTAAAAATGCGAGAATATCCATTGGAGCGAGTAAACGAGTCCTGTGAGTCGACTATCATCCCCGTGATTGGAGGGCTGTCAGTCACCAAGGATGGAACGCGCCATTTTTCGAAACGTCCATTCGACGTCCTTCCAGGACCGAAAGGTTCATTAACTTTCGATGATGGCCCTGTATCTCTGCCAGTGTTGAACGCGCTACTTCCGTTATGCCGTATACACGATATTACTCTCAAGATGATATTTATTATTCCAAGTTGCTCAAATTTGTAATCGTACGATCCGAAGTTTGTAACGCGGCACGAAATTCGAGATTGTGCATAAATCTTTGCTTCAACCGCCGTTGTATCTTATTCTCAAGTACATGAATTTCTTCGTGAAAACTACGCTTGATAAAAATACATGGCTGCGTAAAATACTCGTAATGCGATGGCTTGGAAAATGGCCTGTAAAATTCAACGGATGGCAATCAAAGTGACGAATATCGAATCGATCTTCGCGAGTTACCGGTCACCTTTCGACGAGCGTATCCGATTCCGACGGTTTACATCGCGCAAACTTTAGAAACTTACGGTCGGTGTAGCAGCGAAGTTCCAGTGAATAGGTTCGTTTCGAACGAGAGAGGAGAACGTACCAGCATATCGGAATCCCTTTATTGTTTTGCATGTATGAACTCGTAAACAATATGTTCATACGAAACAATGTTACGCGACCAGCGACCAGGCTACGCGTTTCAGCTATACCGTCTCCGTCTGTGTTTCCAGCTTCTTCCTCTGTCTCCATCGCGCATAGTGGTCGAGATTGCGATTCCGTTGGTCTAACGTTACCGACGCGGCGCTTTGGAGTTTCGACCGCAGAAAACAATGGCTAGTCGCGCGATGAAATCTGTGAATAGCGTTCCATGGTACATTTTTTCCGGCCCGCGTCCATTCCACGGAAACGGTTGAAAATTATTCCGTAC
The DNA here is from genome assembly GCF_024542735.1 of Bombus huntii. Taxonomy (NCBI): domain Eukaryota; kingdom Metazoa; phylum Arthropoda; class Insecta; order Hymenoptera; family Apidae; genus Bombus; species Bombus huntii. The sequence continues at coordinate 683,719 of NC_066247.1, forward strand.
TTGTAGCAAAACTACATTGGATGCTTGACGAGGCTTTTCATTAGGAGACAGTAAAACTCCGCCTAGCAGTCTTTCACGTCGTTTATTTTAATTACGAGGTTCTACCCTTGAGCGACTGGCTGGATTTATTTAGTGGAAAAATGATTTCGGTAACATGCTTTCCGACCATTATTAAAATCACCGCGCGAGGTACACTGGCAAACGGAATACACGGTATACCCGTTTCTTTCCGACGCGATGCACACTGATCCACTTTAGGGAAAATCACCACCGGACGATTTGCTTCGATATAATGGCTCTTGGTTACCTTCTCCTGCACCCGTCTACTAGATTGTCCAAATCGTATCAACTTAATTCATATTCACGGTACGAGCGAATTTGCTAGCAGAAAGTCGGGAATCGAGGGGGATGAAGACACGCAACGAGCGGAGGGAATCGGCAGAGCGGCAGAAGGAGAGAGAAAGAAACGACGGTAGGTCGGGACGAGGGGTAACGGTGGGTGGTCGACGAGCATTTGCCCGAGCGAGCTGGGTTTTAGCCCCGCTTCCGTCTCATTACTCGCTACGCTCTGATTGAATTACCTACAATCAACATCAAACATTTTTAAACTCAATTTCATGTACGTAGAATCGTGTATTTTCCCGCTTTTTCTGCTTTATAGAATCGCTTTGCGAAGCACGAACCCCCTCGTACACGGCGAACCTATTTCTCTCTTATATTACGGATATACGAACCGACTGCGTCGACCGTCGTTATTGTATAATTACCTCATCCGAAGCGTCCGAGGAGTGCACGTTGAAAAAACAACGACTTAACGTTTCGTTTAAGCACGTTTTCAAATTCACATCCGTCTTCGAGTTACGTACCTCTTGCTTTCTTCCTTATATAAATTGATCAAACATCTCGTTTTCTTGATCTTGCTCGCTTTTATTTGTCCTTGCATGGAACTACGCTCGTAAATCGGCTCTAACAAGGTTTACAATCGAAATTTAATTAGGTAGCCTCTGAGGGAACGATTCCTTGGAAGCCTTGCCATTGTTAAACTTTTATTTCGATGAATTTCTTTGTTCTGTTTTGCTAATCCTATTATCATGTAACAGATTATTGGCCTCTTGTAATTTCATTTGCCAGGGTACGAGAATGTGATTTACTACCTTGTATTATTATAATTAGTCCATAAACCCGAGCATGTATCAAAGACTAGAGAAGGAAAGAAATCTGGACAGAAAGGGAAAGAAATGTGAAACAGAAAATACATAAATTTGAGAAATCGTTTAAAAAACTATTGGAAGCTGTGGAATAGATTTTTAACGCGTTTGAAGAAAATCAAAGTTGTAAAAAATCTTCACAAATGTCGGTTTGTATATGGAAACGATGATTTTATACGCGTGTGCAAATATTGTCAGAAAGGTCACACTTCAGAATCAAATAATTGGATGCGCGTAGTCTGTTCATCGAAATCCATAATAGCAGAATTGAATCGCTTTCCCGAGAGCGCGATTGATTTGCCGAAACGAAGCACTAATCAAAATTAATTCCCATTATTTCGTTAATGACACCAGGCCGCGTCGCGCTGCTCGTCACGCTTGCAGGCTCGATTTGGTGCGAATTAAGGATAATTAAGAATCCATTTGTATCCGAGCGAATGGAAACTCCGACCAAGCGAATTCGCGAAGAAACCCAACTTGCAACAATTACTTTCTACTACAAATCGAACCTTCCTCGATCTCTTCCATTTAATAAATCGCGAGAATCGTTTTAAACTAAAAACTATAAACGCTTCCGGAAATTCTGTTTCAAGATTTTTTCTTTTTATATTTTCCCTTTTCTTTTCTAGACGTAATCTTCGCAGTAAAAGCTTGTCATAAAGTTATACACAACGTTGACGCTTCTAACGACGTATTTTGCCGTTGACAAAATTAATTTTTTTCGTTACAATGCAAACTTCATCGCGACGTAACGTTTAACTTCGCCCGATGTTGCCAATCCTTAACGTCGATGATCCAACTAAAAATCGTAACCTTTAGTCGCTTCGAAAACTTGTCATCTTCCGAGTTTATCAACTTCGTAAACTGACATGGTTGTAATTTTAAAGTACCTGCTGTAACTTCCCAAGTAGCCGTACTGTTATTAACTCTTCGTAGGTAATTTAAAAGTAATCACGCTAATGAAGCACAAAGGCATCGCGGTAAGCATGCAGAAACGATCATGCCGTATATACGTATACGTGTCTCTTTATGTATAGGAATATCTGTGCAGGAACGCATCCGGAGCAATTCATTCACACTACATGGAAATCTCATTAGGCCCAGATACATATAACAGCTACCTCGCGACTAATGGTTGAGTTTGAATCGAGCCACAGGACAGACGCTTTAGGCGGAACTTGATCGTGTCGATGCTCACGGTGCGTGAGCCATGACGTACGTTTCTAATGCATAATAATCGCCAGCAATACTAGTTGTATTGCCATGGAACTCGGAATCGCGAGGTATAAACCTTTCGGGGACTGGTTATTTCTACTACAATTAACTTTCTCGTTTTCGTATTTTAACGAATTCTTCTCGCAACGAAAACACAACTATACGCCTAGCCAACTAAAAATGTACGACGTATTAATTTAAACAAAATTTATCCATCGCAAGATCTCGATAAAAAAATCATATAATTATGTTTAATCTACGCATGTAGATTACGCTTTTGCAACAACGTTATATTTAATCTATTAATCACTTTCAAAGATTGAAATATAGTACGCTGTATGAACTCTGTCGACATATTTTAACGATTGCAACTAATAATCTAGAACAATACGAAGAAACGCGATGAAAATTAACAGAAATTCCATGACTCGGAAGTCTTTCGTATCGCCGAAAGGGGACCGCATGCGCTCGATTTAATACGAGGCAGGAGGCGCGCGTTTGTTGCATTCTTGGACGACTTATAGAAATTCTGTACGTCGACCGAAAAGTATCGACAAAGGAAAAGCGTGGCTTCCTCGTACGGCATACTATCCCTCCCCGTACATTGGCATACTCGTAGATATAGGACTGATAGACAACGCGCGGCAGCGTTACGAAACACGAAGGCAATGCGCGCGTGAGGTATAGCAGCGGACGGGTATGCAGGGACTTCATTATAACCTCATTGCTTCCCAGCGAGTGCATTCGAATTGAAAAATGCGCAGGCTTGTTTTGAGCTACGGTTACCGTGACAACGCGCGTATGCCAGTACATACACGTATGTACCTACGTATACGCGCGCGTTCTTCTCTCCCTGTAGACAACGGATCCTCTCCGTTTCGCTTACACCGGCCACGCTTTTTCTCTTCTTTCCACCATGGATTTCAAGCTGTGCGCGTCGCACCGTCGACGTTCATCGAAAGGTAGCGGCGTATTCCGCTCGACGAGCAACGAAGACAAAGAGAGAAAGTGTGTGTGGCAAAGCAGGACGAATCGAGGTGAGCACGAGAGAGAAAGGGAGAGAGAAAGAGAGAGAGAGAGAGAGAGAGAGCCTGAGGAGGGAGAGGCGAGGAGAGGAGAGGAGAGTGTTAGTAGAGAGGGTTGAACCGGTGTAGGGGGTTACTGGATGGTCTGAGAGAGGAGTGCGCAGCGACGCAGCAGGTCGCGAGGGATGGTGTGCCGGGGACGGTACCGGCAGCAGCGGCGAAACGCGGGCATCGGCGAAGCAGTCACTATGACAACGGTGACAGGCGAGGTGTTAGTGCGCATCCGTGACCACGCCTACGTCACGATGCCGTGACGTCATAGCGTCGACGGCAACGGCGGCTGCTACCGACGAGAAACGTGGCGCGCGACGCTCATCGGTCCTACGTTAGAAGAGAGAGAATCGCGGCCGCCTGTTGCTACTTCGCTACACGGAGGGTAGGCAACCCCGTGTGCCTTCCCCCTCTTTCATTCCCCGTTACTTCTCTCCTTCTCACTTTCTCTCGATCGTTTTAACTCCTTCTCGTTCTCTTTCGCTCTCCCTCCCGCCCTTCCACCCTCGCTCGCCCACTCTCTTCCTCTCTCTCTCTCTCTCTCTCTCTTTCTCGCTCGCTCGCTCTCTTCTCGTGCGCCTTGCTTCCAACAACGAGCGTTAAAACAGAAAGAGAGCGCCCTCTGTTACGACCACGCGCAACGATCGCCCATCTCTTTTCTTCGTGGTCTCGTTGCTCACCTCTTCTTTCCTGCCCTTTCCTGTTCCCTCTCGTTCCACGCGTCTCGGTTCAACTTTCTACTTTTACCGGCCTGTCTTCTTCTCCCTCCAGAAATGTCGTCGTCTCTTTCTTAGCCTCCCTCTCGCTCGGTCTTTTGGCTCTCACCATTCTCCCTCCGATGGTCGTGCAGAACCGACGTTCGCCACCACCGTTGCCGCTACCCTACCACCGATTTCGAACGACCAACTCCCTCGGCTTCCACCTCCTTGCCCCCTTTAGCCTTCCGGCGGGCACCCTCCCGCGCGTGTTACCAGCCAGCAGCGATCCCCACGGCCACGACCGAGAACCGAGACCGAACGAGAGTCGTCGGCTCTCCGCCAGTCAGCCATCCGACTCGTCGCTACGCCACGCCACGCCGCGCGCTGCGTGTCTTTTCGAAATCGTGTTAAAAAGCCTGTGAAATAGAGCCCCTCTGCCGTCCCCTATCCGTGTTGCGCATTCACAGTCAGAATCTCTCGTACGTATCTGTCGTGTTTCCGTGCACGGTTTTTGCATTCGACGAGTTTCCGCTTGTTGTTTCTTGTGACCGTGTCTCTCGTACGAGAGTAAAAATAAACTAATTAAACGACCCGAAGAGCGAAAACGTTGATACCAAAAAAAAAAAAAAGAAAACGAAAACATAAACGAAACAGAACGAAATAAAGTAATATCGAGGGTGAGAAAAGAGTCACCTATGTTCAATCGTATGTTGTTCAAGAGGAGAAGAAAGTAGAAGCAGAAAGATCGTGGAGAGAGGGTGACACGTGCGTGTACGCACCGCATTTGACACAGGCACACAGACACACACACCAGTGACGCGCAGCAGAGAGAGATTGAGAGAGCGAGGACGCAGGTTGTCAGACTTGTGCGGTGATCGTCCTCGTGGTTGCTTGCGACGTCCTTGTGGCACATGTGCCGTGCAGCGACGTAGGACATTCGTTGGTCAGCCACGCATATGGATCATAGGTTAGATTTGTACACACATCTATCATTAATACCCACGTATATACTTTCGTTGGATCGTGAATATATTTAGGAGAATAGGAAAGGTGGAAAGAGACTCGCGGGCCGAATAAGGAAAGCGAGGCGAATAGGTGAACGAGAGAAAGCGAGAAAGAGAGGGAGAGAAATGCAGCGAAAATAGGAGAAAGAGGGAGAGGAAAAGGGAGAGAGAGTGGAGAGAGAGAAAGAGAGAGAGAGAGAGAGAGAATGAGTGAGAGAGGAACACGCGAGAGAAACGAGAGCGCAGACACGCACACGCGATCGTCCCCGTGATCGACTCGACGAGTCGTCGGCGAGCGGCGCGTGCTGGTAACCTGTTGCCTCCTCTGAGAACAAAACTCCAAAGCCGGTAATCGGGAGCTTAAGGATACTCTGATATTCCTGCGAAATTGTCTATGTGGTGTGCAATTGTGTAGAATGGGTTTCGGATGTAACCAATTATCATGCCGGAGTTTTTATGAATTTACTTAGAACGACCAATATTTCAGAGTGCTATGCTTCTTCGAACGGCTATTGGTTTTATGAGATATTCGTCTGTTGCTCCTTTCAAGTATCTAAATGCCCTTCTCGTGTAATACGAATGATGGATCGAGTCGAGCATTTAAAAATTAATTAAGAAAAAAATATATGTGGCATTTTTCGTTTCTGTATCCCATTGTCGTCAATTTGAATCGCTCGCTTCTGGTAACGCGGCTAGTCTCTGTTTCATTACGCAATCTGCTAAAATACTAAGCATTTTTTCTAACTTAATTCTGTAGTTTAATTTTATTGTAAAACACGTTTCAATTTATGTAACATTGGGAATCGTGCCTATACGGCTATAATTAGCAATAATTTTTATCTACATAATTATCCTCTTTTTACGATACAAAAGTGAAGTGATAAGTCAGTGGGAAGTGATCATTGAAAAGAATATATAATAACGAGTAAATGTAACTACGCATATAGCATATAGTGAAGTTCGGTAATAACAGAAAGTGTTAAACCATTATAAAATAGAGATATAACTACAGTACAGCATTCGTCAAGATTTCCATATTCTCGTAAAAGGAAACAGAAGGTTCGATGCAAATTAAAGCAACTTGTTTTAATCGATTGTCTAACTGATTAAATTAAATCTGATTATGCGCATTCATAACATCAAAATATGATAATTTCGCGAGGAAAAATTTCATCGTACGTACACGAAGCGCTAAAAATTGATACAGTGAAAACAGAATTTAGTAGATGCGGTATTTGTAAGTACGAGTGAAACAACAATCCGCTGTACGACCCAAGAGCTCGTTGTTTTGAAATAATATACAGTCGCTAAATATGTGCATAGGATATTTGTTGCTCCTTGAGACCGGACTATTCTCAAACAACGGTGCACACCTGTTCCATTTTCAAATGCGTTCACCATCTTCTTCTTTCACGTAAATATTATTATTCATTTTACCACGTATAATATATGAGAAATGTTATATAATACTGGTAAATTTTGTCAAGAGAACGATTAAATTCAACTCGTATTCGTAATTCACTAAGGATTCAATGAGCAATTTTACTAAAATCATTTGTACGAAAATTGAATTACAAAAATGGTTATACATATTTACTTTATAATCACCGTGGAGTAATTCGTAAATCGAAATTTGATTCGTTCTGCTTTGGATGTTACTTTCAACGATAAGTAGAATAGATCGTCACTGGCTAGACATGCACTGCACTATAAAGCGCAAGAACTGTCAATTTCATCTAATTCTTCATTCGATAAATATTGAAATACCTCTACTGTTTGTCGAACCACGTTTAAACGTGTATGCATTAGAATGATATCGAACTCGACGAATTTGCGAAAGCTATTCGGGCTGTGCTTGTGCCGTGGGTATAACTTTTCAGTACGCGTGTGACATTAGCTGGAAAGGTGGGCTGAAGTGGCTGGAATGAGGTTCGAAAGTGGGGTATGTGAAGAAGGACCGACGCGGCAGGCGATATACGATATATATCTTTGGACGAGGCTACGTGACCGGAATCTCAAAGAGGTTAAAGTTGGATTTGTAACGTATTTTTCCTCGATGTGGAAATACCTATCGACTGGCACACCGCGTGCACCGGCGTTTCGCAATTTCCATCTCGTAGCCCCGATTGACGCGGATGAAAGCAAAGATTTACGTCGAAAAGGACAGAATAGCGCGATGAATATGTATTTATGTATGTAGGGGTGCATCGTAAGCATGTTCAGAAAGGTTTTCGTTAGCTTTCACGCAGTACGAAGCTGCTTTAGAATTCTCGCAAAACCTTGCGCATACACGGATACAGCTTCTGTTTCGTGGTGCCTGTCATTTCGGAATGGCGACGTAAGAAGGACTTTTGACTTTTCGTCCTCCCTTTTCGTTCCTTTCGTTTTGTTAATAACGCAATTTATATTTATTCTTTGAAATACGGTGACTGACGTTTCTACATTTTTCCCTCTCGTGACATTTCCGATTTTCTCATTTTTGTGGTTTACTGTCGTCGACGGGTTTTCATCGATAGCAGAAAAATGTTTTTACCGGAACAAGCCGCGGGCGTTTATTTGGCAGACCAGCATTCCTTCGAAAGTTTATTCAGCGGTGCGTTCTCTCGGTGATGTTGCATTTGTCGCGGTGCAACGCGATCCCTAGCAAGATAAATGAATCTCACTCCCCTATTTCCTAGGGGCGGAAGAACGGAACGTAGAATACGGGAACGTGCAGGAGCGGTTGCCACCAGAAACTCCCACCATCCCTATTCCCTTCTCTTGGACGTAATCTGAGATATCATCTAGGCAGACAATGTCGTTGCACAAATTACACCAGGAACATCCAGAATAGTGACACTTTGTTTGCTAGTTAATCGCTTGTAAATCATGGCGCGGCACGCAAACTGTATTTCGTTTAGGATCAAATCGACTTGTTCGTATAGCTAAATTACTTTTGTTCCATCGTAGAATAGAACTTCCAAATCTTTTACCATGATTTAAGATACTTCGAAGTCTGTCTGTTATATAGTCGACTGTGCATATATAAGCGTACTAATATACTTCTTGCGTCCCGTAAATTGATTGAAATTCGTGCAATTGTTTTTTCTTTAAAGTATGTAGCATCGGTGATGGCGTCCCTTAATACGATTCGAGATCCTGTCGCGCATACAACTTAGCTACGCGAACAGACCGAGGTCAGGTACGTTATGTACCTTCGCGCATATAGTAGGGTATATAAATGCTGTCCTACTCAGGTATAATGCATTACGGCAGGGCGTTGCAGTAGGATACAGGGGGCTTGTACGTTGCATTGTCGGAGAATGGAGTAGACACTATACATACCAGAACCGTACTGAATTATACTCCGTTATGGTTCTCCCTCTATAACCGTTGAGTACTAGGGAAGTCTCGATACTCAAACTGGTTGCTACTCAATATGTCCAATACGAATACCGCATTTGTACGTCTAACTAAATCAAGCGAGCTTCATCTCAATTTTTAATGATTCCCACATAATCTTTTCTATCTTCTATACACTGATATTATTTAGAAAATGTTTGAATATACGTTGAAAGTAACATTCACTAGATTTATACATACAAAGTTTTCACAGATTAAAATTTATTAGATAAGTTATAATAAATAAAATAAGGTATATTCTATATGTTAACATTCTCCTTCGGCGTGTATAAAGTTTGATGTCGATAACTTGCACTTTCAGTCTAGAATTTTATTATTTATTGCCACCTTTAAATTCAATGTTCATTATTAAAGAGCTTTCTGAATTATATGATTACGTGGCTATTTTTTATAGGCGAATTTAAATCAATACCCTAGCCAACATAAACGTCACAAGGGAAGGTACTTGGAACTTATTTACGCCTTTATTGCTAATATCGTTCCTCATGCTCGATTGTCCCGAATGGCCACAGCAGTTCCTGAGTAGTATGAAGCTCGATAGTGCCTATTGATATTTCTTAGTTCCTTTTTATACGACCTGCCTTCTTCCATTCGTCGACCGAAGGGGATGGAAATCTTGAAAATTTTATTGGTCGTCAAGTCGTATAAGTGTTTCAACGATCGGGATACGTTCGTGGCATATCTTCTCCACACCTGCTTGCTCGTACAAGCGGTAGGGAAAGAAATGTGTAACAAACAATTATCGCTTGTCTCAAATTCTCGAGTGCTATGTCACGGTTTTCGTTTGATCAGAACACTGGTTATTAAAATTTCGAGATTTAAATTTTAATGTCATTAACTCGAAGTAAACTCGTCTTTTAATGTAAAAACTTTCCATACAGCTTTAAAATTTTGCTAAAGATAATCGCGAGAAAGACATTCGATGCTTTACCGTGACCTTATAAATTAGATAATAATTCCTTTTATTTAAATATTTCCATTCTTGTGGTTAGTAGAGTGTATCTCGGTGTTCTAAAATACGTATCATTCTATTGTTAGCTCTTCCAACTGAACATTAGTGTTATGTAATGAGAGTTAATGCGTAAAATAGTTTGGAGTACAGTTTTACTTCTTGCGATGTTAATGATGATGCGATGTTATGATCTGTACTCTCGATTCTTATTACGACTGTCACATTCTTTTCCACAGCGAGCTAATGATGTCGTATTCTTTTCTGTTTCAGGTAAGTTAACTATTTTGGAACCAGTCACGATTGATGTACGTAAGTTACGTGATACGAAATACATATTAGTTATTATGATTGCATCGGTAATGAGAGGTCATAGCGAACGTAGAGACAAGAGGGTCGAGTGCAGAACTAGAGAGAGGGGGTGCAATTCACTTTGTAATAAAAATGGAAATTAACACGAACTACGTGGGTGGAAAACAAGGCTAACCTCCGTCAGTAGCGTGAAGAGGGTAACGCGGAAGCTTGAATAAACAAACTCACCCTAACTGCTTGGTTGGCACCCTCTTCGTCGTCTCCATCAGTTTCGAGGCATGGGCCAAAGGACGTTGTTATGATTGCTAATGGAAAACTATCCAATTCAAAGAACAAAGTGAAGTAACGAGTTACTTCGCCGGCAAACGAATACACTGTGAAAGACGTAAGAGTTCGAGAAGGGCGAATAAAGAGAAAACGGTACGGTTTGTTAATATTGAGAACGAGGTTGACGGAAGATCGTCGGCAAAAGTGGTCTCATTTATCGCGAATAAATATGACATTTGCGAACTGATAGAACGACGGGATCGGTTTTTTACATAATCGTCACGAAATTGTTATTCTCCGTTAGTTTAATCTTTTGTTTCCATCGAACGTTAATCCATTTCTAATCTAAAACATTGTGCGTTTAATTTTGACCAAGGGCATTCGAAGAATGAATCAGAGTATACGTATATATTTTCGCAGATTTGTTTTGATAATATGTAGAATGAAACCATTTTGATAATTTCGCGAACGATGTTAGCTAAAGTGTTGCAAGCAAATGTTACGCGATTCGAAAGGGATTGCATTATCCTTTCCTCTATTTCAAACCATATAACATTTATCTGAACTAATTTTCGTCAACATTCTTATTTACGGTGTTATCGGAGTGGTAGTACCAGTTGCACGCTGCACGCTCTATAATTTCTTTATGAATACGATCGTGTAGTATAGTACGGGTTGCCAGCGTGCTATGGGAAAGTTAATATCGTAACGATAGCCATTAAACAATATTCTAGAGAATACAAAAGATCGTTTGATAGTGGAATTTCTCTGTTGCCGATAAAATTGTTCGACAATTAGCAAGACCTTGTTCGTATTGGAATACATGCATTTGTCCCTTCGCGAAGCAGTGAACTTTTTAAACTTAAGTCTCGGCAAGATTTAAATTTCAAAATTTCAATCTGGCTTGCAAATCTGTTCGTCTCCTTTCTTGCGCGCGCACGTCCATACTTCCGCCCCTGTTAGATACCAGCAGATTGCGCCGGCTCGACATCAAAACTCTTTTACATCGTGTGTTCTCTTCTCTTTTTTATTCCTCGTCTCATATATCTTCTTCCCTGTTTTCTTATTGTTTTTTTTTATTTGTTCATTTGCCGAACCATCTTCATATCCATTTATTTATGTATTATAAAGAGGCTCATTCTTACCCATCTTCCTAAAATGGTACACGGTACCAGAAAAAATCCAGTTTGTGTTATTCTACTAACCTATTAAAATTATTGAAAGTTTACGACAACATTAAAGTTATATAGCGATAATTCAATCTATGTTCCGTGGTGTTAGCGGTGACCTATCAAAGATGTTCGAATGCTCGAAAAAGGAATACTCGAATCCATGAAAAACAAATCAAGATTCTTAAAGAAGTTGGTTGGTCCCGTTAACTTACCAACTTAATTACTTTACGAGACATTACGGTGCGGTGTTGGTCGACGAAGTACGTTTCTGGCCTATGAGTGTAGCTCGTCAGCCGAAGGGAATGGCGGGTAAAGAAACGTAGGACGGAAGGGTGTGAGGGGCGATGAACGTGGGCGAAACTTTTAATTTTTCCTCAAAAAACTTTAGCTGCTCGTTACGTTGTCCCAAGTGCATCGCGCTCGGCGACGAGGCGAAGTGAAATTAAAATTCATGCGACGCGTCTTTTCTCGGCCTTCTCTCCCACGGGGCCCGGAGGGCGTCCTGCAGGACAGCATCACGGAGCGTGCGTATATCCTGTGCGGTTGCCGCCGGGAAAGAAGGGATGACTAGGAATCGAGGAGGCGAAGGGGATTTAACTGAATTTGCAAATCAAATTTCGTCCCTGGTCTACGAAATTCTGTCGGAGGCGCGACGAAAAGGGACGGAACGTTCGCCTTCGTGCCAATTATCGTTCCTAAACCGACCTTCTATCCTGAGTTCGTGTGTACCCGCGGTTGTCTTTAAACTAGTCGTTTTTACAATAAAAATGTTAGTTTTCGGAAACTATAGCAGAGAAAGAATTTGACGAAGATGTTCTCGGTCTCGACAGAGTAATCGTTCGTAATTTCTTCAACGTATAAGTACAAACGACATCCCATGTTAAATTTACAAATAAATGGGATACTTTGTTGCATGTCTATACCTATTGCTTACAAAAATTGAAATGTAACGAAAGACGTATCGTGTATTTCCTTTTTTGTAAGATGCTTATAGCGCCCACGTAAATTTTTACGATGCAATCGTTTCAAAAAATTCGTGACATTTTTCACCGATTTCGAAACGATATCGCGGCGGCACAGTTATACATGGTTCGATAAACGGACAGAAATTCACGTTACTACGGTCCGTAATCAGAGTTTCGATTTTACCGTTCGACAGCTGCTGTCAGACATTAATACCACTCGACTGTTCGTTCTCAACAATTTTATATCGAAGGTGCGTGTATAGTTTCTCTATTTAATTGCTCGTACAGTTTTTAAATGCCGCTTCAAAGAAAATAGCACTGGGCTACAATTATACCTACGATAAGAACATCGTGATCTCATCAGATCTCGTTCGCGGATACCGTATAATTAGTATATGATTAATAGTAAAGTTTTCAGTACTCTTTCCGTCTCTTCTTGTCTTTCTTCTGTTTTTATTTTATCCAGAAATTAATTCACTTCCCTGGTATCAATTTGTAATCCAGATAACGCGTTAGAGTCACGTTATTCACACGATACGGCGACGTGGAGATTTACAATTCGTTCCTTTAAATAGTACAGAGTAGTAATAGTTTTTATTCTATTCAGTTTCAGAATAACTTTCATTAACGATATGGTTAGTCATTGAGAAGCGCCCAACGATGCGAGTTTCTTCCTTCTTCGAACGCCTCCAGACTCTTTCGGCTACCACTTGTCGTCGAATATCGAAATAAGTCGGCGGGCAAATGGCTAGATATTCCATTTTTATATTCTTGAACTGTCTCTTCCTTTTGACAACCAGTCGTATTCTTCTCTTTATTTATCCTGCGCCGTTTCTCAGAAGTTCTTGAAATTGGTCCGTCTCTACTAGAAACTTACATCGGATCGAAGTTGTTGCGAGGTTGAGCTCTTGGATCTCGACGATCAGGTGAAATGCTTTGGAAAAGCGTAGACAATGTCTTCTAGGCAAGTTGATCGTGCGATATTTCCCAAAGTCCTTTCAAAATACTTTTATAACGTTCGAAAACGTCGAATCGGTATAGTGATTAAAATCGTCTAATGTTTCGATATTAACGTTTCGCATTCGAGAATGGAATCAACTCGATAAATCATGTTTGCGTTAAAAGTGTTTCGCAGTAGCTGACGGTTCGTGTGTAGGTCGACGCAATGCGTGGTAACAAAAAACACGTAAATGTAATATAGCTGACGTTAAAATTCGTAAATGTGGTGTTAATTGACGGTGTTTGATTCACGAAAAATGAAAAATTAAATATCGAGTTCGGTTTTAAAGCAAAAGTACGTTCGATATCAATTGTATAGGAAATATATATTTTTGTCGTTTTCGCCAGTACGTTTTAAAATTATTTTACGCAATTTTGGTATCTGTAACTTGAAAATCTGTTCTTACATTAGTATCAAAATAATAATTTCTTTTCGATGTTCTTATTATATTCGGTTCGAGGTTCAACGCAAGGTTTGTTAACGTTCGTTTCCAAACAAAGAAACATTTTTGTTCTTTGTGGTGACATCGTGTCAAACAACACGGAGTACGATCCACTGTCGTTGTATAACATATCTATTTGTTTTAGGATGCGAGTTTGCAAATAGCGTACCATCGACCCTATTTAGAACGTACGGAACGTACGATAGAGGAATATACGCTGCGCACGTGACCTCTTTTCATTGTACATTAATATACAGCATAGCTGGTCGCGCGTTCGGTCAAAATTACATGTTTCACAAATGTTACGTTCAACCGCAAGTAACAAACGCTCGGTTTTCCGCTTTGGTCTTACGAATAATACGCGAAAAACAATATCATTACGCGAGCGTTTCGCGTTGATCTATTCGGTATTGAACTTTAGAAATTCGACGGAATTTCTGAAATCCAATGAATGCTTTCATATACATGGAACGCACTTCGCGACAAGTGTGAATTTATCGAAAACGCGAGTAATTTGTTTCTTTTGATCAAAACCATTCTGAAACTTTTGCATTGATGGATGACCATGTTGACGATATCGACATGTGTCAACCCGTATCTTTTATTCTCTGTACCGAAGGAAAACACCTTTCTGCCGTATCTTCCACTTTACCGAAATCCTAATCGATCATCCAGAGTTTCGAAGCGACAATTAAATTATTCGCTTGACGAACGTGACGACAACTTTCGAGGCTTGATCTTTCGAACACGGTGTTCAATAAAGTAGACTGGAATCTGATAGCGTCGCCGAAGAAGGGCGTAAACGGAAACATCTGTTTGGGATTCTACGTATCCGTGGCGGGCTGCGATGTACTGGCAAGTGAGATTTCAGTGGCTGCGGTAATCCAGGTTGTGTAGAGTTTCTATAAAGCTCCGGAATAGGTTAATCTCGCGGAGCAAGTTTCTCTCCGTAGGGCGGCCTAATCCGAACACCTTAATACCCACTGGTAAAGGGCTATCCACAAACACACGTATACGCTCACGCACAAGTCTACAACTATTGCGTGTCAAGAATATAAACGTCGTAGTTAACTTGGGGTTCACGCATGGACGATCGTAAAGCTTGCGAAACACCGGACATTCCTAAGTCCATATCGGACAAACTTTGCAGAATCGTTCTTGACATGGTTCCGACGTTTATCGCTAAGCTAAAGCTGGGAATTCCGCGAAAAAGGTGTACGTTCCATCTAAAAGACAAGAACGTTTTCCTTGCACAGACTATCGAACGATGTAATTTATTCACGGAGAAAATACCCGAGCAACTTTTCTTTCTCTACGATGATTTTTCATCTATATATAATATTGTCGATATTCCCCGGGGCTCGAGACTGGTTTCCTGCCATTGAAATCTTGTTTGATGGTCTTTCAGTTATTTCCGAAGCTGCCACTCTTTTTTTTTTTTTTTTTTTTACTAAAATAAGTTCTCGTCACTTGCAGCAACAAAAGGCCGGTTTTGAAAAGCCCGTCCGAGGTATTAAAACCCGGGCACAAAATTGAAAATGTACGCCAGCGAGCGGTCGAGGCGGAACCGTGAGAGCAGGCGAACGACTGAACCGATCTCACACCCAGCTCGGCGTCACTCACTGTTTCCAATCCCATTAGCGAAACGGTGATTCGTGAATAGGCGCGAAAATACGCAGCTTTTTTAATCAACGAGACTGACTATCATCGACTGCTTCGATCAAAATGTCCTTCGAGTTTAACGCGAATCAATTTTTTTTTTTTAAATAACTACTTGCGAGAGATTGGGAACAAACCGTGTTCTACGATCTGCTATACTAGTTGTTGGTCTTTCCTGTTCATCGCAGTGATATTTCATTTACAAGAGTACAGTAGAATATCGCTAGAAACGTGAAACTACGTTTACAAATCTATTTGTATTCCCCTGAAACTCCGTTTCAGATTACTTTATCTTATGTTTTGAAATTTGCATCCAATAAAAGCGAATAACTCGTAAAGAGCGCGTCGATTCTGTGATATTAAGAACCAAAGATACCAGCACAAAAGGGTTTAACAAGACGATTCCAAACGCGTGTCTATTAATTGAGGTGAGCAGTTACAGGGTTTTATGTAAGAAGTTCCTAACTACCGTTTAATTTAATAGTACTTACTCGAGGACTTGGTGCATAAAGTCTTCCGTTTATAACGTCGTGCACGAAGTAGGGTACTTTAAATCGAGACTTCTCTGATCTCCACTTTCACCATACAGAATAACTGATACGCTGAAAATAACAAAGTTACGTTCAAATTTTCGCACTGTTGTAAAATTTTCGATGGCCTTTATCGCATTTGAAAGTGATTCGTAGAACGAGTGAAATAGCTAAATACATCTTGTTTATATTTCCCTAGTTAATAGTTGAAAGTACTTTATTTTCCTCTGAACAAGATTCCCCGTGGTTGTAGTTGCTCGAACGAATCGCATCACTCCCTTGGGTGTTGTGTTCGACAAAATACAGCATTTTGCGGCTAGCATAATACGATTCAAGTATTTCGATATGCGATACGAGCACGAATTCGTCGAGCTTTCCGGACTTTTCTTTCCGCGCGATACGTGGAAACGATATCGAGGGAAAGATGCAGAGGAACAAGCGAAGAGGTAGATGGTGCACATACACGTCGTGCTAAAGTGACATTATTGTGGTATAAATTGAGATATAGCGTGATAAGAGAGGTACGCCGGCTACGCGAGGATGCTGACGAAGAAGGTTGAAGGATCAGCCGAAGCTGTTAGTCTTGATTATTGTGGGCAGTCGTCCTGAATCCCTCGTAGCGTCGACAATACGAGAGAAGACATATAGTAGTGCCTCTCTTTTCATGAACCTCCCCATTGGGGTCTATTAATTTGTACAAATGTCGTTCTTTGTTAAATGGTAGCTGACTTTGTCAGCGCTATGTAATGAGTCGCATCGTTCTTACGTAATTTTTAATACAAGATACTCGTGCTTATTAAAATACGGTCTTGGAATTTCGAACAGAAAATTTAGTATAATTCTTCGAACAAGGATAAATGATTTTAAAGTAAAGCGTAAAAGCACCAAATACCGTAACTCATAGTCTGCCAGGCATTGTTTAATACCAGTAGTTGAAAGTATGCAAATATTTCTATTTTAGGGATAAAAATGCTCCGTTCGGTGGAAGTTAAGGACCTAGCTAATTGCACAACATTAGGAAGAAAGTTTTGTATCGAGATCAAAGTTGTTACGTTTTATCGAGGTGACTGAATTGAGTGCGCCATTATAAAGGATCAGGCCACGAACCAGTTTAACGGTACCAGTTTAACGGTACCAGCCTCATCACTCTCTGTAGCCATCTTCTCCGGTACTTCGGAAGAAGCTTTATTGAAGTCCAGTCAATCTCTGTCGCCCGTAGTTTCCGATTTGGGGCGAACCAAGCTGGCCTTTGAGTTCGTAAACGGAAGCAGTCGAGTCGTAGAAGGGTAGGTTGGGTGCGATCGGCTTTATATATAAACTCGAAAGACAAATGGCGTAAGGTCGTACTCCAGCACCAAAGGCGCAAGTGCTAGGACCAGGTGTATCGTTGAATATATACTACGAACAAATGGACCGTCGGTAATTAAAATGTCTCCCTTAGGAAACTCCTTCTCGTACCGGCTTAGAATCTCTGAAACTTCTTTCAAACTCTTTCTTCCTACGGAATTATGCTCGCAAATTGCGATAAATAGTTTCATAACAGTGGTTCGTTGATAAGAACGATAAAGAAATTTATAGCCTCATATTTCACCGTCGAAACAGTTTTTGTAGACCTAACAGACTTTTAGAATACCGGGATCTTGGTAAAATAAAATTGCGATAAACGGCGGTTTCGATCCTTTTTAATCCCGAGGGTTTACGAATCTTAAGGGCGTCCCTTTTAAGTTTCATAATGCATTCACGATTTGACAGGAATTTCGCAACGTGGTCGTTCTTTTTTTAACTCGTAATATGTCGGCGACGTTTTGCAGTCGTTGCTTGAAATTAATAATAATAATAATGGCTTCGATGTCGCGGGACGAGCTACTCGTTTTTCAACGAAATTGAAAATATCCGTGCAAGTTCTAAATGGGTTTCGAGGAATCTCGGTGGAGTTATTCGCTGAAGGTGAAATATGATGCTGTAGGCAGAGAGAGGCATTAGAGACGTGCGTTCAACAAGCGATCTCGTTAAGAGTCGTTTTTGCACGGCGGAAGTAACGAGTCCATAAAGTTGTGGGAGAAAATCGACGCACCACTCACCCTTGCTACATCCTACGAGTTACCGAAAACTTCGATTCGTTCGGTTATGCTTCGCGTTTTTTACTCGCGTGGAAATCCTTCTGGCTTCTTCCGTTTCTTTCTTTCTTTCTTTCTTTCTCTGTCTCTTTAAGATAGCATTTCTCGAGGCAGAGATTCCGCGCGAGCAACCAGCTCATGCGAGGCTGCGGCAACTACCAAAAAGTTTCGCCTATGAAGTTTCCATAAGAATTTTGCACACCATCGCGTCGTCCCTCTCTATCCTCCATTTCATATCGTGGCATGGACGCAGGCAAGCGAACGAACAGAGTCCCTCCTTTCGACATCGAACGATCCAGTAGATATTCGACGTTTTCAACAATTTTGACGGTTAGAAGGAACGGCTAGCCAGTGGTCCTTCTTACCTCCTCCCCAATGACTCGGTACCGAAGGAATTTCGCTGTTCCGAAGTGGCAGCCCGGGAAACGAAGGAGGGAGATTTTAAGTCTCCGAGGATTATGAATCCCCAGTCGACGTCAGGGAAGCGAGGTAGCTCTCGGGAAGAGAAATGCGAAAAGGCGCGAGCCGAGGAAACGTTGGAAGAAAGAACTCGGGGGAAATCGATCACTAGACTTTCAGTAGTTAATTAAACTCCGAGTTATTAAATCCGCTAAACTTATACGTTCTTACTACCCTCTGTTCGTCCCTTGATAGATACAGTTGTGATGAGTTCGTGTCTGATATGGCGGTATGATCTTTAGCCAAGAAAATTTTACTTGTTAGGTACATATATATGTTCTTCGTTGTTACTGCTGCCTTTATATCGAAATGTTCGCACATGCGACTTTTTACTGAAAAAAAGGGCTGACGCATTGAAGTATTGACGTATATTTATGAATCACCCTGTATATTACGCTGTATTAATTACGCTAGAACAGAATCTCCTCTTTCCTCGCTGTGGCTGTGGCGAAGGAATTGAGCGGCGAGGCGAGATTAGAAAAAAAGCATTCGCCAGCGGCGGAAGATTTTATTCTTAGACTGAGATTACTTCGTTTTGCACGAAAATCCTATCACGAAAGATTCATTGAGGCAATACTCGCACCTGTGTTCCGCCGAGCTTCTCCCCAATCGCGATTGGCGTGGGAGGATTTACGATCTTACGCCCCAAGTCAGATTAGACCGCTGCGGTGTGTGTAGCGCGTTCGCAAGGAGCTGCTTCGCATAGGAGTTTTCAAAGTGGGTGCCTTTAAAGTGCTCTGTTCTATTTAAGAAGAGAAGGGTAGGCAACATGCGCGATAAAGTGGCCCTAAAAGAGGCCCGTTTTGTAACGCTGAATGCGCACAACCTAGAACCTATAGTTTTGTCCCGGCTGATTCCGCCAACCAAAAGGGATCGCACTCGCTCTATTCTCTTATCATGGTGGTCGTTATGCCTTAGTACCTCGTTTGCTTCTTATTCCCCCTAAATGAAAAACCGTTCACACGGAAACAGTACATGACTAATATTTCCTTACTTGATTTGATAATTTTTTCAATCGTTGAATTTTGAAACTTAAGCTTTACTGAAAATATTTCGAACATTCGAAAATAGACGTGTCCTTTTAACAGTAAGAATCCGTACGTGATTTCCAAAGAATTACTCGTTATTTGTAAATATCAATGGATCCGAGGCTTTTCGTAAGTAACGATCTTCATGAGAACTTATCGCTAGACCGGTTTATGTATTTCGTGATCCACTGACGAGCGTTATCAGGCTACGTGACAAGACATCACGCGTTGTTTAGTATCGCACGAATCGCGGTTATCTTCACGATTCAGCCTATTACCCTGAAAGTTTATCTTTCGCCAGCCACACGAGTCGGTATCGCTATTGACGAATTACAAGGGATAAGTCCAACCACGGTAAAGTGAAATAAGCGTGATCCATTGGCGAAACGTGCAGTCATAAACGTGCGGGAGGCATTCGCGCTCTAGTATAGCGTTCGCGAGTGTATGCCGGCAGATAAACCGCTGAGTCAAGCTGTTTGACTTGCACATTTCTAGCGTTGGTTGCCGCACCACCCTCAAACGCCGCTGGGGGTTATAAACGGGCGTTTTAGAGCCCCCTTAAAATTGGACTGTGGGGAATGAACCTCGTCTTTCCCTTTCGCTCCCTCTTCTTCTCTTTTTCAGCCTCGATGTAAGCCTATTTTCTTTTTCCACCTATGTCTTTCTCCGTCCTTTCTTGTTTTTCACGTAAACTCGGCGTCACGTTCACTACGAACGATGATATTTCACGCGCTTTCATCGCTTTTAACATTCGATTGCACGAATTAGAAGACGTCTGAAATCTGAAGGACTTGTAATAAACCTTGGCGGCAACGTTTACGTCTCGTCGAAAAAGAGTACATCGTAAGAGGGATCTATGCCCGAAGATTTAAGCAGGGTTTTTCACGCTTTACCATCTCTGTACCAGGAAGCAAATAAAAACCAAGTGCAAAAAGGGAAAAGTAACGGGACAGGAGCGTTCGCTATGGCCGCCTATCGATAAATACGATTGTTGGATTGAAAAAAAGCAAACTCTCGCATAAACGAGCGAAAAACGTGGCAGGATGAGCCTCTTTCAGCGACACCCACGGTGAGACCGCAATACTCGTAAAGGAGATCCATCCAACCTGTGTAATATTACTGCGGATGTTGAGCTGTCGCGTTGGAGCGCGGAGAGAAACCAACC
Organism: Bombus huntii; assembly: GCF_024542735.1. Taxonomy (NCBI): domain Eukaryota; kingdom Metazoa; phylum Arthropoda; class Insecta; order Hymenoptera; family Apidae; genus Bombus; species Bombus huntii. The sequence continues at coordinate 704,387 of NC_066247.1, forward strand.
ATCTCTTCTCTTTACCCACTTGAACCACGCCTGGTGAAAAACTTCCGTTACACCCGACTGTCACTGTTTTTTTAAGCTTCCTGTTTGCTTTTCGTTTTCGCGCATACGTTTCCTAAACTTTACTCTGAATGAACGGGAATTGTCGAATCAACACGTATCTCTGTATTTCGCGATTTTTAAACCGAATTCCTGGTGAATCGTGAAAGCTGGACAGATAAATATCCGCGTAATAACGTTAATGGAAGGCAGTATTTGATCACGGAATATCACCGTGCGAACAGAAAGTTATACGGTTCGATGAACACGATAAGGGACTACGGTCATAATAATTGTCTGTCGTGATGCTGTAATTACTACGGTTGTTCCAGTGAAGTTGAAGAAAGGCTTTGTATTGTGTGCGTTATAACGTATGAACGAAATTCGTTTAAAAGAGGCGACTTAACGCATTCGCGGCTGGTAATTTGCTAAAATTTCAATGAACACGGAAATTCTTTTTCTCAGCGATATCGATGACTGGCCTACGTGGACTCGCTTCGAACGATTTTAACGTTGTGCGAGCTAATTATCTATTCGCGAAAAGGAATCATAAACCATACTCCGTTGCGCGTAGATATCGTCGAAGCTTTCCAAGCACTTTATTTCATCTTTCTCCGTTTAGATTCCCGAATATTATCTATGAACGTAAGACGCGTCTGCACCAAAGTCGAGTTCTGGGGTGAGGAATGAGATCCTAAAAGGTATAGCCCTTGAGGAAGACATTTTTATTGGGAATAACTCTGCAGAGTTTTACGTATTCATAGAAGCGAACCGGGTGCATGCAACTTTATTAGAACGAGCAGCTTGCGATAAGAAAAATAAGAATTCGTCCGATTTTCCTAGTTTGCAAAGAGACTCGTTGACGACGCTTCTGGTTTGAAGGGAGATTCGGTATAACGACAAAGCAGAGAAAGTCACGATGATCCAAGAAGTCTCGAAGATGCAATGGTTCTTAAAACTGACCGTATTTCGGCGGTATCGTCATCCATGTACGAAAAAGACCCGAATCTAAGCTTGCCGCCATCGAAGTGGCCACGTTCTCTCTCACGAAGATCTTTCTTTATACCGGAGTAAGCCAGAAATATCCTCAGTTTTATCATTTCAGAGTGGTGGTCTTCATTTTATACATTCTTGCCGTTTTCTCGTCTCCGCGGCCTGCCGAGTTCCCTTAGCCTCTTTACGAACCACGGGAATGAGTCGTAGCTCGGAGCCTTTCCCCAGGAGGAGCCACGCATGGAACTGTTTGCAGCCTCTCGCTGCTGCTGCTGCTGCTGCTCGAGTTTCCATTCCGGCGAACGTACGGTCGTTTGCGTTCTCTCATTTTCTATCTGCTTATTATTTCATCGCTTCTTTTTCCCCGACTGCCCTTTGCCGTTCAATAACTTAATGTAACGCGACTTTTTCGATAACCGAGGGATCTTTCAAACGAGCAACATCGCGGTTCCGGGTATTAATGCCCCGTAAAGCATTTCCTTGTGGTATTATCGGAACGTTCGCATTCGGGAAACTAAAAAACGACAACTTCTCTTTGCCCTTTGCGGACGCGTTTGGCCGCGGGATTAAATCATTTGCGTCAATTGGAAGGTCTCCGTTTCTTTGAGAAATTTCGGATCGATGACAGAAGAGACTTCTTGAGTGAAATTGCGGCGTTGTTTGTTGCTTACGGAAAACCATGAAACTAAGAAAATAAAGGGCAGGTCCGTAAAAGATGATTTGTCTGGTTCGAAAGTGAATAAAGCGCGATGCGAATTGCATGCCCTCGAAGAAGCGGCACTTCTCTCGTCATTGTTAGACGGAACTGCAATTTTGGTACACAAAGAAGCATGCAGATGAATCTAACGGAGACGACTGTCGCGTTAGCAGCACTCGCACTGCGCATTAATTCGGAATGAGATTACTTAGGTACGTAAGAGGGCCGTCTCCCAAGCTCTCGCACTGTTAACTTAAATTGACTATCGTTCTCGAAATAATAGCAATGTCTTTGTCGCCTTTGCACAGGGCTCCCGTCTCTTCATCAGCTTTACCATCGTCGCTCCCCCTAGGACTTGTCTTGTCTTTGGTCGCACCCTTCTTCCCCCTTTCTCCCTTTGAGCGAACGGGCAACTTTGCGTCCGGAATTGTATTCCGCCTCCAAATTAACAATTACATTGTTTTAAAAAGCTGAGCGCCGGCTTAAGAGCCTCTTTCTCCTCGTGCCATTTCGACGTAAAGCGAGAAACTCCGGAAGGTGGGAGAAAATCGCACGGAGGTGGAGAGACAGGCTAAAAAACTCTTCCAATTATTTGCTGCACTAACGCACGCGCAAACAAACTTTTAGTTTTTAATCTGGCGGTCCTGTGGTAATTGGTTGGAAATGAAAAAAAGGGGGAGACCGCGATTTTCGCTTTTTCCTCTGCCGTTCCTCCTTTCTTCTCTTTTTATCGAAATTTACGAATTAAACAGTGACCCCTAGACAAAAGATCTACCCTTGCCGATTTCCATCTTCAACTTTTCCAAAGAACTCGTTCCCGATCATCTCGATTCGATTTCGAATCACGACGAATTTCGGTAACTTTATATACTTCAAAGTATATCTACTTTCGGGCTTGAATCGATTTCATGGAAAATTTGATCGGTCGACCTTCTGGTTAAGAGAAACTGTTAGCCAGAATCAAGCGGATCAAACCAATTTGTGCCACCCCTCGCGAAACGGTTTGCCGCGCAGCTGTTGGTAGACATTATCGTTTGGAAACCCTCGCGATTTAGTGCAAATCAAATGGCGGCGCGAGCAGAACATAGGCGTTCAGGTTTTTCTTTGATGCCCTTTCGAGTTCTCGGTATAGTAGAAAGCAGTCGAGTGAGAGGCAGCAAGCATCCCTTGGCGAGGTTGCTGGGAGAGGGAGGGAGAGGCGGCGAAGCAAGGGGCATCAGGAGAAAGCTATGCGATGCTTCGACGCCTTGGCCCACACAAAGGTCTCTCTCGCGTTATTGGCAGACCGCTTTACCACGTCACCCTCCAACACTATTCTGAACGTGTTACGTCGAATATTCCGCCGTACCGTTGGCTCGCAAGATTTTCTTTCGCCTTCTTCGGATAGACGAACGAAAGATCCGTCACGTTGCTCGTGAAAGCCGATATCTTCTATGTAACCTTCGTAAAGTCGAAGCAATTCCGGCGTTGCCAGAATTTTGATGACATATGGAGGGCTTTGAAATCAATCGCCACTCTGGTCCAATCACGTGCTGAAAGATTCTCTATGCAAAACGATAGATTAGCCGTTCAGAGTCGAATAAATTTACATTCGTCGAGTTTCAGCGCGCACGCGTTGACACTGAAAATGTCGAAAAGTTCGGTTTCGGAAATCAGACAGTTGTTTCGTTAAACTACTTTCGAGCGTTTGGTTATCAGTTCGTCCAGCGCAAGTACGACGCGCAAGCGGATGAGTTCTTACAAACAAGGCAGGAAGCCAAAGATGAGTCGGGCCAAGGTTGACCAACTTTGATTATTAGAATCAGTGCAAAGCAGAGAATGGAGAAAGCGCTACTACGGACGCGTAGAACAAAATGTTATTCAAGTTTTAATCGGGAATAAAACGAAGTTTCGCCGTTTATTGGATTGTTACGTCTCTTCAAACAGTTAAAATCGTTCGTATCCTTGAAGATCGCGAACGCTATTCGATAATTCTCGGACATAGCAACAAATTATAGTATTGGTGACGCAAATAGTAAGCATTTAGTTTGGAAAATTTCTCATCATAGTCCTGAAAACACCGTCGTAAGGGTTTCGCGTTAATTTTCCATACAATGGCGTATAATTGAGTTACGGTTGACTCGATCGAAATGCAACCCCTTTTTTGGCGCCTCAAAATTTACCACTTATTTCTATTGCTACCATTGCTTTGGTATCGTTACTGCATTACCGGTGAAATCATTTCAATAAAAACCGATTTCTGCCTCTTAAAATGATATATCCGCTCGAAACTTTGCTTCTGTATTGTTCACTCTCGCGATTTGCAATTTCCTGTAGCGCGACGGCGATAACAAGACGCGGCTCGTTTTGGAATGGTCAACGATAATCGCGTTCTGCTTGGCCGTTTTGCTGGTTGGATATCTTGTGAGATGGTCGGCCTACGGTTACTACGTCTATACAATAGAATATCTTCGTTAGCTTAATTGCTGGAATGCATGTTTCATTCTTTCTGAGAATTTCCCTCTTACCGTATTTCATCGCAATAGAGCTTCCACTCGTATGGTAGGAAATACGACTCATGAATATTTTGATCTACATAAGAATTCTGTTCTACATAGAAGGTGACGTAACCTTACAGTTCAATGTAATTTAAATGCAATTCAAGGAGACAGATGGACTTCTTGTAGGTAATGTTTCTCGACGAGACTCGGCTTCCTCCTCGAATACAGTATTCCGAATTTAAGGACTTGCGATGTAATTGTACCCAACTTTATTACGAGCCGAGAAGACGCGATTTAACTTATTCGAATGAAAGCGTTCCCGTCGATCGCGGAGAAAGGCTTAATGCATTACAACGGCTGTCTGGCAAAGCTTGTTATTCGGTATTTTACGTTACGCAAAGAGAGTATGTCTTGCGCTATACTTTATTTGCATCGGTACGAAAGAAAGGGGGTACTTTTCAAGCGAACAGACGATGCAAGAAGCTCAAAGGTTCCGCTTTTACGATTCGGATGATAATACAGATCTTTTTTGCATAGCTGAGAATTGTTCGCTATACGGATCTGTTCTCCCTTCTTAAATATCTTCGCCTCTTGTTTTTCGAAATGGAAGAACAAGTAAAATATATGCAGAACCTTAAAGAGAATTTACATCCAACGAAGGGATTAACTAACTAATCGGCGATAGATCTTTTAGATTGTAACGATTTTAAGATCGAGGTATGAAAAACAAATTATACGAAAACTGGTCAGTTCGAGGTAAATCATCATTGAGAATTACGAACGAATTATATATTCAGGTTGCTAAAAAAGTATAGATATAATTATGTATTGCAATTAATATCGCATTAATGTAATACGCAAAATGTTGAATTTTAATATTTTCTACGGTAATAATAAATAATTACTAATGATAATTATTAAACTTTTCTGCTTGATATTTAATTCATCAACTGTAAAGTACAACTTAATCGGTCATTTAGCAAACACCAGATTATATTATAATATTAATAACTATTTATATGTATATACATATGCATTTTACAGTAGCAACCTATCAAATTATATGCCTATATTCGATTAAGATTACCGCTTCCGATATAAAAATAAGTAATAAACATAGTTAATAATCGATAACATCGTAATTAATATTTTTTAATTCACAAGTGGTGAGAAAAACGATTCGACAAACGTTCCACGTCGTACGATACGTAAATACTGTAATCGATCGGTTGATCGTCTATCAAGTTTATGTATGGGCTAAATCGTATTTTCTTACGTTTATTTTTTCATGTTTATATTTTTTATTCTTACATTTTTATAATATCCTATGTACATTCTATGTACTTATATATCGTAAATCTTAGCTCGTTATTTTACCCATGGTCGAAACTTGTTGCCTGATTATTATTATCGTTATTAGATACGATAACAGCAGCCGTTCCCTCAGGAATATCTTGTCGTATCCAAATTCGTCATAACTCCCACGTAACGAGATACTTATCGTTAAGGATGCCTTCAAATTGCTGCTCATTGTCCTGCCCTTATCTTCCCCCGATTGCAATGTGTGCTTAGGTCACAACAAACACATATCATGAAAGCAGCTTCTGAATAATTCATCGATACACTCTTACGATACAGTTGTACATCAACTATATTAATCATTAATTTAACGATATTATCAAGTAACTAATGTTACGGTAGAAATATTTTACATATGTAAACTTATAAATCGTTTCTCTCGCTCTTTGATCGCAATTTTTTAATTTAATTTCAATCGGTAAGTCAAATAACTGTTTATTGTATTATTTGATACGAAGAATCTAGAGATCCAATTAATAAAAACGTGCAAAAACGTTCAGAAAGCTTTTGTAACCTTGCGGAAGCTCGTTAGGCAATTTCACGTCGATTCAGAAGACTCGATCCAATCACGGGCCTCGATTATACAATCTGTCAATGATTACACGCTTGTTACTCAACATACTTTGTCGAGATGTTCGGTAGCTTTTCAGGTGACGAGTTATGAAACACGATGTTAGCGTGTAGATGCATACAGATTTAATTACATATCTTATATGCGTGTAGGTCCGTGGGATGTAGTAAGCATAGCCCTTGGAGTACGGTCACTTCGCAGGATAGCTTGGTGGTGGACGAGCGGCGCGGTTTGTGCAAGAGACACGCCTCTGAATGGCGTATAATTAAGTCACAACATCGATGTGCTCCCCCAACCGCGTAGTCCCCGGGGAAGGACGAGCAAGAACAAACACTGCTAAATGAACGCAGTTTCTCTCGTTACCGCTCGGCCTACGGGCTCGCGACGCCTTTCACAGTAACCGTACACTTTATTACCACCTGTCAACGACGGTCTGCTGGCTGCTGATTATGACTTTCCAGAAAGTAAACGAAAATAACGATTTTGCCTTTTTCAACTTGGCAGCGTTAATGCGCTCGCGAAACCATGCGCTCCCCGCAACTTCCATGTTTATCCAGTAGTTAATTATTAACGTTGATGGAATCAACGTGTTAAACATAATATTCCCCCCTGCCCGTTAGAAATCGGTTTAACAATTATTCTATTAACCTTTATTAGCTCGTTAATAACTTCATCTATTTATCACGAAACATCAATCGATTGAAATTCCGATAGGAAAGCTTGGATAGTAAAAAATCGTCCCCTCTTAGAAATCTAATGTTTCGTTCGATTAAATTCTCTGCATTGTAAGGCTCTGTTTTACGGGGCAAAAAAATGTCCAATTCAAAAGAATATTAGTGGAATATTAGGCTTTGAATAATGATACTTTGTTTACCGAATTATAGAAATCTAATTTAAATGAATACATGTAAAATTGTTGGAATATAATTGCCGCATTTTCGAATTTACTTGATGCAGAATTTTTATTTCGACCAGGGAAGTTGGCGAATCCCGTTGAATATCGGCAGACACTATAAAAATACAGAATTTGTAAATGCACAGCGGAGCACATCTCGTGTGGTCGGAATTCTTGATTACCTCTTCTCTTCCGTTGATTTAGCGTGCATAAATTAATGCAAGCAAAATACAGACGATGCACGGCTTGCACGTACATAGCGCGAACATAGCTTTATTTTTTGAACATTTGCTTCGCAGATTTTTAAAAGACTAATAAATCCTGCCGGGAAATACGGTGAATAGTCATAGATTAGTTTACCTGTAATAAACTCATAGTAAACAAGCAACATGTAAAATACAATGTAAAATACAATGTAAAATGCAATGGAAAGCTAAATCGGACTCACTTTGTGGATTGACTTGATACAATAAACACGTTCATACGTCGAATTTATCGAAAAGTCTAGGGTACCCTACACAGACGAAACAGTTGTATCTGAAAAAGAGTGCTAGAGAAACGTAACAGAAACTTGTTCTCTGCTCAGTCGATAAGTAAATTTTGTCAAGCACAAGTCGGCCTTCGTGAAAATGCGGAACAGATCTGTGAATGGCTTTTCATTAAGGTCTGATTCAATTCTTCATTTTTTCTTCTTTCTCCTACTCTGACCGTTTCCGGATAAATTACTGAATTCCCGACTCTTCTTCGTTACCCTCGAACCCCTCACGGACAATTTACCACCGTGGCGTCTATCACTTCTGTTCGCGAAAATCTTTCGTTCCTTCTTGTCCCGATACAAACTTTTAAAGAAGATGCTTCCGGGCGAATTGGCTTCCTTTCTACAAAGACGCCTCTTTGGGGGATTCGCCACCTTCCCTTCCACCCTTCTTGCTTTCCTCCTTCTTTCGATCCTACGTTCCCTATTTTTCCGTTACGTATTTTTCTCGTACGGTCCTCTCTTCTCTTTATTTCTCTTTCGTAGCTACTGCATTTCCTTTCGAAAACTATCAAACGCACGTCATCGATATCGTTATCCAGCCATCGATTTCTTCCCTTGATTCCAATTTTGCGCTTTCTATGCGTAACATTTATCCTAAAGTTGAAGATTCGATGAAAGATAAAAATGGAACGAAAACGAAGCGAGTTACAACGATCTCGCTTCGTTGAATGTTAAAATCCGAACAAAACGAATTATAACGAGTTAGAGGAATGCTTCTTTACAAGCGACACTTTCAATAAAAATGTTTGTTGATGTGGTCTATAACGTTAAATTATAATAAACTTTTTCACGAATCTTCCCAATTTAGAGGTACAGTTGTGACAGTGTTCCATTGCATTATTCGACTATATATCGAATAAAGTTATTAACTCGTAGCATATACGAACTAAACACGACGAAAGTTCGAAACGAGACGCAATCAACAAGCACAGCTTTCAAAGTCACGGACTACATCTTTTTGAGAAGTCTGAGAAAGGCTCGATCATCCAGACGCAACAGTCTGGAATTATGGACAGGTCTTTTCAGAGATCGATTTCGTTACGTGGTTATCCAGTGGATTCAGGATTCGGGACGAACCCGGGGGACAGCTGAAATGAGATCACAGTGGTTCGCCTTCAGGAGACTGGAGGGGAACAGGAAAGTTCGGGCGAATTTCATGAATCGCAAATGAGGAACGAAATGACATTAAACTCACGGACTTTCGCACGCATAACCACGGAACGAACTCTGTAAGGCAGTGTGTTGATAGAGTAGAAATGGAGGGAAGAGAAAAGGTCATCATCTGATGTTAGAACGTCCTAGTATCGCGTCGATGCTATTGCATGTGATTGCAAGTAACTACGAATTTATACGGACTGATGAAACTTTATATACTAATAGCCTTCTTCTATTTTCAGGTGAGTTCATTCTGTTTCTCTTTGAAAGTGTTCAGCTGCGTTTAATTTCTTCCTAAGCGGGTAAGTTTTCAGAAGATCAATTTTACGTTTATCTTATTCCACTGAGTTTAGTTCGCTGCAAATAATATGTAAACTCGAATTGTTAGATTTTCATTTAAAATCTTCCGTCTTTTTCTGTAGGTGTTTGCCGATCGCATATTGTGCGAAAGCACGCTATTTATGAATTTTTACAATTATGTACAAACTAGTATATATATATACTCGTAACGTGAAATTATTTCCTTTGCAATTTTTTCATCTTTTCATACGTATACATGCAGATTTCGTAACTAAACTAAGATAAAAGAGCGATGTATAAGGCATCGGCACTTTCAGTGCCTTTACGGGACGTTAAAATTTTCTAGGGGTAATATTTTTATCACTCATTTTGAAACATTGCGTACAATAAACCATTGGTCGTTCAAAAGGTGAATCGAGGTCAGTGATAAACAGAGGAACTCATGAATGTTTGAATTCTCAACAGCCAGTAAATTTCCATGAGAATGCCGCTTGCCTACCACCATCGCCAAGCGCAAATATTTTCTTTCTCTTTTAAATACGAGTATTCCAAAAGACGACTAAAATCGGTCTTTGTTCTGCTTAAAATAATATCTAACCGTAAAATCTCTTGTAAGCTTTTTTACATATACACGTAGCTCGAGTACCACTCGAGTACTACGGAATTGTATAATTTCTGTAATAAAAATACAGAGAAATTGTAAAAGCAGTGAGACGCGAGGATACTGGAAATATGTTTCAACAACAAAAATTAAGAATCCAAGAGTGGAAATTTTTTCTTCTGGATTTAGTTGGATCGAGTATCGTTCTAAATGATGTATCTTCGAATGCGTAGTACTCCGGTACGTAGGGTCTCTATGAAATCGGGAAATTAACAGATTTCGTCTGGAAATTGACGTCACGAAAGGAGTGTCATGGTCTCAGTCAGTTATCGCTAAGCTGCTTTTACAAAAACAATTTATTCTAAATGATCCGTGAAACAAGTGGGCGCAAGGACAGATGAGAGAACTGCGAATCGATAAATTCGTTGCCATGGTGTATCGGTTCGATTCGCGCCCAGAACATTTGCCGAAGAACATTTCCGTTGAATAAACACCTATCAGAATCCGGTATTTTCGTGTAAACAAACGAAGCTGGTCAATCCGCGTCGAGCCGGGCCACGTTCAGGAGCCACGCAGAATTCATTCTTTCCTTTCAACGTTCGTTCATCTCGATCACTCTCCCGACATCAGCATCCTTGTACTCGCGTGAACAGGAAGATCGTTTGACCGTTCAATGTTCCAACTCTAGCCGGGAGCACAATGGATCCATCTAGCAGTTGACGACTACCCACTCAGAATCGGCGTTCAGTCCGCGCACTCGAGCCACAGAAATGTTTGCATTTACCGTAGCGAGGGCGTGTGTTCTCCGATGAAAGCTTTCGGAGGTCGTTCGAAGCGTCAAACCGAAGTGTGTCCATCCACCACGCTGATATATATATATATATATATAGACTTCCCACCATCGCTGCATTCACCGTCCAACCTCTCTATCTTTGCATAGCCCGAAAGGGGAAGAAAATCGGATCAAGGGATTGATCCGATCGAAAGAGTGTTCCGTGCACGAGATATCAGTTTTTCGAAATATTTAAAAGAGTCGTTCGCGATACGCTGTTCATTTTTGGACTGTATTCGCATGATTAGAATTTTAAAAATCTTTTTCTCTCCCGAAGAAAGTGGATATTCTACGTGATTCGTTAAAAAAATTTCTCGTGAAGTCTGTACGCCGAGACGCCTACGATTCCGTGCGACACGCAATTAGGATACGACACGATCGATTTGTAACGAACGCATCGAGATACTCTTAATTGATTTAAGGGGATTCTGGTTCGTTCGCGTTGAATTTTCCATTTTCATTAATGAGCCCGTCTTTCGAAGTAAATTAGTTATGCAAGGCAAGTTGCACATTGGAGCTAAATGGTACTTAACTCTTGCCAACTCCGACGTACCACAAGTAGATAGTTCTCGCCGTAAATGCTGTCATTATGTTATCTCAATCCGGCAGAAGAGCGTACGTACGGATTCCGAGCATCCCTGATATCGGCGGTTTTCGCCAGTGCAGACTCCACGAAATATTTGCATTATTTTTCTCTCGCGTTCTCCTTCTTATTACATTTTTAACAACCTTCGTTACGGAATGAAAATGAATTTAATCTGTTGACCGTTCTAATTAACGTTTAATCTGCAAACTCCGTTTTTACCGTTATCTTTATACGTTTTTGTTTACTGTTTACCTAGTTCTCTTAATTTTCTTTGTTTTTCCTCCAGCTTTTCCGACCTGTCTACATAGATGTCCGTAGAATGTTGTTTCCGTTTCTTCTTTATCTTCCTTTGTTTTTTCATTAAATCACAATAGTAGAATGCTAATTAGCATAAGAAAATGCTTATAACTCTCGCAGGCTTATTTCCCTTGACAATAAGAATACGGTGCACTTCCTCTTATATACCTTCCTATAATCATACGGAAGTTAAAGAATCTGATAAATGGACAATCCTATATGTCTATGGATAGATGTTTGTATCGCGAATGCACAGCGGAACAACACAGAAATTTCATTTATTAACTAACCCGACGATTTATCGTGTAATACGTTCAGCTAACATATTATGTAGCAACAAAGTGAACCGTGCGCATTAGTGTGTAGGCAGATTCTCGATACGGCTTGAAAATCGTGGCGAGAACCCAGCGGTAATCGAGATAGGACAGGATCAAAAGGGTTGTATATAGCTAAATACACATTTGGTTGGTGGGTCAGAGTGCAGCGAATAATATTTCGCGAGGGTGAAGGTCTTGGTGTCAGTGACGGTACTGGTACCAACGCTCTTACTACGCTAGTTGGTCCCGGCTCGGATCTGAGCTCGAAGTCCAGCACATTAACGGAGATAGTGGCTCCGCTCAAACGTATAATTGCGGGACGAGGCAATTGAGAAGCTCCCTTGGGTACCGGGTTTCCAGTTGCCGCAAATCCACCCACTACTCCACCCGCTAACTTCAAACCCCTTCAGTCCACACGTTTCTCCCTCTTGGTCACCCTCTCGATAAGATGTCCCGTCCTCCGGCTCTGTTCACTCGTCTCTGCACGATCGTCCACTATTCCCTTTCGCACGCCAGATAACAGAGAATGACGGTATTACGTGTCTGATCCCCTGCCTCGAACGACTTTCATCGTCCACTCGCAATTATTTCATAGCATTCTATTCGCTTATTGTTCCCTTCGCGACAACCCGTTGAACCATCAAATGCGTCAAATTTTTTACCCGGTAAGTGTCGCTTAAAACGTTCGCACTGTATCAGAATACCACGAATTATAAATGGAGAAACGAGGAACACGGATTTGTTGAAATTTGTAAACTGTACATCTGTGCTCTATGTATACTCGATGTATTTCGAATATGCAACCCGTTAATGCAGCAAAACAGTAGCGAGACGTAAACACTCTGTCGGATCATTTAAAAAAACTCGGTGGATTACATGGTTTATCTCTCATTCGTCATTCGGATCGTTCGTTCATCGCTGTGTTAACGCGGTTTTAACATGTGACACGGTACGAGAGATATAACGGTAGCTTTCCGAATGACATTATTGTCATCCAGCTACTGAGAATCAATGCATTTGAAACAAATACATCGGGACGTATTAGCGATTATGGGATGTACCTTCAAAATTCAATTATGTTAAACGATCACTCTACATTACGGAAGATAGATGACATGGGAAGCATCGAACGGCTTCGAGATTTGGATCAATACGATATCGCGCGACGAAGCTGCACTGGCCTTATCGTCCTAATTTTCTACGTAGCGACTGATGAGCTATGGCTGTATTCACTTGCAGGCACCGCAGCACTCTGTCACTTTGATCGTGCATAATGTACGGCTAAGTTACAGAGGGACTATATAACTAATTATACACTATTACGCGCCTGATTTCCCCACGGGCGAAAAATAGAGGAAATATATCAGAAGGCCCCCCGACGAGAGTAATAAGCGCCATTAAGATCTACCGCCCGCTTCTCCTTCGCCCCCATCCTCGTCCTCCTTTCTTCCATGCTCTGCAACTTCCAAGAGAGATACAGTGGAAGGGTACAGCAGGAGGAACGAAGAGAAATAGATACCGAGTAAAGAACCTCCTTCACTTGCAAACTGAAAGCAACGCCGTCCACCGGCATAGATTATTTATTACCGAGTGCATTTTATTCAATTACAATAAATCGTCGGATATCCCGATTTACGCGTTTTGTTTCGATATTTCCGCTTAGTAATAGAAAATTTGATTTTCTTTTCTTTTCTTTTCTTTTGCTTGATTTTCTAGCATTTTGAGCCACCGTATTAAGCAAACTATTGCCCTTTTTTTCCTTTACAGGAACTGATCGCTTACGTAGAACTACGTAAAATACTCAGCTGTCTGATCTCGGATGCATTTCGTTATGACGCGATAAAATATCAAAGAAACTTCGTACACGGTCTAAATCTTAAAGCAAGAGTGACAAAATATCGAAACTGGTGGAGCAATTTACGAAGAATTTTCCATTTTATCGTGGTAACGTTTCTAAGCACTGCGCTACTTACGGTAGTAAATTCAGATTCGCAATTTTTTTTTCCTAATAGAAAATTTTCCGCGAGGGGATAGCGAGTTCGTTTAGCTAGCCGACTGATTGCAATTTTGAAGGTAGCATGCCTGGCAGTCGTCTTATCGGATTTAGCGAGGGCTAGGCAGCAGCGTACTGGAGGAGCGGATGCCTTGGTTAGGTGGAAAGTTAAGGCTAGGTTTTTACTTAACCGTAATCGGAAGATATTGCCGGGAGCACTGTACCAAGGGCACTTTACCGGCCGCCTTAAGAAAGCACTAGCTTCGCGAGGCCCGGTAACACCGGTCGAGACCGTTATTAAAAGAGCCCCCTTTATCTCAGACGCTCTCTTTCCAACTTGCCTCGTTTCGTATCGTTGTCTTTTTTTCTCCTTCTCTTCGTCTCTCTTACTCAGCCAGATCCTTCTTTCGTTCTCTCCTCTTTTTTCTTCCTGCGTTTCTCCTCCTTGGTTCGCCCGCTCTTATTCTCTTTGAAACCCTCACGGCTAAGAGTGTTTCTATGTCAACCTTTGTACTTTTTAGCGAGGGATCCACGGCGTCCACGCGTCTGCTATATGCGTTCCCATAACGCCACAAGGCGGCGATAGATGCCTGTTTCAACGATGCTGCGCGAACCGTAATGGTGCTTCTTAATTTCTCCGGTAGGAAATAGAAGCTCGGGAAATGTAAGCGGACGAGAGGAGGGAAATATACTTCGGTGTTTTCGCCGGTACAAAGGAAATTCGAATGCGAGAGGTCGGGATTAGAGACAGGAATTCGCATAATTGCTTCAGATTCTTTGCTCTGTGTGTAGGGAAAAAGAGTTCTTTGAAGGAAAAGTCATAATTCTTGTATAAAAGAAAGCAAGGGATTCTTTCTTTCTTGAGCGCGGAAAGGTCTTTAATATTAGAATGTAACGCGTTTCGCGGCAGAAAGGATTTTATCGTATTCCTTTGTCTCCGTTTTTTTCGCATCTTAATCCTTAAAATCCTCATTCTGTCTCTTGTGCGCGTTATTTGACCAAGAACTGCGAGTTATTTCTCGGAATACGTAGACCTCGAATTAGTTAAACGTTTCTCGTTCGAGCTTAATTCACGATCGTCTTTAATTGTTTTCGCATGAAAGTAGTACGCTTCGTAAAGACTTATTCGTTTTGCGAGAGATATTCAGATTTTGAAAATATTCGAATCTTCGTATTGGAACGTTTGGACGATAATACGTGGAAGAAGAATTTCGTGTACGGTTACTCCTTGACACCTGTTCGTAGTGTGCGATAGTGAGAAGTTGACACTTTCGGATCGGTCCGATGGCCATAAATTCCCGTGGCGACGACACTTTTCATCAGACTCTGATTACTTATTCACGGGCCGACGAGCGTACGATGGAAGAGCGGCCACCGTGTGCGCACGGTCCTGCCTCTCCTACCCTGTCACCGTGATTGATAATAATGCAAGCTTGACGTCAACGGGTACGCTGATATTACTGAAACATAATTTACGAAGCTGAAATAAAATTCAACGTCCCTGGTGCCGTGAGTCCCAAGAACGAGTCCAGTCAAGAACGCTCGAATGTTTTGTCAGTCGCAGCAAATGTGTCATGGGAGTTCAATATTTTTTATTCCTGGAATATCGTTGTGAAGTTTACACGAATTCTGAGTTTGATAAATTGCGTATATGTAGCACGATTTTAAAATTCTGCCCTAAAATTCGTAAACTTTTCACATTCGATTAAAATTTCTAGAACAGACAAGCTCTAGTTGACTCGGTCAACTTCCATTTTATTTATTAATAGCAGAGAAAATCTTCTGTCGAGAAACAGTTATTCCTTTTTAGATTAACGTTCAATGTCGGATTGCTTTTCTCGTATAACAGTTTACCAGTAATTTAATATAATTAAGTTACCTTGCACGTAAATGACATAAATAAACGGAATGTTTAACGTCTACAACGTGGAGAGTCTGTGAAAATAAATTTGGAAATTTAATTTACCCACGAATATTCGTTTCACCAAAGAAATTAAATTTTCATGCTGAAGTCAGCTTCTCTTTGTCATGCGCTGTTGGGATTAACGCAAGCTGCCTGTGTCCCTTGAAAATACTCACAATTTACACAAAATTTCCCTTTTCCGTTATAGGGGAAGGTCGATTGACTGAGGCAAATAAATTGTCGCCCGGATATATCCGGTTCATTGCGATCCGCAGCGTGTATTTTCGTTGGCTCTCGTTCACGATGCATACAGGTGTGAATACATATGTAACTCGGTGCACTTACGACACCGACTTACGCATACGGACATCTAAACGACCTTATTTCGCACAGGATAGCAACGGATACATCACAAGCAGGAACGACATCCCCTTGTTGTCACCCGTTATTCCCTTGCCTTTGCTCTTCACCCCTCTCGGCCCTCTTTTCGGCTGACGTACAGGGACACGAAGCATCCCTCTTCCCTTCTTTCGGAAATAGCAAGCTACACACAACTATCATATTTGCCCCTTATTTTTTTGTCACGCTGTCACGTGCCGCCATATATTTTGACGCCGCCATTCTCCAACATGCTCGCAGAATATCCCAGAACAAGTATCCAAGTTTCCATGTACGTAACACATCGACAACGAAGGTGTGGATCGATTTCCCAGAAACGACGATAAAGAACCCCGATATCTAGAAATCTGTGTCCTTTTCATCACCCGTCACGTTTTCGGGAAATGATCGTCACTTTTATCACAATGGATAGATCGTACACACTGTACTTCCCATTTGAATTTATTACACGATTAGTTTTTATTTTTAACTGACTTTCTTCGTCTATCTCGATTACCTTCGTCCCGATAACACGGTTTCTAATTCCTTCCGAGAAGCGTAGAGAACTTCCTGGAACTACCTGTTTCAATAGACAGAGATTCTATTAGTAAAATCTTCATTCTGAAAACCGAGCGGATAAAAGGTTAAGAAATCTGATGCGGGTAGGGGAGCATGGACTGCGAACTCGTGATCTGCCATCGAAGGAAAAAGGTGGAAGATCCAAAGATAGTTAGGGAGCTGTTTGTCTTTGTTTCCGTCTACATGGCTTCGGCTGCACCATTGAATCAAATCGAGTGCAGCTGCAGGCTGTTGTGTAAACTTCGGTCCTGATTGAAAAGCTCCGCACTCAAATATTGGATGATAACTCAGAGAGAGAGAGAGAGAGAGAGAGAGAGAGAGAGTCCAGTATCTTGGTATCTGAAAAAAGTGCTTTCTGAAATTTCGCGTGATCGTATCGATCTTTAAAGTTATTCGAAAAATAGAAACCGAAGCTTAGAGTTTGGATGATTCCGAAAGGAACGGACTGCGCTTAAAAAAGAAGTAAAAGGATATTACACAGCGCCACTGACGCGGTAGAATATATCCATGTACCTACGACGATGTAACGACTGGTATATGGTCGACTTGTATTACTGTGCGCGTCTGATTATCCCGTTCGTATCTCCTGACAACTCGCCTCAATTTGGGTAATCCTATAAAAACACAATAAAAGTATGACATTTAAATTTACTGGAACACGTGTGTCTACAAGGTAATGAAGATTGGTGTTACGATAAGTAGAAAAATCGTATCTTAGGCACTTTAACCGAACTGTGTGTAGTATTCCTTTACTCTGAAACAAATTCCGAACCGATTCCTTTGTGCGTTTGAGACGACGAAATATATCGGAACATATCGCATGTAAATCGCGGGGCAATGGACCTGACGTGTTACGTGCCGCCCGCACGTCTGACGCATTGCTCAATGTAGAATTTTCAAACCATCTCGATCCTCGTTATTCCCATTCCTGTTCCTATCTTTCTCATCTTTTACTCGCGTGTCTATCTAACTGCTTATCTCGCGTATCCGTTTCCATTCTCTCTCGACTATTTATGCAGGGACTATCTTTGAAAGGTTTGATAAAAATTCATATATAAACCTATGTACAGCTCGTAACTAAAAAATATAAATGATTGAACATTTTTTATCGTCAGATGTTCTATCAGCACTTGAAATAATTCGTTTTCATCTGTCGCCAATCGGTTATACAAAACTCGAAATTTCTGCGGCTCAGGTTGATTTAGCAAAACAAGGAAAATGAACAAATTCCGCGCCTGATATCGAGAAATTTTAATCGAAGAAATGTCGAAAAATTCGTTGTCGTATTCTTTGTATAGAATAAAATATTCCTGATTTCGTTTTTTCTACTTTCGGAAATAAGGGAAGTATAGTAATAAGCGTTTGCAGGAATGATTCTAAAAAATCCTTTCAGAGTATAAACCTTCGACTTGATTCGTAATTCGGCGCATTACCAGCAGGCTCACAGGCTATTCTCATGCTCGTTTCATTTTATGTGGAATTCAGGAAGTTATACGCATAAAATTGTACACTTGCACTTGACATTAATTTATTACTATTGGGAAGCGGGACTGAGAAAGCACCCTGTGCTCGCAAGACCGTATTTCCTATAACACCTTCTATAATAATGAAGTTTTAGAATCTGAAACGTCTCGTTCAGAACGTAAATAACCTGAATATTACATGCTTAAGAAAAAACAACGAGATTTTTCTCTCTGTCTGCGTTGTACAAGATTCCTCGCTTATATTCAGTTAACGGCCTCTTGAAGAATGTCAGTCCAGCGGAAAGCACGATGCAATGAAATAGGCTAGAAATATTTAATAAGTTTCCGTGCTTCATGAGCGGCTTCTCCGTAGCATCTCGCCCTTCAGCGAATTTTACTTCAAAAAGATTGTACATAAATTAGGGAGATTCTACGTTCTGCTCCTGCTTGCTTTGCATCTCGTCCTACCATTTTCTTGCCTTTAAGTATGCACGCTCTTCCGCACTTGCACACTGTCTTCGAGATACTGTCGAAATAAAGAAACCTGATGTTTGCCAGCGAATCCAATACATTTTGATTAGAGTGTATACTTGAGTAAGGATGACGATCTTATATTAACTCTAATATTATCGCTTAATTAACTCTATATAAGCTTTAAGATAATAACATTCCGAAATTACAAACAATGGTTAGAATTCATCTCGGTCGAAGCAGCCGAAGTTTCTTTCAAAAGATGAAACTCTTGGACTTCGTAGCTGACCCTAACCGTCTACAAAATATTATTCGATAGTTCGTGAATTCAAACGATACTCTTCACGTGACCTGAAAAATTCCGGTTCATACATATGCAGAATCAGCCGAGATTTCCATAAAGCTTTACAATGTCGAGGGCTTTTGCTCGCGTATAATTCCGGGCTTCTATCGGACAGGGGGTTGTATATCGCATCAACATAAACACAATACCAAAACGTTTGATCCACGTATTTATTATTTTGGCACAAGGCACTAGATAATTGCGCGTGTGTATTTAGTGCGCGTATACGGTGTTCGATATTTACAACGGTTTATCGTAAGTATTACGTTTCGAAGGAATGTAACGCGGAGGAGAAATGCGTTTTAAGTTATTAAGCGAAACCTCTTTTTTGTTTAACAGTACATTCGCGAAATACCATTTCACGCTTATTAAGTTCCAAGGACTTATCCTTCTTTTTAACGGAACAGCTTCTCGCACGAAAAATTTATTCGTACCCGAAGAAGTTATCTCGACATTCCACCCTTGATAAAAAATTCCTACGCCATGTTCAACCAGCGGTATTTCAATTTCGCCAAACTAACGCTGATTGCACGAATGAATAAATAAATTTTTTTCCGAAGGAGTGATTACAGGAATGTTATCCCGAGGAAGTTTTCGATGCCCGCATACGCGACGGACGATTATGAAAATGTGAGGGTGAACTAACTGTTAGAAAGCGCAGCGCGGAACCCGCGAGAAAGTTTAGGTCGTCGTCGTACTTCTTCCTCGTTTCCTGCTTCTTCTGTATCTATACGCTCTACTCAATTCGAGCGTAACGTCGCGTAAGCGCTTTTACGATCGTGTTCGTGCTACGATAGCAACCGCCGCGCCACGTCGAGTTCTTCAGTCTCAGACGACTCCCTCATTCGATTCCATCGTCGAATTTATCGACGGAAAACAACACTCCAGTGCTACCAGTCCCCTTCATCGAGCTCGCCGCCCTTTTTCCGTCCAGGAAATAGGTATTTCATCGGCGTTCAAATTGACTGCAAAGTCGTCAAAGTTACGATCGATTTTCCCTGCTTTTCTGTTTTGCTCCATGCCGCAAACAACAACCAACCCGTTGTTATCTTCCCATCCCTATTACCATCCAGTGTTCACCGCCATTAATTTGTTACGACATTGCTGATAGCGTGCGCATTTTAGCGATCGTTCCGTTATTTTCCGACATTCTTAAGGTAAACCAGGCTTCGTCGCCCTTTGGGTTATGCCTAAATTTAATCCGTTTACGTTGGAAATTGCCGGGATCGATCAACCGTCAAGGGGTTACTATAAAAACTACTACAAACTATTAATATCTTAGGAAAGATATTCGATTTTAAAGTTACCGCGGTATAGAGTACCCGATACGACCGAGTACGTTGTAACGTTACGCGACCTAGTTTTCTCCAAGAATGGTTTTATATATCTACCGACACATATTGGTATATTATAACGATATAATGATAGAAATGGAAATAATATACGGACTGAAAGAAGTGAACGTTTCGAGATATTTATTTCAGTAGCTTAAAAATTAGTGAAAAGGTTATTTATTGGCTGCCATTATGAGTGAAGAATTACGTACTCGTGTCATCATGATGTCCGAACTTGATACCACTAGCTTTTATTTATAGAGACAGGTTGGATTTATCGCGCATAGTGAAAATATTGCCTGTATAAAAAATTGTTCATAGCGTTTGAGAAAATAAACATGAAAAATACCGTAAAAGACGTTTATAGATATTTGCAACAAAAAATATCGATGAATAAACGATGAACGTAGGTATTGGAGCGTTTCGACGATATTAAACCAAAGTTCAGGAGAGTAAACGCTCGTTACGTTTACTCGATATTATTGATTTCGTGAAATAAAAATTGGTTTTGAAACAAATTGGACAATTGGTTTCATAGCAAAACGGAAATTATTTTCGATAGGTGTTTAAATAGAAAGATAGCGGTTTTCCGTATCGAATATGGTCTAGTCGGTAAAGCTCTCTGCTCGCGATCCCCGTTTTTAAGCCGAACGCTCTATAGCTATCCGATGGCGATGGGTACCTCGGTATCAACGAGTAGAAGGAGAAAAGAGGCTGTGTAGGTGTAACGCTTGCACGAGTTAGCTCACGATCGCGTTTCTGCAGAGTTAGCAAGCGGCTCGTTGCAAACGGCTTCTTACATTTGCATATGAAAACCAGGAAGTCTCGAGGTTTGTCTCTTACGAACTACAAACTCGAAGAACGGAGCTAGGTAGTAGCAGGTAACAGGAAGAGCAACTGGAAGAGCGGGGAGCACGGAAAGAGAGAGCGAAGCTGTATCGCTAGCAGCAACAACATCAGCGACAGTGGCGGCAGTAACATTTACAGCGGCGCAGGTTGCTGTTGCTTCGGTCGTCTTAAATATTCAATGGCGTCACGTTCTCAACTCGACATGTAGATTAGCAATGGCGAATCACATGTTCCTTCGCAAGCCTCGATTTCGTATCCTTCGTTCCGTTTTCGCGTCTCTCGATCTGCTTCGGTCTTTTCCCTCTACGCTTGCTTCCCCCTTTATTCTTCTTTCTACTTTTGCTACACTTTGGACGGTAGTTTTTCTTTCTTCGGCTAAACGCTAGAGGGTATTTCCCTTTAGGATTGCTTAACGTTTGTTATCGAATGGTCTATGTTCCAGGCTTCCCGCGTGTACAAAGCAGTTCAAAGTTTGGAACTGCTGGCTTATAAAAAGCACATATTTTGCTGGTGATTTCTGTTTTCTTGATTTATACCATGAATAACCGTAGGTTGCATAAAAATTGCAAAGAATACTTTGCGCGTATAACTGTTAAACAAAAATCATAGGACAACAATCGCAGTCTTCGGAGATTTTCCTCTGCTAAACAGTTCCACCGGTTATAATGCAATCCGGAAAGCTTTGTGCAAATGGCTAAGTGAAAGCAAAGCCCAAGACGCCGCTGTTAAGGGGAATGGCAGAAAGAAAAAGCACGGTAGAAAAGAGAGGATGGAAAGGTAAAGTTACTTTATGTTTCTTAAGTTTCCTTTTAGCCGGAGCAAACCTAAGTCGACTGTTCAGCCCCGTAAGGTTACTCCATATAAATGCAAAGGGATCCACGGATCTTTCGTGTCGTTAACGTGCCTTTTTCTCTCCGCCCTTCTTCCTCCGTACCTGCCTCCTAGCCTTTACCTCTGTTCGCGTCACTTTGCACTAAGAAAGCGGATACGAGTTTGTCGAAACCAGAAACCCATTAAAATCTGCAAAGACGGCCGGCCAGCACCAAGGAAATTTAACAGTCTTTTATCAGACTACCAAGCAAAGAAAGGAAAACGGACTTTCTAATTTGACTACTTTCGAGCGACATATTGCGATCGAACGAATGCATGCAAATCTTTAATAACTTCCTTTGATCTTGGTCAAAGAGCCAATAAAATTGCGTTAACGCGCGTTGGTGTAAGACTATCTCTCGGATAGAAATGAGATTTTAACAGATTTATAATTTAGAAACAGTAGAGAAGGAAGATTTTCTTTGTCTCGCAAAAAAAATAGTTCTTTAATCGTATTTTATTACAACGCGTTTACAATTTTCATGCTGGTATTTTAAAAAAGATGCAGAGAGAGAGAGAGAGAGAGAGAGAGAGAGAGAGAAGAGAAAGATATGGAAATTAGTCTAATTGTATTTTACGAGGATTCGTTATTTCCTCGTTTATCGTAATCTTGCGAAAAATTGCCGAGAATTATGATTCCGCAAACGATACCGTCCATTTCAATCTTCCCAGCGCGCTTTCTAATTTCACTCGGCAAGATTGGCGGTCAATTTTCCCAACCTCGGAATCGTCTACTCATTCCCATTTCCTCTGCTTTCGTTATTCTTTCTGTGATGCTTCGTCGCCACTCTGGGTAACTGTTGTTTTTCCGGCGTGGATCTTTAGTTTTAATTACCACGGCACCCTGACGTTTATTGCTGTTTCTTGTGGCGCTTGTCGAGCCTAGGGGTGAATTCGGGTCGAGTTTTCTCGAAGCTGCCAGGGGGCTTGGCGAGCTTTAGGGTAGTTCCAACTTGTCCGGAGATGAATTTCCGAAAGTAGACAGCTCGCGAAATGAACTTGGTCCAGAAGGAGACAGAAAACGGACCCCTGTGGGCAACATTATTTTTCATGAATATCGCCGGCTTAGCAGGTGGATTCTTGCCATTCGTTAAAATATTTTACGGAGACGCGCGAGAATCGTGTACAAGACACGACGATATCTACGCTAATTTTGTATTGTACGGTCGTTATTTTGTAATCAATGACTCGATATAAAATTTGATATATATAAAATTATCGCGTCATTGAAAAATATAAGCTTCAAAGATCTTTGCGATTCCTTTCTATCACTGGCTAAATGGTTTAAGCGGCTCGATACGTTCTCAAGTCGAGTATATCGGCGAATCCACTTGCTCGAAAGTACTCGATACATTGTGCTGGCTGGCCACGAACCTATAATTGGCTCACCCTGCAATAAAGTTTCGTGCGAGAGTAGCTTAGGTATCTCACGAACGACCCGTCGGTGATATAGTGACGATAACCCCCCCGATACCTATCCCTTGTTCGAGGTCCTTCTCACCCACTTACTCTGATTTACTTCTTGAGCGAGCAAAACGTGTGTTCGCTAACGGCTGCTTTACCAAGTAAACCGGCATTCGACCAAGGACCCTTTGCTCCGTTACATCGCTTTACAAAATCCTCGTCTATGGTAAAAAGATCTATAAAAATTTCATGACGCGCGCGTATAACAAAGGAAAAAAGAAAGCTATAATCATTGTAGGCAGAGTAAGCAGGCTACGTAAACCGTTTAGACGATCGTGCGATACAAAATTAATTTGCCATAGCACGATAACCTCTGTTATCGAAAGACGTTAACTCGCGTTTTCGCGCATTCTGTTTATAAAAGTATGAACATGAAACGTAAGAGGACATAAATTTTCTATTTCGAATTACCCTTTCGTAGCCGCAACAACTAATCATGGCTTAGCGGCTGGATAGCAGCAGCACCGTCCCCTCTTTCGATGGTTTTACGTGCAGGTTGCTCTTGTACTCTCCTTGGCTTGCCGCCTCTCCCGATATTCCTTTGCTCGAGGGTCTTGCACGCCTTACGCTTTGCATCCTAGATGATGAATGAGGGATTAATTCCAACGCGGCCGCACCCGCGCCGCGGCGAGAACTTTGCGATAAATTTAAAGTTTCTTTAAAACAATAAGTTCCAGCGGCAGTACCGAGTCGATACGGGGAAACCGTCATCTTTCATAATCGATTATTAACGAACGCAGCGCCGTTGAAAGAGGGAAAGTTTTCTACTCGCAAGGCCGGCCTGTGTACGTATATAAAAGTACGTTGCGTTGCCAGTGATGGACGAGCACCAGGTGTGGCCAGGCCCATACTTAAGTCTCGTTCGATTAATCGATTGCACCTAGAAATAGCCAGGCTATGAAGATGGTAAAGTATGATGACGGTAATGCTATCGGCGCTTCTCTCGTTCTACTCGCTTTGATATTTATTTAGCTACTTGATACTCTCGTGTAACTCTTTTATCAATACCTGTTTAACAGTAATGGCAGTGTTTACACGTGTACTCGTTAATGACTCGTCTTGTTTCGTACCTACCCAACTTTTAATGGTAAACCTCCACTACCGGATATGTTTTTCAATTGTATCGTATACACACAACCATACACACGCTATACTCACGCTATACTAGCGCTATACTCGCGCTATACTCACGCTCAGCCGTATGTATCGCGCTCTTTTACATTCTTTAATTAAAATCTTTAGGTCTCTTTATTCTCTTGTACTTACCTTTTATTACTGGACAATATGAAACCGTGTATGAATAAAAGACATTTCATTTTTGCCTATGGCTTTACCAATTTACGAATATACATATAAATACGTATTAGGATCTTGCTATATAAAATTTTTTTTTTGTTAAATTAAACTCGAACATGAAACAATTCGGATAATATTCGTTCGGTGAGATATATCGATGGGATATCAGAAACACGGGATCGCGTTCGCAAATTTTCGCGTTATTCGCGTGTATTATTTATTTTCTTTGTTCTATGCGGCGCGGCGTGCAATCGGATTCGAACGCGTCAACGACAGTTCGATTCATTTCTCATTGGTGGAAGCAGCGGCGATACCGATCGCAGGAGGGAGTCCGGGGAATTCCAATTCCCTGAAAGATCGCATTGTAATCTTCGGCTAAAGCAACGGGGTGGAACAACAATTACGGATTCTATACGATCGGAGAAGGGGCCGATTCCGGGGTGAACGAGCGGGGATACGTTGCCGCGACCTTGGTCTACGCAAACCTGGTCTCATGCACGCATACACGCGTGCTCGACCATGTTGAAGCCGTGTCTGCGTGTAAATCAATTGTCGTGGTAACCGCAAATCCTTGCAGCCCAGCGTGACACGTAAGGTGCCGCCAAGCAAACGAAAGAACAACCTTTATCGTCAACCGAAACGTACGAAACATCTGATAGAATTTTCTGAAAAGTAGGAGAAGAAGATTAAACGTGTATATCTTCAAAGCATTTTATAATCAACGAATTAGAAGTCGATCGATGCGATTAATTTAGCGTGATGTACTATTTATGATGAAGAGATTCTACAATGAAGAGATTCGCAATACTAATGACGTGACAATATGATGGAGGTAACTAATAATCCTACGTTATATGCAAGATAATCGCTGTTTCATATGTAACGATAATGTTACGGCTCGTGATTGCTACTGTCATCCGATTATTCCGTTCATCTTTTGTAGTTTTATATTCGCCTCTCCGTTTCCTTTATTCTTCGATTCTTGCATTATTTTCCAACAAAGCATCGCTTCATAAATGTTCAGTTATTCGTAAACGTTGCTCAGCCTTTAACCTAGCTTAGTAACTTTCTCTTGTTCCACCGTCTTATTGAAGTGTAATTACGTTTCTTGTTTTGTGCGATCGAAAAACAAAGAAGCAGTTTCGTAAAGAACCAACGTCTCAACGTATCGTTAATTTTCAACAAGTTTTAATTATCGGATTCGTTAATACACAACAGCGAACTCCTGCTTTTTCCTTGAAAATCGTCGGTGAGCTGACGCGTAACATAATTTAAGTTAGCTACATTTTCCAAACTCGACACATTTTAAACATAACCTGCAACCCATATGGAACGCCAGACGCCGAGCGGCGTTGAGTGACACGCGGCATAACTTGCAATTTGGTAACTGCAGGTGCTCCGGTCACGCTAAACCGCAGTTTAATTACTATACCCGCGTGAATTGGCTCGCTGGCAGTACTGTCACGCGCAACGGTGTGCAAATTGATCTCGGCAGCCCTCTCTCTGCATTGACCTTCTCCTTGTTTTGTCCTAGCCCGCCTTGATCAAAATCGTCAAAAAATCCTCGCCATCCGTTTTATTTTCAGCCAGCTTGTAGGAAAGTTCAAGATCTCCCTTTATCTTTCTGAAATACAATTTTCGATTATCGTAGTACATTGCGTTAATAGTAACAAATTACAATAGAATAGAGCGAAAATCTGTATGTTACAGGTTTAATCGACGTGCAATGATTTACTTCTCATTATTATCGATTCTTATTAAATACCGATTGAAGGAAATTTTTGCACGCGGAAAATTTTATCCGAATTAAATGAACCGATACTTGAGTAATAATTTATGTTTTGTTATCAGGACACTATATTATTTGAATATTCAGAATAATAAGAAGCACGATTTTATTTGCATCTAAAATAACGTTAAATTGTTATTAAACGATGAACGCGACGGACAGAGGGAAAAAAGGATGACAGGATGAATCGATTTTAATGATCGCAGTCCATATTTTACGGTCCAAGAATTACTTGTTAATTTATTGTATGTACCTACAGGCTAATAATTTATATTCTTTTAAATCTATAGTTCCATTGCATATTTAGTTCGCGAGGGAACGTTCAGACGAAATTCACGTATAAAGAAGTTATCTTTGTATCAATTACGCATATTAAGTGTTTCGTCAATTAATTCAATCGTCTAATTGTTCGATACTCATCTTGTTACATTCTTGTGATACTTTATTTCTGATTGGTTTTATGTTACGGAAGATCTATTTTAATATTCCACGTCTGAATCTGTATCATACATACGAATATTGTACCTGATAAACAGATTTGCTGTTGCATGGCGTTAAGAAATATCGCTGTGCTCGATAAAAATTTGGAAATTATTTCAGCACTTTTAATTATTTTCGTTTCTCTCCGTTTATTTCGATTTCAAAGAATGCTTCGATCGAATATACCTTTACAGCCTCTCTTTTTACGAACGGAGCAGCTTAGCTTTCATTCCCTTCTCGCCAATACCGAGGAAGCTTCAACAACGAAGGAGCAAGAGGTTGGTTGTCTAAAAAAGTAAAAACCAAAGGTTGCTCGCTTGCCGTTGACGATAATTGACCGTTGGAATAGCTGCAATTGATAACTTAATTATGAAATTCCTGTTTCATTTCGCTGGGAATCCCTTCTCTCGCGCCCGTATTGTGTCTGGACGTTCGCAGACAGCCGATCGAGCAGCATTACGGGAGAATTGAGCTTTCAGGAAGAGAAATTACTTTGCTCTATAACGTAGAAATAAGGCTCAGGAAGTACAGCTTTCGCGGAAAGAAGGCAAAATGAAATCATCGGTGTCTGGGAAAGATACGAACCCCGTTACAACGATTCGAGCGAAATAGTGCTCCTTACCGTTCTCGACTTTGTTATCTGGAGATTTTGACCGATTTATAATTATTCGGTGATTTATGATTACTCGATGAGGCTCGTTCGGATATAATTTCATTGAGAAGTAAGAGAATTATTATTAATACGTCTAGGAACCATAAATAAGTACCGTAAAACTTCGAAGCAGCAGGTAGTTCGTTATTTCCTCTACTTTTTGAAACGATTTCCTTGTTTGTAATGATTATTTCTCGCGTCGATAAAACAGCAATAAAAAGTTATTCCCGGTAAACGAGCAAATCAAACGATTCGTTTTCGAATCATACTCCGGACCGGCTCGTTATTCGGGTAAGTTTCATGGGAGAAAGTACACGAAGGACTGATGCTGAAAAGAATCAACATGAAAGGGAAGAAAAGCAATCGGTATGTGTGCTGGGAACAGTACGTAGACGACCGTCAAACTTAGTTAAAAACTTTGCAGTCAGCTTGGTATTCCAAGCTCGGTACCGAGCGAACTACCGAAGAGAGCATGGGATACAGGGGAGAGAACGAGGAGAGACCTTGATGACGCTCTTTCTTCTTTCTACGATTCGGCGGTTTCCGATGCCTTCATCCTGGCGTTAGCGAAACTATTTTCAAGTTTTCATGCAGTTTCCGAGTCGATGGCGTCAATGTACGGTCCAAGAGACTGCCAAGAGGCCTGTGTCAGCAACTTCTCCCCTAATGCGGCCTGCGAGGAACATAGTTAACGTGTTTGACTATGCTCCAAAGGTCTCTCTCTCTCTCTCTCTCTCTCTTGTAAGAATAGGGAAAGATCTCCGTTACGTTAAATACACTCGATTTACAGTAAATTTCTTCTGTATTAATGTGACTAAAATTTCAATTTCGAAGAAGCGACATTTGCAACAATACCTTTGAGTTTCTCATTGTTGTACCTTGCTATATCGCCGTAGCTTAATACAGCAAAAAGATCTTGTTTTTCACGAACGAAATAGTTCTGCCATAATCCGAAAAGTAATTGGGAGGAACAATTCGATCGGCGTGCTTACAAAGTAGAATCGTCGCGTTACAAAGTTTCGAAGATACGATTTCTTCAGAGTGTTATCGCGCCAGCCGTTAATTCCGATCATAAACGATCCCCGGTGCAACTGTACCGTCACCGCTTTATGCCGC
This sequence comes from Bombus huntii, assembly GCF_024542735.1. NCBI lineage: Eukaryota > Metazoa > Arthropoda > Insecta > Hymenoptera > Apidae > Bombus > Bombus huntii. The sequence continues at coordinate 733,024 of NC_066247.1, forward strand.
CAGCCGTGCACTGATCCTTCGACATAAAACTCGTTCAAGAAGCGTCCTGCCGTTGCGATTATACTCCAGTCGTTAGTAAGTCATTTTACATCGTGAGAACGTCTCTTCCGTTCAACGTGCCTGAAAGCTACAAAACTGTTTTTCTTCTCGTCTTGGCGCATTCCTCTTCGGGAACAAGGAACGAGAGAAAGATCAAGGCGATTTCACGGGTGACAATCGTCACGCCGGAAATCGAGAGGCATAAAACACAGACATAGTAGTACCGATCGTGCCTCGAGAGTTTATCGTCGCGTTTTGTTAATGGGAATTCAATCGGATACGTCGTTATACTTAAAGTTCTACGGTTGAACTTTTACTGGATCGGTGGTAATAAAAAGTCTAGATTCTTTCGCGCAGCATCGCTACATTTCAAACGATACATTTTAAAATGAATTATGTTTCCTATTTATTTTCGTATTTGTCAAAGTGTGCCTGCAACCCAAATAAAAATAAATGCAGATAATCTAAGCGACTGCAAGCGTCGAAGAAATTTCCTTCGGCAATTAACAAAGGGTGCCAAAAGGTTCACAGAACAAAGTCGAACGATAAGTAGATACCGGTCTTATTGCGATGCCTATGAAGACCCATTGTCTCACTTCCTTTGTACGGTAGTGTACCTTCGGTAGTTTCGTATTATGCCCCCACGACTAATGGAGATGCTAATTCCGTGCCGGCGCCATCGGCTTCCTTGCAAGTAGCGAGTTGGCTGAGCCGAGATGGTGTTAGTAAGAGGAAGTGGTGGAGGGATGGTGGCTCTTCCATCTCCGAGTCACTTCAATCTCCCGCAATCGTGCGGAATATCATGAATGCCGGAGTATATCTCGATGAATGGTTCGAGTCGGAAGGGTGGTATTACCAGAGGTGGGACGCAGAGAATGGTCCATTCGTTCGATTGATTGATTTACGTTTACGGCACGTTCAAACTGTAGCTACTTAGAAACGAAGATATCTTATTCTATTGGTACGTATAGTTCGTCATAGCAATAGTTGCATTGACGATCGTGTGACAAATGCGATAGCGTAAGGCCGTTTTAGGCTGATGTGTACATTAATGGAATTAATGTTCTTCGATAATTATATTAATAAAGAGGGGCGTATAATTCTCTGCGCGTCACTAATTGCAATCGCAAGTAAATTAAGGACGATTATGAATGATCTTTAGTCTTGATTTCTATGAGACTTTTCTTTGAAGATTTATTTTCACTTTTATCGGTTTTAAATCTTCTAAATTCACTCGTAATCGTTGTAAATAATTTCTATTACGATACAATCGTAAATATTTAGCATGAAATGAAAAAAAAGCAACGGAATTTCCATTCCTATACGTCGTACTATAAACGATGTATTCCCACGAGAGCTAAAAGATCCCAGGAATACGGTAGATTTCAGCGTTTTAATGTTCGGGTTGTTTCTTTCACGATCCGAACCGATCGGAACAATTTCAAAGCAGGATAGGGAACGGCATCGAAACTCGAACAAGCTTGCACGGTAGCCGCATGTAAAATTCAACAAGGTGAATCCAGGCAAGTGTGCACGGCGTCGCATGTATTCGCAGCAATAGCAGGTATAAACGTTCCCCGCGAGTCTGTGGCTCTCTTTCTTCTTGCCGGATTACTATTCGCTATACCGTTAGCGAATTCCTCCCCAGCCACTACTTCGACCATAACCTCTTTCGTTACCACCCTTCCGACACTGCTTCTCGTCCACCTTATTTCGTCAATCTCGCATTATCCCGCAAATAGCTTGCCTACTCGACTGTCCCAAAAGTCCAGCTGTGCTCTCTTCTCCTTGGCGAGACGCAACGCGATCGATATTCGCTCTTCTCGAATCCTCTTTGAACCATCAGCACCGATTTCCTCCCTTTTGTCGTCTCTTTTTTTTCATTTCCGCTCGAATTACATTAAATGTTTTTCTACGATTTATTATTCGAAAGATCATATTTGACTTCGCGTCGGATAACGTCGCGCCCCGGCAAGAAACTTTCGTTGAGAAATTCTAAAATGTACACTTTTTTACGTCACGCTACGAAATTCTTGCCTAAAGCGTTAATGAACTAAATTAAAAAAGATCTTACCTCCGTTACATTAATTAATCAAGGAGACGAAAGAGCAGGATAATCGAACTAGCGTGAGTCCGTACGAGATGAATTCGTATTAAACGAGAGTTACGACGTAGCGAAAACGATTAATTTTCAATTAATAAAGGAACTCTCAGGGGGATGGTATCGTGTAAAAAATACAATAACGAAAATACGCTCGTTCGTTTTCACGATTTAAAGAATGCTTTTGACGATCTATAGCGAAAATCGTGTATATTTTAATCGTTATTGATCGAACGTAATTGCCAGGAAATAAGTATCGATATATAACTGGAGAAAATTTTTCGTTGTCCTCGGACGTTCTTTCTTTCCAAGTCTTGGTTTCCAGAGCATCGAGAATTCAGAAGCGTGCAGTGCCAGCGGCAGCCTTAAATTAATGATCTTGAAAGCCTAAAGCGTCGGTAGACACCGTGGAACAGGAGAATGCACTCAAGGGGTGACCGCTAGCTCCTAAGTCTCTTAGACCATGGTCTGCTCCCACCAGCCTTCGTTCAGCCCCTAGACACCGTCGAAATGTTAGTAAACTAAATATCTTATTAACCCCTTAAGCTGCCATGAGTTGGCCCTTGTGTTACGCTTCGCAACTTTTCCGCAGCTTATATCCAAGTTAAGGGTTTATCGATGCAAAGTATGTCTCATCCTATAATTGTCAGAACGATGGCAATACGCGAAGGAGAAACGTTGGCAACTTTATCGTGCAAGTTCCAATCGATATTAGATAATTTTAGTTCCCTTCGCTGGAAAATTAAAGATCAAGCTCCTCGACTTTTGATTTTTCCTATCCGCGATTGTTCGAGTAATCTGCGAACGGAACGAAGAGAAGATGTTTTCCTTTTGTTTTCCTTCTTCGCTGCTGTCTCTTTTATCACTGCTGAAAACGGCAATTTCTAGATTACCGAGGCGGGAGCTCAGTCGACGGAAGTTAAACCAAAACTTTCGGCTCAGTGCCGCGAAACGAGCAGAAATGTACATTAAGCAGCAGTACTTAAAACATAACCAACTATTTCATTAGCACCTTGTCTCTGTACCGGTACCCTCTTGCTTCAGCGACTACTTAAAGTGTGCGCGCTTTCCCTTTCTAGCCCTTTTCTTCGCATAATTCTTCTCCCCGGTGATCTCCTTGCACTTCCCTTTCACTCTGGCAAATCCAACGAGCGTAAAAATCAGTGCAGTCTGTTGAACTCCCCTTAAATGTCATCTATAATTCATCTTCTTGCGTTCCACGATTTATCGCTGTGTATGAAGTCACTCGTAAATTATTGCCCTCTAATACATACGACAATCTTGTACGCTGCAATAATTGTCTGCCGTGTGGAACGTTACGAACAAATATCTAGCAATCTAACGATGGTTAAAACATTATTTCAAGCGCTGTAATAAACACCATTTACTCACACAGGGTACAAAATCATTTCCGACGGAAATTATTCGGCTGTTAGATAGATGAGATTGGAAAGAAAAATAACGTTAAGATAATTTAAATGTTATCATTATGAATGCATGGATATTACGGTAATATCGATATATTACTAAACGGATTAAGGGATAATACTTGCAACGCGTTTCAAATTATTTGAAAATTATATCAACCAAAATGAATATTGAACGCAGCAGACGAGCACACGTATGTAGATGTATCTATGTACGTACGCGCGTTATATACATTTCGAAATTTCAATCAACCACTTTATCATAGGAACAAACGCAAATTTAAATATTATATCGGCTTGTCTCTCGGCAGATGCGTTACCGAATAAAGCAAGCCTTATTCGCGTTAGTTCTGAATCACGATTCGGGTCGTGATCGCAGAAACGCGATTGATCTTAATGCACCTGAGATTCGTAGATCGAGTTGTATCGAGGATAAAAAAGTAGCTATTAAGTGGCAGAGGGAGGAAAGAAGAAAGAAGCGACACGAGCCCGGACAATCGATACTTTTTCATTATGACTACCCAAGGCAATTACTCCGCATCATGGTAAAAGTGAGGCACCTAAATGTAATTAGTTGTCGTCGGCAGGGCGCTTACCTAGGCGGCACCGCGACGTTATATACATGGTACAGTTACAATTTAATTTTGTTTCCCGGCTGTTATAAACGAGTGTACTTCATGGCCAGCTTCCTACGTTCGGGCGAAACACGCCACCAACTTTTAGCGATCGTTCTAACTAGATATTTCGTTTCACTCTGTCAACCTCCGCCATTCTTTCTACTCTGCTTTGATTCGCGCGATAATTAATTATGTCTCAATATGCTCGACACTGTTTTCAAAGTGTCGATGTTGCTGCGACTAGATTTCGCTTAACGTACAACGAACGAATTGCTAACAGAAAGAGAAACTCGATCAAGAGCTTTCGTAGCAGACTGTTTTTGTTCCAATGTCAAAAAGAGACCAAATTCTCCGATTTATTTTGGCGCGTACATTCCGCGTATATTAAATTTTCGTTTGCAATTCGATTCCACGGCGTGATCTTTTATTTCGTATACACGAAGGCTAAATAAATGTGTAATAAATCCATACTGTTCGAACGCGGTTGATCATAATACGGCCGCGAAATGCATCGACATGGTCGCGAATAATTTTTCCTAACGTTTCATCGTCGGCAAATATGGATAATTAGAGTTAATAAAAATGTATCGTCGCGAATCGTGGCGAAACACGGCGCGACAGGATGGAAGCAGGAAACGCGGAACGTGTCCCGACGCTAATGCACGAGATTATACAAAAATTAATTCACCAATTAATTCCGAAGGGGTCGCGGTCAGGGCCGGAGCGATAAAGCGACATTAACGTTTATCGTTATTACCAGCGAAGTCGTAAGTCACGACAAAAGACCGTGGGCACTCTTTTACGAGGAGAAACGAGCGCGGTTTAAAGGCGGTATCGAGAAAATGGAACGACACGCCGGATACAGAAAAATAGGGAAAGGATGGAAAAAAGGGGGGAGGCGAGCGTAAAGGGTGGAGGGTGGAAGAAAGAGTGGTTCGGAGAGAAAGCCACTGGAGGTCCGACGGCTTGAAAAGCCGCGCTAAAATTCTTCCAAGAGAGAAATTGTTTTCCGATATTGGATTCGCATTGGACTGCCGCGTTTTGCGGCAGTGCATCTCAAATGAACCGAAGAGGCAGCGCGGCGGACACGTAAAAGTGACGAGATGAAATAACGCATCTCGTCGCAAGAACGTGAATCGTGTTACCGTACCGCCCTGCTCTGTTCTGCCCTGTTCTATCCTGTGTTACCCTGCGTTCCCACCTTTCGAATTTTCTTTCTCCATCTATTTCCAACCAGCGAACAAAAATTGTTCGAGATTGCGTTGCACCCCATAATTACTAAAGAGAACGCCATGTGCGTGGCTACGTAATTACAGCGCGTGCATTCGGCTGCAGCTTGCAGTACAATTTAGGACCAGCAATTCGGAGGGTGATTGTTTGTTTATCGGTTGTCGCTGCGTTTGTATGCTACTGACATTTAACGATATTCACTGGCCGTTTCGTCGCGTTTGTGACATTAGCACGGAAACGATTTTTACACCTTTCACCTAGTGTTGCGTTTCATCGTTTTTTAATAGAACTTATTCGGAACACTGCACCGTCATGGCCCCGATATACCCATTCGATATCGTAGCAACAGCAGAATTTTAATCCAGTATAATAGTCTTGGAAACATTGCAACGATAATTTATAATGATAGTCGATGCCAGACTCGACTAGCGTGAAAGCACTAACTACTCCTTATAGTTGACGCGAAAGCCCTGTTAAACTTTTCGAGTGATATTTACTCAAGGGGCAGAGATGGGGCCAACTAATGAATATTCAGACTAAAGTGCTGCTAAACCAGGCAACGAACAAGACGGTTGGTTTGAATCGACTTTCTGCTCATTGCCGGTAAAAATAAGAAATAAGTGGTAGGAAATAGAAGAAGTTTCTATTCGTCGAAAGACACGTAGGATTCGCTGGAATTTAACGTTCGCACTTCCTGTTCGAGGATGTTCGTTTCCTCGAAAGGGGTGGGTAAAGTTTATCGACGCGATAGTTGCACGTCGGCCCTGTCACGGACAACCAGCGGTACTAAACCAGAGTGCCTCAAAGATTGGCGATCGCGTGCGGTAACTATAGCCGAGAGAGTCGCTCGTGAAAGTTACCAAACGAACGAGGGTCATATCTTCCCTTAGATCCTCTTAAAAGGGCAAACTGTTGCAGCGTCGCAAGGCAAACTGAATCCGCCGTTTCAACGATTTTATCAAAATCTATCTGTCGCTGATAAAATATCGTAGCTCGACGAACGGCGGAAGCTCGATCAGCTCGCGTTCGTTTTCGTATAATACACGAGCGTTTAACGTATCAAACAGGCCTGTTGCTGCGCCAACAACCCTACCTCCTAAACAACTATGAGTAACGACGGCGAGTCGAGTAATTGCTTATGAAACGCGTTAAAGGGAGAACTCGTAGTGAAGCATGCGGCTCTTGTAGTGCCTTAAAGGGGCCAACTGTTGCAATGGTCGTGCAAAAAGTCGGCTGCGAGCGTGCTGCCAGCTTTGAGTCCCGACTCCGCCTACGCACTCCCTACTTGTACAGATGCTTACACTTCGTCGACGACCCACAATGCTTTCTCCTTCCACCTCCACGAAGATACATCCTGCATAATTTACGAGCAGTCAGCGGCATCCACGAAGAGGAGCGACGAGAGAAAACGCGTTCCACGTAACGCACCGCGTAAACACCGAATTCCTTTTCAACTTTTCCTCTTGGAACGCCACTGGTTTTCATTATTTTCGCAACATCGCGTTGTGATGCTACGAAATCTCTTTTTCCCCCTATTTTTTTCTTTCTCTTCGTTTTGAAAATTTTGCGTAACTACTTTTGCTGGAACGTGATACGCAGTGATTTTTGCGGAGTTAACAAATTCGGCTAAAGAAATAAATATTTGTATTTCTGTTCCGAGAGAAATAATACATACGTACAATAATACTACGTACATACGTTTCTTTTTAATTAACGCAAATAGAAAATGGTATAGAGTTCGATTCGAATATTTAGAAAAACAATGTCTGCAACCGGGCAGGACATTTATTTGGATTTTGCGCGTTCGTGGAATTCATTGACTCGTGCTTCAACTTGTGCTCGCCGAATTCCAACAGGAACGAAACGGTGTACCGGCGATCATTTGACGTTGTGGTCACGTTCGCGTATTTCGTGGTACGTGATGTTTGCGAGATATCCGCGGTCATTAAACTCGAAGCGACGTGCTGCTGCGGTTGCACCGTAGCATGTTCTCGGGCATGGACGATGCGTATCGAGAAGTTTCTCCTCACACGACGATTATTGGAAATTATAAAGATACTCGCTGGAGGCGGATCTTTGGCAAAGAATTACAAAAGCGATCGTACTTGCCTGGTAAGTGGACTGCAACGTTACAGAGTCCGTCTCTAATCCCATCGGGATTTACGAGTTTTACGAGAACTCATTATGGCTGCAATTAATTGCCAATGGAACAAAGGTTTCTTTCATGGGTCATATAACTGATTCGGAGGGATGAAGCGGATCAACAAACGCGAAGGTCCTTGTAGTTCGTCGCCGTTTATTCCAGAGGAGCCTATACACGCGCGGTCTCTTCTTGCTTTTTCTCTATAGAAGGGTGGAAAAGCGGGAGGAGGTAAAAAGAAGATACGGGAGGATAGTACTCTGCGACGAGTACCGCATTAATGGGGTGAATGCCATGTGTAAACGCGCCATTGCGCCTACAGTTTTTCCATTCTCTCTCTCTCTCTCTCTCTCTCTCTCTCGCACTTTCTTTTTGTCTCCCGCTTTTTCTCCATCCTTTTCATTCTCCAAGCAATTGTATGCCTCCTACTCGCCCCATCGACAAGACTAAAAGGAAGAAGAACAGCTGAAGAAGCTAGAGATGGTACACGAGTGCCGACCCACTGAGAAGTATCGTCCTTGTCGGAGTGAAACAGCTAAATCCGGGCGGGAAATTCAAAATAGGCCTTTTTACCGCACCACGCGACCTTACGTGTTAGATATTCACGACTTATCACTTACGCATTAGCTGCTCTTCGAAATTCTTCACGAAGAGAGTAAAAACGTATATTTGATACGTAATATAAAAAACAATCCACACGGAAAGTATTAAAAACTTAATATAGCAAGCGTACGGTTCCCACAACTTGAGAACACAAGTTGAATAATAAACATGCATTGTATGGTACCATGAAAATATCTGCGAAACAGGACACTCCAGGCTGTCTTTGTGGCCCTTGCAGCCTCTTGTTTTCTCTCTGCCGCAGCCTGCTTCTCAAGGAATACGGTAAATCTCTCACTTTGAGAATATGAAATTCCTGATCGTTAGAACCGGCACTGTAAATGCAAGCGGGAAGCTTCCTTCGGTTAGCAAAGGATAGGTCGAGATACAAGTCAGATAAGACCAGCGGAACAATATTTTCCTGGCAGGCACTTTGCCAGAGGCTTGCGGCTAGGATGAAGATTAGCGCAACCTAGGTAACGATCTTATAAAACACCGAACTGAGTCGGCGTACACCGAAAATATTGCCTCGCAAATTGAAAGGCACGGCGAAGTTATGTGTGCTCTCTTTCTCTCCTCCCCCTTTTTCCCTTTCTCTGTTTGCGCAACCCTGCTATCTCTTCGATCCGTTTCCTCTTTACTCGAACCAAAGGAACGAACTCACTTGTGAAAGCTTCGTGACAAAGTTCTTCCGTAAGACTTTCCCGCATTTCGTATTCACAAACAAATCGTCGACGAATTCACCGAGAAATCGGCCAGCATAAACACGTGCAATCTTCGCTGGTCGCGATTTCCAATGAAAGATTGAAAAAAGAATACATATTACGAGTCAGTGGATAGCTCTATTTTAAGGCAAACAGAAGGTTTGCGACAAAAGTTTAAAATTTGCCTCATTCACCCCCTTGAAATATATGACTTTTATATACAAAAGCATATTATTTTGCTACGATATATTTCAATTAATCTCATAAATATTTCTGTTAATACACTTCGTAAATCATTCTTTTTAACTTATGATTAGCGGTTATAAAGGTTCCTGTGCTATCACGGAAGAGAAGTTTCTTGACGGAATCTTCGTTAGAAAGGCGGCAATACGACTTCCTTTTCGATCGACTAACGGTTGACATGGACTCCATTACCTTCTTTTTTTTTCCTTTATGAAACGAAGTAGTATCTGCCTCGAGGGGATACGAGACGGTGTAGTATACTCGAAACCATGGAGAATATTCTCTGCACCCCTTCGCTATTTCTCGTACAACCGACCCTTTCGAGTCGGGGGTGTACAGGCAAGCGTAATTATTTCGCAATTTACTACCCTTTGCAGGATGTAGATTTAAAATAACCGTATTTACGATACTTGTTGGTGATACGGGACACCCTGGGGAACGCTAAATTAATCCACGCATGGACACGCACGCAGCACACATTCATATTACAAGATCTTGCGGTCTAGTCCCAGCGGCTTGCGAAATAAGCTGCGATTATGTTTAAGTCCCTAACGACAGCGTAGCGTAGCTAGTGGTCTCGCTATGTAAAATAGTTATAGACTTGAAGGTGTAACGTAACATTGTACGTGTATGTCCTTTTTTCAAAGCAAAAAATTGTTGTTATTTATAAAAACGTCAATTTACGATACAGTAGTCGATGTAGACGTAATATCATACCGCAAGTATACTTGTTCTCGTTCTGTTATCGATTTTGGTGTATCAATCGCGTCAACGATTTATTTAATAAAAGATACTTCGTTCTCAGACAGAGCGATATATACACGATACAGGTAAAATGTACATTTTGTTTGTGCTTTCTACCGGAATAAGAGAATCTGACTCACCAGCATCAACAACCAACAATTCGAGACTTTCTTCTCCATTTCCCAGCTCGGTATATACTCACTCACCCCCGCCATCTCGATCTAATCGCTGGCGTGTTTCAAAATGCCCTCGAAGTAACGTGAAACATTTGTGTTGCGGGTACGTGGTTTCGAGAAAGTCTCCGAGAAGAACGCCGAGCCAGTATAGTCGATTTTCCCCTGGATCATGAGGAAGGATAATTATCGTAAGAAGAAACAAGTTTCGCGTTCTCGTACGTCGAATAACGTTGCGGCATTAGGGATAGGTAGGTGGGCCAGGACTTGGCTCCGTATACCAGGCACTGAAACGATTCGGCGTGTGCAATGGGTTGTAACGCTCCATCGCTGCGCATCGTTCTCACGACTAGAAATCGCGAGGTTGGCTGCCAGCCAGCGACTCCTTTACTTTGCTTGACTTTTGCGCGGAAAGAGAACGAGTTAGGACGGGGGGCAAAATACACACCGGGACAAATATATCGACGTCTCCGAAAAAGTTGTCGCGTCACCAAACATACCACATATAACTCGTGCAATCGCGCTAGGATAGGTTCTCTCCTAGGTTGGTTATGCTTCACCTCCCCTCTCGCGATTCTCGAGATTTTCCCAGATGTCGCCGATGCTTTCGCCTGTGCATCGCATTCTTTATAGATTTCGTCAGATATTTCTTCGTCTACGTAGGCTTTTAGCTTCTCGATAAACGAGAAAGACGTTCAAAGATCTTGGAAAATCGAACTTTATCGCGCTCGAAGAATCGGTTGGCATCGCAAGTAACGAACTATTTACGGGAAAATCGAAGTATCTTGAGTAGAAACTTCGTAAAGCAATAATCGTAGGAAATACCGTTTTGCAAGTGATTTTGTACGATGACGAGTTAATATTAAATCGATTGCCGATAAGAAGATGGAGTACGTGAAACTGGAAAAGAAGGAGGAGGAGGAGGAGAGGGAAGATAATCTTTGGTTCGACAGTCTCAAAGGCTGGTCGTATTCCTTTCTTCGTGTACGATGGTGCTCTCGTACCAATGGTCCATTTCTACGGATAAAGGAATCAAGCAGGGACCTGGAACAACGGAGCAGAGAAAGGTTAACGGCGATTTAATTGGCTGGTTGCATCGTCTTGGGTTAGAAAACGGAAACTAATCCAGCGTGGCTGGACAAGCTTGACCAAGAAAATGCCCCATGGTCACTAACGTCAGGCACAGACTCGCCCTCTTTTCTTTGTTGGCCATTCCTCTACGAGCTTCCACTGGCAGTTTCCAACACAGAGAACAACGGGAAGAACGCCATCACGCTCGGCCAGAGCCGTTTCTTCTGCTTTACGGTTTTAATAAATCTCCACGGGGTAATTCGCGGCGGGTCGGACCAAGCATTAAACCCACTGACATCCCCTCGACTCCATCTTCCACTGTGTCATTCCACGGTATGAAAAACGAAATGATTCTTTTGGAATTAACGATAAAAAAGAATCGATCTTAGTTTCTTATCGCGTAAGCACTGGGAAATGAGAAGATTCTCGATCACTGCAGAAATTACATCTGAATAAATTTCTAGAATACACGAGATGGTCTGTCCAAAGTCTCCTTTATGATCGGAATTTTGAACAACTGTACCCATCGGATGGCTCAACGGATAGTTCCTCTTTAGAAATTTTTACGAAGCTGTTATCAAATGTAATTTGCATACGTTTTAATCGAATTCGAATTTAAGTTTGAAATTTCGCGGATTAACAATGCCCCGGAAGAACAACCGTCAAGTTCGTGCTACCCTGACGTATATTCGGCTTCCAGTTTTCATAGGGGTGTACGACACGCGCAGTAATCATCGGCCGATAGGCGAGCAATTTTCGAGGATCTGGGGTTGTTTGTAAAGCGAAATTCTCTAACCAGTCGAGCTACCCCCAAGAGTTCTTAACTCAGTCACCAAAGAAAATCGCTGCGTTGCGGTAATGTTTATCGAACATGATTTTGGTAGGTTCGCGGGGATTAAACGAGAGCTGGCCCGCTTTAATGAACCCAAGCGATGCAGCCGAGCGGGCGAATTTACGCCATTACCACGCAAAGGCACAGGCGTTACGGTAAATGAAAATTTAATCTACAGATCGATTCCGTCGGAACCGTTCCGCCTGGCAATACGTTCAACAGGCATTAATTCGCGTCGACTTTCACTGGTTCGTCGTTATTAAACCGCGTGTAGACGCGCACTTCTCTCCCGCATATATATTATATTTTATACGCATACTAATAGCGTTGTGTAACTCCGCTATCTCGAGCGAATGATATTTTTTCGGAGCTGTTCGTCGTTACGAGTGAGAAACTCTTCGAGCTTCGAAACCCTCTAAGGAACTTCGTTAAATAATTCTCCGTAATTGATCGATCGCAGCAGTAACGCGAGCGTCAATTTTCCTGTTTCTCTGTAACGGAGATATAAAATTTGTTGGGTATTGTACAACGTTAGAGTATTGCGTCTAAGTGATATTTACTTCGGTTGAATTGTTATCGGCGAAGTACTTTTACCGACAATGGAATTAGAAAGCGAATACATATATCTGTCGGTAGAACGATACTTTTGCAACAGCTAGGCTTCTGGTCGAAACCGAAGCATATTCTCAGTCGATTTACATTTACATTTCCGTAGAGTAAAAGCACGATCGATATCGATAACGATTTGAAGAGGATTTCAGTGACACGTTATTCGTTCTTAAAGACTAGGCAGTTTCGCCAAGCATCGCAATAAAAATCTCATTCCGTGTATATAAAAATACGGCAGTGGCTTATTACATACGATGACATTTCATCATAGCGACTGGAGACGGTGGTCGCCGATGCACAACAAATAAATGCGAATTATTCTGATACCGGATGGAAGGTTCGGTTAGGAGAGGGACTGGAGTATTGGATGCAGAGGAAGGCGGGCGGTCGGAGAAAAGGTGAGGGGACGAGGTTGAAAGCGAATAGCCTAGTACAAGGGGTGGTTTGTAGCCTGCGGATACGTTCGCGTTCCTAGATGAAGAAGGCACGGAGGAGGGTACCAGACGATAACTCGATCGGACATCCTGAGGCGGACGATGCGATGCAATAGTTTGTATCCGGTGGAGGGTGAGCCATCTCCAATCTCAGCCACGAAGCTGTACCGCTTAAACAGCCACGACAGAAGCCATTACTTACCTCCTGTAGCCCTTGGCGTTACGGAAGAAGTACCCACTCGAATTATTTTCATCGATTTAGCGCTTCGAGTGAGACGACCGATTTTTTTCTTTTTCTGGGTCATTAGAATCTGTTCTATTCATTTTATTCGATCGGGTTTCCGGCGGGACACTTTGTATCACGGTAATCCACCGAGAAGGCTTTAATGGACTCCATTAATCCGACGAATTGATCTTTCACTCTAGGAGCGATCAAACGAATTGTCCCGAATCATTTTAATATTTCAACGGACAATAAAATAATCCTTATTGTCTGATACTATTATTAAAATGTTTATTGTTGCGTTAACGCTGAAAATTCGTGGAAATTTTCTTATTTTAAATTTCTTTTATCTTTCACACGAAAGAATGTCCGCTCTCTTAATGGCAGGTGTAAATGGAAATACGCGGCACAAAGCGTAAATAAGAAATCTTTCGAAAATCAACTCATCTCGGATAAATTTCGATGTTTTAAATCGACAGATAGAAATGAAGAAAAAACTGTGGCGCTATATTACGTTACGTTTCTCCTTTTTCAACTGGGAAGATTACAGAGAAATTCAAACATTTATCACGATCCGGCAAACTGCCTTTTAAATTGACGTTCCTCGCATTTGTATTCGAAGCTTGCGAGCGAAAAATGATTTATGATAAAATTCCGGTGTCGGTAAATTCTATGAAATTCAAAGATGAGGGAGATAATGAAATGGAGGTAAAATTCCACGATTGCAGGACGTAACGTACAAAAGACCGACGAAATACTTGAGCTCCCTCAAAGCTCAGCGAGTGCGAGGAACGTGGACATTTAACATTCAACGCGTATGATTAGGCAGTCTGGCGGCGCATAGAAAATACGGCCGTTCTACAAGGTATATAGAAACTGGAGAATGAATTATGTAAGGCAAAGTACTTCATTCGTCTTGCTCTTGTTATTTGGTGGGTGTAGTTAAACTCCGCGTATTACCGCGTCTGAAATATCGCCGGTAATTTTTAAGGCGAACGTGCCGTCGACTATGCACCGGTCCTACCCCCTCTATATCACCGCCCTCCCCCTCCCCCCTTATTTCTTCAGAGCCCTGTTTGAACATAACCAGGGTGGTGGCAACCGCTGCAAGGCTCGAATCAAGGTGAAATTTTACGGACCGTGGTTTCATTTTTTTTCGAAACACATTGCGGCGGAACGAGCCGCGAATATTTCGTTGTCCGCGCACGTGCCAACGCATTCCGCGGAGTTTATTTTACAAATTATTTTTCTCATGCGTGGATGTAGCCTCGGCGGCTGGAACGGTATTTTTCCTGCAAGTTTCGATGTTTAAACAGCTGCGAGAAAGAGTCGAAGTTAAAAGAAACCGCCGGGAAAATTCGTGTTTAACTTTATATTAAGAATTTAAAAATGAAACGTTCGACAATGGGAAAGTTGAACGTAGTTTATGCTATGAAAAGTTATTCGACTCTCGCGAAAAGAAACGAGTAGCACGATCGGAGGTATTCTCTCCTTTTCTCGTTCCATTTTTCCTTTTTTTTCTTTTTTTTTCTGTTTTTGAAACGCGCCGCGGTAGCGTTTACCGAACAAAGCTCGGATGAACGAAGGCGAGCGCAGGAAAGTAAAGTAAAGGTAGAGAGAAATGCAAAAAGACAACGGAAGCACGAGAGAGAAAGAGAGACGGAGAGAGTTATCGGCAAGGAAGGAGCCGTTCGTCCGGTAAACAGATGCCGATGAAAGCCGCTCATCCGGCAAACATTACACAGGCTTACCACTACGAGACCATCTCAACGATTGGTACATATCCAAGATTTCGTACGGCTACCGGGGAATATGTACCTATACGTACATATACCAAGTACAGCAGCTTGTTGCCCCCCTGCGCACCGTTAGGTAACTCTATTCAGAAGCTTTGCCCGAGAGACCTTCGACCCGTCTTAAACCATGGCCAAAGCGAATATGTTTCCACCGGCAGACGACGTGGCGTAAACCCGCCACAAGACACTACGGGACCAAACCATAACCGCTCGACCGTGATGTCGGATGACTACGGGCTTTTGCGTCAGTTTCACGCCAAATAAGGAAGCCGTCGTTGCACAATCCACCGCTGGTGCACACACTTTGCTTGCCAGCAGAACCGTGTCTAAATAGAAGCAACGTGCTATCAACACGAAATCGCGGATATTTTCTTACGAAAATTTTATACAAACTACACAATTATTCTATCTAATATCGATCTTAGATGGAATTCTTCGAGTTTTTAATAAAGTCTGGTAAATATTTTATCGTTTGAAGAAGCATTCGATCGACAAACAGGTATACCAAAATTAATAAAATCACGTACATCAGTTCAATTTGTAATACTCCAGCCGTACCGTCTGATGCGAAATTAAACGATGTCATTTACGATAGAACGAATGGAAATGAAAATTTATGTACATAGGTAGGTATCTAGCTTTCGGACAGGGGTAGTTTAAAACGCGCGACGCGTCGCGCGAACGCCGAGACGCTGAAAACGTCGGCTAATCGTCTTGGTTATACAACTGGCATACCTGGACGGCAGAAAGCGCGGATTTAATTAAAACTAGTAGCCCACGGCAAACATATTTTCCGAGAGAGGATACGCCCTCCTTGTACTCGTTACACGGACGCCGGAGAACTCGGTGGGCGTTTCGGAACCAACATTCCGCGCGATGCCCCTGGCCTTTTTCCAGGACGAGATGAGAAATTGTGTAATACGCAACCGAATTTCTCTATTTCACTGTAATGCTCGGAATTTCGGAATAAACAGTTTTGACGCATCATACTTATAGAACTTGCGTAATAACGTTCATGGGTACTCGCAGTTATTATTACACGAAATCTGCTGGATAGTTCTGGTCGAATTGGTTCACTCTGACCAGCGGCTGAAAACGCGATTACGTACGAATTCGATATTTCCGTGGAAACAAAGAGAAAATTAGCCGCGCGATGGTTTAACCGTGATATCATCGGTTGCCATTACGTACCGGTCGACCATTGCAGCTGTATCTATCGGTGGACACTTTAACGCGAAACACAGCCGCGAAATTCACGATCGAGCGAATACTATTACAAAATATCGAATTGTTACACGCTTCTTTCGGCCAACTACTACGAGAAACGCTTCGGAGAATAAAATATGTCGCGGACGAAGCGACTTGATGAAATGTATATTTGTGAAATTATAAGAAGCTTCGAAAGTTATCGCCTCGATAAATAATCGGCAGGTTATTCGACGATTTTAACGAAAATCTGTGATTTCTATCATCGGTAGAGAAGGAGATCTATGGAATATTTTACGCAGAAATCTCGTTTAAGTGAAAGAGTTTTTGCGTTGCGAGCAAGCCGCCGGTGAGCCAACTGAACCGGTATTTGCATAGTATAGTAGGTTGCTGTTCGGCGAGGAACGAAGGATCGTGACGCCAAGAAATTAGCGGATGTATTGTGAACTTCGATCCAACGCGTAAACGTTTTACGGCTACGTACGACAAAATGGATGCACGCGCAATCAAGCGACACACTGTCCGGCAGTTCGAGACCTATATAAACGTACGTTTACAGCGTAGAACGGTCGTGTGCAGAAATAGCATGGGTGGGCATCTACGGTCTACGGAAAGATCGAAAGGACGAGGGAATGGCAGCACCAAGAACGGAGAAGAGGATGATACAGGAGGGAACAGGAAAGATCGGGGCATATAAGGGTACGTCGAGACGTTGCTGATACGTCGTACCGTCGTGAAGCGTGAGCGTATTGCACGACATAAAAGTAAGATCTACCTAGTGTCGGTAGGACACGTAACGCATGAAATCGCTCGAAAGGAACGACATAAACGGCTCTTGCTTGTCGTTTATCGCTTCGTTCCGTTCAACGATGACTCTCCGCACCGTTGCGCTCATCGATAGATGTACCGGGGGTTGTACGCGGTGCTGTAATAATAACGACAACAACGATCGATCATAAAGTCGAGGCCGTCGGGCCAATTCGAACGACCTTCTAACGATGATGCGCCAACGCGTATCTGCTCGGCAAACAAAATGGATGCGGATTTCTGCTAGCGGATTAAGCAGACATTAACGCTTTACGATCGGCTTGCACCGGTTGTCTCGAAACGAGTAAATTATTTATGGCATGGAGTAAATGCAACGATTGGGGTCAAAGCGCTTGTCATATCGACTGTCATGTCACGTACAGTTACGGTCTAGGTCTAGAGTCTACGGTATAACATGATTCCACCATCTGTCATTTACTATATACCAATGTTTGTCGTGCATCCTGCTTTTTTCTAGATGCTATCTTTTCAAATACCATGCAAATAGTACGTAATTAATACAAGCGTGTACGTATGGCGTGCTTGATCGTAAAGCGTCCGTCGTAAGAGTGAAAAAATCAAATCGATCCAATCGCAGGTATAAATTTCTTTTTCATCGGATAGATTTCTAGAAGAATTTCGAATTTCGATGAAATCGTTCTCACAAAACGTTCTCGTTCCGCTACTGTAGGCTATTTACCTTTAAAATAATTCGCGTCACCTTTCAGACACCTACGGACGCCTTCGCTTACAGATTCACGTCATCGATATCCTTGCGCGTTTGTACCTATAGATTTCGTTCATATTTTATAGGAAATATTTTGCCCGTACGAATACAAAGTGCTAAGTGCATTAAGATCATATTTTCAGCGGTATTGAATCGCGGCGATCCGTTCGTCCTTCGGAAATGCATCCTGTGTCAAACGAATCCGTTGCAAAGCCGCTCTGTGGTGCACGTAAACCTCTCCTTTCACTGAGAAACGAGCGAGCGATCGTTTCCAATTCGATACTGCTATGCGTATCAAGAGTATACGCACGCACGATCGAGGGGTATCGAATGTATCGCGCGCCGGTTCGACGAGGAAAAGCCTGTCGTATTTTCATGACGGGGGGCTCTGTGCCTGCCTCCGATAGCTTTCGTCCCGGCAGATCGATTTCCATCGTGATACGAGCGAAGGCTGCAGACCGGACAATCGAAAACCTGGCCGGAGGGTATACGCGGATTTCTCGTTTCACGGCGCCGCCTATGCCGACGCCGTCGTGTTTTCCGTATCCCCGTGGACGTCGGCACGTCTGTTTGTCCACGTCGATCTCCGACGGCCGAGATATTCGACCCCTCTTCGGCTGGTTCCTACGGACCGTATATGTATACGAACCTGGGCGATATTGGACTATGTAGCAACGTACGCCTGTATGTATCGCTAGCGAAGATGGACACGTATATATGCAGACGTATATCTATATGTACGTGGGTATACGCCTCCGTCGCGAGGCCGTCCCTCCAGTGTCAGTTGCGCGTGTTTACTATGCTCGCCCAGGCATGTTTCCAACTAAACTAACCTCGCCACGCCTCGACGCATTGGCGATGCAGCCGCAAAGCGCGCCGCTTCGAATCGAGTCCTTTCCAAGTGTTGCGAATAGCCGTCCGGTAACGGTAACACCATCAACGAACCCTTGTGTCGATATCCGGGCGTCCGGATATTTTCCGAAATTTCGCCAACACGTCCAACTAGAAAATCGGTTTTGTCGTGGCGCTCGACTTGGAAAATTTCCCTTCCGTTCGAACAGCTTTCGAATCTATCGCCACGATTAAAGTTCAACTTCCAAGAGTTGTTCGATGGTCTTGTAAAAGGATTCGTAAGTGGATCCGGTGCTATGCAACGTAGCGTCTAACTAGTCGCCGATACCTTCTACTTGTTTGATCTGTAGCGGTTCGACGATGTCGCGCACTTTTTTCTCCCTCATCTATATCCGTGAACAGGGTATACGCGATAATTCCGAAATCCTAGTTAATGCTTTTAAGATGCCGTTATCGTCAACGAGAAATGTATGTTTCGTATTTCATGGAAGCCGCTATGTATCATTCAAATGTCGCCTTAATTCATCGTATCGCTTCGTGGATCCTTTTCCCGCGAGATACGTTGCTACTTCGTACGAAATACACGTAAGTCGATTTGATTCGAGGCTGGAAATATCTTCGTCGTTCTCGTAATAAATATAATTCTCGGCGATATGGAGAGGTCGCTGTAAAAGGAACGTAAGTTTCTAGCACGATGCGCAGGACCCGCAGGAATGTAATGTCAAAACTTCAACGTCGTCGGTCTTTTAGCTGTCGGGGTCAACTAGAGAACCCTCGAGGACCGTCAACGTACAACCAGGCTTTTGCATTTGTGTTCGATCGCTCGACCGATCCTTTGCCCGTACTTAATTCGAGCAGAAAGTAGTCGAGCGAACCCATAGTATACAGAGACTCATAATTTCTGCTCGACGGCACCTTCAAAGATGTGGAGAAACGTAATAACACGGCGAAAGAGAGGGGAATGGCGAAAGAGCCGGAAAAGAAGGAGGGAGAAACGAAGAGCGGTTGAAACGGTGACCAAACCACTGCTTTGATATACTTATATATCCGTCGCGTTGGAGGACGAGGTCGAGTCCACTTTGATTACCGGATGACGTACTCGGACTGAGTTCGCTTTTGCGGCAGTCGAATGCTACCGATTCGTCGGAGCGTACCGAGAGAGCATCCGAGCATGAAGATGTCGTCCACCCCCTACGGACTCCTGCATGGAGATTTCTACGTTATTTCGACTTCAATTTCACGTTGCCTCCTCTGTCGGTGTAACAATTTTCGTCGACGTGGAATCATATCCCTCGCCGTTAACCGTTTCTACATATACAAATCGAATCGAAACGTCATCAGGCTCGACGCGGACGTGAAATTTTGAAAATCATATTCGTTATTCCGTATCCCGCGTAGTTTTCTTTGTGCCCTCTTCTTTCAATGGAACCTCTGTTATTTTAGATTTTGCAATTTTTGATGCTCGTTTCTCGTTGTATTTTATCGACGCGATACTAATTAATAGATAGGAAATCTCGCAAGATATATTCATCGAGCAGAATGTGATATTCTATAAAAAACAAATAAAACAATGAAAAGAATACGTAGCGTTGTTATAGCGGGGATATTAGGAGGCATTAAAATTCTGGGGATTCACTTTCTTAAAGCAGAAATCATGAAATGAATTATTTGAAAATCTTTGAGCATATCTCGAATAATTTTCTGTAATCCCTTTCACGTTCTATAAATTTTCAATACCATCTACCAAGGAGGTACGGCAACTGCGATAATTTCCTTATTTGAATGTTATATAAAGTGGAACGATGGCGCGAAGATATAACGCGGAATTCCAATATTGACGACGAACAATATCCGGAGGAACTACGGGGCTGAGAAAGGAGAATACAGCCGAGCTCAATAACTGGGATGAATAATATCGAAGACGTAACTACGTATTATATATCGTTCTGTTTTAAAGAATTAAAGCTTTGGCATTTTACGGTAAAACCTTGTCCTTTGGGATTACGTGAAAATTAATTTTCCACCTGAACTGCTCGATACAGAGTTATTAAAATACTCCATAATCTCAAGTCTCGAATTATCTATAAATACTTTGCAATAGAACATAATTTATGATTCATTTAAGGAATAAATTTCACAAGTTCGTTAATCTTGTCTTAAAATTTTGCGTGCGTTTAACGATATATGTATATCTATCTACGTTATTTTCATAGAAGTTCTAAAATATCGAATCTATACTATTATGTATCCATTAAAACTCTGAGGGACGATTACGAAGATGAACCGATGATCGTCGAATATCTATGTAATTCAAAAATCATTGGACGTTTTCTTTCTCCGTTTACTCGCGCGCGAAACCCATATTCGAAAGGCACGAAGAACAATCGAATGGTTTATTCATCGGTGAATTTTTCAAACTATTCGGAATAAAGCTGCAACTATTCAAAATAGAAACCCTGGAATGATAGCCATAGCAGCGCAGTGATTGCTGATGCAAATATACATTCTCCATCTCTTAGTGGCGCTCTCTCTCTCTCTCTCTCTCTCTCTTTTACTCTCGGTTAGTTTGATTCAAGGACGAGGGGAAGAGGAAGTAGAGCTTTCTGCGGCCTGCCCCAACTCCCCATGAATAATGCAGACTCGATGTAATTGATCGCCCAATCGGAATGGCCTTTTATTTACTTTCCTCTGCTCCGAATCGACCATTCGTTCCTTCATTCGCTCGAAAGTTATTTGACATCATTTACGAGCGAGGAATGCGAGAATGCTCTGTCATCCGTGTATTCTCCTTTTTTTTTTTCGCACGATGATAACGCTAAATGAACTTACCACGCGAACTCGCTCTGTTATTCAATCGAAAAGGTAATGGCGTGTAAAACTTGTCGTGAGTGAACGATAATCGTGAAGCAATTCACCGGAACATCGACCGGTATTATGTCGAGCAATTATCGTTGCTCTAAATGAAATTTAACACTTTTTCTTCCTGTCGAGCACTCTCGTAGTCTCCACTTTTACTAGAGCTTCTCTTTCCTTTTCCTTCTCTTTTTCTCAAGGTTTAATTATACATTTACGCGTGTCCATTAAAGTAATCGATGTCTTTCTACGCGATCCGATAACTGACTTTTTAAGACGTTCAATTAATCGTTATAAAAATATTAAGGTTGACCGTAGGCCCAACAAGTTCGAAGGAAACTATTCCAATTCTTTTTAGATTAACGTTTTAATGTTACGATATTACAAAGTACCACGGTGAAGAGCGTAGAAATCTGACAATCGCGTGAAAGCAATTTCGTCTTCAACGATAGCGAATTCCCAGGAACCCTGTATTGCCTTAACCTCCGTCATTTTACATGAACTTGGTTGACCACGATTTAGAAAGACTGTCGCTAGGAAAGTAGACGGAGTTTCCTAGGTAGTATGTCAGGAAATCCCTCTGGGAAGGAATCTCTATCCGGTTCAGAGGTACCCGGAGAACAAAGAGACCGTCAGGACAAGCAGAGAGCAAACAGGGAAAGGTTTAAGGGGAAAGTATAGAGAAAAAGAGAGAAAAGGGATTTTAAAGAGAGGAGAAGATGTGCTCGTGTACGGGCAGCGCGGCGTACATAGATCGCCTCGAATCCCTGAGCCAAACGATCTTCCATCCGAAAAGTTTCTTTCTGTCCTCGAGAACTATAATTCGACAAATTCAATCTAATGCCAGCTCGAACCAAATCCCGTTTTATCGAAATTTCAGGCAACATAATTTCGACGGAGTTCGAAGAGGGAGTGAGAAATCGAAGGAAACGCCGAGTTAGAAGTAGAATGGACGACGAGACGAGGTAGGAGGTAGGTAGAGGGCAGCGTAGGTCGGTGTACTTTGGCAGCGGCGGGTCGTGGAGGGTAGTAGCAGCCGCTTCCACAGAGATAATGCAGTTATTTCATGCCCGGGTACCGGTAATTGGCTGCACGTTCGCGGCGGAGGTACACCGGTACGCTTCGTGCAACTGCCTACTATCTTGAGCGGACCAATTTCCCAGTCACCAAGTTAATGGCTACATCTCACGAAAATTATCTACTTCTTACGTCATCCAACGTAGCGATGAAAAATTCAATAACGCATCGCTATTGATTACCGATGCATGGTTCTTATAGCCGACATTAATTTCGCACAAGCTCGAGAATAAAAGAAAAAGAAATTTATGCGTAACGTCGTTTCGAATCGAATGCTTTCGAGCCAACATCGGTCAATGAATCTCGACTCTTGTCGCAAAACCAAGTAATCTTTTGGCAAGTGATTCGTACGAGCCACCATTAGTTACCCTACGTAACAAATTCTAAGTGTTTTTCCCATTATCACAGCAACACTGTACGTTTATAGTATGTGTTTAACGTTCCAGCAAGGAGGAGCCTCCTTACGCGAGAGGGAAATCGAGGCACGTATTGCGTAAAGCGAGATCGAAATTTCTTGTCTCCAGTATATAACCAGACCCTTGCAATGAACTCGTAGGCAAATTTGATACCTCCAACCGACAAAAACAAATTACCGAAATTGCCAATTTAATTTAATTTACTCCGACGAATCAGAAAATTAAATAGAACGTCACCGATGTTTTTTTTTTAAATAAAATGTAACTATAGTACGTAAAACTCGTACAATTTCCGATAATAGAATAGATTTGATCTATCGAGAAACTCAACGTTTGAACATAGAAATAAGCTTATATATTCTCTCTCTCTCTCTCTCTCTCTCTCTCTCTCTCTCACTCACTCTCTTACACCGAGCAAGAATATTACCTGATGCAAGGGATCGGTTTCTCCATCCCCTTCCGGAACTCTCGCTACACTGACCACTGAACAATGTCTCTCATATAATATGATAGTACCGTTTCATGGTTTCACTGTTCATTCACCTTTCCAGTAACGGAGATCGACAAATCCTTTGTCGATGTTACGGGAAAAGAGAGGGTGCAGGAACAAGAGGGAGCACATGAAATCCCCGTGTCTGTAACCCTCTACCTGTCACCATGTCGTCGACGTTGCTCTAGACAAAGAAGAAAAGGGCAGCAACCGGTATGATAAGACTGCCCGAGACACTCTCTGCTAGTAAGCGTGTTCCAAGATGGCGGATATTAAGTTACTTCCTTTTCGTTTTCTTTGGCGAGAAAAATCTCTTCACCTTGAACAGTGGAGGCCGTGCTTATGAAACTACGCCGACAGATGCAATCTGAGAGAGTGTTGCATTTTCATTAGACCGTAAACAGTTGGAAGAATCCCTTTTTATTTTCGGACAAGACCATCATCGTTTACCGGAAAGATGTGAATATTTGTTAAAAAAAACGAGCCGACGAAAAGTCAATTTTTGCGTTGCAGATTAAAACTGATTTGACATCGATTCGCCATGGTTCGTTGAATGCAGATTCGTATGAATGCTGCTGGTTGTGAAATAATTTGGCATGGCGTAAAAATGAAAACGGAATCAAGAGTGATGTTAAAAATAAATCCTAGAATCGTGTTGTTTCATAAGTATTCCAAGGGGATATCGCTCCTCTCTACGTTTAAACTGACATCAAATATAATGGTTTCGTACTTGAGACACGTGTCACCGGTAAATCCCTGGTGTCTGTTTGGATGTTCTCGACGGAATTTTAATTTCTTCCAGAAGAAATCTGTCGGAATAACATTTTCCAAATAGAAGAATATCATCCAACGCGCTCTGCGATCAAAAGGATGAAACGAAATTGTGGCTTTCCGATATATGATGTAAAGACCTATTTTAAAGGAAAGACGCGCAGAAACAGAGAGGAGAGAGAGAGAGAGAGAGGAGAAGGGATCGATGTAAAGGTAAGAGGGATCTCGAAGGTAAGTTGACTTGTGAAGCCCGAATGAAACACTACATAGCACCCAGACGTCCTTTCGAACGTTGGTGGCATGCGGTTGTACGTAGGAGCATCCGGGCCGAAACCATCCCTGGATACACGTACGCTTAAGTAATTTAATTAGAACAACTCCGGTCTGGAGACGTGACTCCGTCTCTTTGGTCGGGGTCGGTCTCTCCATCGGGAGAGACGAGCACGGAAGGAGAAAAAGGGGGTGGAAGGGAGAGAGAGGACGACAGATATGAAGGATAGAGAGAACCTGCAGACGGTTGAAGATGAGAACAGGCCAGGGTAAGAGTAAACACGAACAGAGACGGACCAAACTCTGAGGAAATGTGTACACGTATGCGGTGTGTATGGACATGCGGTTCGGTGTATTTGTATGGCCGCATATGTGTGCCGGTGAAGAAGAGGTCTACGGTAGGAACATCGTGCGGCAGTCACGATAGTATTGCTCTTACTTCGTGCCCTCTGAGTTTCCCCAAACCCTTGGTGACACGACTATGCCACCCTCTCTTGGCCTTCTACGTCGCGACGAGCGTGGAATACGTTAAAAGAATGATGAACAGACCGTATTATGCTCGTACACTCTTGCTTGCGGATCTTATGGTATCATTTATTTGTGAGCATAATACGCATGCGTGTATATATACGGAGATAGAAACGTCAAAAAACCGTAGAGAACACGACGTTAATTTCACGTTGCGTTATTCCGGTCACCAGCTAAAGTACAGTTTGCGCAGAAAATTTTTCCAGACGTTGACAATCATCTACGATGAGTGTTTACTTTTGTAAGAAATCTTCGCGTACGTCTCTTTGTCCGCTGAGATATAAACTCGTAATAACGGCAAAATATAACGCTTATACGAAACGTTACGGTCTTGCAGAAACAAATACATCGCCGAGTGTACATTACCCTGTACTTGCATGAAAAGCAGTCGACCGTGACGATGCCGCGGCATAACAAGCTGCTATTTGGAAACATAATGGTTACGTCAGAAATGCAACACGTGGACGTTACGCGGAATTCGATTATCATTGATTTGCGAATTAATTGATAACAAACAAAACGATCTTTAGGAATTCATGAATATTCGATCTTATTGATCCGGCTGTTGCAGATTAGAAACAATATCTTAAATTTCGAACAATATCGGAGAATTATTCTTTGGTCTAGTGCCTGATACTTGGATTCGATCTACTTGGATTCGGACAACATCCATGATATTTCAAGGTACGATACCGTGGAAATATTAATTTACAATCGATAAAACGCACGTGAAACACACATGCGAGCAAATCGTTTCAATGAAAATTGTTCGATTTAGAAAAATTGGGCGTTAATGCAACGCAATCTCGTATTTTATAGTTTACGTGCAAGCGTTGGTTATAAACGGAAAAGTATGACCCTTGCAAAAAGGAGTTTCATCGTTCGGTTGAACTTTTGGCCAGAAATCGAGTTACCCCGACAAATCACGATTTAATAGAGCTTGCAGATCTATTCCTCGTACGTGGAATGAAAGGTTCGGTGGAGCTTGTGCTTAGCCAAGCATAGGATCCTTCTTAGGTCGGCGGTGGAAGGTCGTGCCCGGCATTTTCCTCGGCACGTGACCACACCCTTCTCTCCGAAAGAGTAGAAAATGGAGCCACACTTACCAAGGTTTTCCCTTTAAATATTGTATTAAACTCCCACGTATTCTCTTTCGCGGTTGAAAGGTTCACGTAACGTGTATTCGTTCCGGTTCAAAATGTTCTCTGATAAATTAAATTCGAAACGTTATAAAATCGACTTTAATCTTCTGCTTAACAAAATTATACAACCATACCTCGTGGTAATCGTAAAAGGTATTGTAATGTATCAGACACGATCGGTTTATTTCCTCATCGAACGAATCGCGTCGTTATCGTATAAATAACACGTTTCACTGTCCGATACGTTATTAGAAAGGACGGTGGATTCTTCCCTTGATTTCGCCACACTCAAAAGGCATAATCCATTTTTCTTGGAAGATAGACAAAACATATCTTAGATAACTGGATAGTAAGGTACATAACGTGTGCGTTGTTGGCTGGTGTTGGTCGATGATAAATACAATCTCGTCCGCAGTAAACTCGGGCTGCTTTATCGGCAGCCATTTAGACAATGAAGATAGTATTTCTCTCGCGGTTTTATGCTGTATATCGCCACACTAGAGCAACGATGGTGTAGCGCTTGGGCCGAGATACCGACACGCTACCAACAACTAAGATCCGCCGTAGAAAAAGGCGAATACAGGAGGGTGGTTGACTGGTCGGAACGAGGAAACCGAGGGTAAGAGAATGAAACACGTTATAGATTTATTTTACCACCAGTCACGAGAAACGGATTATAACGAAACGAATTATTTCTCGTAATGTCAACGTTTCCTCTCCTGTTTGCCGCTTCTTTCCGAGACAAATATCGATTCTCGCATTAGCCTTTTTCGTATTGAAGTCAACGCGATGAAAGACTTTCGTTTCTATCTCGTTCCACTTGCTATTTCTTTAACCCCTTGCCATACTTTGCCGAGTCTGACTCGCGACGAGAATTTTGAGCCAAACCGGAATGTCACGAGTCTCGCCCGTAGTCTTAATCTCGGGTTCAAGTACGAATATATCGAATGGTGTCTTCTTTTTAAACACGAGCGTGACTATCTACGCACTCAGTCGCACGATCTCATGTTTCAAGTTCCGACGCTTTGTTTCCGTCGTTTCGGTTCTTTTCCTCAGCATTCAGGCGCAATATTTGGACCCTGATTCTCCCGAATTAAATGGCATGGTTGGTAGGGGCTGACGTCTAATACTTGGATATACGTGCATTTTCGTCGAGTACGCAATATTCGAAATTACGGACATCCTATAATATGTAAATATATGGTATACTGAATTGAAAATTTCGAAATTTCTCAATTTTTGCTCTGTGTCTTTTATCCTTAATACCATGCAAACTTTTACTCGAGCTTATAACGCGAATAAAACAAAATACTGGAGCGTCATCTGGCCGTGTCGTATTAAGCCTGAAATTAAGCCACGACGCTTTAGTGTGTCGTTAAGATGAGCCTACAATTTTCTCTCGCAGAGCCTGCCTGTATTTATCGTTGACCGTTTGGGGAGTCTCCGGTATATTCCTTTTCTTCTTTTTTACTAGTTAATCAAGTGGCCTCTGAATATTTTCAATAAAATTTACGTCGTTGAACGGTGGAACGGATGGTAGTCGTCGGGGAGATTGTTAGGCCAATTTTCTCGGTTCTCTTATTACAAGCTCAATTTTTATTCCCGGCAAGAATAGCTTCAATTATAAAAAGAAAAAAATAGACGAAGGAGCTGGTGTTACGACGCCGTCGTAAGTCGAGTTTTACGACTTTATGCTACGTGTTCGTCGAGCGGTTTCCAATTCGTTGTGTTCCCTTTCCGCCGATCCATTGAACATCATGTGAAACCTTGAGACGCTTTGGATCCTCGAAGGGATCTAGGAGAATCCGTGAACGGACGTTGACGAGATTGGCTATAAATTTATTTGTCCTTTTAAACGTGATATTGTTTTATTGCTGGATAAAGGAAAGGGGCAATATCGTGTTCGGCTCTTTCTCTTGTTCTGCTCTTTGCTCCCAACCGAAGATATGTTTTGTATTATACGGCAAAAGGCCGCGGTACGATGGTGACAGTACGCATCGCTGTGTCACCAGGACACGAAAATACGACGTCGTAAAAAACGACGTTACGAACTACTTTGTAAGTAGTATAAGAACGGCGTGCGTCTGACAGCATCGTTTAAAACTATTGAAAATTCGAAGAATGCTTAACTCAGTCACCTTTTCCTATTCTGCATATTATTAATTTTACTCGTCAAAAAAGTTGGCTAACTTTTTCACCCTTTCTTCAAGGCCAAAAGACATCTGATAAGCAAATACATCTTTACTTCTATTCAAGGAAAATTTAAATTAATTAGTTAATTAAAAGATTTAGACAGGCGGATATAGCGAATTCCTTAATTAGCGCAAAATTGATAATTAGTGACATTTTCTAGCGTATAGAATTGGATAATCCATTGCCTCTTGATATTTTCCATAGCATCGACCAAGTTGTAAACGTGTGAGGAACTTCACTAATCATGTTACTTCTTAGAAGAGCAGGTTTTGTCAAACTTGTCAGAGTTCGACATCGCAGTTGATTATCGAGGCTGCAGGTAACCGCCGCTATTAAACTTACGCCTCGCATGAAGCCCTGGCTTTCCCATAAGCAGACTTTTCGCTAAACTTAATTATCCTCGACTCGTCGGCAGATTGATCAGCGCATTTTATGCTGGAACGAGGCTAATAGAAATTTCGCGAAATTCAATTAAACTTCGTATGTCGTGCACACTGGGCCAGGTCTCGTGAAACAGCAATTATTAACGTTTCAATTAGTAACGCGATACGTTATCGGTTAAATAACTTTGTTACCAAGAATTGCTGGACGAAAGATTACAAAACTTATTCGTATTTCGTTAAATAAACGTGACTATGCAATATCTGTATCGTCAAGGCAAAACTTTCAATAAAGCTCTCTATGTCTAGCTTTAACTATCGCGCGGCATTCCGTGCTAGATTTAATTACACCCGAAGCTTTTATTAGAGACATACTTTTATTAAAATTTGATTACTGCCACTGTGTAATATGAGGGCAACGCGCCTTAATTTCCAACAGATTGCGAATATTGAATAAATGAAAATATACGTTGCGCGGAACCGTGAAAATTAATATGAACTTTGTTTCATAATCGAAATATTGGAAGGAAAGAATATTCGCCGCTCGACGCGATAAACATTTTAACTCTGTTTAAAGAAGACCTAAATGATACTTCTCTTCCTATCGACCTATCAAATAGAATAACAGGTTGTAGCTTTACGTTTTTCCTACTTATTGAAAGTTTGAAATAAAGTTTAATCGCTATTTTGCTTGTAATCGATGCATTAAGCGAAGTTTCGGTTTGCGACGCTTTACGTTTCCCATAATTGAAATTCGAATGGAATATTATTTATAAAATATCAAATGTACCGATTCGTCCTTGTTAATCGACTAATTAAGCCTTAATTGGATTTCGATGTGAATAATTACACCGGGTTAAATCTTGTCGTTTCGAGAAGCCTAACAGTTCGCAGTCTTCTCATCTGTTCCTCTCCTCTTCATCGTTGATAAACGAAACTTTGTTAATTAGGAGGAAACCGTTGGTAATGCCAGTAACTAATTGGCACCCAGGGTATAAACCGGACGCGAGAACAGTTGCCTGATCTAAACTCGAGCAGATTGTTACCGGTACAAACTAGTCTGTACGTACCCAGAATGAAGGAACTTGTACGTAGCTGATCATATTCGCTTTTGAGTTTTCCGAACCTGCTTGCCAATTTTCAGAGGCTGACACACACACACACACACACACACACACACACAATATCAGACGTAAATAATTTTGAAACCTGATTTCATTCGAAACGGGAGAAAATATATCTTCAACGTTCGAGTAGTCCTTTCGCGTTCACGAACGTCACTCGCCTTTCGATATGTTTTTCGATATTTACGACTGAATAGCAATTTGGGTAAAAAGAAGAGTCCTTCCGTTTTCCGCAAAGTTTAAATTTTTAAGAAGATACCAAACGTTAGAAGTTATTTAGAGTTTTCACGTACTGCTTCGTGTATGCACGCTCAAACGATATTCTTGTAGAGAAATTAAAATGTTAAAACTGTATAGCGTAGAGTGATGTCTATTTGAATAAATAACGAGAAAGATTATACGTTACAGGTCGTAATTCAATTTCGTTAACTGGAGTGCACAGAGATTTGCGGAATTTCGCAAATAGTTTCGCATGATGCGATAAAACAATCTATGTAGTAGTGAACGTGTTAACGTAGGAGTCATAAAAAAAAACGTGGTAGGGCAGAAGCTTACGAGACCAAAGGGGATACTTTAACGGCCCCATAAATTCCAACGGTCATCTTCCGCCTCGAAGCTCTGGATAAGCGTCCCTGTAAAACACGAACGAAACGAGATCTCGCTTCGTGCAATTAATCCTTTTAAACCGTTCGGTTTTTGCGTAATAGAAGAGATTTTCGAGTGTCGCGGTACAAGTTCCAAATTATTTTCACTTCGTTTCCTCGATTCTAAGAAGATTCGATTTATCTAAGACGATCTATCGTTTCGTTACTTTTTAAACGCCAGTCGATTTGGAAATGTCGATGAAATTAAATCGTAAAAGTTGTCATCGTTACTTCGTCTCTGACGTAATGGTGGTAAGGTAGCTGCGTATATACGAAGCGCTATCTATACCCGAACGAGATATATTTAGCACAAAGGAATGGCTTAACCGAACGCGCGATATCGCGCACGTGCCAATCGAATGCAATTATCAAACGCTCGTATTTGTAATCCATTCGACTGAATCGAAGCGGCCGCTAATCTGTCGAAAATGCTGTGACATTCCTGCTCGGTTCTCCGGAGAATTGAAATTAAGCTGATACGAGGTCCACGTTATCAAGATTTAAACAAATCCACGGCTCAAGTGACTGATCGCTCGCAACAGGTGGGACATGTTCTCTAGGCAGGTGGGGCACCGCCGAGCTGAGCCAGAAGCTTTAGCTCGGGTTAGCGTGCCAAGAACCACCCCTTTCGGCCGCAACCTCAAACTCTCGTCGAGCAAGCCGATATTGTAATTGCCAGTGCTACCCAAGTGGCCTAAGATTGATGAGGTGGAAGCCAAGTTAGTCGAAGCGTGGTAAATGCGAGCCGCCGGTGATCCTGAAACCGGCAAGCCTATTTCACGTCTCTGCCTAAATCGTTTGTCATTCGACTCGCTGGTGTACAGGCATTCCGTAATTTCGCGTTTTTCTTCTTCTCGCGTCGAGCTTTCCCCTTGCGTTTGCCGAATCCCTACTGGAAGATTTTGCTGACGAGCACAGCACCGACGCATTAATAAACGTCAACGGAACGCGCGATACCTTACCTTTATCGCGATTATCGATTTATCGCTTTTCCATTTCATTCGAACCGTTTACACGATGCGATTCGAAATAACAAGATAAAAGTTTAAGCGAGGTGGAAGTCAAAATGGCGCTCTAATTACATGCAATTCAATCGTGTAGTTGGAAAGGAAAGTGGCAAAGTTTTCGCGAGTCTGGAAAATTGAATATTTCTTTGTCAAAAAGACGCGGAGAAACAGATCGCAGAAGTGCATTATTAAGATCTATTAGGAAATCTTTCGGCGCGGAAGCAGAGACGATGGAGAAACTTGGCCGATCTCGCAATTCAACGAGATCACCGGCAATCTAACAAACAACTCTTTTCCGACGGTCTCTTTCTCTCGTCCGTTTCTCTCGCTCGTTATCTTCCACGCTCGATTAGACGGAGCGTTTATTGTTTCAAGGAAGAGAGCACCCCTCCCCAGCGAAATGTTTTCCCGGTCGTCTCGCGCGTCGTCTAGCTCGCTTAAGTACAAACAGCTCATACTGCTCCGTAGCCCGAACTTGGGTACAGGACCGCCGGGGCCAGAAGTGATTTGGACAATCGCCAGAAAGCATCTAGGCCGCATTGAATCATCCTCGATTCCCCTTCATCCTTTCCCTCTCTCTCTCTCTCTTTCTCTCTTTCTCTCTACTCTTTCTAACCGAACGATATCCTCCGCAAATGTCGCGAAACTGCGATAAAGAAGTTGCAAATCACCTAAGAAACACTCGCACTCTGCTCTTCCGCTCGTTCAACCCACCAAAACTTACTTCTACGATGATTTCTTTCGTCCTAACTAGACAAAATGGGCGTTTATCCGTTCTCCGACTTACGATCCTTCCGATTTCTTCTGTAGAACGTTTTCAAGCTTTCCCGCCGTATTTAATAAATAGAAAATGAAACGAAAATGTCATGCAAATATTTATAAACATTTCATCCGACTAATATCATTCGTGCAATTCCTTTATATCTCCGAAAGTTTCCGATAGTTAACTTCTGTTCGAAACTTAAAAAATGCCTCCCTACCAGCGAACGTAAGATCGGTATTAAAATTTGACGGTGGCAATTTTACGTTCACGCGTACCTTCTCGACCAAGCACGAGGTCGCAATGAAAAAGTTTCCAACGTTTGTTCTCGTAACTTCCTTCACACAACTCTTTGCCAACGTTACATAAAACGTATGTTCTTTGAGTTTTACGTAACTCGCGATTACCCAGAAAGTTCGGTTGTTTAAAAGTTGATGAATTTAAATTCCAAGTAGTCGAGCAACGCGCGAACATTAAAATCCCACAGCCTACGAGTCGTGTGTTCCTACGTTCGTAGGATGAGCGCATTGTTCTACGTTATTACGTGAATTTTCTATTTCCGATCGACCCGTTGGCAAAGGAAAAATGGAGGAACAAAGAAAGAAACGTCGATGCAGAATTTTCCGCCGATCGAGCACATTCAATTGCCGTAAATTCGACGAAGGACAAGAAGAGATTTCTCTAGTAGGTTGTAAGTTAAAGAGGTAGGGTGCGTGCGCGCGCGCGCGTGCAGAAGGAATCTGTCGACGAATCT
Organism: Bombus huntii; assembly: GCF_024542735.1. Taxonomy (NCBI): domain Eukaryota; kingdom Metazoa; phylum Arthropoda; class Insecta; order Hymenoptera; family Apidae; genus Bombus; species Bombus huntii. The sequence continues at coordinate 766,008 of NC_066247.1, forward strand.
GTATAGAGGGTGGCTTTGAAGGAGAAGGCGACGAAGGAATAACCGGCAACCGTAAACAAACTTTCGGGTTTATCGAGCGAGGCATTGTGGGTTAGAGACGCTGCAAATATTTGATAGCCGCTGCTCCTCCCGCGAAACAGAAACAGAAGAAGAGCGAGACCGATGGCATCTCACCATCGTTCTCCCCCGTTTTCTCCACCCTTTTCAACTTCGTCATCTCCATTCGTTCCTTTCGGCTACGTCGCCGTACGCCATTCCCGAGTTCGCCGGAACTCCTTCTCCGCTACGTCATCCAGCAGTTCCACCGATTCTTATTCTTGGCGAGAGTAACAATAACAATCGAGAAACATCGTCCTTGCTGCTGGCACGGCGTTTGCCGAAACCTGGTTCCAACACTTTTAAAGTAAATCCTGAAGAAAGTTTTATTTAAAAACAGCCACCTATCTGAAATGTTACAATTCCGGCTCCAGACTTCACGGATCTATCGTTTCTTTCTTACGTCAGCTTTTCGTCGTTATTAAAAAAAAAAAAATAGATAAAAAAGAACGAAGAAAAGAAAGGGTAAAAAGTCTCCCTTCCAAGTATTCCATTTCATTTGCCAGCATTTCATGGGCACGATAGATCAAACGGAAATTGTATAATCATGATTGTCCCGCTAATTTCATAAAACAGCGATGTACAAAAGCTTCGGCGATGCCCGTTTCGAATATCTCGATCAGCGATGAATAGTAGCGGGGAGTACCGAATGGAAAAAAGAAATTTTGCGCAAACAAGGGAAGAGGCGTCTGCGCGGCTAACTGTTCTCGAATACTTAATTTTATATCTGTACGTGTACATTCGTCCGGAGAGTAGAAAGAAGAAAAAAAGGAAACACGAGAAATAGAGAGGAAAAAAGTGTACACGGACGGAGAAATGCAGACGAGTTGAAATTTTCACCGAGTCCCTTCGAAAATGCGCTTGGTCCCTGCAGGCCGTTTTCGGAGGCGGGTTAATTATACCACCCGACGTGAGAAGGGGAAGCACGTGAAAAAAAAATAGGTCCAGTCGGGCAGCACACATTAAACGTGAATTAAACGCCGAGATTTCCGTTTCTCCGCAGCGAAAAAAGATGACGATGGTGGTTCGGCTCTGCGTTTTTCGGTCGCCAGGTTTTTCCAGTCGCTCGAAGCTTTTATTTATTTGTACACTCACGGCTAACTTCAAGAGAGCTGTACTAAAAATTTTCCCGACTGACATCAGCTTTAAGGCCGCATGCGGACTAGCGATGCGACGTCGTCGTTACCGATTTCGCATCGGTAACGTACGATTCCCACAGATTTCTCTCCCTAATGATACGACCTGTTTTTTATGACATATCTAGTCTCGCGAAAAATTCCGTTTCTTCTTTTGTTTTACATACCTTTCATTCCATGATACTATTCGCTACTTATATGTATTGCGCCATTGATTAACTCTATAGACAAGAGATTTATCATTGATTCAACTTCAAGATAGATAGAGAACGCGAGGGAAGCTTATCGACATTTTTTTTATTGAAATTCCGGTCATGGAAGCGCATTTACAACCATAAAAATAGGCCACCATCGAGACAAGCAGACGGAATAAAAATTAGGATGAAAAATACGATTTACCGGAGTATAGAGCGTCCTATCGACATCCCTCGATGTTGGTTGGTCGCTAGGCCAATTATGCGCATGCAAGAACCGTGAGCTAATTGACGAAAGTGTTTGATCTCGCATCCAGCGAGAAGCTCGTGAATTAATGCTCCTTTGAACGAGAATTCGCTTTTGCTCTAACCCTCCAACCAACCCCAACGGGGAACCAGGGAAACCTCTCGCTTATAGACTGTCGTTTCTGTCTGAAGAGAAACAGAAATAGCAAAAGGAAAAGAGACGAGGAGGTGGGGCCAGCGTTTAACTTTAATTGCGTTTCTCTCGGCGAATCCTTAGAAAAGTCCCGACCGGTGTTGCAAGCTCAACCGTTAGTCGCTTATGCAACAACATCATTTCTACGCTCGCATTCCTGTTTTGACTCGGTTGTGTAACCCTGCTTGCGCAACATCGCCGAAATGATATTCTACGTGAATTCTTATCAGGCAACTCGAACGTCCAGAAACTATTGCTTTTTTATGGGATACGCTGAAAGGTAAAACCTGTTTCGTAGCTGAGCAATATCGCGTGTATTTTCCTTCTATTTTTCAATTCTCAATTTCACATGAATTTCCAGAGATAGAATGCAAATATACTGAATTTTATGCTTCCTACATCTAACGTTCGTCTTTTATTTCGATGCATTTAATTATTTTTACGATATAACGATATACGAATTTGAAAATGAAAAACACGTTAATGCGTGTAAAATATTTTGATGGAGGAAATTGTTCGTCGAATTTTCAGAACGGAAATTATTGAATTTAAACTACTTCGGGGAACAATTTAGCGTTCCTTCGAGTGAGAGGGATGTAAGTGCTACCGGACGTCAACGAGACACTGGGGAGATCGGCGTTCGGGGAAGAGAAGGCGGAGAAAGAAAAACGTAGGGATAGAATAATTGAGGCAACGATGAAACAAGGGCTTCCTGCTTGGTTCGGGGTTGCCTTTTGCCTCCGTTCAATCAAAACCCCTGCCTTGCAGAAAGAAAAGGCAAGACCGAAACTGTCCGGTTCGTAATGAAGAAAGCTCCGTAACTCGTTCCTTCTTGTTCAGCTGGATGCTTAAATACGGTCGATCAGGGGTAGAAAAGTGGCAAAACGAAAGACGGAAGACTCGTCCAAAGCGAAACCGAAAATTGATACTTTTTCAAACGTTATGGACGAACAGTATACCTTCGGTACGTGTTAAACATTTAGTTTTTTTTTCTTTTTTTTTTGTTTTATTTAATTTCGTGCACTATTTGTCGCAAGTGATCGAACATAAAAATAACTTAATGCGAAACAATTCCATTCTATTTAAGCTACGTGACTCGTGAGTTGCCTTTTGTTCTTGACACAACGTTCCGAAAAGAATCTCAGCACGTTTCTTCCATTAATCCTTGTAGTGGCACACAACAGTCGCGTGACTGTTTTCATTGTTCGAGGGACCAAGGCACAGTGATTGTAAGTCAGCAATAAAGGAGGAAAAAACGTACAATAGCACGCTATTCCTCGTAAAGAAGGGGTGCGGAAAGTTAACTGTCCGCGTGGTCAACAAGACAGCGCGTCGTCGTTGGCCTTAAACTCCTGCCTGGTCGGAAATAGAGTGTGTACATAGGCGAAAGTTAAGTTGGAGAATGGTATAGGTGGATACGTCGGGGCGTATACGTACGTATATAGCCAGGCTACATTCGCGGGTTTGCGCACGTAACGTTTCGTAATGAGTCTAACCCCGAAGAGCTGTAAAAAGGAAGAAGTTGACGTACACCGTCGTTTTTGCTTTCACCTACAAGAAACGGAGCTGTGCGTTCCTCGTGGGTATTTCTGCGGAAATCTCACGTACGATTCGCACACGGTCGTGCCCGTGTAACACGAACGGGATACATCAAGCGCAGGTCTCTGCGATTTCGCAGTAAGTGCGCTGTCTGGTCGAAGAAAGGAGAGAAAGGGGCAACCCCTTTTCCTACCAAAAACCTTAAGCTCAAACGTTCTTACGCTTTCCTCGAAAGTAAAAAGAGAGCTTACGTTTCTAAATTTGACTTTAATGACGTCGCTTTTTCCGGACTTCTTGTCGGCAGGCATAAAAGAGTTAATAGACCTCGACGAAGATCTCTCTGTTTTTCGAGTCAAATCGGAACGCGGGCAAGCGACTGTTAAGACTAACCAGAACGTTTTGGCTTCCGAACATTTTCGTATCTTTTCTCCAGAAGAGAAATTAAGAAACATAAAATTAAAATTAATCCTTAATCCTTAATAATCGGTCAATGTTATCCGCTATTACTCTCCTTAAATCATAAAATAGTAGATACAAATATAATATCGTATCACGAAAGAAGATATCAAGCATTTCACCTTTGATATATGATTACGAACGTATTTATTTGATCTACTGGCACTGGTACAAAATCTGCCCAAAAGAGTAATAACGAACGAAACCTATAACAGTGAAAGAAGGAACGAAACTGTAACGGAGATACACATTCAATTTAGCCACTAGATTCGTATTCAAAGATATATAAATTGGTTCTGAAATTGGGAGGAAAGTCTAGAGAGAGAGAGAGAGAGAGAGAGAGAATGAGTTAGTGGTGCCTTGGATGTGGGATATGGGATGCGGGGAAGCGGAGAGAAAGAGAAGTGAAAAAAAGTAGAGTGGTAGCAGCGGCATTCTCGAAATTTCAACGAAAGCGAATTTTCGCGCTTTCACCGTAATTTCCTCGACGCCATTCCACGTGAAAATCGCATCAAACCAGTGGGTGGGTACCGTATCGCTTCGCTTTCCGCCACTCCGCGAATCCGAACTAATATATTTTCGAAGCAACTCGATTGCGTCGAGTCGGAGAAAGATGGAGAAAGAGTGAATGCACGGACGGAAAAGCGGGCAGAGGTGTGAGGGGTAGAGAACGATAGAAAGAGGAGGACTGGAAAGAAAGGAGAGGATAGAAAGGGAACATTGTGCCCAGGGCAATGGTGGCTCTGTATCGCGAAGGGATGCCAGATAGCTGCTACCCCCTGCGTCTCATCCTATTTGTTTCTGCTTGCCAGTACGACGCGGCCTCGAGCACTAAGAGAGGAAAGAATAGAGAAATAGAGAAAGAGAGAGAGAGAGAGAGAGAGAGAGAGCGCGAGAGTGAGAGAGTGAGAACGAGGAGGGAGAGAAAAAGAAAGAAAGAGAAGAAAAGACGAAAGGAAGAAGAAGAAGAAAGAGAAACGGAAAGGGAGGAGGATAGCTGGTTTGTCAATATTCATTATGTTTGTGCCGAAAAAGGAGAAGGCTGTGCATCCGAGACAAAGAGAAAAAGCGAGAAACGGACGGGATGCGAAACGACGCTCCGGGAATACATGGAACGCGCAGAACGTGAGATACGAAAGAATTTACAGTTTTATGAGTATATAAAGGGCCAGGGAAAAAAGTCCTGCGGAAAAAGAATTTTTTTCACCGAGCCAATGTAGCCATTCGACTGAATTGATACCCTCGGAAGCGTTCTTTGTTGGTGCAATATTCTCGGGCGTGATTCTGTCGGAGCTCCCATTTTTATGGAACGTGTCGCGTGAAACGAACCAAAAAGAATGTCGGCTCTCCACGGTCGCCTGTAACTAGTGTAGTTTTTAATTTCGTGGCGAATGTGGCATTCCGATTCTCTTTTCGTCGTTATCGGCCTTTTGTTTTCTTCGTGAATAAAGGACAATAGACCCTCGACACGCGGTACGTATGTATATAAATATATACGTACGTGTGCGTGAGTCGAGAAAACAAAAGCCTTTTGAGAGTATTCGCGATCCCTGAAATTCTTTCGGCAAGCACGTGCGCGCGATATATGTCCGCCGTATACGTTTCGATTCCCGATTCCCGTACGAAAATGAAATTATTTTTAATATTGGGATCCGCGGAAGCGCGTTGGTTCGCGGTGACACAAAGAGTAAATAGATCTCGCGGAAAATATTTGACACCTGGACGCGCACTTGAGATTTTCAGCAGGTCGAAACCAGGGCCCCGGGTAATTTAATTTGATATTCCCCTTTGTTAATTTGATAGAGCCACGAAAGAGAGGAGAGGAAGGCAGCGAGGTAGGCCACGTGGATGCGGAGGGCTCGAAAGAGAAAAATACTTGAGATTCCAGACTGTATCAGCGGCGGGCACTCGTGTCACCTGAAACCCTCGACCGATGGTTTCACCGAAACGTATCATCGTTCCGCGTAGCGCAGCCAATGCGATTTAACCGCTCGCCACGCATCGTTCCGCTGATATGACGCCGACGTATCGCTGACGTTTCGTGGCACGTGATCCCGAAATTACCGCGACAATAATGTGCTCGTCGCGGTCCAATTTGCCTGGAATGATTCGTCAGGCGGATATTTCGTTGGGATTTCAAGGCACATCGATCAGCAATTACGTTTTCTCGTCGATCACGCACGCACGCCGTGTGAATCTATTATAGAAGCATACCGTGAATTCCACGACGAAAAATATTGAATATCTGAGAATCGTACGGTTGAGTGATAACCAATAAGAGAATATGTCGTCTAGGGGATATCATAGATTTAGTTGAACGAAAGGGTCCAAGAGACGACGGTGGCCAGAGGCGCTGAGAGTCAGTATGCGGTCATAACGAAGCTGTCGACATGATGGATGAGGAAGAGGGTAATGCGACGATGGTTCCCGCAGCGAGGACGAAGAGGAGAGCCAGTCAGCCCATCGTCCAGTACGATACAAGGGATGCTATCGCTATCGGACCCGCACACCCTGTCTGTCATCAGCACGCCTCACCACCTCAAACACACTCGGCCCACCCGCTGCATGCATGATGGAATATGCTGTATTATATAATTATCCCGTGGATGGTATCTCCGCTAGCGCGACGCGTAATTAGAAACTGTCGACCAAACTAGAGGGCATCGCCTCGAGAAGTTTATTGCGCGAAACAGAATCCGGCTTTCCCCAAAAATATCTAATTCCCTTCGATACTTCTACCGAGGTTCACCTTCTACCGATTGCACCGCAAATAAATAAACGACAAACGTCGGTGTTTCGGCGATGCCTCGCATTTGTGTGCGTGCGTGCGTGTGCGTGACAACGACGTTTGCCACGCAACGATTTATTTATAGCTTTATCTTTTATCGGATTGAGAATCCAAAAACGGATTAAGGTTAAAAGTTTTTACAGTTTTGAAACCTTTCCTTGAAACCAAAATTGAAATTTTGTATCGTGCGAAATTTTGCCGTATGATCGGAAAACCGGACTACTTTAAAAAACACTCGAATTTTAAGTGGCATAAAAAGTTTCAAAAAGTGGGACTTCTTCTCGACGATTCTTATCTTCCTACTTTAAAATGTTATTGCAAAGCATTTTTTTCGAACCAATTCGCTGCTATTGGCCATCCCTATTCTCCGATGCTCTCACATAGAGAAGTAAAGAAGTCAGGACGTTGATCGCATACCAATGTCCGCAGGAATTTATTGTACGCTGCTGGAAAGAAAAAGGGCCTTGAACGAAAGTACAAAGGGGAAGGAATCTGCACGCGAACCGTCGATGAAGGATGGGTGTGAATATGTATCGAGCATAGAGAATGCCGAAGGAACTTGGTTCCATATTGGATCTTGCAAATTCCAACTTATTTCCTTTATTATATCGTATTCATGAATTTATCGTAAGTTTCGTAAACTAGAATCGCGAGGATACAAACGATCCAAGATACGGAACTGTGGTGGACACGTACGGTCGTACCAGCTACACCGATTACCTATAAGATATATTAAAAACTTTTCAGCGCATTTTGTTTTCGAGATTATCGCGTTCGATATTCTACGTACACTGTAAGAAGTGAAATAATTTAACAGGATTGAGGGCAGTCGCCCGACAGTATTTTGGTATTCGACGGGTGTGCAGCGCTCACTTTTCGTCTCCGAATGTTCCCCGAATAACGCGGCATCGTTCCACGAGTGAGAATGACACGAAGAATCGTCTTATTCGGGCGAGAGAACACGAAGACGAGGAAAGTTCTTCTCGTACGTTCCTGAGCGACAATAAGGGTCTTTGCCGGCTCCGGCATCAGTTTCTATTTAGTTACCGTCTCTGCGAAACCGTGTCGAGGTAATAGTAAGCGTGGAGTCCCGGAAGAGAGACGAAGAGGAGGATGCCGCTGCGCGACGCAAGACTGCTCGCAAAAGTTTTGCGAGTAAAGCTGTTCGCCTCCAACAATTTCTAAGGGGGAACATCCTTCCTGAGAAATGATTGCGCTAAACTTCGACGCCTTAGGTGGAAATAATTACAGCCACCTAGACACGAGTTCCTTTTGCTTCTATATTGATCGACGTGATAACGAGACCCCCGTAAAGGTAGCTCAAGGAACCGATCCGATTACAGCCGCTGCAAGATTCTATCTATATAAATTGCTTCTAGTCTACGTGCAGCTATATCTTATATATTCTCTCTTCTTCTTCCAAATTCGATTGTTATATTAATTACATTTTCTCGGTGTTATCTTTTTTTCAAACGAGCTTTTATTTTATTACCTTTCATTAAAATTCGTAATCTTAAAAGAACAAATGATTTTCTCAAATTAACGCGATGGACGCAATGGACGCGAAAAGCGAAAGATTAATGAAGTTTCATAACGTTAGGAACTACTTCCTAAAAGTCCTTCGATTCGCAAAGGGCGTGTAAACTTAGGAAAGAATAAAGAAACGTATGCGAGTGGCGACATATTTTGTCGTTTGCGAAATACGACGTCGAATACACATTTCCTTTTATCGGATTCCGCCATCTTTTTTCACGTCTGCTTGCCTCCTCGACCAGTTTTTCCACCATAAACATGTCCTGTCAGCGAAAGTATTTTATAACCGGTATTACTTGCACCGTGCACACAACTTGGAACCGCATCAGAACCGCACCTAGCGCTTCTTTATTCTCTTAACACGAACGAGTATGCGGCGTATGGTTTACGTTCGTCCATAAAAGTAACACCACCTACCGAATTGCGGCGTGTATGCCATTTCCTCGTCACGGTGCCCGTAACCGGTTTCGAAACACCGTGATAAAATACGTTTCACCTACGTCCTATATCGCGGCGCGGTTTGCCGTTTGCATGAAATTCGCATGCAATCCAAAAACGCGGGAACGAACGACCCGATCGTCTCTGACGCGTATATCGCGTACCGAAGTCACCAGACCAGGTTATTCAGCCAATGTCGTTTTAGCGCTCACACCTTTCTTCGTGAGAACATGCACCAGAAATTTGCGCCACGTTTCCCTTGTTCGAACAGAGACCGTTCCATCGAATTCATTTCCAATCGATCGTTCCATTTACCGTTTGCATCGAGAGAATGGGGTGTTTAGGCGACAATTCGTGGTTTTTTCGTATTTACAGAAATAAAATAATGAGTTCCCGTGGCTTGTCAATGCGTCCAACGACACTTGCAGATATGTTCGTAAAAATTATTAATTTTTTAGGAGTACACGGTATTTTGAGACTTTTCAACCTTCATTAGCGCGCTGTTCGATTTTTAGTTAGCTATAAGGAATTGTGTAATCAAACGTTAGCTGCTACGAGCTCCTTCGTCATTCGATAGATCCAGACTCTCACGCGGTGTTCGCTTTAGCCGTAATTCGCACTTCAACGAATCTTCGTCAGTTGCAATTTTAATTAAAATTACTATCAAGTTGCGCCGATATCGCGTTTGATTGGCAAGTTTTAATTTGATACAGGATCCTGCAGTGTCGGGCGAACCTTTAAACCCTACCTCTACTCCCTCTGCCCGCTTCTCTCTTTCTCTCTCTCTCTCTTTCTCTCTCTCTCTCTCTCTTCCGTTTCTCCTCCCTCTCTCGTTTTATCCTTGCTAGCTGCCTCTCCTCTTGTTCCCTCCCCCCCCACGCCCTTGCAAACTCTTCTCTCGCAATGCCTCTTTTACAATTTCTCCCTTTGCGCTTACCTCTTTCAATCCTCTGACCACGCATTTCTCATTCCACTTGTCAATTTAATCAATGTAGGCAAATTACAGTGGTTGTCGAAGTGTAGGTAACTAACGTGACGCGATTACAATGCGCGCGAGCTCTCTCGCGCTTTGCTAGACAGAGCACACGAATCCAACGCGAAGGGTCCGAACACCAAGTGCTGTACCACCTCCGCTTCGTCGATAGCAACTGCACCGCCAGCGATACCGACACCGATCATTTCGCTGGTTTCCTCCACACCTGCGAGACCCTGCCTGATCAGTTAGCTAGGAACTAGTAGGACCAGGTCATTTGAGATGAGTCCCTGTTACACCCTGTTTACAATGGCTCAGCCGCTCATGCGATTTATATCTCTAACCATGCTATTACTCTTACTCCCTCTTCCAGCACTCTCCTGGATTCTGCCTGTTTCGTCTTGCGATCATATATATGTATATGGATGAAGTTTAACGATACCATTTTACAAATGACGACAGGTTCGAAGGACGAATGAAACTATAAAGAATACCTGAAGCTGTCGGATACTTTTTCCTCTATTAAGTCACAAATGCTTTCAAAACAACGCGGCGTTTGCACACCTTTATACTGCAGCTGTTTGAAATTGTCGCTCTCTCTTTCTCCTCGTCTCCCTCTTTCTCCATACAACTCCCTTGTTGCATCTACCGAGCCGAATTCGGGTTCGACTCTGATCCGGTGAAAGTAATTAAACCTACCTCGCGAGCCTAAGCCTAATTAATGTGTACCTACGCACCGTCAGGGAACCGATCAGAGAGCAGAAGGTTTACAATCGACAATGCCTATGCCGCAACTACGGGTCCGACGTCTATCAAAGGAAGTAAATTTCGTTCGTGGTGCTCGGTGGTGCTTCGTGCCACCGGATATTGGCTAGATCGAGCCAGTTTATCGATATTCGTTGGACTAAGCACGCCGTTAATTTCATCCGTTTTCCGTGCTTACGCGCAAGCGTGATTTTAGACGGTGTATGTACCAGGAACGAACAAGATGTAAACGAACAAAATCAAGTCGTCTGCGATCGATATCCAACACTCGCGGAATTATTTAAGTTCATTTCCAGGGGATACTCGACATTATCCTCTTTATCGCAGCTACGTCGTATCGCCTTTTTCCACCTGTAAGTATAATTAACGACTGGAAGATATCGCCTGGTGCATTTATCACCAAGACGTTCTATCCCAATCATATTTCTCCTTCCGAGTAAACAACTGCTTGCAGTTCGCGTCGTCAGATTGCCGACAGTTATACTCGTTGCCGTTCGCAGTAATGCTGTCCGTCGAATAAAAGATTTTCACAGCACGAAGCTATTTTTCCAAGAATATCAACATGATCCGACGAAGGAAACGAGAAAACAAGACTACGAAAGAATATTGGAGCTTGAAAAAGAGACGACGAGTAGCCAGATCGCTAGACGAAAAGCACAGAATCGTGATCGAGGTTAATAATGAAAGTTTCTTCAGCGTGTACACAATAGAAGACATTCCGTCTACTCGCATTTGATCTCATAACGAACCGAGCGTCGGTCCGTGAAAAAACGTAATGACGAGAGGAGGCGCGAAGGTCAATGGGCGATAGCGGGTGTTTCCAAGGTGACGATTCTCCTGCGCACACAGCTTCGCGTACCATCGCGACATTAATTATGATATTTAATCCCGTGGATGCCAGCGTGGCATCCATTGTTTGGGCCAAGGAAAGAACAGGTCCAGGGTTACGTCATTTCATTCAGGACTTTTCCTTTCGCTGATACCTCTGTTTTTCCTTTTTCATTCTCTTTCGAACATTTGAAAATCGAGACTTGCGATTTTTCCGAAAATCAAAAATTTTACTTCGCCAATCACGATTTTCGCCATTCAAAGATATTGTTATGACGAAGCATTTGTGGAAGTAGCAGTCTCGAGATTGTGAATGCTTTACAACGTCTATCAAAGGAGCTTCGACCAAGCGCGAATAATTTCTCTCTAGGTTGCCTAAAGATTCAGAGAACTCCTACAGGCAGCAGGGGCTCCGAAGAATTTCTACGGGCAGAAAGGGCGGGGAATATTTCGTGGAAAACATATTGCTACCTTTCGTCGGTCTTTGAAGTCGTGTTCCTTAAAGGCATCGCCGATACAGGGGATACGGTCGTGAAGCGACAGCCACGAAAATCGAGTTAACAGCAGATAACGAAAGCTCTATTTGCGTAATTTTCTCTGTACCTTGCTGAACAAATACCTCGGTGACAAATAATGTTTTCACTGCGATGCTTATTGTTAACTATATACACGCGTATATCGTGGATTTTATTCGCATAATACACATACACAGAGATAGATGAAAAAGAAGGAGCTCGGTTGATTTATAGCAAGTTAAATACAACAGATTAAAATTGCAAATTAGGAAATTATTAATTTCGTGCTGTATCTATATCATATCGTACGGAGACATAATACAATGCACACTTGAAGGAAGTATATCGAATCGCAGTTACGCGATGCTGACTTTTTATGTTTGCTCATAGTTCTTCGTTCATCCAATTGACGCGTGTTAACGAGGTTGACTGTAGAGTGAAATTTCAATAGCAGCAAAAGTTATTGACCATCGAACGGATTTTTCGATTCGAACATCGTTGTAGACATTATTCCGGCGACGTCCTCCAAAGAATCGGAAAGCATCGGTCCACGGAAAAAGGTTTAGCGAATATCGATTAAGATGTCGTTCCCGTTAGGGGGCTGTAATAGGTGGCAGAGTGAAAGGCGACCGGAAGGTGTGTTCGTTCGTCGAGCTGTGCGACGAAACTGGTTGGTAAAATTGCCGCGTCGGAACTGCATCCAATCGCAGCCTGAATGCCCGCAATTCCAGACACCATTAGACGGCTTATTATTTCGTTTTCTCGCTACGATATCGTCGTGGTAGGTGCTCTCAAGGAGAATCGTTACCCGAGAACATGGCAACCGAGATCACGGCATTATGTTTGCACCGAGAAAGGTATGCACTCGAACGATATTGCAAGTTGCTCAAGGGAAAGAGATACCGCTCTTGTAACGTTACGTTATCACATCCGAAAGATCTAGTCGCTGTTCAACCGTGATCCATTTTTCATTCTACGCGAAACAATTTTCATCTTTCTTTGTAATTTTGAATACGCAGCCAACGTTTTTGCGGCTGTCTTGGAATAAACAGACAAAGCATATTTTTCTGAAAACGAACACAGATATATCGTTTGGTTGAAGTTAAAATTGTTAAGGGTGTATTTGCATCGTTCCTTCGACTCGCGCGAATACCCGAGAATTACACGCAAAAATAAATTGTTCGGAATAATTCTGTCCCTCGGGGAGAATTCGTTTCTTTCCCGGCATTCTAATTTACGCGCTGGCTTGTCCTCGACTTCCGTTCTCACGGTTAAGTCGGTCCCATTGCTAATAGGAAAGAATTCCTTCCCTTTCAGCGACACTAGTCATCTCCATACCGTGTTCTTATTACGCTGTTACTATCGGGTCGCCTCCGAGCGTAAAATATGCTTTGCGTGGGACGTGATGAACGGTAGTGCAAGGAAACGAAGTAGAAACGAGTAAGACACCGCCATTCGAGAGAGGATGGAAACGGTACTCTGACGGTGTAAAGAAACGGGAGTGGGATGAAAAACTTAGTGGCGGGTCCCTGGCTGTGAGGTCGCGACCACAATCTATATAATGGACTCGCTAAAGTGTATCCAGAATTTACGTTCCTGGCGAGACGAGAACAGAGAACGGCCGCTGCATTATAATCGCTCTAGCTGCCCCATTCCTGACTGCATTTTATTCACAATGTGCCCGCATACGTGTTGTCGCGAGTCACCGTGCACCCACAGGCGTACACTTTTCACTCGCATATACAGAATGGACTGAACGTTGTAATATCGTAGAATCATCGACAGAGCTTTCCCAACTGAAGACATTCGATACTTTTTATTAAGATACGATAGATATGAAAATATGAAAAACAATCAGAATTTTAGCACGACGTCCAACTACGTATACGCTGCCTGTCTTCAAGATATATCTATATGCGTACTTGCAGTCGATACAGGATATAAAGGAAGGGAAGTGCGGAAGGAAGAAATCTCGTTCACGATCGGCACTCAAAAATCCGTGCATTTGTATGCATTGACAACGGCATTATCGCCATTGTTTCGCACGTTGCTTTACGACGAGACAGATCGGATCGCGATATAAATGCGGCGAGGCGAGTCTTTTTAGTTTGTCCTTCTGAAAGACGAGAAATATGGATGCTAAGTGATTGATAAGTGTACGACCTGTCGCACCTGACCATACGTTATACTTTCACTGACGTTGCGTCCGTGTTTCGTGTTTCGTTACCCCGTTGTTAGGCTTTGAGGGTGGCATCTGGCATTTCTGGAGGAAGGATCTCTTCCGTCCGCCACATATATACTGCGTAGAACTAAGAGCGAGCGAGACGAGGATCTGCTGTTGCACAAACCAGCGGCTGTGCATGATGGATGTTAAGGAACCATTATTTCACGTCGATATTTCGAATATCATGCCCGGTACTATATCGACGTAAGACGCTTGTTACCACGATCTTTTTCTAATTTTACGTTATTGAAATACGATGAGCAGATTTCCGTGATAAAATAAATGGAATTTGTAACAAATGTTAAATTTACGATCTATGATACAACGTACAAGTACGTGTATGCAAGTACGTTGTAGACAAAAATTGAGAATGGACGTAAAATATCAGAATACAGTGGTACTTAGATGTGATCGAATTATTCGTTTACACGTGGTGAATACTATTCGATGTTTACGAAGGAACACCAACAGCGACGCATAAATCGATCGAAAAGTTTCAATTTGTGGTGCTTTAAACTAATGAACCATGCCGCCGCTTTAATTTTCTCGTTGCGAAAAAGATTCGGCAGAGCTTGCTGATAGTCGTCAATAGGACGAGGATGGTCTCTTTTTATTTAGCTCTAAAAGCAGAACCCGTCGCGTCGGAACCATTCGGCTTCTCCATGCGAGCAAGAGGACTATTCGTCACTGCAAACCTAAATTCCCCAAACTTTTTTCCCGCCGTACAATGAGCTCATCCGATCACCGGCTGACGTCTGGTAAAGTTTGAAATAAAGAAAACGAGTGACAGGGTGAAAGAACGAGAGAGAAAAACGGCGGACGAATAAGAAAGAAGAGAGGGACGGAACAAGGACGAAAGACCGAGGAAAGAGGAGGAACGAAAGGCAAGAAGTAGATTGATTCCCAACCCTGTCCCCTCAAGACAATTTGTACTCGACCTCGTACTCTACGATCGTCTCTTCCGTTCACTCGTGAGTGGGAACTAAAGCGTGGCTTCTTTTTTTCTTCTTCCACCCCTGACTGTCCCGCAGTTCCTGCTACCGCCGCTGTTGGACTTCTCTCGCTTCTCGTCTCGTTCGAAAGTCACCCATGGAAGAGCAGAATCATGGAATCTACGTAGAAATGTCTCCCCGAGAACTCACGAGACAGCACCGCGAGACTTTACCCTCCGTCACCAAGATCATTAATCACTCGTCGTTCACCCGTAACGACGTCACCATTGAAACAGTAACTTCTTCAGATCGTCGAATAATCAAAGTGAGTGGAACGTTCGTCAAGGAGGAGGGAAATAAAATTATAATTCTGTTAGGAGAGCGACGATGAAACAACACGATGCCTCCAACTTCAATGTTAACTTAAATATCCAATTTTTTCGTTTATGTATATCGAGTTGGAAAAAGAGTTTCGACCTAAAATAAAACAAGCTGCGAATCGACTGCAAATCTGCTTCGAGGTTATGCGTTATGGCACAGTGCTGGTATTATATCTAGTTCCTATCAGGCCAAAATTCATTCTCTATTTTTTTTTTTTCTCTGAGAGAAAATATTGGAGATGTGCGATATGAAATCACGAAGACGCAAAGAGAGGGAAAACAATTTTCATTCGTTGAAGTCTACTGTCATCGGAAACTCGTTTTATTGCCGGAAATAAAATTGCGTTCTAGAAAAAACTACTTTACCGAAAAAAGTCAATGATATAGAAACATTAGAAAATTAAAGAACATTAAATTTTCCGTATTAATCGACTTTCTCTTTCTTCTTTTTTTTTTTTTTTTTGTCTATGTGGTGTTGTCGACAGATCTACAAATACGTATTATCGTTCGACAAAAGTCCAAAAAATCATATACAAATTTGAACTTTTCTGATTCAATCGTAAAGCAATATCATTTCTGCATTGAAATAATATTTTTCTTTTTCCGTCTTCCCCGATAAGAGACATATTGTAATAATTTATTGGAAAACTAGTTACAAACTACTACAATCGATTACGATCGACTATGCTCATTTTTATTCTTCCGATAAAGCGTTCTCAGTAAACATTCCAATTCGTCTTTCGAAAAATATGAGATTGATCCAAAGTATTTGACGAATCATTCGAAAGGTTCGTAGCTTTTCTAACAATCGATATTAAGTTGCATCGTGTAATTGGTGAGAAGCCAATTATCCGTTATTTATTATCCAAATATTTGACAATCCATGGCTGGAAAGTTACGCGATACGGTAGCATGAAATCTCAAAGTATAATATAATAGATAACGCGCAACCTTTCTCTACAGTAGCAGAGACCATCTTCTCGGACGAGGTTCGACGGATTAATTAAGTCCCTTCTAACAGTATAGACTTCACTGTCGACTTTTCTCATTTTCAACTTTCTTTCTTCCTCTGGATTCATCTCTCGATTTGGTTCTATTCTCCCTCTTCCTCCTTTTTTCTCGGCGATCGCCCGCCGACGATTTCCTTTTTCTCGACCCTTCATTCCCGAGGATTCTCCATTTAGCCTTTCCACGGCTCAAGCCTTTCAATTTCGCACCACCGCTTTTCGAGCATTTAATATTTAACTCCGGCCCGAAAGGAACGACCAAGTTTTTCAGACCGACCGGCTAGAACGGAGCCAACAAGAGCTCGATGAGCTGATCTGCATGCCGCGCGCCACTTCCTAACCTTGTCTTTAACGAGTCGACGACTACCTCGACTCGTCACCTATCTTACCCTTTTCAGACCGATAGGCGTATTTTGCATTCCGATCAGTTCCTGCGAGCTGCAAATATTTCGGTCGGTCAAATGATATCACAGAACTCGTGAAATGATTCTGAATTTGAAAACCGTTTCGACATCTCTACACAAAAATCGTTGGGTCGGGGATACAATATTCCTAGAGATATGTCTTTTGTACGGAAAAAACTATGTCTTTGGTAATGTTCAAAATGTATCAGTGTCGCGCGAATTTTAAAGCGCGTCACAGGTAAAATTTGTTAGTTTCCATTGAAAGGTTTCAAAATCATTTTGTCTCGTTGCAAAACGTTAATGCTATGTACTTTGTTCGCTTAAATTTTTCGGACAGCTGAAATCGATTCTACGCCAAGTGTCATTGAATCGTTCTGCACTAACACAAACGCGTGCCAGTAAAAATTCCGGCTGAAATCATTTTGCTTTTCGTGCGTCGCATGGCATTTCGCGTAGAACCTTTGGTAAAATGCGTTCGTGTTAATGCAGAATGAATAATTACGTCTGATGGTTATATGCGAATCCAATGTACATTAACGGTTAAATTATAAAGTATCCAGTAGTAAAATAAGCATCGCGATGGACTATTTCTAAACTAATTTACAATCTGCCGTGTAATTACGAATCCTTCTATAATATTGCTATTTACCGAACGCTAAATGCTTGTGTATGCAACTATGGTAAAGTTTTATAGCGATGTTCGCCCGACGATATTAGAAAACACGTAATTATATGCCAAGTTTGGCATAGTTGGAACGGGAGCAGATAGATTCGATGAAAATAATCAGATACGTTTAAGGAAAGAGCGAACCCACTCGACGACATCGACACCTCCGGAAACGATTCAACGGTAACGATTCTAGGAGAAGCCCGTTTCATTTCTGTGCTCACGCGTAAAAACCTTTTTCTCTCCGTCCTTTTCCGTTGGACGCGCAGGCCCTTTCCTTTTACTCGTTCGGTCCTTTCCATGGTACCCTCTTCGCCTCTTGACGTCTCATGGGGAGTGCTTTACGAGAGCCTCAACGAAGAAGCTCGGAAAGCTCGAAGCCCTTCAGCTTTAACAGTCGTACTTTCATTAACGCGTCGACGGCTGCGAGAGAATGCGGCGGGCTCTTCAAGGGGTGTCGAAACGAAAACGTTTCCTTCCAATTGCCACCCAGAAATTAGATACAACGCAGCTCGTTTGTCTGTACTCGCCGATAATGGACTCGTAAACAATGAGACTGCGGAAACGAGATCGCTGATGCGTGAAACGCAAGACGCGAATAACAAATGCGTTTAACTTCCGACTAGTTTGACGATATATTTCCGAACAAGCACCTTCCGTTTCTTCCGAATTCGATATTATGTAATGATTCTGACAGCGATTTATATATCGAACTTCTTAAAGGAATAAATTCTCTCGTATAGCCAACAGTCGCGAGTTTTTTAATGTAACAAACTTCTACGAACTGTACGAATCTCTGAATTATAAGCCAGCTGATTGTCCTTGATTCGATGTAAAATTGTAAAATTTTACAAACTGTTTGCGCGATAGTAATGCTTTTTCTACTTTTAGCGAATAAGAAAAATCCATAACATTTAAAATCCTCACATTTAATACCATGTACACGTGTGTAATAAGGATTCGAGAGAAATCGACGTAATCTCTTATGTAATATCCCAGCTGTCACGACCGAAGTGTTAAAATTCCTGTATCCATCGAGCCGGTGGAACCAGCCAGCCATGCTTCGACCATGCCGGAAACTTCATACGTTTTCCATGGTCCGCTGATTCTCGGATTCACCACGCATTATCGCGCTGATGGCGGTTACTTCCACTCCATCTTCGTGTACCACACCACCCTTGAATCTTTGTCCGTTATAAATATTACGACTTGACGAAAATATTCTCAGCGGATATTTATATGTGCGATGCTGGTAATTTTTATTCGACGTTTTTCAAGCAAATAATTATAATTCGTAATAAACGTCACGTATTTACAAGCGAGCGAGTATTATTACGTTATTCAAATAAATGTTTCGTTTTAATTTTACCTTCGTTATATCGGAACACGGTAACAATTTCTGAATTAAATTACTCGAAATGTTTCTGGATACGCGATATGATTATTTTCCTGCTGTTTGCATAAGAGGCGATTTCAGTTCCGCCTATTCTCGTAACTTTCCGTTCTCGAAATTCAGCGATGCGTCCGTAACCTTCAAAAGTGGCCGAATATAAAACGTTATCGTACGAACATAAAATAAGTTCGTAATCGTAACACGATCGCGTATTACCATCCATGACTGAATCTCCAAACTTTTTTAAGGCAAAAACATCGCGGCAGAAGTATCGAAGAAAATTCAAAGAAGTAAAGTTGGTTCGTAACACGAGGCGTAACCGTGCTACATAAACGAAGCGTTACACCATCGATCTTAATTCGCTGTCAGGAGAAAAGGACAGAAAGTTGGGAAAAGTGTTCATTCCGCGTAATAATAATAAAAACGTCCTCTCGTAAAGAAAAAAAAGAAAAAGAAGAAGAAAAAAGGAAAAAGGGTAAGGAAGAGAAAGAAGGAAAGACGGTGGTTTCGACGAACCACCGCTTCTCCAACTTCCCTTGCGACGTCTCACGGTATACGAAACCTCCATAACGTCTGTATTCTGCGACAAAGTTCTCGTTGAAGTTCGAGACTGGTCGTGGTGTCGTTTTCCCAGCGGAAGAGTGCTACACTCAATTAAACTTGGTCGAAATCAAGGCTGGGACCAACCGGCCGCATCGGCGTCGCTGCGCCGGCACATCTCATTCGTAAATTCGCTTTTTGCGCCTGGCGTGACGCGAATAATTTTCCTGCCTCCCCTTTCGGTGTAACCACCTCCCGATCCCTCCTGCCACCATCCCTCTCTCCCCCTCCTTCTTTCCCTCAACCCTCCGTTGTCCGTCTCCCTTTCCCACCCACTTTCTCTCCCTGGTTCACTCACACTCGATGCTCGTCGCTCGTTTTATCCCCTTCTCTCGTACGATCGATATTCGTAATTCATCATTTGTATGCAGCGCGATAGAGGGCAGCCAACACGGAGGTTCCTGTCGATGTACTTCGCTTCGAGAAATGATCCAACGATGTCCTCTCTCTCTCTCTCTCTCTCTCTCTCTCTCTCTTTCTCTGCCTCTGTTTCTCGCCTTTTCTCATTCTCTCTCTCTTTTCCTCTCTTTTTCTCTATGGAGAAAAAGAAAATGAAAAGGGACGGGCTTAAGTTCATGCTTCATCGCGCTGCCGGTATATAACATGGCCGGTACGGGCGCTGTTCCACTTTTTGATAGAGGCTGATGAAAAAAAATATTAATTTCATTAGCCATTCGCGAGGGAACAATGCGCAGCATGGCATCGGGCTGAAAACGGTACAGCTGGCCCCTACCACGGGGGAGGGATGAATTATTCTTCCATGAAGAAATATAATTCTGTCGGATGCGGGCTTCCGCTCCGTGTCCAATAGTCGGAGCTAAAATGGCTTTTCGCTTTTGCGTGTGTCACGCGGCCAGGTCCATGTTAGGCGCTAGATGTTAAAGTAATCAAGAATTTATAAAGTTTCACACTGTTATTTGGACGCGTAGTTTCGATGTTCCACAGCTAACTCGTCTATGTTTCATCGATATTGATTAAAACTAGCCGGCTTTCCTGAAGATTTAAAATATTTAATAGGTGCGTGCTGGGAATACATCGTATACGTGAAGTTTTAAACATACGAGGAATTTTTTAAAAGAAAGCGACTCGTATAAAAGTTTGTAAAAATATATTTGAAATATTTGTGGGATTGCGAAACTTTTAGGAATTACTTTGTAGCGGGTTTGCGAATATATTTGTTTAACAAGTGCCTCATTAGCATGGAAATTTCTTTATTTTCCGAAACATTCTCATGGATATGCGGGAAAGAAGATACCACGTAGTAACGCATTAGCGTAGTCGATGGGAACAAGAAACAACTTTTCTGTACGATGTACTCCAACGAGAAATTTTCATCATACGCGCGCATGAAACTTGTAATATCTAAATCGAAATATCCTAGTGGGCACACGAGCATGATGTTTCTCCTTTCGGCGTTTCGAAGCTGAACGCTCTCGCTGCTCAATTTGTATGTTAATTCACGAGTGTTTGCCGGGCAGCGGTCCGCTTAATAATGTCATGTTTATTCAGCGATGATATCGCTGGAGGCGCTAAGGCGCTCGACACACTCGCAATTGGTGTCACAGGTCGCTCGCACGCTTTCCGCCGACGAATGAAAAAAGGGGGTGGTCACAATCGTGTTTCTTTTGGACCGGTGTGACGTCGTCGGACATCTCGTGTAAAAATTGTCTCGTCGCTAGGCGTCGCATACACGATGTCGTCTCGTCGAAAAATTCAGCAAAATATTTCGAGCCAGTGGAGGGACCGACAAAAACGCAGACGTAACTATAATATAAAATATACGATCTGACGAGTAATTTGAGGAACGGTCATTAGGATTACGTTGCTTATATCGAGATATACATATATGAAATTTCAGGTAACTTGCAAAATTTATCTCTGAAAAATTCGTAGTTACAAATACGATGGTTTCGATCAACGAGAAACAAGAATCGGTAGCAAACGAGATCTGATTTCCAGGGAATTCGAATTTCCATACGTACGGTGTGCACATACATGTAGTAACGAATCGTAAGAAAAGAAATTTTACTGTCATTTTCAAATCAATAGCTCGATTTTCACGGTAAAATTGCTGGCTTTAGCAGGATCCACGCTCCATCCCTACAAACAATCCTGCGCGCGTTCAACCAATCCCAAAGCATTCCGATCCCTTTTTTTATGCCTGAACGTAAACCCTCGTGATCTAGAGCAGAGCCAATGAACTCTATCTGGCGCATCGGCCTTACCAATCTACTTCCCTCGCGGCTATCAAAGCAGCATCCTTTCTCTCGCAACCGTGCATTGCCAACCGACTACCGAGGTTCCTGTATACGCGAGAGCAGTAGGTACTCGAGTGAGTAGAATTACCCGACGGGTGCATTGGGCTTCTGGTTCCGCGGGCTTCATCCGTTCGTCGTTCGGCACCCTCGAATCCCCAACCTAAATCGTTCTCCCATCCTCTGTTTTATTCCTCGCTTCTTCTTCCCCTTTCAAATTCTTTTTAGCTTTAACGCTCTGATATAACCAGTACTGCTTTATTACAGTGATGAATTTGCGATACCAAATGTTTTACCGTTCATCGACGATCCTTACTTTTAACACATAGGGCGAGTGACCAACTCCTTTTCGAGGTAACATTTATTAGAATAATTAACGCATGGAAATCTTTTAGATGACGCGCAAATAAGTAACTTAACGTAAATGAGAAAATTAATGTTTGTTGATAAAATTGTTGCAATAAGGTAATAAAGTAATATTTAGGTAATTAAGGTAATAGTTGCGATAAAGTAATTTTTTTTTTTATAATAAGAAAGGACATCTTCATATGTCTTGTCCATTCGAGCTGAAATTTGGACGCTGCCAGGGCAGGGTCGGATCGAATCATTGATCAATATTCGATATTTGTACGATTTGACACTAACGAGCAAAAGACCCTCCTTAGGGCGACGTGTAGCGATCAACCGTGAACGTGGGTCGCTGTCGTCCTGTGTAGTGTAACGAGACACCTTGATTTGTTCTATGGTGAATCAGCAATTTCTCTGAAAATATTGTTGGATGATACTGCAACAAAGATTTAATCTTATCATTTTACTTATAGATATAGTCACTTTCATCGATGTATTTTATTCTGCCGTTTCATTGAAATTTAAATTTGCCGAATTAATACAATTTGTTAAAATTTATTCTATCGTAAATTATTACAGAAATTGCAAGATGTTCGAAGCTATTTATCATCGATATTCTTACACATTTACCGACTCGTTCTTCGTTTCTCAAATTGGCAACGTTATATTTTCTTTGTCCTTATTTCTCCTAATTCTTTCTCACGTCTTCAAGACGGATAACCGAAACCGAGCGTCTGTATTCGGTTGGCAAAGCCGTGTGTCCCGATAGCTCGTATTATAAAGCTCTTCATTAGACTAACTCAACCCGGATCTACGTAAGAAGCAGATAGAGCAAGTAGTCGTTTTTTTTTATCCTCTTCTTTCATCCGTACTCCCATCGTCGTCACCTAAAAGGAAACGAGTTCCTGCTCCGCGGTTTAAGGCGAGAAATCCTTGATTAGTTCACCAGACCCAACTAGCCCCTCCTCCCCTTCCTTTCTTTACCTTTCTCTCCTACGATATCTTTCTCTTCGCAGGAGATACGATCTTCTCACGAATTTCTGAAGTATCATGTTTCCTTTCGTTCCGTACCCGTGAGACCTGATCCTTTGATTCACTGGGTGTCTTTCAGCACTCGACTTCAGCCAGTACATATTACCTACAATGCGCGAAACGAACACGGAGGCTTAATTACTTCTCTTCAGCCTTCAGACGAGAAAAATGTCCGTCTAGGATTTCATTGTCACGCGTCCCTCGTCTACGCTGGTAATAAAAATTATCTAAATTGTCACGTAACAGAAGGATGAAGTATCTCCTTGTTAACGACAAAGAGTACGAACCGGGTACAATACTTGAAGAATACTTTATGAGAAAAATAATCCAAGTATATGATATGCGGTTAAAGGTATCTAATGAAGCACGGCACAGTAAATTTAACTCTTTTTACTATCTTCTGCATTTCGTTAGATTATTTTTATGAAAGAAAACAAACGCGGCCGAAGATTTTTCAGATCCCTTATCGATAAATAACCAATTTAATAAAAATACCGGTATTCTGTTCCGTTATTTTACGTATTCCTAAATAGTATGTGCTTTCTGTATCTTTCGCGTATTCGAAGTTTCTTTATATGTACGAACATCGGCTGCCTACTTAACGTTATCGCGAGTGAAGGTAGAAATGGCAATTCGTACATTCTTTTTTCGTACACTCTTTCGGTAGCTCCTACCGTGGAAGGTAGAAGTAAGTTGGACGTCGATTGAGCTCGGCCATGGTTGAATCGGGCTGCCATAGTTGATTCCAATTCACCGTTCCGTTGGCGACTCAGCCTTCTTGGCACCGGTACTATCTAGCGTGGAACCGTTATTCCTATCCAGCGGAGATTTCAATAGAAAGTTGTAGGATATTCACGGTGGCGGCGAGTGGCAAAAGCCGTCAGTGTAGGTGAAAGTCAAACTGGTAACGTCTGCGAACTATTGTAGGGTATTTGTAGCTACCGACAGTCAAATACCAACGCCCGACGCTGGCAGACGACGACGTATTGTACGAATGCTGCGGAAGGATTGGGTGATGGGATGTAAGGAGCTAAAAGGGACCGGCAGTCATAACCAAGATTAGAGTTCGCGCAACCCACATGCTCGTGCATAAAGGGACAACGGGCATTATCGCGATTTGATATCGTCAATGTCGCCTACAACTCGCTTTTGAGATCTCTACCTGTGCCTTGTTATACGAAGAACTTGCAGGATTTTGGGTTTACCATTGTATCTGTCGCTTTGCGTACAATATGATACCGCTGTACTGACAAAGGTGAAAGCGCGAGGTACGCCATTCTGTTACAACTTTGATTCCCGTGGAAACGAAACGCAGATGTCGTCAGAACTATAGGGTAATGCGACGCGATGTTCAAGTTCATTCGAAATTAATGAAAATTCGGTGTTCGTTAATAATTACTGTTCCCCGCGTCATCTAAAAGAGAGAAAGAGACACGACAGCCGATCGACGATAGGGAACACGGGTGCTGAGCCATAAGGATATGCAATCAAGTCCAAAGTAAGCGAGTTAATTTAGGTGGAGTGTGCACTCTCGCCGCGAAACTTGTTCCATACTCGACGCCGGAGAGATACTCTGTCGTTGGAGAAGTTGCACCATCGAGATGTTACCACGCTCATGAGGGTAAGTGTGAGAGAATTCGGGAGGGAGTGAGAGAGAAAGAGAGAAAGAGAGAGAGATCAGCGATGAGGTGCTGTCCTCTTTCTCTCTCCCACTGTCATCTTTCCCTTATGCCGGGATACCTTCACCGCTGGTTCCCTCCACAAGGCGACAGGGAGAACCAAGATGCCTCGAAACTACGCTTCACCTTACCCTCGTTCCTCCCCTTCATCCTGAGTTCCAACCCCCCTCGCCCTTCTTAGTCTCCTCCGACTACTGCCTCATCCTAGGCTTCCTCCAACTATCGTAGTAACTAGCAGTGCCTGTAATAGCGTCGCGCTTCCTCCGTAAAGTGACGTCTTTCGAAACCCAATTCAGGAACCGAGTCGCGTCTAATGGGGCTCCGATATTACGAGAGTAGTGTGGCACACTGATTTCTTGGATACCACTCCGGTAAGAAACTCCGTGTCGCGAGTGAGTCACGTATGTTGTAATAAGTTTCATGAAGAAATTCCTCGTTTCTACTTGCACAAATTTAAAAAAATTCTCAGTATCTCAAAGTGCAACAGCTGTGCACACCGCAAACTGTCAAATGTTACCAAAAGATGCTCCGCTTTAAAAACTACTTGAAACACTTTATATTTAGCGACTGAAGGATAAATCGCGAATAAGATAATATTATAAGATTATTTTGCACTTCACCTCAGTATTTCTAATACTTCAATATTTATTCCTAAATAGTACTAGATATAAATACTACTAAATATTGCTAAAAAAATATGCTTTCGAAGAATATTGTAATACGTATTTCATCTTAAATAATCTAGGTACGCTATTTTGATTGTTTCTCATCTTGAGACACTAATCACTCCGCAGTACCGACCAATCCACCATCGTCATCCAACCCACTATACAAACATTTAACCGCTGAACACTAAACAATAAACTATTTCCTCGGTGTATTCAGTTTGAAGCAGTTGTGTTTATCTGGAGCGTGTACAGCCTCTTCATTATCCGTCGACATAGCTTCCGTTGAAGTTCCGAAGGTTGAAGAACCTCGGTAATTTAACTAAAGTAATGTTACAATTATAAAGAGAATATAATATATCCCTCCTCGTGTACACTCCCTCTTTTGATCGTTAATACGTAGGAATCCTATGGTAATTGGATCTTCGTCAATTTTGAACGAATCATAGATAACACGGTGTCTTGTTTCCGTGTGAGTAGTTTCAGAAGTTGGCACGGCAACTTCATGGTAGTTAAGCGTATAGAAACTGCGACAACTAAACGCGCAGTACTGTATATCAAAATGTATACTACTTCACATCAATTCGATTCAAGGAATTTTTCGATCGATATTGAATATTTAATCTTCTTGCGATTAGTTCGTATTTAATATAGATGCGTAATTTTTTCTATAGCTGTGTGCTGTACCTAAAAACATCTTTATGTGCGAATATTTCTAATTATCTATATTAATTAAGCTTTCTACCTATTTGTTTCAGGTAAGTGGGATACCTAACTGCAACCTCGAACCAAATTCTGTAATATCAAGTAAGATCTTCAATAGCAATCCGAATTATTTCAATTTTCAAATATCCCTCTGACGTTGCCATTTACATAATAAGTAAGAGACGTGAATAACTTTATTTTCATAAATTCGATATATTTTATTGCACGAACTTTACGTTAGGTGTTTTTTTAATTTCTTCTACGTATAACATGATTTTGAAATCAACTTTTGCGTTTATTTTCTGGCGTGTGAAAATACTCGAAGGAGGTTAGGACCAAAATAAGAAAAAATATTTCAATGAAAATAAAATACATCGATTAAAATTAAAAATTCTTGGCACCTTAACCGAAGTTTTGTGATTGAACTTTGGCAGATAATGGACTGGCCACCTTCCTTATAATAGCTTACATCCAATTATCGTATTTTCGTGTTGCGGGTTGAAAATGGCGGACAGGGACAGTTTGTTTGCCCGTAGTGCAAGTTCATTAATTACAGAGCCGTGCAAGAATTTCGTGCACGTTTCCGGTACACGTTCCGTGACTCGCCGATCGCTTCATCCATTATCCTCGGGACAAATTTGTTTTCCGATACAAATGTAGATAGCGGCGGCGAGCAAACGAATTGTACGAATGGTTCGAAGCCGGTGTGCGATCGTAAAGCAGTCGCGAAATGACTTGCGAATTAATGAACATCCCGTCGGTAGCGGCAACTTGTTTCAAATAATAGCTACGCATGCGTAATGTTCCAGTTGGTCGATTATTGTTAAACTATGACCGAAAATCACGCACGCGTTTCTATACCGCATCTCACCTTTGCTTTACGCGGTGCATTAACATAAAATTATTTCTATTCATTCTTAAAACAACGACTTCTCTCGATCTACTCCAACACTCGTTCAGTATTTAATCGTGTATTTATAGTATTTTACTTACAGTAAGCCAGTGATAAACTAGTAATTACGAGCAATGCGCAATATCTTCTTGTGGAATTAACAGATTATATTTATAAATTTAGACCACTTATCCAGAGACATTCGGTCCACGTTAAAGTAAATACGCATCATACGTTTCAACAAGATTCTATTATTTCAAATTGCAACAAGTTGCCGAAGAATTACTGATCCAAGTAGATACGTAAAATTTTCACACGTCTCCTTCTGAAAAGGAAAGTTGCTTCCTCGATGACTAATGATTAAGATTATAAGCTTATATTAGGAAACACGTCGACCGTACGATGAATCGCGAAGAGTTCTGATGAGCGACCATTGTCGGAAAATTCAATACATAAATACGAACGTGTATGTCGCGAAACGAAAGCCACGTAAACGGTGCACGCACGCTGAAAACTCATTACTGGGACCCGAGAATATGGGGTACGATTATTAAGTGAGAACTACCATAGACGATTATGTGGTCTCTGCGATAATGGTTGCTTGAATGGGCTTCATTAAGACTCTCTACGAGTCTCGGTATTTCCCTCCCTGTGTACGCTCGGTATTTCACGTGTACGCATTCAAGCCAGCCAGTAGGTTGTGTTACACGGTTCTTAAGAGTAGACGGTGCACGTAGCAGGGGTTAAAGTTCGATGGCGCAAGTAGCGGACTGTTTCTACATCGAAACGTAGGCTTCTATAAATGTTTAAGTGTTCTATCCTCTTCTGGGATCAGAGTAACCTGCACCAGCTGCAGAGTTCGACGATAACGAGATTACAACGTCAGCACGGGTGTGCAACTAACTTTTTCGTCGTGTCAAAACCGATAGCACACATGCTTGGATTAATGGCTCGGGTCAGCGCATCGACAGGACAGATTAAGGGAATCACTACTACGAGCCGGCGGGGAAAATCTCTGTCCTGTACGGCCAGAAATGTTTCAGTGAAAAAGTGATTGGCTCGTCGATCGAGTAAATCATTGAACCTTATCTGTCAGACCTATTCATAGACATCAATTAGTAATTACCGTGTCGTTGTCCTTAAACGCGTGGACATAAACACAGCATAGATAAATAAAAATATAATTTAAACAATATTGGATAAGTGGGGAATGAATAGCTGACTGAAACGTGACTGGATGTAAGGTATTAATATAGCAGCGCGTGATTATTTTCGCACTTGTGTGTGAAAGATATTAGACTTTACAAACTTCCAAGATTCGTTTAATTTGGGTTTATGCTTTGAAATATTGCTATTGTAAAGCGTCGTACAGTTTTACTATAAAATTTTAACGAAGGTAGAGCATGTTCAATGCTATTGAAGAAAATATTTAAAAGAGGGGAACCTCTATATTTGAGATGTTTTAAAACGCAGTGAAAAAAACATCTGGATTCTCGGTGTTGTAAGGAGCGAAACCAGCACGTGTAATAAACTTTAACAAATATACTTGTAACAAGTGTTTGCGTCGATGTTGGGAACCTCGTCATTCTGTACAATACATTCATCTTTTTTAACTTTGATCGTTATTTGTCACCCGAGCAACAATGTCAAAAGAAAAGAAATGTCGAACATAGGGGCGCTTTTAACCCCGTGGCAGTAGTTAAAGATTCAAATAAACATTTGCGAACGATAGCCGCATAGCTATAATTAGAAAGAGGCAAGAATAAAAGCCGAGCTTGTTTGCAATATCGTTTCTAAAGGACGTCCATATTTCAATATACGAAGGACGGAGGGGTGAGAGACTTTTAAAAAGCAATTCACTTTAAGCACCCTACGTGAATATGAAAAAGGCAAGTGTATTTCAACCGCGGAGTTGGTTCGCGTTCTCGAGAGTACGCAGTTGCGGAATTATACGTGCACATATACGTCGAAAGATCAAAACGTAAGAGAATAGGCAGGAACGGAGCAGTTGCATACAGAACTAACTCCGCCCCGCGGAGGCACTTTAGCGGCGCATCACTTATGCATCGTGTGGCCCTCAACTTACAAAGCGATCCCCCGAGATTTCCAGCAACTGCCGCTTTTAGCTCTGTCGACAGAAGAACAACCTGTCCTGAATTATGTTATCTGTATGTGGAAACCCACCGTACGCGTTGCACCTGTTGAACCGTAGTCTAATGACACGTTCGTGGAAATTGACGATGATGCGGAACCTGCGAAAGAAGTATCGCGAACGGTTATACAACCATCTTTATTCTCGTACTATCACGATGCGAATTATCATGTGTAGAAAACAATTATATGCTATTATAAACAAAACGGGTTTCTAATATTTCTGTAATCATGTAACGACGTAAAAAAAATTATTTGAAAAACGCGCAACGCCAAAGTCCAAGACTATTTGCAAACACGGATTCTGAGTAACCTAACAACGTAGTTCTTCGGTTGTTTCGGCTAAGTGGACAGGGTAAAGTTTCCCGACGGCATTCTTCGACGTGCATTCCTAAACATGAGAGATCCTGAAGCGTAAATGCTAGACGTATTTTCGTGGATGACGAAACCGCTCCGACTATTTCGGCGGGAGTAATTTCCAAATTGAACCCAAACTCGGCGTCGGCAAGCAAGCGGACAAGCAAGCCAACCGACAGGCTCGGCAGCAAGAGCAAGATGGCTAGCAGGCTTGGCAGACGAGTAAACTCTAACTCAATCCACAGCGGTTTAGGAAGTTTAACCAGGGGCCATCAACGACTCCGTGGAAACCGTCGCTGTGGGCCTGGCCTAGAAAAGCGACATCGCATGCCGTGATCATGAAAGCTTACTTATATGCCAACCTTTATATATGTACATCAGAAAGCTGAACTTTGATACAAAACTTTTTCATAACGTATCATCGATTTGCCGAAAGAATGACGATTAAGGGTAGTAGATTTCTCAAGAATTTGGCATAATAATATAATTCCTAGAAATTAAGTTAACGGAGGATTTCTGAATTCTTCTGAAATCTTCGTAAATATTAAGAAACATATAGATTTAATAATGTCGATAAGAGATGTAGAAATGCGTGTTTATTTACGGATAATAAAATGTGCAGAGAACAGTCGTCGATAAAGTTAATGAAAGACTTCTGAATTCTTCTGGAATCTTCATAGATATTGAAAAAACATATGGATTTGAGAATATTAATGAAAAATGTAGAAATGCGTGTTTATTAATGGGTGGTAAAGTGTGCAGAGAACAGTCGTCGTTGATAAAGCGAGACATATATGCGTCAAGTAGAATATGTCGCTCACTATTCAGACGTTCTTCTGCGAACCGAGATAAATGGTGAATCGGTTCAAAAACGAAGAAGGTCCGCATCTCGCAATCTCTTTTGAACTAAGTTCTCCTTATGCGATCGTTTTCTTATGCAAGCTGGAAGGAAGTGTGAAATAAACTAGTCGACATCGCATAATTCAAAGTTGGTCCAAGTGATTTTTCGCGTGGAAATCCCTCACGTAAAAGCTATAACCAAGATCATATTGCCGTTCTTCCTAAGTCCGGCGTTGTTATTCAGCAGTCTGTCTTGACGAAAGCTACCGCGAAAAGAGATAGAAAAGCGTTGGGGAATACGGTGCAGAGGAAACGGAAGGGGCGGATACTTTATTACCTCGAGGATGAACTACAATATGAAACAGGTTAACATCCCATAAAGTAGACGCGCTGGAGACACAGAAGCAATTTTACCGGGCCGTTGTTGAATTCATATATCCATCTGCGGATGTATAAAAGCGGGACGGAAAAAGCGGGAAGCACTTTTCGAGTAGCGCGGCCGTATAGAAGAAAAGCGGTATGATTGAACCATAATGATGCCGCTTTCACGAAGAATGGAGAGAAAAGTGGCATAGAAGAAAGTAGCGAATAAAATTTCAAACCGACTGCCAAAGGTAACAAAAGAAACAAACACCAAGAAATGGTTTTTTATACCTCTGACGTTACCACCTAATCTATGTGGCCCATATTCTCTTGATATTTGGTACTTTTGCGAGTAAAAATTTTAAGAAGTTACATCGTGTGATTTTGAAAGAATTGAACAAAATTTGATAAAATTGCGTTTTTACATGGCACTCTATTTACATGAATACGAGTCGCTACTATACTTTCTATTTCTTTCTTCACGTATTCGTGTTTACCAATCTCTTTGACAGGAATTTGTACAGCGAGGCTACTATTATAACCTGTCTTTGTCGTATAAAGATACTCCACACAGCGAAGACATGTAGTTATGTACGCAGTGAACTCTGTTTCCTCTTTACAGCTTCTACTTACCAGCGCTTAGGAAATGTTCACTGAGTACACTTTGTACCCGTATGCTTTCCAAAGCTCTTTACTCTTTTTGAAGGTGGTCCTGAGAGTGGTTCCAAGTGACATTTCCGTCCCTTGAAATAAATTCAATTTACCAACATTCGTCTCGACATTGTCGTCATTCGGCCTACCGTTGTACACGATATATCTTTCACATATCGATTCACCGTGATAAAAGGTTTTCATAAGCTCTTTGTTATATAAACCGATAAATATGCACTTAACTATTCTTAACCATTTTTGATATCGCGTAAGAGGCGCTTTCACGACCAGTCCAATTTCTGCGAGAAAATCTGTCGTACTTAATGAATAGTCATGCGATTACTTTTTTCGTTTTCTCTTTCTTAACGCAGGAGCAGAAATATTTAATTGGAGGATTTGTCCCGATGTTTACGTAAAACGGTTCGTAATCTACCAGCTTTCCATAGCAACCTGTAGCTCTAGGGGTGAATGCTAGCGTGTCTGCTGTACTTCGGGATAGCGAGTGCCCCTCGAGCCTCCTTCCAACACGCAACACTCAGCTTAATGAGAAGAGAGACCTAGCCCATACCCTGTCTAATCTCGAGCCACTTTGAAACGACCCGACCATCAGCGTTCAGTGTTACTCAGGTACATGCGGACCTCTAAGACGTTCCCACATTATGTACCGTCTTATTTCCTTCACATACGTGCATACCATTAAGAAATTGCAAGGGCTCTTACTGAAGTACGATGCACGGTCTGCGCTTTTAAAAGCACATTGAATTTCCCTCCAGCTTTGCACCGCGAATACTGCAATTTTTCAAAAGGCCCTCTCTCTATCGAGATTTCTCTAGCAAAGTGATGTGTAATTAGTTATTGAAAGTGAACGATTTTAGCGTATGTCAAAAATTAAAAATTAAAATAATTATCTTTATTGTCGGGGATAAGATTACTATTCGAATAAAGCAAAGTTGTATATTTACAGATTCCAATTTTGTTACTATGCTAGCCTTTAAAAATTCATAATAAAACAAGGAATAAAATTCATACAGATTCATTTATACGCAATTTTGTAAATAGATTTCGTCCTATTTAAAATGAGCGAGTGCTCGAATATCCTTGAATAATAGTATATTTGTATCGATATTTTCATTCTTAGATATAATCGATATCTTCTTGAGATATCGTACGCCACAATAATGTTGTGACGAAAGTTTAATTCAATTTTATGTACGTTTCATTGCCGTTGCCTCTCTGTGGTACAAGATACGCGCTATTGATTAGTAATTACTACACGTAGAATCAGAACATAGTCTAGGTAGGCATGGATCGCCAGTTGGTATATGGACCACTTGTTGGTTCTACGCTATCGTGCCTCGAATTCAAAGCCAAACCGTAACCGGGAACGTCTTGCGACGCAGATTCTCAGCCAAATCTTAACTAAACTATTTGCGTTTCTCTTGTCCATAAAACGATTCCTTTAGAATTTCAATTACTAAGACTATCGATAATCTCTTTCATTGTCATTTGGTTGATTGCGTACTGCAACGATTTAAAACATGATTGTAACTACTATTTAGACAATTTGTTGTACTATTTACATACTTTAATGAAATTTCACGGCATAACGTGATTTCGACATCTTTACTCAAACCTGTCATAATTGTACCACGCTATCGGCTATGGCGAATGAAGAGACGAGCAAGGTAGAAAATTTCTAACTCCGACAACGTAATGTACTCGCACGATGAATATATTATTGGAGAAACAAATGAAAAGATGAGTCACTCCGTCACGCGAAAGTAATTTATCAAAAGTTCCCATTCACGTTGCCAGGAGGTTTCTAGAAGGGATAAGGCGGTCCACCCCGAAGGAACACTTTACGAATGCAACAGGCGATATGAAACTAAGTACTTACGTAGGCCTACAGTGTGTGTATGTAGACCTATCCAAACCTCTTTCTCACCCTCTCGCGTCTGCTCGGCCTCGTTCGGCGTTAGCAACTGGTGGTTGCACCGGCGTACCGTGCCAGCGAGAGCACTTGCATCGTTTCGTTCCGTTTGTTCTCAAATAGAGAGAAAATCCGAGAGGATAAGGGTGCCGGTCTTGGCTACAGTCCAACTTGTTCTCCTAAAAACCTCCGACTACCGCATTGTGACTCGGTTTCCCTCCTTAGACTCCGGTGGTCCCTTAAGGCTTGCTCTTCTTTCCTCCTGGTCGCTCGATGATCCAGACAAATTACATTTCATTATACCAAGACGCTACACGCGATATGGAACAATTTTAAGGTGTCTACGTAAATGTCTCTTAGAGAAGCACATCGTCAGATGGAAAACTTAGATACGTTAGAAAAATAATCGTAAAAGCGTGCACATGGTTAATTGATGTTAAATTTTTGGGTACATGGCGTCTTCGAGCCTTTATCATAACGTATTGGAATGGAATGCCAAAATTGCACAATACGAACGAAGTATTGATGTTTGATAACACGATTTAGTTTATTTTGAAATATTCAAAATCGTATAAAACGAGGCGATAATTCAGAAATTAATGGCTAGGATTTTAGCGTTTGAAAGCGAAAGATAAATAGAAGCACCTGGACCCACGGAAATAGCTCTATTAAAGTAAATCAAGCGTTGCTTCGTACCACGACCTGGGAACGCGGGAAGAATAAAACACGAGCTGTTCCTTCTCCGATAAAATCCGGAAAACACAGCCGGGGGACGCTTCAGATATCCTCGGATACAACCATTGTGCGGCCGTTGGCGCACAGTAATTCTCCGGAACCTTACGAAGGATGGAATAGAGCCGTGGACCATGCTTTCCAGCATCATAGGCGGAGAGACTACGAGTCCCGGGCCGCCTCTTATCCTGGAAAAGGCTTCCGGTGCACATGCATAAATAATAAGGATCCTTGTAAGGACCATCCGCGGTCGGCCGCTTCGCTGCTATCCTACAGATCCGCGTTCAACGCGAGGGCCAAGTCAGACCGACATTAATAATGCACCAGCTGTAAGAACACCCTAAATATCCTCGATCAGCCATTACGGTTCCCAGAGGAAACCAAATGGCGTATCACTGTCCCATTGTTCCCGCAGTCCCACTTTCGTCCTGCGTCCATATGGACGGATTTTTCACTTGTCTTTCTATAGTAATGTCCGATGTATACTTTAGAATATACAGTGTGTAATTATTCCTATTTTATACCATAATTTAAGCATCTTTATTGGATCGCACGAACTAATGTCACCATCGACGATATTTCTAACGTTAGCAGTTGTCAGTGAATGTTTTATGACTTACTCAATGAACGTTTCGTAGGTAGGTACTTGGCTCAATATTCGTTTCTTTTTTTTTTTTTTTTTTTTGTTGAGACAAATTACATACATGGTAGTCTAGCTTTCTACTTTGTGCTATCATCCGCAGCTACGTTATTTACCATTCTGAATTTTTTCGACTACGACAAAACTCGATACGTATGTGTACTTCGTATTCTTTTGATTATATTTATAGAATTTTGTGGTTTTCTCCGACGCGAAAAGCCATTTCCTAATTTATTCTTTTCCCTTAAGCTTTCTGGATTTCAGTTTTCACCGTGGCACGTCCCTTTAACCGGAGCTGGGTCTTAGGAAAATATCTTTGCGTACATTATCATAAAAAAATATTACGCGAGCTTATCTGACGATAAAAAAGGAATTTTAGTAGACGCCGTGTAAACAGCGTGAACCATACTTTTGCCCTATGCTATGGGAACCCTATCCCGGTTCGCATGGATGTAGTTTCACGATCGCCTGGAAGCTCGTTGAGATTTTCGCTTCGTATATCCCTCAATGACAAATTGCGTGTCTGCCTGATAAATGGAAAAATACAGCTATCCGTGTCGTTGAAGAACAGTAGTCAGGCACGAATCGAATCGTGGCAAGGCAATCAACGGAAGACAACGTAGTCAATGTCATTAAATAGCTCGTTTTAATTGTAACGATCAAGATAGAATGGTCCCTCGATTGTAACCTATTTTTTTTTTTTTTTTTTTTTGGCAAGCAACGTGACTATTTCCTTCGTGCGAATGCTAATTGTTGCTTTACTTTGTTATCCAAATGAAGAATTCGAATCTACCGTCAGAAACAACTAATAATCATCGATATATATATATTTTTTATTATTTATTAAAATTACAATCAATTCTCGCGTTGAGAATATTTGGGTATAATGACGGCAAATTGTTTAATTACAGCTGTAAACTTTAATTGCAATTTTACGGATTTTCCCGAAGTTCCAGAGGGAAGGCTCCGGTGTCCTTTCATCTCCGACATATATTATTACTAAAACAAACGATTTATTTATAAGATTTGTTAATAATTTAAAATTTGTCAAATATTTTTGGCAATCCTATTTTAATTCTTTGTTATTATAAAAGGTCTAATCTTCTTGCCTGTCTTAATTTGAACGAAGTTATACCGTAGAAATTCTGAAAGGTTGGAAAGTAACGATGTCTCGAATGTCATGGACTTTGAACTCAATCAAAACTTCCTCGGAATAAGTATAAACCGGGGGAGATTCATTTGTAAGCTTGTATTTTTACGAGCAGTTTCGCTTCATAATAGTCTGTTACCCGTAACAAATTCGATAGGAACATAACATTCTCTTAGCGCTGACCGTAAACATTATTCTTGGTACTGTAACGTCACGGACGATTCGCGTACATCGTTTCTTTGTAGAAACGTGCACCAAGGATGCATGCGGGTTAAAAGTCTGCCAACAGTTACTCATATTCGATTGAATTATTAATCGATCGATATTACAAGAAGCAAGACGCATCGGTGCCCGCAAAGAAGAGCTTCGTAGAAAGTTGCCGATGCTGGATTATTAAATTCCTTGAAGACCCTATTGCGAATACCTATTCATGAATCGATACATTCACTGAATATCTCAAACACAAGGTGTGCACCCTTTGAAAAAGCAACGGCGCGTTTCGAGAAAGAGATATTTCCTCTACCTTCTCTCCGTTTTGTACCTCCCCTCCCCCCCATTGCTTGAATTTGACGATTAGTAAGTTAAATTTCACGTTAGAGCGATATCTCTTGCGATCCTGCGATCGTTAAGCGAACGTTTCTTTCTTAACACCACTGACAATCATACAAAGATACGGCGATGAGCAAAATACACATCGTGTGTCGTACGTATCGCGATTTTTTTCCACTGAATCTTCACCCCTGGCATTTTGCACGCAATCGATAATCGTTTCTTTGTCATCGAGGGTGACGTTCTGATGGAAAGTGCCCCAAGGTTAGTCGAGGAAAACTTTCGAGAAAATTCTTCGAACGAAACTACCCGGAAAAAAACACGATACAAATGTATTTCCGAAATATTGTATCGTAGTCTAATACTTACGTAATAGCAATCGTGATCTAATCGCTTGAAAATTTCTTTTAAAAAAGTTCCTCTTCCTGTGTATAAGTGCCATCTTGTCATTTAATTATCGGATGAAAATCACATTTTTGGAGACCCAGATCTACAAAATGATTCCACGGAAAACTTTCCACGCGAAACAATCCCTAGCAGTCTCTCTCGTCGTTGTTCGATTTTAACTCGGTTGCGTATAAAATATCGAATAAATATACCCCGCGGTGTTCGCCGATGCAGTTAAGGAAAAAGAGATTACCATCTTGAATCCCGCCGAAAGAAATATAACAGAGTACGGAAGAAGGACGAGAGCCCTTCTCAAACAGGTTGGCAAACCTTGGATATCGTACCGTCGGTTTCCTTCGTAACAATAAAAAGTATTGCTACTCCAGTTCTAACTGATCTCGAACTTATTACTTCGACGGAAAGTAGAGCAGGATTCTAAGAGCGGAAACGTTTAGGAAGGAAAGACAGTCAAACGATAAATGTCTACGATACTTTGTCGTTTATCCTTCGGTTCTCGAGGGAAAGAGGATAGAGGTGATTTCGTGGAAATTCAAAAATGCAAAGTACACGGAACGCACCTATAAAAAGATATTTAAGATAAATATACGTATTTGCTACTAAAGTAAGAACATTTATAAACAATCAACGATTTTCTATTTGATCCAAAAAAAAAAAAAGATATTTAGTATACGTAAGAGTCGGTAAAAATAAATTTCAACACTAGGTAGGAATTTTAATACTTCAGTTATAAAGCGAATAATAAATGAATTTTTGTATGATATTAGAGCGAGCTCGATTTCAGAAAAATTAGAAAAGAGAAATTTCGACGAGTGAGATGAGAAATCAAAAGACCACCAAGATAAAAATGTCGGAAAGAAAAACTCGATGTAACTAACTTCGGTAAAGGGATTAACGGCGTAAACCCTTTGGTCGGCTTTCCCTTTGGCTGACCAGGTGGTAGTCCTACGATTAAAGTGTAAAGATCTACATGATTTAATTTCCTTAAACGTAATTAATTAATCGATGAATCGATGAAATTTCATTTGCACTATACATGTATATTGCCATACGTGAGTGCGAAATGAAATCAAATACTGAAATTTCAGATAGATATAAGTTACGTTATATAAAATAAGTTATTTTCTAATGCGTTCTAATAATTGAACATCTCGCGAGATTCGATTAAAACTGCAAAAAAGTAACGTTGTCGCTAATTCGATATATGTATCTCGTACTAGATTCGTAAAACGGTCGAAATGATCTCACCAGTGTTTAATGCATCGCAGCAAATTAATTTCGACGAGTGTTTGCGGCAAACAGGTACAATTATATAAATTTCCAGCGTGCAATTACAGTAATCGATTAACAAACGTACCATACAACATTGGTTTCCGGAAACGTAAACATAATTTTACGTGGCACAATACTGTGGTATATACATACGTATGTACATACAATGCTTTGTTACTCTTTGATTACATTAACGAAAAGTTATATAACTTATATAATAATTATATAATTTAATTAAATACTTTATTATATAATTATATTTATAATTATATTATAATTTATATAATAAATATAGTAAATTATTCATTTCAGATTTCGATATATTTTAATTACTGTAAAAAGAATTACGTGTCGATAACAATAAATGAGATCAACGAATGTCATTTGAATACGACATTAAAAAGAGATCGAATACATAATAAAAACTTACAACGTTTGCGAATAATCACATTGATTGTTATCGGCCGATCCAATATTAGAACAAAGAAAGGAACTGAGACGCAGAAATCAATTTCGCTTAGCAACGTGTTATTCGATGATCAATTAAACGAACAAACCAATGTTTTTAAATTATTTTTTAAGAAATAATTTACGGATATTACGTAATAGCAAAACATAACGGTAAAAGCTCTATCGAAACGTTCGAAACGGAAACACCAATTTGCAGATTAACGTGTAGCTACAATCGATCGATTCGAGTAAAATAAAAAAAAATTCAACGAGTCATTGCGCTGGATCGAACGTTTGTCTTGTCGCGGTAACTATGTCGCGAAAACGTTGGAAAATGAAAATCCGGCAACGTGTTAAACCGACGACATCGCTGACCTTTGCTCTGTGTGTAACCTTGATGAAAAGCGGGGAACTCCGCGGAAACGCGTTGGCGGCAAAGTGTCAAAGTAGTCATCAAACGGAACGCGGTGTGGCGGCGCGACGGGTTGCATATCCCTTTAAAGCGGAGGTATACCGTTGATTGTGGTATTCACGCACGATTACCATGGTCGAAACTCAAATTAACCTCTTTGACGGCACGCCACCAACGGTACACCGAGGTTGGCCAGAACCGTCGAAGATATTCGCGAAGTTTGTTCGGATAATGGAATCCTTGCTGCGGCCTGGCCAGGCCTGCCCTGGTCACGGTGTTCGGCGAGGCCAGAAGCAAGGTGGCCATAAAGGAGAACCCGCGATACATTCCATTAAAACTTAAAATTAATTCCACTCCGACATGGGCTACGGAGGAGGTTAGGGAATGGCGGTGACGCGCGGCATCAACGAGCTCCAACTTCGTATCCAATCCAACTACACAAATTTACCCTAAAACCCACGGCGTCGACGGCAATGTGCAGAGTCAGTATCGTCGTCGTCGCCGCCGTCGTCGTCGTCGTCGTCATCGTCGTCGTCGTCGTCATCGTCGTCGTCGTCGACGTCGTCGTCGTCGTCGTCGTTGTTGTCGGCGTCTCTCACAAGGCGGCGACTGTCGCGACTGTCGAGTGCCTATACGTACGTAAGAGGGATGTAACAATGCAATTACGCGTCGCATAAGCCGTCGACGAAATTACGCTTTAATCCACGGAGCAGTGCGACCAACTACGCCCGTGCCATTTTCCTCCGTTGAAAACTCTTGTCTCTCTCTCTCTCTCTCTGTCTCTCTCTCTCTCCCTCTCTTTCTATGTAACTGTTTCAACCTCTTTATCAATTTCTCTGTCCTTCCTGCTTTTCTTTCTTTCTCCGTCTCCCTTTTCCTTTTCCTGTCGCTTCTCTTTGTTCTCGTGCTTTACCAAACTGGTTTCTTTTCGTCAGTTTCTGCACCTGCCAGTGCTGTGTTGTTCGGGAATTTTGCGAACCAGTCGGAGTGCACAATCGTACCCGGACCGGCGTAATGCCGTAACAAAGCTAATTCGTCGTTGTTACAGCGCCATGGTGTTCCACGATTTTGCCGTGGGCGTTCAAACTACGGTAAAAGGGACCCGTGTGAGAGAGCGTCGGTATCGCTCGCCGAAAGAGAATGCGACCGAAGCCCACAGGGAAGAGAACAGCCGAGGTGAACGAGTATCCGGCTTTGAAATTGCAACGGGCTTAACTCGAAAACAAGCGCTGTGATTTGTTCTGCGAGTACATTCTATGGAATTGCCAGGTTTTTTAGCCGGTAGCGAAATATGTTTCAAGATCTCCGAAAAGGCAATCACTCGCTACGGTTCGTACTACACAGGAGCTCTGCGTAACATCCGCTCGTCATTTGTATTTATTGTATTCGTTTCGTTTTTCTAAATCACGTAAATTCTAGAAAAGTGCGATACCCAGACAAATGTTATCCTAAAATGAAAATTGACTTTTTCTATATATTGTAACGCGTTCTTATGCCTCGAAGCGATCGTATCGATCTTTACGCATTTTATGAATTTTTACGCATATTAAAATACATGATATGCTAATTTGTACGTCGTGTATTAATGCAGATGGCGCTTATTATATATATATATATATCTATTTATTAAAATTGTATATTAATGAGTGCAATATACATGCGAGCCAATTTATTCGCAGTATTTTATTCGTTACGACTTAATATTCGCGTATTAAAACACTTTCAAACATTTCGTTACGTTTTTCATTATGTCATGTACTTCGTTGGTATTTCATGGTAGGAAAAATGCACCAAGCTACGTAACGTTATATTCGTACTATTTTGTATTTTCAATTATAGAAAGATTTCAATTACGTTCTATAACCGTGCTTTGCAAGAATTACGTATGGCTTCGATCATATCGACAGTTGAACGATCAAACGATTCGTTCATAGTTAATCATGCTTGTAATAAATTCGATTGAACGTATATGTATATCTGAAGCGTTATGAATACCAACCAAAGATACATAATCGGACATTTACAATGGCGTGCAAAAGTTTTCGTCCAGATCGTTTATTCACTTTTTTCCAAAAGTGAAATCTAAAGGAATTTTTATTACATACGACTTGAGTCCAAACATTCATAAGTCATCATCGAACTTAGAGTCGAAACTGTCCAGAATCTTCCCCACGAGGTAATTCAATAATGCTTCGAGAAAGCACGTACGAAGAATAAATAGCATAATTTGTATCTTTTTTAAGTGCCGTTTCATACAATATATTCATACCATCGCCTGATACGAATACAAATTTCTCGAGGTTCTGGTTTTGGAAGAAAAAGTGAAAAAATTATCCGAAGAAAAAACAGCCGGCAACTTTTGCACATCACTGTATGATAGTATTATATAGTGTGCATGCTAATACGGCTATTCAAATCTGCTTTTAATGTCGGATTAGCAATACAAACAAAACTGCATCCAGCGAGGCACGAACGAAAATGAAATATGCAAAATGTAAAATCAAGAGACATTTTTGATATTGCATTGACAAAGGCCGGCTTAAAATTATTTTAAACACGGAACAAAGGGACGTGTAATTACAACGTGAAGTTTGACAAAGTTAATTAGTATGAAAATCGAAACTCTTTGCGGTCCTTTTTATTCAAATATTCTTGTCTTCTGTAATTTTCGCATGTGTAATTAATTTCGGTATTCGTCTCGTAAATTACACGCGAATTTTTAATGAAAACGCAGCAAGAATTACGTATTGCGAACATTTAAATAATTTCTGTTAAAATTCGACGCGGTCTAACCGCAATGTGCCATTGTAAGTAAGAAGCATTGCTGCGAATAAAAAGAGGGGAAAGACGGAGATTCGGTAATGCTCGTGATATTTCTTTCGAACGAGACGTCTAAATCTAATTTTTATACGTATATGAAATCTTCCTTAATTTCACGTGGGAATTATATTTGTACAATTTATTGATAGAAAACAAGAATATCTCGTTCTATATATGTATTTTTATCACCTGGACTAATCCGTCTATATACTGGCTATTCGCGATCCAACAATCACAGCGAGCAAAAAGTGAAAAATTTATGAACGTACGCATGCTTTCCAACAGAAACTCAATTATCATTCGAATACTCGTAGCAGTTTCACACAACTGTATTCGCAATTAGTCGCTATGGTTTTATTGCGGAGCAGCAACAACTGGCTCTATTGCGTCTAGTCCTAATACGGCGGCACAAACCGTGCCGAGTGATAACCAGACACCGCGAACCACGCGTACTCTCGGCGTGCTTTACGCAACGAGCGCATGCATCGCACGTTTCCTCCATACGCGCGTACACAATTTCGTTGGCGATCGAGCTCTTCCATAGGAGTAACGTTTATGGCCACGCAATACAATCGTCCATAGGTAGGAACGCGGCAACAGTTAAAACGTCGCCCGCACGAGCCTAGCCCAACCAAATGAATAATAGGCCGAGCATACGGCACGTTGGCAATAACTTACGTCACCGACAAATTCGAAGATAATCCGCGATGTTGTCACACAAATGCTGCTCGAATTTCCGTCTACGCGCCTGTACGCATTTCAAAACATAAATGCTATTGAAAACGTCGAAACTTTTATCGATGGATTTAAGCACCGGTTGTTCAGCTATCGCATCATATAAAGCTCTTTAGACTCGCGCGCGCTTCTTCTTTGTCACACGTTATTGCGTATGATAATTGTTAGCTAAAAGTTGTTACAGTTGAACGTATTTAATTGTCTTTCATATTTTGACGTTAGACTTTTATAATTTATTCGAGCAAGCAAAATTCCAATCACACCTCGTATTTAACCATTAGGCTGCCGAATCAATGTATACGAGATGAAAATTGGTTCGATATTAAATTTGCGATTAATCCTTCTAAATGAACCTAATAATTTACAAGCTCTCATTTTGCTGTAAATGGGATTATAACAAACATCGGGAGACGAAGTAGACCATTTGTTAAAATGTTTACGTACGCTAATGGTTGTGTTTAAAAACGTTAATTAATGGATAATATCACTCATATAATATTGACATAGTATGTTTGTTCAATATTCGATCCAGGGATTCAACCGAGTTAGTTCTGTCAAACAATAACGATGCATTTCATCATAATGTACTGAAAGTGATCAACGAAATAAACCCGAAAATATTTTGCTTCTTTACCATATATTTTTTCTATTATACTCGTATAAAATCAAGTGTTAACTACATATCCGTTTTAATTTTACGTAATAAATAACAATCTGATAGGTTAACAAAGATATTCCGCTTTATATTACCAGCAATTACTATGAATCGTTATATTGGTTATTTAGAAAAGAAACTCGCCTTCGTCTCTTAAATGCGTTACCTTTTAGCTAGAAATTTTTTTAAGCGGAGAAACTGTTTCGAATTAAATGTTCGATAAAAAATAGTTTCCAGCAAGATCACGATAAATTCCTTATGTAACGTTCGATCGAAAGAATGGCTTACAAAAACTAGGAAATGGCCTCGCATATTGGTTTACGGCTGTTATATTTATTAGGCAATTCCGCCATATACTTTATGAAGTGTAATTATTTATACATTTTTATGTCATGCTATAATATTCCGAATGAATGTTAACGCGAACGTACTTTAGTGCGAGTTACTTTAATAGAAGTGGTTTTCTACGACGTACCAGATGACTTCGTCGAGCTCGTATACCTATGATTTAGTTAAGCTCGTAATCATAAAGTTCTGCATTTATGACAGTGTCTACTAGCCTACGAAACTCCATTTTTTCTTTTTTCTTTTTTTTGATACGACCGTAAAGAGAGGAACGTAATGTGCACTAGGATTACGGTATGCGCTAATGGGAATGATCGTAGTTCGTTAGTCAAGAATTTTACTCGAAGTGGTTCCTGCTATTCACGCAGATGGATAATGGATAATTCGCTGAAACGATCGTGCTTGCAGCCTTTCGTACACCGATGATTATCTATCGTTTTTAACGATTTCTACGAAGAATATTCCAACAGTAATTTTATCGATTGTGTTACACCGAACGTTCGTAATGCTCGATTCGCCCTTGTGTTTCACTTTGTTTCCTCGTTATTATAACTAC
Organism: Bombus huntii; assembly: GCF_024542735.1. NCBI lineage: Eukaryota > Metazoa > Arthropoda > Insecta > Hymenoptera > Apidae > Bombus > Bombus huntii. The sequence goes on from NC_066247.1 coordinate 809,904, forward strand.
ATAAATTCTACATAAAAGAGAGAGATTCCTCGCGATCGTTAAGGTGTTACCTAACTTGCCCCCAGTAATTGTCGGTAGCCAGCATTAACGAAGTCCGTAGAACTGGTACAATTAAGACGTAACCAGCACCATGTTCTGCCCTTGATTTTCCACGTTTTCTCAATTGTATTTCTGAAACAGCATTAGACGGTTCGACTAGTTGCTCATCGGGCTATGTACAAAATTGATTAACATCAATTTACGTTAATTAAAGTAATTGCAATAATCATGATTTTGCGTCCAATTGCAAATTAATTCCGGTATATTAAATTTGACGTGAGTGTTCAAATTTATCGGCGTGCATAATGTTGCATTAAATAATGTAATTTGAGATATTCAAAAACACAACCTCCTATTATACCTACTTGAAAAACGATCCTCGTATTCCTTATTTGGTCAAACTGGCTGTTATTCAAACTCCCTACCTTTATACCCACTTACTATTAAAATATCATATGTCGTTTATAATCATTGTGTAATAAAAAAAAAAGTAATGACATTAGCGCACGTCCAAAGCGGTAGAGACAGTGTTGAAAGTGTTTTAATTAAGCGGAACGTCCTGCATATATTTTTAGAATACGTTATTAGAATATATCCAGTTCAGTTTGCTTCTAGTGTGACCATCGATCGATGCCAGCGATTATATACAAATAAAATCGCGTTATTTCTATTAATGTCGTGGTGCGAGAGATTCGTGTCTATTATCTCGTTTCGTACGTTTTCTTTGTACGCATCTAAATTTTAATGAATGCCTTTACGTTCAACATATTTTATACATTTATGGAACTTAACTATGCCAAAATCGAGTAATGCCGACTCAGACAATTAAAGCGACAATACAGAGATGCCTTGCCTCGCTTAATTCTCTTCCACGTTCCGTAACGATACCTTGGGGCAAAGTTACCGCCACTTCGAATCGTTTATAGGTTAATCCGATAGACAAGCGTACGTATTTCGTCATAAATATATAAAGCTTCCTTGCTTTGAAATTGATGACAGTATTTTTGAATGCCACGATATTCAAGTAATAGATTTTTGATTATAATGACTCAGACAATTCAGCGGTAGATGCTTGTAAAATAGAACATTGTAGATGAGGTGTAACTCAAAATGTAAAGAATCAAGGATACAAATTTTAGGACGTACAACTGATAATTTTGATCGACGCAGATCGCACGATATACCGTTCCACTTTAATTAATTTACCGTCCAATTAGGCGCATAGTGGTCGAATAGGTAGGACTCAGACGAGAAAAGCGTATTTTTGGCATAGTTGGCTATTCAGTGTACAAAATCCTAGAACATGATCGAAATGGTTCGCGTGCATAGGTGACGCGATGAAACGAAGGTGCTCTATCACGCGATCGGAAATAACGATCTACGCGTTTGACACCGTCAGCCGTTCTAGAACATCCCGTCACATCTTCGACTCCTTTTTCCACTGTCCGTCAAATGGTAACCTTCGACCACTTTCCATGCCGAGCAGGATATATACGTCTACTCTCTCTCTCTCTCTCTCTCTCCGACAGAATCTCTAAATCCTGGGTGGTGGTACGGTGTGGCGTTTCCGTTGAATCCTAAGCTCGCAATCTCCCCTTAGTCTGTCCAAAACTTAATAGCCTGGGAAGCTGCAAGTCTTAATCTTTTCTCTATTACTCGGTCTTTTTCTCTGTCGTCCATTAAAACGCAGAGATGGAAGAATAGAAGAGAGGATGGCGAAAGAGCGCTCTGGATGATGCGAGCGGACGTTCAGGAAGGCTGATAGCAAATCGATGAAACTAATATATCCGCGGAATCAGTGACTGGCTGTGCGTGTATGTGTGTGCGGTGGAGAGCCGATGGTGTAACGGCCGCGTTGAGAGCTGGCAGGGAGAAGAAGGAGGATAAGGTATTAAGGAATTGAATTGGGTGGGCAGCGAGGAGCTGCTAGCCGATTCCGGGGGTGGCACCAAGTATCGCCTTTGCTCCGCTCGGCTATCGCTCATGGCACGCCTCGATGAACGAGACTGTTCGCTCTCGCTTCTTCCAACTTGCTCTCCTTTCAAGAGTAACTGTAACCACTCGGTAGGTTAGAATCGGCCAGTGACGTTGCCGACATATTGGAAGGGCAACGGCGCTGACCGAGTCTAACCTGCCAAATGGTTCCTACGAACTGGCCATCCATCACGTCGTCATTACGGTGGCTGGCTATGTTCGCCAGCCTGTTTCAGAGTTTACGCCCCGACAACGCGAAGAAACCACCGCTTTTTCTTTTTCTCCCGGTGCTTCCATTCTTTTCTTCTTTTCTTTTCAGCGAAATTTTTCATCGAAATGCCGCTCTCTCTCTGTGCTTCGCGATAGTCCTTTAATTACCATTGAAGATTAAAATAAAATTAAAAATCAACAGGTAGGAACGACCATTCTAGCGTTTCACGCTGCATTTTGAAGATTCAATGGGAATTGTACGAAATTCTACGGAACCGAGCGAGCGTAAGAAATTCCGAGAGCGAGAAAATATTTGTTCTTGGGCGGAAAATCTGTACGGTCAATTTTGGAAAATTGGATTTACCGAAACGTAGACAGCGATGTAGGAGCTCGGGACAGTGGGCGCGTTCGACCGCCGCGCTGTCGAGAATCTTGGAGCTCAAAAGCGTGTCGCGTACGTGACGAAGGTTCTTCCAAGTTTGCTCGTGAAGCGAACGAAGCACTGGCGCGCTTCGGTAGAATGTGCCAATCTCGGTATTCCCGTGGGCGTCGGCGTCGTCGCGGCGCCTTTCATTTACGAGCGGAGAACGCGCGCGTATCGGACAGCGTTGGACCCACGCGAATGCAAGTGAGCAACGCCGTGGATACCGGCCCAGCGGCTATCCTCTCCAACTGTTGGAACTGTTGTAAGAGAGAAGTATTATTATCCGGGGAAATCTGCCGGCGCGCGTCCCCTCGAGATGCCAGATCGGTCACGTTCGGATGGAGCTGCCCATGGAAGCGCAGAGAAACTTTCTCCGCCCCGTGACTTCTGTTCGAGTTCTACGGATGCGCTCCCACGCGTCTCAAGAAAAGCAAACTTCGTAGCCAACCTTATATAAATCGCAGGAAAAGAAGGTGGTTTCCTCGCGCCGGAAATCGGTATTCCTCCGGTGAACAAAACTCGGGCAAAGTGAACGACCGGAGTGGAATATCTTTCCGTTTCCAGCGGAACTTTGTATTATAGCCGGACGACCAATGGACAAGAACGCGTGACAACGTTTTCGCCGAATCTGCGAACGTTTTCTCCGGGGGAAGCGGCAGAGTATCGAAAGTTTCCAACGAATCAAATTGCGATAAAACCTCCCCTATCGAAAATAATAAGATGCGAGCTTTTGATCAGGGAATTTTTTTGATTCCGCATCGCTGATCGTTTCTTTACAGTGGTTAATCCGTGTCTTCGAAGGAATAAAATGTAATCATTTATTAAGACATTGGCTGCCATTCGAAATAAGTTGCTTGTCGAATCTTGAACACGACGTTCCGTTGTAATGGGGCATAAATCAGTGGTCGTACGAAACTAAACATGTTCCTCGTTAATACGGATCGCGTACATGCGAGGTAGGAATGTCATAAAGGAAAATACATTCCGTATATCATGCGCTGTCACAGTAATGAAGAAAATCCATACTCCAGACCCACGGCTTTGTTTCTTAATCCGAAGATAACACGGGGATACGGCTGCGTGCACGAGTGAAATGGAGCGCGTATCAAGATAAAGTGGCTCGTATTTCCTTAGAGTAAAAAGGATCGAGCGTGCTATAAAATCCGGCCAGAATTCAAAGTACAAAAATAGAATACTCGTCTTTCTTCGAGAAATATGCATCGAGTGATTCGATACTTGACTGTGCTAGGAAATTTGTACGTATCGAATGATTGAAAATGTCGCGATAAATCGTATATTCGTATACTGATTAAATTAATAACAGAATAAAACGAATGTAATAAAAGAAAATAGATGATAAATGGATTTTCATCAACCCTGTACATTAGTGTACACCCCAAAAATGCCATTCGAGTATTTGTATACATTACTTGTATAGCGATAGCAATTGCAGTTGTTTGTAGAACAATTGAAATGCGATTGTTTACGTTCAGCATCCAAGTTAACAGTCAGACAACGTTCGAACGAAACCTACAGAATAATCGTCGGTATACCAAGCGAGTACAATCAACAAGCTTTATCATGTCGCATTTGAGAATGACTGATTAAATTATATGCAGCGACGCGTGCACCAACACGAAACTCAGGTACGTGACTTATAATAATTAGTACAAACAATCGTCGTTATTGCGAAACATCATGGCGCGGTGCGGCGCGGCGTGTCCTTTTAGGGAGAACTGACGCGGTCGCGCGACTGCGCGGCTGCTATCGGCTACCAATCGGGAATCCTATTTGTTTCGAAGTGAGCACGCATGCAACGCCTAATAAAGTTCAGATTTCATGTCAGCTGTATGAATTCTAAACTAGTTTTGTCCTGCTGCGACAGCTTCGAACGTGCCGTAGATAGGAATGAAGAATCAAAACAAGAAACAGTGGGAAAAATAGGGATGGAATACGAGTGGCGAAAAAACTGAAAAAACAAATTTTATTATCGAATAAGCAACGTTGCCCCTGCTTTCCCGTTTTCATTTTTTATGGGTACTCGTGAAATTTATTGGTTTCCCGGGAAAGAATCGAGAGAAGCGGAATAGAGGCGCTCTTATGCTCTCATGTAAATAGATGAATTTGATTATTCCGGAATATATTATAGAAAGACACAATCTATAGGTATGGAATAATCGGATTGCTCTTTATCAACAGAAAGAGGTTATTTTTAGCGATGAAATAAAAAAGATAAGCTGTTTTACCATCGAGCTTTTAAGCAGTGGGTTAGGAAACTATGGATTCAGTAGGAAAATCAGTATCAGCGTATACGAAAGGAGGAATGTTCGTGTTTTCACCAATAACAGACTATAAGTAGTAGATTTGTTATAATTTAAAAAGATATTTTTATATCGCCGATGAAACGACGGATAAAACGAAAAAGAAAAAAAAGAGTAACGAAAACGTTTCGGTAGGTCTAACCACCGAGTTCGACCTGTATATTTTATTCATTAAGGGTGAAGTCTTTATGATAAACGTTCGTATAGATCAAGAGATAGAAGAAATGCAAATGAGAAACGATAAAAGCTTATTCTCGCGCGTTTGTCAGCTACGTGTTTGCGGTCGATGAGGGAAGGTCTCACATAGGGAAGCAACGGTATTTCTAGATCCAGAAGGGGATGTCGACGAAGTGTGGTCAGCAGTCACGTTCGTCCTTAATATTACACCCTTAAATCCACGAGCCGCACGCTCGCAATTAAGACGAGCTCACGTACTGGGCTTTAGGAGAAAACACAAACTCGTGGAGCTGAGAAATATCGAATCCTGTCCATAACGTGATCTTGTGATTCGTATAACGCCGAAACGATATATCCTCTAGTTGACGTAAGAGAAAATGCAAGACGCTCTATGGTAAATATTTCGGAAAGCACACAGGCCAGAAAAATATGCTTCTGACGGTTATCAATTGATCGTCGAATAGGTGCATTACATGGAACGTATTTTGATTAAAAATATTTGGAAAAGTCGATATTTCAACCTAAAAATTCTAACCCGAGGATCAACGCGAACGTCGTTCAAACATTTTATTAAGCGAGTTATCACGAAGTTCATTTCGGTGCTTAATTAATACGAAGCATTCATAGGCAAATATAAGGGCGCGTGCGTAAGCGTCGGTACACATAACGTAAAGTCCTGGGAAGCGGAGAGGGTAGAGCGGATACAACGTTTACTAATAAAATCGGAATTTATGATCGTGCATCACGCACCGTGTTATCTAGTTTTCCAAACCACTACGGTACAAAATGATGTGTCCCTGGCATTGTGTTCGCATTAAGCGTAACGAGAAAGCGCGATAATTGTTTCCAAATGACAACAGCGGCTACACCCAAATGACGGTTTTGAATATCGATGGGCACTGTCACCGCTACCCAAGTATATAAACATTCGCACCTGCTTGCGCGAGATAGCCACTGCGCAAATACATGACTTTCCATGTTTATTAAATTCCATGTTTACTAGAGGATTAATCGTTGTTTGAATATTTCATATAATATCTTGTATCTCCACGTTCGCGCTAATTATATTTAATCGGCTCGATGAAATTTCTGATTCGATTTAATAAAATTATGTTAATGCAAGAAGACGTTTTCGAGTATCGGTGTAATTGCTTCGATATCGTACGTCCTCGTCGACTCTTTAGCCAGGAATTGCATTACTAAAATTTCATTTCAATCACATTCTTTGATCGAATTAAACAATTTAAGCAGACGTCTGTGTTAAAGTGACGTAAAATTGGGCGATACGAGTGTCACAAGCAAAAGGGTACATCTTTCCGGGATCTCGAGGCAAGCCCTTGTTCCTCCTCGAGAAGATAACTCGAGGCAGAGAAAGAGAGAGGGACACGGTAATCCTTGGCAGAGTTATCATAACTAACGGCTTCATCTACATAATTATCCGTGGAAAGTGCGTTACTTAATCGTCTAGGGCAGGCCGTGCCGATGGCATAGGTTCCAGGATTCTGTGGAACCAGTCCGAACTCGGGACAGGCCTGTCTCCATGGGAATGAAACCAATTACTCGGTGACCCCTCCAGGCCTGTATATTTCTACGAGCAACAGGAACAGACGGATAGAGCGAGCACGGACGATAAAGAGACAAAGAGAAAGAGCAACTACGCGAAATAGCGGGAGGAAATGAGCGAACGAACAGAGAGAACGACGAAAAAGACGAAACACGGAGAAGAGTGGGAAAAAACGCGAGTACGTTTTACGAGAAAATAGACTGAGATCGGAGAAAATGCAGAGAATTGTGGAGACTTGTATAGGGAAAAGCCGCGGCACGTCTTGTTCGAACGACCTCGACTCGTAGTCGCGAACTGTGCGTTACTTAATTACGACGACGTTTACCGATAATTACCGATTGCGCCAGTTTCCCCAGAGCGACGAGGTGATCGGAAACGCGAACGCGCAGCCGATTGTCAATCGAGGAATTCGATAGATCGCACTATGTCCAGAGCAACGCAAATACGCTGGATTAATAATTAGATCGAATGGTTTGTAAATTTGACGAAGATTAAGTCACCACGACTGAGCCAACGGTTAATATTACGCGTATATTTGTTTTTGCGATATGCCGACTTTGCCGATACGCGATTCCTTTTAATTATTTGCAAAGTGCGAGTAAAATAAGATAAGATGGAATACTTTGAACCGATATTGTTATTTCTAATTGGAAGAGCGTAACTGCCGTGTATTTTAAAATTCGACCAGAGTTCGCTGGAACTGATAACGATAAAGCGACGAAACTTAAATCTGAATAAAAATGAGACTTAAATCTAATGAGCCTAATGGGAAGGCAGAAAGTCGGCACATCTTCGATATCATAGAACGCAGGCGTTACAACTGAACGTAAAGAGAGGAAGAAAAGTGGAGACATTTGGGGTACTGAACCCCGATAATTGACCCTCTTCTCCTCTCTTCCGGGTCTTGCACGTTGATACAGTCAACCCACGCTCGAATGTTTCGGATCGATGTTATCCGGCAGTTCCGGGTGAAGGTTGGTAGAAGGTCGAGGTTCTCCCCCATGCGAATCGTGCTCGTTTCAATCCCTATTCGCGTGGCTCCATGTTCCTCGCCTCCGGGGGTAGAAATGGGAAACCCTCGAAATATCTGGGCGCGAGTATCTCCCCCGGGCGTGAACGAGAGAAAAGGAAAGACGGTGGTGAGAGAAGGAAGAAAAGCCACGGAGACTTTTCCCAAAAACAGTTTCACGGGAGGCGCGATTCCGAAAAACGACTGCTGCAGGGAAAAGGGGGCAGTTAAAGAGAGGGCGGGGAGAAATCGACCTGCCTACCGAGATTATTAGAGTCGTTATTTTTCTGGAAAACGTCCTTCCTTCCCAACTTCCACCCCTTGGCTTTCCCTCCCTCTTTCCTCGAGTAATAGCTGCTGCCTACGCTGTTCTCTCAGATGAAAGGAAAAGAAAAGACTTATGCAGCGCTACGTCCCTACTAAATTCTGTGACCCTTTTAACTCCCTCTTCGTTCGTTTTCGGCTTCTCGTTTCTGAATTTCCAGTTGATACGTTTCCACTCTTATTTTTCCACCACTTTTAAACAATAAATTATTCTTCATATATCACGTATAAACAACAACTTTCCTTTCCATCGAGTCTTTTACTTCGGGTCTTTCTGTCCTAGGAAAACGTACAGTACGAAGAAACAGCATAAAATACTCGTATTCGATCATTCGTGGATAATATTCTTTTTAACATCGATATATAGTTGATATTAATAAACGTCGAATTTGTCACTTTTATATTAGTAATTGATGTACCCTCACACCTACCGAGGATCGAAACAGTCAAAGTATTGTCACATCGTTGCGCGGATAAGACGAAAACGCGCGTAAAGACAGAAAGAGGAGAAACAGGCTAGAAAAGAATAATGCAGAAGAGAATGGATGACATCGAAGGCGTGAGAGCAGCCGCGACAAAAGGAGAAGGAGGGAAAGCGAGAAAAGAGCCGGAGGAAAAAGCGTGCCTGTTCGCAAGCGATAAGCCAACCCATAGAACTGTCTTCTCTACCTTCTGTCGTCCTCAACTGCCTTCGGCTTTTCCCGTATAGGTTGAAAACCTTCGGGATCACCTCTCTCTTCGAATACTTTACGACTCTCAATGTGGCAACTGCCTGCCCCAGATTCACCGGACCAATCCCAACCGATCCCACGGGACTTTAATATGAATTGCCTTCTGATAGCGATGTGTCCTCCTGGGACGATACGTCGATACTTTGGATTATCTGTCTGCCGCTTTAGCGACACCTGTATGACGTTGTGGTGTCGTCTGCAGGAACATTGAAACTCGCAGTACCTTTCAAGATTAGATCGCTAAAAGCATCTCCGGCGCAATAGCTTTTCGATGAAAGTACATCTTGTTCGTTTCTTGAAAGACCCTACTATCTATTCGGTCCACCTCGTCGAGTAATAATATAGATAGTGCTTCTATCGTTCGTGCTGGCAACTCGATATTAACGAAAAGCTTGATTGTTATTCTTACATAATATATTTCTATAAGTCTTTAAGGGCAAACAAAAGTGCATAGAATCGTGCGTGAGCAAATTATTTTGATCGAAGTTACGATGTTTCGAACAAACCGTGACGATTAAAGTTTCATTTCAGCCAATGAAATTTCACGAGCGCTAATCGAATTCTTACATCTACATATATTCGAATCATACACATAAAACTAAAGATGTATTAAACGTTCCCACTCGCCGAGTAATTGATGGAAACATTTTGATCCGCATAACGTACGCCGAATTCCATATTGTTCGCAAATTGAATTTTACGTCCATTTTCGTAATTCATCACGGTGTCCGCGTATTTACATTTATGCATTTCCATCGAGCACGGTTCGATGTTACGAAATAATAACTTTCACGATGACTTTCTAAGTTGTACACCGGTATTCCATTTCGTAAGCTATTCAAGAGCTAGGCGCAAAAGGAAGATGCACGTTCTCCCAGCGGACTTTACTCGTAAAGAGAATTGCCGTCGCTGACTCGGTCGGATTAGAAATGGTAACTAAGCTGTTAAATTGCTAAACAAACGAGAACGGAGAAACGGTTGGTGTCGGATCGAAGTTACGATGCTCCCTGAAAACTTATCGTTTCGGGTCGATCGCGTGATGTGCCATTGCCCTGTATATCGATTTCCCGACATTTCGAAACATTTCGTCAAAATTTCTTGTGTACGATTATAAAATTTCCGCGAAATTCGACAACGAGTCAATCAAGCCAAGACTGTATTTGGGAGATTCCTTTGATTCCCTGAATTTACGACTGTGCCGTTCCATCGTATAGCATTATACAGCCTATACTTTTCGGTATAGCCTCTTATTGCAATATCCCTTAAGCACCATCGATACTTATAGAACTATCTACATATTGCCAAACATATTGAGTTCTAGCAAATGGCCGCAGGCACGCGCGAAACTCCTGAATATTCAAAGAGGTAATGAAGGAAAGTTCGTTTATGTTAGCTAGAGGCGCCGATATGCCTTCGGGTCATCGAGTATTGCCTTATTACCTGATTGAAAATTAAGTAACCGCAGAACTATAATTACTTATTTTCATGGGAGGGCAGCGGAGTCTCTGAGATAGTTCAACGCAATAAACAAACAAATTACAAAGAATAGCGTAATAAAAAATTATTGTCGTTGAGAGTTCTAACCTGTATTTCGTAGGAAAATAACCGTAACAAATTTCATTTCTAATGTTGGCTGAAACGCGCGTATTTAATATCGCGTAACAAAGGCGCCGCACGACATACTTTGCAAAAGGAAACTTTACGTTGTCGCTCTCCTTTCTCCGTTCGTACGTAGCGCGTAATTGTCGCCGAGTGGCGACAAGTAGAAAGTGCACACAAGGGTGTAATTTGAAATTACGGTTAATGCGTACATGAAGGTCGTAATGTACACTTAACACAGTGCTGAAAAAACAGAGACGACAGGGAAGACACGGTTGATAAGGGCGTAAAAAAAGAAAACGAAGGAGGCGGTATAATGAGAGAAAAGAAGCAAGAAAGAGCACGAAAGAGCCCGCTTTGAGGGTTTCACTGTTTGATGTGACCCGACGGCGGATGCAAGGACGGATGTTCCACTGTCTCAAAAAATTCACAGGCCTCTTACGCGTCTAATGGTCGAATACGCGCGACTCTTTTCTCACATAAGCAGGTACCCACGCTTTGATACGACGAACCGAATAACGAAAAGATGTGTCACAAGAAAAGCGTAATGCAATTGAATAAGGGTAAACTTTCCAAAATGATACTTTGACGCAATCGTTGTAAGTAAATTATCTTGTCGATACTCGATTACATGGCAAATAGAAATTATCGAGATGAAAGCGTGAAAATTTTACGCGATGGTTAAATATCGAAGTTGAATAAGTTAATTGGAAATTGCGCGTAAATGTAAAAAATCTAAAACGATAACGCAAGGATGATCGGGGCATTTTTCTAGCAACTTCGAAGTTTGAATCACTTCCACCGTGGAAGGAGAATTGCGCTACGTCACCATAACAAAAATGAGATGACCGAAAGTTTCGATAGAACGTAAGCCGTATTACCTGGCATTCTCGGTCCTACGACCACGAAGAAGACGTTCGTCGAAGTTTCGAAAAAGTCGCGAATTCTAGGACGCCAGAAATATTGCCAGGCATCCATCTTGGACCCTCATCAAGAGAAGTCTCGGAGGGTCTCTTTCAGTCGTTACGGGCTGTCACGTTGGGTCACTCAAGGGTCAACGACACCCGAAGGAGCTCTCGCAGCTCGTCGGTCATCTACCGACGAGTTATGGGGCTGGCTGCTAGCCGTTGTTTTCGCAATTCACCTTTAATACGTCTCTGGACGCTGCCATTATCTTCCGTCACCGCGTGCAAATTGTACTTGCCGGCTACCATACCGTATAAACGTCCCGGGAAACCTGCCTCTCCTGATACCGGGACAAACCTAGCCACGACTACAAATTACGAGCCACATATTCGCATTTAGCTGTTCATTAGGAAGACAAATGGCTGGCGATAATTTGAATAAGCTACGCATACGATTCTTAAGGTGTTCTACGTTTTAAACGTTTCTTTTCATCGTAGAAGTGAAATAATTACGGATTCGAATTTGTTTCGTTCGAATGACCATGACGTATTTCTCTTTCGTTGAAAACGTAAAAATGTAAAAGCAAGTTTACCAGGAAGAGTAAATTTTAATATCAGTTAGCGAAATAAATAAAATGCGAGAAGTAAAAAGTCTCGAGTTTGTAATTGTTTCCGAGCGTTTCTTCTTCGTGCGCAATTACGCGTGAGCAAAGCACCGTTTAGAAATTCCATTCGATCGAAGTTATGTATATACGTCCGCGGAAATGGCAGAATGCGATGGCGCCGAAGTCCGCGTCGACTTGGATCGCTTTTACTTATCCTCTGCACTCTCGAACATCGAAATCTCCCGGTCCGATATTACGCTTTGACTCCACTTCTAAATCGAGTTCGTTCAAAAGCCTCTCTCTTTGACAGAAAGTTTAACCGTTCGCCGACCTCGCCAGTATACCGTTAACGTCTCGGTCAAGCTTTTTCGAAGAACTTTGTAGAACGCGGTCGACGAACGATGTAAGTACAACTCGAAGGCAGCTCGTCCTGTGGTCGAGCTTTCTATTTGAACACGATCCCTACGCGATTCCGATTCCCTAGTCAATGTGTTTTTCAGTTGGTCATCGGTCGTCCAAAGCGGACGAATCGATATATCACAGCACGCAGTTCGCTGACTGCGTCGCGGGAAAGTGGATTTCGATAACCTAGGGACGCTCTATTGCATTTTTATTTAGTTTCACGGGCATTAAGGGCCAACCTGATTACCGCGCGCGACGCGCTGGATGGAACGGCAAAGTAACTAGGGAGAGGGTCGAAAAAAAAAAGGACACGATCGAGGGTAGGGTTGTGACGCGGCTATGAAAACAGAACACGAGGGAACAGAATTAAGTGTCTCAGCTCTAGAGTATCGAACGGCAATTAGATTTACCAGCCTCGCCCCACCCTTTTACTTTCGCTTCGTCTGCTGAACATAGCTTACTTCTATAATTAGCAGTCAGACCGGATGAATACGATAAATAATCCAGTATATTAATCAGTATCGTAATTGATGCCTGTTAGAGCTAGCCATGGTTGTGGCTGAATAAAATTTATGGCCACGGTCGTTTATCTTCAACCTGTGTATACGATTAATGCATCGGTCGGAGTAATAGTTGACATTTAAACGAGCAGATGCTTCGTTAAGTACGAACGCGGAAATCTGCTGCTCGTAGGTATTGTAACGTCGCGATAATACCTGCATAGTTTCCAACAGAGTGCGCAGTTTCAAAAGTTTCTAGTGCCAAGTACCAATAAAAGCATTCAGGAGGTTTGTTAAGCATTTATAAAGTAGAGAATTAAAGAGATTTTAGATTAAATTTACTAACAAAGGATTCAAGTAAATGTACGTGCCTACGAATATCGTAGAACAAATGCAAAATATATCAAATGAAAACACGCGGCGTTTGAAATAACGAACACTTCTTTACTGAATGATAAATCGGACTGAAAATGTTATATACCACAGGTTATTCTCGAAACAACAACGCAACATTAATATTAATATCAATATTAATTGTCGTAAACAGCAGATTCTCTGCGTGTAAACTCATAAAGAAGAATTACTTTCGACGACGATTCTAATTTGGTATCTATCCCTCGATTGATACAGCTTCCGTACAAAATTCGATTGGAAATTACGTTATCCCGAAGGAATAGGTGATATTTAAGCAACCGAAACTAATGCCACGTAGAAAGGGATATATTCTTTGGAATTTCCATGAATCTACTATACCCACGATCATTATCGACTCGCTATAACGGATCGTAACGATCAATGATAGCTATCGTAGAGTAAAGAAAAGATGCGCAGACTGCTGTTAGATGCCGATACGAGGTCGTAGATCGTGGAAGCGATGGCGACGACAATGCAACAGATACAAGTATAGCAAGTAGAAAAAGGTGCGGCTGAAGAAGGCTCGCAAGAGCATGAGAGGTTGCACGTAGTAGGAAGATACGTTGCCAAGAGTGGGAGAGAGGGTAAATATTACATAAGATAATGCTTCTCCTTTTTCTTTTTGGCTGCAGACCCCGTGGATGTGTCCCTCTAGTCGATATCAGCTGCCCTCGATATCTACAACCCTCGCTTCTTCCTTTACCTCCGACGCTCTACGTGTTTCCCTATATTCTCTTCTCCGCAGGCCTATTCCCGGGCCCATTATCCCACTGTGCCTCTCTCAGCTACGTACGAAGTAGGTGAGTGTAAGATTTTCCATTTAGTCTGTGAAATGATGTCGTCACCATAGCAACGGAGGCTCAAATTCGAGTGGTTGATAAAATGCAAACGGGCAAGTGCCTTTTCGTGAAAGTGAAACGATCGTGCGTTCGAGAAAACCATTAAGATATAAAATATTGAATTTCGGTAAGTTTTTATTACAAACTCACTGGTTTCGATTCGTATTAAAACGCGTAATACATAAACTTACGCGTTAAGCTCTATCGTTTCGTTAATGTGTAATGTATTAACTAATGCATTTAACGCAGATACATATACGTATTCGGTGCTTTCTACGTATTTCATTTTTTAAAAAGGCAAAAACATTTCACTAAAATATTCATTTTAATTCTGGTTAAAGAACTATTATTCTGCAGGGAGAGAGAGAGAGAGAGAGAGAGAGAGAGAGAGTTTCATCAAATATGATTCCAAGCACAAGAAGAAATCATACTTAATTAAACGAATCCGAGTTCATACAAGAGTTTCTGAAAACTTTTTTCTTATACAACGTATAAGGTGAACGAACAAGTTCCACTGAAAAAATGTATCTTTTATATGTGAAACCTTGTGGGAAAAAACTTTCGTTTCCATGTTTACTATGAGAAGACTTTGATTACATTTTTGCAGTGATGTCTTCATGGTGTCGCAACATTCGAAAATAGGAGGTTAAATGAGATATAAAGTAAAAACGTATTAAGAATCATCGAATGAGTCTGCTAGAAAAGCGTTTGTTCGATATCTATCGAATTTTATGATAGACGAAGAACAAACCTTGACAACTAAAGCCCAAGAACGCTTTATGTTCTCCACAAATAGATACAGTTTCGATCCATCGTAATAAAGTAGAACCTAGACAGTTACAACCTCTATAACCTGCAAACAAAATACGGTTTGTAAAAATAACCATGGCGATTCCCCAGAAAACATATTGCTACCATTGGGAATTGCGACACACAGGTTGGGAATTTGGATTCTGCTGCAGTATACTGTAATACCTATCAATAGAAATCTATTACTTTATGCATTACAGTGTATTACGAAATCTTTTTTAATCTTTTCTGTATCTTAATCTTTAGTCTTTTCTGTATCGTTGTAAAATATTTTCGATAATCCACGTTACGTGAAAACTTGTGCGAGTATGCTGCATACACGTGAATACGCATTGCTTTTCTTACATTACTCTTTCTGTCAAGAATATATCTATCATAATCCTAATATAGTAGTATTACCTAACCCATATGCACCTTTGTTCTTTCTTCCTTTTTCCGTGCAATGGTTCCTTCATACTCCAATAGCTTTCAAGCGGGAATACGAGGAATATAGTATTATGCCTGCATCGGTGAGCAGAGGTTTTGCATTTTCCAACCTAATGGATCTTACAATTCGGTTAAACACTCGACTGATCCTTTTCGAACGATCTGCGATAGGCGCGTTTAACCAACATTGTGTTGACGTGTGCAGGAACGAACGATTTACAGAATTCTGATTCTTTAATAAGATTAAAAACTTTCCAACTTGTAATACGTGAATAGAAGGGAAAAGAAAACACGTTCTGGGAAGTTAAATGGTAACTTCACGGTCTGATATAAACTTCAAGAATATCTTGATTTTCCTTTACCAAAAACATTTTATTGTGTGATATTTAAAACTGAACAAAGCGAATACAAGGATCGTAAAAACACCTTAACCGATCAGATAAACGATGTTGGGAAAAAGTTACGCGAACGATAATCACGATATCATTGATGAAATAATTATTTACCGATAGCGATGTAAGTGTACAAGGTGAACTATAGTCACACAATGATAGTGCGATATTATTATTTGTACAATAACCTGCCGTTCCCTTGTTCGTTCACCCCATCCACCAAGCGTATAAAAAAGACAAAGGCCTTCATAGCACCTGACCTCGCCGCCATTTTTGTCTTCCTCCCACCTGGTAGCCTGGACTAGAGTCCACCGTAATCACGAGAGAAAGCTAGCAGGGGAGAACGCTCGTAGACAAGGGGGATACACGACGCTTTCTTTTTTCTTTTTTCTTTTTTTTTTTTTTGTGTATCAACCCACGAATACACGTAGCTCACAGGACGTAGAAGCGGCCTCGTGCATAATGTATGAGTGACGCGAAAGCCCGTCATTTCAAGCCGCACGGCCGCTTTCCTTTTGTGACATCGATCTGGTGGCGTCTCAATAATTCAGCGCGGGAACAGCGCAAGGCGCACAAGCACCATCGCCATTGCCGCGGCCACCGGTATCGGTGTACCATCACCTGCATCGCCATCGGCTACACGAACACCCTCTTCGATGTTCCTTCGTTTCCGTTATCCTTTCGATACGCTGCTTGCTGACCAGCTCGTTCCCAAGTCGAGAACCACCTCGGCAACTGCTCGCCATTCTTCCACCCTTCTGTCCGCAACCCGAGTGTTCGTCACGAGCACCGATAAGATCTCATCCGAGTTGCGCAATCGGACTTGTCAAACCACCCCTATTGCAGCCTCCAATGTTCAAGCCACCCAGCAGCAACCCCCTTTTCCCGTTTCTATCCCTTCCACTTCTGCGACCCTAGTGCCACGCGACCTCGACAATACCACCCTTGCGTCCGGCTGTCACTGACAACTGATCACCTCTCTCTCTCTCTCTCTCTCTCGGTCGGTCGCTCGCTCTCTCTCTCTCTCTCTCTCTCTCTCTCTCTCCCGGTTAACGAGAAATTAACACTAGACTGGTGCAAGCTGCATGCACGCGGCGCCGGGGCTTTGATGTCAATGCACGGTTTTCAAGAAGCGCGAGTTTTTCGAGATGTAAAAAAATCGATCAATGTCCACCACGATTTTTACGGTTGAATATAAAGAGTTCTCTCGTTTTATTTCTATTCTCTCATTTTCCTTTTTTATGTTTTTCAACCAGGCGTGCTACGATCCTTAATCAAATAAAGACATCAACTTCGAAATCGCTTTGAATGTACCCAAGATAAAATAGAAAATAGTGAATGTACGAATATACGGTTTACATAACGTGTTATGTATATATAATGTCAGGTCAACTTGATAGCCTACGTTGTAAGAAGGGAAGTTAATAAATTATAATTATCTTGTTTACATGGTCGAGTGAAAACTAATCGTGAGCTGTGAGCAATGCAAGTTAACGGACTGCAAAATAGGATGCAGTTATTAAAGGAGAGGAGGCAGAAATTTGAAAATTATCGATTCTTTGTTCAATTTATTCGAGTGTATGCCACGTAATAAAGCTTACACGTGAGTACGCATCATTAGCAGGGGAAACAACGTGGCGCATTTTTTATATGCGGATGTCCGCGATCGATTGGCCTCGTTTGTCGGTTTATCGGAAAGAGTATAAAAATTTAATTACAACGACAATGATGTAACGTTAACGTTGACCAAACTTCGACGCTCGCAATTTTCACCAAGCTGACGGAATCGCTAAGTAAAACGAAATTAACGCCGAACCGAAACCTTTGGCTTCCTGTTCTTTCCCATTATCAACGGTAAAAATTGTTCGCGATAACACAGAACAAACAACGATACGTCTGTAATACGTTTCTTTGATGACCAACTGTGAATCACTTCACTCTGCTACAACACTGCTCTATTTTAAATTTTGGCTCGCAATCTTATCTTTGCAAATCGTTTCATCGAAAAATAATCAGGATCTGTATTCGTTTAGAAGAAAGATTGAACGGCCGTGATGAAATACTTGCGTGATCTGTGTTAATTAGATTGGCGTTTACTCGAAATTAGAGTCGGTATCAGTATCGTTTAATACGAAGCCATATGTTTTCTCGTATTACGTCCCTGGTGCTTAATAGAGCCGAATTCGCCTTAGATTCTAATCGATATATTTAAAAGCCGCAGACTAACACTCTGATTATAACATATATGGTATATATAGTATATATAGTATAATCAGTATATATACTATATATAGTATAATCAGAGTATAGTATAGGATAGCTAATAGCGTTTAACGTCGATAAATTGATCGATATTAGAGATTGTACTTTACGAAACGTGTAGATAATTGATTGAATACAATCTGCGTATTCTAATTTCACTGACAACATGCGAAAGTATTTACACACTTACGAAAAATATTGTATAAATTTGTTGGTATTTCATCGGCACTGTAACAAGGCACGACTAATTGTAAACGTTGAAAAATACTTTGGTGATTCATTGTACACTTACAAAAGATATCGTATTACGCTTTATTAACCATTGTCGTTTGGAAACGAAGGAAGAATATTCGTCTTTCGTTAAAGCACTTTCCGCAGGAAGAAAGAAAAAGAAGTTGGAACTACGATTTTTAAGCTCTCCTTGCCATCTGCAAGAACTTGGAAATGCTAAGGTACTTTAACGTACTTTGTACAAGAAGCCGATTACATAGCTTGTTAAGTCTCATCTAAGAAGTAACACGCTCATTTTAGTTGACAATACGCCGAGAACGTCGACAATAGGAACGACGATCGGAATTATCGAAATGCAGAATCTACCGATAGCCCAAAACCTCTCGAACAGAACGTTATTTTCCTTTAGCCCTCCTTCTAATCTTCCAAACATGCCTAGTGCTATATTTTAAAGCGTGTAATATTGTGTTTCAAAATAATATCAGAACGAAAAGATCGTAAAACGCCATGACGACACAGAGAGATCGAAGTAGGGTAGAAAGTGGGAGCGGAACGAAATGATTCTTTGTTCTCCCCTCATGGTGACGCAGTTACGTAATTCCATTATTTATAGCCAATACTCGCTAGTATCTGGGGGATGAAACGAAAGGAACGAGACCACAGCTTAGCCTAATTAATTTAGGAAGTCTGACTATTCTTCCGAGGAGAATAGAATTTCCAGAAACCCTTGCTCTGCTCGCATCGTAGTAGTTTCACTATAAGTTTCAATAGAAGAGGTACAATCGCGTAATATAGAAAATAATTTTGCTCTGATCTCTCTGTGACTCGATTCGATGTGTATAATTTTATGCGGATAATACAATTACGTATAAAATATCTTGTTTCTAAATTGTCTTATGAAAATGTTTATTTTAAAATATGAATAGGGATACACCTTAATACGATTTTGTTGTATACAATACGAGTTTGTATCGTACAAAGATCGTACTATTCTGTAACAAAAGTTTTCGCTCGTTATAGGCAGATATTTTTAAGAATAATTATTCAAATAATATTATTAATTGCAAATACGTGAGCGTAAAACTTATACCACCTCATACAGACTGCCAAACTTTTAACACACCTGGATCGAGGTTTCGATAGATCTCCCCTTCTCTTTTTCCCTAAAGCCCACCCTTGAAGCATGTGGCGTCTGTTAATTTTTTTCTCCCCTTTGAAACGTTCTCTACCTTTCTACCCTGGTGCGCTTTTTCGACGTTCAATCGGTCGGTCACCGGCTGAAGCTCAATCGTAATCGATGCTTTCCACTTCTGCCTTCTGGCTTTTGAGATAAAACGCAGCATTCTCGATGCTCGAGCTTGGTCTTTCAACAGGTTAATGTATTCGTTCAGAATAAATGGCTAATCAGCCGCTTTCTCTCTGAACAGAAATAGAATATTCGAGATCCGTTCTCGCCCGTTTATTTTCATTGAAACTCGAGATTATGAGATGCGTATTAGGACGAAACAAAGGGAGATCCATGTATACCGATGTTGCATTATTTACGGAAGAAGAAAATATGAAACGGCCGTAGGCCGTTGTAGGTATTTGCTTTTCTGAAACGTCGCCAAGTTCGACGAAAAGTAACACGAATGGGATAAGTTAATGAACACTGTATCCCGAGAAACGTTGAAAAAAATAAGCACTCGCGATTTGTCGATACGAAAGGAGATGATAAAGTGCTCGTTAAAAAACGGCAACTAAAGGAATAATGAGCAAGGAGAGAGATTCGAACGAAGAGTGTGATAAAGCGAAGAAGACGGGAATCGGGAAAAGCGGGGTAGCACGAAGGACATCGAAGAGTCATAGACCGAAGGAATGGTAGAACGAGTACCCTGGAACGAGTTACGGAGGGTCGCTAATCGCGGACTCGGGTACCGGGAAACGCGGTAAAAGGATCTCTCGTGAGTTAGCGACGAGGGTTGCCTCGAGTCCACGCGCACATTCACCATAGCCCGTGGCTTCTTTACAAGCGTACACGGTATATGAATAATATCTGCCTCGGATATACGTATCGTGATAATATCGTTCGTGATCAGATTTTACAGTATCCTCGGGAGACTGGTACTTCTGGTTATACGGAATCGATATCACCCTTGAGAACGTTAAAATCTACTTCCTTTGCATCGATATATCTGTATTAGCATTTACCACACTGTCGCGCCACATCGATACAGTTTGGCAGTTCGTACACGTATTCGAACGCGATTTTTCGAACGCCGGAACGATCTATCACGGAAAGTATCAATTTTCGGAAAGTATCAATTTTTCAGTTCCCCGGAGCTTTTGAAAAATTCAATAATTATCCTGGGAATCGCATCCTATACGGAACATAATTTTCAGCGCAATTTGACCACCAACCGAGGATTTATGGTAGACGTATATGTGTGACAAATGGGTGGAAAAAAAGTCATGATGTTGGTGCTATACTTTCAAACTCGACACCGCGATTCAAACTGCAATTTTTCTGAAATATTGCCTGCAAAAACGTAAAGCAACGCTATGCGCAAATATCTCTATCAGTTACAAGGCTATGATGGATCGTACGTGTCGAGAAGATATCTCAAACTATCCCTTTTCGAACCATGAACTAAAAGGAAAAAATGAAAAGAAATAAAACGGAAGAAAAAACGTAAACTCGCGCAAGTACTCGGTCCTCGTATCGAAAAGAATCTCAACGCTTGGGTTTTTAGGCTCCGGCCGAACAAATGGTTTAGACGCGAATACCAGTTATTAGGACGAATGCGTATGACATAGCCGAGTGGATCCCGATGAAGATTCGTGAGACGAAAAGGGTCTGGAAGGGTCAGATAGAGGGCTTAGTCGTTGCACCCGCAACTCGACAGGCGAGCCGTGCTTGATAGGGGATGAGTGGACGTCTCATAGTTAGTGGAGGATCATCCGTAATTTATGGGAGATCGATCGACTTCGCATTGAGCTGCCACCCAGTGACGTAATCGATCGTGTACGATTACGTCACAGGATTCTCTATCCAGTTAGTGCGAGCAAGTAAGTAGTAGTCGAGGCGTCGTGTATTTCGAACGTTTGTCCTCGCATGTCAGGAAAAAATATCACGAAACCTGTGTCTGCGTCGACATAAACGGATGTCTGTCAACAAGATCAGCTTTATCACGCGAAAAATATAAATATCTCTTGATTAATTAAATTAATGTATATACCTTCCATTCTCTGTCCGCATATTCCTGGCTTATACGTATATCGATCGCTTGTCAAAACTGTTAAATATACATCTTCGAAACATCGTTAATACCCAAATAAAGAGATCGGTCAATATTTTGGGACGATGAAGAATTGATCACTCGTTGACAGTAATTTTCGTTCGCTTCGTTTTCCATTTTGTTCTCTATCGAATTAAGCGAATTAAACCAACGTTTTTAAAGAGACAAATTTATATTTCATTTAATCGGCGTTGTACGAGATCGTACGATAGCTATAACCAAGATTATTACATGGAGGAAAGGTGATGAAACATATTCTGTCATATTTCACGGTTGCAAATTGTCTGTCATCCCCCAAGGGGATTGATCGCTTAATCCATAACGCCCCAGATCTCTTACTTTCCATATCAACATTTAAGTTTCCAAGTCCTTTTTAGGTCTCATCTTCTCGAGATGAAGTTCCCCGAAGTCATCAAAAAGCAACGCGGCCTGGTTCGTTCAAGTTTTCCTTACCAACTTTCACTTTGGTCCCTTTCTCTGCCTATTCCCATCTTCTCTCCTATCGCTAAGTAAATATTTTGTCAACAGTTTCCAAAGATGTTGCGTCTCATTGATATTTCCGTTGATAAAGTCAATTTGCACTGTTACTGGGAAAGAAGTAATTTCCGAACGCAAAAATAATATTCCAGTTCTTTTGCATCGCGCGATTAAAGAACGAATAACGAATGGAAGGGTGAATAAATGAATACGATGAAGATTTCAGCTCGCGATAACGCGTTAATTATACCGAGGCGAACGCTCAAAATTGATACTAGGTACGTACACGTTTTTCCTCTATCGTTTACCAATTCTACGGATTGCCCTATTATAATTGATCGAAACATTCACTAAACGTAGGATTAAATCGGCGAGTTGTCAGCACGCGAAACAGAGAAGGATTTCGCGCTAAATTTTAGGGTTTACGATCCTGCGACAAACAGAAAATCACATTGGAAGTAGTTCCGTTGGCGCGATACGATTCGATGTATCACGTTGATAGACAGATCTTTCGCGCGATATACTTGAACGAGATCGTGCTTCGTTAAAGCCAGTTTCGTCTCTGTGGATCGTTCGTCGTGGCATAGGCCGCACGCTTCATCTACGGCCGAATTGGTGCAGAAGCGGCATAGCACGGCCGCTATCCAAATCCGCCATTATCGGAGCTCTTGCCGCCTCAGTAGGTATCTACTCGTGAAATCGTCGATGGCGGAAAAAAGACGAGGAAGAAGGGCAGAGAAACAGAAGAGAAGGAAGACTGGCTGCTGAGCAGCAGAGGACGAAGGAAAACGAAGAAGCTGTGGGAGAGAAAGACAGGCGTAGAACGTCCGTAACGTCGGAAGAGCCGGGAGCAATTTCCGGTGGCTTTTGTGCGCCCTTTAAAAACGCGAGCTACGGGAGATGCCAAGAGGGCGGAGAAAAAGGGTAGCGAGGAGAAGTCGGTAGAGAGTTTTGCGAATGTACGTACGAGTGGTCCTTCTGGACCAACAAATCCCGGGGCAAGAGGGGGGGCGGGAGTCGAGAGGTTAACTGCAGGTCCTTTCGCGTTCTTCCTCTCCATTCGCGTGCTTTATATTTCCCTTTTCCTTCGTTGCGTTCTGATCCGAGTTTATCTCCTTATACGGTTCCCAGTTCACGGGAAAACGTATCTCCCAGCGGAATCACACCGATAACGAGGGAAATTTCAATGACCTTCGGTAAAACGAATAACTTCGCTTCGAGATAACACGTCGCCTCATCGACCAATCTTTCTCATTCTTTCATTTCTTACAAGTGATAGCAGCGGAGGAGTATAAATTAGAAAACAACATGCGTTGATTTAACATAAATTTGTATATTCTATTTTAATGCTCATAGTGCTGCCGCAATACGATCAGCATCCTTACGAGTTTACCCGAAATCTATCTACTCAAGTTGCAGAAACCGTATAACGAATATCCATCTATCAACTTGTTCACTAAATGAATATTTGATTCTATAGAATGGAAAAGTTACGTCCAACGTTTCTTTCTGCGACGTTGCTTATCTGCTGATAGCTTAGTCTCTGATGTCATAATGCCATCGATACGATTTCTCTTTTGGGACCTATCGGCGAGAGAAAGAAATTATTTCCTCGATATTTTTTGTTCCATTTGGAATACACGCATATTTATACGTGCATATTCTATTAAATGATGTAAAAGAAACATTGTTTTCAAGATAGGTAAATCTCTTTAAAAACGTAATATCGCGTCATGACAGAAATATTTGTATCTAAATGTTTGAAATTGCCTATTCTTTCGTTAGATTACTTCTACATTTTTCGATGTTTTGCAAACAAAATTTCAATATTTCTAAAATTCTTGCGACCCAAGTTGAGTTACGTTGATAACACTTTGCCAGCAGAACAAACGAACGTAAAAACTGTACTTTGTTCGTTTGAAACTTTATTGACACCAACTCATTGATTCCAAAGCAATAATGCAGTAAGCAATTCTATTGCTTTCGAAGTATGTCAAAACCGTATTTTCGCGGTGAAGCAATCTATTGTAGAGATTCTGATTGTCATATCGCTTTCTGCGAGACGTTCTCGCTTTCAAAGAAAGTTAATAAATTACCAAAAAGATGGAGTATGGCTAACGTGATACGAACTATTGTACATCAGTTCACAAAGAAAACGAACATGTGATATAGTTCTAAGGATAGCAAAACCGATGAAACATTCCGACAGACCTAACAGATGAAGGATAACTGAAATCGAAATGGTTATTTTAATTGTTAAAGATGAAGAAAATAGTCGAAACAATGTCTTCGGCTAAGAAAGTTGTTCGCATCGGAGGCCGTCGTGATCCGTGCTAATAGATATCATTTCATCTCATCTCACGAAGAAGACCTAAGCCACGAGGAACGTTTTCCTATTACGGCTTCGGTCGGAGTCTCCCTTTTGCGCGTACGACATGCACGTATATATATATATATATATATATATATATATATATATACACGTATACACGTGGTATATGTGTTTGTGTATAGAGACACACATACATAGCTGTATACCTCCTTTCCAGGGATAGAATCCCGACCCCTAGTACCTTCGAAAGCCTTCGCTTGCCTGGCCGTGTCCCGGTTTTCTTTCTTTTTCGGGGACACCAACATGGGGTCCTAGAAAGCGCCCGCGCGCTTCTTTGATTGGCCAAATACTATGGGGTTTCATCGATATAAGACGAGATAGACAGAGACGATCGAAAGAAGAAGGACGGTGGAATCGAAAGGCTCAGTTAGGAAGGAAGACAGAGGGTGAATTACAAGGACAGAAACAGTAGAAGCAGCAAAAGGGAAAAGAGGCGGGGGAGATTGGTGGCGAGGTGGTTGGACGAGCGGATAGCAAGGGATTTCCAGCAGAATAAGAGAGACAGACGGAAAACGAGAAGGAGGAAGAGACGGCAGGAGGTAGAAAAGAGAGAGAGAGAGAGAGAGAGAGAAGGGGAGAGAGAGAGGGAGAAGGACATATATCGGCTGCTACGAGGGTGCGTGAGCTTTCTCTCAGAGGGTGCGTAGAGTCAAAGAGGGGGACATCGGAAGGAGAAAGGGCCGACAGGGTCGCAGAGGGGCGATGGGCGAGAGGCTAGAAGGGAACAGGAGGGTGGGAGAGAAAAGGAAGAAGGGGGATAGCGGCCGGGAGGGTGGGTAGTGGGGGATGAAAGGGAGAAAACTAGAGGGTGCGTGTAGGCCTGGGGAATCAGTCGCGGACGAGCTGCGTTCGGGGTTTTATCTGTAGCGCTCTGTCCTTCCCGTCTCCTTCGCACTCTCGTCGCGCGTTCTGTCCCTCTTTTTCTATCCCGAAAGGACGCTTTACCACGTACGTACATAGACGCACACGTCTACGCACACGTCTACGCACACGTCTACGCACACACATATTCCCCGGACATTCGCGCGAAAAGCCCGCGCACTTTATTCGTATACGTGTTCGCGGAATATCGTGGCGAAAACGTGCACGAAAAAACAAGAAAAGAGAAAGAAGGTGGAAAACAGACGGAGACAGGCTGCCAACCCGGTTCTCCTTTCATGCAGTGGAAAATCGCGGGCGGAAACACGTGCAATATAAAACGACGCTTCGGAGATTCTCGGAGGCGCGCGGATGCGCGACGAATTAAATACGTTCGTGTCGTCCTGCGCCGTGATCGTTGCGTCGCATCGCATTGTACTCGCGTGTCGTCGCACACGACAGTGAACTACGCTTTTATTCGATAGATCTCGTTAATTTTGCGGTGATATCGCGGGGTTGAGGTGTACTTCATCTCGAGATATCGCCTAGTTTGTTTTCGTTCTTCTTTGCGACATTGTTTACGCGCGAGCCGAAACTGTTACCAATGGTTCATATAGTGGAAGTTGTATCGTCGCGTCGGAACGACTTACAAATGGTGAGTGAGAATCTTATTCGTGCAAATTAATGCAGATTATACCAATGTATCTGGGATTGAATTAATCAGGTCGATTATTTTCTACGAACGAACGAGTCCGTTGAGGTTCTTGAAGATTAAAGCGATCGCGCGTCAGCCCTTGGCGATAATTCGACGAAGGTGCACCGTGTTATCGAATGAAATCTGAAAATACTTGGAATATCGTGTTTTCCTAAACGCATCAAGAATCTAGTCACGAAATCGTTGGCACAACGTACCAAGCTAACGCAGAAAATGCGTAACACGGTTGTAAAAACGAGGTGCCGATTCCGGCTATGTAGACGTTCCGATAGACGGGTACGAAAATACATGGATCTAGGCGAGTTTACGAGCGACCGCGAATTTTCATGCACCGGCCCTCTTTATATCGGTCGCTCGCTCGTTCGCTCACGCATCGAACTCGTAAAAGATTTTCGTGCGTCTGTTTACGCGCGGTTATTTCTGGCGGCATATGCGCAACCGTTACGTTATATGTACCCATATGTTGTACAGGCTGTACGCGGAACGTTTACAATAGTACCTCCTCGCCCCGCTTTTGCATACGTACTGAGCTCGAATGCACGTGTACACGTGTGCACGCATACGTGTCGAAGGGCATTAGGCGCGCGTACGTGTGAGCGCACGCGAAGAAACGCAGCTGCTCGATAGCGGGCGTGTCTACGTTCCGGTCTGCGCTTCAACGTGTTTCACGAATCCCGCGAGTCTTTATCAACCGGCAGATAACGGGGTTAAATCCAACTTCGATCGATCCTATACCTATTACGAAGGGATTTTCAACTCTTCCTTTTTTTCGACTTTTATCAAGTGGAACGCGATAAAATGAATTGTTTCCTCCGTTAACTTGAAACTTCCGGTGCTCCTGCCGGATGTGCCAAACGATTTCTCGATGTTTTAATCAAGGTATTGGTTTCTCCGTGTAATTTCGTTCCCCTTCGCGTTCTCGGCTGTTTCACACGGTAAAATGTACTTCCTACATTTTAACTATTGCATCGAGAGCAACGCGTGGTAGTACGCACACATAAACGAACGAATGTCGACGTTTGAAGCGGAACTTTTCTATAATTTACTAATCTGTGTTTCAACCATTTGGGAACCTATATCGAAAAAGATTCAACGTTTTAACTTGCAGAAACGAAGAAATTTCTATCTATCGCTGTGTTATCAATTTTGTATGAAAATATGGATTTTTTATAAACACTGTCATATTTCACCGAATATGAACACATCTCGATGAAATCTATGACGCAATTTCGAAATTCAATTACGGTCTATAAATAGAAAACACGATAAATAATCGTTGGGAAGATTTTGCATAGACTATCGATGTTGCGGAGCGCAGAGGAGGATATGCCGTTTTCACGTAATATGCGACCTAGTTGCCGAGCGAAATTTATTATCTCGGATAAACGATGTACCTTCGATCGGTGGCTTCGCGTCCATTTACCTGTCTTCCTGTCGATCGGAGCTTCCTTCGCGTTGACGTTGCCCATCCTATATGTATGGTGTGCGTTTGTGTATCGGAAACGTTGAACAGAACACATGACGGGTTCTCACGAGAAGGCGGATCGGTGTTGATGCAGAGACGTACATCAATTAATGCAGCAGCACACGTGAATGTGCCAGCGCATAACGCCGTGGTAATGTAGCTCGCCACATGGCTCCGCTGCTTTGCTTGGCTCATCAATCCTAAAACCAGACCACCCGTTCTCCAACTTACCCATCGTGCCGGGCTCGAATGCGACGTGTACCACGATATAGATCGATATTTATTAAATATTTCGGGAACCACGCGTCACAACGTTGATTCTTAACGCGATCAATTATTTCTAACGTGTATATTAGTTTCCTTCGAAAAAATTTTAGCGAAAAGTTTAACGCAACCACACGCTAAACCATCGATTCTATAATTTTCCTGTACAATCGTATACGTAAACGACACGCGTGTTATTTTGTTGTGCATTATTTAAAGCTGCTAATCTACGTGACTTTGTTCCACGAATCGATGAATCAGTTACGTTTCACCGCATAATTAGATGATATGGTAGCACGAGGTCCGCAAATGTAAGCCGCGAACCGCATACATGAAAACGGGCCCATGTCAAAAGCAGCGTTAAACGTTTGTGAAAGTCGTGTCGGTGGTTTTCGACCGTCTGTCTGACAGAACACCGGCAACAATACCGCGATCGACGTAGACGTCGATCGGTGTCGTCGCCGTCGGCATCACGAAACAGAGGCACGAATAACGTTTGACATTTAATGCGCACCCAGGCATTGGCTTAGATTAGAATCGGTGAACGGTGATTGGCCTGGGGACGCGAAAGCTCACTCGACTCGAATGCTCTTTCGGCGGGGCTGTAGCCGGCGTTCAAATATTTGTAGAGTGTTAGGGAAAAAAGTGATCGGGAGTGGGTGGGGGTAGGCGAATAAAAAAAAAGGAGTGAGAAATTGGATAGGCAGGCGACCGGGTGTTTCGTGCCGAAGAGGCGTGGTTGCGTAAAAAATTCGATGTCGAAACAGTGTATCATATTCTCTCGTGAACATAGCGGAGTTACTCGTTACACGGCCAACAATAAGAAATATGTACACAAAGACTTTATCCTTCGTAAAGCATAAGTGCCCACACTTTTTGGCTAAGATGGGAAGACGCGATAACATATAGTTTGGTTGGTTCGTGTATCTAGGAAACGGTTGAACGATTAGCCGACGTTTTAATTTTTTACTTGTATCACTGACCGACTTTTCGCGCAGGTATAATGCCACCTGCAATTACGAAGCTGCCAACGCTACAGATATGAAATATTGTTTATGTCAATTATAAATTTCATCGTTACGAATATAAAAAAAGAACAACAAGGAATAATTAAACAGAGCGCTTAATATTGACGTAATAATGAAACAGAGAAATTCTATCCGGCAATTATCGCATTCTTATTAATTACAGAAATACCGATGTGGCGAAATACACATTATAATTTTAAAATTGCGTCGTGCATTGGAAGTATTATCGCGCGAGCGAACATTTGCACTTTGAACGATTCGAAAATATACGGACAGGAAGAAACTAGATCGAAGTTAAAATTAGAATTCCTTTAAACGAAGAACGACACAAACGATGGGCTGGATGAAAAAATAATTTCCTCGATAAACCGTGTTACCGTCGGTAACGTTAAATCAGGCTAACGGGTGCATTTTTTTGACCATATATTTTCCGACGCCCTCAGCTATGCTCGCGTATAGCTAGCGTTCGTTACACAACGTTACGTTCAATCGTGGCGTACTTCGCGCTTGACAATAAAACGTGAATCCTATTTATAATCACGATGAAAACACGCAAGCAAGCTAGCGTACAGGTAGACAGCCAGGCAATGTTCGAACGCGCTTTGGACGCAGGTGCGTGTTTATTCATACCACGTTGCGTCGTAACCCAGGTTTCAATATGAGTTATCACTGGGCCGAAGTCACATTGTTTGTCAGCATCAAAAAAAAAGTGACGCTGATAACTCGCTAACCGTGCGATATGACGGGCAAATTCATTTGGCAATTGTACGCAATACTGTCACCGTTGAAACAATAGGAGAGTTTTCTCTCTCTCTCTCTCTCTCTCTCTCTCTCTTTCACACGGGCGATGATTTTCATGATCGTTCTCATAGATACGTTCCATTATTGATCGCGTGCAGAAATAGCAACGATTGGTTCTTTAAAAAGAGAACAAAATCGTAGCGTGCGCTCGTCGAAATTCGATAGCTTAAATGATTCGATTCGTTTTGGAATTTCAATTAATTCACCAATTAGCTCGGCTAGAATCCGTTTAGACGTAATATGCTAGAAGGTAATTCGAACCGCTACGCTCCTCTGTGGCATCCGACGTGAACAGAGAAGAGCATTTGCTTTTGGAGCAGTCGACAAATTAGCTGTATTAGCGGTACAGGCGCGGGTACAGATTTCGCGGAGCACGGTTTCCGGTTGGATACGCGTGCGGCAAATTATTGAAGTTAACTCGAACCCAGCGATGCCTCTGCTGCCGCGCCCGCTGATTTCTCAACTTAAGAGTGCCGATAAACAGGTTTTATCATACCGCCTCTTCCAGATCATACTCCCAACTTTGACTCGTACTCATTTTCTTATGGTTCGTGCCTCGATATTTTTTTCAACTTCGGATATTATTTATTTTATAAAGGAAAAAGAAGAAATATATACTAAGCACTAATACTAATACTAGAATATTATTATTTATACGTATACTATGTTCTCTTCCTATTTTGTCTTGTTTCGGTTTTCCTTATTTTAAATTCAAGCGTACCTATTCCTCCAGGGAGGGCTGATGAATTAGCGATTGAACGTAAAATAAGCTCGATGAAGGAAGAAAGAAAAAATGAACAAAATCGGAGTACTACAGGATGTAATTATACGTGGAGAGCTCACAATGGAAAGAAGAATACATCAATCATAAATTGGGGTGAGCAGACTGTAAGGTATCCTGATATCTGGCTTGTTACACGGTCACGACGGCATTAACTTGCCGAAGGGTAATCAAGTAATGAATACATCGCCGGCGAAGACCGTACGTATATAAATCATGCTGGAGAGGATGCCAGGGGCTACAGAGTGAGCCCTTATCTCCAATCAGTACATTGATTGCACGCAGCCAGGTCAAATACCGGGCTTCGCTCGACGGCTCGGCTCAGACACGATAGCTTATTCAATTTCCGAAGCGGCATTCACCATTCAATTCGGCAGTTATCAGCCTCCACCTATCCTCTATCTGGATTTTGCGTGGCTTTCTAGGAATCGTACTTCCCATAAGAGAAAAGAATTGGGTTATTCGAGACGAAGGATCGAGAGGGGCGAACGAGAGAGAGAGAGAGAGAGAGAGAGAGAGAGGAATATAGATATGGTTAATTTAATGCGTGTCATCAAAGTTTTGTCTCGCGACGCTGGAAGAGAGGCGAAATACGATGTACACGATTGATCGTACTGTATACCAATTTTATTATCGTCGACAACTTCTACGAAACGATCATCGTTTCGTTCTTATGCGTTATTCTACGAAATGGAATTAAATAGATACGATTACGCGATATATTTCCTAAAGCATATGGCTATTACTCAGCATCTATCCGGTAGAAGCAAGACGCGCTTCCCACAGTGTACGTAGATAATCGAGCTTAATTAATTGCTCGTGATGCGCGCTCTGGGCTGAGCAAACACATTTACTTATTACCATCCATCTTGAGTGGTGCCTCTCAAGGGAATCGATTTTCTAAGTGCACATGGCCGACGATGACACGAATTGTCGAAGAGTCGGCACGTGATCGCAACAAAATCGTTAAATAAAGGTGTGGTCCGTGTTACTCCCCTGTTTTAGCGGGGCTGCATTCTCAACCTTGGAAAGTATTTTTAGGTACCATATAAATTTCATGAGTCGTTATCTTTCCATTTGCTCGCAGTATTTCGCAACTTTCTATTGCGTCTACGTATCATGAACCCAGGAAAACTGACGGCACGTCGATGAAGAAGAAGTTTGTCGTCGTCGCATTATAATATCTTTCCTGAAAAAACCGGAGCCCTAAAAATATTCCTCGCGATCGTAGTTTTTCGTGAACGACCATGTTTTTAAGCTTTAAACTTAGTCGAATTCTTGGTAATTCCGTATGCATCCTGTGAACAACCTTTTGCGCTTCGAGTGACAGATACATTTTCTTTAACGCTTTACCGCCCATAATCAACCGAATAAATAAAATCAGTTAACGATGTGAATGAACGTTATTACATGATCACCAGGGTATGGCTCCGCGCTAATCGATCGATTATCGAGATACAGCGTTTCCAGTGATTATATCCCAGTGTACAACGTTGACTACGTAAAACCGTGATAAAATTGGTAAAACGACGACGAAACATATATTACTATAAAGCTACGCGAACTTTGTGAGGGTGAATCGCGACGCTGACCTTTAAAAATATAACAGCAAGGAACGATTTATCACACTCCTAACCGTATCGATATCCTCAAAGTCAGTGAACTCGACGAAATTATCGACTGACATCCATTTTGTACGCTAATCAACTACGGGAGAGGGTGTGGTGACTATTTGGCCATGAAGCCACCGTTAACGAGCACTAGTTAATACTCGTCTACATTAATCGCCACGTCCATACCACAATACGGACCGTAGAAGTCTCGCTTGGTGATCGTTATTGACTGGTACAGATCCCTTGGGTCGTAAGTGACATTTACACGATGCATACAGCGTTAAACTTCCCTGGAGAGCCGGGAAAGGGGCAAAACGTCGTATCTCAGTTCTAGTATCTATACGGACACAGGGTTCCCCTGACAACGAGACAACAACAAACGCCTAATAGCCAGTGCTGGACTCAAAGTTTAATTTCCTGACTACAGGACAGTGTTTAAAGTGACCTGCAGACCTTCGTCCTCGCCTCCTTACTCATTGTTCTCCCTCATTATCCGTGAAACTACGCGTCTTCCTGTTTCTGTTCCTTTCCGTGCCTTCCTTTCTCACTTTCACGGATTTTCCTGTTTATTTAAACTTTACCTGCCGAGACCACGTTTCGTGCCCTCGCCCGCCGACCAACCTAGAAACGGACACAGTGTGTAATAATTTCCACGGGGTATTAAACAATAAGCAATGATGACTACCTTCTCTTGAGACGTATCTCATGCTATGTAGTTACATTACAATTTAATCGATCCCTCGACGGTGATCAGAGTTACGAGCTTGTGCGATGGGAGCAATTTATTCCCCATTAGTGAAAATCAGATTGTCAGACGTCCAATGTATGTTAAACCTTGCTTAAATGCTTCGTTACGCTTAGAAGGAACGAATTAGATGGTACATTTATGCATAATACACCGATATATCGTCATGGGAGGTAATCCGAGTAAAACAAAATAAGTAACTCGAAGATAATTATGCCATAAATCGTTGTTTCGATCTAAAAGTACTTAAAGTGTTACGCATAAGGCAGGAATATGGTCCTACCGTCGTATCTACTTTTATTTTTAACCTACAGTTTCTTTAATTGAAAGGAAAACATTTCCTCTCTACGTGTATGGTTCGATAATATTAGAAAGGTTGATGCGAGGATACACGCTAATAAAATAGAATTTAATTGAAAGACCGAGGAACAACGTACTACGTAACGGACTTTGAACCCGGAAATCTTCGTTGCGCTTGGCGGGTATAGCGTTTGAACGAGATCCACGTGGTCGTGGCACTGACCCCTGCGAAGCAACCCCTCGTGGTATCTGACATGCATACAGCTTGGGGAAAAAGTTTCGGGGTTGCCACGTATATTTCTACCCCAGTGGGTTCTCTCCCCGCTATTCTTGCTGGAGATGGTGCATAATGAAAAAAAACATCGAGTCAGAAGACAGATGGTCGCGATGCTCGGTCATATTATGCCCACGTTAAGAAACAGATTCTCGAGCTTGCGATGAAATTTATAGTCCACAGTTGCATGGCATGTTGCTTTTCATGCCGCTAGCTTTGAAAGATACATATCCCTCTTTTATCGAACCATATATCGAAGTTTCTCAATAAAGAGTTCACACACATTTTTATCAACTCGTAACTAGAACTAAAAGAATCAACGAAAGTACATAGAATCGAGCACCTAATCGTTTAAACGTCGAATAATCTAATTCAAATCTGACGTCTGCATTCCCGAAGAAAAGTGCAAAGAGGCGGAAAAACAAAATTCTCGTGAACAGTTTCAGGGTAACACACCCCTGGAAGGACCACGGAAGGTTTCAAAGTGACAAAAAGGAGGATCCTGAGACCAAAACAGCCAACCGAAAATAGAAAGAGAAGAGGGAGGAGGAAGAGAGGGAAAGAGAGAAAGTTAGGGTCGTTGCATGGGAGAAGGAATCGGAGTACAGTCCCGTGTCCCCCGCGTCATGAATCATGCATTGTCATCCCCTAGGAATGAACTAGAGCGCTCTGTGGTCGCGCGACCCGTCCGACAAATAAACAATGTTATTTGTTCTCTGGGATCTCGACCCATTCGCAGTGGTCCAAAAGATTTCGTGAGGACGGAAGGACGAGTGTCGGAGTTCCGCACTTTCGCAAACCAAAACGGCGAGAGAAAGGATGAGAGAGGATCTCCTTTCCCGGCATCTATTTCTTTATCTCGTTCTAACTCCACTTCTTTCCCTCTCTCTCACGTTTTCGCCTTCTCTTTGTTCCTCGTCACCATTTTCCATTCGCTACCTTTATTTTCTCGGAATCACACCTGTCAACGACAGGGATGCTGTTTAAACAAGACCGAACGTGACGAGACCTAGACATACATATAGCCGAATCTCCATTCATGCGCAAATAAGGAATCCTCTCTTCTGCTGTAAATTAATTGCCCGAGCACATTCGTTACACGTTACATAATTCTAACCGATTATTTTTCTTTCTGTTGCAGATGAACCGTCCTATTCAAGTCAAGCCGGCGGACAGTGAAAACCGCGGAGGTGAGAACAGGCAATCGAACCAGTATATCTGGCTCTCAGATTTCACTAATAAGATCGAATTTAAGTATAAAGACGATAGTTTTAGAGATATTTGAAATTTTAACCTAGCCGAATGATTAACTTACGATATTTTTTAGCATATACTTTCATACGGTACTAATGTTTCAAGATTTTTATTAGCATCCAGTGCTAGAATGAAAATTTTCTAGATTTTCAACGATTATCTTTTAACGACGCGATATATACGTAGGACTGATAATTTTAGAAACTTAGCTTCGTAATTCTACTTTGATATTTCCTACATTTCTTGAAAGCCGTTAAAGCTCTACCGATGGGTACGACGGTTATTGTATAGGTTACTACCGAAAGCTACAACTCTTTCGCTTATGGTAGCTCAAAATATATAACAAAAGCCACGTTATCGATCAAAAGCTGCAATAAAAAATAACCGGTTTAATAGCGAGCAATGAAATACTTTTATTGAATTGAAAAGCATTCGCTATAACATGCAGTAATATACGTTAACAACCCATACGTAACTTTCAATCGAGCAAACACAAAAAGGCATGTCCTGATAAAAATTCGTTTCCATATAGTATGCGCATCGTACTGGAGTTACGTACTATTCATTAATTTCGAGGCATTGCAAATGGCATCGATATATACGTGCATATATTCGCGATCGTTTCAATCTTTTACGTTTCCACGCGAGCTAAACTTTATGTACATATATTCATCGGTACACGGATGGTGGATTATCGAACCTAACTTATTAAAAAATAAGATAACAATTGCCAGCTTATCGAGTTTACACAGGCTGGTTGTAACGGCAGACATAAAGATAAAACACAAATACAGTGAAACAAGTGACTCTGATATTCATTGGTGCATTTTCCTTAATGGCACGTTTGTTTTTTCGCTATGCGTCCTCGTCTAATTTTTCTCCGTCACGCCACAAGTTAGACCTTATAAATCATAGGAAATTTACCATCGTTGCTTGCTGCATACGTCCGCGTTTATCGCCTTGATCCGTTGCAGCGCCATGTAACTTCGTGTTAAAAGTTACATATCCCCATGTATCTAACTATAATATATTTTTCAAGTCATCCAATCCATTTACTCGCTATATCGATGTACGCCATTCTAACGGTACACTAGTTTTTGTTCTCCACGTCAAAAAAGTACTTTCTCGTTTCTACTATTTCTTCTAAATTCTAAATTCTAAACTCTTACTAAATTTAAACAATTCTAAGAACTAAATTTTAGAGTATGATATTCACTTGGTCCGCTAACGACGAGGAATTGATGTTTCAAGATTTGCAATGGTAATATTTTGAAAACAAGTTTCATCGTTTTGCCGTACGAACCTTCTACTATGAAAATACGATCGTACAAATAATCGTCGCGACTTTATCTGAACGAAATATGTACATATAGGATGTTCTGTGCAAGTTTTCATTACAACTCTATAATTTTATAATTCCAGTTTGCATAACGTTAGTACCTATTTATAATCATGAATACTCGGATAAGCGTAAAATTTAATCAAATATATCATGCAGGTGTGCGTGTCTCTCCTTTTATGAGAATTAAATAATTGATGCTTATGAAACAATTTAGATGATTAATTTCCATGAACATCATACCATCTTCTGTCAATATTAACTTCGCCTATTTAAATTATATATATGTACTTTCTCACGTGGATTTTATTATTTGGTTTTGTCGGATAACGAATTCAACAACTGACGACTTGTACATTTTCTAAATATAATATTTAAAGAAAGATGTCAAACAGTTGAATAAGATTTAAACGATAGCGTAAGACGTTGCAAAAAAAGCTCTATTTTTACTGTATTTTTACCCATATCCTTATTGTTGCCGTTCAAACGCCGTGAAATGCGACGAAATCCGGCGAAGATATTTGCACGCATAATGGAATATTGCGAATAAGCCGTCCAAATATCGGTTCCCAAAATTCACGGAAACATGAACCCAAAGAACGTTGTACCGAGCAATTCGGTGAAGTTGATGCTGGCCCTCGAAATCGTTCGCTCAAACGGGTCTGAATAGAAACGCGCACGAGAAGTAAATCGCGCAAAGGGCGGAAGGAGATCACGAGCAACCTAGGGGAAAGGGTGGAGCAAAGTATATGAGAAGACGGAGAAAGAGGTAGACGAAAGGATGTAGTATTCAAGGAGAGATACCGAAGAAGGAGGAAAGCGGGTTAGAGAGTGGCGTGCACGAAAAGGGGGAGGTAGTAGATGAGGGGGGGGCGTAATTCATATGCTAATCTGGCGTAGATGCCATTGTAATCTCCGGTCGCCTGCCTCGATGTGGCCCCACAAAGCCCCAGCTTGACGCGGATGCAGGAGGAGTGATCCAGAGCTTAACGCTGTCACTGCTTCTGCTTCTACCGTCTTACTGCAACCGGTATACCCCAACGTACATCACGCATCTGCGTAGTCGCAGACTTCAATCACTGTGTTATTGAATTTCGTCAACGACGACGATCCGTCTTCGATCCTCCCGCCACGTCATCTAGCGACGCCGCGCCGGTATCCTTTTGTCGTGGCGTATCTATATCTTCGACCCGCTGTATGTTGTGCTATTCTTACGTGTCATCGCAGTCGTGGGATTGTCTTTGAAAAGACACCCCATTCACCTCTGCGAAGCGAATATGAGGAATTTCTAACGCTACTTCAAAGAAATGATACGCGAGGCAAGAAGACAAAATCGACGTTCAATTTTATACGAAGCATCCTGCAGTCGAACGTTATATTTCTTGATACGACCTAAGCGTAAGTAGCGTCGAAGCGGACATTTCATATATTACAACCTAGTAGGTGAATTCTACTTTGAAACATTTTCTTATCAAAGATGTGTAGTGTGTTATTTCGTACTCCGGGGCTTGAACGAATCGACTTTAATCAACGAACCTTCGACGTCGGTATCTTTTTCGGTACTTTTATTTATATTTCGCTGGCGCAGAGCGGCAAACGAACGAAGCAACTGCTCGTAAAGATGATTCGAACAGTAAGAAACCTAAGTATGATCGATCGTCTCGCAAAAGCAGCCGGAATTAAGTGTACAACGACGAAAACAGATTTGAGAAATGCGTATCTCGCACGGAAGTTGTGCACGAACCCAAGGGTAGCCGAAGTTCCTGCGAGTGGATAAGGGTAGCTGGTGTACTAGAGCAGCTAGTTGAGCAAGTAGATAAGTTTCGATCCCTCGGCGATCCACCTTGCTTCCACCGCCATCACTCGCCCTACTATGTTCGAGCAGATAAACGTATCCTAGGATATCGGGACTCTCGAAAGCTGCCTTCATTGCTGGCAACTTTGAGTTAGCCGACGTGACGCAAGCGCCTCGGTCCGAAGCCGTTGCAAGAAATCCTTACGGATTATGAGAGGACGACGTGCTTCTTCGCAGTCCAGGGAAACGATGTGTCGTAAATAGCTACGGCGTAGGATAAAGTTACGTATGGGTCGGTAATTGTAGCGTACTTAACAACCGGAAGCTCGTTAAGAACGGACAAATTTATACCGAATCAAATTAACAACCGGTAACCCTAAATTCGGATGAACGTCTCACTATCTAACTTTTTACAGAATTTTTGCATGATCAGAAGTTTCTTTGTTAATCGCGACTGTGGTTCTAAAAATTCCGTACTGGTCTGTGGTATATCTGATTATACTATATGTAATTATTATTGGCTATTGTACCTTCGATAGGATCAAGATCTTGCGTTTTTAGACACTACCATATTCTTGGGATTGCTACGTATAATCTCACGCACGAACTGTAAGCGAAAGCCGTGTAATTAAAGGTTTCGGAATTAGCATTAAAAATAAGCATATTGATACAAGCATTAGAAACGCTTGAATGAAAATTGCACAACTCTCGTTTTGAAGTTTGTTCAGATCGTTCCATGCATAATTCTCGAGGACCTTTAGAAAAACAGAAGTTTTGAAATATCGGAGAACCGATCGAATAGAAATAAAAATTGCGCCGTAAGCTTCGTTGGATATTATCATAAAAGGAAGGTGTCAGTGAGCGTTCTTTCTCCTGCTGAACAAAAATAACGAAGGAATACGCACAAATGCTTGGGGAATTTTACGCGATGAAATATAACATGTAATCTTTAAACATGGCTCGAATCAACGTTGTCCTTTTAAGGACGCTATCGAACAAAATGTTAATTAACACATATAGTATGCTTCGATCATTTTTCTACTAAATTCACCGAGGTGACGAGAACACGATTTACCTTCAATTTTTCCACGTTTCCCAATATCATTTTCTTCGCCGCTTAATCGAATCAACGCGATAATAGCAGCAGATTAAGAAAAAAAAAGAAAAAAAAAATTAAAAGAAAAGTTCATTGTGTTAGCGAGCTGGTGCGATAAAAGGAAGCACGGTGTCAAACAGTATGTTCGTTTTGTTCTCCGAGTCCGGCGAGAAGATAATTTCCCGAGGGTTAATTCCTTCCTCGATTTCTTGAAGGTCTTAGCCGAGAAAAGGGAACGCGAAGGGCACGTTAACACTTAGCTTGAGCGACAAAGGTCCAATTCTCGGTCCCCACGGTGTCCTGGCACGACAATGGGAACAAACGCTCGATGAAAAGTACTCGGGGCTAAAGGAACGAGAATTCCCTGTCAAGGAATGGCGGGAGGAAGTGTGAGAAAGTGAAGGAGGGTAGGCGAGAATGGGCAGGGTGGACGAAGGGGTAAGAATCCGTGGAGAACAGGGATGCAACGAGGCTGCAAGTCAGGCGAGAATCTAATTTCCCGAGACAAATCCTTAAATGTGCCCTGGAGCCTGGCTGGAAGGCGCGAGTCGAGCCAGCAGCTGGAATGAGCTCGCGTCTAGCAGCCGCGACGACGACCTTTAACTTGGTTCGCCAATTTTGCATCTCCATAACCTCGCGAGAACGCGTCATTAAGTTCATTCACGCGGGAAACGCGGTGAATCGAAAGCACGATCCGCTGCCACGTTATCCAAGGAATGTAAAATTTTGCGATAAAACAGTTACGCCCGACTGAAATTCTCCCTCCCAACTGTATTTCCGACTTTCGAATTTCCGGTTAATGCGAATATTGTTCCGTAATTGGAAGGTGCATTCTTAAATGTACGAACAGAAGCCTGATTTTCGGAAATTTCAGCTTATACGTAAGGTATACGACTGATAATACGTGCGTGAGTTATTTGAAAATTTGTCCTCTTGGCGTATAATGAAAACGTTTGCACGTGAAACAACGAATTCACGGTTTCAAGAACTTTTCAAACGACTTATGTATTTCTTTTCGTATCATGCAACAATTCGTAATCTTTGAATCTATGTCAAACGTATTGTTATATTCAAGTAGATTTTAACGTTTCTCGTATGATTTCAGTGCTGAATCTACCACGTAACATTCTTCCAACGTCGTAAAATGTTAATACGTAATATCTGTTAAATTAGCATAATGAATTAATCAT
Source organism: Bombus huntii (assembly GCF_024542735.1). Classification (NCBI taxonomy): domain Eukaryota; kingdom Metazoa; phylum Arthropoda; class Insecta; order Hymenoptera; family Apidae; genus Bombus; species Bombus huntii. The sequence continues at coordinate 849,727 of NC_066247.1, forward strand.
CTGTTTCTTTCATTTAGCGATAATATCTAATCTGATATTGCGAACGATATTTATAGTATAAATTTTCTGTGGATCGTTAGGATGTGATACGACTTTCCATAGGAACGATCGGGATAAACGAAATATGCCAGATCGTACAATCAGGCTAAAGAGAACACACTCGATCGAGCATCAACAGAGAGGGCGTGTCGAATAGTGTTGCAAGGATACATATAGGCAACGACGACAACGAATGGTGTACTTTTGGGCCCAATGGCATTTCTTTGTTTCTGTTCTGTATTGCAGAGTGCATGATGGACGACGGGAGCACCAGTGCCATCTTCTGGAAGTAGGAGGCACCGGTGGCGGCCGCTGAAGGTAACTTCGACTTCCAGGAGATAGCTAGCTTCCTTCCAGTACCTCTATTCTTCTTCTCCGCAAATCGGCAGAAGGAGAACTTCTCTAAGAGAAAAAAGAAAGAAAAGAAAACGAATTTTCCTCTCTCATCACGCCATCACCGCTGATTCAGCCAGCACAGCTCGCCGCAAAGTTCATTTTGCTGCTCGCTAGTGTTTGACCCACAAATCCCGGCATTCCTTTACGAACTTCCCGTCCCTTCTTCTTCTACGCTACTCTCCAATTTCTTAACCCGACGCACAACCGGCATATATCTATCAAAATTCCGAATATTTCCGCAGGAAAAATATATTTTCCGTCTGGTCGAATTTTTCTCAAAATTACAAATTTTCCTTTCGATAAAAATTGACAAATTGGCTTTAAAAGCACCGGTCATGATTCATGGACGTATCTCACATTTCTTGCCAATCGTTTTTTCCATTTTTCGTTTTTACGATAAAATTTTCTGCTCCTCGCGTGCATCTTAAATAGCGCAGATCTTTTAGAAAAAAAAAAAAAGATATTCCTACCATTCGATTTTCGCGTAATTCGATCGATGGACGTGTCTTCCGCCGAAGACCATTCTCCGTTTCGAACTGCCGTTCCGTTCTTCCTAATCCATTTCATCCAAAAACACGGATATACAACGTGATACACTATAAGGTATTATAAATGATGTGCGTGCCCTTTCACATGCGTGAACCTTTATTTAGTAGCCGTAAACTTGTCGTTCGTGTTTTTGTTCTAGTTATTGCGCACAGGCGTTATCACACTGTTCAAACCTCGTTATCGCGGTATCCGCGTGGATGCTCTTAGAATCCTTGAATATCCCGTAAATTAATCTGGCCAGTCATTCCGCTTATTAAGGGAAGAAAGAAAATTAGTTTGAAAAAATGAACGATGTCTAGTGCGATCTTAGAGCGTCTACCGACCGTATCATACAGAGAACCTCTTTTTTTATTCCGAAGGCCGAGTATGTCGTGTACCTCGTAAAATCCAGGCTCCTTAATTAATTCCAAATCCAATTTCACCTTATCCGTTCGTATGGGCAACTACCTTAAGCGTATATATATATAGACAACGTATATATATACACTCTATACCGCTCTTTACAGCTATGACCATAAAATAGTGGCTCGCTCGTTGGATGTGTTGTCTCGTTCGTTGTCGATGTGTTTTTTATCACCTTTGTAAATATTTTCTGATTATGATGTCAGCTACGTTTCTCTTATTGTATTACTTAGATATGATTCTATATGAAAACTTTTTTACCTCCTTCCTCCCTTCCGATCCTCCTACCGTGTTCCCAAAAAAATCTTCATCAATTTCCTATTTGCCACGTCTTTTGTCACGTAGTCCCAGTCGATTTTGCACACCTACGATTACTTATTATCATTATTATACAGGGGTACACGTACACACAGGATACACATTCAGTGCAGATATTTCTAAGAAAGAACATTTTTATATCACTATCGACTGTTCAATTGATTGGTCTATATTGACGGGCGAGGCAGGAAAAAAAAAAAAAAAAAAAAAAGAAGAAAAAGATGAAAATTTTCAAAAATTTTCAAAAATTTGCAAAACCAGACTTACCGAATTCAGACGGTCATAAGTCGTATTTGCACAGAATTACGTCAAATGAATCGCTAAACTTTGGTATGGAATGGTAATATACATACATACGAAAGCAAATTGTTTCCCTAGCTTTGTAACTAAAAAGGACCTTTGTATTTGGTAATTTTATAAGATATATTTTTCTCATTTGTCAGTAGTGTAATTACCATATACATGTCTATTTAAGAAAACGATTAAATTAATTAAATTTTCCTTTTTTGCGATATGAATTTTACAAAGTGATATTCGATCTCCATTGTTCGGATAATGTGTTATAATCTTTTCTATCTACTAAATGCGCGCAATTATCGTTCTTGCAAGTAATAGCATTATAAATGTGAGTCATGCATTTTACGCAAAAATTGCTAGCAATCGATTAGTAGTATTAAACTTTTAGTACATTCAACGATCGTTATCGCGTAAATTTACAATGATTAAAAGAAAACAACAATAATATTTTCAATAAGTTTAATCTTTCCTCGCAATCGGTCGAGTCTACGTGACAAATTAGAGACAGCTATAACTTGGAAAGAAACGTTCCTTCTACATAGGTCCTTTTTAGATTTTTCGAGTAAATAGATGCAGCTATCAAAAGTTTAGCGACCAATCGTACAATTACTTCCTACATATTTTTGCAGCTAGTTTACGCAGTAAAAGAAAAAGTAAACAAACGGAGACATAATCAGGCCCAAATGTGCTCCAACGAAATAACAAATATCACCGGGATTATAGGTCTTGCGTACAAGTTAGAAATAGCTGCAGATTGATAAAAGAATAATAAATAAGTGGCGTGTGACCCTTTATAAGCGATATGTTAACCTCAGCACCACGCGGAACACACTGGTTGGTGGTATTTATTAAATTGTGCGATACGATTGCGTATAGCGATTAAGATTGCTATTACCGAGATACAAACTGCTCGCAAATCTAAGCGTAAACAGTGTATCTACGCTGAAACGTATTCGTGAATAATACTTCTCTAAAGAGCTCGGAAGATGAATGTTAATTTGGAAAGTACCAAACCACCGCCTAGAAGTTCCGCTCGTAGTTGAGTTGCTTGTACGCCCCATCTGGTTTTTACGCGAATCCCGTTTTTTCTACATCTGTTTCTTCGGCTTGTGGTGTAGGACGTAGGATTGAAATTGGTTGAATTAATTTTAATTTCCTTCAATGTCGTTATTTTTTACCTTCTAATTCCCGTTGAAATACATTATTCGTCTCTGTTCACACGTGTACGTCGTGCTACATACCAATGTCAGTATTACGAACAATATTTTATTATATTTGTCATTTTATATCCGTTACGTATACCCGTATAGTGAACGCATATGTGTATACATATACATTCCTAAATGTAACGAAATGTTCGGCCGTTTACAGGCTATCGCGTAAATTTTCATATAACACAGATCGTATATGTATATATCTGTATACATATAAATATATATAGATATACATATGTATAGACATGTATATGTGTATCTATATAACCCTTATCTCCTTCCCCTTAGGATGGTGGATGCTGGTGTAACCGTGTAACTTTGTCGTTTTCGGTGTTAGCCGCAAAATCTCTTTTTAATGCCTAAAAAGCGCTATAAGCGAAATCGACCTCGATCCTAAAGCACACACTAACGTATTTCTTTGTATTTTTTCTCTGTTCTCTCTATTTCGACACGCGGCCGACCCGCAGACAGAAAGCTGTTCGTGGGAATGCTCAGCAAGCAACAAACAGAAGACGATGTCAGACAGTTGTTCACTGCCTTTGGCACAATAGAGGAGTGTACCATCCTCCGAGGACCCGACGGCAGTAGCAGAGGTGAGTAAAAAGAGTATCATTTATCTTTGAGTTTTCACACGGTTCCGTGCCCAGAGGAGACCGAGTGTTTTTGATTCGACTTTCAATTCTACTGAAAATTTTACATTCGAATATTTGATTACGGCAAGTAGAAGTTTGTCCTGAATTCTTCGCGCTCCGATCGTTCGCAATTACTTTTCTCGAACCGAGTAACAGAGAATAACTCTGTTGTTTAGCGAACGTTTTAAGCCTATCGAATACAAAGATAGTAGATATATTAGAAATGAGAAAAATAAGAAACTAAGATAACAGTATGACGATGTTGTAAATATTCTGTACACCGCATCCTAAACCTGCAACATATTTTTTCTTTAAATTATGAATTTAAACGCGTACTTAAAAATTTGTACCGTATCGCTTTTGTACTCAGCCTGCGCGTAAACCAATGAGAAGACTTTTACAATCGGTATTTAAAAGTAGACAGAGTCTTGATCAAAGAATAAAAGAAAGCAAGAGACTTCTTTGTAATTTTATCGTTTCATCTTTTCATTACGCACGGTGAAATGAATTTCGTTATACGGCTGTGATGAGCCGCGGACCTTGTATCTCGCAGTATTTCCAGGCAACCGTACCTAGTACTGAAAAGAAGATGCATAGGTAGAAAAGAATAAAATTGATGGTAAAGATAAGCCAAGTTCGAAAGGTTCGTGGCGAGGGGACAGTGCAACGAATAAACAGTTATCCGAAAGGAAGCAATTGCCTCGAAGGGGTATCTCACTCGTGCAATTTTGATATCGATGCAGGACAGAGAAAAAAGGGTGATTCGAGCACGATGGTATTTGAAGATTTGCTGCTACTGCGATGTTTATACCTACTCCAGTTGCGAGATGGAAAGAGCGAGATTCACGGATCGGTAAAGATTGCCTCTGAAATGATGAACTGCAAAGGAAAGGAAAGAGAAATCGGAGGAAGCTCGGATGGTGCAGGAAAGGCAATAATTTCCGCTGGACGAGCCAGTGAAATTTAAATATTTTCGTATAAAAATGAAGGCCATGAGAAATGGGATGTCGGTCGAGTTTCTAGAAGGTTTAACAGCAAAGGAGAAGCAATCGAGCAAAACGATTAAAGCCAGGATATAAATAGCGAGGAGGAGATATAAGAAAAGAAGAAGTAAGAAAGGGAACAGGAGACGACGCGACGGAACCAAGTAAGTACGAGTTACAAGAAGACGTAAAGGACGGGGAGGGTTAAGCGGACAACCGGGCAAACAGGTGCGAGTGTAATTAAATTCCAGGTTGAAAGTAAATCTTACTTTCAACAGTTAATAAGATTTTGATTCGCAGTCGATGACGTAACGTAGCACCGATCGTCTTTGGAAGGAACCGAAAATTTGAAATGCGACGGGATCCTCGGTAGAAGAGATAAAGGCGCGGTACTTGAGGAAAGACCCTTGCGACGTTCCATGACACGCTGCGCTCCTTTGCTTTACGAAGACCGAATCTCCTGTTCTCCCGTCTCTCTCTCTCTCTCTCTCTCTCTCTCTCTCACCCCGCCTTCGTCAGTTTTCTCTGTCTCCGTCTTTGTCTCTGCCTCCCTCTCCACCTTTCGTTCCTTAGACCCGTAGTATCGTAGTCTGCGTACCGTTACCTTCGAGTCTTTTGGGGTCTTTATCGAAAAACGGAACGACGTTGCTTCCGCTTTTCAAGCTCTTTAATTAAAATTACACGAACGCAAAACATCATTGCGTTTCTTCGGATTGATCGGTAGCCTGGAACATTTCGCCGGTCGCTTACAAGGATTGCTAGTAATTTCAATGTCGACGTTTATTTCGCGATAAAAGGATGTTAGAAAAGGAGACTCGATCCGTGAATAAAACTTCACAGCGAAATTGGTTTCATGGATTAATGAAACGGCGCGATAGACATCGATCGATACATTCTTTTCAATCGGAGTAATTAAGCGTTAGAGAATTCTGGAAAAATTCATTTCTCTCTGCCCCTCGTGCCAACTGTTTGATAATTTATCGATATTTGATCGATTAAAGCCCAAGCGTAAACATCGCCAAGATACAATTTCGTGCGTCTAAAATAAGAAAAGAATCTTCTCGGACGCCTGATATATTTAACAGTTGGGAATAAAGTTGCGTTAATGAATTTAATTGCTAACATCCTTAAACGTCTGTAGCCAAGTTTCGATGGGCTGGATACGGTTTCTAGAGCGAAAGGTACCGATCGCTTATTCCCTGCAACTCTACCATTACATCCCTCGTCCTGGTTCCGTCCTGACGGAAACTTTCCGAACACGCTTCATCACCGGTCGCTTGGGTTCGCTCGAGTTTCATAACTAGCTAATCCGTTACGTAATAGAGAGATCAGGAAGATCTCTCCTCTAGGACTTCATCTGTATATCGCTTTAGGTCTACCGCAACAACCGGTAGAGATGACGTATAGTATCCTAATCGTAAGCGAGCTTTGTTTCAACTACATTCGACCAAAGTTTTATTTCTCTGCGGAGTTTATTCGTCGATAATTATTCGTAAGAAAATAGTCATCGAAAGGGAAGCAAGAAAATATCTACGAGAGAATGTAAAATTAGGAATTATAAGCGCTTAAGCGCGGCAAGTATCCTTCCGTTTCCTAGATTTTGTTAGACAACATCAGCCGAGAATTACAGTCTCCTCGAAAGTTATTGGCAGTCCTTTCTTTGTTTTCAAATAACTTCCCTTATCGGATGATACTACCTAGATTGGTAGTTCGAAAGGTAGCAAAAGACTTCTCGGTAACGAGGAGTTTAAGAAGGGAATTCGGTTCGACGACTTTATGGAAAGACACGACGATTGTCTTCGTCATCGTTCAGGCGGTCCGCATTCCACCAATGCCGCCATAGTAACGACAGACTCTTCGTCCAATTATTTTTCCCTCGCTTCGAAACATTTCAACACCACTTCAGCGAGCGAACTCGTTCTATTTTCTCGTTTCCGTGCCAACCTTTCCTCGCCTTGTTCCGTCTTCTCTCGATCCCTCTTTCTTCCTTTCGTTTCGTCTCTTTTCAATTCCTTTCGACTTCGTTTTTCGATGTGCACAGGTCCCAACCGGGCCGTCCCCTTAACGCGGACCTCCACAGCTCGCATTATTTCAATTGTACGAGCAGCAATAATTCACCGCGCTAAGAAGATTATAAAATGTTTATGAATAATGGAACGAAATACTATTTGAAGCGGGTCCAAGGGTGCTTCTCTACACCCGGAGCGCGGGAGGGTTCTACGATGAGGTACTACCAACGCTAAAGCCAATAATGCTACGGAGCTACCTTTGAAAACGGGGAGGTGAACTCCTCTGTATCCGCGTATCCGCTTATTGTAGCACGCTATATCGTAAACGTTAAACGAATATTCGCGCAACAGAACAATTCCGTGTATTAACTTGTAATAACATTGCGTGCTTGTATTTTCAATTCCCCTTCCGTTTTGTTGGCAACCTTCACCAACCTGCTATTCATATCTCACCTCTCGACCGTCCACCGGTATTATATCATTTCCAAGTAGCTGTCATCGTCGGAAGACGCAAACAACGGGATTACATATTTCCTTCTTCCTCCTTTGGCCTCGACTATTTCATTGTTTATTAACAATAATTCCGTTTGACGGAGATGCTTCTCTCCGATATCGTTTGATCAGAGCTTCGCGATCCTTCTCTATCGCCACTTCGCCTACTTGAAATAAATGATTACTGAAAATCTTCGTGATGATTTGTTGCGAGTTTTCTAATCCATTTTTCTTGATAAAACGTCGAAATCGACTATAACGTAAATACGTTGATTGGTTGCGTCTTCTCGCGAATTTTCACGATCAATGTTATTTCTTATTTTATAACCGGCCATCGATCGGAACGAAAACGGTTGTTTTTTTCTTTATTTTTTTCTTTTTTCTTTTTTTCCTTTCAACAAGTATGATGTGCCAGGCGGGAAAGCATTTTCAATAACTCTCGTTCGCGTTTGATCATGTGACGTCAACGGATTAGAATGGTCCCGTTAACGACATTACTGACAGGAAATATGACAAATCAATAATTTCCTCGATCTAGCATTTTATGAGGGAGTATTAAACGGGCGATAGTTATCGATGATTAATCGTTCTCCTGTCACCTGCACGGGTTCGTCCGTCTGTTGAATGTATCGTGTCTTAACACGCATAACCAATTTGGAATTTTCCCTTTAACGCAACCATCGATGGAACTATTGTATCTCGTGTCTTAAAGTCGCTTCTTTTATTTTTTGAATCGTATAAAACTCACGACCTTCGAACAAGTCTCTGGAAGCTAAATTATGACTCTATTTTTGGCTGAAAGCTGTCGAATCGGAAAGAGAACGTGAGATAGGGTACTGGCTTGAAAAATCGCTTACGTAAATGGATGGAACGCAAACCGAATAATAGCCATTATACCGAATAGAACATCGTATTACGATTACTACGACTATTAAGGGAATAAGCAAGAACGCGCAGTAACGTCGATCAATCGACGTAAGCGTGTTTCGATATAAAAAGAAGCTCGTTGATATAGAGACAGAGCTAGCGACGAAAATTCATTCGCACTCTCAGTCGTAACTTTAATTCGGCAAATTGGTATAAGCATAACGCGACGGAAGAGCGAAAGACAGATACCTGGCGATATTTCAAATGCCACGAGAAGGACACTAAATCAAAATGATGCCGCGAAATCGCCGGAAATCCAGACGCGGTAGCTTGAATGCAGACACACGAGTCCAAACGGTAAATCACGGGCAGCCTCGTCGAGTGGCTGTCGGAGAGTCCTGGTGCCTGGCTCTCGTCGTACGAAGCATTTATTAATCGCTCAGTTCCTAAATCCCGTGGCGCAGCTGGGCTCGAAATGTCTGTACGTATTGCAAAGTAAAGCGCGTGAGAGGGGACGCCGGGTCCTCTGGGAGAGGATTAGGTCGGACATATTGAGAGCTTCCACCCGAAAGCACCCTCCTTCTCGAGTTCCAACCCCTGTTGGAAAGGAGAGTGCAAGCTGAACACCGTCCGAACTGCTTATACAAGGAAAATTGTGGCTTTGCTGGCGTAAACACGCTACTATGTCGGACACTTCGCATAATTGTAAACCATGTTTGTCCTGATAACGTTCTATTACCGATACACCCTGTTTTCTATTTACCCCTGCACTCACATCGATTGTTTGATCGGATAATGCATTACTCGATATTACTTCCGTTTGTTCGTTATGAGTCACGATTACCGTGTACGATGTTAATTACTTCGATCGTATATTCTGTATACGATCGTTCCATCAAAGATAGATTCGTCATTGGTCTACTATGGATCTTTCTCGACGACTTAAAATTTTGAAGTCCTATTTGGCTATAATACACTTTGATATCGTTGCATAAAGATACTTTCACAGTTTCTCTCGCGTCTCTGCCGCTTCGCGTAGTCTTCCGAAGTCAAATCACTATTTTGTGGATAGTTGGAATAAACCAATGACATTCGATAGTTGGCTAACTCTTAATCACGTCGCCAACCTCCAACTCGTAAATATTTCTTCTGGTCAAAAGTAAAATAACGTTCGGCTAATTGCCTTGATGAGTCTTTACGAGATACCGACGCTAACAATAACTCGTACATCGTACACGCAGCGCTCGGTTACTTAGATATTTAATCCGATAGTTTATTTCCGTCATTCGGTCCTCGCGATGTTCATACATATATTAAATCGTATTCAAAGCCGAAATAAATGTACACGCGGTATTTAATAACAGTCTCTTCCCAAGTTTAAATACTATTCGGTGATATGGAATTTATTTCGCGATTTGTTTACTAAAACGAAGAAAAAAGAGTATCCCGTCGCTGACAAACAAATTCATTCGTCGCTTAAATGAAACCTGTCAGTCGCTCGTATCGTTGATTAAATAAATTTCTGCTTATTACGTTATCAAATTTACGAGAAATTAAATCCCATATAAAACAGGATAAAAAGAGGCGGCCGGTAATTAAAATTGTCTTTGATTTAATCGCAAGTTTTTAATCACTTCACCGGCCCGTATAATTCCACTTGGTAATCCAGCATTAGCATTTCTAAAGTTACGACAAGTTTTTAAATGGAAAAGATATTTAAAATCCAAGCTGATTCGAACTGTTTGCAATTTCGATGAGATTTGTCAGCAGACGGTGCTTTACGATAACGCTGTTGATTTACCGTTCCCATGTCGGATGTCGTACCCGCTCGTGATAAATCAATAACGGTCCACTATGTTATTTCGTAAATTTATTCTTCCACCGAGTGGAACATCGTGATCATAGGTGTGTCACACGAGTTCCGTTTCGAAGGTAATGGAAACGAACGGCGAGAATTTCAAGAGGACTTGCTGAGTAAATGTCGCGTAAGCAATTCGCGTGACCAACGGATTTCTTACGGCAATACGTTTTGTTTTAATATCAGAAACCTTTCATTTAACGATTATCAAATAGCATCGTGTTTCGAGTCACGCGAAACGTGCGAAATCTGATAAAAATCCCAGCCACGTCATCGAACCGCTCCCGACGTTGGCAAAAACCTATTAACATCGAATAGGGTTAAATCGGTGGACGATGGTCCAAATGATACCAAGCTTGTTTGGCACTCTTTTACGTTTTCGCGTGCGTGGATAAAAATATCACATTAAAAGTTCTACGTACTCTTCTTCGCGGAAAACCGCGTGAAAGAATAAAACGATTTAAATAATTCGTTATCTCAACTATTAATAACTCCATCTCGCACGCGGAATATATGAAAATTACGAATTCGTATAACACAAAAATCTAAATCCCGATTGATCAATTTTTTATCGTTGTTTATACGTATACATGAAATTGGATTAACATTTTGTAACGGAAATTAATGCAAAACACATAATATTAATATTCCATATATTTTGTCGATAAACAAATGTTTTTAAAAACATTAAAGCATGCAATTTCTATATTTAAACAGTTTTTTAAAAATATAAAACACTATGTGACGTATACGTTCGATTTTAATTTTGAACGCCTTTTTATTGAAAAACAAACTACACGGTAAAAAGATGAAATATTGTTCTATTGTAGACTGTTTCATACATAAAACTCGTAAAAATCGACGCTTTTCTTTTCAGTTGAGCTTAGTTTTACTTCTAAAAGAAAAAATTAGTTTACTTTTCTAGGTCACCCTGTATATCTCATTCGATAAAGTTGACACGTGTAAATGTCATCGACTTCTTATTAACTTCAAAAAATATTTTTTAAGATGAAGATACATTTATAAAGTGTAATTTAGTTTCCTTAACGATAGAAATGGTTAATAGAGTGTGTGTCGCTACTTCATTTCATGATCATAATATATTTATTATAACCTTCAGCTGCTATCGTTCGATCATACATGACCTATGACCAGTTTCAACTATGTTTTCAAGATAGTAAGCGCGATTTACCTGTACTTCCTTGACCTATAATATTTACAAAATAAATTATAATCGATAATCAGATTTTTTTGACAAAAATATTCTTCACTGTCTGTACAAAACGATGCTAGTTATACAATCATCTATTAATCTTTATAATTTACAGTTATTTAAAACGTGCTAACAAAGAAAGTTACCCGAACATGGAAATCAGCTCTGAGAACGTAATGTTTGCCAATTATAGTATTCGATCTCTTGAAAACTAAATCGAGTGTTACTCGTTTGAAGAATCGAGCATCGACCGAAAAACGGTGCCGAGGTTCTCCGTAAGCAGCTTTCACAATTGATGTAAATCACCTTAATGTTACTAAGGAAAAAGCAAACTAATGCCTTTCCCCAAAAATAACTTCTATAAAGATCGAGTTTTATAACTTCGAAGTATTACTTCTCAAATTTCATTTACCAGGCAGATGACTCCTCCCTTGTAAGTATCATACGGTGACTTATGGACGAGAATGTACCTTTCCATTTAAAGTATTTCTCCTCTGTATCCAGTAGGTTTGGACGACGTTGTCTCTAGTCAAGGACATATAATTTTCTCGTTTCAGGATTGCAGATCTTCTGCATGGCCGAGTCTGAAAGCAGAATTCTTTTGTTCGCGCAGCTAGCAACGCGAGATGCTGCTACTAGCTACCAATTTTAATGTTCTTACGTTAATACGATCCCACGAGACCGTGGATGGAAGACGATCGGTGAATAACGAGGGAGGAGGTTGAATGGACACGTGGTCCGTTGGTCGAATGAATATATCTAACCTCGCGTCAAAAGTTTTGTCAATATTCGCGAGATTTTCGCTCGGTGTCGCTCGTAAGAGGGATCAACGGATGAAAAGGGAGACGGAGAAAAAGTTATAGGTACCCTAGTTCCCTTTCGCACGGCAGCTTTTGCCCGTCAACCGTAAATACACTATATTGCCCATAAACCTTTACAGTCGTGCATTACCCATCCCGATTCGATGTGCCCCTCCCAGCTCGTTCAGCTTTTCGTTCTGCGTTATCGAATAACCGACGTTGGTCGGCTTAACCAGAACGTTTTAAAGCATCACTTCTTCCGCTTCTCCGATTTTTACTTCGTCTTCTGCCTTTCGCCGCATGTCCGTTTTTATAAACATTCGATCTTTCGTTCGTAGCAAACTTATGTTATAATACAATTACAGTTTTGTCGATTGTTCCCAAGTTCCGTTTCGATATTCCCCAGCAATCGAAATAAAACTATGTTGTATGTGCGAAGAATGTAACCGAACGATTGAAATCAATCGGCAATCTTGCCGTGTACTGTTTATTAACTGTGTTTTGTTAGTCGAATAGTGAAAACGTCAGGAATATCAGCCAATAGTAAAACATGGAAAAATATTGCGAGGCGCAACACACTACAAGAACGTCGAAATTGTTGAATGGTTTTATAAAAATATCGCAATTGTGTGCGTACTGTGGTAATATTTTTATTGTACGTGTACCTACGGTGCAAATTTTATTCGAAATATCGTAATAGCGTTGCATTAACTACCGAACTATCTAAATTCGATGTATTGCAATAATTTTTTTCAAAATTACTACTTCGACCGATCAACCTATATCGTTAGTTTCTTTTTTGTTAGCTCATGTTGTTCTACTTCCAAAGGAGCTTAAGCGCGTAGGATAATATTCAAAAATATGGGCAAACAGAATCGTAACGTCCAGTTCCTCCGACGATAGTAATAATATCATTTATAACGTAACTACGAGGCAGTATGGTTGCGTGATAGTCTAACATCTCATTAAACCAGGAACGCCATTTTCGTAACATTTAGGACATAAATGTTACAAGCTTTCCGCTCAACGACGCACTGGAAATCCATTACTACTGTCGTATCCCTTTGTCCAGCCAGCGTGACCATCGGCGTTGCAACAATGACCACGCGGTAATTGTAATCTAAAGTTTCGTGACACACGTCGTTTCATCAAAAAAAGAAAAAAAAATCGGAACCTAACAATGAGATAACCAACACAACGAATACCATAAGATCACTGCTTCCTTCATTTTTACTGTTTTCGCAACATTGCACTCCGTTCCTATGGATATCTTTGAAATAGCCATTGTCGCGATGAACGCAAAAATTTCGAATGCAATCGAGGGTAGATAGATTTGCTTTAACTGCGATGCGATTAATTGTTGACTTTTTTAACACGTTCTCTTTCCGTCTTTATATATATATTTATTTATTTTATATTATACGTACATTTCGTAGGCATGTACTGCCATAAATTTCCATATGTAATTTTGCAAACGCTGCCATACTCGATCAAGGGTATGACGGCATTAAACGTTTCACATTCTTCCCCATTTCCTATCTTGAGCCAGCATTGAATTCTCCCGTTGTTATGCGAGCTGCCTTCGAGACTTTTACAAGATGACTAAGAAAACCCATAATGCACGACCCGCTGCTGATACTAGAAATTTAATAATCCATCTTGCATCTTTCGTAGAACGTGACGGTTGATGGATAGCGTATATACAACGGCAACCAATGTCATAATCGTAACAGGGAATTTTACGAAGAGTTTTACCACTCAAGACTTCCCTTCGTTTTCATGCTATTCTGCTCGTGGATGCCTCGTTATGACGGATTCACGACCCTGCAACAACGACTCCCTTAACGATGACGTGTCCCATGTTTATCGTATAATGGAAAAACTGCTGGCTTTTCACGCGATTAAAGGATCGTAACCGCTTGTACGAAACAGCCTCCGTAGTTTTCATTTTCGACATTCGTTGCGTTAAATGAAACGATGGGAAGTTACGGTGCTTTTGCGCCATTGGACGAAATTCACTTCTTATGAGTTTATAAAGAGGTATTAAGAGACATTTTCATTTTTCATAGCGCGAGCATTAATATACAGTGGTCCGTGATGCATCATGTTTTATAATTATTTCGTAAACGTTAAAAACTAAACGTAGAATTAAAAACGCACATCTAAATAAAGAATAACACCTAAAACCATCCAGAACGAAACTCATTGGAAAAATAGACGGTTAAAAGCGTAAAGGAAATCTAGGTGGCGAAGAAAATAAAAAGCCAGCTGAGTGATCGAATAATATGATCGCATTTCCATCACGTCTGTCGTTTAATTTCTCGCGGTAGAGTAAACGAACGTTCGCGAAACTGATTATTGCGTCCGATTACCTACAGTCAATACGCATGTCGCATGGATATTCATAGTTCCGTTCGTATATTTTCATCCAGCAATCCGTGTGTAGAGCGTGTCTACAGTAACAGATTTCGTCGCCAAAGGAAAATTCGTGTATCCGTCATCCGACCAAATACACCGCTCCACTTTACGATCTTTGACGATCGAAGTTATCGGACGACTCGTTGCTCACCCCTAACGAATTTAGGTGACGTCATCCGATCAAAAACGAAATTCTGTAACGTTCGTTATATCCTTCCTTGACACGACCGACCAATTATTTGCGACAGGATAAAATTTGCCACGCGTTATTAGACCGTCAAATTCAAACCGAAGAGAAAGCACATTTCGTATGCACCCACCGAAATACTAATGCAATCGCTTTCGAGATACGACCGTGTAATATCCATTGGCCTTGTGAAATCCGAGAGGCTTACGCAGGCAGAGAAACCTGGTCCATGGTGCGTAATTCGCGCGGTAAGGCAAGTTTCGCGGACAAACGCAATTGCCCGATTGTTCGGTCTGAACGTAAACGGCGAAGTTGCATTGGCGAGAAGCAACCGGTAATCGGGACCGCAACGTAGCGGGAAAATAGAGCGCAGCGAGCGTGGCAAAAGCGGCGGGCGGCGATGCGATCAAACAGACGGAATTACTAGGTACAAGTCGTAGGACGCGGATGATTGGATTGCTCCGCGAAAGAGGCGACAGAGAGAGGTTTTGGATAGAGCTGGTGGATAAAGAGAGTCAGAAGGGGCGGTGAGAGGCGGGGAGGAGGGGGGGGGGCGCGAATGGCAGGTAGAGCGACAAGCGACCAGCCGTCGTCAGGGTTTATATGCTCGCGCGTATATGCGTATGGCGTTTTCTATGCACGCGTGCACGTGTGTGTAGTGCACGTGCCCGCAGAAACGGTGGTGCTCGCGCGCGCGCGCGCACGCGTTTCGTAAATGCACGTTAATCCGCCTACCGAGTACATTTGCGGCGTTGGTACCGCCCATCGAACCGTCGAATTTTCGTTTCCTCTGTAAAGCTCTCTGTTTGCCGCTCGAACGGGAAAGCAGTCGGTGGATGCACACGCACGCGTACACGTAGAATAGCGCTCGTACACAGGGACACAGGTGCGGCAGAGAGTCGCCGCTGGCAAATCCTGCAAACGATTTTAGCTTTTACTTGAACCTTTTTTTTTTTTTTGCACACCGAGGACGATGGATGTCGGACGCGCGCAGAGAGAGGAAAGGAGCGGACGAAAAATGAATTTATAGTTTAAACTCCCTGGCTTAATCTTGGGACTGTTTAATTCGCGTTCTTCTTCCGGCGATATTTACCGGTAAATGATTAAAACGCTAAATTCGTATTAACCATCCTTTGCCTCGTAACAACGTAGCGTTCGTGCTAATCGTAATTATAGTTCCGAAAGTTTGCACTAGAACGGAAGTTGTACGCGATATCTTGTTATTCTTTGTCTCCTTTTTTAAATTACGTTCATACTCGTAACCGTGTCTTTATGTACAGCAGCTGTTAATGTTATGACGCAACGCGTGTGTCACCAGCGTTACATATTGAATGGACATAACGTATGCGTCACGCATCGTGGGTCGTGCGTTTAGACGTAAGCAAGTATTTATTAAACATTTGTACATACACTGCACCACGCATAGGAGGATGTAACGCGCGTGAATGTGTAGTGGACGAAGCTCGATCCCATAAGCCTCAGGGGCGTCACAATAATTATAAAACTACGGGCAGCAATTGTTCGAACACCCTCGAATCGCGGGTCAGCCTCGAAACTGCTGCCCTGGAGGTTTGCAATTCACCCTCGATTTAAATCCACCCTCGGCTTCTCTCTTGATGCCGCACTCTCCTCCTCTGTTCCTCTCTCTTTCCATTCCGGCTCCATTTTTACCTGAAACTATATTTTTTTTTTCTTTTTTCCTCGTCTCTCTCCATCCGTACCCTTGTGCCTTTCTCTTTGTCCATCGTGCCATCTCTCTTCGTCTTCCTCCCTTTCTCTTTCTCTTTTACGTGCGTTCTCGCTTGCGCACTTCGTGCGTGTTAGTCATCGTTTCATCTCGATTCGGTGCAATAGCGTCAAAGTCGACGCTTGTTACACACGTTCCATCCATGCGTAGGGGCCCACGCCCAGTCGAAAGTCGAACAGAATCGACGAACCGGAGCGGAAAAAGTTTCAATGATTATATCTAAACTTTATTTCCCTGTGCGGCCAACTTCCTGGATTTCAGCGGCTACACGCGCGAGTTACCTCGCTTCGTGTTTGATGCGGTGCCGAAAAACTCTTTCTTACTTCCGCGTTGTTTCGTCAGTGGTTCTTGACGACAAACGGTAAGTTTCGAATAAACGTTGATCCAGCGACGACTAAAACGAGAACAACATCGTTAAGTTTCACGAGAACATCAGGAAATTCGTAAGAATGTTTAATGCGAACTACTGACACTAACGTCCAATTGCAGCCTGCCCTTTGTGTCATAGGGAGATGCTCGTCGAGCATCGAATTATTTTTCCGCTTTTTTCTGCTTCGGAAATGAATTTAACGGGTTATGCTCGCGATATTTCTCAAGCTGACCTTATCCAGGATCTTAGGTTGGAAAGAGGATATTAAAGGTCGCGGTGGCTCGTAAAGCTTGGAAAATGAGGCGTGGAGGGGTTTGCGGACGGAATTGCCGGGCCACGGTTGGCACACACTGAAAATCCAACGGCCGTGATTGCACGGTAATTCTATTAGGCGGTCGTGCGTTTTACGTGTTCCAGGGCGAGCAGGAAATTGTGTTTTTAATTCTGCCTGCTAAATCAGCCGGAGCTAAACAAGTATTAACATTTCTGTGCGGCCAGTTACGGGCGCGCCGCGGCGGTGCGCGCTGCTCCAAGGTGCAGGAAAAAAAAAGAACGAAAAGCGATAACCAGTGGGGAACGTAAGGGAAAACTCTCGAGCGTAGACAAAGCCGAAACGAGGCAATCTGGTGCGCGTGTGCGCGAGGATTCGGACCTGTGCTTCTCCTGTCTGCCGCGTCTCTGTGTAAGTAAGTACATATACACGCGTGTACACGCGCTCGTCGCTGGCTGCTTGCGAAAGTCAAAACGTAATACGATTAACGGACATTAAATTGAAATACCTCTTGTGGGAATTCGCGGCTTCTCGCGTCGGCGATTTGCCGTGATGTTTTCTGCCGTTCTGCTTTTTTCATTCGGCGTCTGCCACTCCGGTTCTCCGGCATCGCGGCCCTCTTTGTCTCTCCTGTCTACGCGTACACCTACCTATCTACCTGGATGTTACGAGGGAAAAATCGCATTTTCTCTGTGACATTGTCGAAAGGGCAGACTTCGTGTTGGGGAGACAGGTTGGAACGTTGGTAACGTTGGTGAATTTGATTTGTCTGTCGGGCGAATAGACGCTCACGCCGCACCGTAATATCGAGCGACATACGCGTTCAAGATATTTAAATAAAACAACGCACGCCGTAAACGCGGGGTAAAAGTCGAAGGGGGAATAAAAGGGTCGAAGTCGTGGGTAACGATAGCAAAGAACATCGATTCGAGGGAATATCGAGATCGATCGTACGAAAGATATGCTCTGTGAAGTAAGGGTATTATAAAAGTTAATTGAGATAGACGGTTATGCTACGAAAATGGCGAAGTTCGTAGCTGCAAAAAAGACCGTGAATAGTTTTCACCGGTGAAAATGTATTTGTCCGTTTCGAAAAGCTATGTTCGCGATAAAAACTAAAGGAAATGGAATGTTTGCCTTGCATTTCAGTTAATATCGCGAAATAAAATATTCCACTTTTTCTCCATGTCAACAGGAGGAAAGCGAAATATCGTTAAAACATCCAAATATTTTATTTCATACGTACGCTACCGTCTATTAATCCTGCTGGAGGGTCGACGATTTTATCCAAATATTGGACTTGAACCGGTAATCCGTTTAATGGATATTTGGCTGGTAAAACGTAGGTCGTATAGGATATTAACGTCGAAATGCAAAGCAATAAACGGACCTTCTGAGTAAAGATTAAATCGGAATACCATTGATATACACGGGATTCACGATTTCAAACGTGAATATTAAATCGACAGGTACATACATGTGTCGTCCATGATGCTTGTTCATATATCTATTCGAAGACCAGTCGCTTCGTTTCTCGTTTTTTCTTTTTTTTTTTTTTTTTCTTTTTGTTGAAAATTATCTTGTCCTTGACATCATAAGTCCTATTAATTGGCGATATACGAATAACAACGAACGATCTTACAAACAGGAGGCGAATGTCGCATTCTCCTGTCAACCAACGCTCGCGCTTCGTCTCTCTACTTGCACAGTTCCGTGTTAACGGATTTATTCTTTATTGAAATTATTCGCTTTCGGCCGATCGCGATCATGGTTACTTGGCATTATAAACGAAACACTCTACCCAGGAAGGGTAAAAGGCGGGTGAGATGGGCCACTACGTGACACGGACACGAATCGCGACATTAATACTAAGCGCTCCTTTATTTTCTTTTACGTTCCGACCAGGACGCGACGACCGCCTCGACGAATTTTAACGAGAACCTCGTCTCCGTCCTTGTGAAAATTTCTATCCTCCTTCGCGCACCGTTTCCTCCCAATATTATCGCGTTCAGCCTTTCTCTTACTTCGTACCTCCACTTTTGTCCTGTGATTTTACAGCTTGTGCTTCCCCGTACGTCTCGCTACACGATTTACACTCCGTCGATGAAGCCCGTGCGATGGAGAATTTTACGACAGCTTCGTGTCCTCTCTATATTCGAATCGTACCGCTACTCACCGCTCCTCGAATTGATCACGTTTTTTGCATAGACCATCCTATCGCGCGGGATACTGGACCGAGGCATGACCAACGTTGACCACTGGCTCTCGAAGTCTGTCGTTAACATCCAGTCGAAATAACCTTTATTAGCATATACGTATCGCGAAATAAATTACGCGAAAGGAAATAGCTACTGTTTGAAAGTATCTAGACGTTTGGTCCTCATTTTTGATAATCTGTATTTCTAATGAAAATTTAAAAAAAGAACACGCTATGCTCGTAGATTACAAAAGAGATTATGTATAGAATGTCTGGAAAATAGTTGGCGTGTTACAATTAGATAAATAAAGGAGAAGTAGTAGTTTGTTATTATGAAATTTCAGTATGGGAAAAGTTTATGTTCGAGAAAAGAAATACGCACGTCACTGTAGGGCTCGCTACTGTGGCTTCGCAGCTTGTAGCAATTCTGTTCGATCCGCTCTCTACCCTGATATACGAAGGAACGCCATTTTTCGGGGGCAATGGCACGTTCCCCGCTGATGAAACTATAGGGCGAGGACACTATGGGGACGAAGGATCACCGAAAGGAAAATCGATGTAGCGAACGAGCTTTCAACGTAGCAGCTTGCCACACTATCGCTACGTTGGGGTAACTTGTATTAGCGAGAATTCTGTGCCACGTAAGCACGAATGGGGTGCCGAGAAAACGTGAATCATACCTAAAATGTGTACCGGATACCGCTTCATTATTCCACAAAATATTTCGACTCGGTTTCCTTAATGAACCAAATCTTCATTTCGAAAATAATAAGAAGAATTTCAATATTTTACGTAGATATCTTTTGTTATCCTATATAAAACTAGGTGTTTATTTAAAATCATACGAGTAACGAGAAGCACGTCCGACGTTCGATCAATATCCAACGATATCTTCCAGCCGATTGAACGAATATCGAAAGTTATCAGAATGTCGATTTGCGCTCAAACCATTATTTCCTACGCAACTAATTCGTTTCAAGTGTCTATAATAGCAACAAACGACGTTGGTAAATCAATTCCGCGATAAAACGGTTAAAAAGATTCGAAGTTGTATATTTTTCGTGATTCGATCATTTTTCTATCGACCTAGGAAAACGAAAGCGCCATTCGTCGAGAGAAACGGATTAACAAATGTCAACATTTAAAAAATAGACTTTAATAGGGGACGGACGGTGGTTCTCTTTTAATGTATTTACAGAAGGAATGAGTCGGTCGAAGGGAAAGAAAGCCACCGTCTTTTCCACATCCGTTTGTAAGGGCGCGACTGTAAAATGCGAGGGTGTTCGACCCTCCTCTCTTTGGAGCTAACCCTAAATGGCAGCTCGCCAAGTGTGCTAACACCCTCTTCTGCACATGCAGGCGCCCTCTTCTGTCCTCCTCTCCCGCTCGCCCCTTCTCTACCCTCTCTCATTCTCTCCTCCTCTCTCTTCGCCACCACCCACCCTTTAACGACACGCACGCCAGGTCCCATTCAATGCGTCGGCTACACGCACTGCACACGCGGCTTTGCACACAATGCTCGCAAACACTATGCATTCGTAAACATGCGTAAACAACAACGGCGGTTTCACACCTAAGGTACAAACCGCCCTGAAACTGCACGGTCGGTTGCAGCGCGTAGGATGCTATTACGGATTGCAGTTCACTTTTAGATTAAGCCCGCGTAACTTCCTATTCGCTGTTTCTCGAATCGATTTAGTTAGACACGGAATCGGTTAAATCCGACTCGTTTTATAAGGCTAGATTAAGCGTTGTTCGCAGTATCGTAATAGCGAAGCAAATTTTCAAATTTTATCTCAGTCAAATTTTTCTATTTCATCGTAGATTCGCAGATTCGTACATTCATAAATACTAACGTTTCTTTAATCGTTATATCGAATGAAAAGCCAGTTCGTTGTTATTTCGCACTTTTGTTGCGACCTTTTAATAAACCATTTGAGTCCAAGTATATCGAAGTATATTTTTTCTCATTTTTACGCATAGGATACACCAGGCACCGTTTTGCGCAAAAAATTCCCACCCTAAGCCGCCCTTTCTATAAACATTCGATCCCTGTATCACGTTCCTCTCAGTTTATTACTATTTTTCATTTACACGTATACACACATGCGTGCCATCGTTGAGTTATAGAAGAGATAAAAATCGAAATGTTATTTATGAAATAGGAAATCCCGGCCAGATGACATTTCGCGATGCGTTTGAATGCGACCCGAAGGAAACAGTATACAAAGAGGCACGGGACATCGTCTAGTCTTGCTATGTTCGATTCATAGGCTCGTACCGCCGCGGGTCAAGTGTCGATAGCAGCGTGTAGTACATGTCGCTTATAGATTCGTCGAGATGCCCCTGGCGATCGAGAGTCAATAGAAGTACGCAACAAACAAGAGGCTGTGCATCAGTTGGATTAGATTGGATAAAGTTGACGATATCGTTTGAGTTGAAAACTATTGCGTGCGTATAGCAGTTTGGTTTGTTTCAACCGCGACTCTTTGATAAGACAGTCTCTTTGACGAAGATGCATGATTGTATATACCGGCGTAGTTGGTGCTTCGCTGAAAAAATACATAGGAAAATCTTTTCTCTTTCCGCCGACCTTGCGGTATAATAAAAGAGTTGTTCACACAAGCCGTCATTGCAAAGGCCGTAGTTGAAACGAATATTGGCTCGCGTTGTAAACACGAGCGTCCGGATATTTTTCGAACTTCCGAAGGATGTGTAATCTAGCTAGAACTAATATCTGTACGAATAAAAGTTTACAAAGGTAAATTTAATATTTTCGTAGAATCATAAACGATTCTCAGTTGCAAATAAACACGAGCACGTATTGGCACAATGGAAAAAGGAGAATGAAATTTTTTAATTGGTTCTCGAATAAAGCCTTGATCTCTTGGCTACAGGGTTACAAAGTTAGTCGGGCAGTGATTTCGAAGTTCTCGCGCTATCTGAAGTCGAGCTTCTTCTTTTTAGTTCACCATATTCTCAGCCACGATCTCGTCCCGTTCGGATTAAGAAACTCTATCGAAGACGTGATTAAAGATTAGGTATCCTGTCGACTCTTGGCATGAGTCATGCTTTCTACTTCGATCGATTAAAACTTGAAGTTTATTAGAATCTTATTAAACTGCCAATTCCCCTATCTTCCGATAAAATATTTCACCGTTTCTCTTGTGTATGATGTTTGCGGTTCTAGTTACGATAACGTAATACAATATCAGAAGTAAAATATCGTCTAAATATTTGCCAATGGTTTACGAAGGGTTTTTGCGTCTCTTCTCTCATCGATGAATTATGTTTCAACAAAGTCCTCCTATCGAGAAATTCTCGATTCCAGCTGAAGTAGAAGTGCTTTCATAGTGCGTACGCGCAATGAACGAGAGCCCATCAGTCCTTACTGACCATTCAGCACTATAAAGGGAGCTTAAATATTGATTCGGTTGGCAATTATGAGTGGTTTTTCACTGGGTCTCCACGGGCATACCCGTCGGTCCTGTTCTCCGGGTCTGCTTAATTACGGGATGTTTGCGTTTCTCAAAATTAAACTCCTGCCGGTCAGGACAGCGCATCGCGATAGCCCTCGGGCTACTCTAAACAAATTTACATCAAACCGGAGAACGTGCCACAATAACCGATCATAATCCTTCACCGGATTTCGCTTCTATTTCTTCATACTCAGTCCCCATCGAATATGCAGCGTTTCAAGAATCTCGAAAGACTACCGTGCTTTAAAATTATTAAACAATTACAGTTTTATCGTAAATTTTATATCTAAAAACTGTAGACAGCGATAAATGTAATAAATATTTATGCTATAAATAACCATTAATTTATTTTTTCAGTCAGTGCAGAAATTTGTTCCATCCATTACGAGAGAAAGTATTTTCATATTTGTGTCAGCGTTGAAGCAATATGGTCGTGATGGGAAGCAGATTGGAATAAAAGGGGACGAAAACAAGTTCTTCCAAGATCCCACGCGGTTTACTTTTGTGGCAGTAAATTAACGGTTCACGGTGAGACTTCTCTTGGGACCCCTTCATGGCGTCTCGTCCAGTTACAGCCCTCGCTACGCTTCCGTCGAAATTAGTGAAAGTCGAAGGGAAACGGTAATTCTCCGCAGAAGAAACAGCGAATCGCGTTCCAGCTTTTTTCCTTCCTTTTTTCTTTCCTTTTATTTGTTACAAATTCGGTCGTTAAATAACCGGAAAGGGTCGCTTAATTATGTTTCTTGAAAAGATCTTGATTTTATTTATATCTTTACACGTTAAATTTTTACGGAATAATATTTTTATCTTTAATCAACAACGTAGATATTTGACAAAATTGTATGAAATGACTTTGTTATTCATTGGGCGTAAATAATTCAAAATTTTTACGTAAATCCTTCCTGTTCTCACAATTCTGATCCATAAAAAAAAGTGTTTCGAAGCTATAAGCCCGATCGGATAACGATCAAAAGAGTCCCAAAGCTCTTAAATGCAGAAATACAACATGCATGATTCCATTGTAACTTTAATCTGTATATCACGCATTCGTCCATTTTTTTTTTTTTTTTTTTTTACTCTATTGATGTAGAAAAATCTAAAAAGCTGCGTTTACAGATATTCATTCTGATTAGTAGAGTTCGAACGATTTATGGGAAGACTGGAGCAGGGAATGGCTATTAAATTGCTCGAAGTTAATAGAAAATTACGTAATTTGCGAATGGAGGAGTGCATACTTTTCGCGAGAAAAGTCTAATGGAAAAGAGGGTACAAAGCGTTCGTGAAAGTAAGTTCCAGAGCTTCCTAACTGTCGTGTCGGCGTTTTAACAATTATGGCAGGCTGTTCCCGCCGACGCACGACGTCCACGTTCCGCAAATGATTCGCAAAGAAAGAACGAAAATAAGAAATGGCAGGAGGCGAGGAAAATGAAAGGTGACGAGCTACGTGCTTCGGTATCAAGCAGCCGCGAGCTGCTTCCGCGAAGTTTAATTAAATAACTAGGTGACGTCGTGGGCGACGAGGGTGCATTCGCACCACGAAGCGAGGCCGACAGAAGCAGGGTCGAAAGCAGGGTTGAGAGAAAGACAGACGGAAGCGTAGAAGCCAGCAGTAAGAAAGACCGCGGGACTTGGAAAAGGGGATGGACTCGGGGTCGAGGTGCCAAGTTGCTAGGTGACTTTGCTAGTTATTTAATTAGCCCGGAGACTCTCCTTTGCTCCACTGCATCCCCCTTTCCTTTCGACTCTTTTTACTCCTCGAAACGTCCACCCCTCCTCTCCTTCCTTCCACCAGATCCTCCCCCTTGCCACGATATGCCAGGACTCCCTGTGCCTTCACCGCGACTTCCTTTATGACCTCCAAAGGACAATATGCCGCTTTCTCTTTTCTAAAGCTCCCGACTTATTGTTCTCTTTGGTCATTCCTGCACGCCCATTTGCGCGTGCAGATCCTACTTTGCTCACACAGAAAATCAGTGCGATCGTGCAGAAGCGACGGGAAATTTTCACTTTGAACTTCGTTCAAATTAGGATCGACCGTCTGTACGCAAAGGCGCCGGATATTACTATGTAAATCGACTGGGAACCGAACCCCGGTTTTATTAATTAATCTTTCGTAGATTCTTTCGTGATTGCACTAAGCAATTCGATGTGTTAATACCTGCGTTTGCGCGTCGTTAATTTAAGTAATTGCTAAAATATGAAATTATATAAATTATATATATGACTTCGATTATATACATATACATATAGATATAATCGTCGAAGTCATGATAATTGTTACGAAAAATAACTAGCAACGAAAGATGCCTTGTGACGGAATAGCCGCAAAGAAGATAAGGGTGGGAAAGTATGGGCTGTATTTGCCGCGTTCGAACAAGAAAAACAGAGATTCCCCATGGGAAGTCGGAAACCTTACCCTATGTTCCAACAACCGCCATTTTAGATCTGAACCGCGAACGGAAAGACATCGAGAGCTTGTCAGAGCTTAACTCGATGACAGGATGATTACTAGTATTACCGGAATTACTCGAGAGCGAATTGCGCAACATACCGTAACGAACTCGTGGTATTTCGAAAATTGTGCATTCACTCTATAACTAGGAATCTAATGGAACAGTTGACGAGTCCGTAAAGACCGTGGAAATTTTAGCGCACGTAAAATATATATCGAGATATTATTGTAAAAATCGTATACGATTTTGAAGAATGAAGTACACAGTTGTATAGTTGAATGAATATGAAATTTTGTTTTCGCAAAAAGTAAAAATTCGGGTTTATCCTTACAGAGTCGTCGCACGTGCCGAGAAAAATTTGTAACAAATATTTGCAGATTTTTATGCGTACGTACGCGTTTACTCGTATTCCTTTTACACGCCCTTAAAAAATTCAAGAAACATCTGTTGCAGCTACAGCA
The DNA here is from genome assembly GCF_024542735.1 of Bombus huntii. Classification (NCBI taxonomy): domain Eukaryota; kingdom Metazoa; phylum Arthropoda; class Insecta; order Hymenoptera; family Apidae; genus Bombus; species Bombus huntii. The sequence goes on from NC_066247.1 coordinate 875,379, forward strand.
AAAAGGAAAAAAGGGTTGAACAGGTGCGACAAAAAGCCTCGACGAAATTCACAGTAAACGCGACACTCGGATCAAAGCGGTTCCCGATTTCCGTAGTCGAAGCTGTAGCGGAATGCTACTACCTTTTCCAGGGAACGTATTCGAATTCTTAGAAAGCGAATCCGGCCAAATCGATATTACGCGCGATGAATATTTTGATTTCAATTCTCCCGGGCGCACGTCATTTACATATTCCGAAACGCAATGGTAATAGGAATAGCATGTGACGGCTTTGTGAAAAAAGAGAATGACCAACGGTTATTTACTAGTTCCAATAGTTGCACTGCCAGCAGGATTTCATGAAAGACCGGCTGTTTGATTAAATCGCTATTTCTAGGTACGTACTCGGCAGAGACCGACCTTCTTTGCAACACGATCACAATTGGTCTATCGAAGAACGCGTTAAACCTTGGTCAGAGCTGAATGCCAGAGGTAGCCAGAAAGATAACAAGAGAAGGCTTCGACAAAATCCAAAGTAAATGTGATGCCGCTGATCAAACCGGGACACGATTTCCGTAGTTGTCGCTACAACAATACGCTGCGTTGCATAAATAAAGCGTATACGTTGGACGTGATCAATATTGGATGTGATGAAAGTAAACCGGTAAAGCGCCGAACGACGCTCAACCCTCGTCGACGCGCGCGACCGTCTGTGTAATTTAATGCCGGGTAAATACGCCAAGCGGAGAGTAGTTTTGCACTGTAATCTAGATGAATCTGCTGGAAAGGCCACTCCCAACGGGCATAGGCTCCCGTCAATTACAAAACGACCGTAAAGGGATGCTTCGGCATACTTTCCTTGCCAGTTCCTTATCTTTCTCTTTCGACGTGACACACTTCGGATGTTTAATATCGCGGAAGAAGCACTTCCAGATTTTTCCAATAAAATTTTTTTCTTACTTTCGTCTCTCGTTGCAAAAATTACGGAGTTTTGGTATCAATGGAATTTCGAGTATTCGATATCGTGAATTTAAAGAGACGTTAACAACGTTTGGTTGTCAGATGTAAGATCAAAATTCGTAATGGTATAGACGATTTCGTAACCTCTTCAGTCTTGATATTTTCGTTAAAATATCGTTATATTTTATGATTCTACGTGTCATAAAGTAGACGTAAAGTAGACGCGGCGGAAGAAATGTCCAGCGGTTACGTAAGTAGAATGTGATTTGCCTGAGTGCCACCGAAAATGAGAGACATCGCGATATTTTCGGAATGCAGAAAGAGAGACGTTCCGGTAGGAAATTTATCTTCTCGTAATAACAGCGTGGCAACGCCGTTTTCCGGGTGTTGTCACGTCCCTTTCGTTCTCGTACGTGTCTACCTCTTTGTTTTCTTCCGTCTTCTTTTCCGTTCTCTCTCTCTCTCTCTCTCTCTCTCTGCATCCCTTCGGGATTCGCCCGTGTCCGTATTACAATGGCATTTCGTGTCTCCACGTTATACTTACCATCTCTCGGCTTGTACTGCACGTTTTCTTGCATTCTACACCGGTGTCTTATTTTATTTCTCTGCAAATACGCAGCAAATTCTTGTATCGAACGTAACCCAAAATCGATGTTACCATGTAGAAGTAGATATGTCTTCGATAAAATAACATTCTCATAATATCTTTTCCATTAATTACAGTGTTAGGTATGTTAATAAAATATTAAAGTTACGTTGTCAACGTTATACAGTACTTTCGAATTTGTCATAGACAGAGATTAGGAAATTCTAAAGGCACTATAAAACTGTGCAACTCGAAAATCTTGCGTTTATCAGTATCATTATGATAGAAAAACGATAGCTTTGCGTCTAAAATGGAAATATTATACGTAAAATTCCGCGATATTGTTCTAACAAAGGACACGTCCTTACATTTATTTTTAATCAAGTGTGTATCGCGATCAAAGGTGTATTACATATGTATTTTATTTCGAACATTCGTTTATACCAGCAGGAACTCATTTCAGAGTATAAGAATACTTTTTCACGATAGAACAGTGCTTTCACAGCAGGCAAACAATATTTCAAGCTCCTTTTCAAAGTACTCTTTATGCCAGAAAGTGTTACGCTTCACGAGAACGGCACACAAAGGAGGTTTTAGTTTCATAAAAAAATTGAAGAGACGACTTCTCGAACCTTGTCCATCTTCGTCCATTCTCCATTGTAAAGGTCACAGTATTCATTTTTATATTTTTTTGTTCATCTCTCGTTGGATTTACATGTCTTGCTTCTCCCTTCCTCCCCCTTCCTTCTCCCTTCTCCCTTCTCCTCTTATCCCCGTTGCCTACCCTGTGGCAAACCTGCAAATCTCTTATACCGAATTCCTAGTTTGCCGCCATATACTATATCCACACTTTCTGTATCTTCTTTCCTCGACGTTTACATTTGCATTTGTGCTTCTCTTTCCGCAGGCTTTGGAGAGCTCCTGCAAGCCTCGATGCTCGTCCTTTTTCCTTTTTCCCTTTTCCCTTTTTCCACCCTTTCTCTCTGACTCTTCTTCCCCTTTCCGTCCTCTCCCCGCGAACCCTGGTTTCATCTCGCGAATATAAAAAGGGCTGAGCACACGAGTGTTTAGTAACTTTGTCAGCGTTTTTAATCCCGCCCCTTATCCTACCTCTGCTTTCGCTTGTCCCGCACGCTCTCTTTGTCTCGCTATTTCTCTCGTACTTTGAATAAGCGTATGAGCGTACACTTACGCGTTTGCTTTTTTGTTTTTATCCTTCTCCTTTTTTCTTTTTCCTTTTTTTTTTTTTTTTTAGTTCGTTTCTGGCTTCGACGCATCCCTGCTCTATGTACTTTGTACCAAACCGATCGTTGTACCAATTACGAGTGCTCGCGCTCAACCCGCGCCGGATTTAGTAGCTTCATCAATGAAATTGATTCGTTTGGTCCCGGTTCCCGGTGTTGGCACACAAGCTACATGTCATGCCGGTAACTCAAACGGTAGTTATCAAGCATATGTTCAAACGATTTACACGTAACTCCGTTTTGCTCTTTTCTACTCTTTCGTATACCAAAAAGTGTCTGGATTTTGCACAGTGAACAATGGACTAGTGCTCTTTGCGATGATTTCCATCGTGCGAAAGTTAATTTCGTCGTTTTTACGTATTAAATGATTTAAACATATCATTTACAGAAGTAGATATTTCTAGAACAAAGAACAAACGCGAAGGATAAATGTTCAGCGTTTAATAGATAGAGGAACGATTGATCTAAAGATACGTAAACTCAAAAGTAGTTCATAATCTAATACTAAAACGGATCAGTAATGTCAGAAATACGATACACTTCACCGATCGATATGCAATATCGTTGAACGATAATCGCTTTAATCGGACTTTCGAAATTTCATTCCGCTATGCATATATTATCGTTACGCCGTTTCACGTTATCAGGAAATCTCTCTAAATATATCAAGGCAAACAAAATAAAACGAACGCTTTGATATTAAATCTTGTGTAACCTATTCCATATACTCGCGCCCTGCTGCGCGTTTCCCATGGCCACTAGCCTATTTTTCTCATTTAGCTAGTGACCCGAAACTATTAACAAAATAAGAACCCCGCCCATTGACACAGAAACGCCCGAAAACGTTCAGGCGCGTGCCAACAACCCCTATACTAACCGAACGTGTTCTGAGCTGCGTGCAAACGCCTATCCAAATGATACTATTTTTAGGGGATATTTATTGCTTGTACATTATTGCTTGTAAAACTACCTACTCTATTTCTTTTTTTAACTCTTAATTAAACTAGAGAACGAAATTTCTTTCCATGTCGTGTCACGAAGCGTAATAATTAAATTTAACGAGAAGTTTATATGTCGATGAACACCACTGTCTAATAAGAACAAAGTACGCAATGCTGTGGTCAGCATTCTGCCGCATTCTTTGGAATAATTCTCGAAATACCTTTGCTTCGGTATAAAAATAAAAATTCAATAAAGTACATACGATTATGTAAGGTTACCAAAACGAGATTACGCTTTTCTAACATTTCGAACCGCACGTTTTTTCTGTGAACAGGCGTAATTATTGTTATTTAAAATTTCAGTACACCGTGAATGAATGATAATGTTGACCATGCACGGTTCACTTCCAACTGTTGTAGAAACAAATATACAGCATTGATTTGCTGTGTATTTCGCTGTTCGCGATTCGAACGTACGTGCCACGAGGTTTACAACATTTCGAGGTATTTTTCATTCGAGTTTGCATAAAAACAGAAGCACTCCGTTTGTCGGTCACACTACTGTGTTATATCTTTACATTGCATCAACGATGGTCCTACTTCTATAGTAAAACAAATAAGCATGCGTTTACCGTAGAATTACCGTCGAGGCAAGCGGCATTAACACCGGGACGAGACAAATAATCATGTAAACTCGATTTTCAATTTGAGAAATCAACTGCGATAAGGCAGCGGTGAAAATTGACCGCGAAGATGAAATCGCAGTCAAAGATTATCTCCGGTCTAAATTGAAATGCGACGAGTCATCTCGGTTTTCAATTATCGCGTCTTCATTCACGACCACAAACACGTTGCTCTAATACGATCAAATTATCCGAGCGTAAGGATAATAAAAAAAAAGAGGTAAAAGGAAGAAAAGTTGGTTTCGCATCATCCCCCCTTGGAGAGTTTCCAACGTATCGGAAAGTCTAGCGTTCGCCGGTATACTGGCGCAAGCAGCGCGCGTTAGCGCTTCGACGACGACCGATGGGAGTGAACGGGATAGGGATGGGGGGCCGCAGAATAAACTTAGACATGTTTGCCGAGCAATCAAATATATGAGTGGAAAGTCTCGCAGGCGTTATCGATTGGTTCGAACCCGGCTGTGGTGGCACACAGGCGAAGAGGGGAAAGAGAAGAGAGAACAGTGGAACGGATGGGTCTAGGAAAGGGTCGCGAAGGGGTCGACGAAGGGTTCGAGACGAAATGGGAACGGGGAGAGAGATCCACGAAACCAGTCTACATCGTCGTCGTCGGCGAAGGGCCGAGCGGTTTGTCCAGTGTTTGTTGTTCGCCGTTGTTCGAGGGGGCAAACATAGTTTTCGAGCCGGCGAGAAGGAGCCGCTTCGTCGAACATAGATACACGTACAAATACACGTACAAACACATGCGTCGCATAGACACATGTGTATATAAGTACGCTATACATATATACGTGTTCTTAACGACATACGTACGCACGTGAACAAGTATACGTGTGTACACGAAGAAAGAAATAGAGAAAATACATATGCGCCAGCCTTTATACGTATAGGAACGCGGACTTTCGAGAAATTCGACTCTTTTATTTCCGCGCGACCTTCCTACCCGTCTGCTTCAAAGCGGTGGAGAAAAATCTCAAGAGCGCATCGTCTTCGAGAGCCTCGTCGGAGATTTCGCTTGCACAAGAAGGAATAGCGGGATGGGCCAGAACAAGCTCGCAAGCTCGGACAAATTCTTGCGATGTCGGTGAACGGTAGGGGTTGAGTCGCGAGAAAATCTTATCCACCTACCTACACTTTGGATCGCTCTTATCTCCGATTTCGGACATTCTTCGCCGTTCTTGTCCGAATTCCCATTCCGTAAAACACACCGAATTTGGTAGAAACGGTTAAATAGCAAAGGATTTTATTATACATATATCCGATAAAAAATATCATCAGCCGTGCAAATCGTTTCATTCGTCATCAAAACGATCATCCTAGTTTGTCTTCGGCAAATACGATTTTTTTAATTAGCAAATACGAGCCGAAATCTGAAACTCGAAATAGCTGGGAATATCGAATATATTCCTTTATGAGAGAACATTTTAGCTATATAATATAACATGACCAAAGGATATGATAGCGGTTATAGAAGTAAACTAATTAAATAGTATACCACCTATTTACTTTTTTAAAAATCGTTGCCCACGGGCGTGACAAAGTATTCTAGATTATTTTGCGAACGATCGTAGATAGAAGTAATTTTTCAGGATCGTTTGCTCACTGTGATACGCACCGTTATTGCTCGAAACCAGGAGTGGTGTCCTGGATAACGGAGCGTTTCTCCGTTCGTGGTAAACATCTTTTATTAAGTGCACGTTGCGCTCCGCTGGCGCGTCAATTTTTCAAAGCACCCTCGAGTTCTTTGTCTTCGCGTCTCCATCTAACTATAAACGATAAGCACGCGTAGCAGGGAGTAGGGGCGATTAATCGTTCCATCATCGTTAGAGATGGTCTCGACTCTGTGACAATGGTGAAAACGAAACTTCTTTCGCCCACCCTTCGCGTATTCTCTTTCCAGATAAAACGATTTTCGTCCTTTTTTTTCTCTTTTTACCAGTGTCGAATGTACCGCGCGTATATTTTCAAGTTTCGTTCGTAAAAACAAACCACAGACAGATCAGTATCGCTCGGATAATCGAAAATCTTTGTCGTCAATAACGCTGATTATTTAATTGTTTGTTTCGCACAAGCACATATCGAATATTAACGAAATTTCTCTTTCTATTTCAGGCTGTGCATTCGTAAAACTTTCATCACATCAAGAAGCGCTAGCGGCGATCAATACCTTACACGGTAGCCAAACTATGCCGGTGAGTGGAAGCTATTGTTTTTCTAAACACATCGGAAATTGGTGTAAAACGCTTTGAAATTTTTATGAAATCAATGGACACGTAGTTCTATTGTGCAGCAACGAAGCAGTTTTCTTCAAATTAATGAAAAACCATATGTGAAATAATAACAGCGATATCGCTGCTGTGGTTTTCTTAAACAACGTACGAATTGATTCCCAACGGATACAGTAAAGTAATAATGTACAGAAAAGTATCTATAAACTTTAAGGAGGTATCTAAGATTCTATCATGTTCATGTCAAATTGAACAATTATATACGCTAAATATACATAGACAAACATCGATGACACTAGGAAAATTGCGTGAACATAAATAAACGAAAGTAGAAAGCAAATGAGTACGCACAAGACGATAAACGGAGTTGAAAGTAATAGAAACGACGAGTGCGTATTACGGATTCATGGATGACCGTTCTATGGAACAGGTAAATTGTATAGGGTGGACAACCCTCGTAATGACTGTCATGCATGCAAACATACCGTGGTTCCAATCTAATGACTGGCCAAACTGAAATCTGCATAACACTTGGAGAAGTATGGGCTACCTCCTTCTCCGTCGCTGAATCTCCTATGGCTTCTATCAAACCGCCAAACTTTCTCAGCTTAGGGTCGGACCAGGAATTCCCAGTTGTAATTGAATTGTCAGTGAGTTTCGTTCGGGATTCCACCTGCTGATTGGTGAAAGTTCGCAAAGCCGCTTGCCGAACTTGACCATACAACATTCCTCTTCCAATATCGCCGTTATTATCGTACTGCAGTTATTTGCTCATATTTATTGGCATGTCGAAGTTTGGCGTTGGACTCGTTCATTAGGATTACGCTTAATAGAACCGGTCGACGATTAATGATGAAACGTCGACTACCAGAAAGATACTACTGGATGATGAGAAGCGCATAACGTGTCTGATGACAGAACTGGATATTCTGTTTCGTACTACTGTAGAGACGCGGCATGTATCTTCGTATCCTACGATTAAAAATCATTTTTGACAGTGTATACTATTAGCTACGTTTTAATCAAAATATTGATTTATTCGCATGATTCTTTACTCAAAACTTTGCTGAAAACCCTCGGAAACAGCCGGTGTATGATGGATTACTTGTCGACGGACACTCCAAGTTTGCACTTTTAAAATTTCGTTGCTAAAATTGAGAGCGATATCAACCGTGTATTTGTTAGATATGCTATATTATATAGAAATTTAAAAAAAAAACAAAATGTCCTCTATTTTCCGTATTTTTCTTCACCTCATTGACTCAGCTTTATCTCGTGTAAATGAAACACGAACAGAACATTTCCGATCACATAAAATCGTAGAGAAACTTCGTAACTGTGAACTATACACACGGTGCAATTCGTGTTACTATGGACGTACAAAGAAACGAATGCAACGAAGTAGGAGAACCGTTGAAAGTCCATATACACCCGATATTTTCCGATGTATCCGGCAATTGTTTCGCCGTCCATCAGTCCGACGGCGGGTGAAGAAAAAAAGGACAGTGCCGTATTTTCCAATATCAACGAGAAATTCGCGTTCCGTGTCACGCGTGTGCCTCGTGTATGAAATCACGAATTGCATCGTAGCCGAAGGGCGCGGCGGGGACAGATGCGAGGCTGTTACGTGAATATTACTCGTTACAACGCTCTAATCTAATAGCGAAACACGAGGAGAAATTGTGGGTACAGAAGGGGAACTTTAGGATCGTGCCAGGGACTATTTGCCCTTAAAAGAGAAACTGACATGGCGCGGAACGTAATATGCAGATCGCTTAATTATCACTGCGAATTATGCAAATCTTGATACCAACGTTACGAGATTTCATCGCGTCCCATCGAGTGGCTCGGGAGTGTCAAAACGTAGGATGGAACGAGACACGCAGTTTGCCGTTTCATTAGGACGATTCTAGATTTATTAGCCTCGTAGAAACGCTCATAATCGACGGAACGGCGCGGTACCCTCGTTAAACCTACTAAATTGAAGTTATATTAAAATTTTATCGTCCATCCATTTTTCGTATAAACCGTTGTAGAACACATTTTTCTTTTATCTTTGTCATCTAAATCCTTGCGAGAGATTGTCACTTTACTTAATACTCTGCTTCCTAAACCGAAACGTAATACGAATATTGTCTCTGAAAACTTTGGGATTCGATATTCACGCAATTTATCAGAGAAGATATTATAAAATGAACGATTCGTCCTCTCGGTAAATAATTATTTTAACGGAATCGTTCTACAAGGATATTTCACATAATAGACAGCGAACGATATTTTAACGCTGTAAGGATAATTCAATTCGACTGCGTTCGATATAGTTTCTCGTGACACGTTGTAATCCTCAGTTTCCCGTTCTATTTCATGTACGTACGTGTCTACTCGTACGCGGATATGATTCTTTCATACGCTGACACGCACAATCGTCAAATTGAGATAGAAATTTATATCTTATCCTAAGTAGTTAGCAGCGATAGCAAAGGGAATTTTCACAAGCGTAGAGATATAACAAACAGTGGAAAACCGATACATCGAAATATTATACACATTCGATCAACTAAATATCTCGCTTATTTGGTATTTAAGCGAAACGTTCAACAGACAATCGCTCGCATAAGGAGTGAACGATTAAGTGGCACGATGATACAGTATATCCTTGGAATGCTTCAGGATACAAGCTAACTGGTCATAGGACGAAAACATTCAGACCTTGGAGGAAGGTTCTTATGATGATTAAGGCCTGTTAAACCGAGGGATGCGCGAATAGCGTTGGGGCCTCGCAGATATTGGAGATCTCAGGCCGGAACATTCCAAGGACTCTCTATATCGAAAGAGAACGAGCCAAGGGCAGACACAGGAGACTTAGGAGAGGAAAATCTCGAACTTTGTCCTTGTTAAACGAGAATATTCTCGGTATAACCATGAGTCGGGTACGCTACTTGTGTACGGTTAGAAATATGTACCTTCCTCGAAATATCCTGCCTTAAATTTTCTTTATTGGAAGATAAAACAATATTAAATGTAGATGATAATTTTGTACTCCTAATTTTATACTTTATTCCGTTCTTCGAACTAACCCCGTGACTTGTAATGCCTTGAATTTTTTAAGCTAAATACATGTAACGATGTCTGATGTGACTCGATCTACGCACACGATTCTGTACATCTTTCCACACAATTTTGGCTCCGTATCTTTATATCCTATACAAAATTTATTATCGTTACTTCAACGAAATTGCTGCTCTCGTAGTAAAACTTGGCGCAGTAAAACGCGTATTGACAGAAATGTTCGATATTTCTACCGTCGGTGAAGAATCGATGACGTAATGTATAGAAAATTCACTCGTATTATATGTTTAAACGTAAAACTCTTGCCAGAGATTTTGTGGGCTGGATGTAAACAAAGATAGAAGGCAATGGCTTTCGTAACATCGATACTATAGTATCTTTCGTAATAATAATAATTTTGGATTCGGATTATATCGTGTTATCAAAAGCGTGTAGTACATAAATTGAAGATCACGGTAATACAGCTTTTATGCTATTCTTCTATGAAGGAGATATCATCGATTTTTCGCTTATGTGTTTTAAAACTACATGCACAAAAGGATAAATAAGTTTTATATGAGGTAAAAGTAGAAAATAATAAAACACGTTTCAATCAATTTATTATTTTTACTCAAAAAGTAACTTAATTATTTAGATTTTAATATTAATTTAAAGAAATAGAAAATTCTTGGATGTATTCGTATATCAAGAATTGTAAAGTCTATTGTACCGGGGATCACGCGATAATACTTCTTTTCGTCGAGTAACTTTGCGCGACTATTGCGGTTAATATTTCGCAGTGTCAATACTGCAGTTTTTCTTCCAGCGAAAAAAAACTGCTACTTTATACGGCCGAAGTTCTGTAAACATTTTTCACTTCGGATTCAGTAACCGTGTAATATGATTTACGTTGCTCGAATAGACGACGGATTCGTGCAGTAACTTTACGGAGCAATATTTTTACGGTTTTCGCAATCCGTTTTTCTCAGTGAAAGCGTTGTAAGTTTCTATCAATCGGTCAGCATAAAAATATCATATTTTTAACTCTATCACGCGATCACTGTTGGATTGGTAAACTATGAATTTCAACTTTTTTTCTTTCAATATAGCTAACTATTTCTGAAGCAAAATTTTCCTCTAATATATCCGAATATAACTTTCTAAAGTACAGAAAAACTTTTGACATACCGTTGAAATGCCAAAGAAAGTCTGGCATCGTTCAAATATGTAAGAGGTACATATTTAGAAGTTTGCATAATATGGATGTAAAAAGAAGCAATTTGAAAGCAATGCTTGGAAAATCAATCGTTTTCCTGTCAAAAAGGGCTGAATTTACATCTATATTGTGGAGGAACAATATTTCTCTGGGGGGTTCTCTGTTGGTATCGGGGATGGGTCAATTTCGAAATCATAGCATGGATATCAACTGATCGATCATTAAACCAGGGTTATTACCGTGAAAAATTACTAGCCATGTCGCACAAATTCCCCGATCATTTTTTTTCTGGAAGCTCATCGAGCCGTATAATGCGGTTTGCTCTACTCGAATTGACAGGGTGTTCACGCGTCACGCGGCGGGCAATATTTCTCCTGGGGCTCAATATTTCTGTGAGGTTCGCGGTCCGTCTCTCGCGGTTCGTGTCACCGGCGGAATGCGAGCAAGCGCTGGCCTCACGCGTAGTTATATCTTCTGAAGCGTGTGACATTTCTTGTCACGCCTCACGACACGCTCGCGAACCCTCCCCGCGGTATGCTCTCCGTTCACCCACTCATGGTTCTGCAAACTCCTGAAATGCCTCGTAATAAAAGCAAACGTACGGGAGAAGTGTTTTGCTACGGTGCTGGCTAAAACGTGCCAGAACGTAACACAGTCGTTTTCAGTGTAGGAATTTTACGTAACGTTGCTCCGTTTTTATTTTCCTCGCCAACCCTCGGGCGTGCTGCCACCGCTCGGAAATTAAGTGCTCGGAATAAAAAGACTCCCACCACCCCCCACCCCCGCCGCTATTCTTCCATACTGAAACGCGTGCGGGAACGAATTTAAACAACGTCTTGTTCCTCGCGTACGCTTCATATTTCCGATACTTTTCAATCTATTCTGTCGTCAAAATTACTTATCACTGAAATACCGAATTTACCCTTAGTACGTGGTATATACTTTGAAAAATCTGACATTTTCTCAATTTTACACAAACGATCGCAATAAATATACAAAAATCTATTCAATAGTAAAAAAAAGGCTTTATCGTATAATCGTTTCGAATAAGATATTTTCTTTGACCCTTTTATCTAAAAGATTTACCCGGATAATGGATAACTGATGTATTATTATCACGTTTATCGTAATCGAGTTGCGCCGCGGTTTTTACGAACAACACCCACTCTCAGTAACACTCTCTCTCGCGCTCTTTTGTTTCATGACGTTCTACCGTATTTTGAAGATAAACACTTGACGAATCTACTTCTAATTCTCGATTTATACTTTACGCAGCATCCTCAATAATCGGTGACGATAAATTAATAATTAAATATGAAAAATATATTTCTCTTTGGCAAATGTAATTGCCAAATTGCCATCGCGACAAAGAAGAAAATTTGAATTTGATTCGACGAAAGATCTTTTGGTAGAAACATCGACACGCGCGATTAGGTGCGCGATCTTAAGAACCGAGAAAAGTAGAAGCGTATGTTGCGTAGATGGACGTGTAGCATCGATGGTGGGGAGTAGCCCTCGAGCCTTAACGGATGTTCCTTTCTGTTCGAGAGGAAACGAGCGAAATGTGGATGGAAGGAAATTGTCTCTGCATTAACGGAGGCTCGGAAACTGCTTCCAACATTTAATTAAAGACATTCCCTGAGTAATTCCCTCGGCGGCCTCGTAATTGCATTGCTTTTATCTCCTATACAACTGTTACTTGTTTGGCGAGTCTTTTCTATCGGGAGTCAGAACAGGAGACCAAATCCCGTGGGTAAGAAAAGCAAGGTGGAAAAGAAAGAAAGAAACGCGAAGATACGATACCCCTCGATTCTACCCAAAGGATAACCGTTCTTAAGGAGCGTACCTTAATATCCCTATTATCGTGATTAAATTTGAATTGGAGCGAATTAAACCGGTATCTCCAAGCTTCCGCTTAAAAATAGACGATCGATTTGCACCAAGTTACGTGGGATGTAACGTGACTGAAAAGTAAAATTATTATGGGTACATTTAACGAGTAAAGATTAAATTATTGCAGATAGGATTTACGTCTCCTTGAATTGATTGCTCTCCAAATTTACGGGGCTACCCTCGTAATTAAGGGGAACCCTCCTTACCGAAACATCATCCGCGAGTTTCGAGCAGAAACTGATATTGCCATTTTATAATCGAAACGAAATCCATTCACGATCTTTCCTACTTAATTTCTACGGACAAAAAATGTATTCGTCGTTATAGGATATCGCGCAACGTTCTTGAAAATTCTATAATCTAACAAGTACGAGACGAACGTTAAGACGGGTAATTTTTACTTTTCTCATTGATATATCTTAGATCCTTTCACGTATTATCCCGATATATAACGAGACGAAATGGAAAAAGTGCTAAGTCAGGTGATTTTTCTCTGGCAGGCTAAAGCGTAAAACTTGTAATTTGAAATGCACCAGAGAATTGGATAGTTTAGATCCATCCCTTCGATTCGGATTCCAACAGAGAATCACGTGGACAAGAGGCAATCGGCGTTCCGGCCAGTCTTGCGGTTCTAGTTGTATCTATTGAAATTACCAGCTGGCGAATTGGCAAGTGTGATGGTGCAGCTAACGGGAGAACCTCCAATCAGTACGTAATTGCTTCATTCCGTTGCCAGGTCCGCTGCAATATCGCGGTTCTCTGAGCCGTACCTTTACTTTCAAAGATTCTACCAATCTCGAACGACTAAGAGATTTTTTGGTTTACATCGAATTTGCTGATCGTGCGAATTTGGCTAAAAGATTCGTTTCGATACGTCTCTCATCGTCGGACGTTAAAGCGTATTTGAACACTGTCTGTCCATTAAAATATGTACTTATTTTGGCATCGCGTATCGTTATGTTCTGTAATTCGAAGTTTCTTAATTTTACGATAAAAAGTGTATCGCTATCGTTTGTATTGTAATTGTAAATTATACGACGTTATTTAATAGCTAATTAGATTACAAATTTTTAATGCATTTATCTGGAATTGAACAAATACCGTAACAAACGTGACGCAATGTAACGCGAATAAAGGAACAGTTTCATCAAGCTCACAATGTCGCTAAACACAAAGCGAGAAAGCAGATTTGAAAGAATCAGAAGCATCGATGCTCGACTCGTTTCCGACGATCTAACGTTACAAAAGCCGAGAACTGTTTCAACTGTATAAAGTTCATCTCGCTGAGCCTCGTGTAACGAAGACTTTGTACTCGGCACTATAACGAGACTGTGCTTTTGTATCACGGATTTTAAAGAGACAACCTACACGGTAAAGTGTACAAACATAACGAGACGAGGAGTGGAAGCTTCAAACGTTCTCCTGGTGATATCGCTTGGGGTGGCTTTTTCTTTTCGCGTGTAGTTCAGAACGTTGGATCGGAATTAATGAACCGTAATCCCCCAATAATGAGGCTTCGGCTTCACTGGCTCTGATACGACCTCGGCACCCTTCTTGCCCCCTCTCCCTCCCCTCTCCCCGTCTGTCAGCCTCTATACGTATATCGATGTGCACGTGCGCCCTGTGTAAATGTCATATATGCCACGCGACTTAGCCAGCCATCGCTACGCAGAGAGAGTGAGTGAGAGAGAGAGAGAGAGACAGAGAGAGAATGTGTATGTGTGTCTTTGGTGAGAGAGAGAGAGAGAGAGAAGGCCTTCCACGCTTCGAGGCTGTCGACGCGAGACAAATTATTTTCCTCAACAACACGCGTCGATGCTTTTCACGGCGCATAACGAGTTGTTCGAGCGGCTTCGCCTGTATAGAGAATACAAAATATCCTCCCCACTCCTCTTCCTGCTCTCCTCTGTACGGTCGTTCTCTAGCCTGTCGATATTTTTCCCAGCATTACGAAGGAACGCCCCTGAATATTTTCGCCCTGCGAATTTTCCCATCGCCAATGACCTCGACGCTGAGATTGCCCCGGTGCATCCTTCCGCCATTGCCTAGGAGGAAAAAACTGGTTACCGTGACATAATCCGACGAAACAAGCTATTTCAAAATTATCTCGTTCCATGATTTTTTTTCTGTTAAAACCGATCAAAAAACAATGCGCGAGTGGACTGTAATTAGCGATAGTTGGAGAGAAATTTATAAAACGTTTTTCGGAGACGTTCGTCGGAACAACGATGTTCGTCGATAATAATATGATCGTCGATATTACTGCTTCTCACCAAACGCGGTCAAAATTAAAGATATTTTAACTTGAGTCTCAGAATTTCTCGAATAAGGGAAGAGAAATAACACGTATGAGTTTCGCCGGATACTCTTGATATTAGTTACAGTAATGTGGAAAGTTGTATCCAGCCATGAAACCCGCATAACTTTTATGCCTTGTAAACTGCGGCCGGATTCTGGTTTCCTTGGAACGCCGCGGTTATACGCGCGTTTGGCCCTATTCGACTTGGCTGTAAACGAAACTTTTAATAATTGCGAGCCAGTCGTTTCCTTTCCTGCTCTTTCTCTTCTGTAACCTTCGCGGAACACCGATTGCATTCCACATAGCTACGTGTGACCAAGAGTTAAGTGGTACTTCGCGTAAAATGCTAATGAAAATCAGTACCAAATGAATAATGTCACCCCGTTTGAAAGCTTTTAATATATGTATCCTACGAATTCGAACTTGCTGAACCATTAACGTATTCGATCCATCCATTTTTCACTCGATATTATCCAAAGCTAATTGAAAAGTAGTATGTACCACGTATACTCCTGGTTGTTACTTTGCTATTTAATATATATGTAGCAGCATTGTACACCTTTGCAGAATGAAAAGTTACTATTATACATATGTATGTATATAACAGAAAACAATGGAACTGACAGATAATACAAGGTATTTCAATTTTTCTCGTCCGAAAAATCTAACGCTTTAACCAAATCGACTTTGCTTCGGCAACGCCTACCTCTACATTACTCCATCAAATCTATAAATTTTTATACGAGCTAATTTTGTCAGCGGTATTTGACGACCCTGTGTAAGAGACTTAAAAGAAGGTAAAAAAAAGCCGTAAAAACTTTTGCAAATTTCGAATCCACGTATATTGTACCTTTCACAACGTCCCGAAATGTTCAACGCCAAAAATAATAAAAAGAAAACACGTTCTTCATGGCGAACACAATATCCTCTTCATACAATTTGGCAGTATCGATGATACTCTCTGGAAAATCTTCACTGATTATAATGTATGGTTGAGCGATTCGACCAATTCTTGGATCATCCTTTTCCATTCAGTGTTTCAAGTTCGCGCGTGGTTGGGTTACGCGAATCATTGCGCATCATTTTTAATACACAGAGACACGTATCATTGTGACGTTTGAACGTATAAACGTGCCTTAACGTGAGTCATGTACAGTTTTAGAAGCATTTTAAAAGCATTCTGTACAGTTTCGGTTATATATAATTGTAGACCACTTTAAGCTTATACACCGTGCACTATTGTCCGTATTTTCACCAATTCGAAATAAAGAGTGAAAATATGATTGTTTAAAATTATCATCAACTTTATGTTTCAACTTCTAGACAGTGGGTTTTAGAACGCTCCGTTTTAATTTTCATCGTGTATTTTACACGACGAAACATTATTTTGTAAAACGGAAGAAAAACGTTCTCGCAACAGGAAGAAATCCGAGCATCGAAATTCGAACCCATGATTTTTAGGTTCGCTTTAACTACCACGTTGCCTTTTCATATTTTTCCTCTATTGAACTAGTTTCTTTTTTCTTTTTGTTTCTTCTTTGTGATATAACAGCATATTAACAAAATGTAATGGAAATTTCAAACGACGATCAGAATAGTCGTGCAGGCAATATTTTCCGCATTATGCATTTATACTGTGTTAAAAATTGAAGAGTAAAACTATACATTTGAAATAACTGTCAAACGAAAGGAAAAGGAATTACGAAAGAAAACACAAGACCACGAAAGATGAAATGAAACCAGCACAAAGATTGCCAAGCAGAGGAAAGAAATAGATGGATAAACCGTGGAAAATCGCGTGACAAGAAGAGGAAATTTCAGCGAGCGTATCAACGGGTTACAATATTACCGTCGTTATATAAACTCAGACACGCCCAGCATTTGCATTGATGACGTGAATATAATATATCACCAGAACCTCGAAAGCTGAGCTTTTCTCCGCAGCCACAATGGCCACTGACCACCTGTTGCCTTTCCATTTATATTTTAGACGTGGTGAGAACATCATCGTCTTACGTATCCTCGTAAACATCTCAAAAGGAGACGCGTTTTCTCCATTGAAAAAGATCTTATGCTAACTATCTGTAGAATACTCTGAGGTTTTCTACTATAATCAAGTATAATAGATCCTAGCTTATTCAGTTTTCCTCGGCTTATTATGTAGTTACACAGTCTCTCTTGTTGCTATAAATGAAATTTAGAAATAGAATATTACTTTGCTGTATTTTCTGAAAGGAAAATTCTTTCGAATTTTCAGTAGCATACCTTTTCATAATGGTCATGCAAAATAATTTATAACGTGGTATATGAAAACGATACTATAAATACCGCGTCCCTTTGCTTTCGCTCGATTTTAATACTATTTTTGATGGGCAAACTTATTCACGTTTTACGAATTAAACGGTAGGTATTAAAAGGAAATTGGTACACACGTTTAATGGAAACGAGTTTGCTAGTAGAACGATTAATTTCCAATAAGTAATAGGGGGAAGAAGGCCGTAATTTTCTTTGATAATCACGTCCGTTGTCGAAGCGATGTTATTATCAAATTTTCTACGTGTTATAAATTTATAGAGGATGAGAAACGCGCACGCGGTCACGAAGAAAATGCGAGGTTCTAGAAAATTATGCGGCTTTACGTCGGCGACGGTAATCCCCTTGCTACAGCGTCGCTTCGTCTCATGGAAATTACGAACCGGCACGTCCGACAGCAGTATCTGATCTTGCATTTCAGACTTGCTTGTCATAGCATGGCAATTTACATTGTGAGCAACATAATCCTCAAACGATAGATTGTACAGCAGCGTTCTCGCATCAGTCTTCTATAGCCTATTGCCGATTTGACCAAATAATTTCTAAACCGCGAATATTTATATTTTTAGAATCATTTTTTGCATAATATTTGTCAGATATCGATTACAACAGATAACCAACATATTGAAATGATTTATTTCAGGGAGCGTCATCCAGCTTAGTGGTAAAGTTCGCAGATACTGAGAAAGAGAGACAACTAAGACGCATGCAGCAAATGGCTGGGAACATGAGCCTCCTTAACCCTTTCGTTTTCAATCAGTTCGGCGCTTACGGCGCTTATGCTCAGGTGGGTCACATTATGGTTAATGGTTCTCGCGTTACCATATTACCCCGTCTGGCTGGTTCTCGTTATCGCGAATCCTACAACCTATAATTGTTTCTGTCTTGTTAAAAACGATCGACGATGCTTAATACCAACGTGCTTATTTAATTTTTCTGTAAAACATTTCCGGTAATATACGTACATTCGGACATTTCGATTTTTCTATGCATCTATATTCGATCTATATCGAAATTTGTGTATTTGACGTTTATTCGGTAAATTTCTATTAAATCGGCAGAATTCCAACTACTTCCATTTAAATATTACTTAGTACCAAAGTTTTATTTCTTAACTAACTTGCAGTAATCCAAACAGAACGCTCTTTCTTGAATACATTTTCGATATAAATGTTCTACTTACAGCAGCAAGCAGCTCTCATGGCTGCTGCGACAGCACAAGGGACGTACATCAACCCAATGGCGGCACTGGTCGGTGCTGGGCAACTACCGCACGCGTTAAATGGCATGCCAAATCCCGTGGTTCCACCGACTTCTGGTATGTTCCTTTTTTGGTTTTTTCTTTCTTTTGACAGATCGAATGTCGATATTTTAAACACGTCCGCGTTAAACAGTCTCTGTGTATCACTCGAGTATCTAATTTGGAATAAGGAATTATCCTTCAAAGTACGAGAAGAAAGAGAAACTTGCGATTTCCGTAAAATTATTTCAAAGAAATGGGACACGCGAGGGAAAAACTTTAACTTAAGTTCCACAAATATACACGCACGTATGTACACTTTGTTGCGAAATTTTCCAGTTTCACCGACGTGAAACTCTTTCTTTATCTCCCCTCTTTTATCCCGCTCTCCCCTCGTTTATTCCTCCACAGATCTCGCGGCAGCAAGAGTGTACAGTCCGTTGCCTTATAACCGGCTCATAAATCAATACAACATTTTCACCGAGCGTGACTCGAGCGAAAGATATTGCCAGTACCGCGAAACTTTATCGAAAGCTCGCCGCGAACGGGAAGGAGGAAAAGCCAAAGTAGCACCGTTCCTTCCCTTTTTCCTAACCCTCCTTCCCTCCTCTTCGCCTCTTTCGCTGTCTTCTCTTTTCCGGTTTCTCTCATTCGTTCAACGCGTACACAAGAGGAGGGAACGAAATAGCAGAGGCAGGTAAACTAAGCACGGAAATCGGCTCTCGACAAGCGCTCTCTGGTATACGTCGAGTCTCGTCAAGCGAAACGTAATACCCTTTGATAGGGAAATAATATTTTATTTCTTCTCCACCTACTTCTGATCTTTCCTCCGCTTACCAGCCTTGCAGATTGCCAAGCTTCTGCGCTTTTATTTCTACTGAAATACGACGTCATCGTACCTGTCATTATGGATTTTTCATCCGCAGAGAGTACCTTATACAAGACGATGGATGTAGTTGAAAAGATTTTCCATGGATTTGCACGAATTTATGGATACGCGATGAATTACTCGACTGTTGAACTGCGCTTGATTTTAGATATTAGTAAACTTCACTTATTTATCGTTTTCTCATCGTTACGAGAAATGTCGTGCCCGTTCCTTTAAACCTATCTTCGCGTGTTCCAAATCATTTTCTTGAAAAACGTATCTAATTCGCAGTCCGTGAAACAGGACGAAACAGAGTCCGCAGAATAACATGCGTGAAATTGAAAAAATATTTAATACACGAGATGTTAATGTATCTGAACATGGAATAATTTTTAGAATTTATTAAATACCGATAATGAAGCTGCAAGGGTAAATCGATTAAAAATGACGGAACCGTAAAACGATTATTCATGGTCGAAACGCATCTATTTAAAGGGTATAATGGTTCGTTTCTAAGCCAACAACCTATCGTTTGAAGAGCTTAAAATATGCACGAAACTTTGAGTCGTTACCCCTCACCTTTACAAACAACACACCGATACGTACACCCAAATGCTCGTTTACTTTTCGTACTTGCTCAAACGCGCTACATCGAAGGTAGACGTTAAGCAGATACCGAGATAGCGATCTTCGGTCCGGATTACCGATCTAATCATCCTAAGAAAACAGTCAGTCGATTTGCTCAGAGGCCGGATCATTAACTCGTGGAACAGTATTCTACCGTGAGTCGTTATTAGCTCTAAAATCGGATCAATATTCCGGCAATCTGCAGATCATACGGACCCTCAAACGCGACGCGAGGCATACGGATCATCCGCAAACTCGATCTGACGTCCTTCCAATTATACAGTATATACCGTAAATATATACCGTAAATCGGTTGACAGGATGTACAGAGAGGGCAACTAGCTAAGCATGATCATTCCCGATCCGATGTCGCGCGTCGGGAGGGTGACTGAGGTCGGTGTTGTAAGAGCAAGAGGGTAACCGGTGTGTACTGATCAGGTTTGCTCGTAGGTACCGGTACAGGGCAGCCGGTTAACGGGGCGATACCGTCGTTACCATCGCCAACGATGCCCAATTTCAACATGGCTGCACAAACACCGAATGGTCAACCAGCAGGTTCGGATCCTGGTGTCTACACCAACGGGATACCGCAGACCTATCCGGGACGTGAGTATCAACTCAGGCGCAGTGTGCCGCCCCTGCGCAATGCTCGGCCAATCGACGCTGGACTTTATTATTTTGCCTTTGCTATGAGAACCGAGTAACCTCGCCCTAGACACGTACCACATTACCTCGATTCTTTCTCTCCGAGTGGGAAAAAATCTTTCCCATTCTCTTTTTCTTCGCTATTTCACGTGGACGCTGCAGCGAACGTCGTATACGCGAATGTTAAGTATCGGGCTTTAGTTGCGAGAATTTTGAACACGCGCGTACATATTTTATCGACGATTAATAGTAATTATTAGTAATGCTCCTTCTAAAGGTACTGGTTTCCATATTTGTAGTAAAGCCATACGAATATATTGATCGGAAGGTAAATTTTGAAACGATATTCCTACAAAGGACTTACGTACGCAAGCGTTAAGATCACCTCGCGTAAATATAACACGGCTATACACTTTCGTGCGCTTCTCGATGCAAAACGAAAGTTAACGTAACGTTGAAATCTTAGAATCGGTATCCGAATTTCCCATTTCGCCTTACGCATACCTGTAGAATCAGATTAAGCTAACGAGGGATCCAAGAATACGCGATACCGTGCGATATCGATTGGTCAGTACGTATTGCGACAGGGGCCCTAGACATAGGTCCGTCCTCGATAAGAGCTGAGCTTACTGAAGTGTAGATGCCCTCCATCTGTCCATTCCAGCACAAGGGCTGCCCAATGGGGAGGCGGCACTCCAGCATGCCGCCGCGTATCCTGGAATGCAACCCTACCCCGGTGTCGGTAAGTTTTTTCTTCCCCATTTACTTTTTCCCTTCGTCTTATCGAGAA
This sequence comes from Bombus huntii, assembly GCF_024542735.1. Lineage (NCBI taxonomy): Eukaryota > Metazoa > Arthropoda > Insecta > Hymenoptera > Apidae > Bombus > Bombus huntii. The sequence continues at coordinate 896,939 of NC_066247.1, forward strand.
TTCCGTCAAGCCTTCGTATCTGCAAAGAGTTTTCACGGAACTTTAGCGAACGCATTTCATAGTGTGCTTTTTCGATAACAGCACGAAGCTCAAAGCTAGCCTCGAAACAGCGATCCAAATCGGATTCTGTAACGAGTTTTTTGACCGAAAGAAAAGAAAAGGAAAAGATCGAATGAAAATTATCGCGTTGCCTATTCAACTCGAGATATTATTCGAAAATGTTATTACTTATATGCATGATCCAAGCTTTCGTTTCTCCATGAATACGATACTTTCAGCGATGCAATCGGGAAAACGCGATCCTACCGTGGAAGTCTCGCAAAACGGTAATTCTGTTCGTTGTTAGATGTACTTTCAGCTTTTTCAACGAGAGCGTACATTAAGTGGACGATATTTTACGTCGAATTAATTATTCGGTGAACGATTTCCATGTTTTCAAAGGACGTCTCATTAGGGGAAACAGATTCTAAAGACGCAAGAGCAAATGAATCGGAACGTTCGGTTTTAATATGCTTTTATCCGAGCACTCGAGCACTTAACTCTGAAAAATTCGATTCCGCTGGTCGCGTTTCTGGCTGTTGCATGTAACTATGGTCGCATGTGTACATTTATATACGTATATAATACAAAAATGTATATAAATATATATATACACATGCACATATCTATACACATGTACAAGAGCACAAATGTTTCATCGTTATCATTATGATCATACGTGTATATTATAACATATAAGCATATTATATAGACGTGTCGCGTCATCGTGTCGTTATATAATGCTTCTGGTGTGCTGCTACAGTGTATCTTCGATGTTATTTTATATAGGCGTCGTGTACATTATATATTGTTAACTCTTAAGCGCATCATGTATCGTGCATGTTCATTAAAACGCAGACAACACGCCGACATGTAATCGGCTAGGATGTCGAAGAACCGAACGATGTTACATCAAAGTGCGATACACCGGCAGGAATCATAATCCAATAACCAACATCAAAATGGACGATTCCGTTTCAGTCTAATCAGCGTGTCGACACGACGTATAACTATACTTCGATTCGTTCCGCTCACCGTTAGCAATTAACACAGGGGTTTGATGAATTCTCTGTCCCAATGGTTAAATTAATAACGGAGCATTCGAATTGCTGTTTCACCAGCACCAAGTTTCATGAGCGCGCGTCATTATCGACTGCAAAGCAGCGAAAAACCCGCAAAAATTCGTCGTCCTAACAAATATTTTAGTAGGAATGTACGCGTCGAAAATCTGTGCGGAATCGTACAGTGAAAGTTCGCCATATTCTTTTAATTTACAAGACTAAATGCCCAATTAAAATTCTAAAAGTCTTTCTTTTTTTCGTTTTATCCTCGTAACGTGCAAAATTTAGACGAATTGCTCGGTTTTTAGTGGTTGTAGAAATAGACAGGTACAGCGTACACTATACGTAGTTTTGTACAAGTTTCCCCTACGTTGTCCGTCATCCCGTATTCTTTTTCGTTTGGTCGTCTATTAGCATCGGGGAGAGACCCCCTTTTTCTACCCATGTATCTTTCCTGTCTCTATACGTGCACGCGGAATTGGCAGAAATTCATCAAATTTGAGGTATAACGTCCGTACGCGGAGACCGCGCTGGTTTCCCGTGTTTGCCAAAGACTCAAAAATAGGATATTCTTTTTCTGTGTATTTTCGTCCAGTGTACACAGGCCGTGGAGATCAGCGAGTGGAAAAAAAGCAATCCGAAATATCGTGTGTCCCTCTATCCGGGCGAATGGTAACCGACGTATGATGGCGTATTTATTTCATACGCCAAACGTCGGACCATCGTTGGACCGAAACCTCCGGTAACGTCAATCGGAATATATTAAAGCAATGTTTGCACGGAAATAATTAATTTCCAAGCGAAAATTTACCTCTTCTGATCTGAGAGCGAACGACCAAACCCCTTCGCTCCGCCCCCGCTGACCATCCCTCTCTACGTTTATCCGTCACAAACAAATATCAATCGCGCGCGTTTTAAATATTTGCCAAGGTATAATTAATGCCGTTATAATTGCTTTTCTCTAATATCATGCGGTAAAGTGCTCGTTTATCCATTGCAACCTACAACTTCAACGCGTATTTATGCGATATAAATGTGCCTGATCGAGAGTATCTCGAAAAGTTTCATAACAGCGTACGTAATCTCGAATATTCTACGATTTTTCTTCGCCCGTCTAAGAAACTCGATGGTAGAACAACGATAGGATAAAGTTCTACGACTGAATTTTACTCGAAGTAAGGTTCTACGAGTGAAATCGTTGGTTAGTCAATTATTGTACAGCTAGGCCCTGTTCCTTCCGTCGATATTTTCTTCAACGTCGTTGCGTTCTAAACGTTGATTTAAACTGGCCGTTAGTTACGCACACGTATAGTTTTGATAGTCGCGATATGCGTACTCGGCGAATAATGAGGCCGGACAGAACGGGTAACGGGACTTTGAAGCGATATCGCGTGACAGTTAATGTCGGTAATATCGGATAGGAGCGTTGCAAAATACAAAAGTATCGTGTTAAAAGTCGTGGAACGATGAGAACGTTGAGGGTCGAATATCGTTGTAGTGGAAAACACCGCAACGAACGCGGCTAGACGCTTTAATGGAAAAGAGACTTGCTCGTCTAGTGACTTTTTTTCGTTTACTTTCGAGTTCACCTGACGGTCCGAGACTCTTCTCATTAATTCGACGAACCATGGCCATAATTTCGCAAAGTATCGCGTTCAGTTTTCTCTTTTGGTTTTCCGTGTTTCTGCTGAATTAAACGCAGTGTTTTCATTGTTCATCCACGTTTGTTACGAACGAATTATAAACCGTTCTACCATAATTATTTCTCGACTCGCTGCTGACGACAATGCAATTTCGCATTAACTCGATTGACGTTGACCATGCAGTTTACCTTTTATTAATGTTGCTGCTTGTTACATTTACGCTGTTGTATTTCCTGGAATTATAATTCGTTGTCACAGCATACATAGGGTATACGAGTTAATCTTTGATCTCCAAAAATATTCAACATCTTTGTCCGGCCTGGGTCGACTTGAAAAATAATTGGCCGCGTGTTAAGCTCAAATACCAACAAACGAAAATGATCGTTTGACATTCTAATCCGAATCGTACGCCAAAGCAGAGAGGAGCTTCAAAATGATTAACGTCGACGTTCCAAAGTATAATCTACAAATGCGAATTATTCGATGTAAACGTTTTTTACGCATCATCGTATGATCTAACGTTGTTATAAAATCGTTTTGTCTTTCTTATTTTATCGGATTCGAGCAGTCGCATGGGAAACGTAAATCACTATGTGAGAAATCGAAAGGTCTCCAACGCGACATAATTTTACTTTTATTTTACACGAAAACACTGATGGCCACGAGAAGCTGTGTTTTATGGAAACGAAATAGGAACGATAAGAACAGCATGCACTACGTGTATAGATGTGGACACATCATGATGTATTTGTTATTTGTTACTGTCGCAGCTTATCCCGCCGTCTACGGCCAGTTTCCTCAAGCTATTCCTCAGCCGATGACCGCCGTGGCACCCACGCAGAGGGAAGGTAAGTAGAGAACACTCATCAACGTCTAACTGTTGACTGTAAACACGAATGATTGTAGTCCTAAGATTGTAGATCCAGCTCCCAAATGTCCAGACACGAGTTTATCCTTCGTTGTTACGTCGTACAAGGTATACCATTGATTACTACGGGTGGTTTCTTTTTACATCTGTTGAAGTACGTAAAAATCTCGCTCTACCAAGAGATCTTTCTCTGCGAAATCTCTCGAATAAAGTTCTCTAATACTTTACAAAAGAACGTGATTTGTCAATAACGACTGATCGTAACGAGATAACGAGCAAGCATCGAAAGGAGCCAATAACGCGATTACATTTCTTTTGGTAAGAAGCTCGGAAAAATGAACGCGTTCTTTTTAATTCGACCATGTATGGTTGCGGTCATTTTTAGTTTAATCATAGCGATAAAGATGAAGGATGACTTACAACCGTTCACGAACTTTCATGGAACCGTTATATTTTGGCCCGTCGATACTGCGAGAATAGTCGGGTTTCTCCGCTATGGAAGCTGCACAAGACAGGTCTCCTCGGTCGCATCGTGTTTCGTCCGTTAATTACTGACAAGATAACGAAAGAATGAACTTTCAACATCTCGTGTCCGTGAATTTGCGTCGTGTCTTTCGCCTGCCCGACTAATCCTAGCAGCGTTCGCTCCGTTTTCTCGACGACAGGGACCGAGGGGCAACGCATTAATTAAGTCAATTGACTCGAATTGAATGCGCAAGATTAATCGAAATCGATGTCGTCGCAAGAAAGGACAGACGAAAGAGCAGATCATTCGTCAACGTTATCTATAGGAATGAGAGAAAAAAAAAAAAGAACGAAGAAAACGAGTGAGGATTAAAGATGGCGGATAAGCGGCAGAAAAGAAAGAGAGGGTAGGGTGAGCCGAGCCAGCGCCTAATTGCAATTAACAACTCGCCATTATTAGAATATACGACGCCTAACAATGAGATAATGCAAATAAAACGAAAGTTTTAATTACTTTGCCGTTACGCCTGCCGGCGATCCGTTGTTACATTGTAGGATAATGGGAAGTTTACCGCGACAGCGTTGCCCCTCCCACGCTTCCAGGCCTCCTCGATATCCCTATTTTCTGCTCTCTTCCAGCGCCGCTTTTCGCCTGCTTTTCCGAACGCACAGTATCTCGTTGATACATTCTCGTAATATGTTATCATGAGATACATTTTATCGTTTTACACATTCGCTACTATGAAAATTACCATATAACGTTCCGAATAAAGAGTTCTTACTATCAATCGTAAAAGCGCTCGTATTTTATGTAAATGCGTTACTTAGCGATAATATTAATTTAATGTAGTGATAATAAATTTTGGAAATAACTTTATGCAGAGCAGTTTTATTATAATATTTTACTTTTAGATACAGACTAGAGAGCACAGATTAAGTGGAAATTTGAACATCATCGTTCAAAATACTCGAGGCAAAAAATATTTATCAGGGCGAATGTGTCTCAACGAGACGATAATCGCGTATATCGAAGTTAATTTCGCTGTACGATCGTTCTAAATCCGATTTCGATTTATTTACTTCTGAAACAAGTGGCGTGGATGTTGAAATTAAAAGAGAGCGGCAACCTATCCTAATGGAAGCAGACGTGACGGCGACATCAGAAGAACGATATCGTTTATTCTGTCATCATTGCATGACATCGTTATCAATTTTATACTTAGTGTCGCTTCGTTCATCATTTTTGCTTCTTTAGTATGTTCTTAATGTATTATACGTCTCATAAGGTGTTCTCGGTGTTCGTACCTCTCTCTTCTCGTAAACAATAGTTGTACCACGATATTCTGAGCGTTTCGTGGAAGCTCTACGTTCATTCTTTATATACATAGATGGGTATACATCGGTGTGTTTTCGTTGTACTCAATGTAATTATTCCTAGCTGTGTTCGGTGTTGCGCTGTCAACCAACAATGATCTTTGCTTTCTTATGACGATCAATCGTACATCTTGTTATATGTATATGGACTGTGCACTTATTACGGGTGTTGATCGATATTCGATATCGTTACATAGCTAAATACCATCATCACGTATATCAATTCTCTGTAATAGATACCGAATTTTAAATTTTGAGTTATGAAATTCTTTATCTTCGACCGTTGTAAACGTGTTCGGGCAATCGTTCGAAGCACTCTGAACATTTGTATGAAAAAACGTATATGCCCCTTTCGTTGGACATTTAGTTGTGCACTCGTTTGTATAAATACGAAAATACATAAAATATTAATGGCTACTCTGTATACATTTGTAAGCTCGAATCACTCGGATAAAAATATGTGCGAAAGAATGCCGTTCGAAGAAGAAAATGTTCAAACAGTGGAATATCAGGTTCAGTGGATACTCATCTTAACGCTTTAGTCTGCTCGTAGATACTACTTCTCTCCCTCGGGTTTGGGGGAGGTGTTGCTTTCATTAAATTCGCGTGCACGTCCCGCGCGTGGGCCAATTAGAGAGTCGAAAACCAATTTCAGAATCAACGATCGCATGGCACGACGACGTGGTTAAATTTATGGCTCGTTCTTCGTGATTCCGGCGTCCACCGCAATTCCTCCTCCATTCTCCCCTTCGTCGGAACCGGAAACCCGTCGACACCGGCTCTAATTTGGGTTTCACGTGACAACTACGATCGAGTTATTACCGAGACGAAGTCGGTGCTCGCGAAAAAGAGAATATTTCCCGTTCTTCGTGTAAACCACGAGACACGTTCAAACGATGTAGATATAGAGTTTATCTCTACTTTCCTTAAACTTAAACCGCAACAGTACGACACTCGCTAAACCTGTATCGCGATAAACGAATTTTCAAAGGAGAATTATTTCTAAAACTTAAATCCGTTCGAGGTAGCTTCTTCTATTTGTAAAACTCAATATTTTTATATTTTATCCGTTTCGTAATTATGCTTTTTCCTGCTGTAATTACGTGCAATAAAGCTTTGAAAGCTCCTAGAAATTGTAGTTGAATACGAACATTCGAAAAGAGATGCTAAAATTTTGTAAAATATTCTGTCTCTCGAATTATTTGTACGTCAATTTTCACGAATACGCGGAAACGACAATGTTACGTCATTCTTCAAATTTTAATCCCTCGCTCGATATACGTACCTATTCATTCATCGTTGAAACCGATTAACCATCGTCGTCGTAATAATACATTGATTCCACGTGTATCTCCATCGGTTCGTTGTTTCCGTTAATCCGACATTTTCCACTTCACCCTATACTTTAAACAGATTCTACAATTATTTCTCTAATTTCATAGGAAACTTTCTCTAGAATCACGACAGAATTAATCTCTGAAGCAGTTGTAAAAGTCAGTCGACCGCCGATAGTCATTTAGAAAGCAATAGAAAGAGCTATAATTGACTAAGAACTATGAAATGAACGAGACCCGTGATCGTTCGCGGAACTGGAAACGGACAATTGCACTCTCTTGTGGTAATTCGACACGGTAACGTTCGTTCGTAAAGGTGTAGAAGTGACAGAAGGGCGAATCTCGGCGAGGAACGAACGAGTCGCGATGAGTAGCATCCTAAAAGTTGAGTGGCAGCCATCTCATTACTTAAATGCGTCCGTTAGCTGAGAGAAGCGCAGGCCAAAAGAGCTGAAGTTTCCATGGTCATAATCGCCGCTAATTGACGTCGGAGTTATAAAGTTCAGTGAAATTAGCTAAATCCGTATTTGGACTCTCGTTATTCCGACCCTTACTTTGCTTCTTCCGTTGGACTTTCCTCCACGGACGTATTAATCGTCGGTGTCTTTATATCTTTTGCGGCTGACATAAAGTAACAAGAGAATTTTTCGTTATCCGACGAAAGCTCTACAATCTAATTGGAGAAGGAATTGCGTATCATTTCAAACTTTAATGAAATTTCACGAATACGTACGATGATTCGTCATCGTTAATTGACGGAGGACTTTTGTGAAAGTTGGGTTAAAAATGAGAGAATGAATTGTCTAGAAAGCTGAAGATAAGGCATTGGCTCGACAAAATTTTACCGAGGAAATTTATATAGTTGCTTCGTCATTGGTGAAAAGCGTTATTGATTTTTTTTTTTTTTTCTCGAAAAGAAACAACACGTTATCTAGCGAATTTTTACGTAACCTATCTTACTCATTCACTTTCGTACTTGTATCACGAATATTAAACTTCGTAGTAATAAGACGACGGATTAACATGTCTGGCAATCTCATGCAAAGTGTCGCACCATCGTAATCAGTATCATCACTGTCACCACACTCCTTACATCCCATTTGCATTCATTAAAAAATACCCTTCACCTCGCTCGTCATTGTGTTGTGAATCCCAGTGTTGTGTGTTTGTATATTTGAAAGTATAAATACTCAACGTTACTTGAACCGCGAAAAAGCTCATTGCCGTAACAGACATCATCGTGACATTCTAATCATTACTCTCTTCGTCGGCAATCACGCACCTCTATTCCTTCGTTCAATCCATTCCCTTCATCTCCCGTCTCATCTTCCTCCCCTCCCTTCTTTATTTCAGTTGAATTTCACTTTCTTTGCGTTTTGTTTAATGCCCCTATCCGAAGATCCCCTGTCACGTGATTCATTAAAAAAGAAAAAGAATATTCACCATGTGCAAATCGTCCTTCACATTTCCGTGCGACGAGAGAGAAATCAGATTGTCATCGAGAAACGATCACGAATCTTCATCTTCATTCATCAAAAACGCATCCAGACGAGAATCGGGAAGAACGAGAAGAGAGCAATGTGTGCATACTCGCTGACGCGAGGTGGCTCTCCTGTCGCGTCGAAATCATTATGTTGCGAAGAACGAAACTCATCCAGAACTAACATTTTAACTTGAGTATTATACTTCAAGTTTAGATGTTTAGATGTGCTCTGATTTATATGGTAGGATGCTCTATCTCAGGACCTGAAGGCTGCAACCTATTCATCTACCACCTGCCTCAGGAGTTTGGAGATGGTGAGCTCATGCAGATGTTCATCCCCTTTGGCAACGTCATATCGTCCAAGGTTTTCATCGATCGGGCCACCAACCAGAGTAAATGCTTCGGTAAGTGTGTCATTTCCACAAAACACGCGAAGAGTGGCCCACGGAAGAGAGAAACAAAATACCGTTGAACAGCTAGACGGTTCGATGGTGATATCTTCCAAAGGTAGGACGGTTTGGTAAAGTCTCGGCAATATCGATACCGATCACTTGGACAAAGGATCAAAGTCGCACAACGAAGGCGAACGTTCGTAAAATCATTTTTATAAGTTGGTAGTAATTACCAGCGATAAGCGCGCTTTTAACGATCTCTTAAAAATCCAACAGGTTCATTTTTATTTCGTATCGTATCGAACGGTATTCGAATAAGACGTTGTGTTCGCAACATATTTGTATAAAAGTATTCGATCCATCTCTGTAGGTATAAAAAATTAATGTGCATTTTACAAGTCTATGAGACGAAAATTCTTCATTAAATATGAATACACGTCCGACTGTGACTCGAATGAAACTAGGTAGTCCTTTTGGTTAATCAGAAGGGATTGAAACAAAAGCGCTGAAAAACGTACCAGTGGTAGCTTTGATTAATTGTACCTTGAAAGGATGCTGAAATATGAGTGCAGATAATTGGACGGATATATTCGCTGATATTCCTCTTAGTCTATTCATTCGTAACTAGCGCGATTAATATTTTTCTGCCTATCGCTGCCGATTATTATGGCCTATACAGCCGGATGAATTTCATCGTTGAAAGGACAGTGGTCGTTATATTCTCGGTTTCGTTGTGTGTCGTTCTGCGTGTAATTATCGAGACATTGATGAAAAAGGCACGTCCAAAGTGAACATATCGTTCATTCACGATGCATACTTTGATATCGACGTTGTGATCAACTTCCGTGAAAGAAGTTCTATAACGTAACGAAAAAAGAGGAATGAAAATGCTTCGAGCATTATAATCTACATAGACGCGTATATGTACGTTTTTGCGTGTAACGCGATTCGTCTGTAATCGTACGATATAAATAACGACGCACGATATTATTTTCTTGGAATTCAACGGAAGAGAGAATTTTGGGGGAAGAAAACGGTAAAGGGATACTTTTTCATCGAACAAGGGTTAAAGCCTCTTCAGTCACCTAGTAAAAGTAATTTACGAACTCCGAGTAAAAGCGGTGGTCGCCGAGCGATGAAGAGCCGCGATTGGTCAGGCAGTAGGCCGCCATGATGGCAAAACTAAAATTGGATCGGGGCTAATGGTCAAAATTGGCTTAAACTGGGAGGGCCCTGATGACCTTTCAGCGGCGCTTCTGTTGTTAAGAGCTTCGTTATCGTGCACCTTCTCTCTTTCCCTCTCCCTTTCTCTTATTCTCGATAAAACTTTGATGATAGTACCGAGGTCCCTTCGCAGAAAACTTTTTATTCCTCGCGGCGAATCAGCTAATCTAAATCACTGGTTAGCCAGCGAGTACCCTTTTGCGATAATCAGATGCCCTCAGGTGTCGATATTCAACTTCCCGTTTTCATCGTAAGTCGAAAAATATCGTAACTAATTTCTTTTAATCTCGATTCAAGAACAATTTCAGGTCAGCCGTTGCGGTGGAAAGATTCTCGTATTATGGTTGGGATATAATCGATATTTCTAGCTGTATTACCTCGATACAAAATTTTGTCCTATTTTCCGAAATAAAGTCTTTTTTTTAACGAAAGATTTTTTTATTAAAAGGACGTGTTCAACTTGTTACTAATCTTTTAAACTATTAAATGTCAATAACGCGTAAATATTCTGTTTTATCGATTAAAATAATTGACGATTCGGTTCTTTCAGGTTTCGTGTCGTTCGATAATCCAGCGAGCGCACAGACAGCGATTCAAGCGATGAATGGCTTCCAGATAGGGATGAAGCGTTTAAAAGTCCAGTTAAAGAGGCCCAAGGACGCAAGCCGGCCATACTAACCAAAGTCCTAGCTTAGAGAAACTGGACGATACGCACCCTACATCATAACCCACAGAGTAAGTTCGAAGAAAGTTCCCGAATAATGAAATACATCCTCCTTGGAAATTTCCAGTTCTATTTCGTATTTGATCAAAAGACGAATCCAGTAATTTTTATATAGTTCTCTCAGTGTGCCAAGTATAAATAATCGTTAGTGGTATCGCTATCGATATTCAGATTGTTAGATTTTAGACTGATAGATTACCGTAAAAAGATCCTCTTTCGCATACAACGAATATGAACTCATAATGTATCGACGATGGTTAAATAGTATGGACCCTTTCTAATTACAGATGTCGTACAAGAACACGGGCTTATTGAACGCTCGACGATCAGAAGTGATGAGTTTGAATCACCGTTACAACGCTCTCCACTATAATAATCTAGTATACTAGTTAGATAATTTAATTAGAGTATAAAAATTAGAAGTCAGTAGATTGACTTCGCCGGCAGCCACGCGGCGAGGACGAAGAGGCAGGCTGATGCTAATGAAACATTGGATGTCCAGCACTGAACCCAGTCCGAGAAACCAAACGCGAGTAGGATTCACGCTTCAAACGATTTCTCGGATGCTCGGATACGACAAATTCTTTACTAAGAACGGAGAACACGTCGATCTTTTTCATCCAGTTCTTTCTATTTTCCTACATCTTATTCTATTTTATACATTTTTCCGTTCTTCACTCTCGATCCCTACTGCCAAACGAGGATTCGTATCGAGATACGAACGATTATTCGATACGCGTCTTACAACAAGACATTCTAATCCTAATACGATTTTGAAGATCCGATCATCCGGGAAGTAGTAGATATCGAGAGCCTAGAGCCTCTCGACCAGGTTATCGTTCCGACGACACACTATCTCCTATATAGTTTGATAATCACGGTGAACGTTCAAGACGGGTGACTTTCCAGCACTAACCAAAGAATACTCTTAGTTCCTGACGAAACGGCATGGCGATTGTAGCCGACCGACTGTTGAAAAAAGTTAACTATTACTGCGATTCGACCCATACAATACCAAAGAAAGTACCTCTTCAGATTCTCTAGTAAACAAGAAATACAGTGTGTGTATCGGTTGAATTCCTTATTCGTTTACGAACAACTTTGCCAATTTTCATTTGAAAACGCAGTTAAACCGTCGAATCCGTTTGGATGTCGTGTGTTCGGTATGCGAACGCGTCATCACCGTATTATACGTACCACGTATATAGCAACGTCGTTAGGATCGTTTACTATGTTTAGTGGTCTTCGGGCAGGACCGACGGCACAGTGCTCGCGGTCTCTCCTAACGCAAATTTGTCAATCACGTATACAGGGTGCTCGTCTCACGCAACGTCTAGAAAGAAGAACAAATTTCTAAAACGAAAACTACGAATCCGAACATGGAACACGCATTTACATACATTTACACTGGTATATATACAAACGACGCACATACACGCGCGGACACACGCACACGTGCACAACACGCGCATACAGCTCACACATCACGCATCTACTTACACACGTATCTACATGTATGAATCAGTGCCGACCCAACATTCGCGGGTTATCGGTTCTTCTTACGTTAAGATTATCAAAGGCGTAGGTATGTACGTCGCGCCGTAGATTTTATATACGAGACAATTTAAAGGGATCGTTAGTGCCGTGTCAAAGTGAAGTCATTTCGAAGTCCGGTCGTCCGCGCCACGGCGCTCGTTCACCCAACGTAGTATTTATTATTATTATTACCCCTTTATCATCATCGTCATTATTATATTACGATCATCATTATTAAGAGTACGATTAGATCGTTAAGCGAAAAGTGCGAACGAATTTCCGGCCGAAATTATATCCATCGGGGTTCCTTTTTTAACGAAGGATCGTTCAACCTGATCACATTACGCTTCGCGATCCAAAAAAGATCGGGATCCTGTTGTTGTTCATTCTCATGGCTCGACGATTCATAAAATCGTTCTTGTTTGACTGACCGGTCACGCATCGCCCGAGAAATGTCAACCAGGCTGTGATTATCCAAACAAAACAAAAGTAACAAAAGGGTGAAAACTACTACGATCACGACGACGACGACGTTAACAAGATCGAGTCCATCTCGCGCAGAATGTTTCTGTCCATTCGATAATAGGGGAGAGAGAGGAGGAAACGCGGAAGAAATAGTAGATCGTCTGAACCAGCTGAACGCAATGAGCTTTACTTTTTTATTTTATTTACCTAGTCTACGTCTAGTCATTTTTATACTCGGCATAATGGTGGGAGGGGGGGAGGGGAGGGGCGAGAATAATTTACGCGTTTTCTCATAAAATATTTATTTACTATTTGCCTTAATTTTAAGACGTAATTTTCGCGTAAAGCGATGTATAGATTTTCTTTTCTAAACCAAAGTGACTATTTAAACGAATCTATTTAGGTAATGAAGTATTTATTGTTCCGAAAGGTTTCCAGGTAAACCAAGTGCAATTTCATTTTAGAATAATTTCGCTAACGACACGCTGAGGATATAATTTCTTTATTTTATCGGAGTACGTTGTTCCTGAGAATTTGCGACCAAACACGTCGCGTTTTACGTATCAAATTTATTTTATACGACAAATATCTCGAATATACGCGCGTATATATTGATATTTGGGCATTGTTTTCGAACGTATTGTTCCTTGTTTGTTTTCGTCAGCCTTTCTTGTTATCACGATTCAGTTTTATACCTCATTACGAACGATTAGGGAGATTTTAAGGGATTGTTTGCACCGGGCAAATCGAACAGTACAGCAGGCAGCAAGTACTTACATTGGTATGAGTTCACAAAATTTGTGGCTACCGATGTGATTAGCAACGGACGATATTCATGTGAACATTGAATATTTTTTTAAGCACGATAAATAAAACATTTGGACATTTAGCGAGCGATGCCCGGTCGAATCACAGAGTTTCGCGCGAGCTTCGATTTATACGATTCTGGGCGGAAGCCACATGTAAAGAAGCAGCGACGGAGCATTGATGTTAGTGGAGGAAAAATGGGGGTCATTAGAACGAAATCAAATACATAAAGCACGCTGGAAAACTAGCGTAGGCGAGCGATGGAACGGAGAAGAAAACTCTGATCTAGCAGAAATAATCAACCAAAGTACCAACAACTATTCTATATATAAATATATAAATATGAATTATTAAAGAAGGAGTATATAAATATATAAATATAAATATTATAAATATGAAATATAATATAAATAAAATGAATGAATAAATAAATGAATATATAAATATATAAATATATAAATATATATATATATATATTGATTGATTGAAAGAAAAAAACTAGAGACTTAGTAAATTATTATAGTTTAGCTAAATCAACATGAAATAAATTATTACTTCAAAGGACAGGGAATGGGAGGACCGGCTATAGTCTGGCGCAATTTATGACACGACTAAAAGCTATCTCAAATTTATACGCTATTTAAATAAATATAACAAATGCTACAAAGAAATATACATAAATATATAAAATAATATACGAGCACGCGTAGTTGTGTAACCTAAGTACGCGTACGTGTGCATGCGTATATTTATTTCTATATTTATATATGCACGTATAAATACTGTACTTATAGTTTAGGGGCAGGCAACCCTTCTCCTTGCTTTTCCATCTGTTCATAAAGTACGTTGCCTGTTCGTACACTCGCACACGAAAACGAATCATTGCAAAAGAACACTACTTATTATACTTCATTTATCTATACATACACACACATACACGTACGAAATTTACTATACATAGTTAATGCGAAGGCGTGGTACATACGTGTATGTGGTTCACACGCGTGAACGTGGTAGCGCGTAAAAGTAAGTACTTGCGAAACTAAAACTAAAACAGAGGGGTGTGCTGTAAACTATCCTTCGATGACGAGCTCGAATGGCTTGCTAGTTATTGATGATATAAAATATTATTATACTAGCATACGCATATATATATATATATATAAAAAAACAATTAATACTGATAAATAACAGTAACCAATAATACTAATAACAATGATAACAATAATAAAAATAAATTACTTACAACAATACTTTATAAGACGTATACATAATTTATACTACGCGATAAACGCATATACGTATATATTCTTGTCAGTTTTAGGAATACTGAATTCGTCTAAAGGCATATATACATAAATATATATTTTCTATATATACACACATATATATGTATGTATGTATATATGTATAGACTGATGTATCGAAAGCGCGGGCGTAGATTCATCGATGCTGAAAGAACGTCACGAAAAATGTTGTGTGAGCAGCATCTTTGCGACGTTGTACCGATGCACAACGGAAAACGAACATGACGAAACGATATCTAACGACGATGATAACAATGAGATTGCCAGTGAGATCTTCTTTGGACGGCGTTTTGATGGCAATTCGACGCGGAAAGGCATCGCGACACTCGGGAATCGGTCGTAGAGACGAAACTCAGGAACGCGTGTAACAGACCCGGCTGATCACAAATCAAATTTGCTAAACAAACTAATCCGAAATATGTGTTCACGAAGGCGAAGGTAAATATAAGAGAAGGAACTGGGAATTAACGCAACCATATGTTTGCCAATCCGAGGTCCAATCACAGACCGTAAGAGCAATCGCGCGATCGGTAGGCCTCTGAGTACGCGTACGCGAGCGTTGATGGAATCGCGTAAGCGGCACGATCGTAAACATAATTAGGCGAATGCGTGCATCGCGAGCATACAGGGCCCGTGAGGAAGGTCTGCGGCACAGTGGTACATCCTATAGATCGGCGTTTCATTTCTCATGGCATCGTGCACGTCTCTCGGTACACGTCCGGCAAAGACGATTAGCGGACAAGCTGAGCGAATTGGGCTACGGCTAGATACTTGTCTACGAGTTTCCTATTCCACAGACCAGTCCATTCATCTCTCTGCTAAAATCAAATCAACGCATTCCATTTTCGAAATAGCATTAGCTATTAGTGCCACCGCTATTAGTAGGCGTATACCACGGACACGAGCTCCTATCGTCCGTTTTATCTGTTCGACCGTTCCATAAACGTACGCGCCAACAATTTCCCACATTTGTTCGTTTCGTTCGATAATTTTCGATGTAACGAAAACCTATCGTATCACTTTTCATTTCGCCACGCCAACTGCTCGGATGTCGTTTCCCATTTATATACGTCACATTCGTTGTTCGTATGGTTTTGTACCTTTGGACTTGGTGTTGGTCCGTTTTCGTACTCTCTACGCGAATCACGCCGTATCGAATCGCGTAAGGCGACAAAATTGAATCGATTCGGTTATCAATTTCAACGTATTTAGTTAACTCGAACGCGTTTTAAGTGAAAGAGAGTTACACACGTAGTTGTACGATGCAACGTAGGGGAAGGAAGGTAGACACCGCCAAAGTGATCGAATATAGTGACACGCACACAGACACAAAGAATCATGCGCACGCGCGCGGACACAGATACAAAAAGGAAGGGAGGGTAAGAAGAAGGAAAAGACACGTATACTGGTAAAAGCTTGTATGCAAGTACCAACTGATTATATCACTACGATCTAAGCTTTTTAATGTTTAACAATACTTAATAGCGAATATCAAGGTATTCAACCTACTCTAATAAAAACACCCTAATAATAGGTATAAATTCATATAAATATAAATGTATACATATATAAATGTATAAATACGAAGGTAACGACAATTGTAAACAAACCAAAACAAATACAACTATTTTATCCAACAAAGTTTTTGCTACAACCGAAGTAGTATGCATCTTGCTATGGAATAAATGAGACTTACGGGAGAGGAGAGAAAGAGAAAATAATATTCTTAGCTCTAAGGACAAGAAGAAAAATAATGATAATAGTAATCTGTGAGGATCAGCTTCGAATTTATTTTTACAATGACGTGATGTAATGCTGAGACGAATTCGCTGCTCGCTAATTAACGTTCCGAATGCTACTCGGGAAGCGACGTACTCGCGAAAATTCAAGCGTCCTAACGACGTACTCGGGTATCGAATTTTCTGCCGATCTCAGTTTTACCGAACCTAAGGATTCTCTTTAACAAATTCTCGAGTCGCAAACTTTGCCGCTGAAATTTTTTAGAAATACGAAATCGGTACTCGTGGTCGTCGTTGTCCGATAGTATTGTCGACCATAAAAATTACACGGAAAGCTTTCGTGAAACGGGAGAAAAGAAAGGAAGAAGAAAAATATGGGATACAAACGGCGCGCAGTATCTCGGCGATTTTATTCGTTCCGACGAATCGTTATCGACGATCGTTATCGCAACGGCCGACCGTGACTTATCATCGTCGATACGAAATTTCCTGGAATTTTTATGGTAGCCACGGAGACACGCACGAAGATTCGATGGAAAACGGGAACGAATATCCTCCACTCTCGAATATATAACTAACTTTAATAATAATAATAATGATCAAACACTACATATAAGCATACTACCATTTACCACTGTACTCGCACACGAAACAGCCAAAATTATCAACCCTCTCGACACTGCTATACCGCGTTCATCGATCCAAAATTTTACGTGGAATTACATTGGATTCAAGTCACGCGCGCCGCGACCTGATATCCGGTAGCCGTGGTGTCGGTGATACTAGGAAACAGGGTATGTTTTTGCAATTATTTGCATAACTTGTAAAGAACTAGCAACAAAATAAATACACGTTTACACCGTTTACACATCGATACGCGTTCACATACACGCACACACACACGCGCACACGCACGCACATGCACACACACGCACATGCACACACGCACACATACAGTCACACACGCACGCACGCACGCACACGCACACACGTAAGAACCTATAAGTACCGCTTGATGCGTACACGACGTAAAATACACTCGTGTAGAACTTGTGCACATATTCGCGCGTGGTTACCGTACACACTCGATACATACGTAACACTCACACGTGAACTGTAACATACGTTATAATATGGGAGGCGAGCAGAGCTAAGCATTCACCTAATCATATTATCTTTATCTACATAAATATTAAACTAGATAGGTCTCATCGTAGGCTTTAAGCGCGATTATTAAAGACTTACAGATTTCCGGACACGAATTTCATGGCCATCACCGTCGTTACGATTTTGAATAGACTCTATGTACCAGTACTCTTAAACCCCGCGTTCTATGATGATACTCTACGATGATAAAGCTTACATTATGGAGTATTTAAAGTAACAGCTGTACGAATATTATGAAGAAAAATTAATTTTGTTATAGCTTCTGCTACGAAGAAGATTGATTGTTCTTATCGATTTTAAAATATATTTTAAGATAAGCCAACCGAACATAGTTTCATATCAAACGCGGGTGACGAGAGGAACCATGCACGAATCGTCAAAATCACGTTAATCATCGAAGCGTCAGGCGAGTCACAAGCTCGTTCTTCCTTTCCTTTCCTTTCCTTTCCTTTCCTTTCCTTTCCTTTCCTTTCCTACATCCTTTCCATTCCTTTATACTCTCTTCACCAGACTAACAAGAAAACGTAATTGCTTTCTCCAACATCTTCATGCGCGCGCGCGCGCGTACGCCAGATAAAGAAGTGGAGCAAATTAGAGAATTAGTTGAGATTGTACTTAAAAACATTAGATTTGCAGTTACTTAATGATTAAAAGAAGAATAAAAATTTAAAAAAAAAAAAAGAACGTAATTAAAATAAAATGTAAGAATCGGCGTTATTTCAAACAAGTTCAAGCCGACCGATGTCAATTCCTTCAGGTACGCTTATGCGTTATCGCGAGAACAATGCGAAGAAAAAAATTCGGTTTTTTCTAACGTACCAAATCGATGTCTTTTCATTGCGACTGTATTAATGTTTAGGATCGGACACACGATTGTTGTAGTCGTTGGTCAACCAAAATTACGTAGGATATTCGTTCGAGTCGTAGGTACGAGAATCAAAAGAAAAAGAACAGAATAAATCACAGTATCTTGTATATTTACCCGGCCACATTTCGATCGACTATCCGGGACCAATCACACTTTCTGACGAAACAATGCGTTTCCTAGTTCTGCCGTTCGGTATGCAAGAAATTTCTTAGGCGAATATAAAACGTTTAGATTAGTGTGATACTATACGAAAGCACCGTTTGCGTTACCGTTTTTATCAAAACGTTTCGACTAAACATTTCATGGTACCCGTCTTGGACCAACGACGTACGTGGAATCACGCAAGGAAACCCGTGCAGAAGAATAAGGCTTTTTGTCGTGTAAATGACAACGAGCGAACAGTTCCGAATATGGTTGAATTATCCACAGAAGATATGGGAATTCAACGACGAATTCGCATTTATCGAGCTTGAAACAGTCGCTGAGTTTTTCTTTTCGAAAGATTGCGAGATCAATGAACGCAAAGAGTCTTCTTCCTCCGTGCGAAAAGACGGAATTGAAAAGATGCAAAATCCTCGTGGTTTAATCGCCCCTTGTTTCAATCATGGTTCGACGTACATATTATGTACTTTCGCGTACATTCGTTATCGTTGAGAAACGCGGGGACAATGCGAACAACACTTCCAACTCTTTCCAGAACATCTCCCCTTCGCGTCGATAGGGCGATTGTTTTTCTGAAATTCTGTTGTTCTTCTGCAAATTCTGATTGACAATGTTTCGAAGCACATACAACGTTCGATTAAAGAAAGTTGTGCGTCTCGGTCTACGGGAAACGTAAAAATTAATATTAAACGCTGTTATTGCTTGTCGCTCTTATAAATCACTGTAGACGTTCGAACCACGCGTAATCGATATTGTTAAACGATGCGGTGACCTTTTCTTTCGAACGTATCGAAGTCTCTCTCTCTCTTTTTTCTTTCTTTTTCCTTTTTTTTTCTTTTTTTTTTGTTTATTTAGTCAGGACTCGATGTATTGGTATTTGTTCGAGACCGACCGCGATTGGAACGTCGTGTCACAATATGTATGCACGTCGTGTAAACGTATCGCGTGACTAAAACATGTAGAAACAAGTAAATAAAGAAAAAAAAGCGAACGATTATTAAGTAATAATTGACAACGTATAAGAAGAACGTACACGAATTGTAGGAACGAAATTTGGCACGTTACGAATCGTCGATTCGTGGCGTCGGTTGAGTCGGTGATCGTGTTCCATTTGGAAAAGAAAGAACAGTCGAAGATCAGTCTTTTCTTTCCGTTCCTCGCGCGGGCAATTATATAGCCATTAGTATCAGAGCATGGATGAGTGCGGAGAAACTTGTGTCGTTCGCGGTCGTTCGTGACAATAGTCCGTGATAAGTAATAAAGAAGAAAAAGCGAAAAGGGACCGCGAGAGAACGTATGAAATGGTCGATGTAATGGACGAACGGAATCGGTCAGGAACGATTTTCCAAACGAATTTTCGGACACCACGACATATTGCTTAGAAAATTCGATGTGGTCGTAAAATACGTACGAAAATTTTCTTTTCGTTGACGCTCGCTAAACTCTAAAACAGTGTCGACTACACGGAGCGTATCGAGGGATCGCGATACTGTGAATTTTGGTGGTCGAACAATTCGGGCGATAAAGACACCTTACCGCCACCCAAATGGCTGTACGTCACGAATCGACCTTAGGAAGTCGCTACAAATCTTGCAGTTAGAAAGTATGTAATTAGACCACCTAGGAAAGAAAAACAGGTTGAAAGAGTGGCATGATGAATTGTCGCGAGGGACGCGAACAAGAGCGAAACGCGTAGGTATATAGACGCGTACGCCTATACGCATGCATAACTATACATCGTAGATGCGTATATACGAAGATACACGTGTATACACGTGCGAGTCCCGTGAAAAACGTTTAAATTAGAAGTTTGAGAAGAAAAAAAATTTGCATATAGCATAGTTTTATATAGCGTGCCATCTATGCGTATAAGCGAATGATATGCATAAACAGTTACTATAGTTATCGCTACCAAATAAGGTTATAAACAAAAATAAGTATAATAAAAGTATGCACTATAATCACTTATACCAGGGAAGGAAGCGGGGAAGAAACGCACGGGAAGCATTAATAGTGCAGTGTGGGTGGAAGAGATTTGAAAATATTATATATCGCGCGCGTATATGATTGAATTAGGAAATAATTAAACACGTTGAGGTGGGTCGAGTGACAGAAATCGAGAGAAAGGGTGGGAGAGAAAGGGAAAGAAAGAGCGAAACACTAAAAGTTATTAACAGACAGAACATATTTTAAATAATTAATCGCCAAACGATAAGTTTTTAACTCTAACTCCTAGCGCGTAAGGTCGAAATAATATACGAAATAAAAAAAAATATATTATATAAATATATATATTATATATACACATACGTATATAATGATTGAAAGTCGACTCTAAAATTAAATGTAAACCGAAAAAGCATACTTCTTGTAAGAAGCCACGCGCGGGTAGATACCGAGACATTACTTGGATTACGATGGATCTCAACAAGCATGAAAACAAATTTAGGGCAACAGTGAAACCTCGAGTAACTTTTGCTGCTCGATCCTTTGCCTCGATTTTTACGACACGATCCGGATATTAGTCTCGTCATCATTTTAAAAGCTTCTCCTATTTTTGCTCCAACATTTTATCGTATTGGACACCTGTTGTGGTCATACCGGCTCTCGTTCTTTGCATCGATAATTAAGATGCTATGGATCATATAGCGTTCGAACAAGTTTTCCGATTTTCGAAGATTCGGCCAAAATTATTTCTGGTAAAGTTGGGGCATAATATAATTGTACCGAATCGAGAACTTTGATAGTCGAATCTCGAGTGATTTTAACACGTTCGAATTCAATTATATTCGTTTTGGTCGGTGTTTAGGGGGCAGCATCTACGAAATAAACAATATTGTGCCAACGATGAATCTTCCAAATCAATTTTCACTTCTAACAGGAATCAAATGTTACGACAATGACAATATTAGGAGGTAGAAAGAATTTTTGTCAGTAAGTAAGTACGAGGTGAGTCAACAAAATAATGAGAATTAATTTTTTATGCTTGAGCAGCGAATTACGGTTTTTTTTTTTTTAATATTACCAGATATCTCAAAATGATTATTTCGATCTTTAATTTCAATTTGAAGAGCAACGAATTAGCAAAAAATTCTATCCGTGCATTTCGTTGTACGTTTTTCGTCCGAGGCATCGGTGAAATCGGCGAAAATCGGCGAAAATCGGCAAAACAAATAGAAATAAAGAGTGAAACAGCAATATTCGATACCGCATACGAAATATCAAGCCTCTAAAGATCGTAATTGAACGGAGTATTTCCACGAAATATTGGAGATAGCGATAGCCAATTAGCAAAACAGAATTCTGACCAGTTAACAAGGCGTTGACACTATCTGCAGTTCTAATTATTCGAGTTAATGAACCGAAATCTCTTTCGTAGGTAGTGTTTGACTCGCACAAATTTCTACCAATTACGAAGATGAAAGTTAAGTCTCGTTATTTTCCTAACGCACTTCGTATCTATAACTATACATGTACGTATATCATTTTAAAATATCTATATCGTTTCATTCCAATTGCTTTCCTTCGTTATTTTAAACGAAGATAACGGAGTTCTTGCAGATCTTCGAAATCTCCGAAAAATCTCAATTAATTCTTATCGATCGTTCGAATGTTTTGAGAATTAGCATAGAAGAAGAAGGTTGATAAGGGAGTGGCTCGGTTCTGGCAAATTATAATGTGCCCCTTCGGCGCCTGCTCAGAATGCAACAGTTGGCTAACAAGTGGCTCTTTCGCACGAAACGGTAGCGAATCGCGTTCAAATCACCGGTCGAAGTAAATTCTGAAGTGAGTTCAAGGTTAGAATTTTACTTGAATTTTTTGATCGTTGCTTTTCATGGTTAAAAATGGTTGGTAAAAAATATTACTCTTCGATGAAAATTTCGTAAACGATATCGGATCGCAGCGTAGTTTTTCAATATTCCGTTTTAGTTGCTTTCGTTTCGAGAGTGATGACAGTTCTTTTGACGAGCATGGTATATATATGTACATATATATATATATTATATATATATAAACTAGATAAATTTTTATAAGTTAGATAGTTATCTCCGAGAACATTATAAGTTTCAGCATAATATTTCGATTAGAAAAGTTGCAAGTTCTACGTTTGATTCTTAAACAATGGACAATCTATAGTACCTTGTTATACATATATTTATGGATAAAAAACGTTTTCTTTTAACACGAAGTTGTACATGTACGTTGTCAATTTTCACAATGTTTTGCCATTAAACTACACGCGTTGATGTCGGCCGTTTCGTCATCGAGACGACGCGCCGCTCCTCGGCTTATTAAACTACACATACATATACGTTTTTGTTCCTATCATTTGTATAAATATGACTGGCTTAATTATCGTGCAAAATCCCTTTGAGAAAAATCAAGTCGGTGCGAAGAATCGGCGAAACGCGATTGATTTTCCATTTGTGGCTTGGATTAAATTTGAACTAGGTTCGGCATGTTGCGAATCGTGGATTCGAGATTCGAAACTCTATTGGCGAAACACGATTGATTCCATTTGTGATGTCAGTTGCTTCAAAGATGGAAACACCGAACAAAGGATTGAGACGCCTTGAATATCGTTGCAGACGTTTGTTTGGTGTTTAGAAGTGAATTAACGACAGTTGCCAGAGATACGTGTAATGTAGTTAAGAATTAGCAACTGCCTAAGGAAAGGAGGAATAGTCACGCCCAGAACGTACCGTCCAGAAAAAAATATGGAATTTCGTTACGTGTTTGCCTGATAGTTTTTTAACGGCTGCAAAAAATTGAACGTGATTAGAGCGCGCAGCGATCTTTGTATTAATTATTATAGATCGTTTTCACTAGCTTCTTTCTCAAAAACTCGTGGCAGGTTTAAGAACGAAAATACGTTCGACGTATATAGGGTACCCGTATATCAAGCAGCTGTCGTTCGTTGTGCAGAAATACGACAAAGTTTTATGTACCACGAAGGTGTGCAACTAATTTTGAGACTGACTTATACAACTCGCTCGCAGAGATCTCGATGACCGTACAATTTAGAATTTGCAGAGTTTGCGTCTACTTATTGTTAGTTAGAAACCGTGACGCGTAGAGAAAGAAAAAGTATCGAGTTTCTAGTCAAGATCGAAGTATAGAAAATTCTCCTCGGTAACGTTATCGATCGCCATCGATATTACAAAATGCATCGTAACTAAAACAAGGTGGAACATTTTGCTTTAAGTTGACTCGTAGTAAACTACGACAGGTAGTAATCGAATATCAAGCAGTCGTATATTAATTTCATTCGATAGGCAAAAGTAGCGAAAGTATACCGTTGATTTAGCGCTTTTAAAAAGGTTTCTACACTTTCTAACTGCGCAAAGGGAGAGGCGCGCGCTCCCGAAGAGAGATATACGACTGCGAGAGTATTCCGATGTATCGAGCAAGATATCCGATCGGCGATGTCAGGCATGACGTTTCACTCGCGTTCTCGGGTTAAGGTTCGGTTTTCCGACCGCTGGATCATTTTTGAAGGCGACATTGACTGCATCCCGTGCTCGAGGCTAAAAAATGTAGAATTTTTTAACTGTATTTACGGCTATAACCTAACCTGTATATTTTTACATATTAAATATAGGGAACGAATCGAGGGTTGATGCGAGAGGTGCGAAGGCGAACCGAGTACATGCTAAAACAAAAGAAAGAAAGAAAGAAAAAAAAAAGACATAAGCACACGAGTAACCAAGAGAATACCGTTATGTAAACGGGTACGCGTATGTACACGTACACGCGCGTATAGCTCGATAAAGTAACTCGAATACACATATATACATACATTTGTATACTACACTTACACGTTCACACGCGCGCACGCACGCAAATGAAATATACTCTTGCCTTCAGAGAAGGGACATATTATACAGATCGTAAAAAGTGAAATCAGTTTTATTGTTGATTTCGGGGTGACATACGAAAAAAGAAAAAAAAAAAAGTTTTGTAATCGGCGGCCCTGGCCGTTCTTTCGCATCCGGGGCCCAAAAACGTTGCGTAGTATAATCAAACACCGATATACAATGCAAGTTTTTTTCCTCGGCCAAATTGTGCGGACCTCGAGGTCTTCGGGATCGCCGGAAGTAGGATATAAATTCTCTTTCCCTACGGGTACGAGCGTGGTGAATCTTATGGTCCAGAATGATACTTGGCGATTCCGAAAATTCGTCGACGTCTGCCTGGGCCCGAATGGATTTGTACATAAAAGAGAACAAAATTACACGACACAGGGTGTGCGTATATGTTGGTGCACACAGTAATGTCCTACATAGCGAAGTACTAACTATATAGTGCATGGAAATAATAAAAACGTTCGCAGTACGTGTGGGACGTCTCATGAAACGTTCTCCTCTTTTTTCCCCTTGACGACGAGTCTCGCCCTCGATGGCCCGCGATAATTTTTACTTAGAAATTGCCGCTACATATTAATCGCATTCTTCGAAAATAAATAATTCGTGAACCGTTTCACATTCGGTTGGTAGACTGTTATTCCTCTCTTTCTTTTTTTTTTTTTTTTTTTTCGTAAGCGCGTCTATTACGTTGATACACGTGCGTTTCGGACGAGATTATCTGACCCATCGAACGAACGAATTTCATTATTAATTCGGTTATTTAAACTACTGTGATTATTTGCGATTTCGATCATGCGAGAATAAATCTTCTAAGACGAATAAACTGAAGGATATTCACGTGGATTCTGTATTCGAACGTGATGGAGATTAGAGCGTTGTAAGATAGGGGAAATGCTGAAAGAAGAAGCGAAGAATACGCAATCAACGTACACAGCAACGTGCGGTTGATTGGTCGAATCAATTTTCCAGGATATCGTAAATCAATTGGGAAAAAAGGCGGACATAGTGCGATCTATTTATCATAAGTGCGACAGTATTAATCTTTGCTAATGATATAATACGAAACTCAATTTATAAATTTCGTCGTATCATAAATTTATTATTACGGATAATATTGTTAAATCATTGCTATTGATTATTGATTACTATTGCCATTATTATTAATATTATTATCTTCATCATTGTCATTGTCATTGTCATTGTCATTGTCATCATCATTATCATCATCATTATCATTATGATTATTATCTTTGATGATCAGTAATATCGTTATCCTTATTACTTTTGTCATATTATTATTCTTGTCGCTATTGCCGACGCTAATAATTATGCTTATAGTGTCGAACAGAGGTTACCGTATTACTGCAAAAGAAACATACACGACGAAAGAACAGATCATTGTATGCAAGCGAGTGGACGAGTGATTGAAGTAAAAGGAAGGAGATAACCTTTGGGAAGCCTGCGAGGCGAACAAATGAAAAGTGGCAAACAGAAAATCGAAGCGACGCGACGTATATAACAAATAATTTATAATGGTAGTATGATAAGAGGGAAGGAGTGTTTTAGCATATCAACGCGACAAATTTTACGAATGCATAGGCGAAACAATGATAGGACACGCGGTTGTAGAAATATTTCGATATTGTATATGTATTTAGACATGAAAAATTAAACGAGAAGGTTGATACGACTTGCTGAGGCTTCGAAGACAAGTACGGCACGATAATGAAAAAAGATATTGTTTCGTAATAAAATAATTCGATATTGATTCGCAAAGAACGAACGACGTTGAAACGATTTTCCTTTCCCTTGAGAAACGTATGCATCGGATATAACGACGAATAACGTCACAGTGATAGAGGTACCAAAATGAGGCGCGGAAGAACGTTGAACCAGACTCTTGTCACGATTGTAAATAGTAGTACGACTTTTAGATTGTCTTCGTAGCCGTAGCGGGTGGTCGGTAAAATTTTAAAACGTACGCGAAGAACGGCGAAGGTCGTGGGGTTACGAATGTTAATAAATTTCACGGCAAGGATGTAAAGTCGGTGTAAAATAAAGTTATATCGAATCGCGATGCGATTGGTTGATCGTTTTCGAGTCCCGTCTCGAAAACTCGTTGCGGTTCGGCCGTTTCTACCGGCGCTAGAATTGTTATTGTAAAAGTCTATGATAAAAGAAAGATAAAATGGGAGAAGGGCGAGAATGGCAAGGGGCGACGGGGGAAAGGAGAGGAGAGCGGTTAATAAATAAGGGGATGAGCGGAGAAAACGTGGAGATGGGAAAAACGTGGAAAACAGCGTAAACGGAAGATACGCCAGTTTGGATTATTATTTTCATAAGCAACGTGTAATATAAATATGTAATGTATATCGATATGACAAATTAACGGCATCATCGCGATTATGATCACGACGGTGATGATGGTTAATATTATTATTGCTATTATTATGGTTATCGATTATGATTATTATCGGATGATGATGATTATTATTATTATTATTATAACAAGAAAAAAACTAATATATTATATAAAATAAAAAATAATTATACTTAACACTTATGTTAGGAAGCTAGATACATACATTCATGCAAGCGAGAATAAAAAAGAATATGAAATTTCACTGACAGACACACACGCGCACACACACACACACACACATACATACATACACACACACACACATGCCAACATAAAATCTGGATGACACGTATTTAACGTCGTACATTTATATATCAAGACTAGAACACGGTGACGTGTGCGAGAAGTAGAAGAGAGAATGAGAAGAAGGGAGAGCGAGATAAAGAGAGAGAGAGAGAGAGAGAGAGAGAGAGAGAGAAAGCAAAGAGAGAGAAAGAGAGAGAGAGAGAAAGAGAGAAAACGTGACCGAGCGAAAGGGATTGAGCGAATGGGAGTGAAAATTTTTTAGCGTACTTCGAGGAAACCTACGTTTCGTCGAGTATCGTGAATAATAAAGTAGTTTTGCGTGTCGTTGATAACAGTTCCTTTTTTTCTTTTATTCCTCGGCATGCAAAGCTTCCACGCTGCTTATTTACGATGTTACTTTTCAAAGTCACAGCGAAAGTACATATTTGTATCACCCTATCGAGCGGAAGACGTTCCTGTATATTTGATTTTTATCGCTATCGATTCGATCAATGTAATCGATCAGATCTATTCTAAGGAGAAAAAAGAGAACAATAACCGCGATGAAACAGTCACGAATCGATAAACGAAGAAAGGTTCCTCGACGTTCGCATTTTCGCGCCACAAACGTGTTCCTGTATTTGTCAAATAGTTCTTTTCTTATTCTTGGTTTAGTCTCTTCGTTTTTTCTTACGTTAACAACAAGAAAAAAAAAAAAAAAACTACGCCGAGCCGAAAAGTTCTGTGTACGACGTACCTTATCCCATTTGAAGCTCGCATACAGACTACATAATTAGCTATAACGGACATGGCCATTAGCAGAAAAAATGTACCATTCAGATAGTTTACCATTAAAAAAACGGTAATCATTATAGCTATATTAACAACATTATTTATATTATTACGCATATTATAAAAATAATTGATAACAGATACTAATCCTAGGGTGAAGTATTTCAAGGGAAGAAAATTTTGAGAAAAAAAATGATCACGCGGCCACAAACGGCGCGAGGGCGGCGGCGCGCCATTTCCCAGGAAATGGCGAAACCGGAAAAAGTGAACAAAAGAAAAATAAATAACCCGCCAATTACTTTAACTTCGACAGTACTATTATTTGTATATGCCGAACGATTATGCCGTTTTCAGCGCAACATATTTTGGCGATACTCTTTGGTGGTATAAACTCACGGTAATCAATGTTGGGGGGAAGAATCGGTGTTGGAACGAGGGATTAAGGGTGGGAACGAATCGAAAACAAACAAACGAACAAAATAAAAAGCAGAAGTTTCTATACTTTTTACGGAGATTGTTATAGATTAAGCGCACACTGATCAAGGCATTCGTCGCTCGGCAAAGCATAATATAATTATTAATATAAAATTTATAACAGAAATAAAATAAATGAAGTTAATAAATATGTACACTGTATAATAAACATTATTTCCTATTAATAAACGAAGGTCTCTTTTATTTTATCGTTGCATGTATTCCTCAAGCATGATACAATATATGCCGCAAAAATAAGAAAAAACTATATTCAGAAAAGTTTTTGTAAGATACATTTTTGAGAATAAAAGTCATAGAAATCCAAATGCTTTTGAGAACGCTTCCAATCGTTGCAAAAAATCCAGTTTAACCATATTATCTATCTAAATAAAATTATCTATAGAATATGTCCTATTTTCTGTAAATCTAGAGTTGTATCGAATATAAAGTTCCGAATATAAAGTAAAGATATCGAATATCAGATTCTCTTACTTCTTCCATTGCTTTAAAATGAGTACCATATGAACGATTTTTTTTAGAGAATAGAATAAATCAAATGCCACAAGTTTGGAAAATGTTTCGAGTGCACAAAGATTTTATCCCCTTTGACGAATGGAGATTACGACGAGACCGTCTACTGTACCCTATCCTAAGTCGGTAAAGTTGGAAATGATACAAAAATGGTGAAAAAACAAACTCTCTTTATTGACTTTGTATATCGACGAGTCAATACTTTGTGACAATGAGTAATAATACGATTGCTATACGTTCGTCTGTGCCTCGGGTATCAAACACGGAGCAGCGATAGGTACAAAAGTTCTTGGTAGTTATGTCGGTAAAACAACAAGACGTCGCTAGGCCGGTGCCAGAAACGTCACGTCTATTCTATAGCCGTACAGAGGGCGTAAGAAACACTCTGATTCTTGGTAGGTTGGTATTTCATAACCTGAGACACAAAATTCTATTTAATGTCATGTCTATCCTGTTCTTAGTCAATGGTGATATTTGTGCAGTGAATATGTACAAACTTTATGTGATATCACAGACGATACTCTGTGGTGATACTACGTTAGCAGAATAATTTAACATAAATGATGTACAAAATGCATTTCTCTGCATAATTGGGGTATTTAAACCATTTTTAGTATCATCTGTAAACGATAAACCGTATACAGCCATAATGAAGCATAATGATAAAAATGCATGCATAAATATTAAGCTTATTCTATACCACAAACAATGGTGCCTCTATCAGAATTGTGATCTCGTTTGCGTCTCTATCTCGCCTATGATCACATATAGAAATTAAAGTTATCAATTTCGGAGAAAATCTGTTTTCTTGTGCCCTCTGCAATTTAGAACGGAGACTTTGAGAACTATAATCAACGTAACTACCAAAGTCGATATAATCTGCAGGTGTAAAATGATCCTCTTTTGTTACTTCAAGTGGTATATAGCATGAGATATATGAGGTAAAATACAGTGCTATTATTGCATAGTATGTATAATTAATATTATAAAACTAATCACACGTTAAAGTTGACATATTTCAAGAGACGATGCGGGAGAGTAAGCCTGTGATCATATAGAGAGCGCCGTGTGACAACGCGGCGACTCTAAACGGCAGAATGGCGGCTGGTTTTACATTATTATGTTTAATATTCTAATAGATACTCAAGTCCAAGCGGTAAATAGATAGTATGTAACGATGAATATGAAGGACTATTTTGATATCGAATCTTTAATAACTGAATTACAGTGTAGACCGATTTTATGGTAAGATAATCATAAAGATTATAAAAATATATCTATTCTAGAAATATATATATATATATGAATTATATACGGATATATATGGATATATATGGATTCTTGACTCTAAGATCTAGCGTCTAAATACTTTTGCTGTATGTATACCACAATCGCATAAACCGTGAACTATAGTCCGTAATGTATACTATAGATAAATCTTCTGAAGATAAGCAGAGTCCTTCTCCTCCATTCTTCTCCAGTTTCCGATTCCCCTCTACTCGTATTCTGTACGTCTATATATATTTGAGTCAAACCGATGAGACATTAGTTGACAGGCGATTCTTGCGACGAGATCCTGTATTATTGCAAATATGCGCATATATACTTAAACCTGTCTGGTTTTGTTTTATTTGCTTTGAAGAAAATACAAAAGTAAGGTATAGTCGTGATTTTATTCTTATAATTTAATATTTAAAAAATATTGTAAACACATCTTTTTAAATTCTGCCTTCTTTTTTATATTCAAGACAGACGTAAATCTAATCGTATTAATATATTAGTTATCTGATATATAAATTATGATTGAACGGTAATCGATGTGCATAAAAGATACTCTTATCACAACAGATAAATTAGTAAATTGATAAAGTATTCAATAGAAATTCATTTCGTACACCATTAACCAAGCGTATTTCTTATTGAATAAGTACATTTGTTAACAATTTAATTATTTTTCTAATCTATTTAACATTGTGAAAGTAAATTTTAAGATCTAGAATGAAACTAACATTGCTAATGCCGAGAAACGAAATATTTTCAGAGGAAACTAGAAGAATTTATCCTGTTCAACAACATGTTTTTATCCATCAAATTTTTAATAATCACATGGCTCTTCCGACTACAATTTGCGATAGCACTGGAGAGTGATGAAACAAACAGCGTTAATACGTGTAACCTGCCGCAGAACCTTATACAAGAGATAGACTCGTACGAACCCTTTGTTCATGCTATAATAAACGAGACTTTATACGGATCGTTCAAAGGAACGACTTGGAATGAATTAGCTTACTTCGTTGACACATTTGGTCCGAGATTTACTGGTACTGCAGTGCTAGAGCGTTCCATTGATTATGTGTTAAATAAATCTTTGGAGTTTGGTTTGGATAATGTACACGGTGAATCCGTTAGTGTGCCACATTGGGTCAGGTAACACTTGTCAATGAGCGTTTCTTTCTTACCTGCTAAATATTAAAATGTAAATTGCTGAAATATTTATTTCCCAGAGGAAAGGAATCAGCGACGCTTTTAAAGCCAAGACGCAAAGATATTGCTCTTCTGGGATTAGGTTACAGTGTTGGGACTCCACCCGAAGGAATAACCGCAAAGGCTATCGTCGTGAACAGTTTCAAAGAACTTGAAGAAAGAAAGCACGAGGTGAATATATTACAGAATTTCCAAAGAACAATTATGCTTTATTTCGTTTAAATAACTTGTACCATTTTCTCGGTCGGTTTAGGTCCGAGGAAAGATCGTTGTATTTAATGAGAAATATGTTTCGTATGATAAAACGGTAAAGTATCGAGACGAAGGAGCAACAGAAGCATCGAAACATGGTGCTGTTGCTGCTTTAATTAGATCCGTTACACCATATTCTTTGTATTCCCCACATACGGGTATGCAAACGTACGGCGAGAATGTGACTAAAATTCCGGTAGCTTGTATCACGGTTGAAGATGCCAGCTTGTTGAGAAGGATGTCTGATAGAGGTAGACATGGCGTCATGTAGACTTTTTCTGTTACCATCGAGGATATTAACGATTTATTTATCTTTTAGGTGCAGTTTTAGAAATAAATTTAAAAATGCAGGCGAAAAATTTGCCGAACAAAGTATCACGAAATGTAATAGCTGAATTGAAAGGTTCCAAGGCGCCGGAGAAAGTTGTAGTTATATCTGGTCACATCGACAGTTGGGACGTTGGTCAGGGCGCAATGGACGATGGCGGTGGTGCATTTATTTCGTGGCAAGCATTAAAATTATTGAAACACCTTAATTATAAACCACGACGAACAGTAAGGTGAACATTTTGGGGAATAACATTTTAGTTAAAAAACAAGAAGTACTTAGTGGAAATTTAAATTATACAATTAAATTCCGTTTAAATTTATGTAACTTGGCTTAACGTGAAATTCATTACGACTATAGAATGATCATGTGGACGGCTGAAGAACTTGGAATCATAGGAGGTAATCATTATATCAAAAGTCATAAAAGCGAAGAGAAGAATTTACAGTTCGTGCTGGAATCGGATGGGGGCACGTTCAAGCCACTAGGTTTTGAAGTTACCGGAACCGAAGAAGTTGTGTGCATCCTAGAAAGAATCATGAAGTTAGTTTGCAAAAGAAAATTAAATAAGAACGCTAGCAAGGATAATTGCTTAATTTTCATTTGTTCGACGTTTCTAATTTTTTTTTATTTTTTATTTTTAGGCTGTTCTCTATCATGGGAGATATGAAGCTTCGTAGTCCCTGCGACGGCCCTGATATCGCTTCTTGGGTAGATGCAGGAGTACCAGGAGGTTCTCTTTGGACTCAAGACGAACAATACTTTTATTACCATCATACGAATGCGGATACTATGTTGGTTGAAGATCCGGAAGCTCTTGATAAGGGAACAGCCCTATTTGCAGCATTATCTTATGTACTTGCGGAGCTTAGCGTCGATCTTCCACGTCACAAGTGACGATATTATTCGTATTATTAATATCGATGTCGATTATTCGAAAACGTTAATGTTAGAATCTATATATATGAATTTTTACGAAAATGGAACATTAAAGGAATATTTTTGAAAATATCGAACGAATAATTTTGTTTAGCGACTCTCTATACTGATTCCTTTTGTATGATAATCGAGAAATTAATAATATTAGCGAATCGACAAAGCGACGAATTACAGATCACAGTCTGGAGATTAAGATCAAGGTGGATAATATTCAGGATTGTAATAAGAACGGAGAGAAAATTCATTGTGATTCTCTTAAAGTATTTTTATTTCAAATGTTCGTTTTTTACAGAGTCGTGACATACAAATATTTAGGCCTAATCATCCACGTGGTCGTAATTTCGCTACGCTCGTCGAAGTATTACAAAGTACATATTCCGTGACCACGAGGCTAGGCTCTCAACATATGTATTTTTAATTGGTCTTTCCGGTCAACGGAGAACATTATTGAAAACTCTGAACACCGTATTAGATCAGTTTCTTAATTCTCAGTCGTTCTACGTTACGAAAATTCTCTACATTGTCGTGTTCGACTAAACCTTTAATTGCTAACGCAATTTTTTGTTGACGGTAATCGACGGTACGTGCCATTCGCGCTTATTCTTATACGGAAAATAGTACTCTCTTCCTATTAACACCTAAACATATTGGAAAAGAAAGGTATCGTATATTAAATCGAGATTGAAAGAACGATTCAAGTGGCAAATAATACTAGCACATGGATATGTACTGCGAGACTTCCCGTTAGCAATTAGAGGTTATTGACGCTTTAATCAGTCTCGTCATGGTATACATCGACTATATTCGTTAATTGCCTTAGATCAACGTATCTTCGTCTTGATTCGGGAAAACCATCAACAGAGAATGTTGAGAGGTTGTTCTTTGACTAGCTGTTAACAATGCAGTTTTCTCTCCTCCGCTTCCGTTGATAGAGCAATCTGGCGAGCTTCCCTCGAAAATGTGAGTCGTAGTGCTACTAGTCGAGGGCATGTCGTTCAAATCTGGCGATGCTAAAGGCGGTGCTTGAATTGGACGAGTGTTATTGTTGCTGCTTTCTAGTGACACCAATTGCATACTGTACGACTCACGATAACCGGACGTACTGGATGTATCTTCGTCCCATGAAGCATCTGATGTTTGAAGGTGAAGGTGATGGTGATGATGATGGTGATGGTATAGGTGATGGTGAAGGTTAGAATGCATTTGCTGCTGATCGCTCAGCAAATTACTGCCCTTTTCGCAGTCCGATTGTCGGATAGACGAACTTCTTCTTGAACGAATCGACGACGAATCGGAGGGGATGCTGAAGCTCGACGGTTCCATCACTGGAATCGGTGGTGTTAGTATCGATGACTGGGTCGTTGGTTGTGATACGTTATTACTTTGTTCTGATTTCGCTTGCACTGTCTGAAAATTAAATTCCAAATCATTGTGTGAGGATCGTGCCTAAAATATTTAAATTAACTCAACTGTATCATCAAATACAGGTACAAATAAAAGCATCTAAAAGCAAATAAGATGTGCTTAAAATTCTTAAACCGTTCGAATCGTTACGATTATCGAATTAAACGTAATATCGTTTAACACTGTCAGTAATATCTGATATTTCTACAGCTGTATACATATTATTACTTCTACGTGACTTCTTCGACTCTTTCGCAATCGAAAAGTCTTCTTGCTTTGACCCATAGAGCGTTGTAATCGAGGTTTGTCTGGGCGGGATTCGCCTGAACTGTCCTCGTTTGGACTGGTTGGACTGAGTTGGCTCGTCACGGTTTCCCCTATTAAAATAACACGCGATTAATTCTCTTTGCGCATAAAATTCTACTCTCTATTCTACAATCTATCCATGCTGCTCTTCCATAACTACAAATTGTAACCCGAAGCGTTTTTCAAATAACAATTACGTTTCGTGAAATGTAATTGTCTTAACATCGCACTATCTCTACCATGAATAAATATTTATTAAGCGATTATTCCTTTTTTTATCTAATTTATAGATCGAAATACGAATAATATTAAATCCTAATCGCATTTCGCGTATTTATCTTTGATACGTATAATGTATTCATATAATATAAGAATAGAGTTTTAGCATCGCATTACATATGTACACTGTACACTATACATTCTGTTTTAAAGGCGCTTTAAAAGAAATGAAATATTCAGTGAATTTATTGAAAGTCATGCTCGTAACCATATCCCATAAAGGAAGTAATATTCTTTTCTTTTCTGTAGTACTTTTACAATTAGAAGCTTAGTCATGTAACTGATTTGTATATGCATATTTATGTTGTAGTACGTTTTGTTCGCTATAATTTGAAACAAGTAAGCTTGGAAGGACTGTAGAAGAGCGAGCATCTGGCAATCGTATGTATGTGCAAAGAAAGGAATCAAACAAGAAAAGAGAGGGGCAATATAGAGATATAGAGAGTGTACAATATTGTATGTATAGAGTGTACTTTTCACAATGGTTACTTTAATTACTTTATCTTGTTACTAAAAGTGTATCTAGTATCGCTAAATACGATAAATATGATTAACATAGGTATGGCAGAAGGGTACGTGTTTTTGTATTATTTGTATTAGCTGATAAAAATACCGTGCAAATGATAATGAAGCGAAGTATGATATACGATAAGATATAATAGAAAATAATTAAACATGCTAATGATTTATATCATCGGAAGATTTTGTTGTATTTACAAAGATAAATGAAACGAATGAAATGGATTAACTTGAATCTTTTCTAATGGTAACCCCTTCATCATACTATATTCTACGTTTCGGTTAGATCAATATGCATATTCGATAAAATATAAAAAATTGGAACAAAAAATTGTTAAACTTCGATTTGACCTGTTATCTCTATACTTCTACGTTGCAAATATATGTATACATACATACATGTATGTATGTACAGATTGATCTATAGAAATTCTATTGAAAATCTCAATGTCTGAATTTCTTTTAGCGTTTGTTAAACATTGTAATGCAGCTTTATTATTATTATAAACATCCATTATCCGATAATTTAGATATCGTAATATACGGATTCATAAATGTTTCTATCTGTATAACACATATCAATTTAGTAGACATATTAATTTCTATAATTATTATTTACATTTTCGTGTAAATCGCTAATGCTATTTTCACGAAATCGGTAATATCGTGATCTGTCGTAACTATAACTTATTTATTTATAATACACGCTCGAAATTTACCTGATGAGTGCCTAAACTCTACGGAGGAGAGAAAGCGCAGTTTTGGCGCCTTTTGATGAGTTAATATAGGATGAGGCTTTACATGGTTACGTTCATCGCTAGTAGAAGATGGTTGGGATTTATCTGAAACATGCCACATTTAACGTCGAGAATGAAGGGAAAGACGACAAATGAGACATACCAGGTGACAGTTTTATTGTTATCATTTGAATTCTACTAAAGCATTAATATTCAATATTGTGCGTTATACAACGTACGGAAAGTATAGTCTACTTTCACGGCTCAATTATTTCAATTTAATGGAAAATTACGAGTTTTGAAAAATAGGATATCTGTATAACAGAATTAATCAGCGGGAAATCTGAAACGAAACGGTTAAATATGAAACAGTATAATGTACTATGTAAGTAGTCGTGTTTTCTCCCTGACTCTTGACGAGGTTGCTTCGATTATGGAAGACCTGTGAGAAATTGTGTTTAAACGTTTATGTAAGCAAGACTCTTATTGAGCAAAAAAAAAAAAAAAAAAAAAAAAAATGAAAAATACAGTATCGATGGAGAAACATGAAGGTTGTATAAAGTGTTCAAGCGTACGTACACGCCCACGCAAACGCGAATTATTAGCATTCTTTCATTTGATAAACAAATCGACTGTGTCAGCTTGTAGTGAAAGAATTAGATTCGAATTACAGATAGATCGTGTGATCGGGTAAGGAGAGGAAAGCAAACGAGAAAGTCGAAGCAACTACGTTTTAATGAAATACAACTATGCAACAATGAATAGGATACCAACTGTTGGACATTACCATTGTCTAATTACTGCTATATGTATATGTATAAGTATATATATACATATATACTTATTTATTACGGCTGTGTACAGAAACATGAAAGGGAAAATAGCAGTAATAATAGAATAATCTAATGGAACATACCGTGAAAATGAGATTTTTCTATTTTTCATAATAAATACTCTTCCCCCGATTAAGGTTTCATGAAATCAAGCTCGTCAAATTGTTTGCTGACTCGGTATGAATAGTAGCGGGCAATGATCGAATCTTATACCTATAAGGCTCGGACATCACCCTCAACTTTTCCGTCGATCGATCTTTATATGTTATATAGAACATATCGTCACATAAAGTACATGAAAAACAAGATGTACGAAATATATGGGATACACGCTAAACGAAATATGTACTATACATGTATGTGTATATACTCATTCCGATTAATGGATTAAAGTAGTGCCATTTTACGATTACTTGTTCGTTATATGTTACAAGGATGAATTCACACGGTAAACAAGTTCAAACCTTGCTTTCAAAGGGAAGACGAGAAATTCGATAACGCTTTGTCCGCTAGCGTACACAGAAATGTACATCGAGGAATAAACTTTTTTAACGTGCATACGTACACAAATCGAATTACAATCGTACACATAATTTGATCGAATCTCTGTTCACGGAAATAATACAAAGATAGTTAGCAACAGATATGATCAAAAGGAATATAGAAGAGGAGAAAAAGTGAGCAAGATTAGATGAAATTACGAGATATGGAGAAGCGTGATAGGGGAAACACACCAGCAGGACGTTTATCATAGACTGTAGCAGAATTTACTATTAGAATCCGCTTACCTCCGTCCCCTAGCTAGCAATGGAAGCAACGCAATGATCAATATAAGACCAAACAGGGAGGCCCGAACGATGGAAAATGGAAAATTAAAAGTGTGAGCGATGGAAATCGAGTTAAGTGGTTACACGTAATAAGATTTAGACTTCGAAACAAAAGAATTTGCATTCGAAAAAGGGGAAAAATATTTAGACGCTTCGTCGCAAGCCTCGCTATCAGGGAACGAAACGAAACGATGCATCGTTATTTACGAAGCAAAAAGAACAAGGTGTCACAAGAGCTTTGCAAATTTCCTCGCAGTGCCCTATAGACAATGGCTCGATCCAACTGTGGTAAACGTCTCTTAATCGCTTAGAAAAACAGCGAAACA
Source organism: Bombus huntii (assembly GCF_024542735.1). NCBI lineage: Eukaryota > Metazoa > Arthropoda > Insecta > Hymenoptera > Apidae > Bombus > Bombus huntii. The sequence goes on from NC_066247.1 coordinate 935,142, forward strand.
TTTATGAGAGGCTTGCAGTCGCACCGTTAATATTTAAAATTCGGGACTGATATTAACAATTTCGGAAGAAACGAAATACCTGTTGGTAGTTGTTCCCCTTGCTGCTCGGCGATACCTTCGCAAGCTTCACGGAGGGTGGAGGAACCTCCGCTTGTACTCGATCCTGAAATATCAATAAAATGGAAATATCAACGTTAATTCCACCGCCACTGAAAATTTGTTAAAACTCTTTGCGAAGTTCTATCGAACGAATTTACGATGTGACAAGTGATAAAAACGTACCACGTGCAGTTTGTATACCATTTGGTGGCGCCGATACTTGACTCGGTTGCGTTGTTTTAATGGTACCACTTGAATTTGTCTGATGATTCATGTGACCCCTGGTTCCAAGATCCCCGGTTAAAAGATCGATCAACGATAGTCTCTGTGTGCGAGATTGCCCTTCGGTCGCAGTATGCATGTCCGGGACACTCTTCTTCGGTTCTGGTTGTATTTCGTCTATAAACCAGTCTTCTATTGACAACGAATCAAAGTGATCCGACCGTATCGCGTAATTTGTCCTACCAACCAAATTTCCGATCTTCTATTTCTTCTTTCAAGTTCTTCAATTCGTGTATAAGATCAGCCAGTAGAGTACCACGTGACTTTGGTACCGTTTTAGTATCGCCGCTAATCTTTGCTCGTATGGTGGTCTGCATATTTCTCTCGTGCTCTGAAATGGGTGCTTGACCGATCTTGTGAACGATGAACGGTAGCATTTGAATGTACAAAGCGGTTCGATGAGTTACTACGAATTCTATAAAGTTCCAGAGATAAGTGGAAGCCTCGTTTCGTTTGTTCAACAAACGCATTGTGCGTAAAATTTTTGGCCATTCGGTTTTCAGTTCCGTTTCGAAGCATATCGTCATTATTTTTAAGGCTACAAGAAAGCGAAGAATATAGATAAAATAACTATCGTAGATGTTTGGTATAAAAGTTACTGGAAAATTATTCGATCGCTTACCTAGAAAGGCAATTTGATACAACGTTAACGACGTTTTAGTTAAAGTCTTTGAATCTCTCGCTACAAACGTTAAACTACCCGTTCTCATGTCTGTCGTTGTCTTTATATTTTGTGAAGTTATTGGCACAGTCTTCGTGGTAGGTGGCCATAAAGTATTTAATACCGCGGTTAAAGCAAAATTTATATCCGACTGTCTCAGCTTTGGTACGTCTGAAACATAACAATATCTTTTCCGGTCTCTAGCATTTTCGACAGTTTTGCCGAAATGTTACCTTTTCTTCCAGTTCCCACGCGTAGAAACAACGGTATTAATAAATTAAGAAGCACGTTTTCGATTCGAGTCTGAGTTGCAAACATAGCGTGTAGGTATCCTTCTCCAAGAGATATAACGTAGAGTGCTATCAGTCGAAGCACCGTCGAGCAAAAATGTTGCGGAGGTATTTTACTCATAAAAGCGGCTGAGGAAGCTGATATATACTCCGACGGGGTATCTCCAATGATCAACGACTGTAGATAAATTAAAGCTTCTAATTAATAAAATTATTATTTTTGCGCTACTTATTATTGCTGCGCTACTATTATTAATTCTTCAGTACCTAAGTTCGTAAGGCATAAATCACTTCATTAAGTAATAATCACTTAAATATGTAAATAAACTACACTTCAACGACGATGTTATCTACTATTATCCACTTTGAGTTGTGATAAATATTCGACTTAGAATTTATTTTTCATATATTTACAAAGATGTACGATAAAAATAATTACGATACCTGACAAGTGGTTAGTAATGCCTTTAAATATGCGAAATGGGCGATGTAAGGACATTTGGCCAATGTTTCGTAAACTCCTTTCAAAATATTGCTCGCTGCAGCCCAATCGGTGCTTCCCCTTATCGAAGCTTTTTTATGTATTTTGCTAAACGTTTTGTCCAGTCTTCTTAAAATATTTGTCAGTGCAGGCCTCATATCGTCACTGGACCAATCGGTCGAAGGTAAAATATCGTTCATGTATCTTCTCAAGCCGAGACAACCCATCGTAGTAGCATCGTATGGAGATATTTTCAACAGGCTATGCGCAATGTCCGCTAATCGCTATTAACGAACCATTACATTACAATTTCATTTTGCCATACGGTTCTTATGTTAATAACAAACATGAAAAATTCTACAGAGATGGAATAAATAAGTTACCAAATAGCTGAAAGACTAATTAACGAAGATTTTAGTTAAAAGGCTGGATTTTTATTCTATGAGAAAATAGTGTACGCATAGAACATTGGTAAAACGTAGAAGCGAGAACGAAATACTTACTATATGGCATTTGGAGTCCAACAATTCGATCGTCTTGCCATCCTGAGATTTCTTGTTCAATTCTACCAAACGAGCCGAGCAACGAGCTACAAAGTCTCCTACCATGTTCAATAGCATATCGCGTGGTCCTCGAAACTCATTTTTATGACAATTTTCGGCATCGTCGTTGTCTCGATCGTAGAAGATTCGCACTCTAGAATGTTCTATATACTTGATAGACTGACTTTCATCTTCGAAGTCAAAACCAGGCGAATACGGACCCTTGCCGTAATTTCTTTGACTAGAACCCTTGTGCTCAGGGCTCGACTTTTGCGGTCCGTTGTAATATCTGAAAAAATTCGATGCATCGACATACGTGTACTTAAAAACTAAAACTTTTGATCGAAAATCGATGTTTACTTTGTGAGTGCTTCGGAATTATTCACTAAGGTCTTCACAGCTATGGCCAACTGATGTATTATTTCTTTCTCGGTTTTTCCTTCTTTGTTGTAAGTCGGAGATTGTATCTGTTGAACGTAACAAGGTAGTATCGCTTCCAATATGGTCTGTTAAATTAGAGGAGGTTAATCGTGGATATTTACGGAACATATAATTTTTAAATACAGCTAGTTAAATTTGCCTCACCAGCATTTGTTGACCCCTCACGGAATCAGGAGCGTAAGCTATTACCATCACGCAAAGAGATATGCAATCTAATACGGTAACCATTTCGTTCTCATCGTGATAACAAAAATCGATAGCTTTTAGAGGCTTTTCTTCTTTAACCAATTCATCTATGTGCAAAGGATCCGGCGATGGAGTTTCCAGACTCAATAATAAATTAAATAGACACGCCGAGGGAACCTTTAAACAATTGTTGAAAGTTAGACGAATATAATGGCAATATTATACGATTGTACGATATACCTTGTGCGCTTCTCCATGGATGCTGGTCTCATCCGTGTCCAGTATGGTGGAAACGCTCCCAAACATTTGAAGAATGAACGGCTTTCGATTCATGAGATAAAACTGTTTAACAGCGTACTCTACGGTAGTTGTCACCAATTTGTTCGTCTGATGAGTCGAATACAATTGCAACAACGTTGGCATAATTAGCAAATAGCCATTCGTTGAAAAGATATTCTTGAAATTATGCGCGGCGTTGATGTACGTAGCTATGACGTAACGCAAAATACAGGAATCTTCGCTGTGCAGAATCAATGCACCGTTTAATACGTTTAGAAACAGATGAATATCCCCTGAATAAGCAAAATTTCCTGCCATCGCTTCGAACATCCTGGCAATCAGCTTCACCCACATAAATTTGTGCATCACGTCTAGACCAAGAAGCTCCTGACGAAAGAAATAATTATAATTCATATAATTCTCCCACGATATACACACGTACATTGTACATATAGACTGTATCATTGAATGCAGTAGAATAGAAGTTTACTTACTCTGCCGATCTCACCGCCTTTGTACAAGTCCAAATCCGCCTCCAGTGCTCTTCTTGGGAAAGAAGGTAGCTTCATTAGTTCTTCGTGAAGAAAGACCACTCTTTGGACTACCATGTCGACATTTTTCAAGATTGCCCACGTTAACAAGACTTTGCCAATTTCGACGAACTTGTGAACAAGTTCTTGACGCTGCAAAGCGTTGAATGCGTCCTCCGGTTTCATGTGAACCAACTCGATTTCCGAAAATTGCGATCTACCTTTAAAGAAATAGTAATCTCGAACGTACGATGACGGATTGCGAATTTGATCTGGAACGCAAATCGTAATCGCGTGACGAAAATAATCGTAAATCGCGAGCTAGAATTATAGAAAGATGTGATTAGTACAAACGTGTTTTGTAGTCAACAAGGAAATACTCTCGTTGTTTCGATTCCTCGATACTAAAAAAGTCTAAAGATTCTTGCAGTATCTGACAAAATTGCGTGTCTTCCTGCACCGGAAACTGCGAGGGAATTCCTCCTGCGTCTGGATCTTGAGGACCGTGAACTACGATTCTTTTTGCAGATGGGACGTTCGCGGTTAACAAGATCGAAGCATCGCATTGTTCCTTCCGTAATATTTGCTTCAAATCTTTGAACATTATTCCGTGGACGCTGTGCACAACCTGTAAAGAACAAACGTTCTCAGAGCTCCTCGATTCGAATTTTAATTTAAATTTACTTACCATCCATAGAATGGAAAGTGCTGTTCCGATCAATTTTTGTCCTTCTTCGTGCGGAGAACGTACGTAAAACATAACATATCCAATGATGTAATTGTACAAAGCAAAAGCAGCCTGTTGAGGGAGCTTCGGCACAAACCGAATAAGATGTCGCAAGATTTTAAACATCAATTCCTGCTTCTCTCTGGTTAGACGTTCCAAAACGTAACGCAAGAATAGCGCACTATCTTCTACCAAACAATTCCAGATTACCTATAGTAAAATTAAAAACACCATCCCATAGTTTTTGATTAAAAATATTTGTCGACGATATGTACAAATATTTGTACGACTAATCGAATGGTGAACTGCTTACTTGATATGCGACTTCGTAAACAGCGCTTCCATCGTCCGAAACGGCGGCATCGTCAAGTAGATGAATTATTTGTACGATTGCAGAGCATAAGGAAGAAGGGAATAACGAAGGTGCAGATTGGCCATGATGAGACGTGTTTCTTTGTATAGTTTCACCACCATCTTCGTCCCCAACGTTTCCTACAGAGACACGAGATTTTTAAATGTAGAGACGGGAATTCAGCGCGATCGTTTATCGCATTGACCGAGTTTCGAGGGTTAGAGAAAGCACTTGGCATTACCTTCGTCATGATCATCCCCAACAGGGCTGGGCTCGTATGCTGCTTGCACGGTAATCGGTATGGTAGTGATCAAAAAGTTTTCCCTTTCTTCGCGTTTCTTGTCGTCTTGTGCCTGCAAAGCCCTTTTTATGAGTTCAGTTTGTTGCTTCTTACGAGTTTTCGTTGCCGTCACCAGGGACCTCTAAGTAATAGTTGTAGTAAATTCTACTTAATCTACTGAAAATTCTAATTCTAAGGTGTTCTACAATTTCAACGCTTATTTCAGGCTTACATGATGTTCCTGGTTAATAGTCACTTCCTCCACCTTTGTTTTTACTTGTGGCATCCAAGGTGGATCCACGACGGGCAATGACTCGATACCGATTTTTGGCGAGGGTAACGTGAACTCTATGCCAGGTGGAGGAACCTTGAACGTGAGGTGAGCGTTTTCTTCCATACGTGGCCAAACTTGATACCGTAGCTTCCATAACACTTGAAACCTTAGTATCGCGTTTATTCGTACGCTCGTGCTACTATGTTGAAGACCATGGTGCATCAATTCGCTGGCTTGGTTAGGAGCTCGTACAGCCCCGACTATGAAAAGCGACGCGGCGGACGCTGCGACTTCTTGGTTCGATTCTAACAAAAGTTCCCACGCAACGGGTAGAACGTCCACGAATAATTCCTCGGTCATTACTACCGCACCTTTCACCAAAGTAGCTAGCGGTGCATGAAATATGTCCTTCACTTGAGTTCTTAAATATTTCAGAATCGGTGAATTTTCTCTATCAGGGTCTGCACGCTTTTTCGAAGATTCTTTCCCTTTCTCTGAATCTTGGTCAGCCAAATCCTTCGACGAATCTCGTTGAGCCAGTCTACCCGACTGAGATCCATCCATGTTCTTCTCGATCCTATTTAAGAAATAGAAACACTTGGATTTTAAGTTTAATTATATTTCTGTATAGAAAATATCATAAGAATTACTTGTATTTTTTCCCTACGCTATCCTTTCTACGCACAGGCGACACTTGAGTACTCGCTTGTTCCGAAACCTTCCGGCTGCGTTTCTCCTTTTTACTCGCTTCCTTTTTATCAGTGTCAAAGTCAAACATTCCTGTACCATTGAGGATCCCAAATTCTTCTCCATAAATTTTCCTTATAGACTTCATCAACCTGCTACACGCCCGCATTTGACGCCGGTGGCAATACGGATGACAAAAGTTCTGATGAGAACAGTAAAAGTTGAACGAATTGGTGAACTGTATCAAGACTTTCATCCACGGGAAATTTTTATTCGTCTCGTCCGTTTCGTTGCTGTCGCTGGGACTCTCCGGTAGTTGATCGTCGACGGGAATTCCCGGAGATTCTTCTCCGCTGACTTCACCTCCGAAACCAGGCTCGGAGGTGTCGCTTTTATCCGACAGTGAACTCACTTTTCTCTTCGACTGTATCGAATCTGCCCGTTTTACCGTATCTAACGAAGATACGGTAATATTAATATTTTTATCGAACACACCCGGATTTATAGGGATTGGAGAACATATTTTCAGAGTATACTCACAAGCCTCGCATTCCGTATCTTTGCCTTCTTTGGTACCACGTCTGAGTTTCAAACTTCGCTTTTTAAACGAACCAGTTGCATTTTCCGCCGTCCCACGACGAAGGAGAAACGGTCGACTTTGAGGTGGCTGCACTCGTTTGGCCTTGTCTTTCTCAGTACCTTGAAAATCCTCTCCTTGGATAGTAACAGTCGATTTACTACTACCTTCTGACTCGTTATCAGGTTCGTAAAGCACGAAACTGATCTTGCGTTCCGCTTAAAATATAATTTGGAGGAGTTAAATTAAAGGGAACGAGGCATAAATAAGACAGGATTTTGTTGTACTTACGAGCTACTTCACGATCACCTACGATCGATTGAAGACTTTGAGCCGACGTTTGGGAATGACCCATCGAAGAAAGTGCCATGCTCCATCGTCGATTTGCCTCTCTGCTGTACATTCTTTCCCAAGGTGGTGGTCGTTCTTTTGTTAGAAGTTTATTAAATTTTGGCAAAGTTTGGTAAGTTTCTCTTAGAAACGCTGTCACTTCCAGAAGTAGAATACAGGCTGCAAGGCGTAACGCCATTGGACATTGAGATCCATAGCCATTTATGCTAGCTGAAACAACGATGAACATCTCTCCTTACTTATCCAAGTTAATTCTTTTGCAATTGTATCTTAAGATTATGTATACGATTACCTTCGTCGAGGAAATCTTCCTCCTCGTCTTCGATAATTAAATCTCTTTGTTTATTTTCATCAGATACGATTGCGATCATTTGATCGGCGTTTTGCTTATCTTCCAGCAATAATTCTTCTAATCTTGTCCCAAGAGCCTGTTAAACACGCGTATTATCGAATGTATTCTTCTTCGCAAAGATTTGTTTCTTCTGTGTGAATATCAATACTTATCAGATACCTCTGCCCATTGATAAAATAATTTTCCAGCAGTACGTTGCAATATGTGAATTTTCGACAGCACTGTAGATGCATTTCGATTATTAATGGGAACCGATGGACGAAACAGAGGAGAATTCACTTTCATCCAGGTTGGCCATTGCCCTTTGTTACATTGATGAACAAAATGGGCACATTCCAATAACAAAGAAGCTCGTGCGACCACCGGGGCATAAGGCTACAGAAAAATACATATATGGCGATTTCCTTAATGTTAATCACTTCGAATATATAAAAGATGAGCGATTTCTTCGACGATTGAAGTTTGAGAATGATTTAATATTGTAAAAAATAAAATATTTTTACAAGATCTAAGATTGCCGCCATAAGATAGTGATCAGGAACCGAACCCGGTTGGCATGTCTCCAATAAGAATGAGAATCTTAGCATTCCATCGTAGACGGCGTTACGGGGTACCAGCCTTCTCTCTTTCAACACTACGAATTCAGATTCCCTAGAAGCTTCGCCAAATTCCATAGAATTCCTTCTGCTGAAATCTATTTGCAGTACAATCGTATTTTAGGTAAATTTAAAAACACGACAGAAAATTACGGAACAATCGATCACTTACAGCTTCCTGGTACCTCTTCTAGACTTTCCTTTTTCTTACTCTTTCCGAAGCCGATTTTATTCAACTGATCTTCCATTCGACGTTTTGCTTTTTGCAAAGTTAGGCCAACGCTATGCAAATAGAATGTTTGTAATTACAATGAAACCCTAACATTTTATGTTAAAAGCTAATACTAAGAGGTAAAATAAAATTTAATAGCTTTCATACGTATGTACGTAGAAAGAAATTTTCGAATCTAATCGAGTTTGTAGTTCTTTGTGGAAACGGACTCACCCACGTCCCGACCTAGATCCACTACGATGATGGCCATAATGAAAACTGGATTGCCTAACGAAATTACCGTCTGTTGGAGATTCGCTACTTTCGTGGCTATCAGTAGAATCAGTTCTACCATATTCCCTTCGAAACCAATTGACTGAAATTTTATATGCTCGTAATAATTTTGTACATGGTCAGATTTTATTGCTTTATTATTAGTGGAAATTGAAAACTTTAATAATTTCTACCTATGCCACCGATTTGAAAGCGAGTAGATTTTCGAATTTTCCCAGAACTTAACGATTCTATTCCTAAATTACGTTCACTTTGTCGTGGAGTAAGTATGTGATGCTTTTTCCTCAAATTTCCCAGAGGACTTTGACTAATCTTCGCATTCTCTTCGCTTAGTTCCGTTTCAAGAAGACTCTGCATGAATGTAAACTACATTATCAAAATGAAGAATCAGTGATAATATAATAATATATGTAATTCGATGTACATACTGCACAAGTTGAAGATGTACTCCGTTTTTTGAAAAGAAATTTCCTGGTACCTCTATCGTCCACGGTGTAACAGGTATCCCCGCCGATATCTGCGTGTTCCTCCAAATCAGATTGATGTATATGCCTGAAAGTGTTTACGCATTTTCATTTTGTACTCTCTACATTTCATCTCTTTCCACGTGCTTTAGAAAATATATTTGCATCTTTCTTTACCTAATAACACGGGTAGTTTGAACATTGCTGTTACATCGCTTGTTAGGTCGATCGGCAGAGTCTAAGATTCCACTTAGAGCGACACGGCGAAAAGCACCTCCATGGACTTCTTTAACGTATGACATAAATTGCCGAAGATCGCAGTACAAACTTACGTTTTCTTGCGACTTCAACTCCTTTATCGATTTTATGAATCGCGTAACTAGGGCTTTGAAAACATAATTGAAAATGTGGCTTTCTATGCCACGAGCACCGTGACTACTAAGCCCGTACGATCCTGCTGCAGTTCCGGTAGTTGTTGCAGCTACGGTACCGGCAGCGGCAGTCGCAGAGGAATTACCAGTACCACCACCAGCTCCGGTAGTTCCCATAAAATTAGCACCAAAATTCGTCGCGTATCCTCCTTGCGAGCCGATTTCTGGTGATTTGCTGCATCCTCGTTTCTGATCTACCAACCACAAAACATCCTGAGTCTCTTCTATCAAGTTCAATTCTTGCTAATATTGAAAATCAAGAGTAACAAAATAATCAATACAATGCGTATATAAAATATTGCAAAAATATTGCAACATCGAGGACGCGACGAATCTTTTTTAATTGCGTTTGAAAATTAATTTGGAGCTTCGCACCAATTATAATCGGCATTTTATTAAGCATTTCTGCAACGGAATGAAATATCGTAAGCGTGCACCGTGCCATTGTTCGTTCCTCTCGATTTACTCACTAAGTGGAGATAATAACGAACTTGGATCCAAGCAGAATCCAACGAATGCATGAAAGAATTCCAAAATCTCCGATATCGGTTGTTCCCGCACCATTGTTCTCAGGAACCGAGAAAATTGCTTCGAACTGGCTCGATGCAATTTGCTGAGAATCGTTTGTCCCTGAGATCGACAGAAATCCGTCTGCGGTCCGCGTATTCTGTCCGAGCAGCCGTGCGGACAGCCTAAATGCTTCAGTACTCTGATCACACAGTTCATCAAAAGATTGTGAGATGAAAATTTGGACTCCTCCGAAAGATCTTGTCGGTATTCTTGCTCGTTCTCGGGGGAATCTTTCTTTTTTCCGCTTTCCGTTTTTTCGCCTGCCGTTGCAGATTCTGGCAAAGTATTCGATAAAGAAATGAAATAATATAAAAGATTGTAAAAAGGCTTATGTAAATGCAATGTATGTACACTACGAGACATTTTGTATTCACCAGCTATGCTACCCGTAATTTCGTCGCGAAGACACTGCTTCATCACTCCCATATCTATTAAAAGCTCCACTAAATTTAATATATTTTCACACACTCGTAAAGTGCAACAATTGCCATCCCTCAAGGCGACCGAGTGTACGGCCTGGTAAAAAATTAAAAATGCGATTACTAAGTAATCCTTGCAAAATACATCAGATAAAAGCAAAACTGTGCTGTGTAGTAAAACAGTACCAACTTTTAAAACGACTTGCAGATCGATATCGCCTTCTTTGGTGATGTAACAACAGGAGCCAGGTGCTTCCGGTATTTCGTCGCTGGCGTAAGTAATATTAGAATCTGTCTGCGACCGTGTAAGACTGGGTTTCCTTTCAAAATCTAAACGGCTACCGTGCATACTGATAGCATCTAATTGACTATCGATTGAACCCTATAAAGGACACCGTAATAATATCTATTATAATTGCAATTTGGTACAAACTACAGAAACAATGAAATAATAGTAATAAGAAAGCCTTACTTGCGATCGCTATAAGTATACAAATTTAGCGTAAGCTATAATGTTTCTTACCTGTCGCTTCATGTAATCTGGGGATGGCGTAGGCGTGTGTTCTGTGACAGTGATGATAGGGTTCGGTGCGGTGTACGATTGACTATAAAATCGACTTTGTTTCCTCTCGATACGAGTATCACCGACGTACCTACAAAATACGACTCGTCAGAAACCGGGCATAGCAGATATTTCTATCAACTCTCTCCATGCCATCGGACACTGTGAGTCCTAGCCAAGCACTACGGTCTGACCTCTAAGGTTCTTATCTACTTCAGTGCGTTTGCCATTCCACGTTGCATGCTCGATGTGTTCCTTAACCATATTTTACTGTGTACGTTTTTCCGATCTTGATATTGTGAAATTGAATACTTTCGTGACTTAAATATATGTGATCGAAGAATATGGAGTAATTTGCCAAGGGAAAGATCGTACCTTCGTGTACAATGTGCAATGGGGGACTCGTGATACAGCAGGAGAGAAGAATGACTTCTTCGAAATAAAAATTTGAAGGTACGAAATACAAGTTTTTTGGTTAAAATTTAGTTTGATAGAAAATCGTATTAACGATATATGTTGGAAATGTATATGTATATATCTTCTTGCCGGTTGTATCACAAATTGAATCTTCAGCTATATTATATGGTCCGAAACGTATACACTTGCACAATTTCTAGTAGCAAATAGAACGTAGTTCAAAAAATCTAAGCCACTGATGAACCTATTCTAGATTCAGTAGTGAACGTCGTATGTAGAATATTCTGTGATCAGTGAACAAAGTTTTGGCAAAATTCTACGCGTATAAAACAAAATAGGACTACAAACTCAAGAGTAAAAAGATCGTGAACGATGTATTGTTCTTTAGTCATGCAATTAAAAAAGTTATAAAACAGATAAAGGCGATTTCGAACGAATTGTTGTACAAAGCGTCGATTATTTTACACATTAATTTTTTTAGTAATTGGAATATATTCGATTGAAACGCGCTTAAAATGTACGACCTGTACACCTACTCATATTGTAAACTTCCACGCTAAAACTTATGTATACCGACATTAATGTTTTAAACGTGGCTAGCAATCAAGTATCGTAGTAAATTGCAGCCAGTAAATGGGCGTAAGACATACGATCGATTGGCGATTCTTAATATCGTAATTGTTGGTCCTTGTGAGGGATAAGTTTGAAAAATAAGCGCGAGAAACGGCGTGTTTACGGTATCCGTTGTTTCTGGCTAACGTGCCGAGGCGGCTAGGGCGTGGTGTGTGTTTAAAGGATAATTGTGCGCCCTACCGGAAGCAGGAAGCTCGTAAAAGAAGCGTGTAAACCGAGCTGCAGTACGGAACTTCCTCCGAGTGACGTTGATGACTTACCCTCCCGCGGTCAGCTCGTTAATCAAGCAGCTGAGTACGAGTTCAGGGGTGAAAAGGCGAACGAGAGAGAGAAGAGAGAGACACACAGAGAAACACATTACGCATAAGTTTTAACCAAGGACTTATCAAATTATGCAGAATGAACAAAACTGTGTTACGAATGAAAGTAGGCAAACTCTTTATAAGGGTAAAAATCGAGGTTTCGTAAAGTCTTATTTTGTACTGAATCTTTTGATAATTCCTGCATAATGATTTTTGCGATTTCTACCATCATGAAGAATCTGCGTATTCATTAGAATAACATAGTTTTGGGATTATCTATAAGAATTTAGGTACAGCTGAAAAATAATTGTCAGTGTTGGGTAAAAAATGAACTTTTCTTTCTGAAATCTATAGCTTGAAATAGCTGCTGAAATACAAGTTAAAAAAGGATGCATTTACAACTTTCTAAGGAAATGTTTTAATCGAAAATCTTATTAGAAATTAGAAAAAGAGATGCCTGAAAATTAAATTTCAAAGTACGCTTGGAAGATGAAATATTATATAACAATAATACCTATATCGACAATAATAATAAATATAAAATTAATAAACTGCTAATTTGTTCTAATTCTATTATGATTTATGATCGTGCTAGTAATAATTGCAAGAAATAATGAAAATGAGCGTAATACGTTACTTCGCCTACAAGTACTAAAAACTATTGTAAATAAAAAAATAAATCTGGCATCTATCTAAAATATCAATATCTATATCGATAAATTGACGCTTCTACTGTAGATCTACGAGTCCGAGAAATATATGATAGATAAGTGAAATGTGTCTAGACAGTGAACTTTTAGCAACTAGTTAAAAGATAGATGCCATTTTCGTGTAGAATTGATATTAAAAGTCAATACGTACACGATATGCTACCCAACACTGATTATAATCTACGTTCAAAGAGAACAATTATTTATCTAAGAAACGCTTGTTCCTTGTAGCATAAAATAGTTGTTGAATCTGATTGCTTAAATTACTGACAACGTAACTAAAAGTTCATACGTACGCGCATACGTATAAATTACTAGGTAGAAAGTTGAAATTAATTAAAAATGCTGAGACGAAGATTCGTAAGAAATTTGAAACTGCAATATTATGGTATAAAATACGAAATTGAATATCGGTGTATGTGAGTACGAATGAACAAGTAGAAAAACTTATAGTCAAGGAGAAGAAGTTTTTGTAAAACTGAATATTTCGATATATGTTTAGTTTTACTTGCAACCCGTACTGCGTACCTTAAACTTGGCATGCTTTTTCCTTTTATTAAATTCGTTGGATGTTTCATACGATCAATGTCCTTCGCTTCAAAGATTTTCGACGCTGTCGAAGTAGGTCGTGTTAAATTATCATCCCCCGTGTCGAGGCTTCTATGGCTGTCCTGGAAATAAGATTGATTGCTATTATTGTCTTAGGTAGTCCATGGTTGAGAATTTTGTTTAATTTGTTACCTGATCGAACAGCATTTTCGAATCATCTTGACCAATTTTTTCAAGCGCTTTTTCAGATTTCGATAACAATTTTGTTTCGACAAATGCTTTGAGGTCAGCCATTTTCATTCTTTTCTTTGATTTCTCGCTGGCTCGTCTTGTATGACTTGTATCACCATCGTGACCTGTGATAGGTGAAACAGAAGCACAAGGTTCGAAGTTTCAGAAGAAAGCTAAGAAATATTTCCATGTACCAGTTAACAAGGTGACGTCTCGAACTTCTGGTACTTCCATAAAATCCTTCGATACATCTTTCTTTTTACTTTCCGGACTTTGATAAATCGACACTTCTATCTTAGGTATTGGTAAAGAATTACTACGGCGTCGTGGCATCTGTTGTACCGATGTTTCTTCGTTCATCATACGTAATCTGTATAGACAATTTTTTTATATAATGTCATTCTAAATATGCAAAGCGCTTCGGTAAATAATTACCTATAGTATAAAAATTGTAGAGCCCAATATACACCTTCTTCCTGCCATTGAGGAACAAAAAGGCACCTAAGCACAGCTACGTCGAGGAAAGTAGCGGCTCGAACGTCTCCATCGATAGCAGCACAACTACTTGTCAACCCTACACCACTTGAATCGGTAGGACCTCGTTGCTCCACAGAACCTTTCATTTTCGACGTGTCTTGCGCTTCTTTTTCCGTTTTATGAGGCTGATCCTCTTTTTCTTTCTCCGTATCTCTAAAAAATGAATACTCTATTACGTCATACCATAGTGAAGCTTCAATGATAATGAACCTATTTATAAAAATTGTCTAACCCTGCGATCGTCGATCTCTCCTGGTATTGTCTGCAAGTATCCAATGTCGAAATTGCTGTGACCTGTTCTATCGTTAACTTTGAGAAACCAGTTGCCCTGCCCATAGCTACATGAAAGATACTGGCTTCTCCCTGAAATAATAATGCACGAGTCGTGTATTTCGTGTATATTGACATCGTAACTACTATAAATTTTCAATGCCAGAGGACTAACATCAGTGCGTCCGAATAATTAGCATTTTGCCGAAATAATAGAATTCGAAATCATCCTTACCCCGTCTAGTGCTTTTTCCGATTCGCTGAGGGACGGTAATCTGAAGATCACCTGATACGTTCATTCTATTATTTTATCGATCAAAGTGAAATTAAGAGGAAGCTGCTTATTCTAGATACTCACTACGTGCTCATCCTCGGCACCAGAGCTCTCCTCGGGGATTGTTTCTGGAAAAACAGTGTCCTTTGGCGACGATACCCAAATGTTCTGGAAATAATACAAATCATAATTATCATAATTTTGATTCTAAAGCAATGTTTTATACTTACATCATCGTTCGACTGTTTCGTCGAAGACTTGTCTGCACTTTGATCAGAAAACGCACTAACAGATTGACTCGGTGGACTTTCCACGTCTAAGAAATATTTTCAATAATATGTATTACAGAATATTATGTTACTCAATAATATATATATATATTATATACATTATTATTGTAATATATATTATAATATATATTGTTATGTATCGTGCCATGCGAAATACTATAAAATAGATTCACTCACTTCCTCCGACAAACACATCATCTGACATTTGATGTTGCTTGTAATACTTGAAAGAACGACTCCATAAAGCCTGTGGTTTAATTCGACAGTGAGTAGTGAAGCAAGGTGTATCTGGATGACGACATTCGTACATAGCCGACCATATTTTCAAACCATTTTCCAAACGTAAATTTGCTTTAAAGTCAATATCTTTCAGATGATTACACAGCGGCGCAAAAAGATAGACGAACAGCTGTAAGAAGAAAAAATATGAGAAACTATTAAATTATTATTTTCTTTCATTCGATGCAAATCACTTACGCTCATGGTAGGTATAGAAAATAAATAGTAAAAGGGATTTCCTGGGTCGGCATCTGTCTCGGCACATTCTTCGGCAGCGTCGAGAAGTATCCAATGCAGAATGTAAAGAAGAGTTGTTTCCATGGCTCCAAGGGTTTGAAAATCCTTCCTTTATGATTAATCAAAACGATTCTCGTAAAATGGAATTGCAAAAGCTAGATAAAATTGTTGAAAAGGGAAGCATAAAGGTGGGCGACTCACCTATTGTGCAAGAGATTGGCCGTGGCATGGAGAATGTAGGGAAGAGCGGTTTGGATCAAACGCCATCGTGGCACAGTGCCCAGTATCAGGCTCAAAGAGGGTGTTAAATCATTGTGAAGATTCTGAACTAACACCTTCTCCAGAGACTATCAACGATCATTTAAAAGTCGTTTAGAAAACTTGATGGTTTGCACATCGAGTAATTAAATTACAGAAGACGTAATAAAACGATATTTAAGAAGAGGCAAAATTTAATATCTACAATGGAAAGTATTATAGTGAAATACTTCTTATACCAACCGTACAAGCTTCCTTGGTCTCCTACATATGCATTAAGAAACACACGATCATGATTAATAGCTTATTCCTCTGAACACATTGCAAAATAGTTTGAAAAGTCGTAAAACAATGAGAAGAACGAATAAGAAGAAAAGAATACAACAAGCAAGGTAGATGATGCGAATTAAAAATTATACGTCATTGCATCGCATAAGTAACAAAATTATACGTGTGTCATTCAGAAAAGTCAGTGCTTACAGTTCCCCAAGAGAGGTATCTTTTCTACTATACAAACCCACTACTCATCACTGAACGCGTGTTATTGAGAAAATATAAAAATTTCACGACAATCGATATTACAATTTTCATATCAAAACGCCTTGGCAAAAATAACGAAGCGTATCAGCTTGCAATGTACCAATTAGTTTATTAATTTGAGACTACGTCCACTTGGTTTTGATAGTAACCGCAGGCGTAAGGAAGGTAATATCACAATATATACAAGATATAGTTTGAAGTTGAGCTAGAAAATAATGTACGCAACAATATATAACAGAGATAATTGGATTAAATATTGAAAAAGCTGTTTGATACTGCAAATAAAGCAAACATTCGTATTTATAGTAAAGAGACATGCAATAAAGGAATAAATAGATAGTATAGTTTTTATAAATAGTGAATTCTCTCTAGTAATTGAACCAGAATAATTAGAGAGTACATAATTGCACAAATAGGTTGGCAAACATGGGAGCAGGCAGGTATCAGGCTTAGCGAACTTACATGATGGCCTGGCGCGTGTTGACAGAACTGCAGGTGACACGTGGAGGCGGCAGCGTGGAGGAGGTTACATTGTTAGTGCAGGTAGTCGGGTAGGTATTGGAAAACAAAAGGCTGACAGGATATGGTTGATAAGGATTTTGCACAGCATGAAATCCTGCGATATTCTTCCATAACATCAATTTCATATTTATATATTTTTTCTTTGTAATTATTCATTTAATCTATAATATCAAAGCTTCGGATTCCATGAGTGCAAAAAAGCTTGTATAAAATGTTTCGGGCAACATGGCGCAAATTAGTTATTCAGATTACAGTTAATAATTATTTCTCCGTTTAAAATATTTTGCAGCAAGTTGGTACGAGTTTATTTATTTCGCCTGTAATTCTTGCATTTGATTATAAATATTTTAAATTGCAAAGAGATGCATGATAAAGACAGTGAATCTAAAAGTTTTATTAATATAATGAATATTCATGTAAGAAATTCTCCTTTTATTATTAATCTCAAGTTAAAAATTTCTGTATAACGAATCGGATATAAAAAGCAATTTCATTCGTTTGAATATATTATTATTCATATATTTATTATCGGGATAAATTTGTAATGGTAATCTCATAGAACGTATATTCTGACTGTCTGAACTCTGATTTGCACGACTTTAGAAACATACTAACCTTTATATTAACTTTGTATTTGCAAAATTGCATTGGAATTAAGAAAAAAGAATTCAAATTTATTAAATTTTCACCTTCTCCGTACACATAAGGCAAACCTCTAACAAAAAGCACAACAAATTTATCGAGGACAATCACGAAAGCAAAAATTCGGATAAAACAATGTTTCGTTTCCCCCTTTGGTAGTGGAGCAGAAGCATATCTACAATTTGAAAGTTCTTTCATTCGAATCTGTGGACGAATATGTCAGAAACATCGTGTCTCACGTCCTAAGACATTGTAATCGTATGAATCGTATAAAATTTCTTGGAATTTCTTGCTTTAAAATTAGTTCGCAAACAAAATTCGTAAACATCGTAATTCTTTTGTAATGTTCATTTTATACACACATGCATACACACACACGTACATACGCGCGCGCGCACGCACACACAAACGCGCACACACACATTCGCTGGCACATATATACCCGTTTATATCGTTTGCTTTCTTCAACAACCTCATTTATAGAAAGGACATGTATAAAAGTGAAGGTATGAATTTTTACCGTGCAAGATGCTTCGTGAAGCTTGCCAAGTTTCGCACGTATGAACGGCCTGTAATATGCAAATTATAGTATATTGTATTTATTAAATATATGATATAGTGTACTATACGTTGCAAATGAATGACAAAAATTAACAACTCTGGCACAAATATGAATATACGATCTGCATAATACTCTACGTCTTTACATAATCTTTACGTGCTACGCAATAATTTAAACGATGCGTTGCTCGTTAAAGCTTCTGACTTGTCAAAACGCATTTTAGCTACGTATCTTTTCCAAGAAATATTGGACATCGTTGTTAGCGCTATTGAGATTTATTAATTTCCTTCGAACGAAAGTAAATTCATCATCGACAAATTAGATCGATTTGCGTAGAAGAATATTGTACCTCAATTGTCGCCAAAGGAACATCTGAACTGGAATGGGCAAAGCCTGTTCCTGTACATTCCCATCGACGGACCGACGTTTATGCATGCTTTCAGTGAAAACGTCTAAAATCATTTGAACACTTACGTTACACAGAGAAGCAAAGGAAGGAAAAAAAAATCTAACGGGTATTCGATAGAGAGTAATCAATCTATCATAGGATCTGAACACCACGTGTCTCACCTGACAATAGCAAATATCCTTCCGTTCACTTCCTAGCGACATCAGCCGGTCTTTTTGTGTTACGATAAACACACTTAGGCTCACCCTGTCATCCCATAAATCAATTTCTCTCTGAATATCTCAACGATCTATTTTTCATCCATTTGGACGTGGAACGTTGCTACGTAGATACCTACTTACGTTTGCGGTCGAGAGCAACGGGGGAGGTGAAATCGAACGAGAACGAGAACAATTTCGTGGAAGAAGTAGATCACGCACTACGCACGTTTTCTCGAAAATTCAAGAAGTGCATTCCCGATACGTCGCGATCGTTGGACGTCGCCACGGATATAAAGAAGAGCAGCACCGTGCAAGGACAGGATCACGTGCCATACGGCCTAGTGACACAGTTGCATCGTTCTCTCGTTAGCAGGTATGCACTCACCGAAAGGTGGATGCACCACCACGGCAGGATCGTGAGTAACTGAAAGACACGGTGGATGTAATGCTGTTGGAAAGGATGAGAATGCGCGCGCTACTCTTGGAAAATCCAATGCGCCGGTCGTTCCATCGATCAGCCCAGGAATCTGCTTGCTGGACCACCCCTACTTTACCAGGGGCGACCCACCCTTTCCACACGGTTCCCCTACCAACCCATTTACCCACCTAGCCCACCTTGCATCAACCAAATCTTTCACTTTGGGATCAACCGATCTAGCTTATTCGGTACGCTACACCTAAAACCAACTTCGTACCAGTCTGCTACAAGCATTATGCATCTTGAAACATTACTGTTTCTTCGAATTTTAGGGGCTCTAATGCTAAGAAAATAGAGCACGCGAGTCGTTTAATTTCTTATATGTCAAATTTTATTCAGCAATGTCAAGAGTTTGGCGGAAATTTATAAAAAGTAGAGTTACGGAAATTGTATGCAAAAAAGAACAAAAATGAAGTACGAAAGAAATGGCGAGAGGGAACTGTGAAGGAGATGGTAATCGGATTACGTAGAAGCGAAATTGAAAGCATGCAAGACTGCTTATTCAGCTTGATTAGAGGCTACTTCAATATTACAAACGTCATCATTTCGAACTTTAATAACTTCACTGGCTCTCTTAAGGGTGTCAAGCTGCTCTTTCTCCGTGGATAGTAGCTGCCTCCTACTGAGACACCTCTCGACGTCTGCGAGTGTTATGTCCATCTCGAACACGATCTCGTTGCTGCACTTTCTTCTTTCGTGCTTCGCCTCTTCGAAGGGAGTGGAGGTGATCTCTATACATATTTCCGCACTGCCGTCGTCTTCGTCGGTTATTCTTTTCACTTTACTGTTAATGACTTTGCAAATATCGCGCCAAAGATTTTTTTTGTTGGGATGTAAGTCTTCGACGAATCGTTGAAAGCTTTGCCAATCCATCTCTTCTGTACTTTCGAGAACTTTCCGATAAAGCAACAATATGTCCTTCGTATTGTTTGCGTACCTTCTATCGTCGTGTATCAGATTTTTTAACGATGATTCGTCGTAAATGATTCGCCGGGTAATACTTGGAGGGATATTAGGAAATAAACTATTTCCAAAAGAACCCGAAGATTTAGTACTTCCACGTAACTCTTTGGATTTCATGGATTTTATGGACTTAAGACTTTTAAAGGAATCGAATAAGTGCTTCCTAAGACGTTTCTCGCTTCCGTGTATGTCAATATGTTTCGATGTATTTATTTTATCTTTTATCGAGTCTCTACTATTCCACAGCTTGAAACTACCACTGATTATATTTGATATAGTCCGTTTATCCGAATGATGGTGTTTGGTTTTATTCTTCGACGACGATTTGTACGTTTTCTTCGCATTATAATCTTCTGGATTACGTTGTCCATCGATAGACGTCTCTGTACAGTAAATTGATTTTTCATTAGCCCAGAATGCACGAGGTTCTACGTTTAACACAATCGTAGAAGGTTTCGAAGTATCCGAGTTTTTATACGTTTCATCTTGAATACAATTAGCACTTTGGGGAACTTTTACCCATTCACGTATCATGTTTTCGGCAGACGAGGAACTAACAACTGTAGTATTACTTTCATTAGCTTGTACCAACATACGAGATGCTGTAATACAATTTTCTAACGAATCATCTTCTATTAAACACGTTAGACTTCTAAATTGTTTCATATTTCTAATAGGATCGACGCGTTTGGGATGTTTCAAATGCTTTTGAGAATCGATGCAGGAGATTCTTGGGCTTTTCTCGCTATTCCTTTCGATCATATTCGATGCCATCAATTTGTCGAGTATTAAAAATTCTGAATTTAAGCACGGATCGTAATTCCGTGCATTGTGTAGAACGAAACTGCGTCTATTGATAGGTTGTCTAGAATGTACGTACGTTCTCTCATCTAATTGCGAAACCAATTCTTTCTTCCTTCCCTCTATTGATTCGGGACACTCTCGTGCCAAGTACGTCACTTCATTAGCAGACGAAGTTATGTCGTTCATGACGTTGTTTGGTTGGTTCTGTTTACTCTCTGTGCTTTGTCTGCTATTTAAAGATGTATAATTTTGCGATACCGAGTCATCAATACGGGATTTCGGATGTTCATACAGAATGTCTCTTAAAACCTTCTCATTACACTCGTTGAAATTTAGCTGATCTTTGTCCGACGTTTGCCAATCGTCCAGTTTATTTCTCGATACGGACTTTTCTTTATAGTCTACGGGATTGAAATATCTACCGTGCAAAGAATTATTTGTAAAATCGACAGTGAGATCGTTTTTAATTTTATCTTTTTCCTCGAAGTTACAGTTAGCTTCCGCTTGTAGTTGATTTCTAGTCGTTGCCTTAACGATTTTTTTGATAGCCGATGGCTTTTCCATTTGCGAATTTTTAACGCGATCGGGTAACTCCGTTTTACTTGTTTCTAATATTCTAGTGTTTATCGCGTTACGAACAGAACGTGTCTCTTGAATCGTGTTATCGTGTTCGCGTTCAGCTACCATAGTTTCGATGCGTTGAGGAGCATTTATGTGGAAATTATTTTCCCGTTTCACAGTTAGATTTACCTCCCTCGAGCCATAAATTTTTCCATTATCTACTTGCTCTTTGCAAGTCGAACGATTTTCATTCTTTTGCATACTGCGATATTTTTCAACGCGTTTCGTCCTTTGTTCCTTTTTGGGATTAATTCTCCTTATTTGTCGATAGGTTCTCGGGTCATCGTCGCCACTGCTGGTTACGTCTGAAAACATTTGCGTACTTAAAAAGTAGGAGGTGTTAGGTGGTGATGTTCGCGATTCGACAGAAATATTTGCTGGTTTAGTGCAGCTTATCACTCCGCAATGTTCGCAGATTTTCATCGACGGATCGTTCGACAGAATTTCTCCCAACGTTTCGTTGCTACATCGGCGTATCAAAGATTGTAGCTTGACTATGATATCGCGAAATCGAGACATGGATGATAAAGAATTTTTAGGAGACGATTCTTCCAACGAGTTGCAAATTTTGTAGATAGCACCCAATTCGATTAACGGGCCAACATGATCTATGTCTTTGCAAACCTGATCATTCATTTTGCCAAAAACTTTGTTTATCGATTTCTCCATATCGGAATTACACGCGTAATATCTTAAGAGCAAATCGATATCGAATGGTCTGTCCGCGTTTCTAAACGAATCTACCCTTTGTTTGGAGGATGGAAAGCTTCTGATGTTTGACTTCAAGTTCGTGGAATATGGAACGTTCCTTTGCATGTACGAATTATTATTTTGAACGTACGAATGAGTAACCTTTAAACTATCGCATTCGTGAATTGTGCTCAGAGTTTTTATGGAATATTTGTGAGCAGCGTCGAAAGTTGGAGTTTCCGCAACAGGTTCGAAGATTCGTACTTCTATGTACTTATTTTGATCCATCTTTTATGGACACGTTCGTTTTTCGATACTAGCGGGTTGTGCTCTTATCGCTATTTTGACTCGTAAAAAATCGGTATATCCCTTTTACGTTATAGTTAATAATACAATCCATTTTATGACATTCATTGCATGCAAATTTGACAATGATTCGAGTAATATGTACGAATTTTCCTTTAAAACGTTTGATAAGCGAGTGTTTATTTATTTTTTAGTACTTTAATCCGATTCAGTTCGAAGTTGAGGTTACATCGGCAATTCTATCGTAATACAAACAGGGTTTTAAAATTTTAAAGATCAAGTCTATTGATAGATTATTAATATTGACTTATACGTTTAATTTAATGAAATACTTAATAAAAAAAAGATCATTCTATAAATTAAGCGGGCAACACCTTGCTTTTTTGGTGCCAAACTGAAAATAAACGTTCAACGTCTTCTGACATTTTCCGGAACACGTGCAAACATTTCATAAGTTCACTTCAGGGTGTCGGTAACCCTATACAAATTTCGTACTTGATTCATGTTTGAACTTATTATTAATCGATTTACCAAATAAACTGCTAAACAAATAGAGTAAATTTTAAAAATAAAAATAAACGTACACCGCACCTAGCAAAATTCAAGTGCATACATATTTGCCATGCGTATAGAAAATCTGACGATCATTTCCGACAGCTACGATTTCAGTTCTCTGTCGAGTTGATAATGCCTCAAATTATGGTCGAAGCCTTTGCAAGAAGTTTAATCGACAAGATAATGTTGGAAGCTTTTGACGTGGTTGATACAAATGATCGTAAGCAGTTATCATCTTATACAGGCAATATTTGATTAAATCTTATTTTATCCTATATATAGATACGATATGCGAAATGTTGCATATTACGTTTCGGTAATTGCTTTCCTTTTCGTGCTAGAATAAACGTGTTTAACTTGTAGCTCATTATTTTCATTATTAGCGGAATTAATGTTAACAAATTGAAATTATTGAACAATAATGTTGTCAGAAAAATTACAAATGCTGGATCATCAACAAGAATCTGCTGGCAATCAATCGCAGATCACACGAACAATGCTGCAAATACAAGATCGTTTGAGCGTAGATCGCAACGAACCGGAAACCACAGAATTAATAGAAAAGATGGTGCTTGGTTTACGTAATCTGCAAATCGGAGATTCTACTTCCGTGCCCTATCACATATCCAAATTAGAAAAACAGGTAAATGGAAATAGCATTGTGAAAAGTGCAAATAATTCTGGGATTGGCGATAAGAAAATAATTATTCTCTAAGTGGTTCTTTCTAACGTTCAATTCATTAAACAGGTAAAACACGTAGTACGCAACATCGAAAATGTTTCACACGCAGCAGAGCCGACCAATTTTGTGGAAATGCACACGACTCAGGGTCAGGGTGATGTGCATCAAATAGTGCACGATGCTGTTATCGAAACCACAACAGATCCAACGTGCACTCGTCTGGAGAAGGAACTTGAAAACTCGAACGAAGCGACTAGAGTATCTATCAATTTACTTTACCAAATGATCGAGGAACTTGAAACGAAAATGGAAGAATCCGAGCAAAGGAAAGAAGATGTATCGGAAACTGTTAGCAAAGAAAAGATCGAGGTTTGGGAGGAAACGGAAGAACAGTTTATAAGAAGCATCGAAAGTATCGATGATCCTGATCAGAATAACATCGATTATGTACCCGATAACGACGTTAGGAGCAACGTATGTGATTTTGCGTACGAAGAAATTACATCTTCGTTCGTCGCATCATCAACGCCTTTCACGAAGAATGCCTCATTGGAGGACGTAACAATCGAGGAAATTGCGTCCTCGGCCCTATCTGATCAGGAGGAAGGTCGTTCGTTGGAAGATAAAACGTCCAGTAAAACGAAGAAAATGACTCACAATGAAACACAATCGGAAGAGCGGAAGAGAAAGGGTATTTTAAGTAGAACACGGAAATTATTGCGAACCATTTTTGGCCGTCGGAAGAAATGAGTCAAACGTCGGCTCGACGTTCAAATTCTTTCCTCGACGGAGTTATGGAACGATCGGATGTACAACATCTAAATATCCACTTGTAAACCTAGTTTTTAAGAGAGAAATGCGCTGGTTGTTCGCGTCGAGTTGATAAAAATAACTCCCTAGTTTAGCCATCAGCTGGCCACGCGTCCGGTATAGTCTACGTACGCCAAGCTCTTACGAAGTTATACGAGACGTGAAATAAATTCCACGCGTTCCTAGGAACACCGCGGAGGAAAAGATGTATCTTAAAAATTTTATACAATACAGTAACTTTTTTGGTAATCACGTGTATCTTTGATTTATCGGACGATTGCTTGACGTAAAAGGCGAAGATCGGCGATATTAAGGGCGCGATGGGTATACGAGATCGAAGGCCGTCCAGCGTGTATTTTTGTTTGTCGCATGTACTCTGCGTTGCAGATCTGGCAGCCATGACATACGAACGGTATCACCGAAAACCATTTATCGTAACAAGGAAGCACAGCTTCTAAACCGCGTTGTCTCTCGAACTGTTTTTGGACCGCAGCGTTGCCAATACCCTCTTCGTCCGAACCGAGCTTTTCGAGCTGGTTCTCCTTGTAATTCGCGTGATCACTGCGCCATCTACAGAAATAAAATAAATAAATTTGGTAACACCCGATACCACTTCTGGTTCACGCTCCGTTCGATTAACATCTAGCAGTACCAGACACGTTACAATGGTAAGCTCTTGATTTTCTCTTCCAATTTTCGATATACGACGAAAATTTTATCCATAAATCCATCGTTTAATTTAGTTTAATTTAGTTTCCACTCTTTCTTGGTATTCTTAAAGTTTCTTTTGACACTTTTAAAGGATATATGTTTTTAATTATTTAATAATTTAGTTATGTCGTTACTGAGAATTCCTTTAAGAGAAACTTTGCTACGATGTATTTTATATCGATAGATTTCCCATTAAAATGTTTTGTATTTCGATATAATTTTTATAAATAATAACGATAATAAATAGTATTGCGTGATAACTTGTGAATATTTAATGATATCTCTTTTGCATTACAGGCAGACCTCAGTGCAAAGGACGTCGAAAGTGAGTAAAACATATGGAAAATACTTGGTTTTTGTGTACGTGTTTGAAATTACCTGTGCAATAGAAATAATAGGCAGGATTTTAAGGAATAGCAAATACAACCAACTATAAGATACATTTTAAATTAACAGTGAACTATCGAGTGAATACCGCGAGTAATTTTATGTGTGAGGAAACGCAGGAAAAAGTGAGGGAAATTCTCTGCGAAGGGTAATTTAAAGATCGAAGAAAAATGTGTTTATGACGCGATATTTCCAAGAATATAAAATATTGTCGTAGATCGAAGAACATGATATTCCTCGTTAAACAAGTTACGCGATAATCGATTTCTCACCACGATATATATTATATTTAAAGCGCGTTAAACTTATGGCTGCAAGGGAAACGGCACGTTTAAAATTCGTTTGAATTATTCCGTAATTATGTTTGGCATTCACGATACGGTTCTAAACGTAAGTAGTAAGACGGTAACTCGATGTACCGCGTGAAAAATGTTACGTAATCGTTAGTATTCGGTAAAACGGAGGTGTAATCACCCCGAACGGGAAGCGCCATTTCAAAAATAGTTAGTACCGTGTTCTTATATGGCTCGGCGGGGGTAATCTGACCCACTACTACTTCCACCAGTAGGTTCTTGAATCGGTCGCTGGGTGGGAGCCGCTCAGTCTCAAAATAGAACAATATTTTTGAACCAGGTACGCACGAACAGCCACGCTTCAGCTGATATTAACCCAGATTTCACTTAGCATATACCTGCGTTCTTAATTTAAAATCGACATTGACATTTTTTTAATCACGAAGCAAAATATTTTTTTCCAATAACTACCGCCTGTCAAGTAAACCTACCTATCACTCTTTAAATATCAAAAGGTCCTATAATCCATCGAAACAAATTTTAAAATGGACACTCGGAAGAACGATCATGAGCGATACGTAATAAGATTTTCTTTGTTTCCTTTCTTTATCAAACAGAGGCAGAATTTGCCTTTTCCATTTACGATGCGGATGGCTCGATGACTCTCGATGCCGTCAACCTTGGTGACGTACTTCGGGCCCTCAACCTGAATCCTACAAACGCCAGCATAGAAAAGCTTGGAGGAACGAAAAAGAAGGGCGAGAAGTTGCTGAAGCTCGACGAATTCTTGCCGATCTACAGCCAGTGTAAAAAGGACAAGGATCAGGGATGCTACGAAGATTTTCTCGAATGTTTGAAACTATACGATAAACAGGAAAATGGAACTATGATGGCTGCTGAACTTTCACACACACTGCTTGCGCTCGGTATTATAATCATCCTATATTTCATCATCGTCGACTAGAGAAAAATATTACTCGTAGGCGTATAAAAATAGTTTAAAATCTGTATATTTTTAACGATATCAAGGAAGTTAGTAACACGAATAGAAGTTTCAAAGTATTTTACCGTTTTTCCGGCCGCTTAACATCTTTAACAAACACAAAGAGAGTAACTTCAGATTTATCTTTTAACGCACGATTCTATACGCGTATTTTGTATAATCTTTTAGGTGAGAAATTAACCGACGCGGAAGTAGAGGAAGTACTGAAGGATTGTATGGACCCAGAAGATGATGAAGGTTTCATCCCCTATGATCGTAAGTATCGATTCGTCACAATGAAATATATGCATCTCGCGAAATAGAAGTTGAAAAGAAGCGTGTTTTATACGAGCTGCATCAGTGAGTTACATTAATATAGAGCATCGCTAGATTAAAGAAGAGCAGCAGCGAACAATAAAATATGCGTTTGTTTAACGGTTCGTTCTACCAGTAGACGTTGATATTACAGTAGAAAATTTAAAAAAAAGATTGTCCCCTTTGTATTTTCCCATTGTACAGTGTTCAGTAGCTTAGTCCTGTAGAGTATTTTTATATAGCTGCCCAAAATGTCCAGGAAGTCAGAGGAATCGAACGATCGTTCGGGCCCCGTTTCTTGTTTTCCCTACCGTTTAACATTTCCACGTGTTTTGTGTTCTGCAGCATTCTTGAAGAAGATGATGGTGCTATTGTAAACAAACCAGACGTCAATATCACAAATTTCGCCTTTCGTAAGTACACCCTGTAGCGTAACGTGCATCTCCATGAGTTTTCTGTCTTTCCTCCTTATTCTTTCGTTTCTTCTTTGCCTCTTTTCACCTATATATTAACACAATTTTCTGCCTCCTATTTGACTACGCACATGTCACATTTTATAGGACGCAACGAATCTACGTGGCAGGGATGCTGAAATCGATAACCTGCTTCTCGTACAGCAACACGTACAAAAGCTTAAGATGTATTCATGCACGAGATCCGTGACTCAAGACACTCGGTAGTGTCGTTGGCGTGGATTTCAGAAAACGATGCTCAACCTTAATCGTTTCCTCGAGTTCTCGTCGATTACAAGACGACAAGAAGACGGTTTCAAACTATATTTGACTATCGTACTGTAATTTGTCATACTATTTTATACTATCTTATGTGTCTAAAACATTACATATGCACAGATAGATGTACATTTTAGGCAAATTAGATATACATAGAACGATCTAGACGTTTGATATTTATTTGTGTCACGGATTTCTCTGCATCAAAAGAAAGCACTGTTTCAATCATGCCGTTTCGTTTCGACAACATTAACTCTGTTATTAATTATCTACGCTACTTCTATCAATGAAGGCGTTCATTTGTTATTTAAGTTACAGAAGCTTTCTATTAATATTAATGAACAACGAGAGATTCACAAGTGTATATATAAATCATCGCAATATATCCGGGAAATTTTACGTGCCCACAGGACATTTCGAGCTTGGAAAATTGACACAAAAATTACAAAATGCGATATAGCATTTTCTGTGGCATCATGAAATTATGTTTGCACATGAAATTATTCTAATATTTATTGTATATTTTAAATGGCTCATATATGTGTATTCGGCACCAAGTTTGATTGACATAGCGGTACACCAGATCCGTATTTTCTTTAGAATAAGATGTTAATATCGATTGTCTTGTTTCTAGCGTTCCTTCGTAGATTGTGCGAGAAAGACAGCGAATGAAGTGGCAACGCGGCAACCATTATGCGGTATTCATCCTTCGGTGAACTTCGCGTCAACGAGGAACATGTTCATTCTTCATACTTATCGTCTTACTCATCCCCTGTTAAAAAATCTCCTGGCGCTTAGGCGCTCCACGCTTCTCATAATTCTGCACAGAACGGCGAAATACAATTCGAATCGCTCTTATCGTCATTAGGATCTTTTGTAAAAAATGAAAAGAAAGAACAGGATAAAATAAAACCTTTTAATATAAAATAAATTCATCAAAGGGAAAGATGATATGAAATACCAATCACGTCTGTTTGATTTGGTTGAATGTAACGTTGTATAAGGTATATGTATTTATAATAAGAACGATGTATAATATCTTAATATATGCATACTAACGCTGAAACAAACCGAGTGAAGAGATCGGTGTTATTTTACTTCTTATCGTATTAATTTAATGAACTATGCCCTTCGTAGAACGAGGAGTGTGAAAAGTTTCACGCCGTTGACAGTCTTCCAGGGAAGTTTGAAAAGTATTTGCCGATTTGTACATCTACGTTATATTTTCACACGTTCGGATGATATAATTATAATGTAAATAAAATCATAAAAACATGTTTTGTACAAATCCAAAACGTCTATGTTTTTATATAAATTATAGATCTATGATATCATTAAATTATCGGATTATCGTCTGATTATTATTGAAAAATCATCAAATTGGCAGTCAGCAAGTCATTCTATCTAGTACTGGTATAATTTTATTTTATTCGGAAAATTTCATGAACTTAGTCCAACAATTCCTACCACGTGCTCTACATCCTACCTATTTGAAAATGTTTATAATAACTTTCATAATCATCTAAAAATATCTATGATAATTTTAGTCTACTACTTATTTCTACTACTATCTTTTTAGTTAAAATATAACATTGATTTTGAACAAAGACAAATTTGAGGGAACGGAGAAACTGTAAATTTCAAGTTTCTGTACACTTTTAACCATACGACGAACAATTTAAAAATTGAATCTATTATTTGTTAACTGAATCGAACCATGAATGATAAACATCGTTTTCGGTGGCGAGAAAACGAGGGGTGGCGGTCTATTTGGCGGAAGGGTGAGTGCGCGATACTCGAACCGCATTCGCTGTCTGTTCGCTACGCGACACGGAGCACCTGAGAATCGTACGAACGGCAAGAGGTTCGTAAACGCTCGGCGATTTCCGATGGCGAGGCGTGGGGCCTTCGGGTGATCCCGGAAGGCCGGCGGTCGAGCCAGTCAGTTCAAACGCGTCGCAAGTGTCGCGCGTTCCTCAACTTTCATCGTATCTCATTGAATCGCGCATCTCCTCTCGTTGTTTCGCGCGTATTACGGCGTGACGAGCAGTGCGTGGAAGTCGACCACTGCGAATACCAAGAATTCTCGCCTAACCCTAAAGAGAACGACCCTCAGTATCGTTGACCGAGAAGATGACGGATGTACAAGTGAATTCGAACAACGACGACACCGCCAGCAACTTGCAACAGAATGACGACGTCATGCAGCGAACAGGTTGGTGTTCATTATGCGCGCGATTCTCTATGTAACGCTATTTTCATGAGCCAGCTCGAACGCCGGAACACGATGAAGATCATTGGTGGAACATCAGTTTCGCCATCTTGTTGAATATATACACTGTCAGAAAATCACATTCTCTTCCATAATATTTTTAACCTGATTCATCATACACATATTCGTTAGTATTACTGCTACTATTGTTAAAAGATTCGATTTATCCGAGAAGGAAACCATTCAAGAATATGGTTTATCTATTTTATGTTAAAAGGTATGTTTGTTTTTCATTGGTTAGGGGTGTGCGTTTATGGATTATTTCAAGGGATTTGAACGATAAAGGGAAACGGGTTGCGGCGGACATGTTTATCCCGGAATTCTTTTTGTTATAGAATGACACACGATTATTATTGGTTTATGGTATAATTCGTCGGATTGATCGATCGTGTTGAAGTGCCGAAAATATACTCGGTTAATTATTGAAACGTATCCAAATGCAAAAAAGATTCTAAGGAATTTCTGTAACAAAGATAATATCTGAGATTTAGATAAATCCAAAGGCAATGATAATATAACATATCTATTGGTTAAAAGATAATAAACGCTTGTTATGATAAAGTCTGTAATATTAAAACAAAATGTTTGGCTGTGATTAATATAAAAGCATGGATTAGGATGGGCAGGTTATCTTTTCTCTCGGTTTAATAAAATTTGATGTTTCGTTTTATTAAAAATCCTATAAAAGGCATCGTTCATTTTCTCGATTATATCTACACATAGCGTTGTATCTACCAACTATATCTGTAATACTAATCGCAGAATTAAGAGACACTCCAACATGCACATGTTTACTGTTGAAGACTGTACAGTGGCCTCGGTGTCCGGGGGCATTAGACTCAAAGCGATGAGAAAACCCGGCACATAATATTGAATCGTAAGACTGGGAAGTCTTTTAGATGCTGATTAATTTAATGCAGCGTGTTGTCAGGCGCCCATGCATAATTAATTCTACATCTTGTGCTCGATTTACGCGAATCAAGATAATCGTGGTCTACCATTGTTGTTCGTTGTGCAAAGTCTGTGCGAAGTCTATGCGAAGTCGCTTTAAGAGGAAACAGGCAACAAGGGGAAATCTTTCGGCACATTATTTCAGAATGCAAATGTTTTAAAAATCATATAACGGGAGTTTAAAGTCGCGTATCGAGGTAAATCTTCGTGTTAGATTCGAAGTAACAATGGAACGCTCGTCGCGAAGCATTATTAATATCTACATAGAAAATTGGTAATGAGAAACGAAAAGTTTGTCATCGTGAGGTTCTCTTAATGGATCTTGAAATGAACGTACATCACGCGAATGTCACATTGCCATTCAACTCGCTAAGTTAATTCGGGAAATTGTCGTGACTGTGACTATTGCAAATTACTAATTTAGGCATCGTTGCATCACCGCCATCAACAGGGCGAAAAAATCCACTCAGAGGAAGGCTATATCGTGTGTCAATTAGGAAATTGCCGAACGTCAATGAAATAACGATGTTTCGTGGGTGTATAATTGTGGAATTAACCGGGCTCACCTTCGATGATCAGCTTGAAACCTTAATCGAATGACCCTCTCTTGGTGTTCAAATGGAGTAACACTTCGGTCGGACTGGCATCCGCAATTTGTGCCACACTTCCGGAGAACTTGCAATACGAAGAGAGTCCTACGGTTATCCCGGCTGTTATTTCCAATGTCTGTGTACAAAACGTTCACACGCCCGTTATACTTCCAACAACCCGATTATTTTTCACGAATATATCAACATTATCGTCATAGTCTTCTATTGTCATAAACTTCTAAAGGAAAAAAAAGAACTTCTTAACAAGCGTTTAGACAATTTTTTTGCGCTCTTAGCGCGCAGTTTCTTACAAATAATAGATACGGATATATACATTTTCTCGAATAAACCTCTACAAACGATCAGACTAAAATGAATGGTTTGTTAGGTTTTACGCGCATGACTAATACGCGAGTACCTATCGTTACACGAATGCTTATCGTTACACGAGTAGGGGGCCAAGGTCCTTCTCGTTACCCATGTCCCGCTTTACGCCCTGCCGTGCATCGTAATTATTAGAACGATTTGCATCGTACTCTCCAGTGTCGAATGTTTATGCAAGAATATTATCCGTATCGATCCTAGTCATCTTTTTCTTAATTAACATGCTTCGTAAATGTATTACAAATGTACGAAGAATACAACTTTGCTTCAGTAATGAAATGGAATAAAGTTTCTCATAAACATCAATCTCTGGAATGCATAATCGACAATTTCTTGCACTTTCGATATTGCAACAATGGTTTCCTCCAGATTTAAATGCTCTAGAAGACGTATCAGACGATACCACCCGCACGTATCCCGGTAATCTGACAACAATATGTTCTTGCATATACAACTTTTAAGTCTTTAGTCATTAAGTAGAGCTAACTGTGCGAGCAAACAACAAAGTTCACACTTTATTAATCTCGACCAACAAGTCGTTAAATAACGACTGAAATTTCATCCATTCCAAGCAGCTTTGATTTCATATAAAAACAATAATATCAAGTTTGCGATAAATACTATACAAAAAATTTCTTTCTTGGAAAAAAAAAGCAGGATTTTTCGCAACGCAGATACAGACTCAAACCTATTCTCTTAAAGATACACGCGCGAAACGATGAAACTTAATGGTCTATTAATCAAAGAGCCAGAAATAATAAAAAAAAATAATGTAACATCAGCCTTTTGCTTGTCTTTAATAACAATTTATGTGTTACTCTTAAAAAGACATTCCGTTTCAGCATTGGATTCGCCGAATACTCCGCGCGATATTTTTGACGCAGAAACCTCGGTTTCCATAGGTTGCAACCTTTAAAGTATTTTAGAAAATAGAAAAGGAGAAAAAACTTTACAAAGGCCAATAAAAATCAATTGCATCCTCGTTGTTTGTTACCCTTGATCTCGGCGAGATATAGGCACAGGTATATCGAATTACGAAACTGTACAAGTTGCCGATGAAAATATCGGACTAACTACTTTATTGTATAGTATATAGTGTATAGTACATAGTGTCCCGCACGAAATATTGACCAAACTCTCCTGGTAAAACGCAACCACCTGCAATTTCGTGTAATTTCATCGTGTTTGCACGTGATTAGCCGCGTTTAACTTATTAACGAGAGCAATTTCTCCGTGACCTATCGTTTAGATTTATTGAAAGTCAATGGACGATCCATTGAGAGTAGAGTTCACTGACCGGCAAAGTTCTTTGAATCTACCGACGATGAATACTAGGAAAAATGGGAGAAGCCCTCGACCCCGTCTCGTTCAAGACGCACCTACACAGCATCCGTGATTATCTACCCACTTCCAAAGCTTTGGAGGGGCTTCCTTCCTATGGAGGGTCGTATAAGCTAAAGGCATGTCGAGGCGAACTCTAATGAGCCACGCTCCGATGATTTGAGTGCAATATTAAATTTGTCCCTTTGTTACCTTTTCCTTGGATGATAACAAGCGTTAAAGCGTACCGGAAATTCGCTATAATTCCCAATAATTCGTTTCGCTATTTATCGAAGAGTCGCGTGGTATACGAAACACGGTGAAGTTTCATTGGCATCGACGCTACGCGATTATCGCGATTACGTTGCAAAGGTTTGAATTAAATTAAAAAATGTATATAGAAGTTTAGACAATTTTGCGAAATTTAAATTCCACATTAGAATCATATCTATTCTTAGAAACAGTGGTTACGCCAACTCACCATTATGTAATAATTTGCGATACCTATGTGTCTCTCGCAGCACGCTGCACTATGGCCTTGATCACATCTTTTCTCGATTCATTAAATTCTTAGGTAGTTTATCCGTAAAATCGACCAATGATCGATATTTCTTTAAAATTCGAACTCAGCTATGTATTTAAGCCACGAAAGAAATTTTTTAACAAATTTTCGACACTGTTCAAAATATTTTTCTTCTGGAACCATACGTATATCCTTATCGACTTCTGGCGAAAACCCGTATCGGATTAACAAGTATCAGGTTTGCAACACGCCAATTAACATCGTTATATGGTAACATGAATAGACAGCAGCATTTCGTTTGACTTGGTGGGGTTCGTTTGTAACATTAGCATTCTGCGCTTTTTCTGCAATCTCTCACCAAATTGGTAATGCAACCTAAAAAGTAAAATTTCCTTAGAATTTGGCAAATAAGGGAAAGCGATAGAGATATGTATATTTCCTACTCTAACTCGTTACTTGCCAATTCACCGATATTATTGACAAATTATTGTGCAAAACCGAGTTCGATGACACCCGCCACAATGAATCGAGCGTAACACGTATCGCGTTTTTGGTCACAGGACGTTGCGTTCGCGCGAACATCTCGTAACACTTATCTCCGCGTCGATCTCGTGTCTAAAAGTGCAACGCACTTAATCTACATAAGCCAGACGATGCAAGTGGACACGGATTTCCTTAAACGAAAGTGTGGACGGCGTGTTTGGTATCAATTCATCGTGTCGAAGCCGCATTCGGACAGGCGCCCCTTCACCGATTTGTTCCGCTTTCCGTTAAAGGCTACACTGCGAGCTGTAAACATGTCCTCGAAACGATTAAACCCGTAACCAATGGGGGCCGCGAATTCAAAGATACATACGTATCCACACCCGTGCACCTGACATGTCGTTTTTACTTGTCCTGTGCAACAACCGCATACCAATAACGCCTCGATTCTGACATACCGGTGATTACGTCAGCTTTATAATCGTATCACGCAACGCAATCGGTTTTGTCGCGCAATATTGATAAACCAGTTAAGAATAAATACTCGTTTGATGTGCACCGAGTGGACCGTGATGGAAGAAATAGGTTTGTTTATCTTTCGATCGCCAAGGAGAACAGGCGCCACGATTGTTTTAAAGTCGCCTTTCGATTCAGTGATATTATAGCTTAATTATCAGCCCATAACATAACACGAGTGAGTTTTCCTCAGTTGTATTGAAATTAAGTTTGTATATTATATTCAGCGTTTACTGTCTCCTTTGTAGATAAATTTATTTTAAGTATATTTTATTCTCTATGTACATAATTCTTATAAGTGTTACATAAAGATAAGTGTTATCAGTAAATACGACAGTATACAGTAAATCAGTAAGTACTTGTGTTGACAAGTAATAAAGAAATGAATTCTAGATTTAACTCACATTCGGCTAAAATTTTAAAGCTGTTATACAGTATGTTTACCTTTTTTCGTTTCTTTTTTTTTTTTTTTTTTTTTTTGGTAACACAATTCACTGGATAAATGTTTTGTGATTAGCATTTTATCGAAAGCGTCGGATTAATAAAGAAGATATTTCTTTGTAAGCGGTAAACAATTCATTTTATTGGAAGTAAATTGCCAATTATTCTTCGTCTGTCCCACATCACGAGTAATTTATGAATTTAAGTCCTTTGCTCGCATATGGTCATTAACGTATAATTCTCATCGTTGAAGTTCTAAAATGACATGTGAGGTGGACTAACTTTGCATATGATAATCGATGATGTCACATCTCGAGAATGACCAGGATTATTCACGAATGAATCTATGATTGTCCGAGTTCCTTAACACGAAGCAGACGTATGCATAATTTTATATAACATACTTAAAAAGTGGATGACCTTTAACGTCATAATTATCGAAAATTTTAGATTCTCGAGAAACATATTCGCGAGCACGGAAAAATTTATATGTATTTTATTGTTATAGCGGATTGTTGTGCAGAATATAATCCCAATTAGATAATAATAAAACGAACGGTACGGTTTTCTAAATATAAATGTAAAAATAGCAGATCTACCTTGCTTCTAGACGTCCCATTTATCTAGATGCTATTTTTTTTCTCGAATTCTTTGGTAGCTTTAAAAAAATCATAGTTTACGGGAATCTATTCCTACTACTACCATTCTTATAGTTTTATTTTATTTTCGGCTATCTGTTCGGACCGACGTAGTTTAGGTTTCCCTGCATTCTTGGAAAAGCAATAAAATAATGTCTTTTACTATCAAGAATTAAACATTGATAATTTTTTTACAATTTGTACTAAAACAATAGAACGTTTCAGCGTTAGTGCATAAAAGAAGTTAATGAAAGTGGGTTATTGATATTTCTTTCAACCGAGAACAAACTTATATCACATTCGAGCGAATGTACCCTTCCCGTGTCTCGCGTAAAGCAGGAAGGGGCTGCGCGTACTCGTACAAAGGCAAAGTAAAGGGCGAGGGGTTGTGGCGAAAGAGGGGGAGAAGCAGAAGAGAGGGTTTGTACGAGCGCCAGACAGGAGAATCGATAATAAAACGACGCGACGTCGCACAGCATCCAAGCCCCACTAGGATGGAAGCATTTTCTTTAAACGTTTAGGATTTCTCCACTTTCATAAAGAATAATCGTATTTGGATACAGATTGTCCGTGTATCGTTGTTCTGTAAAAATCTCTGCAAACATTGTTATTTATCTTATAAACTGTATATGTATACGGAAATACTTACAAAGAAAATACTTTTATAAATTAAATTGTAACAAGACGAATATCACAAATTTGTTTAGCTACTGTCGCTTATTCGTTTCTCAAATCAGTCTGTTTTCCATCATGCTCCCAGCCACAATTCGGTTGAACATTCACAAGTCAGTTAACTTACGTTTATTTGATCGCATCGATACAGATCCGAATGCAATTAGTTTTAATAATCAATATCATTATTATTAATTTTAATAATGATACGTATAGTATAAAAATAAATGAATAACTAATACATTAGTTCAAAAAGGTATTAATAGACTCG
Source organism: Bombus huntii (assembly GCF_024542735.1). Lineage (NCBI taxonomy): Eukaryota > Metazoa > Arthropoda > Insecta > Hymenoptera > Apidae > Bombus > Bombus huntii. Next base: position 972,331 of record NC_066247.1, read on the forward strand.
CTTTGTTTTAGTATTTCTGTTTACCGAAGTGATACATTAGTAAGAATATTCAAGTCGCGAAATATAGGTATGGTTCTACTAGTTGGAAGCGAAAGGTGAAAAAGCAAAAAGAATTAATAAGTGTCAGCTAACGAGTGGTGACGCAGCTGGTGACGCGAACAATAGGAGAAAAAGCACAAATTTGCATATGTCCCTAAAGCCTAAAAGGATCGTAAACCAACAATAGAAGAAAAAAAAAACAGACGGTGGAAAAAATTGTAGACAGGAAACTACGGATTCTGATTAGAAATAAGCAAGTCATACTTTGTTATAAATGTTTATTCGATCCTTAAATGAGGAGAAATGCGAACATTTGGAAAATCGTTATAAATAATTCCATTCGCGGTGTCGAAAGCGATTTAATTACTTGTAACATCGTTTACGCGACACCGTTAATATCTTAATAAGATAACCGATCCTCTTTAAGTTACTTCATACGATTGATGGGCACACCCTTGTCAATTATCATTATAGTTCTCGATGTCGAGGCGTAACTGATTGTTGGAGTAAGATCGCCAATATGCTATATCGTCTTACCGGTAATTGTACGACGTACGGCTAATGGACCAAATCGTTGTCTCAGACGTAGAATTATCTGTCGTTTAATGACCAAAAACTGGTTGCATCATTGGTATCCAGTAAAAAGAAGATCATAGGTAAAAAAGATCTTTCGCTGATAGAACAAATGAAATTCTCAAACGACTCGATGAAGTTCTTTCGAATAGTTTCAATCTTTTGCTGTTTCAGTTTTCAATTTTGACTGCAACTGAAGCTTCTTCGAATAGGAAAGTAAAGTTTATTTCGTTTATTTTACTTCGGTTCGTCGCGTTTTAATTTTTTTTTTTTTTTTTTTTTTGTATACGTTCCAATTATGTGACATTATTGGCTAATGTTCTTACATTTGCGCGTTAGTAACAAGTTGAGCATTTTAAATACACGATGCTCGACAAACTCTATTGGACCGTGGCGGTTAAGTGGAAGATACAATTCAAAAGGCATTAGATCGGTGGAATTTAGGCTACCTACGTAATTAGCAAAGATAACTTTTAAGTGTCGTGAATCGACCAACGCTGGGTATCTAAATGTAGATAACTCTCATGATGAAGAGGGGATAAAAGACGGAAAGAGAAAAAGAGAGAATGCGTAGCGTCGTGTGCATCCGCGTGTTGCGTAGGCGTGTTTGTACGTAAGATCGTCAAATCTAACCACTTTAAACAAGTATCAGTCTACAATACACGCTCTAAGAATAGCATTAGTGTCACCTTTACTTTTTTCTCTGACTAATCCTCATAGATATCGTGTCTTTAATGTAACTGACGTGGTATACAAACTGTCTCATGCAACTACATGAAACTCGAAACGAATTTTTAAACTCGATGTACCACTTATCTATATCTAAATCGGGCAATTCCTGATTTTTATCCAATACCGTACACGTGCAAATACTTTTGTAACGAGGAAAGCAAAGTTCACTTCCACTCGTTATACTGGATTAAGATAAGCACGGCAAAAATGCGAAGAGAGAAATCTGTTGAACGCAAGCCTTGTTATTCTTACGACGCGTCAAACTTTTCAAAGAGTCATGCATTGACGAACATATTCAGTACGGTGTCAATAGAATTAATGACGTATGGAATAGAGTATTTTTTTACGTGATATAAAAAAAGAAGATCCAAATAAGTAATTAGAAAGGACGATATTTCAGTCGACTTTAATCGATGATTAGGATTCTGACGTATTACTTTGCATGATATCAGCGTCTTCCGATGTTCATTTCCGTTCGACATCTTCCGTTCATCTTGGTACCCAGAGCCTAATGGCACATTGTCTCCTTTGATGAACCAATGGGTTGTATTTTGGGAAGGCGTTCATCCGGGACGAGTTGTAAAGCCGTAAGGTTACATAAATGTCACGACTCGTGCGCGTTTCTTCGTGTACTCGCATATTTGTCCGCGGTTTCGATGCGTTAACTGACGAAGATCGACACCCATGTACAAATTGATGCGACACGCTTACAAAAATATCTCGTACTAATATTCAAAGGTAGTTTCCGTTTACGATTTCCTTAAAATTTTTAATAAATTATAACTATTATTTAGATCTCATTCAACATACCTGAAGATCTTTAATGTTTCAACTTAAGCAGCAAGATACTATTTTTGCAAGGTGTCTTACCTTACCAGGTAATGAATATCAATAAGGAATACACGAGAGCCAGAGGATGAGCTAAACTATCGATTCTTAACGATAAGAGAGAACTCTGGTACGTGGCTCGATTCCAAGGGGGCCTTTGCAAGGCTTCCGTCGTTGTGGATTAGTAATCTTCGATTAGACGCACGACTACGAGGGGCAATACACCTTATGAATAAAATTTCTTTCCAGTCCTTATTCATCCGTAAATCAAAGCCAGTAATCCTTTATTGTTTTCTTACTCGACGATGTAATTTATATTAATTAAAAGCTTGTAGTGTATTAATTGGACGAATTTCCCATGAAAAAGGTTACGTATACATGAAATACATTCAGAATGAAATCTATTGTCGCGATTACGTTCACAGCTTCAAATTATATTGTACAAAAAAAATCTACGCTAAACGTAGATTAAAATATGTATTAAACGAAAGACTGAATTTTGAATCGAAATATGATAAATCTACGCTGCTTTTAAAATGCCCGCGTAAAGATATAAGTTGGAAATTCTTAAAAAATACATATAGTGTTAGAAAATTAAATCTACGATCGGTATTATCCCCGTCGGTACGTGATTTTGAATAATTAAGAAAGTTATCAAAACTTTCGGACACGAACATTCTTACCGGAAGATGGTTGTAACGACTAGTATCGATTTTGTGATGAACGAGTCCATTCGTGGTTTTGTCCGTACAAATAGCGACTGATGATATAATTTCATGTATTCGTAATAAAAATAAACGAATAAAATATGAAATAAATAGAAAGTAGGTCTACAATAGATCGTGTGCAATAAAATATTTATCATCGCTATGAACCTCTTATAGAAAATTAGTTATATATTAAGCGGAAATTAATTATAAACTAAGTCATTTATAAAAATTTTATTAGAAGTATATATAAAATGGATCATACATACAAAATATAATTTACAAATAATCTGAAATTCTATCAATTATATATATTTTGTTCATAAACAAATGCTATAAGGTTTTGCGAGGTCGAAAGTAAACCAGCAAACCACCGAAGGTAAAAGTTGTACGTGTCGAACGCAGTTAGAAGACACTAAAACTATTTAATGCCTCGAGCAATTTGTGACAAAAATGGTATTCAACAGAAATCTTAACCTGTCGCGAGACTAACACATGCGTACATATGTAATACATGTATCGTAATAGTCGCACGAATAAACTGTTTTTGTTCGTGCAACGCGAAATATACGGCTTTTATTTTTCTTTGAAAATTATTTTACCTAAAATATTGATTTTATCATATCAATATAAATATATCGGTATAAATGTTTACCTGGCATGTATTGCGTAATTATAGCTCTAAAATAATTAATAAAATTGTCATGATATTTCTTGGAAAATGTATAAGCTGAAAGATGAAGTGACATATATTTTAATACATTAGGAAAACAAATTCGATGATAGCAAAACTCATATAATTTTAAAAAAATCAACTTACATCGATACTCAATTAACAGTTCTTTGTTTTATTTCAGGTAAGAGACGAGGTAAAAGTTTATGCCAGAGCAAAAAGTGAAGCGAAATCTCCAGCAACTAGAAACGTTTAGTAACCATGAACCCAAGAGAGTCCCTTCAAAAAGACAATATCGTCACGTATGTAACGTCTTAAAATTATATATCATTGACTCTGTTTTTATGACGTTTCTGCAATGAAACACGGCGCCTCCATGACGCCACTACGTATATTAGTTTGCTTGCTATTTGTCGATAATATCATCGCTTGGAGCGTAACACCGAGGGATTTGAAATGAATGAAACAACCGTTTCATTGAAGAAGAAGTTTGGCTGAATCTGTACACCACTAACGATAATATGTAATTGATGATGAGGCGCGAAATAACTCGAGAGCATCAACGAGTGACTTAGTCAAACCAGCAATTAATCAATAAAGATATTGAAACTCTGAACGTTGGAAACTGTTCCCGTGACATAAATGATATTTATCAACGACCAGATAACATTTTATTAAGTTACCAGAACTGAATTATGGATACATAGATAAGTTTTATTACCGACTTTGCGGTATAAAAAATTCCTCCTCGCATTTTATATTTTTTATGATATTTTATAATTACGAATAAAACGAACGTTATATCTTTATAGAAGAAATTTTTCGAAATACACGAGATTCATAGCATCAATCGTTTTACACTTTCTATCCCAATCAATCTTTGAAATATTTATCCTTATATGTGTAAAGCATTCCCGCGGATGTCGGAAGAGATTGACAAATTTTTGCATGTTACCGGGAATTACTTGGAAATTTGAAATATATCGCACTAACTGGGATGTCGACCGCACCAACGTAATAACAGTGGAATTAAAGTGGCTGGGTAGTAAAGGGTGCGCCACGCTTTATTCGCGCAACCAGCGTTCGATCCTTTCCTGCTTGCAAGATAAATGTATATTTGCTCTCAACGAACGGGAAAAGTCACGGTAATCAGAATGAAAGCGACAGACGTGTTTAACCATCTTTCATTTTCTTTTTGAGACCATGCTGTTAAGATATTGTTATAAGATAAAGAGAAGACGCGTAGAAGGATTAAAGCTTTTGTCAGTTAGTCGTGATAAGCTTCAGATTTTGTCGAAGATGCTAAAACTCTATAAACTTATCGGTTTTTAGCTGATCAACCACACAATCGCAACGACATTCTCGATTACATAATTATCGCAAGAGTTCGTTCTTTTTATCGCACGTCCTCGTCTACGAATTAATCGTCGATAACAGTTGCATCTTTTATGCAATTGTTCATCGATATTCGTGAAACGAAATTCCTCCGCGAGACGTCGAAAGCGTCGGCATTTCCCAGGCAACAACTCGTTCCATTGGACGCGCTGACAAAAAGCATAGTGGAAGGGAAAATTTGGTAGCCATTGCGTGCGGAAAAAAGGAGGACTGGTGCTACATAATTTATCGATAGATTGTTTCGTAAAAGCTCAACGAAGTCGTATGTGTATGGGTGGGTTATCGAGTGAGTCGGTTAGGTGGTCTCGTCGGGTGGTTGGGCGTGAGGCGCAGGAGCAGAGCACGCCAGGACAAACGGACGGACGTGGAACGACGAACGAACGTACCTTACCGAGGAAGGACTTCCAGGTCTTTAAACGAGCTAGTTTCTCGTGAGACACTGATCGACGAACAACCTGGAGATCGCGTTCGCAATTGCTATCGTGGGTCAGCATAGATTTTCAAATCAGGTAAGAGAAATTGTTATCCAAACGCGAGTAGCACCTTCGTTCGGTTCGCGAGTCTTGGATTCCAAGGATCGTGGACCCCCTTTTACGTCGTTACCAGAAAGATCGAAGGTGCTAGAAAGAACAGTGTCTTTTTTTCTTTTCCTGATATCTTGTAGGAACAGTTCGGAATTATTTAAACACGGATATCAGAATTAAGCACGAATGACATTCCGTGTGACGTGATTTCAATTTTACTCGGTGTCGTTTCACGCAAGGGTCTAGGATCTGTGACCTGTATTCGCAGTAGATTAATTGGCGAAGGATTTTCGACTGATTTTTTCGTCATCTTTTATCTCTGTTCGTCTTTGACGAGTCAAAGTTTCAGGAAAAATTCGCTTTTAAAAAATGTGCAACTTTTCGTCGTGCGAGTCCTGTAAATAAGATCTGACGTTTCAAATTTTTCTTAGTCCGATGAAATAAAACGTGATAACGTCTTGCTTCTCACATAACGAAGCTTCGAGCGGCTCAACATTTTCAAAGAATATCGTATGACGTGGAATATTAAATTATCGAACGTATATTTTAACTGCTCCTTTTTCTATAAAATATTGCCGAATAATTTTGTAGAAGTAGATACTTAGAGATACTGTAGATAGTAATCATTGACTACATTTCAGCTAATGCTTATGCAATTCATAGCGCGAGTAACTCGATAATTTGTTTTTAAATGGTTTCAGTACACCGATTCAAATTATTAGTGCAATCACCCGCAATAGTAATTGGAAGCAAACATCCATAGACGTATATAATACTTGCACAATACCTAGTTACACACTTAGAAGTGCACTCTTCGTCCACGTTCGTTATGACAATTATCTAATCCGAAGACTTTCAACGTGACATTCTATTTTATTACATACGTTAAACTCGTTTGTTTCCTTTCATCTCGACATTATTGCTGAAGTACATAAAATTCTTAATATCCTTAGCATCATAATTTTTATTTGATTCATTGTTTAGCAGTAGCGAAAGGACAATAGAAAAATGAATAGCAATATAGCGTATTGAATGTTATGTTAAATATAATAACGAGATACTTGATGACTACACGGGAAAAACACGATGAGTCATATTTTCCATTTTTCGCAGCAGAGAAATTTTAAAGTTTGATAATCTTAATCGATATCACATCGATGGTTTTGTGATCAGGTATACATTTTTTTTCAAATCTATCAAATTAATCACCTTTACATTAGCTTTCTCACCCTCTTTTGAACACACAAATTAATCATCTTTGCATTAGTTATTCTCTTAATCTTATATAAAATTACATAGATAGATGCAAACTTTATGTATGTATCGAAATGCTTCTTTTTAGCTACCAAGAAACATGGAAATTAGAAAATCGATAAAAATGGACTTGACATATTCTTCCCTTGTGATAGAATTTTAACACTTCGCTATATTAAAAGGATGAAAGAATTTCTGTATAAAATTTGCGCGTTCTTCAAAGTACGAACAAAATGCGTATTTCTGATTCGTTTCCATTAAGAATTTGCTGGATAGCCGTGGGACGATGTCGTGGAAATCGTTTGGAGAATTGTATCTGTACGTGATCCGAGAATTCGAAGTGTCGGTCATCAATTGGTGATTATATCGACTATACCAGGCATTCTGTTGGCATTTAAATCTCTTTTATTCTCAATTCTCTACAGTGACTTTCGAAAATCGAGGATATTTTACGTTAGCGTCGCGAATACGACGTCCCAAATCGTTAAGTGCTGGAACCTTTGTGAAATTCCCCTTTGTTCGATAGGCGTAAGTTAACACTATCGTTTAATTCGAATTGATTTGGAATAAAAGTTCGAAATTTTAGACATACGTCTACAATATCACCAAAAATATTTACTTCTCATAAGTTCAGATACAAAATTGTTGGAGAAAAACATATTTCTTCGTTTTCTAGCAATAGCAACGTCTGCAAGTAAAGTACTTGTCACTTATGTTTAACGGTAATCTGTATTATATTATTCGATATCAAATTGTGATCTACAATTTCATTGCCATAATATTTTTTTAAGTCTTGAAGATGTTTCTAATTTCGATTTGTAAATCGATTCGAACACAGATCTGTTTTTAGCGTTGTTGCTATGTACATGGATTCTTCTTCTCTATTCCCTCGTTCTTTTCTAATTTTATCCAAACGTATAAATACACTTTTTTGCATTGTAAACCATTGTAGAATCAGTCGATCAAAGTATGTATAGGAATATTGCAAAAATAGTATGTATACAGGGTGTTCGGTAACTGATGGTACAAGCGGAGAGGGGGTGATTCTACGCGAAAAAAGAAGTCGAAAATATGGAATAAAAATTTTTCGTTTGAGGCTTTGTTTTCGAGAAAATCGACTTTGAATTTTCGCTCGGTACGCGTGCGGTACGTTATAACGGATCTCACTGTAGATCGTTGTCTCGATGGAAAAATTAAAAAAAAAATAAAAAAAATAAAAAAAATTTTTATTCTATATTTTCTACTTCTTTTTTCGCGTAGAATCACCCCCTCTCCGCTTGTACCACCAGTTAGCAACCACCCTGTATATAATTCTCCATAGTCACGTTCTTCGTGTTATCCGGAAACGATCTGATTCGAAGTACGAAGTAATATATCTTCCCCGCATTTTTTCTTTAATTAAAATGCAAACCGTCGTTGCCAGTGCGATTTTTACAAACGTTTCAGTTCTATCAACAGGAAATCTTATTGGCGTAGAACTGGCGGTGCTGCGCTTGTAAATAGGTTAGCATCCAGGAAGCGTTGATGCGTTCTCGATAACTACGCCCACGTGACAATTGCACATCGACGCTGCAGGTGACTCAAAGATGCTGCTATAAGATAAAACGACGTCACTTATACGTTGTACATGCGCTGCCTCGCTGTTGTTATCAGTCGTTACCCCCAATCTGTCTTTTCATTTTGTCCGTAACAAAACTCGTAAATATCCGAAACGCACGCAAGAAATGTGTAGCAGAAAATAGAGGTTTAAAGTTATCATCGATAGTGGCCTTTGACGTTGTTGTGGCAGGATCCACAGGAGACGTAGAATTCGAGTCCTGATCGATGTTGATAGCTGCTACATAAAGTATCACGATTATTAATAAGGAAAAGCATATAGAACACTTTGTCTACACCTTATAGATAGAATTTCCAGGGCGTAAAACCACGAAATACACGATAGGCGTGAAGTATTGTATTACGAGCCATTTTCTCTCAGACTACCAAGAACAGTAGTAAATTTATATTTCGAGCTTCACTAGGGTTATTTATGTGCTATAATGTATTGTACCCTGTACGTAGTGTATTTTCGTAAAAAAAAAAAAAAAGAAATAAAGTTTGCTGTTATTTTGAAAACAGCTTAATACGTTAGTTTTAGGAAATTTTATTCGAAAGAAGTGATTACGTTCGTGGAATGTATTTTTATAATTCACGTGTGAAGAAAACGAAAACGAGAGGCCAAAAATTAAAAAAATTGACATTGTGGTAGTACAGTGTGTTTCAGAGCTGCGAATAAAGCAAACGATGTTAGAAGATGACGAAACACGTATCTTTTTCATCCATAAACACATTGTGACACGTTTTATTTGATATATTTTAATAATAAATTTTACTGAAAAACTAAACTACTTTTCGAACGAATAGGATTATAATGCCTAAGTAGTTAATTGGAAACAGTTTGAATATAATTACAAGTTTCATAAACCGTTTATGTTTATTGTGTCATGCATTTCTTGATAGCCCAATTTACATAGCCCCCACTGAAGAATCTAGTTTCGTCATACTCACACATGTCAACGGTAATAGGGTTTAAGTATCTTCTTTGTTGCTATACGCTGTAACACGACTAAAAGTTTTAACGTGTTATATTCATTCGTTGACCTGGATGCAGTTCGTTAGAATGATGTTTGCGTTAGACTCCGTATCGATCCTTGCAATTGAAAACAATAAAAATTAGCATGCATGCGTGTTAACTGTCATAAGCGTTAAATAAATTAGTCCGTCACATGCGTGACGTTTCCTCGCCGAATGATTCACGCAGTTTTTAATTTCTAAGAAATAGAATTTCCATATCCTTGAATTTATTCTCAGACCATTACAAATGTTTAGATGTGATACAACTATTGAGTCTGAAAACCATTGCAAAAAAGAATTTCAGAAACGAAAATTTGGATTTCTCTGTGACCAACAAATTGTCCTAATAGGTTTAGTTATCTAGGCCTGTGACAAATTCTTATTCCTCGAGCATCGCATCAGATATAGTTACCACCTACGCCTTGATCAAAGCCTGAGAAACGCGTAGCTACCTTCCAGTATTCCAGAGATCCAAAGTTACCAAACTAAATAGAAACGTTCCGGAAAATTTTACGCTAGAAAATCTTACGAAAGACATATTACGAGCAATTATTCCTAACGATATGGACAAAAATAGTATAAAAATTTGAAAAAATTCGAAGAAATTGGAATCTTTGGAGATATCGAAAAAAATGAAGATATTTGTATTTTAAAAAACGTTATTAAATAAAAATATTTTTAAAAAGATACACGTTCATAATTATTAAAACACCTCTCTTACGGAATATGATAATCGAGCCAGATTACCAAAAATGCGAATCTGTTAATTTAATGTTGAATTTAACAAAAACGTGCCGTAATTTTATTTATATATCGAGATACATTAGTGGCAGTCGTTAACAGGAATCAGGGTAACCCGACGGACAGTAGTTCAGGGTTAAGTCCTGATGTCGATCGGAAAATGGCGTGGCGAGACATTCTCCGTGCTATATTCACGTAAGATGACTCGAATCCGGTAATAGCCCGCGTGACATTCGTCACAGAAGTGTCGCAAGCTTTTTTTATGACGCGTGCACTCATTAGCAAGTTAACTTAACCGTATTACACGATGTGCATCCGTGTGCATATAAACGGTAGACTCGAACACGCTCGCCGGGTCGGATCAATAACTTCAGGAATGGGCACTTGCCGAGTAGTACAGACACGCTGTATATGACCTGTTTCTCGGTCTCCCTAGAAAATCAGAACGAAAGACTTTGATATACCAGCAATTATCTTCCAAAATGATTCCCCGGTCATCTTGTGGAAACGAGGTTCAACGGTCGAATTAATTTGACGTCTAGCGGCGTCTGATCAAATTGAAAGGTTCCTGATTCCATTTAAATAGTATGCAACGTGTAATTATTAAGTAACGCTGCTCGAATAAATTCTATTCGAAACAAATTTACCGAAAGGGGAGCGCAGCAACTGAACAAAGGAGTAAATGAGCAAACAAGCTACAAGGCTGTTCTCGGTCAAAAAGCTTATCCCATAAATTACAAGAAGGGGTTAAACGAGTCGATTTCGAAAGGTGTAGTTATTCCTGACCATCAGATAGTAGCTGAATCACGTGTTCACTGAAATCGAGTTCGCACGAAATTCTGGCCCGTATAGATTCGGAAAATTCTTAGGAAGGTCGTGTACACTAGAAGGGTGTAAGAGAATCGTGGGCGATATTTTCGTGAGTACATTGAAGGGGTAAAAAAGAAGAAAGTAGTAGATGCCTCGACTGATAAATACGTCTGAAGGTTACTAGAAGGTTACAGATCGTATTAATTATATATGAACGACTATAATACATTGACCTCGTATTTTAATCAAACGCAAACGTTATACCAAAGCCAGAAAAAACGTCTGGCTTGATTTGGCGAAGAAATTCGGTTGTAATTGGTGACGAAGAAATTCAGTTGTAATCGATGACGAAGACTTGGTAAAAATATAGCTCATTTACATTAAATCGCGAGGCAAAAATTTGCGTGATAGAAAACAAATTAATTTCAAAATTTGATCATATCATAAGTACACGATCGTTGCTCTTTATGTGTTTCGATATGATAGATTTGCATGTGCGATAAAGTTAGTAAAGACTTGGACGTTTTGATATACGAGGCATACCTATGTTCTCAAAGAAAATACTCTAACGTCGTAATCAGTCAAATCGTGAATGCGTTGTGGGAATACCTCAATTATATTGGTCTTTCGCACGAAGCTGCCATGGTTTCGTGATACCTACAGCAATGTATTTACCAAGGTTAACCATTGCCACTATTATACGTAGAAATGCGATCCTCCTGTGTTCTACAGTTAGAATGGTTGCGTGCGTTCCATCCTCTAGGCTCTACACCCCTGAAACTTTCTCCATCTTCTTTTTCCTCCCTTTCTTGTTCTTTCCTAATGAACCTTCACGCCTGCCAGCAGTTAATTACTTTTTGGCGTTAAAAACGTTTTCTTTTTCGTAATTAGTAGTAAATACTAGTTTTCTATGTATGTGTTTATGGAGTTTGTACGTAGGTATGACGCGAGGTAAAAATCCGGAAATAATTCCATTCCATGAAAGTACCATTCAACTGTATCGCATTAGTTTTCATTAGTAGAAGTTACAAGCAAAGGATCAGAAAATCGAGACCATTTCTAACCTAGCACACATACACGTACGAATCCACAATAATTATAGAGGCACTAATAAAATGCGCTGAAAGCAAATTGACACTGACTACAATGCTATATTCACGTTACTTGTCGTTGGCAAATAGCAGTACTTTTAGGCACGGTCATAGAGTGTTGTAAATTCTAAGTGAACGGTATAACTGTTGCACGCATCATATGTAGCTATCAAAACAGGTAGAAATAACAATATCGAGCAAATTGCATCCCTGATTGTCGTTGGATTATCCACAGGAACTAGTAGTTTGAACTTTGAACAATTTTATCTTTCAATCTGTTGTCATACGCGTAAGAATCGTACAAATGTGTATACTCTTCTGTATCTGTCTGGCACATCTCTCGTGAATATGTCGAATATATAGACATCTTCCAAAATGTTAACACACTGAACGTTGATACACTGCTACATCAAAGCTATATGTTACGCGTTAACATTTTCGAACGAAAGTGATCGAAGTGTACAGTTGTGTTTCCATGTTTGAACGTCAAACGAGAATGTGGAAAAAGCGAATATTACTCTTGCAGGATTTTGAAAAGATGCCGAACGTAATTATTAAAACCATCAAAGTAGTTCGCTAGTAATGGTTTCATTAAACAAGCTTCGTCGAGCATCATATGTATTTAATTGCGATGATTCACGCATCACGACAACCGTCTTTCTCATTCAGTACGATTCATTAGACACAACGTAGACTTGGTTGGGAATATCAGCACTTACGTAGAGTTGTATTATCTCTTTGATGTAATCTTTGATGAAGACTACCCGTTGATACGTAACAGGTTTATGGAGAAATATCTTGTCAGGGGTGACAAGATCGTCCAATCGGCGTGAGTTTAAACGTTAATCGCGTATGAACGAACTGAAAAATGGATTCGCAACAAACTGCAGGAACCGCGTCCGAATCTCCTTCGGATCGCGAACTAAATGCGGTAAGCTACAATTTTACAAAAACGTTCAAGCACTTTTCACGTACTTTCGTTAATGTACTATGTTTCGTGAGACTACTAATCACGCAAAAATTTTAAACGTTCCTCCAGCAATTAGAAACACTGACTATACAAGATTAGAAGAACTTCTTGTTTCAATATTTTTAAAAAGTTCTATTTCTTTCAATAGCTTCGAATTATCAATGAGAGTTTTAAGTTGCATATCGATTATTTAATTGTATCTATCAACGTGATATCTGATTGAAAACTACATTTTACCCGTTTTAGAGCATCAACTGTTATTTCAAAGTAGCGCATAGGTAAGAAACAAAGTTATATAACGTGTCGGCTCATTTTAGTCGAAAGAGAAACATTAATGACTTGCAATCGTAATTAAATATCTACAGCAAATAACTGATATTTGTGACATCGAAAGACTGTCAAGTAATAGCTGTGTTTGTTTAATAATCCGGTAGAAATATTTGATAACGGCATAAGAAATGAAAAGCGAATCATAGATAGGAGGTATCATAGATACCATATACCGATACTCGTGACATTACACTGCCAATTTTCAAACTAGTAAAGATACATTTTATCGGCGATGATATTCCATCATTGAATAAAAGTGTTGTCTACTTTGCATCGCGTCGAAAGTTTCGTGTTTACGACACGTTCGTACAAACAGTTTCAACGAGCTTTCCGAACGTTTTTCAACGTTGATGAATTCCATGAAGAAACGAGGGTAAACAGCCTGGCGTTCCAAAGGGAAGCTACTGCTGTAGGTCACGCCAATCTAAAATGCCTCGGTGAATTGCAATAGATGTCGATGGTATACTATAATCATTCGTGGCTTAATCCCATAACGAGTAGAGAAAGTCGAACGGTGGCAGGTACGGTAAATACGAATCTTCAAAACGTCTCCGTTTTATATTACAGGCTGATCGATGGGCTCAGGGCCAGTATCGATTATCAAGATTTTCCATGCATGTTTCTACTATTCGTCGGTATCGTTTTTGAACAGCTCGAATCGATCGTTATCGAAGTCTGGTACAAACATTCGTAGTAAGAATTACTGAGAATAAAAGGAACGTCGCTATTAGTTAAGACGTTGCAAATTACTAAAAGAACAATCACTCGTTAGATATTATCACGGAATTAGGAAATATTAACCCTTTGACTATGGGAGACTTTGAGACGTACCAGCCGTACCATACGATAGGAATTCAGTGGCAATTTACATCGAGAACGGCGAAATTTTTCGATAGGCGTGTATTTCTGAGAATGTGTGTTGAAATAATTAAGACACTGAATTCCAGTACATTAAACCAATATCATTGATTCATTCATATTCTCATTTATTCAAGATCACTTGTTTCCATAGAATCCGAACATGAATCATTCGTCGTTTCATGTTTACATGTAGTTTTTCTCACCTTTTTATTATCTCAATTTTTCATCTTAAGGATATACGAAACAAAGACTGTGAAATAAACATATTTAGATAATATCTAACTAACGGAATATGTAATTAGCAGTAGTTGAATTAGCATTCGCTTACATCTGGTTCAAATGAGATTTGCTGGAATCACGGTCGACTAAATTTTCGCAACGCCTATAGGTGCCTACAGTATCACAAGCGCAGATTTACTAAGCGCTTTTAAGCGCTAAGAATAGTCAAAGGGTTAATTACATACATCTAAAATATTTCAATGTCAAAGCAAAGAACACGACTGTTATTAATTACGTCGTTCTGTTTGTACAACAATTTTACGAATCTCTGTCGAGTACCGTTAAAACGTCACTTGGAAATTTGTTCTTGCGATCTGCGGCGACCGCGAATTGTCGCGAGTAAAATTATTATTTCGTAGGTGAAATCAAACCCGCCATTGCCATCTGTCTATCGGGCGAGACCGCAAGGTCCACCTGGATTACCAAGGCAGCCTGTAAATAATGGTGCCGTAGGACAACCACGACCGAGTGGACAGCTACAGCAAATTCGTTTTGATAATCGGTCTCCAGTCGGACAAACGAATCCGGCTCAGTTCGTCCAAGTCAGACCGTACGGATCTCCGAGATCACCGGGAGGTTCGTTTCCTCAGAAGCCACCGCAACAAGGTCAACATCCACCTATCGTCCTAAATCCGCGTTTTCCACCGTCGTCCGTGCAACGTTCGCAACTGGGACCCAGACCGCCGCATCCTGGAAATTATCAAGCGCAAAGGTTCCAAGGCAACGTACAACGACCTCAACATCCAAGAGCAGAGCATCTGAACGGACCTCATCTATCAAGGCCGCAGCATCCAAACGGACCTCAGCAATCGAGGCCAGAGCATCCGAACGGACCATATCAACAAAGGCCAGAACACCCAAACGCACCTCAACAAGGACGGAATCCTGACATTCTCGCACGATCGCAAGAAATCGCACAAAAACCATTGCAACGAAATGAATCATTGCTGAACATATCTCGACAGAATTTAGTTATCAAAAGAGAGGATAAGAAGCCATCACTTCCGCGAATAATAGTCGACAAAATGGCAGATGTCGATAACTCGAAGAAATTGCAGCAGTTTGAAAAGCCTGTTCCGAAAGAGAAAACCGAATTTCGTGAAAATGCGGAAAACGATGACGACGATGATGTTGTAGTGGACGGAAAATCGCCACGTGCTAACGGAAACGTTACCGGTCAAGAAGTTTTAATTGAGTCTAACGTACCAAAGAGTGACGTTCAGTCGGTGAAAAGGCCAGAAATCGCTACGATAAATGGAAAAGTGGACAATAAATTCAACGCGACTGCGGAGGGAGTTGGTCAGCAAATTAAAGAAGTTGCTGTGAACCTTGACAAAATACCTGTTAAAGATTCCAACACGATGGAAAGCGATAACAGGTTGTCCACGAAACCAGGCGAAGAAGCGCAGACAAAATCGTTAGACAAACAGGAAGTAGATAAGGTTGGTAATCAACTAGACGAACCGGAGAAGAAATTAGTCGAAGATCAAACGCAGAAAGAGAACACGAATAAGGGGAATGTGACCAAACCAGGTATAGAAAGTAAAATTGAGAAATCGGATAATATCGATGTATCTCTTGCACCTGAACAATCTCCCAAGCAGTCGGAAGAAGCTAAATCAGGACAAAACGAGCAAGATTTAAACCTGTCGTCGACAACTTCAGAAAAGTTACGTGCAACAGCACCAACGAAATCGGATGAGGATAACAATCAACAAATGCAAATCCTGTCTAAGTCGACAGATAAATCTCCGGCAAAAACCAGCCATGATCAGAATCAACAAAATCTGAAACCATCCGCATCACCGAGTAAATCCCGGTCAAGTACACCCTTAGAAGCGAGCGAAAGTCAAAAGGAACTGGAACATGACGAAACGTCCAAATCTCTGGAACAATTGCATGAGGATATACCAACGGATACAAAACAGAAACAAAGCGATCAAGAACTCAAAAATCCACCGCCCATGTCGCAAGTCAATTCACGTGCGACTATCCCGGCAGAAATAAATCAAAATGAAAAGGAAATGGAGCAAACTGGGGAGCAACACGACACTGTGTCTGCATCGGAAACTAAATCAGACGTAGATCTGCTAAAGGAAACGGGAGAAGTTAAAAGCAAACAAGAATCACATTTAAGAGCACCAACGAAAGCAGATCAGATCAAGGACGAGCCAGAACCCACTGAAGTGTCGAAACCTGAAAAATCAGCCGAGGAAGAAAAATTAGCGGATCTTAGTCATTCTCCGAAGGAGAAAGAATTAAGAGATCCATCTTCAAAGTCCCCGGCTAAATCGACGAACGTAACCGAAGAATCAAGTACGGAAGACGTTTTAAAAGATTCCAAGTCCGATAATCTTCGAGATTCTTCGGAAACGAACGCGAAAAGAGTTGCCGTGAGTCCTGCTGCTTCCGAAAAAGAAGCAAGCGAGACACAAGAATTTTCAGTACCATCGGAGGATGGAGAAAAGATTGCAGAACCGGCACTGTCTCTCTTAAAGTCTCCCGAAGAAGGAGTGAAAGGTTTCGACAATGGAGAACAACGATCACTGTCGATAAAATCATCGCCATCCCAAAGTCCTCACTCGCCTGTGTCTCCAAAATCGCCGAAATCACCGAAATCTCCAAAGTGCCCGAAATCGCTGAAATCACCTATTGAGAACGAGGAATTAGAAGAGAAGGAAAAAACGGAGCAGAAAAAGGCTGATGACGAAACGACACCGGACTCGAAAAGTTTGCCGAAATCAGTTAAATCGCCTAAAGTTCAACGCGCACCGACACCAGCCAAACGAAAAGAAAAGAAGTCTTCAACGACACCAGGTTTTTATTTACGTTTAAGAAAATTTCGGGAGAAAATAGCGAGAATAAAGGTATTAAAAAATTCGACTTGAAAACGCGGAGCTTCGTTCCTTGCCATGTTTATCGTAGATAAACGCTGAAATCGAGACATTCTACTGAGATTTTGCTTCACAAATATCACGATACTGTTATGTGTTTTTTTCTTTTTTTTTTTTTTTGTTTTTCTTAATGTAACGACAAAAAGAAACTGTGTTTATATTTATTTTTACAGAGGTTGAAAACGGCAGCGTAACCAACGAGTCGGCTCAATCCAGCACGGTAAATAATTTTCATTCAACACATATGCTTTTGTACGTTTCACAAATTATCGAATCGATAGTAAAATAACGTAATAATGTTGCGCAGGAACCAACCACAAACGGAGTTGGGGATTCACCGACGAAAAAGTCACCCTCTAAATCGAAAGATGCTGACAAAGGGCCGACAGCTGGGTCACCTGTAAAATCGCCAAGTAAGTCCGTCAAATCGTTACCACGAACTCCAGAAACTCCTTCGTCGACAGCCGGTCAAGAGAAGAAAAGTAAGTATTATCGAAATTTTTGCCTAAATTTTATAACAAGCTCGATAAGCTTTGCGTCGAGTATTTTTGTTTTAATTTTTATCTAACGAATTGGCCCATTTTTCCAAAGAACGCGTGTCAATAATATGCGTTGAATCCTATAGAACTGCCTATGAACAAAATTCAAGTGGGATCGGCGCCCTCTCCGAACTTAAAAACGGTACGATCGAAGATCGGCTCGTTGGAAAATGCAAGTTATAAACCAGGTGGCGGAAAGGTGAAGATAGAGAATAGGAAGCTGGACTTTAGCAAGGCGCAGCCGAAAATTGCCGCGAAGAACGAGAAATACACACCCAGTGGTGGCGATAAAAAGGTTAATCGCTTTACATTTTTTTTGGAAATCTTTCTAGCGTCGTAATTACGAATAATTATCTATAAAAAAAATCTACACATGGCATGGTTTATAATCCTTTAGTCTAAAATATATTCCTCCCTTTTTTCTGTATTTTCATTGAAAAATTATTATCGTTTAACTATTCCTTGATAGATCGCTCAGATGAAACTTCAATGGAATGCGAAACCGAAAGTCGGTTCATTGGAAAATGCAACGTACAAACCTGGTGGTGGTGACAAGAAAATAGAAACAGTGAAGCTCGACTTCAAAGATAAAGCAAAACCAAAAGTTGGCTCCAAGGACAATGCCAAACACATTCCTGGCGGTGGTAGCGTTAAAGTAAGAATTTCAGTTTGAAATATATTTCCTTAGGAATGACGACTACTCTTAGAAGCACAGATACTCGTAAATTCTTCAGCGAATCTTTTATTTTCGTTCGAAACTTATTTTAGCGAGTTTGTAATTCGATTAACATGTCTGTATGTCTCCATAGTCATTCGTTTAATACCTAAAATTTTCCTACTCCAGTTGTTCCATGAGTTTATGTTGTACTATATAATCATAATTTATTAAGAAACATATGTTTGTGTTTTCTCTCATATTCGTAACTAATTAATGGAAGCTATTATAGAAACGAATGTATTTGAAAATTTATATGTACATTTCCAAATTTTCAAGCCAATGGTTATCATGTACTTCGCTTGACATTACCCGTTTGTAGCGTTTGGTGTTATCGTAGTGACGAATCATTTTTCTAACTAAATGTTTGCATTTTACTTCGACATTTGTCTATTCGTAATAAAACAGTATCATAGCTATTCATTTGGATCATGTCGCGAGAGCGGCAGATTGATTTCGACTGGAAAATTATTTATCTCGATTCTGATTGAGTCGTTGCATGTAGAGAATGTTAATGTAGACTTGCATTTACATTGTACATTTTACATTACTTAAAAAAATTAGTGTTTTCAAAAGTTACAGAAAGCGAGAATTCTAGCATCAAGAAAAATTATTTCTTGTTATAAGTTCTTTCCTTCTTGAGGACAGGCTCAGAGATACCTTTTGTTTCGTAAATTATTCTTCGTCGTACAAAATTACGCGTTCGACTGGTCGAGATAATTATTGAACGTAGGTACTTTACGCGCTATGCCTTTGTTAATTTGTTCGTTTATCTTGATGCAAAGAAATCTTGAATATCACAATAAAGTATCTTTTTCAAATGCGGATCCTTTGGGACTGTCTGATTAGCAAAAAAAGAAAAAAAAAAGAAGAAAAAGAAAAACACTTCAACCTCTGCTCTAGCGTACGACTTTCCTTTTGTTGTCGCATGTATTGTCACCCATCGTTATTAACAAGTCATTATTGTTTGTTGGTATTCAGTCATCGGCAACACCACCTAAGACGCCTCAGGATTCGAATAACGACGTAAGTATATCAAATAATTTCACGACATGATATGTTAGTTATCCTCTCCAGAGGTAGCTACTCATCGCATCGATATCAAAACGAAACCCACATCCATAATCTGGACTGTAAATCGCAAAATTGTAAAAGGGAGTAACTAATTTGATTCGACTGACAACTAATGATTCGCCGTTTTTAACTAATATTTGTCGCTTTTGTGTATCGTCGAAATATACGAAGCAAGTCTGTCAAATTTAAACTTTCTTTTTTTAGCAGTAAGTAAATTCAATCTAAAGGGATTAAAGCATGTTTCTGCATGTTTTGAGATTAGTATAAATGTTCGTTGCAGAAATCAAATCGTTAGTTTAGAGAGCACGATACGGAGAGGCTTCAACGAGTATGGAACATAAATTCAAGATAAATTTATAAGTTCGATTTTTCTTTAAATCTTCTAAACACGGATATGTTTACACGTTTTTTATATATCTAATTAATTAGGTTATCGACGAATAATTAAAATTCTAATTTCAAAATCTACATTGTCATTTATTCATCGTTTCCTACGATAAATAAGCATTAAAGAATAACCAAGGTTCTTCTAATGTTACTTTCAGATCCAAACTCAAAAAATTGACATCAAAGCTGAGAGTAAAGTTGGTTCCTTGGATAACGTGAAGCATAAGCCAGGCGGCGGTGACAAGAAAATTTTCAACGATAGGGATTATCTTCGACAATCGGGAACTAATCCTGAAAGCCTCTGTGGCAGTGGATCCCAGGTACGTTTTATCTTACAAAATCTCGAGAATAATTATCCTGTTTCAAGCGAAATGTGGCAGTTATGATTTTTATATTCAAAGATTGAAATCATCAAACAGATTAGTTCGATAAATTTTGGGAGGAACTTTCTCGGTTTTATAACATTTCGGAATCTTACATCTTTTTTCTCGAGATTCTTTGTCGTGTCACGTTCGTTTGCACCATTTGTCACGAAAAAAGCTTGACAACACGCGTTGCATGCTTATCAGCAATTTTTTATCCAACATTTATGATTTTACACTTTATGACAAAGGATTATTACCAAAATAACATTCGCTAGTTTCTTTCTTTCAAGTTCTACTTCACATTTCTAACATTTTTACGATGACAACAAATACAAATGAGTAAATTCCGGTTATTTATATACGACATTTGTACTTCATGGAACAATTTCATACCACGTTGCGAAATAATTTTGAAGCAACACGTTTTTCTTCCTTTGTGAACTACGATCTGTTAAATTTTGCGAGATTACGCGTTAGAAAAAACTAACGTAATTAAGCTGATGAAACTGAAGAAAGTTTAAATATCTAAAACTTGTATAATAAAAAGATGTAATGGTTGCTTAATCCTTTGAAGCACATTTTCAATTGCGTCTATGTAGGTATATTATTTTATACAGGCGAATTTCTTGCAAAAATATACGTGATAAAATTACTCATTGACATAAACGATTACGCTGTTTACAATACGTCGTATCACGATGACATTGCTCCACACCCTTAATACATATTACGCGTGCCACGTACGTACGTATAGTTCGTGAATGATTTATGATAAATCGGTGGTAAATACATAACAGTTGGTACAAAGAGGAAAATGTGCGCTGCTTCAAAGGTTTAACGTGACCCAGATTAGAACGAGCTAGCAAGGTTGTAACGCGGAGGTTAATGGGCCACCTTAATCCTATGTGTTGTGCCCGCAGAGCCCTGTGCCCCCTGGCACGGTCGCCGCCGGCAAGAACGGTCTGCCTACATCGGACGAGAACCTCAACCAGGAATGCTAGATCACGAAAACTCAACCGCTAGACCCGATTTCCTTGTCACTTGCGTCTGATTAATCATCCGTAATCCTCCCTCCTCGATCATCGAATCGAACGGCCAGTATTGACCCGTTGTTCGATGAAGTGGAAACGTTGCGCGTAGAAACGAAGAAGCAACATATACATATAGTCGTGCGAATTCATTTCATCGTAACGCTCTCGCAAGCGTATCGTATATGATTTTCAATCGATTAATAAAAGATTTAAGATTAACGACAGATCCGGCTCTATTTCACATCGCGCTTAACATCACGATCGTCTGGAGTGAACGACGACTGGGAGACATTTTTACGTGCCATACGGGGACAGAGTTTTTCGCACGGAGTTCTGGCGTTTAATCGATGAAAACTAGCGCAAAAGGCAAAGGGGTATTTTTCCTCGTCGCTATGTGCTCTTACACGATCGATAACGTATACGATGTGTATACGTGTCTGGCGTATAACACTACGATCACCGGCAAAATGATTTCCCCCACCCTGTTAACGCATTTATCCACGAAATCACTTCAGATAATTTGCGACACTTTTTCAGATTGAAAAAATGTGTTTTCCAAACTTTTCATACGACCGAACACAAATTACATTAATCGTACATCATTGTAATACTTGTCGTAGCGTAATTGTCCAACACATCGAAACAGTTTACCAATTATCACGCCTGATTCTTCGAATTTTTATAAATACGCAGATACTTCGATTTCATCGTAAACTTACATATTACATATAAGGAGATACTCGAACAAAGGACACGATGCTTCCCTTATTTGAGATTTGCACGGATACGACGATACCTACGACGATAAGAGCGCAAAATACTATGCTTATACATTGCGATAAGAACCATTTTAAGACGCGAACGTTTCTAAAGGCATTTTTCCGATCTGAAAAGGAAATGCGGTAACGCGATACGTTTAAGTTTAATTAAACGAATGAATTCTCATTTTTCGTAGTCACTTGGAACACGGTTTCACACTAGGCACGGCAATTAGAACAATTTTACGATCGCATAATGTCAGACTCATTGTTCGAATTGATCGATATCGTAATTGACGAGACCGAGAGTAGGTGTACTTTTGTTAAACCTACTGGAATAAGGAAACGCGAATTTTCCGGCTATAGTGTAAATAGCTAACTGTCGTACTAAACAAGGCTTTGGATGTGCTATGGTAACGAAAAGCAAAATATAACGTTGATTAATAAATAATTTTAACCATAATCCTAATGCTAAGTCATAGAGCTACTTATACGATTAATTCTAATTGAATTCTATTTTAGCTTTTTTATGGTGCGTTCATCAATCTGTGTAACGTACATATAATTCGATTAACATTAGTATCCGTAAATAAATACGGTTATGCGATATATTCGATTTCGAAATTGCGATAGAAAAAAAAAAAGTGAAAGAAAAACGAGAGGAAAGTAGAAAATGCAGCAGTTGATAACCCGCTAAAATTAACTAATATCATAGAAAAAATGTTTAAAGTTCGAATAAAGGCAAGCTTCGCGATAAAATTAATCTCAGCCTACGTAAAAAGATATAAAATTCGATATCGGTGGTGATAACATAAAAAAGAAGAATATTGCGAATGAAATGGTAAGGATGAAATAATAGATAAATGAAAAACGCTGTAATTACATTGTCACATAGGAACTATAATTAAACGCTATAAATGTAATCTAATATTAAAGGTTTACGTAAACTCGCCTACTCCCGGATTCAAGAAAACGGATACGTGCTCTATATATAAAATAATTGAAGTACCAGGACAAAATGCGGTGATGCACTGATTATCAATTTTATCCCTACGTACTGACATACCGAAGAAACATCGATTAATTCGAAGTGGTGATATTAATTGCACGTTGTCATAAGATGATACGAAAGAAGAAAATAATAGCAATTAAAAACTTTGTTTTCTTTGTGCATCACCACCTGTTGAAAACATGTACGGAGTGTACGACGTTCATTGAATGATTATAACTACTAAGTTTAGAATATACACATAAATATATACACATTCTGCGTCAAGTTTTTGATATATTCTTTGTGTATTTGGACAATGCATTTTTATCATAAAAATGAGATTCCTGTATGCACTCTGTACATGATATATCTATATCAGGTGTATAGGATAAAGTATTACGAGTTGTTTCCTTTAAAACTATTAAAGAAAACAAGAAAAAAATATTTTCTCTAGGATTTGTTAATTAAATTATTTAATTGTTCATTTAGCGAGTTAAAAAGAGGACTCTACACTTTCCTTTTTAATGAAATAATGTACAGTGTTTGCATTTCCAAGTAGATTTTATTTGGGATGAAACATCGTTCTATATTTTGCGTAATTTAACACGGAAAGTCTCTCTTTGCCATCCAAAAGATTCCATAACAAATATACGTAGAACAAATTTTCTTGTTAATCGTAGTAATTTTAGAGGAATTATCTCGTAACACTTTCTGTGATACACTCTGTATAATGTATTTGAATAGTTTCTAGCATTTTTCATTAACCATCGCTTATTAAACCGAATCAATTTGTTTTAACTCTTGAAATATCAAACGGAAATCAATTTTACCGAAACATTCGTTATTAAGGCTAAGGAATTTTATGAGTATCAAACTTTTCAATAATTTTTCTTTCTATTTATCGATACATGTATAGATTTATTGCTTAGCAGCACGCTATAAGACTTAAATCGTTTTACGCGCCATGTAATTCACTTACTTTGCTCTCATCTTGATGTTCAAGAGTTAAATCAAGTACGATTTTTCCATTACCGAATTTACATTTTATCTATCGGAAATTTATCCGTTAGAGAAAACTATTCTACGGCATTCACATCTCGTGTATATAAATCGTATGCTCGATTCTAGCGAAAGAAGAAAGAGTTTAGTGTGAAGCAATTATGACTCACCCAATTTGTGCTTGAATTTATGAGCAGCTTTCTCGCGGTAAATTCAAACGATGCATATTAAGAACAGAGTTCGAAGATATGGATCTCTAATGGATGAGGTTTACGACGTCGAGCGTCGATTTATTGGGAATTGCCGGGTTCTGAAGAAACTTATCCCGTGGAATAAGTTGCTGTCATCTCTACGTAGATCGGTAGAGGAACCCCGTTGAAAAGTCGAACACAAGAAATACAAATGATATTAGAATCGTATACAATGAGCAATCATATTCGATGCATCGAGTGAGAAAAAAAATATTTCGCACGGTTGCATCGAATACGTTTCATATTGTATTTAAATGATAGAATACGATAAATTCGTAATCGTTACTGTAGATACGTAAACTATCTCTATTTGTTGTATACATCAGAATAAATACTTAGATTCTACGACTGATCTACAGTCAGTTGAAAAATGAGAATCAATAATAAAGTAAAACGTCGATGGGAAAAGCAAAATAACTGAAATATCGCAAATAATTTCAGAGAAATGTGTGTCTCTCTCTCTCTCTCTTTCTCTCTCTCTCTCTCTCTCTCTCTTTCTCTCTCAATCATACGACTTTTGAAAAATTCATACAATCTATGCTAAAAAGGTATATATCAAGTATTATTTATACTTTATTGCTTCCATATACTGATTAGTACATATTTCAACTTGATTAATTATCCGATGATTCACAAAAATTAGATACATAATAATAAGTTGCCGTAATCGTTACGAATAATCACACTTCATACGAATATTATTGTATAACGAGTATTCGACATATTGTCAGACATAACAAGAGAGCCATTATAATAATATTTTTGTTTTTAAATTTATATTCCCAGCATTTTTATTAAACCCTCAAAAGGTTAAAACTGCGATTAGTTGGTTACATAGAATCGGGTAATTTTTTGTGCTTTATGGGATTACAACTATATTGTCACCTGTAGATATACACCTATATTCTAAGTAAATGTTTTAACAGAAAATAATGAAAGTAAATTTAATAACGTTTAAGGAGAAAGTATTTGCAGAATGCAATATAAAATTGTTATCATTAGGAGCTTAAAATGTTGCTTACACGTATAATTTCTTTATAAAAAAAAACAACGTCCATTTCATACATGGTATGAGAATATCCATTTAATGTTTTAAATTTTTCTATAGAATAAAAACAGAAAAATAGAGAACCTACCGAAATAAGTTTATGCGCACAATTGTATTATCACATTTTTTTGTTCTTAATAATCAGTAATAATTTGTAGCACATGCAGCGTAATTTATAAAAGCACAGGTGTAGTTAATGGCATACACAAATGCTAATACTAAAATATTAAGTAGATAGAAATGATTTTCTTTAGCTTTAATTTCTCGACTATTTAAATATTTAATGAGTTACTTCGGTGAATTTTCTTATATGGATAACAATAAGCACAGCGTGTAGTTCACCCTCACATGTAATACTTGGTGGACACAGAAGCATCGCTGCTAATCACCGCATTTATAAATTAAGGTCAGTCTGCACATAAGTAACACTTCAATGATGAATTACATCAAATTTATGGAATATGCGATTTAGTCGGATGTTACCATTTTTAATTATAAATTTGACACTTTTATCAAAATTCTTAATAATTACGCTAAATATAGTTAAATTCAATTTACAGTGCAAATATTTTTAACGATAATAATATTTTTAATATGTCAACTTACACGTTAATCTGGTTTTCAGGATAATATGGTTGAAGAGATCAATTTATCTACTGAACAGGCAAAAGATGATTCACCACAACCACCACCAAGTACTCCAACAAAGGCGCAAAAGCTACCATCACCATCTTCTATGGTAACTCCTAAAGCAGTAAGAAATAGTCTGGCTAAATCTCCTGAAACAGTACAACCAAGGAAAAGTTCATCGCCTCTTGAAACTATAGAGGTAGAAGATGGGAACAAACAGAATTCAAGTTCAGAAGATAAAAACGTAATAAAAAGCAGAACGGCGAGATCTCCCATAAATTTAGATTCTCTTAATAATCCTCAGTTAAAGAGTCCGGGAAATAGTACAGCGAAATTGCCTATTTCCCCGCGTACTCTTAATCATTCTGAACTAAAAATTTCCGAAGAGAAGACAGTAAAATCATCGGTTTCTTCGCGTCCTTCTAGCTCTCGTCCGAAGAGCTCAGAAGAAAATATAGCGAAATCACCTAATTACCCGCGTCCTCCTAGTAGTTCTTCGTTGAAATCTTCAGAAGACAGAGCAGTGAAATCACCTACTTCCCCTCGCCCTCCTAGTAGTTCTTCGTTAAAATCTGCAGAAAACAGAGCAATGAAATCTCCTACTTCGCCACGTCCTAGTAGTTCTTCGTTGAAATCTACAGAAGACAGAGCAATGAAATCTGTTACTTCTCCGCGCCCTCCTAGTAGTTCTTCCTTAAAATCGCCAGAAGACAGAGCAATGGAATCTATTATTTCCCCGCGTCCTTCCAGCGGTACTTCGGTAAAAGGTCTAGAAGATAAAGCAATGAAATCTCCTAATTCTCCGCGTCCTCCTAACAGTCTTCGATTAAAGAGTCCAGACAAATCTTCCTCTCATACGTCTAGAAAAGTATCGCCAAAAGAATTACGGCTTCCGAAATTGGCACCCTCTCCTACGCCACAAGAAACTGCTATAGTTTCTGAAATTAATACTAAAATTAGTTTACCGAAATTAACAGAACGTGTTACACATTAAATCAGTGTTAAATCAGTAAATTTATTTGTTATCGAGATCTTTCAGGAGAAGAAGTTTCCTCGAACTATGAATGATTGCTTGCGTACATTGAACCTAGCAAACCAATCGATATGAACGAAATATTAAGTCAATAAATATGCGCTTTTCGATTAATGATTTTATATTATTTTGATGCAGAACTCTTTTAAGTAGTTGTAATATAAATTATTGTAAGAAGATATTGGGAAAGCGAAAGTGATGATGTAAAAGGGAAAGCTTGAAGTACATATTTCTAATTCTACGTACTTCTTTCTAATAAAAACAGTCCTATTTTAATGTCACATCTTTTATTACAAAAGTGGTGGATCTTTTGAAGAAGATCGAGAAATGTAATATTTACAGCACTTAATGTCGTAAATAAAATTTTGCAGATTATAATACGAATAAAAAATATTTATATATTATCAAGAATATATGTATTGTTATGAAGAATAATAATAATTAAAGGTATAACAATTTTTAAAGTAACGTAGACATAATAAAGTATGTATAAATGATTTTTAATGTACATATCAAAATATATATCTTTGTTAAAAAAAAAAAAAAGACGCGTTCAATATATCGGAATTAAAAATACAGCTTAATATAAGATTCCAAAAATATATAATTTTAACAATTATATTATTGGCAGTTTTACATTGTATGAAGAATTACAAAACACATAGTAACTTAGGAAATAATATATCTAGATCAAGTTTTCTTTGGCAGTGGTGGTGGAACTAATGTAACTCCAGTAAAATAAGGATGGCTCAATCCTTTTTTTGCTGTTATCCTCTGATTAGGGTCATAAGTCAAAAGTTTCTGTTAAAATATGTAATATTAAAACTAACATAAGAAGATTGAATATTTATTTTTAGTTCTTATTAAAGCGAGTCTTACCAAAAGTAAATCTTTGGCATCAGAATCAAAGGAAGGTACAACTTCGTCTAGAGGTCGAGGTTCCCACCTTGGAAACATTGATGTGTAATCACGTAACTGTGATACTCCTGGCCAAATATTCTCATCAGGTGTACCTAATGTACGGAATATCCTGAAAAGTTGATCTATTTCTGAATCGCCTGGGAATAAAGCTCTTCTAGTTGCCTGCAAGAATAATGCAACTGTTTTGAAAAAGTAAACTCATTATTAAGTCTTCCGACGGCGCGGCGTGCCGATGTTCGGTCGGAACGGTTAAATAAATGACACTTCTCTTTTATACAGAATTATTATATTATTAGAACTATCATTACCATTTCTGCAAATATACAACCTAGACTCCAAACATCTACTGCATTGGAATACAATTTAGTTCCTAAAAGTATTTCTGGTGCTCGATACCAAAGGGTTACTATTTCATGAGTATATGTTCGAACTGGAACACCAAATGTTCTGGCTAATCCAAAATCTGCTAATTTTATGTGGCCTTCCCGATCTATCAACAGATTCTGTGGTTTTAGATCTCTATGTAAAATGCAATGAAGATGGCAGAAGGAAATTGCTTTCAATAATTGAAACAAATAACTCTGTAAACATAAGAGACCTGTCTTTGAACAATGCATGCATTTATTTTCAAGTGTAATTTTTTTGCGCAATACCTTGACGAGAGCTTGATCTAATCCTCCTTTCACGGAATCTAATAACTTTTTTAAATCTTGTTGTAAAAATTCAAAAACAAGATAAAGATGATTGTCACCATCTACCACATCAAATAATTGAACAATATTTGGATGTGTAAGTTCTCTTAATAATGATATTTCCCGAATAGCAGTGGATGGGACACCCTCGCTTTCCCTGATGTAAATTAACGTTACATTATTAGTTACATATATTGATCACCAATGATAGATTATAATATTGAATTATCCTTTTCCTTCAAAAAATTATAATAAATACATTTATTTACACATAAAGCAATTAATAAAGATGTGTAAGTGAGTTTCAATAAATCTAAATAATAAGTGCAGTATGTAAATTGTGTAATTAGTATAAAATTATAAATTTGTATAAAAATAGGTATCATTGGAAAACAAATACACAGAAGAAAATCCCATTTAAATATATGGTAAACAAATTAAAAGGTCTAAAATTAAAAACCAGCTGAGCATGACACAATGGGACAAGCTGAATAATGTGGTGCTACGAAAATTTAGTGTAACGTGGCCCCTGCAGATTCAGCTGACCCCAATGTGTAAGTTAGCAGATGTGTTAGCAATGCATATAAGCAAAAGCTTAACCAATATGGTATTTTATTTCACTATCTCCAGAAGTTATTTATATAGTTAAATAAGAATGATTGCATAACAATAATTCTGTAACCATAGATACGTGCATATTACTTAAATGTGTGCAGGATAAACAAACTATTAATTCTACAAAAATATATCTTCATTCTGAAGAAACATATGATTTCAATTCAATAACAATTTTTGGGTTATATAGTATAATCTATTACCTAAGGTACCAGATCATTCGAATATATATTTAAAGTATATAATATCCAGAACACTGAAAAAGCAAAACAATACTATTTCCTTATTACAAGACAACCAATCCGTATAATATTAGTAATTAAAATAATTGTTTTCTTTTATAAATATTAGATGTATATTTATTCGACATATATACAAGTAATATATACATTGACTATTCAATAAAAAAATTGATTGAAAAATTATTTTGCTACAAGTATGAAATAGGAATATTTATTAGTTATATACTAGTTATTCTATACTGACAAAGAAAAAATAATACCAGTGGGTATCCGCCTAGATTAAAAACATAGACTCTATAAATAATTTAATAGATTTCGAAATATATATCGTGCAGATTCTAGTAACTTAAATTGTTATTAAAAGTATTATATGTCCATTTTGCGGTTAATGTAGTATGCTAACAATACAACACCCGGCAAAGGTATACATTAAATTAAGGATTCCAGATTTTTATATATAAATATTACAATCGACGTACGTCTCAAGACGAATTTTTTTAAGTGCCACCAGCTTTCCAGTTAACTTATCTTTGGCTTTATAAACCACCCCATAGGTCCCTTCCCCTATTTTTTCAATCTTGACGAAGTTGTCCATAACCTCAACGTCACGTTCGACGTTGTCACTACTGTTTTGACACTCCGTCGTAATTGCCGATTTTTTAACACCGTTCCGATATTTTTCGAAATTTTATATCGATAAAAGTCGACAGACAACAACGAAACTTTTTAGTAGCCGTTTTATTAAAATTCTTTGTTTATCAACACCAATAACCCACTTGACATGCGTGCTTCAAAGTAGCCATTTTTATTAAAATTTAGAACAATCGATTCAAGGAATCGATAGAATTACACGATTGATCGCTTTATTAAATAATCGCTAATGTAACAGGTATACGAACGTAATAATATGCCAATTTAGTTCAGTTTAATTCATTTAATTGCTTAATTATATACAACATAATTATGATTAAATATATTTACTAAACATTCCAATAAAATGTAACTAAAATAATCATTGACCGTAGACAATTTTATTTGCAAGTTATATATATATATATATTTATTTAAAGAAAGAACATTACAAGATGGAATAATAACAATAACTAATCAGTACCAGAACTGTGATAATTAAAACTCGTCGAAATTAATCGCAGCATATAATTTATTATGTTTGTAAATATTCCCACCGATTAAAAAATATTTAAATCGAACGAAACACTTAAAAGTAATGTTAAATTAGTGTTAAATTAATGTTCTTCTACATATCTTAATATCCTACGTCGTTTACTTTATTTTTATATCATATTCATATTAATACTAACGTAAATATACCTTTCTTCGAAAGAAATGTATTTAATTAATGTTTTTGTAGTTTTAAACGTAATTAATATAATAAATAACCATAAATAATCATAATTAATATATAGAAAAACTCAAGATAGTAAAATATGTATGTGTCTATATCTTTAATTCATGCTCTTATCAATCTGTGCTTTTGCTATAAATTATCTTGGGATTTCTAACGAAATTTGAAAACATATCATGTGAATTGCGTTTTCGCTTTCGAAATAATTACATATATGAATTATATCATTGCATATATTATTTATTTTGAGATATATATGTTCATTTATACTCTATAATATGATATTCTACACATAGAAAAATTATATGACGAATGTTAAGTATACATTATAATTAATTCATAATTACAATTATTAATTTATATAAAAATAAAAGAATATAATAATTGGAATGTTAGGATAATGTTTTTATTAAATCTTCACTGCATAATTCTTTTCACTAAATTGTTCCTAAATTTTTTAAATAATTCAATTTACTACTTAAAAAAATTCATGCATTTCTTATTTAAATTAAAAAAATGTTATTACTTGCACAAAGCAAATCAAATGTGAATATGCACAATCTAAGCATTTATTTTAATAAGATATTTATTGTATAATGCAATGTATAATTAACATTCCAAGTATAATAGATAATTATGATTGCTTTTTTATTTAAAATTTGAATTAATTATAAAATTAAATAAATTCACGTAAACATTGAACATTTTAAGCTTCTAAGTATAATTTGTTAAAATAATGATACTTTATCTTTAGGTAGAATAATTCAAAAGCTTTAATTGCAATATTTTTTAAACACATTATACATAAGATTTAGGAATACAGTTTAATACATCTTTATAATGAAAGAAGTAAGTATAAAAATTAGAGGAAGCAGATTATAAATTAAAGATTGGTAATAAAGTGATTTTGAAACCATTATTATACATACGGCAGTATTATGATAATATCTCAAGATTAAAAGAATTCTATTAATTCTATTAATTATCACGTTATACTTTATTGTAGGATTAATGTTTGATTCATTAGCGAAATATTAACTATTAATACTTCATAATACACAATGAATGTATTCTTTCATCATATTTTGATAAAAAATAATTTGATCTAAATTTGTCTGATTAGTTTAAGAAAGAAATATTTATTTTGAAAACTTCACAAATTAAATAATTTGCGAATGTATATTGCATTGCGAATGCAAAAATATAATTTTGAAAAATATTTATGGATATTACAAAGATATTATTGGAAATCAAAATAGAAAAAGTTTCTACTAAATTAGAAGAATTTATGTATATATAAAATATTATATAGATATAACATAAAAGGATATACGTTTTCTAGAACATACCTGAAATCATTTCTTTTAAAAGCTTTGTTGACAGAAAATAAAAATTTGATGATGAGAATTAGTGAATCATATTATAAATTATGCTGCATATATAAACAAAGTTTTATGGAAACGAGCTTGCACAAACGTATCTAAATATTAAACTACAAGGCGCATTGAGGCTTAGTACGATTGTTCTAAATGGATGACTAGAGCACACATTTTAACTATTATTAGTTATCTATCCGTTCTAAAAATCTATAACTGTTTCATTTGTGCTGTTTCGTTTTTTCCCTGTTGAGCGTTATAAACTGCAGTGAAATACCAACAGTTTCTCAAGAATTATATGCAAGTATTATATGCAAGATGGTATTTGTACTATGAAATAAGAATTATATCTTGGCTATTAAATAACCTAATATTTCCAAATGCAAATCAAAGCGATCAAGACTTTGATTACAACTCATTCACCTATTACTTATTAGAATCTAGTTTTAGTTTGGAAAAATATTTATATTTAAATGATATAAAGTATGTTGAAAAAAAAAGTATATTAAGGAAAAACAGCTTTTGAATGTTGATATAGTTGATTTCTGTAACGTTTTGCCAAGAAAGCTGCAATCACCTGGAAATTAAATGTACATGGTTTACACCACAAACCAATCAAATTAATTTTCAAATTTAGTAAGACTAGTACATATATTGAATTACATAAATGCGACATGATGGTATGTTATACATAAAATGTGGCTGATAAAAAATATTCTCTTAAAAATTGATATATAAAATAGAAAATCACAACATGGAACCACCCACCATCTATTAGGAGGATCATATGAGGTGACAGAGGACATGGCGATGGTGTTAGACTAGAGAAAAGCGCTAGGATTAGCTCGTGGATCTTTCTGATTCCTGTATCGCACGGTCAACCAAACACCAACAAACTGCAATGGGTTCACAGGTTAACGCTTACTAAGTAAATCACTGTTATCTCTAACAGAGTGAAACAATTGAACAAATGTAATGCGTTTAAGCACTTAACATTGCATTTTTTAAGTGAACACATATCAAATACATATGGTATATAAAATAATTCATAAATTCTTACCTCTGTAAAACTGAAGAACAATCCTATGCTGCCACATAATTTAAAGGCATAATCAATCGTAGATTGTAATTTTTGCATACAAGATGGACATTCACAATCGGTATTTGTAGGATATTGGCAACAATATTTCTAAAAGATTAAAACATTATTATATGTTATTAAAATTAAATTTATTTGTTGCGTGTTAAATTATACTTACAATTTTGCAAGATTCAATAAATGGATCTGAATTATTCATATATGCGATTTCAGTGCCATTGAAACCACAGCATTTGAAAGTTTCTTGAACCTTATCTATTAATTCATTTGCGTGCTTCCAACCCTAAAATTAATAAACTAAATATTTTTCCTACTATCAAGAATAATGATATATATAAAATATTAATATTACCTGTTCTGCTAATTGTTCTTGTTGTTTGGTATTAACAGCAAGGCAAGCACACGCGATACTGAATTGAATTAAGAACAGTAGAAATAAGATAAGCATGTACTATAAGGATGTTATTAAGGATTATAATAAGAATATTATGTACAAAATGTTTTTTACATACATAAATATATATGATAATACCAACAAGTATGATATTACTTACATATTGTAAATCTATAAAAGGATACAAAGAATAATAGAACTTGGTGATGTTTAACAGCACCGATCAGTCCAAGTATAGAAATTAGAATCAAAATAACACCACATGCTAAAATACCTCCAATTATAGGAAGGTTTGTGACTAATGCAGAAGCTCTTCCATAAACAGCTACACCAATTAAAATAAATGCAACAACCTAAAATATCAAGATATACTTTTCAGAATTCGTAAAATTAAAAAATGTGTTGGAAAACGTTTAAATGTCAGAATTTAATATCATGTAAATTCATAATTTTTAACATTCTGTGTATGCATTTATTATGATTATTATCACATTTTTTGCAGATACATTAATTATTAAAATAATTGGGTGTTGCTATGTGCATATAATGATATTAAAATATCTAATTTTCCATATAGAAGTGCTCTCTATAAAATTTTACTATATTTGTTTAATCAGCAATACATGGCAATTTTCTCATAATGATAGCAATTAAAATATTATTTCATAGCTCGCATATTATAGAATTTGATAAAATATCCGTGGCTGAAAGTAAAATACGATTGAAACAAAATGTATTTGTTCAAAAGTTCGGTGGTGTACGTAAACTTGTTTCCGGAAATTCTGCTTACGATATAAAGGATGTTTAAAGCCGTCAAAGCATTTTTAGAGCACGTAAAACCACCGCACATCTTCGTATACGGCCTTTGTTCCCTTTGGTGTAGTCACCCGTGAGGATTCGTTGAGTCGTTGAATCACTGTATTTGAAGAATTTGAATACTTTATTGTTAATACCATGGATTAATAAGAAAATCGCATGTGAGTTAACTGGTACAATGAAAAAATACCTCACTACCCTTTCGCTGAAGACAGACAATTTACGACTGCTAGCACTCCAACGACTCGAATACATTGGAACGAGTTCGATCTCTCGACGTCGCAGCGTCGGGCGCGAAATTTCAGAAACAGATTCTTCGCGCCTGATAAACACATTCATCACACATATTTTTTTTTATAAATACACAATAATATATATTAATCTGTACTAGTAGATTTATACAAAATAAAAAGGTACAGAATACGATAGAATGAGTTACGTTTTCATAATTTTAAGGCTCGAGTGATATGTAATTCTAAAATGTATATTGAAAAAATGAAAGTAATTTTTTGTAATAAATATAAGTTGATAAAACTTTGATAGGCTTTAAATTAGAATGCTTAATAATTTATACGAATGTGTTTGTTCTTATCGAATAACTACGTTTTGTAGTTGCTAAGGTAAGATGAAATTCGACGTAGAATGTTCTTTATGTTTCTAAAGAGTAGTTCGTTTCCATGACACAAAAATATAGCCACCATAAATGTATCACGATATCATGCGCAAAGATTAAGTATTCTTCACACGGAATTCAAATTAAACGTCAGAGATAACATATATATGTATGTTTATTTGCTCGTTATACATAAGACTTTTATAAAATATTTGAAAGATATTTGAGTTATTACCGCTCGAACGTTCAGTATCATAAATTTTAAACATCACAATGAAACACGTTTGTCGTTTGTTTGTCGTGCTTTCAAACTTCGAAAAGAATAAAATGGTAAGATCGCATATTTATAAGATATAATTGGAACTATTTAAAAAACAATTATATTGTTAATACACAATGTAATAAATTATGTGTACAATATAATAAACTAATAAAAAATTGTAACAATAATTTTAAGAGTGTATTAACCGACAACGAAAAATGACTTATTTCTTTTAAGTACTTAATTTGTATTCGTTATAAAATATTAGTTTGTTTCGATTCATATTATCTTGAGTAACGTATAGATCGTTTCAATCGTGTAAAATTTACTTTGTGTATTTTACTTTTGCTGATATATGGTATCTTATGAAGAATTTCATCATGAAAATCGTACTCTCGTAAAACTGTTCGACAAGATTTGGACGACGTCTGTCAAAACAATTAGAAATCATCTTTGCGAGTTTTAAAGAGGAAATACTTGGATTCTGTTCTTATTTTTTGCACAGCAACCTTCGTTTTTTTTTTACAATGACTCAGCTTCTTCAAATAACTCGTGCGAATTTAATTTTTAATGGCATTTCTCTGCTTTTTGTTCCTCCAATAAGAGATACCATAATGAAATACGAATTTAGATATTCTAAGAAACTATATAATTTACTTACTCTATTTCCTTACTATAACCTTTCACTTTTGTATATTTCATATTGTTCCCATCTTTTCGATAAATATTTTGTAAACGAAGTACTCTGATAGTACGTAATCCTGTCTAACAGATAGCTGCTATGTCTCGGCTATTTTTAATACATTGAACATGTAAACTATGAATGTTTCATAATTACTAGATTCGTTATCAGTCTTGTTTGATCTTTATATTTGCAATCTTGATGCTTGTATTCGACAGTAAGTACAGTTTACATTGTAATTTCTAGATTTCTGTGTTCTCTAATATCTTTGTTTCTTCTTTCTCTAATATTGCTAATAGTATAACATTATATCGTGTTCTCAATTACACAATTTAGTAAGCACAATAAGTTTATAATCTATAAGTGGACTATTTGTGTCTATAAATGGACGGCTACTTCTCACAGAAATGGTATTATTAAAATTTCATACTCTGAAAGTGCTGTGTGTACGATGGTGTAGTTTCATCAATGCAATGAAAGTCAGTGGAACGTCAGGACGGTCGATGCTTAAAGTAGAACACTGTGTATTTTAACATTTCATTTCACTCTAGTACTTTTCAACGGTGCCTGTATTTTAGCACTGTTGAGAAAAATATACTGATATTTCATTTGCGTTTTGAAGAAGGGGAAGTATACATATATTCAGCAGTCACATTAATCGATACTCTTGTATAAAAATTAACATATTCGCGAGTATATGGCGATTTTTTCAAATAATTATATTAAAAGAAATTTTTTACATATTTAATATTTAAGTCTTTCGATAAATTTTGTAAAATCTGTACAAATAACTTTCAATAAATAGTTAAGCAAATCTCTAATAGGCCGTTCGATTTAAAAAAGTAAATAAGCGAAGAAATAAATACCGAAGCTATAAATACTTCGAGCTTATACCTCCTCAAATCCTCTCTTTTCCTCTTCTGAAGCTTTCTTCCTTTTTATTTCCGTGTCTCGAAAATATCAATAGGTTTCGCTAGTCGCAAGGAGGGGTCTGCATAAGATTCGATTGTGATAACAGGGGAAACTGATAAACCGACATATAAAGTGTAGTACATCGTGATTAAACTCCCATTCTGTCCACAATGTCTTAGAAAGAGGTACGAAGAACAAGAAACCGTCGTTCTTCCTGGTGGCATCGTCGTGTTTCATCGTTATCTCTGTAAATATCGCAATAAATACCTATTAATCGTTCATCAGAATTTAATGAATATTTTCCGTTCCCTATAATCTAATTTGACTGACATTTCTTATCGATAATTTAGGAAAATATTTCCATTAGATGAAAAATTATTTTATCGGATGAAATGGGAATGACCGTATTTTTTTTTTATAAATTCTATAATTTATAATATTTAATTCAACTATATGTACTAACTTCGTGAAATATTACAGTCCGTAAAAGAAGAAATAAGAAAGATGAACAAATCGCGCATTAAGTGGTGGCCGCAATATTTAGCAGCGATTACAGGTAATTACAAACCGTTAGCAAAAGAAGAAATTCAGTTTTTCATCTTAACATTTATCTAATAATAACCATGTGTTGCTGTTATAATGATTACACTAACCAACAAGGTTTTAATATTAATGGTATACCGGTGACATTACGTTGATCATTAAGTGTAATTAATGAAGTGCTGGCACATGTAAACGTATCATTTTATGCAATTTAATAAATTAGATTTTTAATTTTAATAAACATTAATTTTAAGAGATACGACAAACGTCGTTAATTATAAAGTTGGTAAACAAAAAATAATATATTGTAATATTTGCTCGTGGTTTTTTTCAACCGACGAAAGATTAATTACAAGATAACATTTCTCAAATACATACATAAATTCCAGAACTATTTTCGACTCACAAAAATAGGTACGATAACAGAACAAGATCAGAATATAGATTCCATAGTTAAATATATCTCTATTTTCATTTATTAATCGATTAAGCTATTAACCGCTATGATTATTTACTTTATTCTATTTTCATTTTTTCCCTGGTACAGCCACCTTATCTATGGCAACTTCCGGTTCCCATATAGGCTGGACATCACCGATTCTACCAAAATTAAAGTCTTCAGAGTCCTATATGCCAATAACGTCGGACGATGCCTCGTGGATCGCTTCGTTCGTTCTTCTCGGCTCGATACCTGGCAATATTATCGCAGCTTTCATCGTTGATCGACTGGGTCGTAAAGTGTGCCTCCTGCTTGCAGGAATACCATTGACTATTAGTTGGATTTTAATCATCGTAGCCTGGTGCCCTTACGTCCTCTACGTTTCGAGATTCATCGGCGGCATAGGGCTTGGCGTGGCTTACGTCGTTTGTCCTATGTACATCGGGGAAATCGCTGATAAGGAGATCAGAGGATCTCTGGGATCTTTGATAAAGTTAATGGTAACATTTGGTGAATTATACGCTCACGCGATCGGCCCATTCGTGTCGTACGAGTGTCTAGCTTACAGCTGCGCTGTAATCCCCATAATCTTTTTCCTGACGTTTAGTTGGATGCCAGAATCTCCTTATTATTTGTTGATGAGAAATCGCGAAGATAAAGCGACGTATAATTTGAAGTGTCTTAAGAGATACGCGACGGAGGATCAGTTAGAAGAAGATATAGAACAAATGCAAAAGACCGTATTGCGAGACCTCAGCGATAAAGGAAACATTTGGGATCTGTTCAACACCCCAGGTAATAGAAGAGCTGTTGTAATCAGTTTCGGCCTCCAGCTAGTTCTGCAATTCAGTGGTCTAGCCGCTATAGAATCGTATACTCAAGAAATTCTCGAGGAGGCTGATACAGATTTATCCGCTGGGATAGCGGTGATCGTTCTAAGCGTTCTTCAGTTGATAGCCGGTATCGGTGCGGCAGCTTTAGTAGACAGATTAGGTAGAAGGCCACTGCTTCTTGTCACTACTTTACTCGGTGGATTGTCCTTAACAGTTACCGGAACGTTTTATCTGCTAAAACACTACGTGTTAGCGAATATGACCGGTTTTGGTTGGGTTCTTCATGCCTCTGTTATATTTTACGAGCTCATTATCGCATTAGGTTTGAATCCATTGTCCTACATGATGCTCGGAGAACTTTTTCCGACTAACGTAAAGGGAGCTGCCGTATCTATAGCAAACATGTGGGCATCTTTATTGGCGTTCTTTGTTTCAAAAATGTACCAAGTCATTTCCGATTCTTGCGGTGTTTACACCTCTTTCGGTTGGTTCGCGGTCAGCTGTTTCCTTGGTATTGTTTTTATACTGTTTATGGTCCCAGAAACTAAAGGAAAATCGTTGTTAGAGATACAGGAGGAATTAAATTGTAAAAAGAAAAAGCAACAGAAGTGCGGAAAAAATAATCGAAAGATCCACGTTAATACACTAGCTTAAATTAGGTGAATGATGAAACGATGGTTTCGATTCGTATTGATAAGTTAACCGGGTAAATTTCACGTGATTAATAGGATCAATTGGCATTCGATTTATCGTAATATAATCCTTTAAAGGTTAATGAAAGGGCGAGGTCGATGCCGAGGAAAACGAAGAGTGAAAATAATACCAACTTTACGAAATTGAAATATTATTGAATTTTCGGAACGTATGGAAAAATATTCGGAACGAACAAAGAAACATCGTTTCAGTGAAAATATTGAAAATCTTTGAACAGCTTTTTTTTTTTAAGTACGTCTTCCTCGTATTTTCTGAAATCTATATGACACATACATGTATTAAGTATATTTGGCGTTAGACTGAAATTAATTTCTTTTTAAGCTCGAGAAATGTCAAATTTGCCGTTCGTCAAATTTCAATCCAAGAGGTAATTTAACTTATTGTTTCTAATACCAAGAAGTGAAATTTTCCGAAAAACGACATATTCTTTGTATTTTTTTAAACAATAATGTAGGGTGTAAGATTTTATCTTTTTAAGCGAGGGCCCTTATATTCCACATGAAGGATCTTTTTGCTTCGGTCGAAATAACAAGATCGTTAAAAAGGTTTTCGATTAAGATTTCATCGTTGATCAGCGAAGACAGTGCACGTTCTTGGTGAATTCATTTAAAAAATCATCTACGCTAGTAGAAACAAACATAAGTACTCCATATATCTCATTTTGTTAGTCAAACATTTACACAGAAATCGTACGTTATCCCGAAAATAAGTAATGAAAAAGAGATAACGTGATTTAAACCAGATTTATGCGAATATTTGTCGACCGTTTATTATAGTTACTTATCCACTTATGTGAATATCGATCGATTATTTCGATTATTCGCGAGAAACGTACGATGAATTCTTAATCGGTACTAATAATAACCGAAGCAATTTTAACGGAGGACAAATGCGAATATTTGTTACACATCATTTCTGGAAATTTGTTGGTAAAAATTTCCAGAAATCATGTTGTATTATGAGTGCGCGTTACTTAGGGCCCCAATTGTGAAAAGAGCACACTCGCATGACCATCTTCTTTCCCTTTTAGGCAGGGTTAAACGTTGAGACTGATAGATTTTAATTAATCGTGAAGCGCATATTTATTTATCGCCAAACGACGTCACATTATGGTAAAATACTGAACTGATTTATTACGATGACAGATTTAGAAATAACGAAATTATCAAATTCTTATGAAATTATTCAATCCGTGGATTATCAAAATATATAGAAACGAAACGCGAAGTAGCTTGCTTTTAGTTGAACTATTGGTTTAATCCATACGACTATAACGCAATTTTAATAAAAATACGACTTTAATTTAATCGATTTTCATCTATACGAGAAACAATTCTTTTTAAGTGGCAGAGTAGTCCACGGATTAAATACAAAGATTCTGAAATGTTCCTTGTGATTAGTTTGGTGATTAGAACCATCTTTTATCCCTTTCAGGCAGGGTGCAAGAATAATAATACGATTAAATATGTTATCAAAGCGCGTCGCGAATATTATCGCGAGTATTAAGAATTTCGCGCACCAATGGCCCTGATGCAAGATGGATTTAGGTGAGCACCGTAGCATGACTAACTTTATTTATCCCTTTTAGGCAGGGTGAAACATATTACTATAAGAATAGCTTCGGCGCAGAATATAATCGGCCCGATTATAATTAAATATTTCTTATTATTAACGTCGCTAATGGCAGACAACGAACATTGCATATGAAACACGTGGTTTTATCATAAAGTAACCGTATGATCGAATCGATATTATCATCTGTTACGTCGATTTTTTATCCACTTGTCGATAGCAAATGTAATGAATTTATGTAATATCATGAAGCACAATGTACTTATTGTAAAATGGTTTTACTCTTATTCTAAAATGTTATGTTCACGCAATTGCACGACTCTCTACAAGTCCCTTTAAGGCAGGGTGCAAGACTTGAACTTAAAATGTATTTCTTACAGATTTCTACAATGTAGAAGTTTGCAATTTACGTTGACAATAAATGTTATTGATTGAAAGAAAATTGAGAATTCTTTTATTTACAAATTCGTTCATTCGTTCCTAAACATAAATATGGATGATACGATGTAT
Organism: Bombus huntii; assembly: GCF_024542735.1. Taxonomy (NCBI): domain Eukaryota; kingdom Metazoa; phylum Arthropoda; class Insecta; order Hymenoptera; family Apidae; genus Bombus; species Bombus huntii. The sequence continues at coordinate 1,014,067 of NC_066247.1, forward strand.
CGAAACACCGCACGAGTATTTAGATACAAATTGGATTTTGGAAATAACGAAACATAGTGAGAATGCAAACGTGGACAACTAGTATGTATATTTTTTGCATTATAATAACCATTATACATAAATGTTATTACAATATAGAAACATAAATCTTAATATTTCATCCATTAACATCTTACAACATCGTCAATATGATACACGTCTCATTGTCGAGATTATTATTACGATTTCCTAAGATAAATCCTTCTGCTTATGCCTGTTGTATTAAATACGTACTCGTTTCTTGTCGTGGATAGAAATGTTTAATAAAGTGTTATCTCTTTGAATAAAATAACCGCTTGTTGCGTGCGATCGCAACGAAGAAATTCAGATTTATCGTATTAGATCGTACAATTCGTTTCGTTATTGTTAAAACTTCGAAACCCATTTTCCGATCAATATTTTATTGAAAAATGCGCTGACATACGGTAATTAGATTTCTATATTTTCAATACGATCTTGTGATACTCGATGCTGGTTACTTACCTCCTAAATAAACATTTTTATCGTTTTACAGCGAGTCGTGGAGTGCAAAATTTCGAAGAAACGAAAAACTGATCATATTAAAGATTAAAATTCGGATAATCGCACACCTAAAATATGTCGAAATTTTATCTTAAGGAAATGAAAGAACGGAAACGATTTATATTTCAATTTCTATAACGGATGATAAAGGAACCACTGCATTTTACGCTATTTTTTATCATTTTTCTAGCTTTAGAGAAAGGCAAGAAGACAAGAGAAAAAGCGGGGCCAATGGAACCTGAAAAATTAATCACTTCGCAATTTAGAAATACCAGAAACAGTTCCTGCATCACATTCACAATGCGAAGATCTCTCTTTCTTTTCCTTTTCTTTACTTCTTTTTTTTTTTTTTTTTTTTCAATACGACATATGTAAAGCATTCTGAGCGATAAATTGGCATATGTTCTTATTTATTGCACAAAAATATGCACGCGATACAACATACACTGCGTTTTGATTGTCGAAGGAAAAAGTGACGCTTTATACAATTTTATTTCGATACAATAATGACTTTTTTTCCCATTTTGGCACACACGTTATCTCCATACAGACTAGACTGCTGGCTCGAAAGTTCATCGCAATTATCTTACATACTGTTATAATGGTACTTGGCTTTACATTTGTGAACTTCTTGGCGACGTAGGAACAGGATTATCTGGACATATAAAACTAAACATTTTTTCCCTAGCAGTTACCTTTTCCTAGCAATTATCGTTTCTTTCATTACAGTATGTATATTACTACTATATTACAATATTATATTATTACCATATTATTTAACTGTATGTGTGCAACATTACTGATTATTATTATATTATTATTATTACAAAAACAATAAGATATCATTGTTTTCAGAGCCTAATGGGACTATAAATGTTTGTAAATTTATTTTACGTAATAAGTATTTCCAATGTGCCCCGAATCTCTTCGAGATACAGAACTGAATAGAGACCAGAGCGAGCGAGGATCCTTTTCCAGAATTGATTAAAGAAATATACGTTTTATTTAGTTAACGATACTTAAATCTGCAATATTAATTTACTAATTTTCAATGTTTTTTCGTTTCTCAGTTTTATCTCTTCGCCGCTTAATTCGATATAAACGAAATCTAAAGATCGAGATGCTTATTACTTCCGATACAAATTTGAACTTACTGAAATGGTAATTTATGTAAATGTTGTGCACGCTACTAACGACTAGCGCTCCTACGTCACCGTGTCGACAACACGCTAGTCTAGATTATCGCATTGAGAATATACAGGGTGTTATAAAAAATTTTAAAGCCAAAACCAAGAAAGATAAACGATGTTTCGTCGACTCAAGGTATCAGATCAATAAATTTTCTGTAAAGAGATAAAAAAGTTGCAACGATAAATAAAAGACATACGTATATAGAAGAAGTCAAGAATGTTTGAGGGTATGCACGCATTGATTTTAAGTTCTATGTTATTAAGCGCCGTTTAACAATTTTATTCATTTTTTTAACACCCTGTATACGTATCGTGAGTCAAGACCACATCATCGCTCCTCTCAATTACAGATTCACACTCGTCAAAAGATGAAACTAACGGCAGAAACTTTTCGCGTTAGGCCAAATTGTTTGATCTGCGTCTCTGCGTTTCTCTTCAACCGAGAACGTTAGGAGGATTTTTTATACTCGAACCATTCCCACGTATATACAGACGCACACACACGTACACGTTGCATATCACAAGCTATGCAATGCTAAATACTTTCTCTCTCGGTTGGAAAAAGTCTGTTGACGGTGATATTAAAAATATTGCCTATAAAATACTAAAGTAAAAGACGACGTTGTAAATATTCAACCATAACGAATGAAACATTTAACGTATGAAATTAAATTATAACTAACGTTCGATAAATTGTAGAAATATTGTTAGAATAAACAACGTAAAGAGAAAAAGCAAGTAACATCATTGTAATCGAAACTTTATACTCGTTTGTTAGAGAAATGAAAATCATTCGTTATGCGTCTGCGTATAATATTGTATTTATACTGTACACAGTACCTCTGGCATAAGTGATCACATTTTTCCTCGTCACGTTTCTTCCTTTTCGCTACAAGCGGTATTCTTCGCTCGAACAATAATTCTTTGAGATTCCGATGAATTTTTTATGGACACAAAACTGTCGTCCAAATATAAGACGCAACAGAAAATAGAGAAACAGAGAAAGAGAAAAGGACGAACGAATGAGAAAGAATTAGGAAGATGCGTTTAGGCTAAACTTTAGCGTCTCCTAGCGAACTCGTCGGAATAAAACTTGCCATTCAGCGAGCTTTAAATTCTTGAATAGCTGGATGGTGGAGATTACATAAGAGGACATACTTGCTGTATGAAAGGCATAGTTTCGAAAATTGGTTTGATGCGAGTTCCTCTAGTGGCGAGCGTACACGAACCGCCACGAAGTCTATTGTGAATATTCTACCAACGACCAGTATTACACGTGCGATACACAACGTAATATGTTCAATTCGTCTATACAACTAGCATATTTTATAGGTATATATGTGAAATTGCGACACACGTCGTGCAAGATCGCTACGACAGAGCATAGGCTGTAGCAATCAATTTTTTACACACCACGACGTATCGCTCGGTAGAGAACGTTTCATGATATTTAAAATCCATAAGATTGCTAGACCTAGTCTGCCTATAGCACCTCGCTCCGATTAGTTGGTCGTAATTAGATCCCTTGACGATCACTTTTCCAAGAAGTACTGTATTCATCCTCTTCTTGCTCTTTGATGTTAAACCGTGTTCTGTGTCAGAAATCAATAACTTAACGTTTGTTGCTTATTCGTAATAGCGAAAATATCCAGATGGATTTCAAGTAGAAAAACGGGTCTTATATTTTTTTTTAGAAAATGCGCACGATAAATATCTATAGCGATGGCCTACTAAACATATTGACCGCGAAATTGTCTCGACAATGCCGGCCAGAATGTACGAACGATCTACGATTACAGTTGTAACTCTACACGTAGCTAGCGTAAGTACCGATGATTACACTCGCTGTTCGTAACAACGTTTTACTCGTCGTCTAACAAAGTGCAACGGGTCGTCGAGAATTGTACTCGTCACGATTGAATTTTCGATTTTCACGTAAAGAAGAGAAGATAAAAAATCATCTTACGAGGTCGATAATCCCTTGTTTTTCGAGATACAATCACCTAGCCCTACGAGATATTGGAAAATATCGACGAGCAGGATCGATGATGGATTGTGCGACGCAAATACATTTTCGAAAGCTTCGATAATACCTCGATAATCGGCCATTGTTTTCTATACAACATTTCTTTAAAGAGTGCTATACTTTAAAAATTTAACTTATCTATTCAACAATTTCGATAGAATGCGCTGGGATGCATATTCAGAGAGTGCCTTTACGACCATAAAAATAATATCGAATCGATCTTAACAAATACATTTAAAGAATCGATGATGAAGAATTGACTATTAGTTTGAAAGGCTCTGCTACTGACAATCGAAAGAAGTGATAAAATGATCTCATAAGGAACAAAAAGCTTACAGTGGAGAAAAGACTTACAGAGCTATTACGTAAAATTTTTTCTCAATTTAATAACGTAATGAAATATTCTATGAACAAATGATTCTCTGAATATGATCTTTAATTTCGAAGAATCTCGCGACATAAGCTTGCCTGTTCGACCTTTCCGTCTCCTGAGAAGAGCAACATTTCCTGAGGACGGCTGCCTTTAGAATAATAAGAGAAATAGTATATTAGCAAAATTGATAATTCGGCGTAAAAGACAAGAATTGACAAGATAGAAATTGGTCGAGTATCGATGGATAAAACAATTCATTTATCGAATTATGCTTAAATATCATTTCACAGTGTGATTGCTAATATTTTATGCTAAACTAAATATTCATATAACATATATCGTTAATCTCTAATAACGCGTATTATTCGATATTACAAAGTACGTATGAATTATAACCTAGTAAACATTATCTTTTACGGTTCGTTCATATTTCGACACGATTATTTCGATATCGTTTTATTCTTCGTGTAACAAATTACACGTATCGATATATATATATGTTTTTTTTCATTGATATTATTTTCGATTTTTAATCAATAGTAATGGTGTATACGTACAATGCGAATTAATTGCGTATACACTAGAAAAGTAACTTTTATTTCGACTTGTTCGGATTGAGCGGAATCACACACGTGTCGTATTTCGCACGAGTTGAATTCGTGAAAGATCGATTTGCTTCGATCGAGAAAAATAGTAATGCATCACGTCAATTATCAATTAATTCCTCTTAAATCGAATTCTCGTACGACATCGTTTCAATCCATCGTTTCGACAATTAATCAATTAATCGTTACATCGTGTCGAACGTTCCTTTCACGATTTACGATATCTTTTTGGCAAAATTCAGAGTTACGTTTTACTTGTTAAATTATTATTTCTAAAAGGCGAGGTCTCAGAAACTACCGGCTTATATCGTAGTTAAACGATGCTTGCCAATGATCAAATTCGTCCTTTGACTGCGACTAAATCTCGAATGACGATAAGAAATGTGACATGCATAAGATTTCCTCGAATAATGTAGTTGCGATAAAGCTATTGTTTCATTGGTACGCAGCCGATCTTGATATGCGTCTTATGGACAAACAATCAAAATCAAACATTATAATCATCGATAAATTTGTCATCTCGGACATTATATTTGTATTATTTTGCACGATTTCAATTATGCGTGCGATAATTACATCTACCACGATATAATACTATTATCCAAGGGTGAATTGCATGTATTAACAAGAAAATTGTCGCGATTATTTCATAGAATTTTTTTATAGAAATTAACTCTGTGTGCATATACGTACGGTAAAATATATAAGTGCGTAGGAGAACAAATAATTATATTCGTTTAACCGTTTTGCAAAGAAGACCATTCTCTGATCGTTAAAATTAATAAGTTTTGAATACGAGAATGCTGTCGAGCAGAGAAATTTTTTAATCGCGATAATATTCTTGTTAACTAAATCTCGTTTAAATTCCCCTTAAAGCGATATTAAGATAATACAATTCTTTAATGAACGCCCTTTCTCCAAACATCCGACAGCTTGTATTTTACAAACAATTGACAACAACGATTACTCTGGCTACTTTTCTAACGATCAATGCTTCGTAATAAATATTTAATTCGAAAGATCTGTCATTCATGAGTACATTCCTTGGGAAAAAGGAACCGAGCAGTTTCTCTTCTTAACAACTATTTGTCACGTTAATTTCCTCTAAAGTGGAAGACTTTTACAATGAAAATTCTAAAAATACATTGCAGTCCTACGCGAAAATAAATTTGCACGATCGAAAGACTAACGATTTAAAAAAAGGGATAGATAAATCCATAATTTTATTCCTTAATCATTAATAATTTCATGTGAATTACTATATAACACTTAAAGCTAGTAAATCACGATTGAAATAGATTTTAATCTAGTGTTATACAACTAAAAAAAAAAAAAAAATAATATTATCTAACTTCGTTCACTAATGTAATACCTTGAAACGAAATAAGAATAAACGTAAAGGGAAATCTGTAACAAACTGTCATTTACACGTATCCATAGAACAACGCTAGAAATACCGATATTTTGATTTCTTTTTCCAACAAGGAATTTAAATCGAGTTTCACGAACGTCTTTTAAACATCTCTTTTCGTTGTCGGTATACGAAATCTATTCCGCAAAACGAGTCGGATTACATTTGTTATTTCGAATAAAATTTTCGTGCATTGAAAGAACGTACAGCGCAGTTTCATACATCGTAACAAGGCTCACACGGTCATCCATTTACCGCGCCAATAACAATAACGAGCTAACAAAGGCGACGTATGTATGTACGATGATCGCGAGTAAATTTTTTTTCAGATTTTCGTCATTTTCTTTAATACGCTTTTTTCATTCTCGACGCGATTATACCTATACTTGACTCTTTCCGAGAATGTCCTCCAAATTATATAATTGAATGAAAAAGAGAGATGGACGTACGTTCGAAACAACGAGGTTAAAATTATAGGACTCTATCCGATTGTACGGATAGTTCGAAATTCGTATTTTATCGGTCGAGTCGAAAAATTGGCCTCGTGCCGCGTCGACATTGACAAATTAAATTCGACCTGTTTCCCGCTATATCTAAGATGTTTCGGGTAAAATGGAATCGTAATAAAACTTTGCCTGCTTTTGAGAAACGACCTCCGATCCTGGCACTTGGAAGTTAAGCTTTTCCTCGCGATACTTTTCCGCTTCTTCCGCTCTCTTTTTCTTCTGTCGTCTTGCCAAACTTCTTCGAAAGGCGCATCAAAACAAGCCATTCTTTTGCCTTAGAACGTCTTCTTTAGAGAGGCATTGTCGAGTTTTCGGTCACGAAAACTCTGTTCAGAGAATTCAACAGTTCCTCGTTCTCTCTGCGCACTGAAACCAATTAGGAAAGTGTATCGTTAACTGATTTGTAATTGGCATTATTTGCATTGACCTATTCGTATGCGAATTATCAGAGAATCAATACTGTTATAGCTCATTGTATTAATCGATAGCGCGATAGTTGCATCAAAGGAAAATCTGTATGAATTTGTTATCGTTGCAATATCGAACGTATGCAGTAGCTTCGAAAAAGTGCAATTCCTTTCAAACTATTTTAGTGGATAGTATCTGAAAATGATAGTTTACGTCTGAGCTCGATGCTCAGCAAGTTCCTTGGAGCCCGTAGCCGGACTCAAGAATGTGCTGTGAGTTAATGTAACCACCACCACGAGAACGGAAGCCGCCAAAAAGAAAATAAATGTTCCCAGGATGATCATAGCGATTCTTCGATGGCGCCTCGTCTGCTCTAAAGTTTCAGCATCTTCTAGGACTTTCTGCGTATCCTTCGCTTCCGTTTTTAGGGGTCGGACAGAATCCTTTCTACGAGCGCTGCTCCCTCTTCGTGGTTTCGTTCTTCTACTCGAGCTACCTCTTCTACCATTGCCTGAGGATTTTTTGTGTCATTACGTTTTCGTTTGCTACTTTTAATTTAATTTCTCGATATAGTTTGTTTCATTGAAATATTTCGTGAAATTTAAAGAAAAGGAAATAGATAGCCTATCCGGTATTTAAAGTACACCCGATTCTGTCAGCTTATCGTTCACCGATCAATTTTTTATAGGCGTGCAAATTGAAAAATGGATTGGCGTGCGACAATGATAAAACAATTTGGTTTTAGCCGAAATTCTTTCCGGTATGAAGCAATCCTATCGATTAATCAGCCAATGAAATTAATCGAAGCCGAAATCGTCGCGTTACGTCACTAGACGCGAACGATAACGAACTATGTGCGTTTCTCATCGATCGAAGAGTCTGATGACCCAATTGTCTCCTACCTAACGGTGTTGGCCTGCTGCAGCTGTTTGTCCTCGAGCGACTCGATTGTACGCTGGAACGACGACTGGAACGTTGATCGAGTTCAGAATTGTTTCTGGTCTGTTTCAAGTTACCGGTTTTTGAGCGGCAGGAAACATTCGGTCGCTGGTCGTCGTCAGGGCTCGACAAATAAAAGGCCGAATGTTCGTCCAGCTGGAAGCCGATTGTATCGGAGTTTCGTGGATAAAAGGAAGTACGATCTTCCGAAGGACATAACATGTGGCAATTATCTGTTCGCTGGTAGTAATCTGGGGGTGGTTCGTGAGAGATCTCGATCGACGTATCGTCCGCATAGGAGATTATTCGATCGGAAGACGAGCCGGATAATCGACGATTTCGTTCGTTTTCTTGCGTAGATTTCATCAATCGAGTCGACATACTGTTACAATTGCTTTCTCGATGTTATTCGTTGTATCTGTCAACGTCAATTTCACATAATTTTACTTATTCAATAAATTCCAACAATTTCGCAATTGCTCAACAGATCATACTTTCGTTCGCAATCACATTATTCGCCGTATCATTATAGATCGTATTTTTATATTGAATCCTGAACTTGTGCGTTTTAAACATATCGAATTTAAAAATTCACAAATTTTCTAGAAAAAACTGAAGACGATATCGAAGCTGGAGGTATGGATGTTAAGCTACCAACGTGTTGCTCGATACGCGGGAAAAAGTGGACGAAACAAAAGTTCTATTACCTGTATCTTGTTTGTCGACTGTTATCCTACTCGACTACTTCGTGCATTGCTACTTCGTTACAGTAATGGTATAATAAATTTATTAAAAAGCTGCGAGGATTTGTGAAATCGAAAATGTTAACACATTTTCCGAAAATTCACAAGTATGTTTGAGATATTAATCAAAATTTCGATATAGAATTTAGCATACGATTATCGGATGATTTAGCATCTAATTATCATTTTCCATTTTAATTAATTCTCCGTTTTAACGATTACATATTTAGTCATTAGTACAGAATTGTCGAAGGAACGTGGAAATGGCATTGTACTATTTCAATGATGAAATGCAAACTCGTGTAATTTGTGGAACTAAGATTTGTCAGAGACATTCTCTCATAGACTTCGAGTTACGTTTGCTCGTTTCAATGTTACTGAAAATTACAAATCTTAAATTTCATCGAATGATCTTTAATTTTACGATCTAGTAATTTCCTTAAGAAAATAATTTAAAAGATTTTAGAGGATAACACGTGCCTTTTGTCTGCGAATAAAAATCGTAAAAAAATATACATATACGATATTAATCTTGTACTCAAACTCACATTTTTCCAATGACGCGGTGCGTTTAAATAAACTCTATGCATCTTCAGCGAACAGTTTTGGGACCTGTAAACATTCCAGTGGGACAAACGAGGCTAAGTTTGACCTGGAGCATCTCAAACTACTTTCCCAACCATTAATTCTAAATGAGCTTCATTAGAGTCATTCACTGGGATGCTTTAACATTGTTCCTTTGAAAGTTTCTACTACGTTTTTACTACGGTAACATATGCACATCCAATCAGAGAGCACGTTTTAATACGCAATTTATAATGAATGAAATCCTATATAAGATCGAAAAAATATATACATCCTTTGGATATACGACATATCGAAACGTATAAAATAGCTGTAGTTGAAAAATATGCTACAATGTCATATTTTCCACGTATATTCTACCCGTTTAAATCTTGAACTTAGAAAACAATTCCAGTTACTGTTATTAATTGCTCGTGATCTATACCTATACTGACGCACTACAGAGTCCAGATACGCTATGTCAACAAACTATGTAATACTTGGGAAGTTATCCATTTACCTAGCCTAGCTTCGTGTATTACGTTCTGAATTTAATTGACATTTATAACGCAGCTAATCGATTATTCGTTTGTTAAATGTCAGAATAGCGTATTGTCGTGATTAACTAAAACCTTATAGGTATAACGATATATCTTGTGTATATTAATATATTAAACGTTTAAAAATTTTTCTTTAAACGTTGATTAACTATTTGTATATACTTCGGAAGCTATTCTACTTGCGAGTAACGTATAATACGCCTTATAAAATAATCTAAAGCGATTTCGACATAACACAGAAGCTATGAAGGAATTCCTGCGGATTTACCTTTACGAAGACTTTTGCGACTCCGATACGAGATTTAGCTTTGGCGTAAAAAGAAAGTTTCTTTTAAACGGCAACTCGAAAGAAGAAGAATGAAAGTATAACTAAGGACAGCTAAATACGTCGTATCTATATAGTGGACGTCACCCTTGAGTTTATTGCGACGTGTATTTTTAGCGGCGGATCTAGCAGGCCACCTATCCGCTTTCCATGTCTCTTTCCTCCCCTCAACCCTTGTGTTGCATACGGTTGCGTTTATGTGCTTGTGCCTGTTAACTCGCTCATACGTATATGGGTAGCACGGACATGTCGATAAACATACTCGGCCAAATATTTAGAAAATCCACGCCTACCGTCAGAGTTTGAATTATTTGAATATTCGTGCGATGAGGAAGAAAATCTAGAAAGATTGCAGTAACCATATTTTACTGCGCTACGATACAATCAAATTTCTGGTCGCGTGGTAAATTATTTTTGTCCTTTTTGTCATTTATTTTTTTACTTTGTTATAGTTTGCCTGAATTAAATACAACTTAATTTAAACTTGTATAGAATTATTAATAAGTAATATTTCCATAATTGGCGTAGAATTTTCTTACGAATACCGAAATGCTATGTAAATACGAATTCGTTCCCATAAAAGGCACGTAAGCTATGAAATCAAATTTTTGTTACACATTTTCCCTCGTTATTTATATCTGCGAAACGGTATTTTACTTCGCCAAAAAGAAAAGTTGATAAAAGAAAAATGTACCACCGAATCTTAGATTTACCGCTTTTTACCTAATAAATTTTCATAATTTTGTATTTGAATTTTTAAAAAGGAATTAAAATTTCGCAAATTACCATGTACGTAATTTTCCAACAATTTTTATACCGAGCTATTTACAGGAAGATGAAAAATTTTAAATAGTGTTAAATGAAGAACTTTGAAAGGTGGAAAGTTAATGCGCTATTTTTAAGAATATGCTGTTCCATAATTAACTCGCCTCTTGAGCACCGATATATCTATATACAGTTTTTATTTGTTGTAAATATAAATTAAGAAATATACGTCCTTTTATTAAGATAAATTAAAAATTGATTTAACGATATCGATCGAGTAACAATAACGGCGTATTACAAAATTAAATTGCCTTAATGTAGATTGTCTAGCCTACTACATTAGTCGCACGTTTCGCTTGGGAAATTGATGGCCAGCAGAGGAAACTGGCTTTAATTGATTCGTTCCCTCGGTTTTGAACTTTCTCACGTACTAACCCATTCTCTTTCGTCGTTCTCCGATTCCAAAAGCGAAAGATGGAAACTTCGGAATTTTGACAAAAAAAAAAAAAAAAAGACGGATAATTTCTTTTACGTAAATCATATCTTACACGATCAAAGAAATACGATCACGAATAGGACTAACGTTATTACCGGATCTCTTTCGCTTTCTTTATGGTACCGTCGCAGTGGAAACGCTGCCTCTAATCTTTTTTGAAAGCTGTTGAATTTAACCAAGTTGGTTTCTAAAGGGCAAAATGAATTCAATAAAAAGTAGAACCGTAATTTACTTTGAAAATTTGGCGATTCCGCGTCATATCACTTACTATCGAATGGAAGTTGATAGGCGACTTGGTGACATTTATCACAGACGGAACGCCCGTAGATGTTTGCCAGGAAAATTTCTGTCGAGAGGAACGCGGATCGCATCGCTAGGAAGAATCCGAAATCTCTTCCCAGTTAGCATATTGCTCTGTGATTCCTCTTATTGTAGAGCGTCAGATATTGATAATCGATAGTACTCGTGTACTCGTTACCAATATTAGCGTATAGCAGCTCTCGCTGTTGTAAGGACATTCGCATAATAATGTCAACAATGTTGGAGAAACGGGGACAACCGAGCGACAAGCGTAACAGGTGATATAACCGCATGAAATACAACCGGAAATGCAACGACTTCGTTGTTAATACCGAGAAGCGCTTAAATATATTTTCTACAACCAAATAGAAAAGTCGAATACGATTTTCAAGGCACGACCTATCTCCTTTAAAAGATAAGATTGAAAAATTTCTTTCTTCGTGTCGCGTGATCGATAATGGATCGTGCAATACGATTGGAAATGTCTCCAGAGAACTTTAATAATTTTAATAGTTTCGAATAATTTTAATTCGCATCAGTTATGTCGGTCTTGATAAGAATAATAGTTTCCTTCTCATTTTCTAGTAGCGATTTGATACTATTCTTTTCCTATAGTCTGTCAGCATGTAGTAAACCTTCAAAAGGTCCTGCCGGCCAAAGTTAGCCCTGACTAGACTGACTTTTACGATCCTTTTACTTGAGCAGATCAGGCGAGATTGCGTATTTAAATTCCTTGGTAATCTTCTAGATTTAAACTATAAGTAGTTGAATTATGAACATTGCACGAGTTAAATGCATCGTTTCTGAATGAACAATGTTATATGAAAGTTTGTACTTGTATATTATATGAAAAGAACAAAATACAGTGGGGACAATAAGATCGTTCGTTAAAGGAAAAGCTAAAAGAAGAAAATAAAATTATAGAAAAATTTATATAACGATAATTAGATGCAATGGCAACGTGGAAAAATACTTGATCGCCTGTTAGAGAAGAAAAACGACAGAGAGTATAAAGCCGTCAGCCTTCGAATGGACTATTCTTAAGATTGCACTGGGAACATCGGTACGCTTTCGTCGAAGCAGTAAATTCGCCGCACGAATGGCACGATATACATTTCTGGCGTGCGGTATGCGTCGACGGAGGTGATGTCGAACATTTGAGAAATTGAAGAAGAAGCTCGGTATACGCGATCCTATTGGACTTGGGGAAAACAGAGGCATCCATGGAAAGCTCGGCAATGGTAATCCCAGTTATATACGCTCTTTTAATGACGTACATCAAAATCGAACGATGCAGAAGTCAGACATCTACAGGCTTGACCTGATTCTAGAAGAGTGCATAATCGTGTAAACATATCGCGGAAAAGTGTCGAATCGTGTGCGAGAAACGTTATGCGAATGCTTTCGCAGGTGCAACCTGTGCCTCGCGATCGATCTGAAAAGTAAGCAAACCGTATTTTATAGTTGTTTTCGTATCATACTTGGCACAGACCTTTCTATTTCTTCTTTTTTCAAATTATACCTCGAGATTTTATCGCTGTGAGATCGGTTAGCAGTTTCCTATGTAATTGAAAAATATTCAAAGTATTTTCAAATATTTTAAATCAAGGAAATATTTAAACCCGATGAGAATTATATGTTTTCCTTTAAAATTTATTTTTTGAAAGCTATCTCTATCATCATTCGCGTCTGATAATTTATCGTAATATTAAACGACGTATAAGTTGCAGTTCAAGTTTTACACTTAAATAACTAAACATATAAAATACATATAAATAACTAAATATGTAAGCATTCTGTATATTTTTCCCAGAGTCTTCTTTCAACTTTTCTTTTATCCTTAGGAGATTTCTGATTATTATATTTACAGAACTAAATAGCCAACTTTATCCGCGTAGAAGAACAAAAGAAATAAATGAAAGCGTAAAAGTTGAGACAAAATCTCTATATCGATCCTTTCTCCATTTCTTATTTTTCTAAATGCCAACTTAAACGATTGTCTATATACATCTGTATAATGTATATAATCGTACAAGCGACTACCAATGAGTAACACTTACTTTGAACACCTACAATTATTTCCTTTGCTTCTGAAGATGCAAATTAACGATGAAACAACGAATGAAAAAGATATACCAGTGTTTAACGAATAAATAAATTTTTGTTAAATTATCTTCGAAAGAAGAAACGAAATAATATTAAAAAAAAATGATCGATTTCTGCAACGACTCGAGCATCTCAAACACATTCTCAACGCCTGTACATCGAACAAAGCAAATGCAAACAAAAAGAAATTTTTACGTAGTAGCTTCCACGCCTCTCCAACTTCGATCGTTAATTACGTACCTCTGGACTTTATCAATTCTCTATCGATTCACAGCCGATGAATATTCTAATTTAAATATCACTTTAACGCGTCAAACTATACAAGGTGCCTATAATAAGCGACTAATTTTTTACATTTTTAACAGATCCGACGTACTGACTATTGCAAATGTAAAACCTTCGATAAACTACACGTGACCATAGGAAACTTTCGTCGATCGAAAATAGAACATCGACATAAGCGAAGCTGTTTGTTCGAAAGAAGGTACTCGCATTACTTGGAAGGAAACACTAGTCAACTGGTGCTCCAACATGGATGTAGCGGGTATCGGCGCTTCGAAACTTCGGTGATTACCGTGAACGGAACGAGAGGCCGAGAACGTTGAACGTTAAATCGCGAAAATGAAATCCTCGTGGTGGTTCCTCCACGGAAATCCGACGACTGACTGGAGAATTCGCAGACGTGCGCCTTTAATTTAGAGGCGCGGAGCGCTCTCGAGTTTTCACACTGCATTCTGTCCGATGTATGTACGTGTAATTTTCTGTATGTGCGCGTATTTTCCTGTGTACGCGAATTCGTGGTAAAAGTGCTTTTTCGCGCTGAATATTGTTCCAGGAGTACTATCCACTGCTACACAATTCCGCTGGTTAATTGGTCAAAGGTTGCGGCAGCCGTTTTCGCAAGACAAACTAGGTTGTTTGTAGTATCGTGTAGTTGCTTTAAAATCAGCCGATCTTCGTTTCTTTTCTTTTTGACAGCATGCGACTAGAACACGCACAATTTCCGAATGACGTTTAAAAGAACGTCGAATCCTTCTTCGATAAGAATTTGGTAAGCTACTCTATTTGCTGAATCTGACGTGTTTGCTCGTAAGTATACAGAAAAATATCAATGGGAACGAATGCTTGAAAAATAAGGAGTGAACTTGTACTTGGATTATCGATATTTTATCATCGATAATTATTACTGAAAAATAATAACGTACTTCGAGGTGAAAAAAGATATTTCGTCGGTATGTAGCTGATTGTTTCCTTTGGCCTATATTCTAACAATACTATAATAATAATTGTATTTTCGATGAGATTTTCTTTCTAGCTTCGAATATAATCAGACAGCAAACAAATAGGGTTGTATCCGTTGCTTGGGAAGACAAGGAAAGTTATTGATACGATGAAACATTAACACGCTATGATTCTAACTAGAGGTTACCTCTCTTGGGATTGCTTGCATATTTTATCGTTAATTCAAAGAACCTTCTCCGGAGGCGTGTCCTGAATACCTAAATTCTAAATCTCCTTCTGATATTATATTACGAATCGACATTAAACGTCGAAATGTCTCTCGTATAACGTATTATGACACGTTGCATTTTAACGCAAGATTAAGATTAACGTGTAACTATTAATCGTTTTTACAGAATGATTTTCAATCCACCAGTTAAACGGTATTGATTCTAAGATATATAACGACTTTACATTAATCATAATGCGATTTTAATATTTCCAACGATGCAATTGTATTTTCTCCTGTATGATGAATATAAATTCATCGAATATAAATTCTTGTGCATAATTTTTTAAATAGTTAAACTAACGACATACCCATATCGTCGATGATTGGTGCCATTCTGAGCGTAACTCCGACTAAGAGTAAAGACATTGTAAGAAGGAGGCAGGCTGTCGCAACGATCGTCCAACGAGCGCGTGGTGGAAGTTCTTCGGGGTCAACGAGTTCTTCTTGAGGACCCGTATTGATAACTTTACGTCGTTTCCGTTTCCTCTTTCTGCGGGGCCGATGATATTTCGCCCGAGGTGCCTCGATCTTTTCGGTACCGCTCAAGATCTCCTCTTCTTCCAGCTCGTCCGCTATGTTCAACGCCACATAATCGTCGTCGTCGTAGTGGATCTTTCTGCAAGAATAGAATAAGACGAATTGTTACTTTTCGCTATGTGCATCCTCCGGATATATGTTTGGTACTTTGAAGTACGTCTACTTATGATCTAATGACATTTAAGGCTTAACTTTGTAATTGAAAGCTTAGATTTCATTTACTACAGAGCGAATTCCTTTAAAAAATCGTTCGATGTAAAATTGTAAGGACCAGCATAGCGTTACGTTCAAATACCATAAACGTTTAGCCAATCGTTTCTAACGAAGAACTGCATACAATTACACGCTCATTCGTATGCATCGTTAGGAATATAAACCCATCAAATTACACACTGCGTTACCGATGCGAAACTGTAATGACGTCGGATAGTTCTCCCGCGCTGGGTTTACCATTTTGATCGATCGTCCACGATACGATTTTAGAAGACAAGTAACAATATCCTAATGTACATAGAAGATTTCGGAATCACGAAACAAAAACGAATATTTAATGTTTCCCGAAACAGATGCGTTTGACAGATACAGATGAGAAAGTTTCGTTAATTGCTGAATATCGCAATTTAGCTTTAGAATCCATGTTTACAACGACATACTAGGAGAATGAGAGAAGGTACAAAATTCTACTTGCTTGTAAACGTACATTAAAATATTCGAGGAAACCTTTTTACTACGAGATGAAATATCCTATACTCATTTACTTCGTTAAAACACTGTTTCCATGTTTTTACATTTTTAGATGCTTTCGTATGGCGTAAAATTTGTGTAAGGTATGTATTTTCTTCTATACTTCTGTATGACTTACGTGTATGCTCTTTGCACGAGGTATGATGTGAAAATACTTGTAAGGCGTAATTCGTTTAATAGGCAGTGGTGTTAAATGTAATGGAGTACATGTAAAGAGGAAATCTTGTAACCACGCTACATTTTATTCCGCGATTATGCGATTATCAACGTTATACGATGCATTTCGCAACTTTTCTTTTACACCACGTCAGAATAAAAACATACAAACGAAGAGTATAATATAAAATACATATAAGAAAACTGTGTGACTTTACGACTGTTTGGAGAATTATACATTTCTAAAGAATATATTAGATAGAAGATAAATTGATGATTTTTCTAAATTAATCGAATTTAATTCTTTTTGCGAAATGAACTAAACAGTCTACCAAGCGTTTTTTCCGCGTTGAGAGATTCAGAAATCGATGAACGTGTAAAATTTGTGGCAATATCGTTTTAAACTTTAACGGATTAATCCATAATTAAAGATGTCTCGACTTTCGTACAAGTAGCTCGATCCAGAAATGTGTCAGACAAAGATGCTTGATAAAACATCCAGCTGACGCATTCGCAATATAGGTCATGCCGCATTTTTCAAGCATTACTTTCTAAATTGAGATTGAATAAAGAAAAATGTGTATGTCTAGCAATCGCACATACGTGTTATAGAAAGCCTTATATTTTTCGAATGTGAACATGTTACTTGTTAAACGTATGAAACGTTTGTATTCTAAGATTACAATAAATGTGTACAAATCACTTGTCTGTTTATCGAACGAGTAAAATTCGCTGTCATTCGTTTAATTCGAATCAACGTAAATAGTAATGCCTACAGAAAATAGGAATTAAATCGTAAGGAAAATCAAGAAGTCTTGGAAGAGCAAAGTCGTAATTGGAAGAATCATGATAAAAATATGGATGGAAGTGCTTCAGTGTACAGCAGCTTGAGGGAACCACATCATTACGTCGAACAAAGGAAATCTCGTCGATCTCATGCCAACTATACACGTGGAAACAACGCGGAATACCTGTATCGCTTGGACTCGTAAGAACGCGTAATTTCCGTATAAGTTTTAAATCTGCTTGTAAGTAGTGTGACCCAACGATAGGTCAGACCGTTCCGATACTCCAACCCCGTATTATACGTATACATATATATTACGTATGTAGTTTCCTCGAGCAATTACTTTGAAAGGATGCAAAAGATATAAGCGAACAAGATACACACAGGGTGCTAAATAAAACAGGAATCGAAACTTTAGAAGCTTAAAATATTCACTGAGAAAAATATTGGCTAAAAAAAATATTTAAGCAACAGAGACTTTTAAATCGATATTTTCAGATATTACGTCGCTATAAATATGTAACTTTACGTATTACTTGTCTTGCGAACAGTCTGAAAACACTTATCGAGACAGACCGATGAAAAAAAAAGCTCCGCGTGTATAGAGGCACAATGACGTTTCTCCTTGATCTTTTTCCCTAACAAATGTCACCGTCAATCCGAGTTTCATTACACGGTCGAATACGCTTTGTTCGCCAAGCGATTCTAGTATGAAACCGTATTGGATGAACATCTAACGAATAGAGCAACGACGTGCAACTACGCACCGAGATGACCCAGTTTCGCAGTATATTGCACTTACAGGAAAATCGAGTTCCTTTCTTCCCGAACACGCCTACGAATGTCCCTTCGTCAGCGCACGAAATTGCAATCTTCAAGGAGATGATACTCGTACCCGTAGACAGAAATAAGGAACCCGTAACGCGAAACTGCGCGAGAAGTTTGCGACAGATACGATTAAACCAAAAAAAAATGTAAAATGACCCAGAGCACGTGGCAGAGTTAAGTAGACGCGCGATCGATATAATTTTCAAAATCGATTACTTTTTATTCCGTGTAACGAGTTAACTCATATTCTTTGATCAGCGGGTTGAACATAATCTATTCGAAATTTAGGTGTTTAACGTTATATCATTGACTACACTTACAATTGAGCTGTACTTTGGGGAAAGTAGGAGGCACTTCGGTGCAACTGCGAGTATTCGCAGGAATCGCTGAGAGTTTCTCGAGTTCTCTCGAAGTTTATCAATGCAAGATCCTGATCACCGTCCATTCCAAAAAGTTCTAAACGCGAATCAAGACCCGTTTGGACGTCCTGTACTACGCCGTGAAGAATATTCGGGCTTTTCGAGTGTTTGCGCTTTTTCCTCGGACGTCGTGGACTTTCCGATGCTCGTCGCCTCGTTTTACCTGCAACGATACATATACGTCATGTTTTATCATCTCTGACACTTTGATATACACAAAATAAATGCAGATTTTTAAGATACGATTCACAAAGTTAAAACGGTGGATTCGAACGAAACGTTCTGGTAAATTTTATGAACGAACACTTTCATTACAGCGTAACGTATGTATTTATCGATTCACGCCGTAATCTTATACGAACCATTCTTTGACGTAAGCTAACCCTACGTCAAAATATAAATTGCATCGACGCACTCTACATAGAGTAAGATTTATTTTTACAATAACACGGCGTTAATCTTAGACACAAAGGCATTAAAGGTGCAAAGAACATGTATTCGGATACAAAATATCGAGAAGCCTAAACACGATCTTACTATGTTTATCATGAATTATACACATAAGGATACATCGTACAGGAATAATTATTATAATAAAAAATTAATAAGAAAGATTCGTCATTGTGTAGAGATTTTCACTTGTAAAGATCGAGAATGATTGGACTTTATACTCGTGACTGAATATATCTCGCACGAATTCGTGTTTGAAAACATTTTCGTCGAAAGAGTCCCCCTAATCGATCGATAATAATTTCATGAAAATCTGATGGAAACTACGAATGTTTTAATTTCTATCGGAAGCTGATTCGTCGGATGCTCTTAATAACTTTTTAGATTTATGATCGGTCGAGTGTGGGTCGATCCCGGGTCATTAGACCTCCGTCTCATTCGCTTTCGCACTTTTTCATGCTCCGAAATCTCATAAAGAAACAGGGTACCCTCGTCGAGGGGTTAGGCCATCTTGACAGCATCGAAATTGATGCTACTTTCATGAATTTAGCTTTTTTCTTTGCGATATAGTTCAATTTTCGTATGCCATATATTGAAAAATCAACGTAAATTTTGAAAGAATTATAGCTATCCGTAAGAATATATTTCGCGCAGACGCTTCAGGTATGTTAAACGTTACGCATTCAGGAAGTTTCAGAAATCACGTAGCATTCTCTGGGAAGAGCTTAAAAGACAATTTAGCCTTCGAATAAACGCGTCCTTTATGGGTATCGCGTTGTTCGAAAGGGATAAAGAGGACTCGAACGAAGTGAAAGTCAAACACTATCATCGGAACATTAAAGCTGTGAAAACTTTTGCTTTAAATAGTATAACTTGGTTATTACTACGATCCAGTTAACACGACCTCTTTCGTCTTATTTTTAAGGGTTTGTCCTATCATCTAACGAGGAGAAAATTTAGATTTTTTCGATGCTGCGAAGATGGTGCCAGCTTTTAGGTAATCCCCTACGGAGTTACTACAGAATCGCTTATCCAACCGGTAGAGTACCAAGAAGAATAACGCGAATGTAAAATAACGCGAATGTAAAATAACGCGAAAAATGGCTTCAGCCACAACTAAATATTTTAAATCGTGTATACTCCAGACTATTATATATACTGTTATCTATGTATATTAGTGTACCTAGGTACATACACGTTTTTAAAAAATATTGAAGCTTAAAAGGATAGGAAGATATTGTACGAAATTAACGATACTTACCGTGATGGACATTATGTTCGTGATGTTCCGTAGCGTCTCCAATGAAGTCGTTGCACGGAGCGGAATCGTGCCTCTTACGATGATGATGGTGGTGGTGATGATGGTGATGGTGATGATGATGATGATGATGACCCTTTCTTCGATGTTGGTGATTCAGCGAAGAGGAGGCAGTCGATGTTGAAGTCAGTCTAAGCCGACGAGGACTAGCCGGTGCGCTACCGGAACGCTTGCTCAAAGCCGAGGAAGCTTTAATCGCCTCCACCTTCGTTTCCACCAGAGCAGCGAGGACGGCTTCGAGACGTGCCACCTCCATTCCACTGCCACCATCGTCCGTCGAGACTGCCTTGTCAGCGACATCGGAAGTCGACGGAGTCACCGTCATCTCTTCACCTACAGTTGTCACATTACGTTCACCACCCTCGATGGTGACCACTTTGTAATAGGAACCGTCGCGGGACTTTTCCAAAGCCCGCTGAGCAAACGGTCACAAAACCGACACGCTAGAGTTCGACCCCACCTTCTTCTTTCCTCTTTCTTCCACGACACTATCCACTGAAAGCTCTCGTATAAATCGGGACAACATGAAGCTGATTATCTTTCTCTATTCCGCAGCTTCGCTTTCATCCTTCGTATCTGAGGAAACGCGTCGACCAAACGAGGACGTTTCGCAATTTCCCACGCAAATTATACTTGTCGATTTAACGTCACATCTGATAGCTCTCGGAAGAAAGAAAACACGAATCTTGCACGTTTCGTGCCTTGTAATTCCGTAATGATCCACGATCAATGGGGTTCACCGGAGAAGTCATTAGACCATTAATAATACGGTCTTTATTCGTATTTCCTTCTGCTTCTTATTTTCTTCTTCTTCTTCTTTTTCTTCGCCCAAGTAGCATTCGCTAGAGTAGCTTCCCATTAACACGAATGACGTCCGAGTAAGTCTTCCATAAATATAAAGATAATTTTTCGTTTCCTTTTTGGCGGAATAACCTTTGTTTCATCGGGTTAACTTCATTTTTCGTGACCGTTCGTTTTCGAGAAACCTAATTGCCCCAATTGGAAGCGAGCAACTGTGAAAAACTTTCTTTTCGTATTCTTCTATCTTGTACATTAAAATTTCAACCATCGCGTGGGAATGAGATAAGCGACTCGTTTAATTAAAAAAGAAGGTCGTTACGTCGGGATCAAAATTATTCTTATCTTTTAGTTTACGCTTCCCTCTGTATTTTGACGCGGTGTATTTCGTTTCGTCGTAGGAATTTGAACAGCAGCTCGATCTATTACCTCGAACTCGATCTCTGTTTAAGGATCTTTTTAAGCACGAATAAAAAATATGCCGGACGATCCCTTAATAAGCGCTTTCCCTTTCTCTTACTTCGACCAACTTCTACCTTTGGTTTAATCGATCGACGATTCACCGTCGGTGCACATTATCTAACAACAGTTATCAAAAAAATTGTACTCTTTAACAAGTTGACGAGTTCGTATTTAATTTGGCGAGTGCAGTTCTGTAGAATTCGCTCCCCGAATTCGATTTCTGCCTCCATCGTAGGTGACGATTTACCAGAATTAGTACCGTTGCAATCGGTTTACGAGTGACCAGAAGCGATAGATCGGATTGTCAACCGTTTCAATCGCATTAAAACGTCCATTCTCCTATGGCTTCGAAACCGTTGACTCCAATATAAACGTTCCACTCGATCGTTCGCATAACAGCTACCCATTGAAAGAAATTGGCGAGCGATCTCGATCGATCGTACAGTTCGGAGAGCGTCGACTCGATAGAAATATCCAACTACGAAGGATTGACCGTGGTGACATCCTTCCGAAATAAAAGAAAGGCCCCGACAAAAGTGCTGCGGCAGCTTATTCTCGCGTGACCAACTTCCCTCGACCCTTCCTGGTTTCTCGCGTACCTAATGACCTCGTTCCTTTGTGAAGCGCGAAACGAAGATTGGTCGAAACACGTAGCCATGTCAGGCAGCGTTCGCTGTGAAACACCGGTGGCCCGTGTTTGTGTCAAGTATGTTGTCGAAACTGGGAGAGGAGAAGGGGGCGGATGTCAAGAAGCAAAGATCGAGGGAGGCTATCACTCTGAATTATCACTGTGAAATCTACGATAAAAATTCATTCGATAATACGGTAATTATCCACGTTCACTCGTTACCAGTCTTATTCGCACCGTATCGCATCGTTCGAACAAATAGTACTTGGTTCGTTGGTTTCGTTAACCGCAGTCGAAGAGACGACAAAATCACGAGAAAACGATTTTATTTCTCGGCTTAACAGGATCAGGGGTTGAACGTCGAGGTACGTGTAAACAGTCACTTCTGTATTAGCGAAGTTCGTTAATGCGATTAGCACGTGTTTCTCCCTTTATCCTGCAAGCTTTGATTACTAGTTTCTTGTTGGTTGATGCTTGCATCGAAAGTTTGATTAGGTTAAAAAATACTTTCCAAGTCGATCGAGACGCGGCAAAACACGTAATTCCAATAAAGTGATTTTCTTTCTATCCGATCGAGATCTCTGTGAAATCGTTTAATAACAGATCCGAAGAAAATTGCGGATTTTCGCAGAGCTTTCGGTATCTTTGATAAGTCTTCCGGTATAACGAACGACCAAAATTTCTTATCTTACTATAATCGATTTGACGAAAGTGGCAAATTTTCGTACTATCTATAACGTCCTTAACGAGTCTTCCGATACAATGAACGATAAAAATTCCTCATCGTGTAACGATCGACTTGATGAAAGTTGAAAATCTTCGTATCTTCTGCAATGCCTCTAACGACTCTTCTCATACAACGAGCGATTGCAATTCTTTAACGTGCAACGATCGACTCGACGAAAGTTGCAAATTTTCGCATCGTTGGTAATATCTTTAAGAAGAGAAACGCTGACGGGGAATCGAAACGAGCATCGTTGCCTGCGAAAGTCAAGCGCAAAGAGTGCACGGCACCTCGTTTGACCTATTAAAGCCGGTAAACGTTAACGTGCTTTCTCATGTAAACGACCACAAATACCGTTTATATGGAGTCTACTTCGACAAGGTCATTAATCATCCTCGAAATACCCAACATGCACCTCGAATTGTAATTTTCAAGTACGATACAACCTATATCTTTGACCTTTTACGAACTTGGCGATTTCGAGTCTCCTCTCGAATCATCCAAACTTCCATCCGGCATCTCTTCCAAATAAGACGGCGTGATTAAATAGCAAAAAGAAATGGGAAACGTCGCATCGTGTCGCATAAACCGAAATCGAAGCTGAAAGATTTCAGTGGAAACCTGCGATACGAAGTTAAAAGGCCTGCTGACGAGGAAGTTGAGAATTCGTAGCATCTCCGACATCCGTCGCGATTGCACAAGGATCGTGTCCTTTAGGGGCACTCGTAGGATACCAGCACAGTGACTTCCGGCGGATCCATAGCTCGGGTAAGCGGTGGCGTTACGAACAGGCGACGTACGACGGCGACAGTGACTTCTCGCGGTCCTGTATCGTAGTTGGGTGGAAATTTTGGGGGTGGCGTGTACCGAACACGGGGGCAAAGAGCACGAAAACGGACACGGACACGGTTACAGAGACACGGCACGTCACCTCGAGCACGTTGCCACTACGTTAGGTCGCACGTAGTTCCGTAGTACGATGTGTGTCGATGCGATGGCGCGATCTACGCACATCCCCGGCCGAAGGAATTGCGTGCGCGAGTTCTAGCGATCGCTCGAATACTGGGAAGCGTCGTGGAGCAGACAGGGTTGGTAGGCAGGTGGCCGGTCTGGCAGGGATGCGTTCAGCCCTACCCCTTCCTATACCGACGCTTGCCACTTCCACCACCAGCCATCCCTTTCCTTCGCCGTCAGCAGTGGCGTCCGTGGCTCCGACGACCTCCCTTTTTGCCCATAGTGCGGTCACCTTTGCTTATGTATCTGTAATCGTAGCGATATCGCATCGTGCGTATCTTTCTTCCTTTAAAACTGGTCTTCGTACGAGTATTAGAACGCTTGACGAAAACGGGACGAACTGGAAAAATTATTAGAGCATTGTGAAAACCTTTGGAAATTCCTAGTACTCGTTTGATATTTTCGATTAGGAAAGTACACGGTGGAATCTTGATTGTCCGAACTAATCGTGTATGCTTAAAGAAAGACAAGAAATCTTGAACAAAAATGCGATAAATTCTATTCTTCTTTCCCCATTTTTCTTACAGAGAGTCGTCTTCAAATTTTGTATCGATTAATGTTCCGATAATCTGTCGTTTCGTTAATCGATGTTTCGATAAACGGCTCTACTGCATTAACATATTTTTGATGAGATACGACATACCGATATCTGCGTGCACAATGGAACTCCATTTATTGAAATGAAATTTTAGCTAATGTCCGATTAAATGAACTTCTGCCGATTGAATCCACTTGTCTGAATGTGGACTATAATGGTATGAATTCCGGTTATTTATTAATCTCGTAGATTCCGATAAAAGTCTATTGTGTACATCAGTTTACAAAATTATTAAAGAATTTACAAAATACATGTATAAAAGAAGCAAGAAATTTGACCTCGGAATTTTCTCTTCCAGTTATTTTGTCATTTTCCCTGTAACAGTTACAGGCTGGTCACGTAAGGGATTAAATACCTTCTTAGATAGTGCCGACTCAATCCTGATCAAAATTTAAAAATGTAGGTAGAATCGTGGGTTTTACTCTTTACGAGAGAAGCCATCTTCTCTATCGTTGCCGCCATGCCGAAGAATCCCAAGATTTTCCTCGACTTCGTTATTTATAACTTAATCCTAGCGTTCTCCAGACGCAGTAACCCGTGATATAAACTTTATACCTAACCACATCACGAAACTCGTACGCTGTGAATAATGAAAGGAATATAAAAGAAACGACGTTATGTCGAGTGAATATTAATAGAAGTTAGTGATATAACTATTCGATATATATTTAGATATTTAATATCTCGCGTTATTTGTTTTATGCACGCGTAAACGAACGTGTGAAAATGAATTTTTCGATATTTGAATGCAGTCAATATCAAAACATTCTATCTTCGAGGAATGTCAATTTGTCCGATATAATTTAAGAACTAATTTCTATTCTGTCTTCTGTTTGTCTGAAATTCAGCAATTGGGAAGAAAGCTTTGATATTAGAAAGGGTCGGATAATATATCCTTACAATTTCGTAATGTCTGGTAAAAACGCTACTCCGTAATATAAGCAACAACCCGATACCTCTAACTTTTAATGATACTTAATTCTACTTTCATAATTTACGAATTATCTACTTTGCAGCATGGTAATAGCTAAGACACATTTGCGCAATAAGGTCGTAGGGTCAATTTACCTTGATTTATGAAAATACAAATAACGTTGCTTCCGCGTTACGAAGTCATGCAAGAAGCTATGAGAAAGAAATTACTACCTTAATCGCAGCATTGCAGAAACTTAAAATTCCAGTCTTGCAGTTTACAAATTATACGAAAGAATACGAGCTAATCGAGTTTTTTCTTAAAAAAGTATTTAAAGAACCAAAAAGTACATACATACATATTACAAAAATACAAATATCCATATTACTATGAAGAACTATGTAAATTTTTAACGCTAATTTGTAACGCTACTGCGGAGTAACATATCGAATTGATCGAACAGTAATATTTGCCTAATGAGAGTTTGAATCTAGCGACTAGCGTCGCGACGATCATCGATGGTGCATGTGACATGAAATATATGTATTATTCAACCAGAAATTGTATTTCTACGTCTCAAAATGACATTTCGAGAACACAAATTCGGAATGAGTAAAGACATTTATCAAGAAAACCATCGTGGAAATAATTTAACGACAAAATAGAATCTAGGACAGGGTCGTGTTTGTGAATTATGCCCTTATCGGAAAACAGAAAAACGTATATGTATAAAGTAATGTTACGAGTAAAACGTGAAAATTTGGTAGCGCGTTATTGAAAGAAATAATTTTCATCCTTCGTGAAAGGAAGAGTTATATAATGTAAAATTGTGTCTATCTGTCAGATCAATTTTTACAAAAAGTGGCAAAATCGAAATACTGCAGAGAGATAGAAATGTAACGCTACTCTAGACCTCTGCAAGTTAAATGAGAACTTCATACGATTCCTACCTGTTGCCTCGTATCGATGGAATGTAGACTAATCGAAATAAAAAAGAATCATTTTGGAATTAAAAGACCATTTCTCTTGCTCTGACGTTACTTGGAGAAAAGTTTCAAGACAATTTTCTAAGGTACGTTTTAAAGTAAAAAATATGTACGATAATTCTCAAGAAAATTGTTAAACAGAGTTTTACTGTTCTTTGCAACCTGCAAAGAACATTCTTTTTTGTACGATACTATTTTACCAGTAAGTCATAACAAGTCCCAAGCCTTGAAGTTTATTGTTTCAGGCGATATCATTAAAAGGTAATGTCTGCCTGCTCAAAGCGAAATATATGTAGATTTAAAATTATAACAAGTAAGTTTCGCTACACGTACGAGCAAATTAGAAAGAAAAAGAACGTTTTCTTCGAGAAAGAATATCTTATGCTATGCGATACATTAAACTGAAAATGAGTATACGTACACACAATTATGACAAATGAGAGAAAGTTTGACGTTGTCTTCACAAATTTTAATACAGCTAAGATATCAACAACTCTCAATGCGCAGCATCATGCATACTTTTCCAATATCCTCCAAGTTACTCCGTTCTCTGGAAAATCAATCTTGCATGAACAAACAGATACCCCTTGCAACGTAATATATTAAAAGGAAATAACGTTGTTCTGTAAATATTCGCCTTTACGAAATATTCGATATATTCCTGCTTGCAAATTACATGAATATGTATGTAGTTACATATATTACAAAGTATGAAACAACTATCGTATATTACAATAGTAGCGTCGATGAAAAGCACTAGAACACAGGATGAGATTATGCCAGGATTGTTAAATGTAGAAATAGAGTGATAGAAGTTGTAGGACACTGTCGAATATCATATATCTACCCTCTTTGTTCTTTCCGTAGCATATTGAAATATTAGAAGAATAATTAAAATATAAATGTTCATAGTTAATAGCACCCAGTACTATAGACATTTTATTATTGCAATTAAAATATTTACAAAATTATTGCGACGAGTCAAAATTCTTTTGACTGCGGTCTATCCTCGATAGATTCATAAGGAAAGAAAGAAGATATTCGCAAAATTTATTTTTAATGAAGCAGCGTCACGTTGTTTCTCTATTCGTATCTTCGCACTTGGTCTCTATTCATGAAAATTGTTATCGATTCATCATATACAAGAGAAAACTTGAAAGTATTTTTTTCATATTTTCTAAGGAATCGTGTCACAAATCCGAATGTCTTATATACATAAAGTACGCGATAGTTAACGCGATAAAAGAACAGACGCAGTAGTCGTTATGCAGGACAAATGAAAATTCTCCGTCGAATTTACGACACGGGCTCCACGTCGTAAGCTAAAAAAAGCAGCCAAGTAATTTTATTGATCGACTTGTAGATTCTTGAATGCTTTCGTTAAAAATTCGTTGTAGCAATCCAATGTATTTCTTATGAGAGAAGAAATAGCGAGTGAAAGCAGATATAGGACATTGAATTCAAATTTCTATAAAACTTTCGTATGAAACGTGCAAATAAAAATATCGCATTATGCTTATTTTATCATTAAACGTCAAGTGTTGATATATTTTTTCGATCTTTAGCACCGTCTCCGATATTTTCTGCGTCATTTATCTACAAGAAAAGAAAAAAACAATACGTTAAAACCTAAAAGAATACACGATACTTTATTTTTTCTGATAACTGTATAACTTTCTAATCCGATATTTTAGTTGAAATAGAAAGTGCAATATATAAATAAATAAATACGCGAACTACAAAATCATTTACTTTTGTTTTTATCGGTACTTTATTTATACTGGCAAGGATTATTCTTTCCGGCTTTCAAATAAAGTAAAAGGCGAGCGTGTCGCCGAGTGCTTTTGCCGATAACCTTTGTATAACGAAACCACATTCACCATATGCGACTCCTTGGAATCGTATAAAAGCAGGTTAACCTCGGCTAGAGCAGAAATCGATTTCTAGAGTTCCCATGACGATAGTCTCATCATAACGCATATCAAACTTTCTCCCACTATAATCAATTGTATTCTAGTATATGAAATATATTAGAAATAACAATGGACGTGTTCTTTGTTTCTAAAAGTTCCAAGTGCTAAAAAAATTCCGTAACTATGATATTAAAATTTTTTTTATGGACTCTGTATCAAACGCAGGCACATGGATTTTACAGAAAAATAACGCCCATGAAAGTAAATTCCAAAACATCGAAATATTATTAAGCAAATACAATTTTTTCAAGTGAAAAGGAAGGAAATAATACAAATTCATACTTGCTGAATAAGCTGTTGGTTGGCAAGATAATCCCGACGTTGTTCCTGTGGGGCAGAAATAGGCGGGGGTTGCAGAAAAGTTTTATCTTCTGAGTCGTTCCTTAATTGCAGAAACAAAGAAGCCACCAGAATGAACGGTAGCGACAGTATCGGCAATTTCAGCTGTACATAAAATTATTTAATTCTTCGTTTTGATTCTTAAGTTATGTATACATATACATATAACATGTTAGATTCGCTCAAACCTTTATCTTTTAAAACTCAGATTTCACTACGATCGATATCGTCTTTTTAAGATATTGATTAACAGGGACAGAAATCTATTTCATAAAAAATAAAAATATTAATTTAATTACATCTCTAAAGAAGAACAATACGCCATACTGCACGATCACGGTGTATACGATCGCTACGATCACAGCTACAGCTGTTTGTCCGCTAAACGCAAATAAAGTTCCTAACGAAGCTCCCGTCAGAAAAGTGTTGTAACCCCACAAGCCGGCATAAATTTCATCGATTTGTATCCCAAGCATTAAACCTACGAATAACAAGAAACTATGACAGAAAAATAGAAAATACTAATATCTTTGTCTCAATAACATTTGCAAGCTACGTTGACTCAATCTCACGCTCGATAAATTCAAGGTTCATACACAAAAATAGTATAATACCCGCCAATGAACCGATGAGTGCACCCAAAAAAGCAAAGCCAGCCGTTATCGGAGAACAAAGTAGACAAGCTAAATAAACCACAGCACCCATAATAACGCTTTCAACTGCTAACACCTGCGACGCTGACACTACAACGCCATGAAACATCTGAAAAATGTACAGGATGCACACAAACAAATTGACCCAATTTCGTTAAAAAATGTCTTTCTTACAGTTAATGATATCGATAACTATATAATGTATTATAGCATTTAAAACATTCATGATACAGTTTAACGAAACAAAATAATGCAAGATGTTGCTTAGGATCCCAAGATATTCGAGTACCCGAAAATGTCTAATACTTTCAACGATGTGACACATGATTGAATTGTGAAAAGTGGAGCAAACTTTACCATCCCCCAGTCAATGTGTATCCCTGTCGCATTTTCTCCGATGAAACTGATATTGCCTGTCGTCGCATCACTTGTTGCATTGTCCTGGAAACAATAAGAATGTACTGTATAAACAACTGATCGTGTATGTACTCGCGACACATATAACACGTATACGTATACACGATATCTTTGTTCGAGTACATATAACCCTGTGCTCAAAACTGGGCTAGTTCGTCCATTGATATCCACGCCCGAAAGAAAACTCAGGACAAAAATATCTTTGAATAAAAAATCGATAGAACTCCCTTCTATGACGAATTTATTTCATTCCATATCTAAAAGAAGAACGCGTGACAATAATAAGCTAGGAAATAAGTTTTCTCCATTCGTAATCCGTTAAGTTGATTATACCCTCTAAATCATTCAAACTTTTGTATTTGCAACTCGATGTTGTCTTTGGTCCTCGTAGTTTATGTAGCTTATATGCACATGTAATCTTACATTACGTAAATTTTTTACTTCCTCTATATATTTTACTAAAATTTTACTAAAATGACGAAGAAATACAAATTTAATGCGATATTCGTCTAAAGAAAACGATCGACGAATCTGAGATGATTTTCATCTTTTCCTATCTCGCTCTAGAGACAAACAACAATAGGTAAGAAGTTTGTATTGATCGTGTGCGTGCCACACGACGACTAGCGGAGTGGAAGAGGCTTTTAGCATCGCAACTTAAGTTGGACAACGTTGCTGGCATAACTAAACTTGAAATTATCGCTTTCATCTGTCATCGATCGATTATGTAACACTCAAATGTTACTCGCTACTGTTCGCGTTGATGTGATATAACGATAAAAACCGATTGTACCGATTCTATGAAACTTTAATCAAAAATGCGATCACGTAGTCAAGGGTATTACATGGAATAAAACACATAACACGTATAAACGTATAAACGTGAAACATATAAACGACTGAATATTTTCTACAAATATTAATAACTTCGAAAGTGTTAATAGACAAAATTGAAGTATTTCGAGGTATCGTTTCATTAGCTTAACTTGTTGCTTTTTGGAACGTAAATATGTTAAGAAGATTTTAATGTTACATTCAGATATCGCTGATGAATGTGTAATATACGTATATACGGCACTACGTGGCATAATGACAAAAATTTCGTAACAGTGTACGTGTAGGCGTGCGTATCAAAATACATAAATCTTCATAAACTTACGAGCACGCTGCGTTATCAAACGATATCTTTACGACAGATAGTTTTCATACTTTTTACATAGAACATAAATAGAAGAACGTCTCCAGTTCAGCACTCGAAACAAAATAGAGAGTAACTTCACATTTAACATTATAAGTCATATCATGAGATCTAATAAATAATTAGATCGTAAAATGGGAAAAAATTACATGATTCTGTTTCAAGAATTCATGATAACCTTGGATTTACTATGAAAAAGAATATTTTTGAATTGGTTATATGTTTTTGTCGATATGTGTTGTGTACCATAAATCTTACATCTACGATAAATAATAATTTTATCACTTTTAATATAAGAACACAAATTTATAGCAAATAAATAAAAGTTTACGATTATATTAACGATTAACGATTATATTACGATGGTATTAACAGAACTTTTAAAGTCTCTAAAAATCTGGACTACTGGTACCGAAAAACCGAGTGTTTGTCTATGCAATATTTAAAGAATCGCATTCCGCAACAATACGAAAATTGAATGCTCACAACAAAATCTATTACCATTCTCGTAACTGGTTGCAGTTCCTCCGACGTATCAAGTCCATTGTCTTTGGCATAAAGGACCAAGAGCAACGCAAATTCAGCCAGATTAAACGGCCATGCTATGAATGGTAACTTATTGTTTTTGAAAGAGCGGGTCAAGTAAACGCTGTAAACATTAATCGTTAATTACCAATAAAATTAGTTAAAAGCGTTCTATAATTATCACAGTTGTTTAAATTTAATCTACGTTGTAATATAATATACTGTTGAATATTTTTGTAATGGTAAAGTAACATCTATTTAAAAGATTAAATGAACTTCTTTTTTTAATATTAAATTTAAGTAAATCTGTAAGATTTGAAATTTTATCGAAAATTTTACATATCATTCTACTCTATTATCAGGTGAAAAATAAACGATTCTCTAAAAATCATAAAAGAATTGACTGTCGAGCTTTGTTTGAATACTTCATGCGTCACACTCGTCACTTTACATTTACAACGATATCATAAAACTCAACATAAAGTTATCTTATATTCGTAAGAATTACTAAAATGCTAATACTGCGCGTTACAGCAAACGTTTTATAATAAAAAGTAAACTTATAAGCAGACATTCATCAATTTATTGAAACTTGCCTAAAGATCGTTCCCAGAATAATCAGTAGTACACTGAAACCATCGAATGGTCCATAGATATTTGGTATTAAACTAGACGATATCGCGCCAACTAATAATGGATTGAACACTGTTAACCCATTTGCGATATTTTCCTGTGAATCTCGTATCAGCTGCGAATGAAATATATGCTTTTCAAAACGTAATGTGCGAATTTTCTCACATAGCGTATCAACGAAAAAGCTCCGCAAATGGTATCGCGACGCGATCGTATTAATCCTCGCAAAAAATTCCGCATTGCAGTCATTTTGTTTACTTTTTGTGAAACAACACGGTACCATGGGATGATCAAACGAATAATAATTACAGAAGTATGAATAATCGATTCATACGTCACGTAAATCAACAATGCAATTAGGCATTATTTATTCGCGTCAAATATATACTAAGGATATATATATATTGGCATATATTTAATGAATACGTAGGAAGTACATAGTTCTAAGTTTTCGAAGTAAAAAATAATTAACAAAATATCATTTTTTAAATGTTTGATGTAACAATTACGTACCACAGATAATAGAAGACCTAGGGAACCAGTGATTGCTGAGAGGAGTAACGTACTTGGTGCATTAACTCCTAAAGAAATCGTTATCAATAATCCACTAATTGGATTATTTGCAAATACAACCTGTAAATTTATATAAGCTGAATATGAGTATCTTTCGATCGATTTAAATATCAATTTGTGTATGTGCATATCGTTTTGAAAATCTTGTAGACGATCCTTATATTTATAAATCTAAGATTTTAAATAACTAATGTTAACTAAAAATAACATAGCATAATAAATAAATTTGTATCTATGAACATTTTCGTTATCTATACATTATTTATAAAAGATATATTAGCCGCTTACTTGACTGAAACCTCGTAATAAATAATCAAATAAGCGTACTATGCTCCAAAAAACGCTTTCCTTTTCTAACAAAAATTCTTGCCACTCGGTGAATGTTCCAGTAAAAACGGCCCGAGAATAGCCCTATATATGAATTATATTGAGAAATGTCATGTTAATACAAAAAAATCTTATTTTAGATGCTACATATGTATATACCCAATACTAAAATATGATAAAATATGATACTTGAAATACACCTAGTGCTTAATTCTGATTTCATCTAGTTTTATGATTAATTCACACTTTATGACATACGAAAAATATCTCATACTCATATCTTTTTATTTATCTTTCAGTACTCACATGGCGCGTAGATCCTTTTAATCGTTCTCTCGCGCTCATTCTATGATAGACTCACGTAAAACACTACAATTCCATTTTAAAAGTATATCCTTTTAACCACACTGTGCAAATTCCCCCACCATTTGTGAGATATGTCGATGATAAAGAGCAATGTGCATCTGTGTGTCATTCGATGTTTGATATTTCTTCTACGAAAATTGTGTGATACGAGATCGTGAATGTTTCAAATTTCTAAAAGAACTATTTATTCCACATTATAAATTAATATGTATTAGTATTAATTAATAGGTGAGTATTAATCATTGAAATAAAGATATCAATTCAAAATTATTTTTAAGTACAAAATATTGTTGAACTTTCCTTGTTACTTTTTTCTTACTTCCACGTGTTTACTCGTTTTAAACATTGCTTTCATGTATCTTTACTTCAAACGAATGTTACTTTATAAGAGCATGTGGAGTACATAATTAACATAGCAATCTACATAACAATTAACACGGTTAGCGCTACCTTATTAACGTATTTATGTTAAACTGTTAATAATGTAATAATTTTAGTAGTAGTTAAATAAACAGTCAATGGAACAAGTACACTGTATATTAATATAAATATTTATTTTTAATTTAAAATATGTAAAAAAATATAATGGTGCGTGTTTTCGATTTTGAATTGTAAAATCTGGTATTTTCAATGAATTAAGGCAAGTAGAGGTACATTTTGATTTGATTGCATGAAATAAGTAAAAAATATTTTCATAAAAATGCTTTAATCTTGTACCATCCACAATGTGAAATAAATTGTATTATTCACATGTGGAAATAAATTCCAATGTTTACCTCTATTTACCATTACTTTATCAACAGTTGTGTAATTGGTTCTTAACAATACTTTTGTATTAAAAAAGTTTAAGCATCAATAATATAATTAGGATGTACAACAAGTAAAGGATCATTTTCTTCGTCTTTTTCATCCCTTGTGGTTAAAGGTATTATAATTTGATCCTGAAATACAATCAACAAAAGAAATTAAAAAATGAATCATTAATAATAAAATTCGAATAATTTTAAATAACTACTTTTTTACGTACATGATATGTTAACCTATCAATAATCTTTTCAATAAAATTTTTTCTTTCCAACAACTCTTCTTCTGAATCTATTTGATCCTGTATTTGATCAAGATACCATGCCACCAGTTCCGATTTCCTTAATCCACCTTTAGTGTCCCCTGCAGAATAGAGAAAATTAGAAAATAAATATTTATATAAATAATAATTTCAGACACAATATACCTGTAGCAACAGTTTCACTTTCAGCACGAGTTTCTTCATTTCTCATGTACAACACTAACATATTAGATAAATTTTTATACTCTTCAAAGGACATTGTTAGTTTCTTCTTGTGTTCTATAAATATAATGTAAAGAAAAAAAGACGGATGTATAAGACTAACTACTACACATAGACATTCACACAGACATTTTAGTGTATATAAGTGATATAATTTACGTGTAGGAGTTTCTGCTTCCATATCGTGATCCAATGCGTTGAGAGCCTCCATGATAGGTGGAGCATCGTTCATATCGACATCCATTCCATCATCTTCGGCTTTTTCTAAATCTATATCCGGTTGTTCTACGGTAACGATACTTTTACTTAATAAACGTTTTGCTTCTGAAACATGTTTTATAGTAACTTCATCTGAGCATTCTAATTTAGCCATGGCTTCTGATAATCTAATAAGGCTTTCTAATTTTCTAACGGTAACTCTCCATTTGCCGGAGCCACCACCAGTTTTTTGTCTAAGCGTAGTATAACTATCAACTAAAGATTCCGCCGCTTCCTAAAATTGAGAAAGGAAATTAATCCAAATAATTCAAATAATGAATTTATATTTAAAACGGTATAACAATACCTGATTTAACATAGGTTTAAAATGTTTGGCAAAATTAATATATCTAGCGATCTCTGATTGCGAATATACTGTATCAAAACCTTGCCAATTATCGCAATGTAAATCAATAATTCTTTTAGCGATTGCATTATCAACAATTTCATTGCATTCATCAACTATAATAAAGAATAAGTCAAATCTGGACATAATTGGAGCCGTTAATTGAACATTTTGTTGTAATGACTTTTTCCTATCATACCGTCCACCAACGGGATTTGCTGCCGCTAATATCGATGTTCGGGCATTCAAAGTTGCTCTTACACCAGCCTAAAAATATATATATTTTATTAATGCTAATATGCATATACTAGAAAAGTTTAATATCAATTATCATTCGACATCAACAAACCTTAGCTAGTGAAATAGTTTGTTGCTCCATAGCTTCGTGTATAGCCACTTGGTCCCTAATATCCATTTTATCAAATTCGTCGATACAACAAATACCTTGATCAGCAAGCATCAAAGCACCAGCTTCAATAACAAAATCAGGCGACTCTTCGTCTCTTACTACAGCAGCAGTTAATCCAGCTGCGGAAGACGCCTTTCCCGAAGTGTAAATCGATCTTGGTGTGATGTCAGCAACACTTTTTAGAAATTGAGATTTCGCTGTACTAGGATCACCAACAAGACAACAGTTTATATCCCCTCGTAACGAGGTACCCTCTAACGTTGTTTTCGGCACACCACCAAACAACATTAGAGTAATTCCTTTTTTAACTTCATCGTTACCGTGTATAGCGGAAAATAAACTTTGTACAAGATTTTCATATAGATTTTTATCACGACTCATTTCATATATACGATTCCATTCTGCTTCTGACATTCGCTTTTTCATCATTTCTTGAGAAATTTCTTCCATATTTGTTTCGGTACCACCAAACTAGAAAAATATTAATCATATAAAATATTTGTACATATATATATGCATTACTATATTATTACATGTAATGTACATGTATATGTACACATGGCACAATATGTAACTAATTTGTTATACCCTAAAACTTGTTGGAGTAACACTGCAAGCTAGAAATGCTGTTTTATACGTTAATTCACGTGTTCCTAGAGCTTTCAATCCTGTTATTCCTTCTCCTTGTTCAGTAGGTTTTCGACGTGCTGCTTTAAGATCAGCTTTTGCACCACTAAGTGAAAGAACCGATACATCCGGTACTACTATCATAGTTCCTGTAAAGTCGTACCTAGAAATGTACAAATAAGATTTATTAGAACTTAGAAAAAGTGAACGAAGCTATATAACTAATTTTAATATAATATTATATAGGTATGTAATAAAATACCTGTCACCAGGTTGAATAGTTTCTACAGCTTCTGCTCGTAAAATAACTTCAAGCGAGCGTGGAATGCAGCCTCTAGGAAGTTCTGCTTGTGTCTCTTGTACTCTGATTTTTTGGAAATCAACAAATATGGAATTATCTACGTCTAGCAGGAAACGCCTCCTATTATTACATACTGGATTATGACAAATTGTTGGATTGCAGAACTGTAAATAATTACCCAAATTGCAATAATTTCGTTACAAACATATTTATATCAATGAGGTCATCTGCATTATACCTTAAATTGTTGTTCTACATTTTTTATTACAGCATTACAGTCCATACAAAGAAATGTACCTAGCACCAACTCTGGATGAACAGGATGCGTTCTTATTACTTGACCAGATATACGTATTAATGTACCAAGTTTCGAGGCATTTAGTTCTCTTAATTTTTGTCGTATCGGAACTTCCACAAAACTCACATAACATTCCTTTTCCTTCCTCAAATCTGCAACATCCTTGACATAATTACAGACTGCTTGGCATAGGTATGGATAAACTCTATAACAAAAGATTACAATTTATTAAATAAAAACAAACGATTAAACTAGTGTCGTGACAAAAAGAACATGCTAAAATCTCACCTAAAATATTCTTCAACAATGGTTGTTGACAACACTTGATTATATTCATCCACATCGTCAAAAGTCACTTCTAACGTACTATGTTCTGGACTTACAAGTTCTTTGGCTGGTTCAAGGTATTTTACAGTTCCATGTTCCTTAAAGCTAATTAATAAAATAAGAAAATATGATTTAAAAGACAAGTTTGAGGTATCGACTGTCTTTAAATGAAATGTAAAAATTTTACTCTTCTAAAAAGTCCTGGAACAGCTTTTGACATTTGATCCCAACTTCATCAGGTACACGTGAGCGAATATTTTGCGTATCTCCCACATCCATTCTTCGAAATAATTAATAATTACTTATCACAACAATATTTTGGCGCGGCGTTCAGTAATGAAACAACGCGCGAGAACAGTTTGGCGGGAATTAAGTTTAGGCGCGTTTTCAAAATTGGCATCCCTTGCGCGCAATAAGAAATATAAAAATAAACGAAAATAAATTTTATTCTTTTGTACAATGTTCACATGTCCAATATATTAATATATAAAGAATATTATTATTCTAATCTTAATTATATATTTCTGATAATGAACAGATACAAAATTGCCAAAGTTAACGAATGAAATACCTATTACTGCCATGACTCCCTTCGATTTTTAGAATTTTCCCTAGCAAAATTACCGACACGAAGAGTTGGAACCGTCATACAGCGCCCTCTATGATACCATGAGAATAAACAATATTCCTATACTCTGTGCTCCTACATCGCTTATACGAGTATCTTCAGGTTTCTTTCATCTTTTTTGTTCTATTATAATGTCGTTATGTTATTATTATTTTTACGTATTATGACTGTAATGACAAATAATATTTTGTTCTGTTGTCACTGTATAAATAATGAAAAAACTGAATATTCTTTGTAATACCGAAAAAATATCTTTAATTAAAGGTATGATATAATAACGTTACATCATATACAATAAGAATGAATATAACATATCATTCATTACTTTTTGATACTCTGTACGCAGTACGTATACCTTATTGAGAAAAAAGAATTCTGCACAACAAAAATATAGTGTAAAGGTATAAAATTTGTAATACCTAGGATTTCTCAGATGTCGATGTATCCACCAGTAGTGGATATATATGTATCCACCTTTGCATATATATGTAATATCTCTCACAAAAAATATTGTCTGATATTGTATATACACACAATGGCTGGGCATGATTCAAAAGATCGCGTGCAGAATCGTAATGAAGGGCAATTAGAGATTTCACCACATAAAAAAAGAGGAGAAAGTCGAAAAATCTTTTAGTATGTAAATAGATACGTACTTACACGGTGTATACATTTCCTGCGACGGACAAGACTTCGCTCTTAAGGCAGGTGGTGCTATAGGATATAAAAAGCACTCTCAGTGCGTACTGCCGTTTTAGTTCCTTCAAAAACCCTCCAGAATGTTAGTCAGTGTCGCAGATATTCTTGCTTTTTACTTGGTAAAATTGTACTCTTTTTTTCATACTCTTTCAATTTGGTAAAACTTTATGTAACTTTAATATCGTTCACGTCTCGAGGAAGATCATCGGATCAGATCGTTTATATACAATAAAATCAATACCGAAACGATAGGTTAGAAATTGATATTTAATTAACTTGATAACAGTTACAAACGTAATATACATGTCAAGTTCGGAATAAGTGAATTAATTGCCTACTAATATTTCATTTACTTTTTATATTAAGTAGATTTATATTTTATGTTTGTTTCTAAAACGCGTCTGACAAAATGTAATTTTTAAACGATAACATTAAAGTTGCGACAAACATTAACTTTCATCGGTTTAATTCGCTATTCAAACACGAACACGGTGAAAAATGTAGAGACGTAAAAAGTGGCATGATAATAATTGAATGAAAACTGTTGAATTCAGGTAATGCTTGCCTGTTCAACCAGTGGTGCATTGACAACAGAAGTATCTCGGGATATTCAACCAGTAACAAATTTACAGCCACCAGCCTTTAGTTATCTTCCAAGTACGAACGTTGTGTTTCCAAAACTTTCTCAACATGTTGTTTTCGCCAAACAAGCTTTGGACAATGGGTTAGAAGATGTCGGGGCTCCAGGTAGTGGTTTTACCGAAAGACAAATACAGGCTGGCTATTCATACCTGAAACCTCTATTGATCGATCTCAAGTTACCATTCAAAGATCAGACGATGAAATCAATCAATGATAAGCAAAGGTAAGAATACACTTTTGAAGTGTACAATTTAAAAGCGTATCTAGTGTTCTACCGTTATAATAAACTTGCTATTCCTTTCGTTAGACTCGTTCGTAATTATTTGCAATATCGAAATTGTCGGAGAAACGTTCTCGTTTGTTTAATATTCGATCGTGGTTCATTTAGTTTTCGTTTGTTCGCTTTCTACTAGGTAATTACAAGGAAAAGATAGATCAAATGACAATTAAAATGATAATCTGTAGAAATGAAACGGATATTTAAAATACACGTGGATATCTACGCAGGAGGTCAAACGAACGTTTGTACAATTAATAATTTGTATTTCGTGATTTTTACGGAATCGAGGAATCGAAGGGAAAATTACAGTTGAAAGCAGATTCTGTCACGAATAGAACCTGTCACTGTTAAATTAGGACCATAAGCCGCGCCACGAGTGTAACTCGATATTAGAACGCAAGGGGTTGATATTATCATAAATCACTGGTGATAATCGAG
This sequence comes from Bombus huntii, assembly GCF_024542735.1. Lineage (NCBI taxonomy): Eukaryota > Metazoa > Arthropoda > Insecta > Hymenoptera > Apidae > Bombus > Bombus huntii. Next base: position 1,054,365 of record NC_066247.1, read on the forward strand.
ATACGCCCTATGTCGACCCTCGATAACGCGTCGAATATTTGCATTTTAAGATCAACGAACGAAGAGGGAAGTTCTGGAACAAAAGCGATAACGAGGGCAGGTAAATCATCGAGGTCAAGCAACGGAACGAGGCTGCTGGCCGAGGTCGAATATCATCCGCACGTTCCACGGCGATCGTCGTATCAAGTTGTAGAAAAACTCGACGAGTACTTAACGGACGATTCGGATCATGCAGGATTGCCCTATCGTGGGAAGGCTCAGACAACGAATCCCCATCGTAATTCGCAAGACATAACGACGGCCATCAAAACCCTCGATCACTTCCTGAGCGGGGTTCTGAACGACGATAGTTACAACAGCCAGCTACATCCACCGCCCAATCCTGTTTTAGCCCTTGTCCTGTCTCGATACGGGCGATACGTGTCCGGAGCACGAAACCCTCGCGTGTACGCGCACATGGCCGTAAACAATATACACAACAACAAACCTTTTGGTAGTTATAAGTTGGAACGCGAAGAGCTGCCCACCTACGCTCGAAGATAATGCAGATAAACATTTTCCTCTCGCTTAGGAAAAATTCTTACCTGTTGGACCTTTAGATTATCTCGTAGACGTTTTATTGTTAGTACTTGTGTGACATAGGAACGCGAGAGAATTGTTCGAAACCGGAAAAGAAATATGAAGAAGAGATAGTGGAATTATGGAGAACGAATGCGGAAAAAACGAAAAATGTCGATAAGCATGGAAATATTATCGGAATACAAAATTCTTTATCGAGAATCTTTTATCTGAAAATCTGAATAGGAACTATCTAATAAATAATTTTGATTTATTCGTTACCTTCATATTCGGCATTGGAAATAACTTTCGCTCGGCAGCGGAGTCCGGTAATGTACATATAAACGGCAGTGAAGTTAATTAATAGTTTACACGTCGTTAACGGCACGTTTAATCGCAAATACCGCACATTACCCAACTCGGTATAATTTTCAATTCATAGATTCAATTTTACTTGAATTAATCTGCTTTCATTCATTGATACCGCTTAAACCACAGACACCAAGTTGAACTAAATCGAAGTCGCGAAGTTCGCCCTTCGTTGATATCACGCTGATTAATTATCCAAACGACACTTCGGATACCGGTATTAAAGAAAACTTTAGAGCACTTCCTTCATAGCTCATTCTAAATTTAATCAATATCATGCGGATTTACCCTTGAATCTAGCGGCAATCGGGCTTGGCGCGAAGTTAATTGGAGTAGTTCGAGAAGCCGCTCGAGAAACCCCGATTAAGCACTAAACTACTCTCATTACACCTTCCTGTCTCTCCGGAAACCTCTCTAGATACTACTAACTTGATTTCATTGATGAAAGCCATGTACCAGTCTAGACCACTATTGCTCTTGTTCGGAATACGTCCATCAGATAGGTACATGCTAATAAACCTTTTTGGTCTCGTGCACCCCATGTTACTTCGAGTAAGAACTTGTCGTTCGATCGACAAAAATTTTACGACGATCATTACATGAGAAGATCGGAGGAAACATGATATAAGAGAGGAAATATATAATTTGGAAAGTAAAATTTTAATAGAAAATCCGTGTGTTTCCAAATATTAACACAGCTTATTACATCTGATATAATTTTTACCTGTTTAAAATGTCTAAAACTCGTATTAATGCTCAGCGGAATACGTATTTAAATAAGATTTATCGAACGAAATGTTTCTTTAAAGTAAATAATTATTAAATCGGATATTCGATTAAATTCTATTAACATCGCAATTTAAAATTCAATCAATCGAAACCCTATTTGAATTTCTCCATAATATCAAGCGTACCTTTACGTATATAGGATTTGCACTTGTAAACAGGTCGGAGATTTATTATAAAATTATGATAACTCTAATAACGAGAGATTTACACATCTATAAAATTATTACGTATCATATATATTTTAATGGATCATTTTCCGCGAAAAAGATATTTTACTAAGCACATCGATCTCTATCGCATTCTGACCACGGTTCTCGCGAGTATATACACATTGAGGAATTTGAATAGGGGTGCGTATAAATAAATACATCATAAACATTGCAGTTACGGACATTTTCAGAGATCGTTTAATTTTCCTATCTTCGGTATACTTGTTGCGGGATCATAAAACGAACGACGAGGGCTTAAGTGGTGCTTGATTGCCGTCCGTCCGCTAGGAAACCAGATTGTCTGAAAATTGTATTTTCAGGATGGCAGTTTCCATTAGCTTCTTCGAGCTTTACCAAAGGAGATCGGTTGGCAGTAATAGCTTTACTAATAGAGCATCCAGGTACTTGGAGACTCTTATAATTAGTCGATATGTTCGAGCCAATACGTTCTCCTTTTTGATCCTTCCAAGTTCGCGCTTTTAAATAAGTTGTTTATACGTATTCGTTTCGCATTTTTAATATCGAGCGAAATATACACATTTTTAATATCGATAGAGTGTCACACGTAAATAATTACTTATTCCTCTTGCTTCATGTAAAAACGTGACAAATTTTTCGGGCGAAATTAGCTTTTTTTATGACAGGTGCTCCGCGATCGCACCGACAATATTCGCCAACATGTTCGGAATTTTATCCCAAGGAAAAGATGTTACGTAGGGTAATTCTAACGACTGGTTCAGACTATATCTATGTTCCAAGTGAAGTTAACGCATTGGTTGTCGGAACTGGTTTTCGTTTTTCACTTCCTAAACTTCTCAGAAGCTTATTTCCATTTAAAGAATTGAACTTAAAGAAAAAAGAAACTCTAAAATCATCCGATCGCAATCGAAGAATATTCTTGATGTGTGATATTCGAGAATGGAAGATTAGACAAGGTCATGAAAGTATTGAAACATTTTGAAATTTCAGTGGCATTCGGCCATCATTGTTATTATTATATCGGAAAATTTTGAAACAAACCTAAAAATGTACGTAGAAGCTACGAGACATTTAGCGCAAGTACAGATTTTGCACAGATCACAAAACTATTTAAATACTTTTGCGAATCGTCTGGTTAATTCTACAGTAGCATCGCGACGAACGAGATAATATTGTTACTTTATCTTGTCCTTTTTATTTCATTTTCGCATTGTTCGAATTTCCAACCTTTTTATTCCTTCTCTTCGCTATTTTCCCTTTACAATTTCAAAGGGAAGCGTTTTGTATAGAACGAGTAGACTCGATGAACTTTCTCGTATCGCATATTGCGTATTGTACGAGAGTTGTACGGAGATTTCAAAAGAAATATTACACCGATGCTAAAGAAAAACGTGGATTTACGGGCTCGGCGGAAATGTCGGAATTTACGTTTGCGTAGGATAACAGGGGAAAAACAGGTAATCTTTTGCGTTTTGGCAAATATCGTACACGGTCCAAATTTTCCCTCGTTCTTTCTCTTTTCCCCTGCTCTTTTCTTTTATTCGCAAGAGCAACTACATCAGAATGTAGGACAAACGAAATGGCTTGTTCGTCATTATTTTCAGTCGTGATGTGCGAATTTCTTTGCATTTCTTTCCGTTCTGGTAATCTTTGGAATTTTTTCGAGACCCTTCAAAGGTTGGCAAGCACGGCTGAAACTGCGGGGTGCTCGGTCTAACACGAACCGCAGTTCAGTCGAACCGCAATAAAAAGCAGCGAGCTTGTAGGAATAAAATATGAGAAATACGTTGAGATCTTTTCTCCGTGACGGGGTAGGAAGAAAACGAGATGAAGGCGCAAGATGGAGGCTCGGAAAAAGAGGAGACCGCATTAACGCGATGTTTTGCAGCGGAACGCGAGATGGCAAAGAACGATATTATTAAACGCTATCTTCTTTCATGTTTCATGCTACGCTATCGATACATTTTTTTATTTGTTTTTATTTTCTTTTCTTTGACAACCTTTCGGTCTAATTTTAAAAATTGCGTTACTACTGTCAAAGGCTTCCATTCCAGCAGTTTATTTTTTAAGCATTATCTTTAGGTATAAGTTTCACGGAAAGCTAAATGAAAAATATCGTAATATTAGTTGTAAGACATAAAATATTATTTAGAGTGGAATCTTCAAATTTTTGTTGATCAGATACTTTTTCTAAAATATAGGACCACTGTGGATAAGTTGAATTTGATTTAAATATTTTGGAGAAACGTTGTGGGATAAATATCTATGTCATTCGAGAACTGTTTGCTTCCAAAATTTCCTGCAGGTAAAATAAGTACAAAAAATTACTACGCACTATAGAATCCTTTCATCCGACAAACGTCGAAGGAAACCCATTTGGGAATAAGAACGACCCGGAATCCACAAACCTTTTTCTGCCACTAAGGCTCTGTCAATATTTCCATTTTCTACACTTTCGCCGTGTAATTTTAAACGGACATTGGTCAGAATTTGTTCAAACGAATCACATTTTCCGAAGGAAGTAAAGAGATGAAAATCTGGCATGAATCAAACATCTAGCTTTCTCTGCCAAACATTAAGTATACAATTATAGATAGAATATTTTTGAAATTATCGAAATGATTTATTACTTCTCGCTCGTGTATGGAGTACTCTAATATTAATTAGACTGATTTAGTAATTACGATGCATATCTATACAAATTAATTGGAATCCTGATATAAATTTAAAAAGTGTAGAAGTATTTATTGTAATATTTGATTATGTCCAGCCAAGTATCACAGTAAGATATATAGTCCTAGGTTTTGATGGTGGAAATCGGTAGATGGAAAATGGTAGAAACACACGTTGCAATTAGTTGCTTTGCTTTGAACTAGCTGGTGATTTCTATGTCTACAGTTAAATGTTAAATGATTCGTTCGAAAACAGGTTTTACGTCTTAGGTACTGGATTATCCTGTATCGTAGGCGTCGCGCATTCTAGTATCCTGCGACTACGCTCGTAAACATACTACTGATTGAACGGAAGTCGCGATATCGTGACGTTTTCAAGATTTACGAGCATTTGTACAAAGCGAATCTACTTAATGTCATATTGTTCATCGCTGAAACTGAATCCGTTGATATGTTGGTATCTACTCGAACGACTTGAATAAAACCTTAACGCGTGCTTTCAAGCAAATCTTTAAACTTTGATAAATTTGTAAATCGTATCAATTTATTGTTCGATATTATATGTAATATCGTGTAATAATATCTATTCCTTCGGTTTAGGAAAGTTTACACACGAGCAATGTTTAGCGTAAACAATCGTTATATGTATTACAATATTATCTATTGACTAGAATTTCATATTAATTGACATAATTAACCAATGTTGCTTTGCAAACGAACACCATTAGTAAACATAGTCGATACAGTAATCGACGGTAGTAATAGCGTAACAACATGATTTATGTAATATAATAATACTATTATATTGTTATACGAATAAATAATCAATCTTGCGAATGTAATGTGACGCAATTTCTTGGTCCCCGATATGTCACGTTATATTTCGTAAACAATATAGAGAAACAATTTAAACGGATAACGAAGAAATATAGATCGATATTAATCCACTGTAAGATACAGTAAATACCAAGTACTTTCTTTGGCGCTTCTTGTCATGAAAAGAAGTGTTCTCAAATATTCGAGACACTTGACGCGATCCATGAATGAATAGTTTCAATCAACGTACAGGCACCTGAGTCGATATCATTTGGTGGGAAAAATAGTATCCATTGAAATTTTGATTGGTTAACATCGATACTCTTTGATTCACGAAGCTCAGGGGAGCGAGCGTCGATTTGTTTTTGGTGTCGCGCGTTTTGTTTTCCCGGGCTTGTCCATTAACTTCCATATCAACGCAGAACACGATTATCCGCATCCGGTGATCTGTCTCTATCCGGCGATCCATGTCAGCTTCAAAATGTCAGTAAACGCATTCGCGCAGAGAAAAGATATTGTTTCATCTGCAAAAAAAAAAAAAATATTATTCAAAATACTTTGTTGGATCACTAACAACAGGAACGTGAATGGACGTGTTAAACTCTTCAGGTTTTTGACGGACCATAACGATGTATGGAAAATTCCTAAACATAAAATAGTTATGAGGTATACGTTTCTACGTAGTAAACAAAATATTGCAAGCGAATTAATGAAAAATTGTTAAAAATAATTAAAAATCATCACGTAATATTTTCTAAACTCTACGTAACACGTATTTTTCTACAGCACGAAGCTATATTGTTTCTCGTATGTCAACTTAAATTTCACATATAAGGAAATGAGACCGTTTTACATATGACGTATGACGATGGCACTTTCGGTATTCTACGGTTGGAAATCGCGAAGCAGTTGGCAATGGAGAATGAAAAGCATCTCGAGATCGCACACGTGACGCGTTCGAGTAGCCACTCGTTTCTAGCCGAGTTCCTTCTCTTCGTTGTATGATTCTAGCTCAATTACAAGCGAGTAAAAGGTGGTACGGTGAAAGCAGCTGGGGTGGTGCGGTTGCGGTGAAGAGGCACCGGTTTCTTCCGCGGTTGGCGCAATTCGAGAGAAAGACGAGAATGGAGGGAAGAGAGCGAGAAAGACCTGGAAGGAAGTGCACGCACCCATGCCACCGTAATTGCCACGGTGTTTATAATTGTTGCACACTCCTTTGCTCTTTGTACGAATGCCTCTTCAACCTTCTGACTCGTAACCCTCCCGGTTGCGGGCCACTCCGCCGTGGACTCTTCAGAAACGTCGTGACGCGGGGCGAGACGAGAAATTAGTCTGCGTTTTCACGGAGCCGACTTAATAGAGAAAGAGAGACCGAGTGGAAGAAAGTGGCCCCGGCATTGTTCTCGCGTGAAATCGGGCTACGATTCTTAAGATGTCTCGCGGTCCAAGGAGCTGCATGCCGTCGTAAACGAGTTTCTACGAGGCTCGCGATGAAAATTGTCGTCGACAATCGTATGCTGGTCACTTATCGCGTTCTCACAAAATCCGCGAAACAAATGCCCTCGTTAATTCTTTCTTCTGTTTGAAATCCTAGTTCGCGTTTATTCCTCGAGCACCGTCAAATTACTTCGGTTTAATCTTTCTCAGATCCTTAATAGTTTTCTCATTGGGTTGATAGATTAAATTTTTATTACAGCCATAAATTTGAGCGATGTTGTTTTTCACGGGTACCTAGCTGCAACGAATGGAAGCTTACACTCGAGAAATTGATGTAATTTCAATTACGATACGTGTGTTATTAACGCAATTACTTCGTCGCATCGTTATTCGAATTTCGCGAGTTAATTTCGACAAGGGCGTTGGAATTCTAGACTCAAAGGTGCATAAACTCGGATATAATCGTTTTGCGTGCCAACACGTAAGCACGATGTTCTTATCAATCGAACGCGAGGAGACGACATCGATCGATCGCGATGTTATGGCTTTGTAGGGAAGGCGCTGGAACGCTGGAAGGCAAACGTCGTCGCTAATTTATTCGTGGAAGCACCAAGAGCGCCGACACCCTCTCCAAATTTCCTCTTCCGACGTACGCGATTCGATCATGTCGGCCTACGTTATTTTGCCGTCGGAACACAGCACAGGAACCACTTATATTTGTGTTTATTACGTCGAGATGTGACGTCATTTCCTGAGGGAAGGAGGACGGAATAACCTCATCACCGTATCCCACAGACTCGGCGGCAGTGATTCCCCCTTTGAATGGAGCCAAGTGGTTCGTGCCTCTCTCTTTCCCTCTCGGCCTTCAGCTGCTTCCTTGCCTTACAGTCCGTATTCTTTCGTTCTTTTCACTTTCTTCTCTAGTCTCTTACTTTTCGCGCCTTTATGCAAAAATGTCGCTGGAATTTGTCGCATTTTGCTCTATCGTCTGAAAGAATTCGTAATTCAATTTTAGAAAGGTAATTTCCAGAAATTACCTATTTCGTGATTCTTATCATAGTACGTGCGATAGAACTTTGCATCGAAATGAAAGATATTTCAGAAATAAATTATCGTCGTTAGATGTATTATGTTTCCACGAGATAGTAATTTACTAATACGATATTTGTTCCCTATATGCGTTATTTTCACAACGAACGTCAGAGTAAATACATCCACAGATGCTTGGTCCACAGTTTTTATTGCTCAACTGCGGAACGCTTCAAACATTTAATTTAACCAGAGGTGTTTAATTCAATCTTTCTCCGCTACGAAATTAAACAACGCCTGTTTCGTCGAAATTGATCAACTGACTACCATATTGGAAAAAATTGCTCCACTTCGATTAGTACGTATTTTTCTCCTAGGCTGATACAAACAATTTAATTTTATTTGCGTGAAAATGTTCAAATAAAATATCTTTCTACCTCCAATACCTAGTCGCGTAATCAATCGAAGTAAGAAGGCAATCTTGCAATTTTCGTATTGGAATTGACTTAAATTTGAGACTAACGATCGATTCATTTAGGATTCGACAGTCTGTTATTGCCGGATGGAAGGTAAAATGAAATACTCATAACATTCGTGCATGAATAGCCGTAACATAGGCGTACACAGACAGTTAACTTGATATTCGTCTGACAGGTCAGTCCTTCCCTTTAACCAACTATACCAACCTAGCTATTTGGCTAGCGGACCTCTACCCTCGGCGATAGCGCTATTTAGCGTCCCAGTGGCGCAAGTGCAAAGTGTCGTGCCATTACAGGGTGGCAGACGCGGCGCTCCATTAAGCAACGTACGTTTCGCGTGGCCGTATAGAGACGTGTGCCGTAGTAGGATGGCCGTGAAACGAATAGAAGGATACCTACCAAGGGAGTATGGGTCGAAGCGTGCAGGAATAGCTGCATTTCGGGCGAAACACGCCTTTAATTAAACCGAAAGGGGGACGTGTATTGTCATTTTCAAGCCAGACTACGACGTATCCAGTGCGTGGTACTTGGCTGGCCAGTTTACCGGAGACTCTCCTACGGTAGTACGTGCACTCTCGCGAAAATTTGCGCCATTTCGTTTCATTCGCGAAACTCTGGCCGACAGGGACGAGGCAAAACCCATCTAACGAGATCTTCTGCTCGAATTCTCCAGAGGGAGCCGAACAGTTCCTTCTCTCTCTTTTACCACGCTGCATATCTATCTGTCCCTTCGTTCCTGTATCCTTTTTTATGTAATCGATGGCATTTGATCGAACCGTTCATAGCCGCCAACGTTTTTTCGGTTTATCTTCTCGAAATTCCTTTCATCTACGAAAATTCGATATTCCTCTATACGTTGGTACACGCGGAAAAGATTATTTCATAATGTTTCGTATTTATTTAAGCATAGAGAAACTGTATCGTTGTAAATTATAAATAACTAGATATATGTTTTATCAAGAGGTGGGTAAAGAATTTGATTTAAATTTATAAATGCTTCCGTACCTTTTTATTTTTAATGTCTTTAATTAGCATGTTTAAACAGGGCACGGAATTCTTAACTCTTAACAAAATTTATCGAACAGCATAAAATTTTACGAATAAGTCAAATGTATAGTCTATGATTCGCACAACGTTGCAGAGAATTTAAAAAATATAATAAAAGTTTGTATTTTTATTCGAACGTCGATATTCGGTGCTATTCGCTTTATTTCGTAATTTCGAAAGCAAACAACTGTACATTCACAATGCAAAGTTATCGAACAGTGCATTGTAAAATCATACAGATCGTATGCAGAAAATTTGATTTTGCACAAAAGGTCTTCCACTGCTTTTGCCGGCATGTTAATGGCAGCATCGGCATTGTTCGTCACTTTTAGAGGGGGATTCCCCGCGCGTACATACATATGTATAATCTTGGATGCGTGATGAAGACGTATACTTACAAAAGCAAGACTTCCTGACCGAAATGCAGAACACAATTGAAAGTGATTGCAAGAAACGAATGAAACGATGATCTTGATTGCTTCATTAGAGTTCTATACAAAGCCTATTGATCTTTTTCTCGGTATTAAATACGATGATTTTGATCCTATAATTTCTATTTTAGAATTTCGGCTTGATCGTGAAACTAATCAGGAAGCGAAATTTGTTTGTAAGAAATTGGTTAGCTTTTTTTTTAATTTAAAAAAAAGTTTCTAAAAGAAGATCTTACGATACAGAGGTAAAGAGGGAAAATTAGAGAATTCATTTAATCCTTCAGTTATAATAAGATATACATCGTATGTATGTATGAAAGAGATAAAATAAATAAAAGAGTTAGAAATATTTCCCAAGGAAAACGTCGAGTATTAGCATTGATTCTATTCCCGTAAATTTCAAACCTTTTAACACTTTCGAAAGTTGTAATATCGTACAATTGGATTAACGTTCGTTAAAAACTGTAATAAGTACAGTGCTGGAGCGAAAATGTATGGAATGGGAAGCAGAGCTTTGGCGATATAGCAGTACATACTTGCGAGGTAAAGTTACATTAGGGTGGTACATGTGAAATGTCGTTTTCCCAAACTTTGTAGTTAGCGCGCAGATAACATGCCATAAATTTTGTCCAATATTTAATCGTTAGAAACGATACTAGAGAGAAAGAAAAATGAAGAAATGGAGGAACGTTTCTATCGCGAAAGGTATTTAATATTAATAAAATTGTTGTAACTTTATTATCGAAGTTTACGAATTATCGGGGTATTAATGTAACTTTTTTGAAGTAGAGTTTGAAAGCTGTTAAAAGCGTAAAAGCATTTATTATTTACTCCAACTTCAATTTTGGTTGTGTGTTACGTATTTTGCACTTTGTGGAAGGGTAGATATCGAATTGAAATTTCCTGCCGGTAAAAATTTTATTCCCACGAATGACGCATTGTTGAAGAATTATGCGAAACTCGTTCGGCTTTACTAAAGTCTTCCCCTGGTGAATCCGATACTTTTTTTCTTCTTTTTTCCTTTTGACAGTCGACTGTCGTCATTAGGACTTTACAAGCTCGACGCGAACTCTCCGAAGGGATACGTGCCGGGAATCGCGACTTTATACGAGCTTCGAGAAGAAAGCTTCTACGATTCTAAAGCGACCGTTATACATTTTGCGGGGCGGAAAGGTTTCGTGACCTCTTATTCATTGGGAAATCGACGTAGCGTGGGTTGAAAATAAACCTAACCCGAAAGACTTGTAAATCCGTCTTTGCTTGTCGTAAATGTTAATCAATACCCTCTGCTGTTACTGCAAATAACATTCTGACGATCTAGATATTTCAGTCGAGACTGTGCATCGCCTTGTCCATTTCAAACGAACTCTTTTTTTCAAATTTTACATGTAAAAATGTTCTTCCATTCGAACTCGTGTCTTTCTATTAATTCGATCAAATGAATAAATAATGATAGATCGTTTCAGACGGCGGTTCATATCGATCCATTTTCTATAGAGTAAATCTTGAAATATCATAATACTTTCTGATACTATTTTTGATCATGAACGTACAAGATAACGAGATCGTCGAGTATCTCTCGAATGGTAGTTATTGGACGTCATGTGTCTCTATAATTATCATAATCGTTACTTTCAACTGATAAAATCGTAGTATTGCGGATGCTCCAATATCCTCGACATTCTTTCAACCTTGAATTTAGCGTTCAGGGCCACAAGCTCGATAGGGATTACAGTTTAACTGTACACTGAATTATATCGACTGTAACGAGTTCGTCGGCGAAAAAGGAAAAGAAGAACAGTTTTACAATGGCCAATCACGGTGCTCACGATTTAATTATGCTAATGCAACGTTAGGCGTCCGGACAGAGCTTGCTCGGGTTTGCAGTACCGCTGGATCGACGTAATTGTCGCTGACTTCTTAATAGCCCGAGCAATTATCCCAACGAAGTACTGGGACTTGAGGGGAAGTTAATTCAGGTCGACGTTGGAATACAATTTCGTCGTGTCACGGTAACGATTCGACCGTGGTGCTCCTACATATTCGCCGACCTGAAATTCTTTTTCGCTTGGCCAACGGAATAGTGCCGCCGTTTAAACGAATAAAAATCTTCCGTTATACGGTTGATATTCTCGCTTCGAAACTAAGAATTTCCTCGTTGGTAATTTCCGTCTGCGAGGCCGCGTCGACGTTCTCATTGACGCGTGGGTTGCCTGAAACACCGTCAACCGCATGATGCATCGCAGTCTCATGTGGAAATTCAATTCCTGAATACGCCGCGGCAAGGTTAAGTATATCCCGTCCTGGCTGCTGCTGAAACACGGATGCCTGCTTCAACCCTTTTCGCTATGAATTAGTTTTTCTGTCTTTTATCCCTTAGACGGTTTACAACACATATCCTTGTGTTTAACACGGGTTTCATTAGCCAAACTAAACTGTTCTTTGTCATTATGTAACCTCGGATAAAAGTTCGAAATATATTTAAAAAGCAATTTACAAATCTTGCAAGAGGTAATTATCGTATGTAATATTCGGTTCTATCGTTCGATTATGCGTATGAACATCTCAAATGAACATTTTCTATAAACCTGCTCTTCAATACGTCTTTTTTTTTTATAACGATATGCATTTTATTCATTTTATCAAAACGTAAACAGTTTCAAATCCGAGAACAGGAATATTTCGAGGTTGTAGAAAACGACAACTTCTCGTGTAAATATTGTGCTACTACTACTGCCATTACTATTACCGTACAAGTTTAATATTTGATGTGTATTTAAAGGTAAGTCAATATTTTATTACCGCAAAAAGATATTACCACTTCTATAAATGGAACCATACTCATGATACGAATATTTGTGTATCAAACAAATATGTACATCGTGATACTGGTCCGTGTGCGTTGCCTGCATCTTAGATTATAATTTAACGGTATTTCATAAAGGATTCTCGGCGAACCATTACATAAACAGTTATTACTATCGTTTATAATTCCCTGATATAATATAAATTTTCTTTCCTCTGATCACATCGTAAGTTCTTATTTTCGCTTTTCCTTTATCCAACTAATTGGATCGTGTACTACTCGCATCGCCCAGCTTCAGTGATTTATGCTTTATCGCGAAAGATGAAACCACCCGTACTTCCAATCTTCTGGCGTAATGTTCTGCCGACACATTTATGCCTTCCGCGTAGGAGGGTCAAATACATACTTACTTACACGCGTCAGAAACCGAACATTCTTCAATCTCGGAAATTTTGCTAAAATATTCGGACAACATCCTCCTTTAATAGGCAATGAAATAAAAATTCAAGCTATTATTACGTATAAACGAGAAGAAAAAAACAAAATTAATGCCGCGATAAATATTTCACCGAATGTATTTAATAAAAGTATTGAAATATATATAATATTTCAGGCACGATCGTATTTCGATAAACATTTTTAAATATTACTTTTTTGAAATTGATATTCTATCATAGAACGATAAACGGAGAAATAAAACGTAGAAGTAATTAATAAAAATAAATGAAACGTCACATAAACATATAATTATAAAAAAATCGTAACAAAAATATGAAATATTTTACTGTTTAATACGGTCAAATCAAAAGTAAATAGATGTGTTTCCTTTTGATTTATCCAATTACATGTACATAAAGTAAATTACAACAACAGGTTGATATATCGAATAAAATTAAATAGCACTGTGTGTACGTGGATATCTCTATCGATATAAGATCTTAAAGGTAATAAATTTATTTCTCCTTTTCTATACTTTTTTCTATATTAATATTATAAATATTATTTACTTATTTTATTATGTATTCTGATTAAAATCACTGCCATCTCTCTCCTGTTCCATATTTTTATCACAATCTTTCAACAAATCTTTTGGATAACTCTTATTTCGTGTTTATTTCCACATTATTTATAATTCCAAACTTGAATAACAAAGTTTACGTGAAAACCTGTAGAATACTCTGTATAAAGTTTATTGTAGAAAGCCATCATTCATTTCGACGTAACGAATCTGTGTTAGTAAAGTCATTTCCATTCATTTTAATACAAACGCATGTTTTTTAAGTACTCGATTCTGTTTGCATACCATCTACATAGAAATATTCAAATCTTCCAAATGATTTTAGCATACAAATTCTTCTTTCGTACTATATTAAGTCTCGATTTCCCCGGTTCGGAGACGCTTTTCCTTTCGATAATACGAAATCACGGACGAGCGAACAGAGCCGAGCAACGATAATCTTTCCGAGTATACCATCGATTTCATAATTGCATAAACGCTTTATCACGCGAAGAAATTCCATTCTTTATGTTGCCGCACACATAGAATGCCGAGTACTGGGTATTGAATAACGTACGCACCATTACCTAAGGGACTTGTAATTCGATGCGACCAGTAAACGTCGTCACCCTTTCCCCCTTTGCTTTCTGGTTGTAGCACGACGGGACAACATACGTGATCCCACGCGTAACCATAGGTTTCATTGATCGTGTACACTGTTCGTTCGACCATGTATATTGCACCGTTGACGAACGCTCTTGCTTCACTTTATGCACTGTCTTCCATACGATAATGCGACATTGGCTTCCACCACTCTTGACTTTGGGAACGCGCACCTACTTGCCGGTACACGTGCCTCATGTAGTCTCATGTACACGCACTTTGGATTTGTAATCCCTCCGGTAATGAACAACGTAGATTGAACATTGCGAGGGTGCAGCTCACCGTGGTACCACGTGATTAGATTTCCAAATGCATCGAATTTTCCTATTCGAATCAACGAACTCCTCGTCCCACCTACTTATACGACTTTTAGACATTAAAATTCCAAATATGAGGAACACGCGCTTTATATCTTTCATTCTTTCCGAATATCTTCGTGAAATGATATTATGGGCATGAGATAATACACACATTATAGCAGATGACATATATCATATTGTAATATGCATCTACCTAGATTCGTTGCGAATTAGCCTATCAATTTAATATTCGGCTATTCCAACTCATGGCCAACGCGACAAATATTAACATCGTATCTCATGATGCTTTATTCAGTGACGATCGTATCACTTTAGCTGTTATGGCGTACATTTACGCTAATAATTTAGATATCAAAGTCGCAATAATGGTACATTACGCCAAGCATTTGTATTGTCATAGCTCAATTTCATTCGCTCCACGCTAGCCCCTGTTCCTCGATTTTTAATCTCTTTAATCTTCGCCACTTGTACGTCCTTGTTACCGAAAGTATTTTCAGGTAGAAAAGTAGATCAGGTTCGAAAGCTTCATAGAAACTATGAACGGGGGGCTCTTTAACGTCTCTTGGTGCACGTACACGTACACATATAATGGGCTTAAACCAATTCCGGCTCGCTCGTACAAAGTACTCGCACGGAGCCGTCTGTACCACCCACTTAAAGCATCGTGCTTCTCGGCGTGGCAGCAACAGCGGTACCAGCTACATCAGAGATTGCGAGAGCAGCTCCCAGTTAATAGCATTGCGGCGATGCTGAAAGGCGGCATATCGATGTCTACGTATTGGTCAGTATGCCGGTCGAAAGAGTTTCTAAAGAAAGTCACGCGCTAATCACTTAAATATCAACGAGGTATTCGCGTCGAATCGGGGGTGATCACGGTCAGGGTCAGGTTAAGTAATTGACACCACGCTTCGTTGCGTTTACCATTTAAAATCTAGTTACCTTCTACACATAATATATTTCTTTCGTTTTTTGCATAGATTAGTTTTTAGAGAAAGTACGTTTCGCTTCTTCCTTGAATTGGTATTATTAATGAAATTCTTCAAATCGCAAATTACAGATTACCAGTGCGAATAAATTGTTTTGCGTAAAAGAGATAGTAGATACGGTATTTATAAATTATATAAACGACGAATCAAATAATTGTCCCATCCGACGAGGAATTTAAAAAATCGCTTCGTATACTTTGGCAATGATCGTATGGTCGCGGTTGTTCGAAATGAAGAAGGTATTTTAGGTATCGATACGGTTTGCGTAGAAATGGTGTATAGTAACACGAGCCGGTGACTAACAGCGCTAACTCTACCCCAGCATTTTCGTCAGCGGGAAACACTGATCCCTTATTCTTGATAACAAACAACGAAAGCGGCATTGTGTATATTACGCAGACGGATATGAACGACCATACGTAATCCTGCTTTAAGCACGAAAGTGACGGGAAGCGAACGCACGCCATTTAAAAGAAAACGTTTGGAAAAATGTGTTTTACTTTTCCTATTTGTAAGTTTAACAAGATTCAGTGGGTTTTATGTATGGAGTGTAGCTGTCCCATTTCGTATATTATGCTACAAATGTACATGGGATAATCCTCGGAGTAAAAATAAGTAGAAAGTACGAGAAGACTTTCTTTTGCACTAGATGCTGTTTGCAAGTAAGTTAGTTTTGAAAATCGCGATATATGTACTTGGTTAACAATGAGAAGTTCGATGTTGTTTTATTGACCGAGAACTGGAACTAAATACGCGACAGTAATTTTGCGAATTCTTCGCGTGGTATGCCATTGCGAATCACGATTTAGGTAGATCCCATGATCCCGTGTGGGCTTAGAAAACTACCCTCGCCGATTGTCGACGATTTGCGGTATTTACGTCGATTATCGTCTTCCTGCGATTACAGTACAAAGACCTTGTCCCAACGATATCCGGACTCTCGCGGTTGTACTCTTCGAGGAGGCTGCGATATTATGCTACTCATGACGGCTTTGTTGATCGTAATCATAATCTCTGACTATCGAGATGCGTCTAATGAAGGATTGAACGCTGCTCGCCAATGACCAAGAAGCTGCTTCCCATTGAACGAACGTGATTCTCGAGACGGTGGTTCTGGATTTAATCGTTCTTTCAAGTACGCTACTGATTTATACATATGCTCGCGCATGGCGAATGAAATTCTCGACGTGATTATTATTGCTTCAGAACATGGCTTGATTCGATATGGCATGGTATTATGGTCGATTATGGTGCCTGATCGTAGACGAAACACGATATCTTACGAAGGTTTACGAAAGAGACTGCTTAGTGCCTGTAGACGATACTTGACCTAAATAAAACGCTACTTCGACGTGACCAGTTTGAGTTCTTTGCGTGAGATTTGCCGTTCGAGAACTGTGCTACGTATTTATTTAACTTATTCCGTTCGCATTAGAAAATTTCGATAACCCAGAGGCGTATAGTATTTCTACGATTCGTGCTTAGGAATTCATAAGCATCTATGTAGAAAATTCAACAAACGTTCTATATATTCGAAAGTCAAATTTGCTATTAATCATCGGAACGGATAATTTGCCTCGCAACTAACTATAGAAGGGAAGATTTCAAAGAATTTGTTCTAAAGAAAAACCTTTACCTTCCTACCTGTTTAGATAAATCTCACCTTTTCTCTGTTCTACTGTCCGACTAGGACCCAAGTTAGCGAGTATACGCTCCTTATCTAGTCAATAATGATCACGAGACCCCTCATTGCCTCTTCATCCGACCGATCGTACAGAGAGGGAAGTATCCACTTGTCTTGTCACCCCAACATTAGCCGCATCGCTTCGCTAAATCGTTCGCACGAAAATAAACAATCAAATTATTCCCTCCAGCCTATAATTCTTTCATTTTTCTGTCTTTTCTTCCTACTTATTCGATTTCCTTACTCTTTTATTACGACTATTAGCGAAGCTACTGCTAGGTCAGCGAGTCGTTGAAAACCGGGATATCAAATACGATATTGCGTTTACCTTGAACGAGTACCAATAAAGTTGGGTGGATCCGATAATGCGTGTTCGTCCATGACGATATAGCGATCAGCTTCGAGGCTGTCATAAAATTAAATGAAGCGTTCCGGGCTCCATTTCCTCCTTCGTTCCTCACCGACGCTTTTTTACTATCTGTGTGACCCGGGGACCTCTCTTCTTCTACGATTTCTTCAGTCAAAGATGGAAACGCTTTTTAAAATATACTGTGGTATTGCGACAAACTTCAATGCGGATTGTAAAATGTTTAACTAAGAAACATCGTATCTATCTATCGTAAGATTCCATAGGCCGAAACAATAAAGAAACTAAAATTCTTGTTAAAGCCATTTCGATAATTACGTCTATATAACGTAAAAGTATTCGTAAAAAAAATTATTCACAAATTTACGCTGGTAACTAAAGGAGTAAATACTCCGTTACATATTGTACAAAGAATAAAACGTATTCGTTTACTTTCTAAAAAGAAAACACCGATCCAATTATGTAGTCGTCGAATATACGAGATCTCCAATTATCCAAATAACAACAGCATCGGAATATATGTCAAGATCTTAGATGAGAGGCGAATTAATACATAGCATCGCATCGGTACTTTTCGCGTGAAAGTATCGTTATGAATATAAAGAGATGGATACAAGTAGAAGGAAGATAAGGTCGAGGACGTGGACGACGACGACAAGGACGAGTTTCGGCGAGTGCGTCCGTACGTATACATTGTAACGAACGAGTATTTTCTGCCGAGCGGAATACAAACTACACATTGACTGGCCCCCCGCCCCTTTACACCGTGTGGCTCACTCACCCTCTCGCACGTGCAGACACATTTGCGGGGGTAGCTTCGGATTCGTCCCCGAAATGAGAGTCTGCTTTAGTGTCGCGAACGTGTCCGTAGGTACCCGTCGCCTCCACCTCCTCCGACGTTTTCTCTCCTGGTTTCTCTTTATCCTCTTTTCTCCGTCCTCCGTTCAGCTATCGTTCCATCGTGACGTCCTACTCGCACGCGTTCTTGTTACGTAGTTTTATCCTTATCCAGAGTGTCCGCAAGGCACGTTCTCTCAGAGTGCACGGAAACGAGGTGCAGGCTGTCGTCCCGACTGCGCCTGCTTCCTGGCGGAAACGCGACATAATGCGCCTCGTACCGCACCCCAACGATGACCAACGTGCCGTGAAGAGGGCATCGGCCGCGATGACTTTTTAATCACGACGCACGCTAGAAGTTCACCCCTCGAACCATGGTTTGCAGTTCTCAGAGGCTCTCAACGTGGTCCATTGTCAATTCAAAACTAGTCTCAGATGGGACAAGTACCCTTATATCGTGCCCGGGTTCTTTTTTATAAAGAATCCTTCGATCGATGTACAAAATTACTACACGTCTACGATTATGTCGGAGCGACTTTTCTTTTAAGAAGACGCTTCTCTTTAATTTTATCACGTCAAACAGCTTCTTTTTAAATCAAAGTTCTCGCAAGTATTTCTAATGAAATTCTTATTACGTAGCATAATAGTACATCTTATAGAGATATACGCTTAACAATTTCGAGTATATTTGGCTAAAATTGATGCTCGAAATTATCGGCTAATATAATTTGACGTTTGAAAAAACTTCAACAGATAGGACTTATAAAATAACATGGAATTTTATGTATCAACACGGTAGACATTAAAAGATGGCTTCGAGTCATAATGAATGCAGTTGAGCCTAGTCCTTCAGTCTGCGAGATAAGAAAAACATCGGATATTCAGGACTAAAAAGTCCTGTGTAGAAACTGGCGAGACATCAAAGATAGACATATCTTCATCGTTGTGTGTGTTCCGAATGGTTTTCACCGATTAGTACTGTCTTTGAACAAGAAAACGAGAAACTATACAGATATAGCATAACCGTACAGTCGAAAGGGCCTCGATTAAATTCAGGACGTCAACGGAGTGGAATGCGACGTATACTTTACAGAGACGATCGTTTGCGGTATATTTTAGGCACTACACTTTTTCTTTTTTCGAATGTTTAACTCATGTTGTCTTGATAACGTTAATGGAATGTAAGTATGTCTAGATGATTTCAGTGAAGGTAGTATTACATATTTGGAGAAATCGTGCTAGGACTTCGGTGAAGAGAACACTGCCCAATATAGTGCTTTCTACCTGTTCTTCGTAATTTGATATTTTATGCTTTATCTCGAAATGCTTCGACTACTTGTTCTTAAAATTGGGATATAAGGATAAATGGGAAATGACATACTTACGATGCACACGGCTGGTGCATATTTTTGAATTCAAAAATCAATTCCCTTTCATTCGTGTCTTCAAACTTTCACGATACTGAAGTTTTTATTATTATTCACTAACGATAATAAATTTAACGCGATATCGAGTATCTCGTGGTATTTAACTTCCGATATTTCCTGTTTCTAAATTGCTAGTAAGAAACGATACGCGTTGCAAAGAGCGTTTCGACAGATGAACGGCAGTTCTATGAAACATCAATCGTATTTGTCTTGTCATAATGGTTTCTCATCGTGTATCGACGATTTGTCCGCTTATTAGTTATACGATTAGCAGGTTGCTACAGCATTCGATTTAGTATACGCGCAGAGGGCGAACACGCCGAACGTACGTTCCAGGATGTAGTCTATAATCGCTTCCTGTGCTAGCGATTGGACGGTAGCAAGGGGTCGATTGTACGTATCCGTCACGTATACACACAGGGGATGTGTTTCAAGGGAAACGATCGATTCGTCGATCGATATTTCCTAATATAACTGCTTTGTTACGATTCGTTTCGTTCCAATCCCATTCTACTTCAAATTCGTGATTCGATATCGGTTTAATTGGTTTAATCTTTCGATCAAAAATAGATTGACCCTTCGAACACGTAAATTACGTAAGCAAATATGTATTTTTTAAACACAGTTCGAATTCGAAGGAATAAGACGACAAAGAAATTTAGATTATTACGATATTGTTAATTTATCAAAAATATCTAAATATAGTATCTCAATATTTACAGAATATTCATAGAATCAAACAAATATATTTTGTGTGTTCCAGTGTAAATAATTTCAAAAAAACAAACCAAAATCAGTATTGCAAAATTATGCAATCATATAGTTTTAATCGCGATGAAATAATCGAGGTAATCGAGGTTGGTTCGAATAGCAATTCGAAAAGATAGAGATTTTCACACTCGATCAACTTTTTGTCAGGCCGTGTACCGTTAACTTGGTCCTCGTATATAGAGGAACGAAAGGGTTGAATTTAAAATAAGTTGGTACAATTTTGCACACGGTGATAGCCGTGCGATTCGAACGGTTAACAGATAGAAGGAAAAACAAAAAGTTAAATCCTCTGGCGAAATCCAGTGGAATGGTGAAGGGGCGTATCGGAGGGGTAAATGGAAGGGCAAGGGAAGCAGGGTCGAATCAGTGCGAATGGAAGTGGACGTTAGGTCGAGCGATCGTCCTCCACGCGTCCGGCAGCCGGTGGATGAGTCGAGGCTCGAAGACGGCCGAGAGTGCACGAATGTCTCCGAAGCGACGAACCCTCGGCCCTCGGCAGAGCGTCGCCCCACCACATCCAGTCGTACTGCGAATGCCACGCTGTGAGCTTCGCATTCGCGGTATTTCGGGACTTTTCATTTGCTCAATAAATCGAACTTCGTTGTCACGGCACAGTGTTTCCGTTTCGTCGACGATATCCGCGTGAACGATAGGTCGTTAGATTTGACTCGATGTTTTGTAGAAATCGGGATTCTTCGTTGTTTCAACGGTAGTTGTAGTTGCACCGTTGGCGCTGCTTTTTCCAGTTCGAAGCTAGCGTAAGCGTGTGCCACACGAGAAGGTACGGTCCGAGTGGCGAAAACCGGTGATCGAGGTTATCGAGTGTTTCCTCGCTGATTTATCTAATTCCGAAATTAACGGAGAGTGTGGAAAGTGCGCAAGCCGGAGAAATCGCGATGCGACAGCGCCGGGAGATGCTCCATTTGCAGTGGCAGCGGCAACAGGAAGGACAAGACGTTCCGACAGCAAGATAGAAAGGTTACCGAAGGAACAAACTGGCGCGTAGTTAGATAGCAGCGTGATTGACTCGAGTCGACCGGTAGGGGGACGCTGTCATTTCTTGTTCGAACATTTAAAACGAGCGCGCGGTTTAGCGGAACACTCGGTTCTGGTTGGTGGGACCGTTTTGTTGTTTACCAACGTCTGTGTGTGGTCAAACACAGGAACGTCGATTACTCCGAGGAGAGAGGGTCGGATAAAAAGGTGAAAGAGCGAAACGAACACGTTCGTTCAAGGTATATAGCGAAAGGGAGAGAAAGATAGAGAGAGGTAGAGTATAGGAGAACGCGTGCTCGTTGAAGATAGAAGAAGAAAGAACGATCGCTAAGAAAGAGAGGTAAGCAATAACGGCAAGTGGGCGCACGAGATGCATTCCAGATGGACGATGACGCCGCACAGTCTGTAAGACTCGCGTGGTTTCTACGTTCTATCGCGTTTGTCCGTGATTGTCGTGTCAGGACGTATCGACGATCGTCGGGTGGGTTATGACGCGCGCTTAACGCGCTGCGTGCACGAATAGAAGCGAACGTGTGTCGATCCTGTGTACAACATGGAGTCCGACACGGCGACCGACTGGCCGTCGCCGAGAAAGAGCTCCCTCGAGACATCGATGCCATGGAAATTCCGTAAGGATTCATGTCGAACGACGGGGGGTGCGATACTCAATTGGGCAATGTGCGCCCTCTGTATTACCAGCTTGGCTGTGTCCAGTCTACTCGTGTACAGGGAAATAGGATTGGAATCGCGGATCGCCAATTTGGAGGCTCGTTGTCAAATTCAAGAAATGCCGGACGTTCTTATTCAGAGGCTCAAGAGAGAAATTCAGGAACAGTTGGAGGTGCATCGGCCAGCGTTCCAGTCGAACGTTTTTCGGATCAAACGAGACGTTTCCGAGTGCAATTGTCCACCAGGTAAGTGTTCTTAGCCGCGAACGCGGTTCCATTCTGTTTAATCCTGCGGAGGTCGTCGCAGTCTAACAATTTCTTATCCAATCGCAGTGTCTCTGAGATATTTCGGACATGGATATTAAATTAATTATGTTTTATTTTAATTGGAAACTAAACTAACGATTGCTATAGATAGATTAGTTGGCAATCGGAAAAATATACCAATAAAATACAGCGAAACAATGATAAATAGGTAAAATAAGTTTTATAGATATACAGTTGTGTAACTTGCAAGTTATGGGGCATTACCGTGTAGTTGAAATAGCTGCGATTTATAACAATTAAGCAAATTATAAATATACCTTTGTAACACACGGAGTACGATAAATATATACGTTGCGAGAAAATGATAACAGTAAAAAGTTGTGTTTAACACGAACTATTCAGAATGCTCGCTTGATGTATTTGTTGTGGAAACGGTCATAACATTCGTCACACGTGATACAGTTGCGTTCGAGGCATAATAATATCTTGCAGACGTTTTTAGAAATATTTTGAGATTGTCTCGAACAACACGGATAGATCCATTTTTGTTTTTCTACTATTTTCTCCGTTAACCGATTAATCGTCGAATCGTCCTTGTTCCGTCAAGGACCGTTCCATTCGCGATTCTTTTTCTGTTAATGTGCTTCTAAATTGTCTCTTTTAACATTGCAATAACGAAATAGAACTATGTTAATACTTCTTGTCGTCACAATCAATTGTATTATTCGTAGCATCGCGATAATGTATTTTTATCCAAATAATAGAAATTCTTTCCTTGTTTCGTGAGCTATTTTTTGAACAGGATGCTCTTTGTCAATAAACTTTACGATGCATCAGCGTCATTTAAGAATATACATTCCCAAAAGGATTTTGCACGCATCTATCGGATTGGTTGCTATCTCCGCAGGGTTAATATTTGTTTCCCTTGTACTCCATGTTGTTCAAACTTCTCCAAGCGAGGGTGGTTCGATTTCGTTGACTGCTTTCACCGAACGGAACTCCTTGATTATGCGACATTTTTCTGGTATTCATTTATCTTCTTCCGCACGTCTTTTCCCAGTCTTTGACGCGAGAAAAAGGCACGCGTGGTACGTAAGTAAGTACAAAGCCCAGGCTAGCGGTCGTACCGAGATCTCGTTGGATTGTCATCGCGTATACGTATATACACGTATGTCTGTATTCGTGCACCTATAGTCAACTATGTGCATGTGTTGAAAGAGGGAAGAGCACGGAAGGAAATATATACGCGTGTAAAAAAGGAAAGAGAAGACCCAGCTTTGTCTTGGGATGGAGCAACTTCGGCTCTCTCGGACAAAGGATCTGCGATCTCTTGAGTATTTCGATCTTGGAGAATGCTCGACAGAGCGTCTTTTTTCCGAGATCACCCTTTGCACTCTATATGGAGAGGGGATCGTTCGAATGAATTTGCGCCTTCGCAATTTAAACTTTGCATATCCGCAGAAAAGATATCAACTTGCTACCGCGCATTTGTATCAATTGTCTGGCTAGTTTGCGAATAACGACACCCTATAGAGAAGTATGCGTTAACGGCAACGAGCATCTTTTGAAGTTTCTTTTTCTCGAAAATTGTAATTTTCTTACCTTGCCTAATTAATTAATCGTAAAACGAACAATATTTGCTAAAACCATGCACAAAATAGAAAAAAGTCGTACCACGATCGAAACAACCGCCAGCGGGGTATTATGTAGAATGAAATTCCCGAAATTCTAGCGTTAATGCACAACCAAGTTTAGCATTCTGTTACCCTGGTCGCTATTACACGATGCAAAATCGAAAATCGAAGATTCGTTTTGGTTTTAAAGCTGATTCGTTGATTTTTCTATCACGTCCGTAGCTAACTATCGTCGTTGTTTGCTGAATTTTCTCCCAATTTATTTGAAAATAGGATTATTTTAGGATTATTCTTTCCCCCCCCCCCCAAAAAAAGGAAAAAGAAAAAGAAGAAAATAGGTATAAATGACTATGAATTTATTTAGACGCGTTAGTCTTCTCCTCTTTTTTTATTCTTTATCGCGTGAAAACATTATCAATCAACAATTTCACTTAGTATACATTATCAATATTGTGACAACAACGTCAATGGAATGCAGAGAGATAAAACGAGTTGTATGCATTTCACACTACACGGTAGCCGTTTTCGCAGGCGTACGTCAAGATACGTACATCTTCTTCGGATAAATCGTACAAAGGTTTGATGCCGTCGCGTCGATCGAACATCAACGAAATGTCAATGTACACTTCGAGAAGTATGCGACGACGCCACGGCGCTCCCCGTTTTCGCCAGTCGGCATTCTTTCTGCGAGCACGAGATCGCGAAGCGATACGACGATTCGTCTCACGTTCGCCGATTGATTAATGGCCATTATCAAAGATCGAGCAACGCTCTCTGCATCCGCCATCGAACTGCCGATGTGTAGTGACATCAGTAAGCAACGATAATTTTCTCCGATTCTCAAATGAACGGACAACGTTGAAATTTGTTCTAACAAAGATTTCATGCTTTTAATTCTCTACAACCGGAACTTATATATATATTCTTTCTTTCTTTCTTTCTTTCTTTTGGCATTTGGAAATAATGCCAATTTGGCTTATGGGAATAACGTTCAAAATTGTATTGCCGTATTCGAAATGATTAGATAGAGAAATAATTAGAAGTAACCAAAAGTTACTAGGAATGTCTGCCGACTCTTCATTGGGATACATAAAATGTAGCCCTGTGTCTGCAATTCATCCGTCCATTAATTTAAAATTCTACCTTTCTTCGTTTCTTTGTGTTCTTTTTCTCCGAATTTTTCATTATGGATTTAGTCAAAATTAAAAAATAGCGTCGGAGCGTAATAAATTTCCCTTATCAAAGTGAAGCTGGTGATTAAATGCTTTTGCTTACCGGCGTATGGAAAATATCGCATATGTCGTTGAATATTCGAAAACGAAGACTGGATGCGACCGTTTTAATATCTTGCGAAGCATCAAACGCTTGTTATCTATCCAGTTCGATCCTCCACATTTTGAATATTCATGAACGTTATTTTTTTTTTTTTTTTTTTTTTGGCCGATTCTGCAAACATAGACGACATCGCGCGGAAGGAACATTGTTTCTTCCTGGGAATGGAGACAACGGTTGCTTTCCGGCGAATGAATTTGAAACGAGAGAAACCGCGGGGTAGGTGTGTAAAGGAAGAATTTACTTAGGACGGATTCAACTCGAGAATGGAGAGTTGCCATGAAACTATCGAACTCGGAAAGGGAGTTTACCACCGATAAATATAACTTTGACACAGTGGCCACGGAATTACGGTATCCAGACTAAATTATAAAGTTACGAACGTCGGTTATGAGCGGCACTTCCTATCAGAAATCGACTCTGTTTCGCTGGAACGCCTCTAATTTCTGCGTTTAATTACCTACGTAATCGTAGTAATAGAAAATATATAGCGAATAATTTGAAAGGTTCGTAACGGTCTTACCAATTTTCAGAAATATCGTATTTCAAAAATTCTTACGATTATGCTTATTAGTTCGAATAACTAAAATTCTACCGTAAATGCAAATTGTACGCAATAGTTAATTCTATAAACCGTTCGGAAGCTATATACTTTTATCAATCCCGCAAATTGAAAAGCAGAGAAAAGTGAAGATGTTACTAACGTTGTTTTCTAGATTTACTCCAGAATTTGTGTCATTTATGTTACCCTTTTGCAACGAAAGGACATACGGAAGTAGATTGTTCGTTTTTTGAGAATTGAATACCGATATTATCAACTTACGTTATGAAATTAAGATACCAATGAAAAGTGGAGTTAATTAGTTTTGTTTCTACTAGACTCGTGTAGCATAGGATATAGATAAGATTTAATCAACAGTGTTCGCGTTATTAGACAATAAAAAAATGAACGTAATATTATCAAGAACGAGGAAATCTGAACGTGATAGTCAGGATTTAATACCTGTTAATTAAAATACTTGGTCATAATTGAAGGGGTTCTCGACCCCTGAAAATAGCAGACAATACCGAAAGACGGGCGAAAGGAACGCACCGTTTTCCCTGTCTTCTTGCCCAATCCGATCCCTATCTCGAAGCTTCTTTTTTTTCCTCTTTGTGCCAGCCTCTTTCTTATCGTTTCGTCCTCCATGGTCGTCTCTGGCAGCAACAAAGGGAGCGCCGTGGCTCCTGACTCGCGGCATCCCGAAATTGAGATGTGCGAGCTGACGCACGAGCATCATAAATCTTTCCCTCCCTCGTAGAATATGGCATATCTATTCCCCCCTCCCCCCTCTTGTATATACGCTCCCTTTTCCTATAACATTCTGCCAACCAAGTATCTTTGAAGCTACGTGGCGTTACACTGTGAACTTCGACTCTTCTTTGCTCTTCTGACGGATGATTTTCGATCCTTGCCCCGATTCCCAACCTGTCGAGCTACAATAAAACCGGTCAGGTCGAAAGCAGATACTGTATCGATAAATCTATTATCGCGTGTACGATAATAATTGGCAAATTTTCGGTTGGAAGGGAAAAGCTCGATGTCTCGAGTTAGGATTTTGTTTTCTAAATAGATCTCGAGAGACTGCTCGGTGTTAGAGGTTGAAAGCCAGACGTTCTTCAAGAATCTATTTTCAGAGAACCGCTGATTGTAATGGTATGATTCTTAGGGCGTTTCTTCGCGCAAAGAAAACTTCGGTCATAAAAAATTTTACGAATTATCTATTATGTTGTTTCGCCGCAAGTAATCATTACCTTTATCTTCGTCTTGCTACAGACGAAAAAAAGGTAAAAAAGAAAGAGATACAAAAGTTACGTATAGATAAATAGTCAAAAAAACAACGTGCGTTCAACCTAGAAGTCATTAAATATCATACGTTATACGTTCTATCTCCGATTGTATTAAGAAGAACTAGGAAAAATCGTCGAATTACAGAAGAAACTCGTAATATCGTTGCTTAACTGCTAGGTAGACGCTTTTGATTTAATGCGAGGCGAATTACTATTTGTGTAAGGGTAAAAGCACAGTCCGTTTCTCGCTGTCTTGGAAAATTGATGGCCGTTGTAAAGTTTTTATCGAGGAAACGCCTTCTCTTCCCTTCGAAATCGATGTAAAGACCCGCTTGTCTTGCCTAATTCAAGACCATTTGTTTGCTTCTTTAAATTTGTTCTTTAAATGAATCCTTGGAATTCATGGGATTTTCTAGTTGCCTAGATAAACGCCAGGATTATGGTTCCCCTCGAACGAATCAGGTTTACGATCTACCGTTAATTCTTTCACAGAAGAGATTTTTCCGAATGCTTCGCGCGTCAAAACTATTACAACATTTTGTTACAATTCTTCAAACCATTTCGTCGTATTTGAAAGAATGTTGGATAATATTCACCGTGCAACATGAAAGAGAACTAAGGAAAGAATGATTCGTCGTATCGATATATTCGCTTCTGACAAATGCGTCACAAAAATTTATATTCTAATATAGTTGCGGAACGGACCTTCCGGAACTTTTAAGCGAAACTTCACGCTTCGTATAGGAATAGCAGGGAAAAGGACAGAACAGAACAGGGCGGAGAAGCTGTAACAAATTGAATGTTGCATTTTCTACCGACGACGTTGACTTCGAAAGTTCTCGGAAGAAGGTGCGATTTACGTTTGCTGCACGTGCGTCAACCGTGCAGCTGCCTAGACTAGAAGTTTATGCTGAAGGACCTCTCTTACCAGCGGCGAAACTTACAGCCAGCTTATATACAAAAGAATGGCTGCCCTTGTTTCTCACGACTTCTCGAAATCTTTTCTCATTGAAGTCGTTTATGCTGCACGGATATTTCCCCACTTCTTCGCGTATTACGTTTTTAAACGACGAATTAAAAATTTTAACGAAGTTAAAATAAAATTGGTAGCTGCGATTCAAGACAAGAGACATGCATAGACAAGAGGAAATTTAAACGCGGAACAAGATATCCAAAATATCAAAAGATATGAACAAGTTGAATTCTTAGTTAATCGTATTTAGAAAAACACGGATTTACATAAAATTTACAATTTTTATCTTAACTAATGTTGTTCGGATCGTGTCTATTCGAATCTCGCCATGTTCATAAGCGAGCTTATTATAGTTTGACTTTCGATTCACCGACACGAATCACATAATTCGAAGGAATTATGTAATTTTTGTAAGTTCGATCGTTTCAAACCAATCACGATTTCAATAGGAATTATCAACCTAGCATCGCGTAAGATTAGGATACATTATAGATCTGGGTTTTCAGTTGGCAAGAATGCGCAGTTCCTCGTCGTTTTGAATACCGGATAATGGAACAATAGATTCTATTACGACGCGTATCGACAAGTTGGGTTGATCAATGGGATCTTCGGTTAACTTGGATGTTATTCGAGACGATTCCCTTTCGGGTCGAAGTGTTCGCAAGGGTTAAGAGTTAAGAGCTAAATAGACCAGAAGCTTTGTAGCTGGTACTGCCTCTGCGCTCGGTTAGTTTGAGGTTGACCGCTGTGCGATGTAACGTGCATTTAGTGTGTTTTCCTTCGCACCCTTTGAACGAATTTTAACGAATATATACTGGCGTTCGAGGGTGAACGGAAAGTGGCGGGAAATAGAAAAATAAAACGACGGTAAAAGTGCTGAGGAAATGGTGGACCATGCGAGACCGCACTTTAAGCTAAGGGCTGGAAGTAATAAGCCAAATAGTGGAAACGTAAACGAAGACGAAAATAGAAGTCAGCGGAGAATACAAACAAAAACAAAAAAAAAGCAGGAAATCGTGTAAGAGAAAAGCGGAAGGGGATATAAAGAGAGGAGGGTAAAGTACAAAAAGTTAAGTCGAAGCGAAAGGATTTCGAAAGAAGAAAATTTCTTTTTCGTTTCTCTCTATATGTGAGAAAAAGGGAAACGGCACAAACTGTCGATGCGGCAGTGGCGGAAATGCTTAACTCGGAAGTGGTTGAATTTGCATGAATCGTAAGCGGTCGTTACGTTTCTATGCTTATCCGTCTGCCTTCCGCTCGCTTAAACGTTGTTTAATTAGTCGATACGGCTTATTCGTGTGTATTTACGACGGTCGACCAATCTGCGGTATTTTCTTCGTTTGATGCACGATTACTAATGGAAGTACGTGGTTCGCTTCTGCCGCGAAAGGAGAAGACAGCACGGTTAGATGGAACGTAATAAATATTCGCGATTCGCGAAATAAAATCCAAAGATACGATGTTTCGTTTCTCTCCTTTTCTCAGATATGACGTAAAAGTGGCACATTTAGTCCCCTCTAGTCATGTATCTATATCGCTATGTCTTCTGAATCTTATTTCGCCTACTTGTTATTGTCTGGTCGTCACGTAGCGTGTAAAAAGCTCTTGATCTTGCTATTTCATCGTGGTAATAGAGTATAGTTCGTTTTAAATTATCCTTAATGTCAGCTATTTCTTGCTATATACACGGAACTGACGATTAATTACGTTCGAGCGACGGTATATCAAAACGGATTAAAAGGTACAAGCATGCCGACAACTCTTTTCTTGTCGGATCAATCGCCGGAATTACGGTGTGTATGTTAATGAAGGTGTGACCGGCGCAGCGCGGCGCGCGGTGCGGTGCTACGGATTCGAACGGGCAGCAGGAGACTTTTTACGAAACACATATCGGATCTGCACATTCGGATCACCGTCAGAGTTCGAATCGGGAACGTGTATCGAATGATACGGCGCTCGATCGACGAACAGAGAAAGGGAAAGAGAAATAAAGAGAGAGAGAGAGAGAGAGAGAGATATGGAGCAAGCACACGGCACACCGCATAATTAGAGATGAATCGTTGGCAAAATTCGAACGCGATCGAACGAGGAGAGGACGAAGGCGAGGGCCACGGAGCTATTTCCCGTCTGATTGAATTCGAATGCATCGGGATTCGTGTGCGAGGGCACGGTACATACATCGCGCAGGGTAATGTACGGGCACGTGTACCGCGTGTACCGAAATTGTCGAATGAATCACGTTTCGACGGACAAGTGCTCGCGATTCCCCGATAACGAATTTGAGACCAGTGCAAACTAATCCACGTCCAAGATCAACGCTTCGATCAGGTCGAGATGGTTGACTAACTTTCGCTGTTTAATCGAAAGAGTAATAGCCCGCGTTCCGCTTAATCATGTTCCAATTAACAATCGCGTCTTATTTAGTCCTTCGATCTTAGGCTTATTTCGCTATTCGATCGTTTATTTATTTATTTATTCCCGAAAGCCTTCATCAGTCGTTATCAACGTTTAATGTATACCAAGATTTATCGTAAACGATTACAACTAAAATTTTATAGACGGAACAAATAGATACGTATGGTAATAGTTAATATCAATTTTGTCAACAGGGATTGTCAACTGCATTTTTTCGATAATTGTAAAAATAGGACATCCAAAGTTTGGTAATTCCAGGATGAAATATTTACGCTATAACAATATTTCTCTATTACAAATGCGAAACAATTTCTCACACGAAAGGCGTCTGATTTTATGAATTATTATTTATGATTATTTCAATAACATTGTAACGATGCTATATATTTCTATTATCGCCATTTTATTACTCATTTCAAAGCGAATTCGACAGGGCATTATGAAATGTATGTTTGGACAATAATTTATCGGGTATGTTTATGAATATTGGTGGCAAATGCAAAGTTCGAATAATATCTGCTACTGATTATTGTACTGCGTACAATAGAATAATAATATCCTAGATAAGACTAATTGTAATAGTCTTCATTCATATACCTATCGCTTTGATTCCAACACTTTTGAATCGCTTGGCATAAATTATATCGCTATTACGATTTTATTGCTCGTAAACTTTCGTAGAGATAAGATTCTATTAATTATTTCTGAGATCAACTCATTAGGCAAATGAATTTCCTTTTTTATCAATAAATAGTTAAGAAGACCGTGTTCTTCCGAGATATGGGATAGAACCGTGTTAATAAATAAAAAAAAGCGTGTATCGGTGCGACTTAATGGCATCCTTTAATCTCATTATTGTAATTCCATTACGAATAAAATAACATTTATCGTCAACGTCGATCGAGATACCGACAATTCATCGTCACGCGTCGTGCGTCGTAAGATGTATAATAAATTTTTCCATAATCCCCAAATCGAAATATTTGTGTAAAATGAATAAATAAAATTTCTTGGCATCGACTAACGTGTCTATGGCACGTGCTGCCACATTTTCGCATGGGAAATACACAACGTGCCAGCAACGTAATCGAAGACGGAAGGGCTAACATTCCGATAATGATTCTGAAATTCTTAAACTTTATCCAACCGCACTCGTTAATGCGAAAGATATTACGCGTTATTAAATAACGTTGACCGAGACGTTCGAACGAGCAACTCGCCTTTTAACGGCTGTTAACAAACTGAATATCTACGATTTTAATTACAACGTTCGGAAACAATTTCCGATTCCGATAAAACTTTAATATATTATCATTCTCGTGAATAACGAATAGATTATTGGTTACGAATATAACGAGTTGGTTACACGCGTGCGCTGATTACAAAGAGACGAATGGGAACGAGATCTGATTTATGCGTCGGGGTTTCCTTTCGGAACGGAAATATAGCTTTACACGTTTGGTGGGAATAATTTCCGATCTAAGTACGTGCGAATCGAAAGTCGCTGTGTACGCTCGGTGTTCCGTAAAAACATACATACCGTGGCACCCTTTCCTACTCCCGTTCGCTCGTTCTCTTTCAGGACGATGTGAAATCGTTGAATCGACGTTTCTCGAAATGCCTGAATACGCCGAGTCTCGTGAATTTCACGATCCCGCGGTATCGAAAAGAAACGAAATTCGTTATACGTTGTATAAGTATACAACTACGTAAGTAACATCGACGCTTTGCAAGTTGCGAACTCGATCGATGCGTCTCCTGAACGGTCGAATAAATGTCTTTGCCGAACGGAACCGTTCCGTTACCGTTCCACTTCCCAACTGATAATACAAATGAACCTTAATACGGATAACCTTTGTCATAAAAAGGAGAAATATTTCCCGTTGACCGCGTTTCCGTAGCCTTTAGCCAGTAGAGTCTAGGCAAGACGTATCTAGTCGGTGTGTCTGGCCGCGATGCGATCCTCAAGGCATAACAGTTTCTCCACGGCAGATAGCGACGATGCACGGCGATGCATCTCACGCTGCTACATACTGACAAGCTCTGACGTGTAATGGACCGTTCAAATCCGTCCACGTCGTCGATCTTCAATAACGAGAGATCGTTTCTATGGTTACACGCGATCAATTGCCATTCGACTTGACTGTTACTCGCTTGCCGTGAAACCCTGTTATTGCCTCGACAGAACGTCAAGAAGTGTGTCGAAGTGTGTGCGTGATCTTCTGTTTAGCATGTGCATTCCAAGATGGTATTTCTGTCCGCGGATATAAATATGTGCCACGAGACTGGAGAACCGCGAACGAACGTTTGTATATCCCTGGAAGTTGATGGATGGATGGACCAAGCTAATAATTTCGTTTGCGATATTCTCGAAATGATCTCGACGAAAAGCAGAGAAAGTACGAAACCTCCGCCGATGATGTATCTAACGAACAGAGAAAATCTTATAGTCAAATGAAGTAACGCGCGATGCTCGGTTTATGTTATGCGTTCAGACACGTAGCGATAACGGAATAACTCCTCTCGGACAAAAATATCCACGCGCATATCGTCTATTTCCTAGAAGAGTAGCGTATCTCAAAACACGTCTATTCCTTTATTAGTCGACCACCCCTGCCGTTGTATTAATGTCGAGGGAACATACTTTGAACGAAAGGAACCATCTTTTCGTTCCGTTTGGATCGTATTTGTACGAAATTTGACCGACAATTATAGCCACGACAACCTCGTTGCATTACGATGCAAACGATGTTTTATAATATTTCGTATAACGCGCGTTATACGACAGTATTTCATCGCTTGCCACTTAATGTATTTGAACGGACTAGGTACACTATACGTTACGGTCGCATATAATCGTATAAAACAATATATACACATTTCGGGTGATTTTTTGCGAAAATAAGCGTATAGCGGGTGAAACTTATTTCATGATATTTCACCTTCGATCGTTTACCGACTCATCTGACTGCGGTCATTGTTCGCGGAACACGATTCTACTCCAGTCGCCGAGTAAAATGCCTTGACGCGAAGGAACGGAGAGATGTAGCCATGTCGGAATGCTTGAATTGCCCACGTACACGCGTATACGTAGACGCATTTATATAACATCGGTTCTAGTAGCCAAAGGAAACTCGTTTGCCGGTTTCACTCTACAGTCGGCGCTGATTACCGAATACGAATATCGTCAAACAAAGTGATATTATTACCGGCTCGATGAGCTTTCTCGTTAATTCTCGTGATACTTTTCGATAAAATTGTCGCGTTTATCTTTATTATGAGTACGTGGCTGCTCTTTTCTAGTCGCGCGTCTATTCTTTTAACGTAATCTCGATTTCTCGCGTACAAAGATATTTCCTTGTAGATACTCGAATGTCTTTGTTACTTGCGGATAAATATCCGACACTTGTTTATGAAAAAGTATGTATTTCTTATATACATATATGCCTTTTTACGCTGGAACAATGGAAAAGCTGTGTACGAAACGAAAAGATTATCACGAATACGTATAAGTCTTTCGGAATTGTTACCTGACCGTACATAACGCAGAAAAGGTAAATTACACGGTTGTAAATTCTGAGCAGTAGCAGCAATACTGATTATCTTGTGGTAGTAAATCACCGTGATAGCGAAGACGCGATGTTATATAAAATATATGAAATTTAGAAAGAACGGGAGACTGTACTATCGCTTAAGAACTCAATTATTAAACGATGTACGAGGGTGTACATCTATATTCAATGCACTCTATTTTAAAGTAGAATTAGATCTACTTCGTAGTACGTAGCGTGTTACTCCCACGAGTAGATCGATGATATTATGCAAATAACAAATAACCTGAACTCATAATCGTCACTCGATGCACGAATGAACATTCTTTGCCTACGTGAACCGCATTGCGCGTAGAATTTCTCTCCTCGCGCGTACACTATGCATTTTCTACGTTTATCGACATTTGCGTAAATGAAAGACAAATTAACTTCGTGAAAGGGAAAGTTTGCCCCGTTTAACGTTACTTTTCCTATAACACAAACGTTAATTGGAAAGCGATTCCTACAGACGCGATAGAAAAAGAAAAAGCAAAGAGACGAATGCTGTTCGCCACGATCGTGCAAATAGTAACGCAAAGAATCCTTTGCGAAGGAAGAGTTAGCAGCGATCATTGGAGCAGCCTGTAAAAATGAGAGTCGCTGCAACACCGATTCGTTTCGCATTGTTAACGATTATCATCGAAAAGTTTTATGATCGATGTGTCGAGAATAAAAACGAATTAAGCGACCAATAAACAGAGGGTTAATTTAAACTCCAGAGTGCCTATAATTTAGAGTGAAATTTTTGAAGAAAGTATCAATTTTGAGGTAAAAACAGGTATTTTTAATAGCCGCGACCCAGCGATTTCAATAGCTAATAACCTACTTTTCACACGATCCAAAGCAGTCGAGTCTATCCATAATGAAATAGATTCTCGATTTAACGTTTCAGATAGATATAAATGTTCGTCTATTCGATTCGATTACATCAGCAAGATAACAAAAGAAGGATCTATAGGAAGAGCTATTTGTAGAGGCAATCGATATCTTAGATACGAAGAAACATCCTCAGCGTCGGTTCCCTTTCTAACATATTCGCGTCAAAGGGACGATATTATACGAACATAGATATACCGCTTGCAAACGATGAAATATTGGAAAATATACGAGTCCACTGAATATTACCGAGCTGTGAAATGCATATTTGCAAGATTTATATATCGATCCCATTCCCCGTCGATGATTTATATCCGAAGAATTCAATGTATCGTAAACAATAGGGGAATACGATCCGTGAACGTGATATATTTATTATTCGAACAAGTTTCCCGACGATTCGTCAATCTGCAGTGAAAAACAGCCAGTGAAGACCGTGGACAGATCCCGTGTGGAAAATGCATTTTCACGCCAACAGGAGATGAGCTTAACGTGATTAATTGCAGCGAAACGCGTTTAGTCTCGAACGCTCGATAGTCCAAGCGACAAAACTATCTCTAACCCAGTACCAACTAACGGGGGTAATTCACTTTACGAAACCGTAGATACCTTGGTTCGTTGCGGGACTGAATGTTCTCCGAGATTCGAGTGGCGCCAACCTTCTCGTAGCTTCGGCGAAAACTATACTTGCTATGCTTTCGTTCGAAGTCGTTCGACTATAAACCACGTTCTACGAACGAACCGTGCGTGTGCGCAATGGAAATTTTTTGTTTTTACATCGGACCATCAATCTAGACAATCGAATTTCTTTGTTGCCACCGTTTGTCGAGCAAAATCGATGAACGAAGGCCGTTTCCACAAACGAGTACACACTATTCGTCGTGCTTCGCGATGTTGCGAATAAGCTCGTAAAAAGGCCAGTTGTACAGAATTCTGCGTGAGCTGGCCGATAGTAGACGACTAGTAGTACCTTTTGTCAAAGCAGATACATACTGTGTACTTGTGAATTTCCATCTTTATCGCGTTTGTCGAGATAAAGTCGTTCTCTCTGGAACGTACGTTGGATCGGATAATTAAATTTTTGTATTATCGTTTGCTATTCGTTTCAGCTGTCCCGAAGGAATAACGTCAAATATCGTCAAACGTTGAAATTTGGGCATTAAGCAATCGAATTTATAATATTGACATTTTCAATCAGTGGAAATTCGAAGCTTGAAAATTTAATTTATACCGAACGCGCCATTCAACGTAGTACAAAAAATTCGTGGTAAAATAACCAACGATATATCCCTTCGGTAAAAGAGAACATTCCTCGTGTCAAACATCGTTAGCGTCTCCAATTAAACATATGTTACCAATTATATCCGTCAACGATGCTTTCTGAAATTACATCGACCGTATTAGTCAGCCGTTTTTTCGTCGGTTCGGAAGGCTGGTAAAAAAATAAATTAGTAAGTCGCGAGGGATAAAGGTCGCGGGAAAGGGAAAAGGAAAAATGTACACACGAAAGAGAGAAGAAAAAAAGAAGGTGACACGAAAGTTGCGTAAACCATAAAGTAGGGTGAGCCGTTGGGACCATTAAAACTCTTGGTTCTCTGTTATCTTCGAATCGATGACGATGTCTGAGCGTGTTTTTAAACGCTCGAGCTCGTCGCTCATTTCCTTTCTACGGGAATAAAGACAAAGGACTTTACTGTTTAAGCATTCCCTCATCTCCGGCAAACCATTAACCGTTGTCTCTCGATTTAATACGTTTAGCTAACAACGAAATCGAATAAACGAGAAAGGGAAAAAGAAAGAATGGAAGAAAGAAGGAAAAAAAACTCTACCTTCGATTACACGCGAGAATAAATTGTGAATAAAGGGAGCGAAGTAACGACGTGTGAACCAGAAGAGGTCGAAAGGCATCGTACAGCCTTTCTAGCAGCCTTTCCAACAGCCTGTCGATTCGTATCTACATGAGCACACAAGTAAACCTCATTTTCCACGTACTCGCATTCGCTGGCGACCACCCTTTATGTACTTCCATTTACGCTTAAAGCGGCATCCAATTATCGCGAATCTTTAGAAGAGAATTTGCCGAGTATACGTGCAAGAGCAGAGCAAAGCACCACGATTATATCGGGACAAAATTGTTTTCAATTTTCATTTGCCGTTACGTTTTTATCGCGACTTTCCGTCTCCTAACGCTTGTACTTCCGCTCGTTAATCTACGTATTTCCATATGTCTATCGTACGTGTTCGTTAAAAATTCGAACGTAGGAATACGTGCAATGGCAAGAAAACGTTTCGTTAAAATAATTTAAATTAAAATTTACACCGACGTATCATCGAAGCGTACTCGAGGCGCAAAATAGGGCAGCGACTGCACGGAAACCGCTTTAACCCTCATCAGTCCCTTGTGTCAATTCGACGCTTCGCGATAAATGTGAAATGCTTCGTTTATTTATTATCTCCGAACAGAGCGAATTATCTCTGTTCATATATGGAAATTTCATTTGTTATTTTCGATGGAAAAATTTACAAATTCAACTATCTTCTCGTGATATTAACTTCTCACCCATCCGTGTTAATTCGATATCAACGCGCGAGTCAAACTGCGAACACGCGAAACGAACAGAGTTTAGGTTTTCAAAACAACGAACAAATATTCGATATCGTCGCTTACTTATGTAGAAATATAGGTGTGCGTTTCCGGCCAGAATCTCGCCGATTAATAATCGCGAAACGGTGCGGCTGCCAACGATGACAAAGAAAAACACAAAGGTTTTCCGCCTTCGACGATTTCTTGCAGATCGCTGCGACTCAGCCTGTATCGTGGGAGGCGAATTAAAGATCGTCCTAAAAGAAGAAACGAAAATAGAGAAAACGGCTGGTATAAATGGTCTAAACGAGTGACGAGATGGTGGCGCAGGGCGAGGGACGGAGATGGAGAAAAAAGAAAATTAGAAGGGAAGAGAAATAGAAAAGGCAGAGTGTGCCACGTGTACGAGGCATCGATCCCCCGGCGACACCGGTACACGCCCCGTTATTCCGTTCGTCTTTAACGAGCTCTCATTATCGCTAGATTATCGTACAAGAGGATTTGACGTCGTAATGGGCAGCAATGAATCCATTGACAACGTCGACGAACTAATGATGCTCGTCATTCACCGGCAATCGTCGTCGACATTGAGGTGCCGCCTTGTCGCTTGTCTCGTATCTGCTGATCGCTTCTCGTCCCTACTTCTTTTTCCACCCTCTCCTTCTAATACCCTGCGTCTTTTTCTTCCTTCGAATTATCTTTGTCCTGCTCTGTTTTTGTTCCGTCGTTTTTTTCCTTTTTGGTTTTTCATTCGCGCTCTTTGTCTCACACCTGCTTAATTTTCTCTTCTTTTTCCCAGCCGTTCCCTTTCGTAATTTACTTTTTCGCACGTTCCGCTCGTTGTATCCTTACACGTGCTTCTTTCTCCCGTTGCTCTCATTTCCCAACGTTTTTGCACGTTTATTCTCTTACCATTGCATCGATTTTCTATTCGCCTTTGGTTAGTAGTTATTTCTACGTTTCAGTTCCTTTATAAAATTCACGAATCGTCGTAAATGCTCGTGGTCCGGGCTTTAGATCGTAGGCGACGGAACTTGCGAAACGACGTAATAATTCACGAAAGATAGATACCGTTTTATTTAGTCGAGCAAGGGATTAAAAATAATTAATTACGAAGCAACCATTATTTTCCATCGCGTCATTGTTCCCCGAATCAGCCTGATAATCGCAACTTTCCCCGAGCTCTCTGCAGCTCGTTAACCTGTTCTTGGCGCATAGATCTGCCGTTAATCCGATCGACGTATACATGATATATTACTTATCCACGTTCGTTTCGTCAAAGCTCGGTCGTGTTACCATCGGCGGACTCGCCACCGCTCCCACATCGCTGCTGCGCCGTGATTCGTGCTTCGTCGTCATGCCAATGCATACCTTCTCGCTTTCTCGTTGACGAGTACATGTGCACGCGCATGAATTGCTGCGTGTATCGTGCCTGTAAGATAACTGCTATCAGATCCTCTTCCACGTGCCATCCACGTATCACGATCGAACGCGTTAGAAATAAAAAGAGAGGCAAAGAGCAAAAAGTTACACGCTCGAAGCTCGCGCAACGAGTTGCTTCTACGTGGTTACCTGTGTTGTTACGCGTCAAGAAGTCTGTAATCTTCCATTTCATCAGCTTTTCGAATCGACATTGTGTTACGAAGAGCGACGAATGAAAGTGCTTTTGACGAGAAGAGTCGTAAGTGGCAGGGAAGAAGCTTCGCGTAATAATAGAAACACTTCGCCAAAGAACAAGCTTTTATCCATATAAATAACGTTATTGCGTCTTAAACGCATCCCATTGCTTCGGTTTCCTATACTCTAAAATTTTATCTTCGTAAATCACCACTCGCAACTTTTACTTCGTGAATCCCCGTTATGTCGCTTATGTCGCAAACATCGTGAAAGCCTGCAAACACCTAGTTTGTAGCGCGTCGAGGCAATCACCGTGGTTCCTCAAAATCCCCTGTTTCCGATTTTTCAAGTTATATCACGTGTCACGGAAAGTTGGTTTACACGGGCCATGAATCCTTTGGAACGCAATAGGTGGCCGCATCACGATACCCCAACACGAAGACGTCGCAAACTTTTCCTCACTTAACTTTGCTAATGACCTCTCGCGACATAACGACGGACCTGACGTTCCATACATTACGTAGCAGAGGGAGGAAACTCGCTGTTTCTCGATGGAAACACCGGCAAAAGGGTGAATCGGGCGAAGTGAAGTTGCGACACTCGTTATTCAGTCGCAACTGAAACAAACCTCTCGAGGATCCTCTCCCCAGGGCGGTGTAATTCACAGAGTAAACATTAATGAATTTTTTCTTCTCGTTGAACATCGATACAACGCTCGATTCGTGAAGATTCTCAAAGGGTCAGAAGGGTGAACGCGCGAACTGCAAGCAATTTTCCAATTAATACGCCAGATACGGCTTTGTCGGATGCAAAACGCCACCTTGATGATAAATCGACGACAAAACGATGGCCATCGAGTCTCTATGGTGTACTCGTTCGAACAAAGTCGCGTAGCATGCGGTTGTCAGGTTCTTTTCAAACGTGTAAAATATACGAAGCATTCGAAGTTTAAAGTAGACAAGCGTAATTAACGCGATGTTCGATCGAATGAAGCATCGTGAATGATGTTATCGATATTTGATGAGAAGAGAGCACGTCAACGAGTAAACGTTGGTTGAAAATTGACTCAAAGAGTCGGAGGAAAGTTTCCTTAAAAACTGTATATCTATGCATTAGATCGTCACAGATTTTCGATAGTAATTTTCCAGAATAATATCACGGGCCTCCGCAAAAAGGTAGATACGTAAGTATAAATATGAATTACTTCGAACAAGGTTAGCATCGAGTATTTTAATTTATTAAATTTACCCACCGAAATTGACCGTTGTTTGCAAGGTATTTTTCTCTGTGCGTTGTAAACTTGGGTAACTACGTTTTTCGTTGTACTATAGCGTGTTTTAATCTCGCACTTTCCACTCGACGCGTACCGCATTTCCACGCTGTAGACTGTAGGATTTAATTTAAGTGAATTCCGTGAGAATCACGAAGGTCGACGTAACAACGTGCTATATTGCCATTCCTGAGCGTCAGATCAGACGTCTGGCAAGCGAACACGATCAAACGAACGAAACGTATTTTTTCGTGAAACGAGAACGAAACGTATTCACCTATAGTTTTACTAACAACGATCTGTCCAAGTGTCGAGACAGGTTACGAGGGAAATAAATGCGTCGCGAGATAGGAAAGAAGTAAGGTAGGAGGGAAGGAAGGAAGGAAGGAAGGAAGGAAGGAATGAAATCGGAGTTAGTTGAAAAGAGGAAGAGGAAACGTTACCAATACTTATGTGCCACCAGCGGATTCTCATCGCTACCCTCTCTCGTCGAACATACAAAACCACCGAGATTACTACTTTTCGTAGAGATACGAAATATATGGTGTCTAGAATGTATACGAGTTCTGTTATTCGCTTGATCACCATAGGTGTCTGTTATTTTTCTCGCGTATGTACGAATCGCGAACTACATATAAATTCTGTAGAATTCTGATAGAATTTTGTCGTTGGTTTCTCAATGTATGGTTTGGCGAAAGAGCGATGTAATCACAAAATGAACAT
The DNA here is from genome assembly GCF_024542735.1 of Bombus huntii. Classification (NCBI taxonomy): domain Eukaryota; kingdom Metazoa; phylum Arthropoda; class Insecta; order Hymenoptera; family Apidae; genus Bombus; species Bombus huntii. The sequence goes on from NC_066247.1 coordinate 1,095,813, forward strand.
TTCGTTCCCTTTATATTTTACGTAATAGCCTGTAGATATGTATACAATACACGTTATTATATTTTGATGTACAAAAAGGCAAGAATCATACGTTACGAACGTATAAAATAAATTATTAGTTAGCTGTCGCGTAAAGGCGATAATAATAACGAATTGTTGTACGTGTATTTTGATTCAAATTAAAGAAGCAGGGTCAATATTTATACTTTGTGCGAGATAACGACGGGAGAAAGTACAAAAAACCTGGACATTTATATCGCATATACTATGGATTCGTTATATTATAATAGACACCGACTCGGTGAGATTGCTACGAAGGAAAATTCCGGGAATAATTTTATAGTTCTTTTATCGCACTTGCAGATATCGTATGGTCGTGGTGAAACTTTTTCACAGTCTTCTCCGTTAGTTCGACGTACGATATCCCTTCTTATTTCCCTAATTTTAAAAAAGCAACCACAAACATCGTTCTATTATCCATTCTCCGTGCTTTCCCTACTTTCGCTCATAGATAAGCCGTATGAAAGATGTTGAAACAAGATAAAACGGATTTATATTCCCCGTGAAACCTGATTTTTCTCGATCGCGCATTTTCTCGTCGAATTTATAGGAAAGCAATTTTCTCGTTTCCCTCGTTCGCTTCTAGTGCGTGATTTTACCTAGTTATCGTCAGTTCGTTCGGGATAATCAAGATCCTTCATCCCCAATTAGAGGTTTCCTTGGTCGAATTTCAAACTTCGCCATTTGCGACATTGCTGATTTGTCGTTAAGTTTCCTGACTAAACGTGTAGGAAGCGAGGAAGACAGAGTGTGTTAATTGCTCTTGATCGTTGCTATACCGTTGCTGTATTTGCATCGTGCGTGTCTTATAAAACGAAGGACCATTTCAACCATCGACGGATGTTCGAATCGCGTTAAGAAAAACAAGACACAGGCAGCTCTTAAATAAAAAAAGATTGTCAGGAAGTGGATATCGGATATTTATGCATTTGTAGAAAATTTGTGTTGAGAAATATGCAAAAAATTGTTAAATATTCAAAGTATGGCACTCGCTACCGCTAATATTTAATAGACGAGGTAAATTTGGTCTTTTGTTGCATATAGTTCTAGTTCGAGTTATAGAAATATATATGAAATTGGTACGTAACATCCACGTCCATTTACTAACAGGATATTTTACGATTACGTTATATTGTTTTCGCCAACTACGATATCCGAATATCGGCGTCCGGACGGTATCTAAATTCTAAAATATAGCAGTTGCTTCTGACCACTTGACGAATCTCGCCTAACGGCAAACTCTATCAAGAAGAGTGGTTGAGGAGAAATTTCCGACTCTCATAGGCATATGAAAGGAATGCGTAGGTGTGCGTGCACGTATATCGATGCGAGATAAGGTATACGCGGAAGATCATTCGCAAGCTAAGCTCCCAGGCTTAAGCCCGCCTCCACCCAGGATAGCTTATATTGCCGACACTTTATTTCGGAACCATCCACCTCGACTCTATCGTGCCAAGATCCAGGTTGACTATCGATCGTCCGTAAGACTCCAACGTTTCTTCCATCCACCAGGTTCACCTTGTCTGTACATCGCGCACGATACTTCTCTTCGAGACACACGTGCATCTTCGCTAGACACAGATGCTCCACGCGAAACCGTATAAACGGATTAACCGTGGCAGGCTTTTGGAAATTGAATTTAATATGGTGATTAAATCCGTCCGACGAGACGCGGGTTATCCCGCTTTCTGAATACACATACCTTGTCATATTTAATCAACGAGCTGACGCTGTCCTTCGAATTATGGCGCATCTGTCGCCGATAGAAGGATAATAGGCCCTAACAAAGCCGGAGAAGATCGAAGACAAGCTTCGGAGACACCCAACCTCGCCGCTTCTTCTTTCACCATTCGTTTTCCTCTTTCATGGCCCAGAAACGATGAAAAATATGCGATCAAGATGATATTTTCTCAAGAAAAAACAAAGTTCCCATCTTTCTCTTTGTTTGATCAAAACACGTGTATCGTCTTTACGAAGATTTGTCTAATCTCTTCAATCTGAAAATGGTTTCCGCGAAGTGAAAGACCGAACGTTGAATCAAATACTTTTTCACTTTCATTTCAGCGAGTGATACCTATCGTTGATATACGAAATCGTTCCGATGGCGTATTCGAAGATTCTAAAAAATATTTGATAATATAACTCGAACAGATGCATATATGGATTAGCGGTGAATGGACAAATTGTAGCGAATATGTCGCCGTATAGTGATTAAATATATAAAGTATCGCATAAACAAGTTGAATACTTCGAGACTTATAACGCTCGATAAATTTATTATAACAATAGTGAAATACCTAGTAAACAATAAAATATATACAATATATAAAAAAGAATTTAGTAGATCTCCTTTCTTAAATCGCCTTTAATCGCCTTTAATCGCCTTTACCCGAGATATAATTCGAGGATCAATTTTATCTTGCCATACTCTCTTACTCGACGTCTACAGTAGTTGCTCTAAAGATTGTTGCGCTCGAACGAAACTATCACGAGTACCTACAGCTTTAGCCAATACCTCATAAGCAGCGTTCTACTGCCCAGCTTGCAACTAGAAGAGGGTGACAAGCAGGATAAATTGCATCGTCGCCATTTAATCAGTGCATTCGGCTAAGGATCTGAGGATACAGCCTTTAAATCATCTGACCACAAGGAATTATATTTTCGAATCTTTTATGTAGCGACGCGAGCTACCGCAGTTATTTACAATTAGTGGAATATCAATTCGAGAATTATCGTTCGAAAAATTACTTTTAATCCTTCAGAGGCAAAGACACGATTTCTCGTCGCGTCATCGTCGATTTAGTTCGCGTCTGGTTTACGACTATTTTTATAAATTATTTGTCTTCCAATCATACACCGAAATACACAGCAGTATTTTTCCTAATGTTGCTTTTACGATGCTTCGCCTGTAAAATCTTATCGTCCACGCGTGAAGCTCGTCTGCCGTTGGAAGGTTATGGAATATCCCGATAAATAAATATTTCTCTCTTGTTACTGGTACTCTGTCGAACGAGGCACAAAAGATACAAATCGTTAAGTCGATAAAAAAAACTATTAACTCTTTCGTAGACGAAATTATGAAAGTTCGTGAAAGCCTGTGTAACAAGCTTCGCAAAATATCTAGATCCAATTACTCGGAAAATTCATTATTAATATTCGAAGCTTTTAAATTATTTCTTCGTATTATATGCTCGAAGCAAGCGATTAAAAAATGTGTGTTCGGGAAACGTGTTTTAAAACCAGCGAAAGATTACTTTGCTAGAAAACGTTAACGTCCCAAAATTCGTTCTGTCCATTAAACTTATGTTTCACGCATAAACCAATGCAAACTCTTCTTCGTTTAAGTAAACGTTCGCTAAGAAGCGTTGAAGCGCATCTCGAGGGTTGCTATTCACCCTGTTAAATCTTAATTTAAGTTATGTCGTTTCAAAGTGATGGGAGAGACGGAAGATGTGGCGCAACTTGTCGCTTTCCAGAAATTCTACTTCCATTTCAAACGCCCCTATATATAGACCAACTACGTAAGTTCAGTTAGACTACGTACAGTCTGTCACTCGAGATGTCTGCCTGCGAAACACTCGCGACGATTCGTTTATTGCGTAAAATATTACGTACGAACCGAAAATAAAAATACAAACGGCTATCGCGAATTTGTTTAACGACCGTTTTCGCTTGGATTTTGTTTTGCATTTCCACTCATTTTTTTAGTTGGTAATTGTTATATTTTGCGGTCGAATCGAAAACGCAGTTTCGAACAGAAAAACTGTATCATTTATTTTTTATTTATTTGATCGTACAGCATCGCATTCTTGCCGTTCGAATCATAAATTACACGCCGAACCGTATATCAAGGGAGGAGAAGAAGTTACTCGATCAATATTAACAAGAAGATGCGATTGATAATGAGACTTCCTGTCTAGCCATGATTAAGCTAATAGCGTGATTATTGGTCAATTGCATACAGATAAACCCACTGTAAAAGATGCATACGTACACATTCGCATCGACGTAGCTGTGAATATCGTTGTGATATCGAAATCTGATAATGATTTAATAAGGAGACGCAAACTATCGAGTTAACGTATTCAGTGCTGATCGGATTTTCATTATGCGTGCTGTACACGTACCTATGTTACCGACCAGCTTTTGTATAAAGTCTATTTCTATACTATAAAACATGCAGATTATACGAATTATTACAAAGTCTTTCTAATTCGCGTGTCATGTCCGAGCAGGTGTCGCATTGCGAAAAAAGATTCTTTATTAAAACAATAAATACACGTGTAAGTTATATTTTAAATGTAAATTATTCGATGAACGCATATCGACGTTTTGTAATAACTATAAGCGATATCGTAGATCGTGGCGGAAAGATAGGTTTCTTTATTCCTACATGTCCAAGTGGAATTTATCCAGCAGAAACGACGTATAACCTTAAAAGGGACAGTAGATCGCCAGTAGCAGGACGACACACAAAGGATAAATTGACTTCGCATTCCGTGGAAACTTGGCTTCTATTCGAGCACTACCGCAGATCCGATATAACATAGACTTTTGCAATCACCTTGATATAGTACACACATACACACACCTATGTCAAGTATATATATACATGTGCATCTATATATGTACATATATCCGAAAGTACGTCTTGTCTGGAAGCTACGAAGAACTCCATTTCAACGTTAAACTTCACTAAACTCGCGTTAGTCGGGTCAAAGATGTTTAACGTTCAAAGCGTCGATTTTCGGCTATTACGATGTTGCCTAGATGGAGTCTGCCGACAAGTTGGCCGTCGTTTTACAGCTGGTAGCATCTTGTACATATTTACAGGAGCTGCATAGGTACATAACGAACGGGTAGTTCGCAAACGGCGTTCACGGGGAGGATCCAAAGGAGAGTAAGAACGTTCTCGACGGTGTTAAACTTGACCAAATTCAGTTTGGCGAACGGACGGACGTCGTCGAGCTGGGTATCGTCGAATTGGCGTCTTTTACACGACGCACAGCCGGTGAGCTCGTTGTGAATTGGAGTTCAATTGGGGATTGACCCCTCCGGCGCAAGACTTCTATAATTACATTTCGCATTCCTCGACGTTACGAGCAACCCAACGAGCACCAAACGAGCGCGACATGCTCGCCGTCGCCCGAGACCGGTTCTTCTCTACGCGCTCGTCCGCGCTAACGTTCGCCCGAGCGAACGCCATGGAAGACGCGAAAAACTGGGCGTTCAAATCTCCTAGACTGCGGGAAAATGCCGATGGAACGGCATGCGATCATCGTCCGTATGTGCTCGCTTTTAAATTACAATCCGAATATCGCTGTTCCGTCGATACGTTTCCTTTATATCGGTTTGTTCTAGCCGTTTTCGAGCATCGATTTCTACCCAGGCATTCGATGAAACAGTGATGCACGAAACATTGAGATAAGCGCAGGAAACTACATTCGGTAGCTGCGTTTGTTTAGTAAAGGCTTTTCGCGTAAATTTTACAAGCCTTTACGAGCATATACCGCGAGTGTAGAAAATATTCCTGCATCGAACAATTTCGAACGATACGCCGTAAAATCGCCGTCTATCGAACAGTGTTTAGAAAACAAGGAAATGGTAGAGATTTTCAGAGAGCTATAAGACGGATGCGAAGAATAGAATATCGGACATCATTCGTTCTGTCTTTAGTCATACACGATACACATTCCTATCGTATATTCTCGTATTTATATACAATTTTATTTTGATATTTTCATCGGGTGATTCTAAACGAGGACGATCAATCTCGATGAAGTAAAAAACTTTAACACGATCGATAATTTAGTCACCAGCGTGTAGGCGTTTTGGACTTTCTCTCACGATTGGGTGCGGTTTCCTTTCGGAGGACGTCTAACGATCGAAGGAAAAGCGTGGAACAAACTTGGCCGCTGGCTTTCGTCGTTTTTCGATTTTACTAAACTATTAATAATTATAATCTCGATGATCGTGAAAAACTGACCGTTTCCTCTTTCGTTTATTCGTTTTGCCTTCTTTTACTCGCTCTATCGCCACTTTACATTCACGAGGGTTATAAATGGAGAATTCAAATCATCCTTAACGAAAGATTAACGTTGTAGGTAGGAAAGACAATAAGCTTGGAGAACTACGAAGAAAATTTATATCAACGTTAAACATAATTTTTTATGCATGCGGTATCGTACATTTCTAATTCTCCTCTCTAATGTCGCACTTTTACATTTTAAACGTGTGTTTAACCCCTTTGCAGTACAATACGAAAGGGGCTCGGTTAAGCCGAATGGCGCTGTACATTTCATATATTAAATCTCACGATGTCATTATTCAAATTTACTACGTATGCATAGAGCTAAAGTTCTTCGAGAAAAAGTAATAATAATAATAAAAGGAAAATAGAAAAGAAGGAACAATTTTTTAGTATTTCACGCGATGTAAGAGATTCTATCGGTGGGATAAATTCAATTTTTCACTTTAATAAATAACGCTGAGTCTACGAATGAGTTTTAAATTGACCACGCTTAATTCTATCGAATTTCCGAAGCAGAATTTACCATAATTTCGTTCGAACATTTTAGGTTTCACCAATCGCCACAAATATTGAAATATTACATTGCATTTCGAGTCATCGTTTGTCAAACCGATTATATTTTAACGAATAATTGTACAAACAAGATTGTTTAGGGTCTATTCGTCTAGAGACAATGCATTCATAAATGCAACGCAGCATAGAGCAAAGCGGAGTTAACGATCAATTTTGCAGAACTCGAATATTTCATGGTGGAGCGACGATGATATACCGCAAATGCGTGGATAGTTTTTGTGAGAAAGTTAACATACAAAAGGGAACGGCTAGAAATTGCGCGATTAAATTGCTTTGAAGTATTTTAAGGACGCGTCACCGAATTATATACATCCTTTTCGAAATGGCTTGCCCATTTATTATATACGAGTATCGAGTTTCCATACGGTAGACCGCAACGTGGTAATACGAAGACCCTCGGAGAGCAAGGGTGCGCCCGTGTACAACACTGGCGCCTAATTTTGAGGCTTGGTTTGGTCAGGGCCCCACCCGTGTCATCTTGAAACGGGTAGGTATGCGTCCGTATCTAACGAGCCAAGATGGCAGCATCCGCCTCCTTCCTGACTCTCGTCAGTTTACCTGTGCACGAGGCAAACTACTACTCGACAAACACACAGCCTCGTGAATGGAAAGGAGGAGCGAACTGAGACACCTTCGTCTCGTGGCTGCCATCCAGCTACCAAACACGGCACACATTTTTATCCTTTGCACGATATTATGGTGTTTCTGTACGAGAGTCTCGTTTCGAAACGAGGACAACGTTAAATTAAATTAACGAGACAAATTTTCTTTAAATTTTATAAAACAACCTTACGACCTACAGCCACGTAACTTCGTTTTACAATAGCGAAATAACTTGAAGCTCCAATTTCTTGAATTCGCGGAACAAAATGTTCTCTATGGAACGGAGGAAATAGAAAAAAAATATTAGAAATTCGACGAATAAAGAAACGTAAGTAGGTGACATTTTTAAATGTAACGTTCTCGTTCGAAGAGTAGACATGCCTATCGGCGCCAGTTTCCAACTTTAGAAATTCCGCTTGTGAAAGAATTTCGAAGCTTTCGCAGAGAAAAGAGCGTAAAACTTGTACCGTGACCGGCGAAAAATAGTAAAACAATCCAGGGAATAACGTTCTCGTTTTAACCCGTTACGTACGGAAACTTGCGAGCAAGAGACTATAATTTAGCGTAATCGTCGACTTTATTTACGGCTGCGTTTCGTGCATGATGAATAGAGCTGTATATGTAACATTAACGAATATTTAGTACTTTATCGCTTCAAATTTAACCCAACAATACACAGATGCTCGCGCGGCCAGTGTTTCAAAGCATAACGAGACTCGTTACAGTCTCGTTAGATTTCTGCTTTATGCGTGGGTCGTACGGTGAAATTGAAATCATTTAACATTAATTCTGATTAAGCGAATAGAAGACAGGAAAAAATGAAAATGAAAGAGGGTGTTATTGTACAAGGTATTTCCGTAGAAACAGAACAACCTATTATCTCGTTTAACTTTGACGATGTACGCACTAGCGCTAAAAAGCGTTTGTTCCCCAACGATCGCGGCAAATAACCAGTTTGCTGTAGATCGACTACTGTTTTAGAGATGTTCGTGTTTATAATATTTACATTGGCAAAAAGATGGTGTTCGCTGCGCAATATTATCGTAAAACAGATATCGCGGAAAAATTGTACAACAAAATTGTGGCGAAAAGGGTTAGAACGATAAGAGGAAAGAAGAAAATGCACGTTAACCCGAACAGTTAGAGCTATTAAAAGAAGAAGAGAAGAAAAATGGAGCAAGTGTTAAGACTTGGAGCGATTCTGTGGAAAAATTCCAATTCAAAGAGGGTTCGTTCGCTAGTTGAGCGTAATCGAAAGAGGGAAAATTCGAGGAATGTTTCTCAGAGACGCGACCCGATTCAAGTTGGACGAGCTGAGAAGGAGGAAGCTTGCGGCATTTTATCGAGGATTCGATAAGGGTTTTCTCCCGCAGGAAGGAAGGCATCGTGTCTTTTCTAGGTACGGCTGGTGGAAATCGGATTCTTATCGTTCGGAAAAGAAGCGAATCCGTGCCAGACGAACTCCGAACGGCGTTTCATCGATGAGCGCCGAGTGCCGAGGCGATAAGATCTTCGGCTAAGTGATTTTTCGCCTCGACGAGACTACCGGCGAGTCAGCCATGCCACGCTGCGGAAGGAATTCATTTCGATCGAGATATATCTCGTTGGTGCACAGACAACGTGTTCTGTACCGCGTCCAATCGATTCGATCGCTTCTCCTCTACGAGCAGAACCAACTTCTTGCACCAGCCACGTTTAACTTTTCTCTGCTTTATGAACCTATGAAACGGACTCTGCCGATTAAAACGAGACTCTGTCGGCGTAGATTGCCGCGGCAGTTTTAACGAGACGTTGAAAACAGGCGAATAGAACCGAATAGCTCTCTGTTGCTCGTGGAACGAAGCAATTTCGTGGAAATGACGCCAGCGAAAGGCAATGTCCTTCGTAGTTGCCACTCGTTCGTATACCTTGATCGTGAACCAAACCAAATAGATCTTTTATCGCTTAATTTCGTTTTACTTCCACGTTATATCAAGCAGGCGTAATGTCTTTTTAAATTTTTAACTTCCGGAACGTGTAATCCTCGATCGATATCGTTTTAAGTTATAGGTCGGTACGATTGTCGATCATTTTTAGCTGTTATCGATTCTTACAGCTCGGATTACGAAGTAATCTTGAAATTTTGTCAATTTCTGTCCGCATAAAACCTCAGAATATTTCGTTTCAGACGGCAAATTCCTCTGGAAGATCGTCCATAGCATCGAAATTGGCCTTTTAGAATATCGCTGTTTCCTTTTTACATCGATAGATCAAATACTCGTATTTTTCCTTTTACAATGTTCTCTTCGTCTTTGATGTTTCTACGAATATCGACGATCGCTTATAACGCATCATTAACTCGATAAAACAAATTTAGCATAAAATTGTCGAGAACAAGGACAATTCTTATTAAAGAGAAGATCTCTCGTTTTTCGAAGGCTTTATCGATATTTCAACCTCTGTTGACCGAAATATTCCAACTTTTATATTCCGATTTATGCCATCAATCGAGATTCGTTATAAGAACGTTAATTTACGACATTCGTATGCTCGTGAAAGTCGAAACTCGTACCGATTATCTCGCTGTAGTTTTCGAGGTTTTATTTTACCGCGTCTGATTGTTAATGCGCCCTTTTGATTCCACGCTTCTTGACCCAGTAATTTGTAACAGCTTTTAGAAGCAGTTCTTCCCAGAATAATCCCTACCCACTCTCCGGTAATCTCTCTATCTTGGAGCGCTTTAGGCTGGAAGATCTCTCGTCAGGTATACGACTATAATCATCGTAGTTCCAATCCTCCGACTGCCTCACCAAGTATTCCGAACGCATTTCTTTCAACGATTAAGGACAAGGTAACGACATTTTCGATGAAGTCGCTACAAAGCGCGTTCCCTTAGCCGGATTAGAAGAAACACGATACATCGTCAAACAAACGATCAATTTTCTACGGTTACCTACATCTTGGTCCATACGGCTATATATATATATATATATATATATATATATATATATAGGCTACAGATTGATGGAAATCGTAATTTAAGCCTTGAAATTCTATAGACCGCACCATGAAATTGGAACCGTGTCTTTAAAATGGTTAAGGACGATCCAAAGTTTCATAGAACAAAGGTACGTACATTTTTGTTGACTTGCTGATTTTAATGTGGTTGTACGATTAAACAGGAGAATTACGGTATAACGCAATTGAAGCGTCGAAACATCGAACTTATTTTATAAATTTTAGAATTCTATACTTTGTATTTGCTTCGAACGACTAGCTCTCGTCGTAAGAAAAATTATCGACAACTAATAAGGAATACGATCGCGGATAGTTGATTTACATGATGGAAGAAAAATGAATAACCTCCGTGGGAGAACGAAGGAAACGCTCACGTTCTCGTGGCTGCACTTTCCGCCATCGAAAAAGAAACCGCGAACGCTAAAGATGTAGGCGTAAGTATGCACGCTTAAATAATAAGATGGTGGGTGAACGCGACTGGTAAGCAGTATCGAGCGATAAATAAACGGCGATAAACGTCGTCTTGGGGAATGTTCTTCAAGCATCATCTTCTTCGAGATGCGCAAAGAAGCGTAGGTGTCGTTAAGTATTCCATAGGAACAATGTATTTCTTCCTTGCAGAAACTTTCTAGCGTATCTGTTCGCGTTCCCCGTTTCAAATATATTTAGATTAAACGCAACACCCTACCCTATTTACATATTTTTCGTGGTTTTGTACGTGGCTTTTGCCGGGAAAGCGCTACAAGCGTTTTCATGCCTGGAAATCTTGTTCGTTTCCACGTGAATAAAGGTCGGTCTATATTATCCAAACGCGAGATCGTAACGAGACGGTTTTTTACTTAGACAAAGGTAAAACTTATAAAACTATTTCGCTACTTGGCAAGCATTTCGCATTCGGATTTTTTAATTTTTCAATTAGCAGTCAAATTATAAAGGTTTAACTAAACCGAGAGACAAAATTTCTGACGTTTGTTGTTTAAAAAGCGAATATATACGTTCGTTCCTTAGTAACTAATTCCAATTTATAATCTGCTGATTCCATAAAAAAGCAAAATAAGTGCCAGTTCTAGCGACTAATTCGTCGTTAATGTTGGCAGCTTCGGGAATCGAGCATCGCGCGAGTACTTATGAACGGTAATTTACTGGGACTGGCAACGCTTACGCGGCGTTACTACAAATCAATCGAGCACCCGGATACTTTTGGCCAGCGGTGTATAAATCAGTGTTAATTCCACGATTTGCACGCTCATCGCGAAGATAATTCATCGGAGTCGTTGCGTTTCATCTCGTAGCGCGAACAATTTGATTTCAAACTTCCGAAACGAATGCCAAATTAGAGACACGTGTGCGCGATTATGTTGCGTTTCGTATGATGGAGGAGCGGGCAACATCGATCGAATAAATAGCGATACGCGTGGTGAGCCGTGGTGCCGCCAGTATTGCATACACACAGGAGGATCGTAGCATTAACCGCGGACGCGGCCTAGAATGCGTTACAAAGCGTTCGATCGGATTAAGCGGCTAATAGCCAGTCTATAATAATAATCCCGACATAATAACGTGGTATTACGCGAAGGATCGGGCTGCACCGTATAATTTCGTCGCGGCGTGGTCGCACCCTACTGCTAAAAGGGCTAACCTAAATCTCCGTTTCGCACGTACCTTCGTCGAGAAGGAAGATGATCGACCGTCGTTGCCAAAACCCATCGGTTATCGTTTCTCAAGAATCGGCCAGCTTCGTCACGATATTCCATTATTTTATAACGTTAACTCTATTTAGTGTATCTTCCGTTATATATACACGCGCGTAAGGACGGACGATTCTCTGCTTCCGTGGATAGCTACACCGTTATGTTTCGCGTTTTCGTCCTCTCTCGTTCGTCGAACCGTACGTTTCGACGTGTAAAATTAAATCACAGAGAAGTAGCAGGTAAAGTGTCGATCGTTGGCAGAATCTTCGTTTTTTAAAGGAACTTTAACGATTTATCGATACATCGCTCTCGTACGTGGTTACATTTAAATATAATTGAGAAATTGCGTTGGCATCGAATGAATAAAAGATAGACTCGCTTCTTGCCTATGTATTACAACTGTGGCTCCGATTTGATACAACCGTATTATGCATAAAATTTATGCAAAATTTATCAACTGGCTACCTGGCTTTCTGGAACTTTTTCAACTCCGCCGATTCGATACCATTCGCTGTTTAATGGTCAGAAATTTGACTTTATAATATTTTTATACAAGCTTTATACGGTCCGGCGTAACGACCAGACGATGAAAAGAGCGAAACTGGATTAAGCATGGAAATTCAATTTGCGTTTAATCAATTCGAAGAGTTCGACGGATACGAAGCAAAGGTTGGGTTGGATGGAAAGCGCGAAATACAAAGAGGAAGAAAGACGGGAACTACGTGGATGAAAAAAGATACGGTTTACAGTGTGTTTCCAGCTGGCAGAATATTCCTCGTCGTTGGTTGTTGTGCAGTCGTGCGGCTCGGCGACGATTTCGAGGATCCTCGAGACGAGAAACGGAATTCGGCGGAGAATCAACGTTTTCTGGCAAGGCGCTGGAAAGAATCCCTTCGCCACCAGCGTGATTCGTTCACGATTTTCAGTCGTCCGACTTGCATTCAGCTGCCTTTTCGTTTTTACGATCTTCCTCTTGCCCACGGTCTTCCATTCTTCTTCCTCTTGTTCGCGACGTTACAGCCGACAGATTCTGGTTTTCCTTCGGGTAGGTGGGAGAGACAGGTCGAGGACCATGCACACCGAAGAATCCTCTTTCGATGTTGTCGCGATTCCTTCGCTCGCCTCTGTCTCGACGAGTTAGTTGCCCTCGCAATGTCGTCTTATCGCTGTGACATCGGCCAGGGAATTATACCAACTCGATATGTTTCGCTGGAATTTATTACGACCAAGCTGGTTATGCTTCTCACTACCGTCTTGTCCAAGTTCCTATATTATACGTATACGTGTTTCTTACACGTACGAACGTACGTACACGTCGTTTCACTTGTTTCAATTTGTATAGGAACAATTGACGCTAGATCGTATTTACGATATAATTCGGCGAAAAGAATCGAAAATGTCTATCGTAATGTTAAAAACGGGTTTAACCTGCATCTACGAGCAACATAACGATTTTCTCTTCGAATATTTATCGAACGGATCGCCCAATTGCATAAAAGTTGCACGAGAACGCTTTTTCCGCTTTGACAAGTTACGATCGTTCGTTTCGATTTGATTTTCCATACAATTTGTCAATCGTAAACAACGTCGTATCTTTGTATTTTAAAAACGAAACGATAACAAATGCGTAGATATATGTATGTTTGTACGAATCCCTGTTGTTATTTTCACTGGCTCTACATACCTACCTGAGATTCGTTTGTGAAAATCTATGATATATGAAAAATCGAAATACCACGTAAACTTCCACTTTTTTTTTCGAAATAATATTCTTATTCTCTAGCGTTTAACTCGACTGTCGAATAAAGATGTGTCGATACCAGCGTTATAAAATTTCAAAGCGACTGTATTTTATTCCGTCATATTCTGCCATATTCAAAGCAAAGAGATATCGATGAAAAATACATCTACGAAGCGTAGACGGATACCACGATTTATACATATATCTATATATATTTAGTACTCGTATTTGTTATTTCTATCCGATACTTTACGAATCGACGTTTTCTACGAAGATCATAACTGTTTTCGGTTTGAAAGTAAATGATATCTACTTGTCCTAACGGAATTCGGACGGTTTTAACATTTCGCTTGTCGAGTTTAATTTAAGGTTTTTCTGCTCTAGAATATCTTCATCCTCTTTGGAAGGGAAAACGAGGAATAATTAAAAGCGATACAGACGAAGATATGCGATATCAAAATCTGATAGGGAAAGGGAGTCTCTAGCTTGGCAATTAATTCGTTAATTACGAAGAACGAGCTACTCGAGATGCTATTATTTTAGATTTCATAATTTCTTTGCACAATGATCCCCAGCTTTTCAAACATGTCGTTACTTTTGTTTTAAAAATAGAACTGAAGCTGAAATAGAATGAAAATTCCATAAATGTTGCAAAGAGCGAAACGAATCGATCCGTCTTTATCGATCTTTATTTCTCTGCCCAAAAGGAATTTCTGATCGAGAGACGATCCAGTTATCGGGTTAAAGTCAATATATAGATCGCATCGATACCAACGTTACATGCATATTATTTTATACGAAAATATCTAGGCAGTACGCATTTTCGTAAACCGAACCAACATTCAACTATCGCGTTTAATATCTGTTCATAATCCCATGTTCAGTAAATATGCACGACATGCTAATAGCTATTAAATCCAAAACAAATGCGAAAGCATCGTTACCAGTGACTATTAATTTACTGCAATTTCACTTTTTGATGCCATGTCACATGTATAATTTGCCTGTCTGGCTCGAATCGTTTAAATTTGAATTTAACGAAGAGCAGAATTTTCGAAAAACATTATTAGATCGTTCCGAAAACGAGAGAGAATACTTCGATGGTTAAATTCATGATTTTCCGCAATTTCGTGTCAAACATTTTACTAAAAAGCGGTAAAATTAAAGCAGGTCCGTTAGTATTTTATGTCGCTAGCTTTTTTCTCACAGACGCATTTTCCGTTTCCATAATACGCTGAATAGCATTTTACTTAATACCGCGTAACATTCTGAATAAATCGCCAGTTCTACATTCGATATGTGCACTGCGTCCCTTCTCCGTAATATTCTTATATCTTATATAGTTATATATATGAAATATATATCTATATATTATTTATTTAATACTGCCAGAATTTCCGCTTGGATTACCCTAAAACGATATTTTCCGTATATTAAAAATAATGCATGAAACGTATCTACTGTTATCTTAAATACGGAAAGATGTTGAGAACGTCGATGGAGAAAGCTGTACGGGTTCTTTGGAAAAAAGATTCCGATCAAAGCTATAAAATATGGGACATACCTTTAAAAGATCATTTCGACCTTGTTGTTTCTTCTAGCATTAAACCGGAAGCTTCAACCTCCGGTCGTTTTAGAAATAATTTCGTTACTTTCTTGACCTAGACAAATTTTATTGAAATGTTTTCTTCTTTTTTTTTCTTTGAGTTTCCACGGATCGGTTCGATACGTTTCGTTCGACATCGTGCGATATCCATTCGCCCTTAAAGCGAAGTATTATAGCTACAATGCAACGTACTGGATTCTCGGGTTGATTCGCCTCGATACGGTCCACTGGGTAACCTCAATTTCCCTAGGTCACAGTAGGTACCCCTCTCAGGAGACACAGGATTACTCGGGATACCTATTACGGACGAACGTAGCCTATCGTTCCTATCAAGCCTGAATAATGCGAACGTTATTCCTGAAATGAGTTTGGGTCTTCAAGTAGGTTGTCCTCAACGACGCATATCTATACGTATATATACTCGTACATATACATAATATATTATGTATACGTAGAAGCATCCGATGATCGATTCGCTCGGAATTACGCTACGCTAATTCCCCTATTAATTCCTCTTTCGAACGAAATTTTTAGCTAAATTAACAGTTACGGCCGCTTTTCTATATAAAGAAGGACAAAGTTAAATCTTGTCACGGAAGTTTGTTCTCGTTTCTTTAAGAAGATCAAGAGTTCACGAGAAAATAAAAAGTTCAGGGTGTAAAATTGATATAGAGAGGAAAGGTGTGCAATTGGGTCGTGTCTTTACGCTCTTTTTCAAAACTAAGAAATTTTTTCAAAGTAGCGATTGGATTCAAAGATCATGGCGAGGTGAAAGAGGAAAAGTAACGGGTTAAAGAATAGGCGTGGTGGTTTTATCGATTACAGGGCAGTTTCGTTTAAATATCGTGTTTGCACGACGCTAAACGATGCCTTTATTTATCTTTCTAAGTGTTTGTTGGAAACAAGGATCGCATCCAATAGGATTATGTCTGGAACGTTTCTGATCTCCCGATAAGCAGATTAAATAAATAATCAAATATAAACCTCTTAATCTGCTGGCATCGCGAGTACGCAAGGCAAAGCGTAATTCACGGTATAAACGAGAAGCAGGTGGTACTGTGTAAAAAGATGTAACGTGGTTTAAAGAAAACATTTCGAAATTTCTTAGAATACTAACGAGTCTTTTCGCGCATAGTCAATACACGTAATATATTCGTAAAAAGTTTCCGTATCTGTTGAAACAATTTCGTGGAATTTGAAAAATTAATTATCCTTGAAATCAAAGTCAAGCTTTCTGCCAATTTTTGCGAGACAAAAATTGCCTTCCGCTTTCTGTCGTTCCGTCCCATTCGACATACGCAAGGATGCGTAGAGCTACCTATCCGTGTTCTTCCTTTTTGGATAAAATCACATCTACATGACGACGCGTAAATCCGACAGGAGTAAAGCTATTTTGAACGCGAATTACGGACGATCCAATTGAGGCAATCTCTCGGCCAACGTCGCGTCGTTAATGATCCAGTAACGCCGTTTACATTACATTATGTAGCAATGTAGCGTGTATAACACACGTATCGAGTCGAAGTAATACACAATGTAACTGCACGTTGTCTGGTTTAGCGTAAAGCGTGTGTTGATAAAATTTTGATGATATTTTGGACAAAGTTTACAATATTCGTATAATACGTTTACTGGTGCCCTAAAGTCTAGTAATATATACATATGTTCTATTTTTATTTCATTTTATTTATTTTTATTCTATTTTATTTCATTTTTATCGTAATTTTGGACAAAGTTTACAATATTCGTATAATACGTTTACTGGTGCCCTAAAGTCTAGTAATATATACATATGTTCTAT
The DNA here is from genome assembly GCF_024542735.1 of Bombus huntii. Classification (NCBI taxonomy): domain Eukaryota; kingdom Metazoa; phylum Arthropoda; class Insecta; order Hymenoptera; family Apidae; genus Bombus; species Bombus huntii. The sequence goes on from NC_066247.1 coordinate 1,112,916, forward strand.
TTTTATTTCATTTTATTTATTTTTATTTTATTCATTTTTATCGTAATACCTACGTGTATTATAATACCTACTATCTCATGTTATATAATTTAATATCGGGGACAAATTAATTTAACCTGATAACTGATTCGTTCTTTAAGCGGAAACTCCATTAAACACGAATTTAAAAATTAATACCGGGCAGTTCTGCAATTTTAATTAAATTTCAGTTCTGACAAAGGCACGTACATACGACATAACGATTATGTGTATGTATTTAAAATATATCCAACAACTCGAAAAGATAAAGGACCGGTATATGAATAAATTATAAATATCGATAAACATATATTTATCGTTGTTTCTTTTTTTCTCCGTAATTCTCTGTGCACGGAAGATAAAACCGATACGATCTTTAAACGAAAACCCCGTAAAGCATGGAAAGTCGTTTACAAAGACTTTCTCGTTTCGTATTTCCTCTTTGTATTTCCAAGTAAACATCGATCTCGATCTTAGGTATTTGAATGATATACGGATTTTCAATAAAGTTCGAAGAAAAATTACCTCTTAACGTTCAACGTGTTTAACATAATCTACGTACAGTTTCAGGGAAGAAAAGGACAAGTTCTCCTGATACACGTAGTCGAGAGTATATATAGGTTTGAAAGCCTCCCTTGCGGAGTACGTTATATACGTGTATCAGAGAAATACACGGAAATATTGTCAGACGACTAGGAAATGCCTTGCGACGTAATGGTTAACTCGTTTGCGTGTGAAAAGGAGAACCCTTTAAGCTCGGCGCAGTAACGTTATTGCGAATGCCCCTTCTTTTCTACATAGTTTACACGCGTGTACCTGCGGCTTTTGCAAGGTATTGCGTTCAACGGTTGCCTCCGCGTACTTAGCCGTTACAAAATGTCATTTACACTTTAAACAAGCCGCCACTTTTTCAAAGACTGCGCATCGCACGATATTAGTTAATTAAAAATTCTAGGAAATGATTTTAAGAAGCCTCGTGTTTCTCCGAGATTTTACGAAATAAGTACTTGAGTTGGACTTGATAAAAGTTTGGGGTGTCGTATGGTTATCGTATGGCAAACAAGTAGATTCAACCGGTAGAAGCTTATTCAACCAGACGCTAACATTTGGATCGCATAAACGCAATCCTACCGTAATACTGTGCCTTTTAATAGGGAATTTAAATTTATAGGCTGTCGATTCGATAAACACGTCTAGAAGCAGCATCTACCGATGTTATGTGTATATATATATATAGAACGTGATAAAAAATGCTTCATTGAAAAATGAGCATATGTACCACAATATCTTCGTAGCTACTGTAGATTCTTACGAAAGCATGTCGATATTCGAACGTTCCGCCAATCAAGAATTCGACGACTGATCAAAACACGCGTGTACCGCAGCCACAGCCCGATTCGCCATTAATTTGTACACTTTGATCAAATTCGAATACCGTTAACTACAAATGGATCAAAGCGTGCGGATACTTATGATCAGTAGTACGCGTCTCGACACGCTTTCAATGCGCAAACACGAGCGGTGTAACAATGACGAATGCCTGGTGAAAACGGTATTGAACGCGTATCCTTGTGGCGATAAGCGCGCCGCAGGAAGGGAATCGAATCACCGCACCGCGTCGCAGCACGGGAATCTTTGCAGGACAGGCAGGCAATGTACGAATCAAGCCGATGCGATGTAATGCGCCCTTCGATTGTTCGCGGATTACGCGATGCTGGACGACGCGTGAGCATCGACGCGCATGTACGTGAATAAAGTTTAAATAGCGATGTATCGAAGCCAACGCGTGGGAAGCGGTGGTTGCGATCGTAAATCGTAAATCAGGCACCAGTTGGTTACGTTCTAATCTATTCCATCCGGGCATATACGAGCCTCGACTATATGTATACGTAATCTAGGAACCTAGTGTCCATCGTTCGGCTATTTATAGAGGAGGGAAAAATGGCCCGTGTCGATATATCGATTCGCGCCGACCTCCGTCTTGAGCCCCTCGATGTATACCTATTACCGACCAACGCTTTTAAACCGCACCGTCGAACCGCGTGTACGTTTCTGAATTTCGATAAAAACGATTCTCTCCCACGTTCAAAATCTCCGGCTGTCCTACCTGTCACGTGGAATCGGGACGTACCATCTACCTTCCCCGCTATTTTCAACCACTGATCGAAGTCACAGGATCGTTTTAGCCGATGCTTAAATACGATTGGGAAGCAGGGTGAATACCCCTTCGAACTCTCCGGATCAGAGGTCTTTTCCTACTTTTCGCGGAATTCCTCGAGATCCCCGATACAATCACGGTGATAGATTTTTCTTGGTACAGGATTTTTTTCAAAAGGCTATTTTTCCCCGAAAGAAAAGCATGTTTGTCAATTTTTTTATATTTATTTATTTATTTATTTATTATTGTTTAGTCCGTGCCTTTCGGCTTTGGACGAACTTTCGGTTTTACATCACTTACGTCTAATTCTCTTCTTATGTGTCTACCTCCCCTCTTTTCCGCTCTATTCTATTGCACTACCTTGCTTATTCTACCTCCAAAAACTAAGCATTAGGAACTATAAATTGTCAACTAATGACTAAAAAACTGTTGCAACTTTGGTAAATTTTTTTATATAACAGCTTTCTTCTATTCTCAATCCTTTCGCAAGCTCTAGGGACTTTTGCCGGCTGCGAGGAAGGACAAAACGGCGTTGTAAATAAGTTAACCCTCTACCGCCGAGGTGAGATCTCGGAAACTCCGCTCATTCTTTTCTGATCCTGTCTTTCTTATTCTTTCCTATCCTGTTTATAACCACTTTATTCGTAGTATTTCGTCTACTTTATGACGGTACTACGATACACGCGTTCATGCAAATAGACTTACAAAGCTTGTTCGAAACGATAACTCGCTGACACGTGTGCGATGGAGTTTGTTAGAGATATTAAAAGAATTCTCTAAACTGCGTAATCACAAAAATTCTTTCGCAACATAAAACCTCTTTAGCCCTTGGAACGTAAAGTGGAAAATCTGTAAAGAATGATATCGCAGCTTTGTATTGTTAAAAAATCAATCAGCAGATCAGTCGCAAGATATTGTCCGTAATAACTTTTGACGATGAAATTGACCAGCGAGCCTGCTACTTCGTTACGTTTATTACTATTATTATTATTTATTTATTATTAGTTATTATTCTATATTTATGCGTAAATCACCTGTAACTTGAAAAGTCTCGTAGACTTCACCTCGGGCCTTCCGCCTCAGGTATGATGTCACGGTTGGTAGAAGGTCGAAGGTAGTTCCATGTACCTAATTTATTAGGATGATAGGTTTACTAAGTCTTTAGAAATTTCAACTTTGGTTTGCTGTTCTACGACAGCTACCTGATAGACTCGTCTACGTAGCCAAACAAAACTTTCTATGAAACATCCTGTACAGTAGCCCAGTGTTACGTTTAAAAGCCATCCATATTACAAGCGCTGGAAACTCGATGACATTCGATATCGTCCTGCCACGTGGAGAAACGCCCATCTTAACCTTCCCCTCGTTGAGCTTAAATTTCCCGTCGTAAAACCTGCCTCCCCGTCGAATTTTTTACGATGTCGATGATTTACGCGAAATCACCTTCGTCGTTGAAGGAAGGCTTCGGCGAAGCAAACCGCGAATCAGTGAAAATCAAGGCTTACCGCGGCAATCAGCTCTTTGAGCAAATCGGATCTTCTTTCCTTAGCTTCATTTGCCTGCTTGAATGCCGATTCTATGAACGTCGGTTTCCAGTAAGTTCGTGGGAGGATCGTCGTGGTAATACGCCTGTCATGAATGCCGGGAATCAGGGTTGAGGGGTGGCCGGAGAATACCGAATATCGAGAACCGTCGCGTCTACCGTATATCGGAGGGAGAATGAAAAGCACCGACCACGGGAAATTGGTTTCGTTTGTGAAATTTCTCGTGCAGAAAGTACCTCGAAATGCTACGTCGTTGCGGTGGCTGTCGTGTCAGCGTGTCGCTTCGTCATCCGTCTGTCCGCGCGAGAGTGACACCTCGCGATGCGAGACAGGGTGGCAAAGGCTCGTAGACGGTCCGAAAAGGTAGTAGTCGTGGGTTTCGAGAGTACTTGCCTTGTTCCTCCCTTGGCTGATCCTTCGCGACCGGCCTGCCCCGTACCATCCAAATACATATCTGACTATCGTCCGACGAAACTATCCTGGAATATTGTCGAACCGCAAAGAGGTAATTCCCAGAAGTGCGAGACTCGAGTTCGGAATCAACTGCCGCGACCACCGTAGACTGTGGTTTAATACCAGACGTTACTCTTGTTCGACGGGTAGAAAGGTTGTTGTTCAGATACGTAACAGAGTTACGTAGGCTATGAAAAAAGCCGTGAACATTCCGAACAATTCGATGTTTCCGAATTTCCACCGCTGAAACTTTTAATATCCTGAATATCGTAACAACACATTTTCTTACAAGACCGGCTTTATTCGATTAAAATTGCGGAACACAATTTATATCACGCAGCTGCGTTACGCGAACTCAACCACCGTGGAACAAAGGATGTACATAATACCGAAGGCTGCGTAAGCGTCGAATAACCGTCGTATAATAAACAGGAATCGTACGAGCGTCCTTGCCGAATATCGAATTCCAGACTCACTCGACACGTCGGAGTTTACCAAGTTTCGCTGGTGGAAGGTACGTTAGTTATGCCGACGTACCTGCCGATAACGCGTGTTCTTTTTATCGGAACGTGATACAGGATCGTAGCGGGTCAAACATCGCGTCTCCCACGCGCTTTCAGTTACCATTACGTAGCTGTACGCCTTGATACGATATTTTCTCGCAAACAAAAGCAAACCTCGAACGTCTGCCGATACCACGAACAACGTTTTCAGAGACCTTTTAAACGGCTCTCGTATCAGCAAGATAAAATAAAAAAAAAAAAAAAAAGAGAAAAGAAAGAAAGAGAAGAAAGAAAAAAGGAAAAGGAACGGAAAGGAAGAAGAAAAAGGAAAGAGGAGAAAGAAAGTACAAGGCGGAAGTCAACGAACCGAGAAACCAAGCTCTTCCCTTCCTTCGCGTGTCGAAGTATTATCGATGATCCCACGTAGGCGCCCAACGACCGATTATCGTGTTTCCTCGTCCAACGATCCACGAGAAACAAGCTTGTGAATGATTTTACTTCCAATGAATTGCAAGGTAAATTGTGTAGGATAATGCGTACCTTTCGACATAGGCCGGACACTCGATTCCCAAACCCATTATGTTGATTTTAACACTGCATTAACTGGTTGTCGCTGTATTATAATGTTTGTATTTCCACTTCGCTACTCCAGATCGTATCTTATCGTCTCGTGATTAAAATTATAGTTTCGCTATATCGAAATGCCAAAGGATTTTATCGAACACTTTTACTGAAATTACTAACAAGCTTCTTTGCTTGTTTTCTTTTACGTATATCCGTAAAATCGTTACGTTTTATATTCAAAATTGTTTCCCCTATTAAATTCCTCGATCGCAGGAATCGATCGAAGCGTGCTAACGTACGGATTTCCATCCCGGAAAGACCTTGGCGGAAAAATTGACACGCAAAAGCGCTTCCTATGTAATTTCCTATGTATCGTGTATATCGTGTACGTCGTATATACGTTATCGCACGTGATTATGTATTTAACTCCATACGCACATAGTGCTCTTTTGTGCACGCGTCAAACACGACTATCGATTATCGGATTAATTAAACTGCGTAATTTCCATCTTAATTGAGAACAAAGAACGAGACAGCGATTACCGATATGCGATCCGATATGAAGTACAATGAGAGTTGTAGAAAGATCGTGGAGGATCTGACAAAAGTTTCTATTATTATTCACAGCTTATGCCTTACTTTCTGTATGTACAAAGCATTAATTTTTTATTTTTGTTCCGTCGACTAGCGTTTGCATACCCTTAAAATCTAAAATCCCGAACAACTGATGTTACACTTTTCTATATATACAGGGTGGTTGGTAACTGGTGGTACAAGCGAGAAGGGGGTGATTCTACGCGAAAAAAGAAGTCGAAAATATAGAATAAAAATTGTTCGTTCGAGGCTTTGTTTTCGAGAAAATCGACTTTGAATTTTCGCTCGGTGCGCCTGCACTTTATCGCGTCTCGTTATAACGGATCTCACTGTAGATTTTTAAAAAAATTTAAAAAAATAAAAAAAATTTTTAAAAATAAAAAAATTTTTTTTAAATTTTTATTCTATATTTTCGACTTCTTTTTTCGCGTAGAATCACCCCCTTTCCGCTTGTACCACCAGTTACCAACCACCCTGTATATAAAAAGGAAGAAAATACGGATAACATAATAAAACGATGGATGTAGAAATTGCATTCTATTGTTCGGTATCTTTGAACATTTTGCGGTATTTCAACTAGCGCAGGGAAAGCGACCGAGCTGCCAGGGAAACGGTTGAATCGAAAAAAACTGCTAAAACCCTGTTTATATTTGCGCGGAAAAAGGAAAAGCAAACGGAGGAGTTGGAATTCCTCTCAGTTTCTCGCAAAATTACGTTTCGTCGTCTTGTTTCGTGTCTCACCTGTGGCGAGGCGTTCGCCACTGAAATCTTTCCCTCGTTAAAATGCAAAGTAACTCCGAGAAAAATAAAGGAAAACAAGATGATACGCGTGTTATGTCGGTTTCTAGTTCTCGCTCGTTAAATACGAACTGTTTCATGTTTGAGAGCGTCTCAAACATGGCCAAGCTTTCAATTGGATTAAACGTTTCTCAAATTTTTTCGTTTACGACCGAATTTACCGATATTTTACTAACAGGGAAACTTCCATAACTCGAAAGGCTCGATTTTTCCTATCGTTTTTTGACTTTGCAAGTTTATAGAGGATCTCGATAGAACTTTCTTCGATCATTTTTTACCGTTATATGGTCAGAACACTCCTCGAAGGTTGAATTCAGAATTTTTAGGACTATGGAAATTCTCTCCTAAAAAAAAAAAGTCGCTCCGATTAAACCTTGCCCTAATCAATTTAAATGTAAAATTAACTGAGAATTGTTATGGCTTGTAAGTACAGATCTCGATCCTTTGTCGCGGTATTTCTACCAATATTAATCTGTTTAAGGGTTAAAATTCTTCCATGTTTCAAGTCAATCAAAAAGATACCGCATTTTGATGATCCAGGCAATTATAACCAGGCAGCGAATGTTTTTGCCGATGGTAGATGAAAGTTCTTTCGACTGGGAATCATTATTATTCGGACGCGTTAGAAAGAAAAGGTAAAGAAGAGGTAAAGATAGGCGGTCGGTCGAAAGCCATTTCCATTGGCCTGAATCGAACCGGAAACGCGAAAGGGAGACGAATCGTATTGTGGCTTAAGACGTCTGTGACGTCTTTATCACGGCGAACGGCAGGATAACGAGCGACCAAGTCAGAATTCTAAGAACGCGACCCGTCCTAATGAATTGCCTACTCCATTTGCCGTGCAATGCTGTGCCTGCGGTGCACCGTGCAAACCACGCCGGAATTACTTTCGCTCGATCAGTGCACCAGCTTCCACGAGGAATGGCGCGAATCCTGGAACGCTCGAGTGTTCTTGACTTTGCGCCTCGCTCGACATACGCCCCTCTCTCTCCTTTCTTCTCCTGCTTTTCCTTTTTCTCTACTCTCGCTTACTCTATCTACCTTAAAGGAATAAATGTCATCGTAAATCACTATCTACGACCTCTTCTTATCCGCTTTCGAAAAAATATGATTCGGCAACGCGTGAACCAAGAATAAATAATTTGAAACATGGTGTCACGATTATAGCTGCTTTTACGGCAGATTGTATAGGATAATGGCCGTATTTTATCACTGTGTTTCATGGAAGTTCCATTCTCCCGAAGAAAGTGGCCACGCTGTCGGAGGTAGCTGAATCTTTCTTTCGTGTTATTCGATTGTCGTTCATCGTTTCTATATGTGATTCTATAGCTTTGGTCGAACGAAGCGTTACAAGCTATCTTCTCCGAAACCATTGTAGGATATCCGAGGACGTGGCTTAAATTTCTCATGGAGTAAACGAAATGATAAATGTAAAATTAAATAAGAGGAAAGGAGGGGGTCGCTCATAGCTAACGCAAAGAATATTTTCCGCGTCCTTTCAGGCTCTTTCGATTCATTAGCTCCAAGGCTAAAGCGAAATGGTTTAAACGATAGTAAAAAAAAAAAATACATAAGCGTATACGGAATATCCGTAGAAAGGTACGTTTGAGCCAACCAGGGGATTAAAGCATTACAAAATAAGTGAAACGTATTGCTCAAATACCATCAAAACCTTCTCTCCTTTTATACTTGTATTTACGCAGCGACAAGCATAAATCAGAATTTTAAAGTTGTTTATTTTCCTTTTTTTCTTTTTTCTCCACTTGCGACTGTCGGTATTTAAAGCTAAGCTCCGCGTAACGATTCACGGAAAATTAACTTAAGCCGACTAGTCGTCGTTACATCAAGGTACGAGTGCAAAATGGGTACGGGAATTCTCTTTAATTGCACTGTGCAACCAACGTTCTTTATGTTTAGTGCTCTTTGAAACGATAGCTTTAATCCTTACTCCGCTAGATATTCGTACCCATTCTACGTCAACATGTTGAGACGAATGTCGAAACACTTTCATGCTCGCGGTATCACGTGCGTTAAGAAATTCGAAATGTTTCGAAATGTGGTGGAAATGTTCGTGCGAGACGAGCAATATTCAATTTGATATGCAGTAGCGAATAAAATAAGTAATTTGTTTATGTAACTTCACATATTAGCGACGCTTGTAACCGGTACTCTTCACCATGTTGTAGTTAGATATTCTGGAGCGTAGATATATTCTACTTATTCGCTGTTCTGGTTAAATACAATTATGTTTTGTAAAATTATGATTATTTAAGCTTTCTTTGCTCGCCACCGTATTTAGACCTGGTCGATCGATAACTATATCATATACAGGGTGGTTGGTAACTGGTGGTACAAGCGGAAAGGGGGTGATTCTACGCGAAAAAAGAAGTCGAAAATGTAGAATAAAAATTTGTTGTTTAATTTTTCCATCGAGACAACGATCTACAGTGAGATTCGTTAGAACGTACCGCACGCGTATCGAACGAAAATTCAAATTCGATTTTCTCGAAAACAAAGCCTCGAATGAACAATTTTTATTCTACATTTCCGACTTCTTTTTTCGCGTAGAATCACCCCCTTTCCGCTTGTACCACCAGTTACCAACCACCCTGTAGATATCCCGGAGATTAATTCGCGGATAGTTCTTGCATCCATCGTGGGCGGAAAAATATTAAATTCGCCCGAGACGTTAATTACGCAAAATATCAGGCACGAAGATTTACAATTCGCAGGCGTTTCTTTACGAGGCAAAAATCGTTGCTCGGTTTTCGAAGGCTTAATGCTATCGTCATGTTCGTCGTTAACCCTCTCGGAGAGTTATAAACTGTGGAGTACAAGGGGCGCATGCAAATGGCTGGTTTTACCCCGTGTCGACGACCGACCGCAAATTTCTTCGCTCCAGACGCTGTGCTTCCTATGGAATACGTCAGACACCAGAGAATTTCTTTAAATCAAAGTTTGTTGCTGGAAAATCCGATCTCTCGCTATGTTAAGAAATTCCAAGTAACTCGGGACCGCTTTCTATTTGTTCGTGTAAAGCGTAACCGAAAGACAGTAAATCTGCATAACAAAAAAAAAAAAAAAGAGGAAAATGGTGAGATAAAAGCGAGTAGAGGAATGTGCAGCCAAAAAAACACGAACGGAAGAAAATTATTTAAATAAATGGAGAATATCTGTCAAAGTACTCGTAAAGTTTCAAACGTACTCGACCAGCTTCTACTCGAAAGTACCGATTTCCCTTCTCTCTTCTGCGGAACACACGGAGGTTTGAATCTGTCTTGCTTAGATTCCAATCCACTCGAAAGTACGAGGCTTTTTTTTCAAAATATTCATAGACGAACCGAACCGAGTGAAGTGGCCATATCTAGTTATCGTACATTTTTAATGTATTCTTTCACCGAGGCTCCTCGCTTTTCATTCCTTTCTCGTTGTATGACAATTTTATTTAAGTTTCATCAAAGTAAAATAAAAACGAGGAAGAAACACTTATCAAAGTTGGACGAAGCCAATGAAGAGAATTAAGATTCGTTCAAATGTGTATTTTTATGGAACCATCTTGTATGAAAGCCACGAACCGCGGTTACCCACACTATCGTTGGACTGCAGTTACCGTAATTTTTCAAGCTTACTTAGAAACGTGATGGAGAAAAATCCTCGAGGAGGATTAAAATAAAACGAAGTAGCGATAGAAGATAGATGGAGAGAAAATCAGGCAGGGAAATCAGGAACGCGTATCTCTGAACTGTGATATTCGCTTTTGTGCGTCATTGGTCGCGAACGGTGCATACGAACGAACGTTTTTGGATCGTTTCGCAGCAACCGTGACCGCGACCACGTATTGTCGGCGTTACAACTTAAACGCGAAACATGGGGTTGTTCGATAAACACCTGTGGCAAAACATTACGAATATAAAATGTGGCGTGGCGAAAAGTTCAAGTTGCGAATACGAATAGAATTGTGGAATTGTAGAATACGAATGTGCTCTGATAATTTAAAAAGTCGCAGCCTGTACTTTGTAAAAGTGGCTTATAAAGTCTTACTTTTGTTTATCGGATTTGTTACTTAATTTCGCTAATGATATTAGTCCGTTTATGGAAGAAGATGATTCATGAAAATGCCAGTAAACGTCGCAGCAATTATATTCTTCGGTGAAACGGATGGATAATTCAACTGACTTTAAAAGCTTTAAGTATTTTAAATTATATTTACGCCGAGATACGTGCCCAAAGAAGTAGTACACGCTTTTCTCGAGAGATACATATATTATAGTCTTTTAAGCAGATAAACTATAAAGAACGCTTCTGAATAGCTTTCTTTGCCAACTTAAAGCCATACGTACAAATGTTATTACAAGTGTACAGACCTTAAAGGTATAACTACGTGCAAAACATATTCTCTTTGTCCCGGTGTTTCACGCGACGATAATGCTTGTCTCCTTCTACTTATATACTTACAAAGCATGCATACAAAGTGGAAAAGAATGAATGGCATGGTTACAGTATACGGCTATTATACTGAAATAACGGACGAATTACCAGTTGTGCAAAGAACGAATTTTATATTAGTTCGACATGTTTTTCACTCGTATAAATACTACCATTCGATTCGTGGTGTTACCTGGCTTTCTATCGATCATATATTATTCAGAAGCACGCGGAGTTCCCAAGAATACGATTGGCTACGGGCCAAAGATTCTCAACTACGAACTGTCTATGCGACAGCTCTCGACAATACCAGATGAATGTACATATTGAACGTATATCCGTGTATCTACTTCTCCGCAATTATTCACAACCACCTGCCACGAATAACCGCGGCAAGTGTAAGTCCTATCGTCGAGATTTAACCGAAGAATTATGCATATCCGTTCGGTGGAAGGGACGACGCTCTACTCTCGATTATTAGCCTTTAACGTTTTTCCATATCTCTAATATCTTTGTCGCTGTCTCCCAATATCCTACGCAAAGATTATTCTTCGTCTTGAATTTTTAACTACGCGAGATAAAACAAAAAGTTGGATGGAAAATGTCCTGATTAAGAACCGTCACTCTTACTTGGTACAAACGTTCGCTTAGCATGTAGATTTCGTTATTTTCGAGAAATTGCTTACTATATCGTCTATTCTCTTTTGTTTGTTTAGGTAAGAAACAGAGAGAATCGAGATACTGGGATATAACGTACCAACAACAACCTACAGCGGTAACTGGAGCTTTTTATCTTCGATATTTACATTATCAACTTGTTTTGCGATGATCGCTATCCCGTGCTGGTTAACGCGTTAAATTCCAAGCATATCTTGTCTCTGAAAATTAGTTCCACTAAACAAAACGATAACGGTCTACTGGCAGACTTTTCAGTACTTCAGTATAATAGAATCACTCTGTTTTAAAATACGGAACAGACGGTTCTAGCTCGACTATGTATAATCGTGAATTGATTCGAGTACAGCGAAACGATTCGTGTAATTGCTCTCAACGACTAACTAATGGTTTCTCATAAGAAACCTTGGAAGAGAATTCCTCGAATGGAAAGAGATAACCGAGGAATCTTGGTTCGCCGAATAACCTTCTCCGATGCCGATAAAATTGTGCATTTACCCTGCGATATTGTATCTACTCGAGCAAACGCAAACTACCGCGTGAAACTTTGTCAGGGTAGCACGTGCCACTCGCGAAGCTACGATATCGGCGAGGTAACTCGCTCAACTAGACTCCGATATGTCTCTGGAATAATTAAAACTTTCGAGGACGAAATTTCACAGTAAACGCGTCTATCCGATATCTACGCAAGGAGAAGTCGATATATGCGTATAGATATTGAAAATAACAATCAATCGTGGCATGAACTTTTCTTCCGTTTTCCGCTACCGAATACCGGTATCCGAACATTTTATTCGATAAATTAGTTTATTAATATTTCTAAGCTCTCGATGTTTCGTGCTCGTTAGCAATTCGCGTATCGTGATCTTGTTCCTCGCGTTAAAATCTGAACGTGCACGCGAGCATCCATGGACGTTTAGAAGACTAATGGGTCTTTTAAGTCCCATAGACTGACACGTGCGCGTTGAAGAACGCAGATGACCGAACAGAATTTTCATGGCGCTACTAAAATTTGCAAAGTCTTTTGATTGGACAATGCATGACAATAGACGTCGAGAAAATTTCAAACTTCACAAGGTAACAAAAAGCGTAGAGGCGGGATGATTAAAAAAAGGAAGAATTTTCTTGCTAGTCTTTAAAGAAAAACTTTTTTACTCGTCTCTCTAGAAGGAATTTCTCTTGCTAGACTTTGAGAATTCTCTCTGAACTTCCAATAAAGTCAAAGACTTTCTCGACTTTAAAGAACTTCGTTACAACTTTCAACTTTATTATACCAACCGCCAAAACCGAACTCTTTTATCCAAATCGCCGTCAATCTAGCGTTGTCGGAATGCTTGTAAATTAGTTATCTTTCGCTATCGAGTAAGACTCGAATGCTACAAAAGCACAGGTCAAATGTATCGACCGGCCAAGGCCGTTTCTCCTCCGTTGCTTCTGCATATTGACTTAGGCTAACTCTTTCCAACTGTTTATATTAGGTATCCGATTATTCACTAGGCTTCTTAAAGAAGCTAACTAGCGTGTTATAAATTCAAACACAGTATATGTATACTTCACAGTATCATCGGTTCGTAGCATTTAAAATTTTATAATTCGCTGTCACGTCGTTAAGATATTTTTCTACGTATCGTTTCTGCACGGTATCGATATTTCTCAAACGATAAAAAGTATTATTTTCTACGCAGTGTACTGTTATTATATTACGTTCGTAGGTAAAAGGAAAACCCATTTCGAAATGTATACGTATACATTATAAATAGATAATACGTACTAAAAAGATATGTATAAAATTTAGATGGCAAGCTATTCGTAAGCTATTCGTTGGTAAATTATTCTAAGTATAAATTACATTTGTATCTCTTTAATACTTCCAATGTCAAAAATAGCATAAAATATCGCTATTGACTGTATGGTCTTGCGCAAGTATGTGCACAAGAATCCCTAGTATGAGTAATGGTTGTGTGGAGAGAACTGCGAGTTCCGCAGAAGTAGCAAGACGGAAACAGAGTGCAACGAGGTGATAAACGTCAAATTTATAAAAGAATTGTCACAAATTTTCTCAGTGCTTTTTCCTCTAGGAACTTCGGCTATTTTATACCGTTAAAATAGAATTTAAATGTAATTTCCGATGAAATTTTATACAAAATTTCAAACCATATCCAGTTTAAATCGAACATACGTATGTATATGTAACGTTGGTGTAGCAAAAGGTTGGCGAAGGGAAACGAAACGTTCGAAAGAGCATCGAGCGTGAGGCACAATTGAAATTTATTTATCTAATTAAGCAAACGGGTCTGGTGTCGCGACGAACTGTCGGGGATCGCAATCATAATTCCGACTGAATTAATTCGGCACCATGAGAAACCGATATGCCCAGGGCAATTTCACTTTGATAAACTGAAAATTTCTCAAGTTGAGCGGTTCAGAGAGAATGGCTGATGAAAATAGTTTGAAGAGAAATTAATAATTGAAACCGTGGAAAAGGATATTAAATAATTTTCCCTTTGGCGATTCTAGGAATCAGCTGTCATTGTTATTGTTGCTATTATTTAAGTTCTTTCACACGGGTTGCGTTTATCCCTCAGTGGTAATATTATTTCAACTTCTTTTCTTTAGATCATAAATTATCATTTTACTCGACCGAAAGAAGGAAACTTGCTTCTAAATAGCTAAAATACCGTTAAACAACAAGTTTCAGTGTTCGTTTTGAACGATTAATATCGTTAGTTACACAGCTGACTCGTAAGTAACCCGAGTTACTTGGGGTACGCCGCTTTAATTTCAATGAAATTTATGACGTAATCTATAGGATAGAAATTAGCCTGAAATAAAGTAATCTATCCGAAAGTGGCGCGATCGTGAATATTCCTTGAACGTTCTCCTCAAAGCGTCGAACCGAAGCGTCGAACCCCCGGAAAGTGAGAGCTCAGAGTCACGATTGAATAATGTTTATAACTCGTTAGGCGCTCAGAGTGAAATTGGTAAACTGAGAAATTGTGAATTATTATCCATACGTGGATGAGAATTAATAGCGGGGCGAGTAAAGTCATAAAGTTGAAATGATAAGAAACGAAACGAGGAGAAAGGCGAAATTCGCGCTATACGATACGGTGGTTTAAATCAACGGTCAATGATTTTTCACGTATACATTCTATCGGTGTTCCTCGCGCGAGCACGTGTTCGTAATTTACAGTTCTTTGCATTTAGCCTATAGCTGTCTTTTATACGCCAGTCACGGTGAAACTGCACGGTGTTGGTAATTTTATGCACGTACGTCTATTACGGCCAGCTTGCAATCAGTCTCGTTTGTATCGTAAAACAATGGCACAGAAGTTGGCGTCGATCAGCCAATACAAATGCGTGTGTATTCTTAACTCACCTATGCGAGAGAATTTCGATTAAAACTTTGTTAATTGATCGATCGTACGTTCCTCGATTAGATAGTATAAAGAACCTAAGAAGTTTCCATGGGCGAAATTAATTAATCTAGCTGATATAAATGCTGATATTTTTGCATTTCCGCTAGAGAAGTTTCGGTACAACGATTTAATTGTAAAATACGTGGCGATATAAATTTGAAACTTACGACAAAGCTCGTATTCCATCGAACAAATAACATTAAATTATAAGATCGTTACGAAAACTGTTAGAAAGTAAAATCGGATTTTTAAGTAATTTAGAATAAAGAAAAGGTTGGTCGAAAGAATACGGTAACTGGGAACAAAGATCACGCGCCGGAAGAATTGAGATTTGTTCTCGTTTAACTCCGTATTATCATTAATATTCACGTTGCTCGGTACAAATGACAGTGCAACTTTAATTAAACGTTTTCACGGCTACTAATTGCACGCTTTCTAAACCGCTGCAATAATGCTTGCGTTAATTGCCGTTAATAGTTGAGATTGCGAAGCAATCGAGATATAATACTTGTTTAACTTGTGTACGTTGCCTTTCCATTCTTTGCATACGGCCAAAGAAATTATTATCGATAAATGATCGTGTTAATATCAAAGTTATGGTTTTACCGTAACTACGGAAAATCTAAACTATTATATCTCGCCAAGCACGATGCTTGCTAAGAGAGTATAGGATAGTTGCGTTCATACAGCATTTTTTATTTAGATCGATCTTCTACAAAATCTCTCCGAGCTACTTTACATTCGTCTCGAAATACTCTGCATATTTCAAAGGTTTTCCTTCGCTTCTTCCTAGCGATATTTCTAGCAATATGTACATTTAATTAAAAAATAATTGCAGAGTGTAATATAATACCGAAATTTATCTTAATCTATTCAAAAATTTAAAGTAATCGGGAACGAATGCGCTTTAGGAAGCTATGAAAACTATAGAAAAAAGAGATTTTGAAAATAGGCCGCGAAGAAATGATTTGTTATTCAAACAAGATGACGATCCAAAGCACGTATCGCGATTGTGTTGCAATTGTTTATAAGACGAGATCGTGACAACAGCGATTTAACTCTTCATCTTCGGATTATCTAGCATTATACGCGATATTGTTTCCAGGCACGCTGATTTAAAATTTAAAACGCAATTACGACGATACAAGCTGATCGGAGACAATACGCGAGGCCTAGTCGCCTAACGAATATTATACAAAGTCATGGGCGTTTGGATCTTAATTTCCAGGCGATTCGAAACGAAAGTTTTCAACGACTTTTACCTTCGAGACTTTGGAGACTCGTCGAATTTGAAAGATTCGAGATACAAGGCTTATCTTTCACGAAATTAAGCATGGGTGTCACGTTCAAAGCGATTCAAATTTTCGCTATCTATACACTCGCTCCCGAGTATTCCACGGCACATGCTCGCTGAACGGTAATTTCGAGAAAGATGCAACGAGCAAATCGTGTAATTCCCAGCCATTAATTCACATTCGAATCCAACGCGTGTCTCAAGAAATTTCTTGATGCCCGGTACCGAGACGCAGTGGCGTGCTGGAGAACAGGAGGCACGTACGAAGAGAAGAGAAAGAGAAAAGAAGCGAATAGAGCGGAACAGAGCTATCGGGTCCCACCGGGGAGACTGGCCGCGAGTTAGAAACTCGATGGTACGCGACAGAGGTTTCCTTTGCATATACTCGGCGATAGGGTCGCTCCCGGCGGCGCTTATCGTCAGAATTTATTGGCCAGTTTCCGGCGACGTTCTCGACTTTAAACCGCGACGTTCGACGTTAAGTGACTTTGCGGGATTTCAATGTAACGCGACGTTCGTAGGGTTGGCAGACGGGGACCGCGTGATTCAGGGTATGCGCGCGAGCTCGTAACGTGGAATCAAGATAATCCTGGTCGTCCATGAGCCATGGACCCGCACTCTCTCCCAACCCCTATCTACCGGGCTAACAGTGTGTTCGTACAGTGTCGCACTCGCCTAATCCCCTCGCGCCTATCTAGATGCATACATCATACACCGAATAAAGGCGTGCAATATCCTTTCCAGCTCGTCCACCCTTTCGTTCGCGCCACTACACCGCGCCACGCCGAGCTACATCGGTTTTGGCACACGGCGCGGAACGAAACCCGCTTCTTCTTCCATTTATATTCGTTTAAATCGACTCGTTCGGGAAGATCGCGCCTAAATGTAAGGAAAATCAGGGAAACTATCTTTACGGACTTGGTTTTTTATCGAATATTTTCTGCGCAATATTTCTTCCATCGATTGGTAATTGCGCTTAAAATCGAGATGTTAATAGTCATATAGTCTGGGATAGGAAACGTTGTCTGTACGTTCTTAGCTTAATCGCGAAAACTGTCGTTATTCTTGAAACGTATCGTTGACTCTTTGAAAGCGCGATACAGGAGGTAAAAGCTAAAGAATATTAATTTTGTAATATTCAAACATTTTACATTTAAGATACATGTAATTTCAACTGTTCGTGCGAAGTAAATTTTAGTAATTACGTTACGTATGATACGGTGGAAGAAAAAAAATACGGTGCAGCAGCGTATTTCACGCTTTTGTCGAATCTCTCTCAGGCTACGCTGTGGAAGAATTAATTCCGTAATTAGTAATTAGCACGGGAAATATTAATTAATTTGAAATAACGCGTGCTTTGTGCTATTTTTCGCGGTAGAAATTCTTTTCAAGGCACCGTTCGATAATTTTTCAGCGATTTAAACAATTAATTTCCTTTTTTCGCTTTCTTTCTTTGCCTAGACGATATTCTACGTAATTTGCGAATAAATATAGGGTAGGTTGGGTAGGAAATTGAACGATATCGAATTATCAGTTAAACTATAACCGTCAATTCCCAAGCGTCAATGAAACGTTTATACGTGCATTTTTTCGGTGGAACTCCATATTAGCCTTGCAATTTGGCTTTGTCGGTCCAATTTTCCAATGCCTTTAGTCCCGGTAATTCGCAGCACAGCAATATACTCCGTTACCATTAAACGTGTAACACAGTTATAGCGTGCGATTTAATTAGCCCTGGAACGATTTATTCGACCAGAACGATCGAACGGTAGCGTACAACATAGACTTTCTCGCGACTTTGTAAGTTCCTTTTGTTACTTCGCGCAATGCTCGCTTCGATTCGATTAGCAAATAAATGGCTAATTCATAATTCATAGCGCCAATCAGCTGGCGGTAGTTTCACAACTGAAACTTGCCAACAATTCCTTTTCTGATCGCTCGATTCTCCGCTTAAGAATTCAGGATCGACAATTTTCGAAGCGAGCGAATCTTACGATCGGTGGATTGGTTGTCGATTTTTCCTCAAAGATCAACGGGGCTCTCATTTCAGGTTGACTTTAGTCGAAACGGCGAACGAAATACTATAATTTTCACGCGATTTGCTTTCTACGGTATACCGTCGATGTTGTAACCGAACCATGCCCGAATCCCGTATCACTGGCATTGAGTCTACGGATGGAAAAATGTTCTTGTCCGTAACGAACGGTCAACGCTTTAATTCCGTCGATATATCGTCGTCTCCCATCGTTCTTTAAATCGTAGCGGCTACCAAAGAACTGCCTAACCAACCATCCGATCGGCTTCCGCCCTGGCGAGGCTAGGTTCTCGTTCGATTCTCGTTTGGCGACACGACGGGATATATTAGCATCTTTTATTAGGTGCTGCCGCAGCACGGTGTCAAACAAATCTGCTCGCGCCCAACGGCCATCCGTTATACACACCTACGTGCTCCGTTCGGCCCGTTTTATTGGCCTGACTCTGACACTCTCGGCGCCGTGGGGAAGCACCGTTCGGCTGTCCAACGATCGTAAACTCTAAAATACACGTTCCCGGCTGGCTTTGCGATTTACTGTTCGCGATTCCGCGACCACTGCGATCTGTCGCCCGTGACAGCGATAGAGAGGAGCAAAAGTCACCTTCGTACGGTTCTCCAGGCAACACGCGAACCGGTACCCTCTCCGTTCCATCGCGTTCTTCCTTTTCAAACATCCACCGGATTCATGCGATTGCACACACGGTAGGAGTAATGATCACCATCGTTTTTCTTTCTTTCTTTCTTTTTTTCATTGAATCGTGCCATGACTCGACCGCCATTGAAGCAGACGCAGGCTATTGGAATGTTCCGCTCGCATAGTATCTGGATAAAGATGCTCTTGACCGAGCCGTATGGTTCGACAACGTGGGACATGGCGAATACAGGCTGTCCCACGCAAATGGGACGAGTTATAGATTGGAGGCGCTTCGGGATAGCAGAATATTTTATAAAACGAATCACGCGTGAAATGATCGATGGAACAAAGTTTAAGCTCGATAGTGGTGTCCGCGAGTTCGGTAGAACGCGTTATTTGAACTAGTAAGAGAACAAAAGCGTTTTATAGTGGAATTTTCGCATAATAAAAGAGAGAATGTTCGAAAAACATTCGGGTTTACTTGTAATATTTGCATATTTCGTTTTACGTAACTGTGTATTTAGCAGAAAATAAAAAAGGATCGGCGTTCTAACTGTATAGGTGTTAAATGAAAATAAAAACAGATAGATTCGTTCGCGGGTAAAACAGATTTATGGATTTCCAATTTTGTTTGCAGCTAAATAACAAGAGGTATCTGGTATGTCTTTCTTCCGATCGTTTTATTCGCGTGTGTAAATTACGGACTACCGTATGTATATTTTTCGAATATTTCCGTCTTTCTTCGCACACTCGCTGTTATAACTTAACTACGTTATTTAGTACGAACAAGCAAATTAAGCTCATTAAGTGTTCTACCTCCTTTATTCCTGACGAGATAAAAAATTGTATTCTTGGTAGAAATTTTAGAGAATTCTCTCGTCTAAAGTAATGATTTTTAAGTCGATGTTGATTACACATGTTTTATTCTTCCTGGTAGATATTACGAGACTCTATGCTTCTAGATGCTTTTTCTTTAGTACCGTGTACATATACACGGTAAAATAATTACACAGATACAACGCGGGAGACGTAAAAATGAAATATTCATACGAATCAGAAATGGCCTCGTCATCGCCGTCAATCTGTCAGGCAAAGATTTACGTGCGTTACCGTTCAAATAGACGTCGATAGATTGAGTTCCAAGACCGTCCATTTATCTCTCCGCTAAGTGAGTCGAGTCCAACTTGTTTTCCTTACCTAAGTGAATTGAATCCGCGAAGTTTACTTTGGATGGGTGAATTAAGTCCCATCCAATACAGGTGCCCGTGACAGCCGTTTAAACCCTGTCCTATCGGCACTATGTTTCAAATACAATTTGTTTGACATTTGAAATTTTCATCTAAACCTCGTGATGCACCCGCCATGATAAGCTAAACGAAAAATCTGTCAATCCTATGCAAATATAGTATGCAAATTTTGTATACGTTGAGTCGCGTAACGATAATTTAATCGTGCATAATCCGCTAACTGCAAAAATTCTGCAAAATTTCTATTTGCGATTTGTGAATTTCGTTAGAAAGTATAACCTTAATCGCAGTTGAATTACGACGGCCACTAACGTCATTAGCAACGTGTATATATCATATCTTCTCTATTAATCAAACGATTAAAATTTGTCCTACTCAATCTGTCATTTCTTATTCAGAATTTACGATCGTATATTTGTTCTGAATCCAGCTTGGAATTTCGACAACGCGGCTCTAACGTACCATCGAATAAATTTGTTCCATATTCTCGGTATAGGTTGCACCGAGACTGCTTGCTTCAGCTGAACGTTTTTCGACGTGGAATCTGTTTCTCTAGATAGCGATACGGTTTTAGCCGCGCCAACATCGGGGAAAAAGGAAAGTTAAAGGGAAGAAAAGACGAGCTTGCGCTAAAAGGCTGCCGCCGGCGAAGGAATGGTTATTTATATGCCTCCGTTTGATGGTTTTTCCTGCACCATGAAAGAGGAAAATATGATAAGAATCACGTGACGTTGTACCACGGGAAATACGTCGCGGAAAAGCGCGAAGAGAAGCGACGTAACATTTTCCGAAAGACAGAGGAACGATGCTATGCGCATATCCTGCGTTATTCTCATTTCTTGTATACATGAAAATATTAAAATTTCAAACTCCACTTGTTTCTCGTCCTACGTTTTCTTCCTTTCTCCTTCTCTCTGTTTAAATTTACAACTTCTCTTTATAACGAACACGATAAACACAATATTTTGCCGGTCAAATTTTACATTTAAAAATTAATTTCTTGAGATCAAGTTCGAGTACCTGCATATAATAATAAATTTAACGTGTCGAATACCAAAGGGTAAAAAATGACGTACAGGTATTTTTTTATAGCTTCTACACGGTTTAATGTACTTTAGAAAGTTTAAGGGTTACTGTTTGCCGAGTTTTACTACCCAACTTTACGATCTTTTACGTTGCTTTTTATAGTAGATTTGACGTTGAACAATTATTTGCTAGATACATTTCTATGTTGGGAAATGAGCTGATATTTTGAACGACGTCGATCTCTTCGATCTTCGGTCTCTTCGACATCTAACGAGATTATTTTCAAAGTATCATCTTTGCCTTGCTCTTGCGTGTCTTGCGGAAAGCGTGTAAACTACGTACATGAACTACGGTTTCCACGATACTTTCCTACAATTCTAATCTAGAAACGTGCTCCTCGTCGTTTAAAAAAGCTCTTTGTAACTTGAATATCGCGCTAATGGAACGTATAATTCGAAATTTAAAACGGTTGACAACGAACTTCTGCCGTGAAACGCCTTGATAACGACTGTCGCTATTGCCTGGAAATATCGATATCAAATATGGTACGGTCCGAGGGAAATTCAGAGCACGTTCTATTTGCTTTTCAATGTTCTATGAAATCATAAAACGGAGAATAACATTCCAGGGTGACAGTGTGCGCTGCACGTCAAAATAGCATACGCGCGATCTATCAACGTCGTCGTGATAACTGTCCCGAATTCTGCGTTTCTCCGTACCCAGACAAAACTCATCGTTAGTATTGCCGGCAAACGTTACGAGAACCGAGAAACGTTCGCGAATATGTAGCAGCTGTCGCGCACGGAAATGCAGCAACCGTTCCGCTATTCGTATAATATGCTGTCGTTTTCCTAGAACAGTGTAACAACGATTCTACTGTGGCAAGACGCGCGGAATTTCTACCTGTCGACGCGTCGCCACGTTTTGTTCGTCTCGCGCGCGTGTTATGTCTTTATCAATTTTAAACATTCAGAATATTCCGCCTGAAGGTGTACCGGTTTGTTTCAGCCAAAAAATGTTTTCTATGCCTTTGTGTTTCTTATTCGCAGGTACTTGGAATAGCATAACGCTAGAATAAAACGTGAAAAAGTTATCACCGTCGTTTCGCATTATGTTTGTCTATCGCTTGTAAACGTTTCACATCTTGTAGAATTAAAACGCTATTTCAGTCTATTTGTCTTATGTCGTGTGCTATCCATGACACGCGTACTTGGACCATATATACCACTGTAACGTTGATG
This sequence comes from Bombus huntii, assembly GCF_024542735.1. Classification (NCBI taxonomy): domain Eukaryota; kingdom Metazoa; phylum Arthropoda; class Insecta; order Hymenoptera; family Apidae; genus Bombus; species Bombus huntii. Next base: position 1,135,544 of record NC_066247.1, read on the forward strand.
CTACTTCGTCGAGTGGAAAGTATTACTTGCATAATTGCCGGTTTACACAGCATTGTACCATAATCTTGGCTTAAATCAGGTAATCCTTACCTTTCAGTTGCAACGTGTAATTTCTAGGACAACGAGGCACGATGAATTTACATAATGCACGCGAATACGTTAATGAGCGTAGCCAAGTAAAAAGTCAAGTCGAGCTTCGACGAACTCCTTGGCGCATCGTTGTGTACATGCTGTAGATGGGCAAAGAAATAAGCTAAGTACATAAACGGACATACTTAAGCAGATCAAAGGCGACGGCCTAGTAAAATGACGCGAACTAGAGGGAAGGGTGGAAAGACGGAGAAAAGGAGGATGAACGAATCGTTGGTTCTTTGCAAACTCGAGCTTTCGAGATGCTCCCGGTCCCTTGGTTTTCCGAATAAATGATGGCGTCTACTCGAAAGACATTATTTAACTCCTTACGCGACGAAATCTGTTTCGCAGCAGATTGCTCTGCGAAATATTGCTCCGGAGAATCGGGACAATAAAACGACGCCGTACAGCCACGAAATTCTTCGTCTGTCTTCGTCGTTCGATATTTTCAACTTTACTCCCCAAGTTTCCATTATCCTTTCTGCATCGTAGAAACGTTAGACCACGGATGAATTCTTTACGGATGAATTCCTTAACCCACCGAAATTTCCAGTTTTGTTTAATTCTGAGAAAAAGAAATTCGGCTGTATGGAAAAGCGGCGCGAGTGCATTCTTTCTAGAAGAGCAAGTAAAATACGATGAAACGATGTACCGACGTTCGTATTTATTCGAAGAACTTTATTACGAATTTTCAAGCTTTCGAAATTCTTATTTACGTGTATGAACGCAAGAGAAGATATAATACAAAAATATCAAAAACTGTATTTTACTTTCGTTAGTAGGAAGGTATTAGTTATTTCGCGTTTCTCCCCGAAAACATCTTTCTATAAGGTTTTGTTCCACTCGTTACTCTTTCAACTTATTTCCTTATAAAGAATAGACCCACTATATATAGAGTTTCGCATACATAAGAAGAATAGACCCAAATAACGAGCAACACACACGTTTTTTGGAAACGACTGCAGTCAAGAAAGACAGAGCTGATAAAGCGGAACAAAAGGAAGAGCTGCTGCTGCTGAATGATGAGACCGTGGCGGAGAAAGGAGCAACGTTGAAGCTTCTTGCATGCGAAAATTGTAATATAAAACTAAACGATAACGTATATGATAGTGGAAGTGTGCGCGCCTGTGTATGGTGCCTGGAATACTGCACTGAACGGAGAATTTATGGAGCATCGTGTCACGGTGTCAGAGTAGTAACAATAGAAACGAATGCGAGCTGTTTCACCGAACTGACTACAGTGCTGTTATTAAAGGGCGTTTTTACCTGTAAAACTTTGCAATACGTCGCGGATTTATTGCCGTTTCCATTTTTATTCGCTTCCTTCAGAAGTAATAAATCGTCTTCAAAGGAACTGCGCACAATCGAAACTTAATTACGTGGCCCCCGTTTCCTCTAACTAGTTTCAAACTCAATTTTCTCGAAAACAAAAGCGTCAAGTTACAAAACGTTATATTCCACATTTTCGATCAGCCCTCGCGTATAAAACGGCCTCACTATTTTCTCATTATGTGGGCTATTCTGGATGTAGGACGACGTTTTGGACGAAATTTTTCCCAATGCTTGAACCAGGTTGCGGCGGCTATAACGCGATTGATAAAGATTACGTAATTTGTATAACGAAGAGAGTAGAAATTAACCGCGTTTCTCTCTACCACGGTATCGTATTAAATTCGAGAGGAAATATTTTTATAAAAATAATAATATGAAATTATCATCGTACGCTTGTCTTAACTCGAATCCGCGATTACGATCGATTACCGTAAAAAGGTAGATTACGATGGTCGGTTTAAAACGAGCGTATTGATTTTGCCTAGTTCGCCATTAACGATGGCCACTTTTGCGAACGAGGTGCTGCAAAAATTCTGTTGACGACGAATGTAAAGCGCTCAAGCGGGCTATAGAAAATTTCAACCGGTCCTTTCGTCAGGCGTGTGAAAGGATTTCCGGGAAATGCTCGATGCTTGCTGTATCCGGTACAGGGTCTAGTTAATGGTAACCTCCGGATCCGCTCCGAAGAAGGATGAAATTCTGTAACGTACAAGTAAAAGAACGTGAAAACCACGCTCGACGAAAGAGTCAAAAATTCTTAAAGCGGATAGGATATACGGAGTAAAGAGATGCGAAATATGTAGTAAAAAGAGAGGATAGAAAAGCCTCGGTACATCGCAGATCGAATACATATTGTATCGATGCATAGAAAATATCGTTTCTCTTGAGTTTTGACAAACCAATGCCATCCATTAAATGCTGTCCTATCCTGAATTTTTGTCGATCGAGTTGGCCCTTACGTGCTTCGATTGAACGAACGTGCTCGTGAAGTATAGAGGTATGTTTGACTTTTACTGTCTGTAACTACTGATACGTAGCGTCTCGTTCTACTGATTTTAATTACTTGCGCCTCGAGTTATCTCTGGATATTTAACGCGTCGACGAGCCTTCGAAAATCGTCATTTAAGAATTTTATTTACCGAAAAATCGTGCCACGAAGAGAGATTAATCAAATGTAATCGACTTGGTTATTCAAGTTTTGAAAAATTCAAGATTTTTCGGTAATTTGTCACGTTCAAAAACCGCGCAAATCACTCGCAACCTACACCAAACAGCGATATATAAAATTGATCGAGTCAATGATATTCTCGAGACGCTCTCGAAGCCGTGGAAGGTTGAAACCACAACTGCTCTTCCGACCATTTTCCTCCATAGTCGGTGACACTGATGGCAATGTAGTCGATGACGATGCGTTGGACGTGAATCGAGTTTGGATGCAGACGAGAAGGGCGAATTCTCGTCGAACGTGGGACGCCAGGAATATAATATCGCGACAAGAAACCCGTATATATCTCCTACCATTAAATTAAGCTTGGCTGTAAAATAAACGTTTCGAATGGACTACGCGTTTCCATGCACGCAGCCAGGACAGAACGAGTCGTCCGTTGCTACCTGCATATCCTATCAGGGATAATTGCTCTATTATGCTCACGCGTTCATAAACTTGAGCGAATAATCGGGCTGGCTGGCTCAGCACGATCGCGCGCGCGTTCGACGTAGGCGCGAGCCGGTGTATGCCGCATACCTGCATTACTTATGCGCTTTGAAAAGGACCTCTGGATGCGCTGAAATCCCTTCTCTGCTGTACAGGATGTTCCGCGCCAATGTGCGCATCCTGAATTATTTCTAAATTGCACGTTACGATAGAAAATTGTTACGCGAAGCGTCTAGAACGGGCGTGAAAAGCCTCGAGGAATCATTTCGAAAGTGATATCGAATAGAATACGTGGTATAAATTTGGATTTTCTACTGATATACTCGCGTAGCGGTAACAGATTAAAATTTTATTGCCGGTAGAGGACAATTTCAGGTCCGATGTGAGACGATCTTTCAAATGTTTTAAGATGACGTAATTATGTAAGCACCGAGGATAGAATCTACGTTTGTACGATACTTGTGATATTTTTAAGACATCTTGTGTACAGTTACCGTATACATAGCTTACTCCAAAAAGGAACGCAACTTTTATCATCGTATCAGTTGTTCGTGCAATACGTAACTCACGTTATATATTCGATGTGCGTATATGAGACGGACCACCCTGTATACATAATGCGAAACCACGCGTCCGATTCTGTTATACTTCTTTCAATCGTGAATCGTTGCTGTGAAAAGGAGGATGTAATCCTATAATCCGAGGGCCAGAAGAAAAGGATAGAAAATGTATATCGTTGGATCGTTTCACGTGGCGCTTAACGAAAGGATGACTCCGTTAGCTCTGGAACGTGAATCATAGGCTTGACGAATACGTTCGAGTGCATTACCAATGATGTAATTTATGCACGTTTAATGTCAAGCTTATTCGAACGTTTCCAGTCTTGTAGAAAATCAGCGTACATATTTGGAATTAAACCGAATTTCGCGACATTTTCCATGGAAATTTATCAGAAATTTATCGGCATTGCAGATATAAATTTTTGCTCCTGGAATGAATATATTGTTGGCGAAAATTTACCGCTTGCGCAAACAAGCTCGAGAGCTCGATTTTGATTTAATCGAATTCACTTTGCTTAATATCAAAAGATAAAGCGATACGATGATCGTTATTATTCTCCGACATTTAAGATAAAGAAATTATTACGTCCAAGAGATTGAAGACCTAGAAATCTAAATAAACCGCTCGAAATATCCTATTCTTCTAATATCAATGCGAAGATTCTATCTATACTGTAACGGTATTGAATATTCCAAGGTAAATTACGGATACTAAGCGGTATACTGTATTACATTTTCAACAGCTTAAACGGTATATTTTCTAGCAGCTGTCTCTCAAAAGATACGTTAGGTAACACCGATAAACGTCGATACGCTTATCAATCATAAAATCGCGGTCATAGTTCCGTTCAAACGCCAGTTTACAGCTCGTTGCGTTGAGCATATGTAGCGAAAATTTGATTTCACGCAAGCAAATATCGATATACAAGAGCCCCAAAACGTATCACGATATAGATCATACCGAAATTACGTGCATGAATATCGTACGAAATCATGATAACATATAAATTATAAATCTTCGATCGTCACAACTATTTCGTTCTAAGTAATTCCGGCTAAATAAATCGTTTTCCGGCGTTCGAAATTTGCTTTATGTCGACGAGTACCGATTTATTTCGCTCTAAATTCGTTTAAAGCGCCAAACGTGTATAAATGGACAGAGGAAATTCCATAAAAAAATTTCACGGTTTCGTAAAAAAAAAAAATTCGCTAGTGTCACAGGAACAAAATTAAATTAGTTTTCTTGTTACTGTTCGTACCATTCGAGTATCACCTCTACCGCTATAAATGTGTTCGCGTATATGAATATGGCACATATTTACATCATCCTCTTAATTGGTCCTTTCATTAGAAATCCCTTTAATCCTTCAAATAATTTCCTCGTCACTTACATCGTTCGTTTTATCATACTCGAGCCATTTCATCGCGTAATTTTCAGTGCAGTTTGTTCAACCTGGAATATTAATCGTATTCTTGTTAGAATTCTCGTTTTTCGAATCGTTTCGTTGACATATTGGTGTACGTTGAACGACGGTGAACCGTGAAAAGCTACACGTGTCGATGAAAGAGAACGGTCAAGCAATAAATCAAATCATTTATTTTCGATAAAATCATTGTCCACCTTGCACACAGCAATCGCTGTCCTTTTTTATCGTCAACAAACTTCTTAATACCGAAGAAAATATGTAAGAATCATTATCGATAGTGATTTCTCGTCTCAATTTTATCCTAAAGTTTTACTTCAAAACGCTGAAAGTCTATTTCTATTTTTTTCTTTCTTTTTTTTTTTTTTTTTTAATAACTAATCGAGTCTTATTTCTGGAACACGCTTAAGATATCTTCGTATCGAAAAATACTCGATATTCTAAATATACATACCTAGCTGCCTCCCTCTTCTCTTATTTTCTTTCGTTTGATTTTCAAGTTCGACCCTTCTCGTTCCTGCTATTTTAAAAAATAACAAAAAATAACAAAAAATATCACATGTTCGTGGCACGAAAGAAAGCATAGAAGCTATACAAAAACTAAGAATACCGAAAGTATAAAATTAAAGTAAAACAGCAAAGTTCGCTGGTGGTTATTTTAAATTAAAAATACGTCGCTTCGCTTTTACATGATCGAACGGCGTCTCTTATTCCTTTTATTTCGTTTTATTTATTTTTATGTTGGTATTTTTCCAATTAAAGGATGCAAATAAATGCAACAATAACGAGATTAGATTCGAGGATCAACTTCGATAAAGCTTGTGTCTGCACCGAAAGAATTTCATCGTAATCGACGTACAATTAATTTACCGATTAATGCAGGTCGATGAGCAATTCAGAGATTTTGCCTACTCATTGAGACGACTGTACTGCACCAGAGGAGATGCAGATGTAATTGGATTTTCGAGCGAGATCGATGGTGGCCATTCACGACAGCTTAATTAGGTTTCGCGAGTGCCCGTCGAAAATCACGTGGCTGATATTCTGTCAGCCGTTAGCATTTTGGAAATTCTATGGTTCGCTAAATTATCGCACGATATTCTAATTCAGAGTTAGGTTGCTGCATCTACACATACGTCTCTGCACACAGCCTCGTTCAAAAATATCAACACATTTGCTTGATTATAAATATCTCGAAAAACCTATACCGTTATTAATGAATTAATAAATTGAACTTTACATATGCCCTGTGTTGCTCCACGTTGCAGCGTATATTCAACGTAAAATTTGTCTAAAAGAAAAAGCGATGCGATTTGATACTTTTTCACAAGGTTGCATATACGCGTCATGGAAAGTTTGTCAAATTTTCGTAACAGTTGTTTTGCGAATCCTGTCGTGCAGTTAAAAAAAACAAGAACTTTTTGTTTTAATTCATGTCGCGCGGTATATCGTATGGATATCGCATGGATATCGCGACTAAAAATCTTTATCGAAAAAAATTAACTTGTTATTCTCCGAAACCGAATAAAAAAATCTTTATACCTTTGAAACTCGACGCGTGTATTCCTAAAATTCGTGACGGTTCACAGAATTTACTAGAAACTCACAAAGGATTTACAAAGCAAGAGAAACGGAAGTTAATATCGATAATACAATTTTATTTACATTTGTCAAATTACAACACGCTAATGACGAAATAATAAATTCAACGAGAGGTGGAAATCACCGAGTTAATGATCGAAATGCGATTACGATATTAATAGCTTTAAACGAGACGTCGAAATGAATTTGATCGTTATTCACCCGCGGAACGTCCGTGTAAAAGAAATAAACGTAATATAATAATAATAAGAGCATGGAAATTTCAAGCGAACAATTACGTTCGATTATAGACGAACGGAATTCGAAAGTTCGATAAGCAAGATTCTGCCGGTACATATACCAGTAAAACTTTCAACAGAACCGGAAGAGATTGACGTTTGTTTACTCGTTATGAAATATCGTGAATCGCTGCACAAACGTTCGTATCTACGGATGGATTATAAAAACGATGCTCGATGTGTCGGCAAGTGTGTGTATGTGTGTGTAGAACGTATGGCGGTACAATTGCATTTACCATCGGCGTTGGTGACACCCTGTGCACCTACGTACGTAGACCACGGCGTGGCTGAACGCGGCGCAATCCCGTCCTGTGGTCTTGTAACGCAATAAAATTGCACACGACTAGCAAGCTCCGAAATTCAACCGAAGCTCACAAAGCGACGCTGATTCCCACGTTTGCTTCTCTGCAGACATTTTATCGTTTCCACAAAATTATTTCGAAACCTGTAACTTGCCCCGTGGCAAGCAGCAATCAGCATAACTCGGGGTGGTGGGGAGAAGGGGAGATGGAGGGGTGGGTCGTGTTCGAGGGTGGCGTTTCGCCCGGCGCTTGTCTAATTGCGAGCGCGAACTTCTGTGGAAGCACTCGCGGAATTTCGGAAACGGACGACCGTACTAATTTCGTGGAAATACATAACCGGTGAATTGTCGACATGATAAATACGAGTCGGTTAACACGGTGTTTTCGACCGTCCCGTTGACCAATGCCAATGGATGAGAAACATTCATCCGTGAAGGCCGTTTGTTTCTATCGGATAGCCGAGAAAGTTCTGTTATTCCTTTCTCCTCGTCTTTTCCTTCGACCCCTTTTTTCTATTTTTTTGTTTATGACATAAGAGGAAGAGAGAGAGAGAGAGAGAGAGAGGTGTAAAAGGTGTGGAAAATGGATCGCGATATAAACGTGAAAATGAGGAAAAAATCTGGGAAGGTAACGCCAATTCTGTATTGTGAAAACAGGAATTAAGATTGGAAATACCGAGTTAAAAGAAATTATTATTTACACTTTTGTAGCTTCGATTGCATCGTTCGTTCTATAAATCACGTAGTATTTCAGTCCCTTGTACGATATTCTGCTTGCGTCCGAAACAGAAAGAATATACCGATAACGTTTTAAAAAAAATCGCATGAATTAGCAGCGCATTCGAGTGATCTTTTCAACCGAATTCCTTTCAGACAGTAGAAATGGAGGCATCCAGATTTCAATGAATGTACAGTACGGGGCAAAATTACAATTTCAGGTTAACATACATCGAAGAAACCATTTTTTATCTTTTCTATTAAATGACGAATATTTCTGCAAATGTGGTGCAATTTTCTCAGTTACCGAATTGTCGATTAAATCGAGCACAAAGAATCGTACCGAGCTAAAACTGGTATAGTTTTATCCAGTACTGTATACGATGTACAATGACGCACCTCGTTTTCCGACATTTAAATAGGAGAGCGCGTGTGGCGCGCTCGATTCAGCCGGGGCGCGTACGTTTGCACAAAAGAAAGCGTTCGCCCCTCATTTCGTAGTGTCTAATCGCGTGTAATAGCATTCGCAAATGTTTACATATCAATCCATTCGCGTAATATCGGTATAGAGTGGTTCATCCAGCGTAGCAGCTGCGGATACCTCGGTCTCGTTCCCTCTTTTGCTTCGCTTCCCTTCCTGCATTATTCAGCTCGTCTTTAAAACTTCGTTTTAACCGACCGAGCAAACGGAGGCAATCAAGCTGACGAACAAGGCTAGCGGTTAGCACATCGAAATGGCACGCGCGTACAAAGGCTACGTGTGAGGACACGTTGTTCTTTTTTGTCATTTCTCTTACTGTTTTTTTTTCTGCCGATATTTCGCTCCTACGAATGTCACTCTGTTCTCTTTTTTTTTCTTCTGTAATATCGTGATTTAATTTTGTTTAGAAACTAGGTAAAAAACAGATTATTCCAATAGGTTTCGGTTCGTTTAAATATATAACACTAAAGTAATTTCGTATCAGGTTGTTGCACCATAATATCTTGTCGCAGTCGTTTAAAAATCGCAAAACATTTTCGACAGTTGTTTTAAATTAAATTGTCTCGGCCATCGACTTTTTGGATAACTAAATGACGCGATATACATACAGAAAAATATCGAAAATTTCCTTGGGAATAAGATCGGAAGGTTTATTTGATTCTGTTATCCGATATTACTCGAATGGTAGTTCTGGTTCGATCTGTGAATTCGAGAATTTTATACGCCAACGATGTACAAAATGTTCGGTTTGGAGCGTGCTTGCAGGCGCGGAGATGGTAGTAAACGGAGGAGGAAGTGGATTGACAAGTTCAGCTGACAGGAGAACTCGACTGTCGGTTTCCTCATGGTTGTACGTGAAAATTTCTTATAGCTCTTACGGCTGCTCGACACTTGGGTGTTATAAAGATGTCTGCATCCAAGTGTTCAAACTTCCTTGGCCTTTATGGTTATGTCTCTACTAGCGATGGGCACGAACACCTCGCAAGTACATACGAACAACGACCCACTAAATTCTAAACTGTCTATGAATATTTCGAAAAGAAAGAGAGATACTTTCAAGTAGAATCGAACGTGTACGAGATAGATCCAAACTCTTTGTTAGACCTGAGAAAGAAACGAGTTTCGGATAGATTCGAACACTAGTTGAGTAGATCCGAAACTTTACGATCACTTCAACAGGAATTCTACAGTTATTTCGATCATTTATCTTTGTTGTCCTTGAAACCAATTATATCTATCTCTGCATAATTTAATCATACGATACTAGTAATTTATTACGTACAATCTGTCTTACAAGATGGTATTACAGAAACGAATATCAGTATCCTATTTTATTAGATATTTATGCGGTATAACAGAAATTCTCAAAATATAAATAACACGACCGTAATCGCGTAAACCTGCTAAACGGATCTATTCAAAAATTTCTCAATCGGAATTAATTACTATCGCCGACGATGATATAAAACATTTCGAATCAAATAATAAAACATAACATAGAGCAATGAAATATTCGAGACACGCAGGCAACATTTAAACATTTCCATTTATCTAAACGTGCGTAGCTCGAAATAACAACAACGGAAAAGAGCTGAAAAATAGTTCCGATCAAATTACTCAGACTGAAATTATTCGATTCTGCTTTTTCTCGCTTTTTCAATCGCGTTCCTATAATGAATGTTTCCCCGCGATATTTTACCAGTTGCTCGATTTTTCCGCCGTACGGTGCGTTCGTAGACGAAGTATCGTGACTCACTGAACGAACCTTGCTTTTCGTATTGGACTGTTTTCGAGAGAACGTCACCGGGATAGAACAAAATGGATACGTATCGGCCCGATGGCGCCTGGCCAGGAATACCGTGTGAATTTTCTGTTAACATATTTTTAACGCGTTCATTCTACCCTACTCACCCTATCCTACGCTACGCACAACCCGCTCCCTCTCCTTCTTCGATTCCCCGGCTAACCATGCAACTTTGACAGTTTTACCATGCGAGACGAACGAACCTCATCGAGGGGACGGCCGCACACAGCATTATGACTGTTCAGGGTGTCACAGCGTTTTGTATTTAAATTCTCTGGGTATTTTGACGCCTCCGCTTGCTTCTCGTCCTCCACCAGCGTTGTCTTGCTCTGTCGTGTCTCTTTATAGCTTAAAGACCAGATAATTAACGCAGTGCCTACTGAAATATTAAAAGTGACTAATTTTTAAATTTAGAAATTTTTTAATTCATTTTATTACATAATTAATATATATACGTATCTTTCATTTTATTTTCTTTGGTACAAGTTCTATGCTTCGGTCATCCATCGTTCTACTATTAATTTCATCGAAACAGAATATTTTCTTTCCATTCGATGCGATACTTGGATAATTACATTGCGAACAGGCGATAAATCATTCAATAGAAATTCATAAAGAATTTTGTTAATTCTTAATTATGGAACAACTGTCGTGTAATAAACTCGATTGACGTAATAAATTATTTAATGTCCATCGTTTGAGAAATACGTAGCAATAAGCTTTGCCACGAAGCAGCATGTTCCAGTTGCCCAGAGCTAGAGTAATACAGACTGTTGACAGAAATTTTCCTAACAACGTGTCATAACCGACAGCGTAACACTAGACGTGCAGTCAGTCGCTTTAACCGAGTTGCAACCCTTGGGTCCGGTTTCCGGCAATATCCCGCATAGCAAATCCACAGGTCACTTACGGTATGATGAATAGGCATAGCGGCATAGCGATTCAGGCAACTGCTCAAAGGAAAACGTTTTGACCACTGATTTGCTATTCCCACGTCATTCCTCGTTTCTGCGCCAATTTCTATTTAACGCGAACGCCAATTTTCACGATTAAAACTTCCACGCGCGAACCGTGGTCAAAGGCAAACCGATTCGACGATTTTGTCGTGCACGCTGTGTTTAAATATGTCGTTTTAGGTAAATAGATTTCAGTGGACTTTGCTGCTCTATTCTTACTTGACACACGAAATCATAAAGTGAAAATCTGCGAGTTTCTGCAATTACGACAAGGATAGAAGTTCGAAGGGTTTTTCTCTCAGATATCGTACCTTGAAAGCAGTTACATCTAATATAATGCAAAAGAGTGAAAAGTAAAGCAGAGGTATCAGAGAACGATGGATGTTCTATATTTTTTGACTAATTGTTTTAACCGGTTAAACCATTTTATGAGATATTCTTTCTTTTCGTGGTAACTGGGTATCGACGACGCGAGGAAACTTCCTCTTTAATATCACAGTTAGATGCGAACAAACAGACTCAGCGAGGTAGTAACTATGGCGAAGGTGCGGATGTACGGTGTCGTTCTCCTGTGATTTCTCAACAGCCACGCAGCCAAGTATAGACACCATAGGATCCTGTCCATTAACCGGTTCTTCGTCAATTCACCTTTCACGCACGTGTTAAAAGGAAGAAGAGAACTGTCAGAGAATGGGAACGACCAGAAACTGTCAACTTTATCCAACTTTCGTAGAGGCGGGAAATCTATGTTAGCCGTTTCGTAGGGAGCTAGAGCCTATATTTTAGAAAGCTATAACGCGTTTCGTCCGTGGAACGCATTTGTACGTGTTATAGCATCGCTGTTAGTCTTTGCGTAATATACGTACAGGGAGTCCGCTCTATCGTGGATGAAACTTCGAAAACGTCGAATCCTACGTATGTATAAATGGAAACGATCTGAGAAAAGCGATTTATTTTTCACCTTTGGAAGAAAAGAATTATTATAAAATATCGAAATCAGGCGGAAGAATAAATAAATGGAGTTTAAAGAAAACTGGAAGACAAAAGCTTCGGATTTCGATATCTACTCCCGAATTCAATTTTCCATCGTTTTCCTTGCCACGTTTCAGATATAAATCAGAATCGACCAAAATCTCGTTATGCGCGTTATTATTCTCTGTAGAAAGTGAACGAGTATCGACGGAACATTTTCAATGGCCACTTTATTAATGTCCGACGATTCACAGAACATTATAATACGACACCGTTATTATACGATACAATTTCCTACTTGTTGAGCGATGAAATAACAACTGCAGGAGAAATACGCGATAACTTACTACCGTAAGTAACAGGCTCGATTGTTAACCGTCTAAACGACCAGGCATAAAGCGCAAACAATGACGGTACAATGAACCAGAGAAATTTAATAACCGTAAATAAAGAAGAATTCAGGAATAACGATGGAAATATTATCCGTCTAACGAAACGAATAATAATTTGCACGAATAACTCTCACCATTACCAGCTACCCTTCGATTCTTTACTTTGTCTGTTCCTTGCGTTGCCTCTACCTTCTCTTTTCTCTCCTCCACCATCTTTTACAATCTACCATTATGCGTGTTCCCTTTTCTTCTCTTTTCTTTTCTTCTTCTTCTTTTTTGTTTCCTTTTGCTTAATAAACGTATCTACCTATCCACTCGTCCATCCTCCTCGCAAGTCGAGAACCCGAGACCAAACTCGACTCAGACGCATAAATAGTCTCTCCACCTTTCTCCTATCTGTTCGCTTCTCGCTCTCCTTTTCCCTCTCCTTATCTCTCCTTCCCGTTCTCTCTATGCCTCTTCCTCTCGCCGTACGACGTTCCCTCGACCATTCCTCGCGAGCTCGTCCCTCCTCGTCGACGTGTAACTTCACACCCCGTATCATTCATACCTCCCACCTACGAACGGCTGGTTTCTCTCGCTCTCGGTATTATCGCTATAACCGTGAGCTCTTTTATCTGCAGGTCGTCACAAACAACCCCCCTGCCCCCGGTTCGAAGAACGAAAGCATCGTGTTCCGGTTAAACGGAACGACTCGATGCCTAGTTTCCACATGGTGCGCGCGTGCTCGGATGGATGCGTCTAATTGGGTTCAATGTCGTTCAGAAGAAATCCAAAGGATTAAGAGCGTGAACATGCCGGAACGCCGAACAATGCCAGCCGTTCTCGGAACCGGCGCGTTCCATTTCTTCGTTTCGCTAATATTTTTCAACCCTCGACACCCAGTAATACCTAAATTTATCATTTCGCTCGTTATACTCTATGCCTGAAGCTTCTAAATGACAAATATTCTGGATTTTTTTTACCCAACTAAACAAAACCTACGTGTTTTCCAGTTCGCACAGTTCTTGATCAATCGCGATAGCAAATACGTATTTTGTACTTGTAATTAATGTTTTGTGGTTGTTAGTTGTTACATCGGCGTTCTATAAATTCTATTTTATAAAATCGGTTCGTTTGTTGTACTTTGATCTGAAACTTTTAATTGACGTGTAGATTCTGTTTTTTTTTTTTTTTTCTTTTCTCTTATATACATAGAGAGAGAGAGAGAGAGTTGAACGAAGTTAAAATAGATGGGCGGGACGTAACAAATTTGATTAAGTCCTGTGAAAAGCTTCGTCCATTTCATAATCTTTCTCGCGATTAAGGAGACTTCGGTTTCTCAATACGTTATCGAAGATCTCGCAATGAAAACCTGGCGTGGCTTGAAATGATTCGAAGCTTCGCAGAATACGTTGTATAGAGTAGTATTGAAGTTATACCAAAATACCGACAGGTCGACGACATAAATCTTGGGTATAGAGAATAAACGATAAATTTGCAAAAAATGGATTGAATCCGATACATCTACATACTAAATTCGTTTCGAATTCTAAAAACGAGACGAAGATTAAAGGCTTGTCCCCCCTGTATTTTATATGTTTTGTTTTATTTTATTAGCATAGTAAAAGAACCGAGAATCACAATTTATATGAAAAATCTCTGTCACGTGTAATGCATAATGCATGAGTACATACATACAAGTATCAAGGGTGTACGAGAATTCAAAAATGGCGAGTTTAAAATTTTTTTCTTTGCTCTTGGGATAGGATCGAGGGCCCAAAAATATCTCGCGACATAAGAATATTCGGGATTTTCGAGATTTTCTGTATCTTCGAAATTCACGATATTTCAGGATCGGCTTAATTTAATCTAACTGGGATTTCCTACGTGTTGCGATAACTTGTGAAAGATGAAACATCAATTTTGTTCTCACTACGGTAAAACTATTTCCACCACTGGAAGTTCCTTTGTTCAAAAATCTAAATAAATTTTTACGAAACTTTTACGTTAAGTTAGACCGCTTTCAAATAGCTTTTATACGAGGTACATACTCGTTCGTTGCGTACCGTGTATACCGTATAATCGACTTATCGAGACGCAACATTCATCCCTTGTCGTCGAATTTGCTTGCTCGAGTTGGAACATTTCTGCCGCGATGTAACTTAATCGCGGCTGAACGTAAACGCACGTGTAATCCAACATCCGAGTAACGCAGAATCCGTGTGACAACGAGCCCATCGTCGTTTGTCGCGAGTGTAAATCTCGTAAAAATAAAGAGAAAAGAAAAGATTGCAATGGCCCGCAGAATCTCGTGAAACACGTGGGCGAACCTCAGGGCGCCTACGTGATTCTCTTGCATTCTCTTGGCCTCCGGTAAACAAGAAGACGAAAGAAGAACGAATAAAGTCGCCGGAATATTTGAACAACCGTTCACAGACTTCTTATATCTGGAGAATACTTTGGGCAACGCGATACGCAGCTACTTATATTACATTCAGTTCTAAAAAACTTCAAAATTTTGTTTCTCGCAACTTTGAGAATAATATACGGGTATATCCGCCGTACAACACGATAGTCATGTCCCGACAAAACGCCGTCTCATACGAAACGAAGAATTAGTAGAAAAAATTGCGCTGCCACAGTTAAGAAAAGTCCCTATACTATATCTCTTTTCACAACTAAGAGAAATATGTTTATTAAAATAATTAACAATTCATCACTGTATATTAATATTACGTAATTGTTTTCTTCGTCATCGCTAAACACCGTTAAACAAGATAAAATCTACCTCATCCTTGGAGCTTCGTTAATTCACGTTGTAAAAAATATAAAAGACCCTTCGAGTTGCTACTTCCCTACAGCGAAGAAGCTTTCGAGTACAAAGAGTACAAAGGCACAAACATTCTACGAACTAAACGCGAATGAAAAATTTCAGAAAATCGGGTATGCACATCTAAGAACGCTTCTCGATTCTCGAACGGTGTTAGAGCGAATCCGTGTTGTAGGAGCGAGTACCCCTGTTGTACGGGGATTAATTATATATACAAATTTGTTCTCGAGAGGAATTTCAGGCAAATTCAAGCGGTAAAGTACGAACAGTATTTCTAAAATTAATTAAGTCTGCGCGATCGATTGCCTCTAAGCGGATTAAACGCGCGTACAGAACTTTCAATTTCGATCGAGCAATTTCCAATATACGTATTATTCTCTTTCCTACAAATTATTAACTCCTTGACTCTGCCACACGGAATCACGGTTGAAACCCGTTTAGCAGAATTAAACAATGTCCGACGAGTCTTTGATCGATGAACGTTGCAAAAAAACAAAATTACGCGAATTAGAAATTCAGAATGCAAAGTAAGATATGATAAAATTGCCATTTAACGTTATAACAATTTAAACAGCAAATTTTCTGAGAAAACCAGTTCTCTCAAAACTTATTCTCCTGTTTTATAATATCGTGATTTTTCTACTAAATTCCTAGAATCGTTCGATCAGGTAATCTCGGAAGAGCCGAGAGACAATTTTCTGCGCATGCAATTACCATTTCTACGTAGCCAGTACAGAGTTTTGAGTTACGGCTGCACGACATATCGAAGAGGGAGACAAAGCAAATACGAGGAAGACAGTGGAAGGAAGAGGAACGGGACAAGGAAGAGGGAAAGAAAAGAGATCGTAGCTGCGTGGCTGCTTATTGTGCCTCGTTTCCCTTCGCCGCGTGCGGTCCCGCTATACTCCTAGAGACCTCCCGCTGAGCGAATCAAGCTCAGGCTTAGAATCGGACCAGAAGGCCCTGGATTCTGTCCCACGGATTATAAGTTACGGCTTATAATGTTCGTTCTACGTGAATTAATCGAAGATACCGCGTACCACCAGTCTGCGCAACTTATCCTGCATTTTGCCTTGAAACTTTACAGAGTGATTCTGAAATATAGTCTGACAACCACTATCCTGGCTTAAGATTTTTAAATGGAAGTGACGAGATCCAAACGAGGTCGACTAAGATGAGACGATACGATAAATTAGAGAATACGAAAGAAATTCTTAACGTATTACGGTACACAGTAACGTACATTATATCATCGTATCATATCATATCACGATAAAGACAGAGAAAAGAAAAGAGCGGGAAGACCGCGTATCTCTGAATCGATCGGACGAGCGTTTCTTCCAAAGATCAACTGGACGATTCTTTGCGGTTGTCTGTTTGAAGGGGTTATTCATAGCTGCATTCACTCGTGTGGCTACAAAGTGCAGATTATGCAGGCTTTAGAGCCAGACGAAAGGCGCGCGCGTAGGTATTCGAGTTGTTTAGCATTCTGCAGTATTGATTCCACGGGTAATAAAACTTTTCGACTTGCACTTTCATAATCCTCGAACAGTTTTATTTCGTTGCTTCCTGTGTGGAAACTATACGCCACGAAATTCCTACCAACGATTCAAGGACCCTGTATAGCGCGTTATCAAAAACGTAGATGGAATTGGTTCGGAAAATTATCGATCCTATCCAAAGATATCAGAATATTCTAATAAACAATGAAATAGTCGAACGAGGCAGCGAATGCTCGCGTTGCGTTTATCTAGCGAGGTCTGAAACGAACGAAACGCGATGCAACTTCGTGACGGCGGTATTGGCAATTATACGATAGCCAGGATAGAACAGAGAACGCGCATTATTTGTCTGTAATTGCGAGTTGGTCGTTATCAGAATGATACATTCGGCCACGTACCGGTCGGCGATATTATCGTCACATACAGGCTGGTCCTCCGGGAGTTCGTTAATTCCCTCTTACCGCGACGCGGTGCGTCGCTCGAGTGAATTGCCTACGCTACTGCGATTCGTCCCGCCTCGATAAAGCCGACCCGCCACCACGGCCCTGCTGGAAATCGAATCGCGGACCACACACGCACGCGTATTAAAACTCGTCCCGTAGAATGTCAGAAACCGAGTGCCTGTTCCCCAAGTGTTCTTATATCTTCCTTCGATAAACCGCTTAATGGACATATTATACGGCGGACGTCCGTGCCAGAGAAGCGGTAGCAGCAGGTGATACCGAGTACGCGATGGCGCGCCTATCTGCAACTTTCTTGTCGCGCGTTATGTAAAGGTGTACAAGTAGCTTGGAAAAAAGAAGGAATCAAGTTGAACTGGGATTCGATATACGCGTAGATCGACTCGGGTATCAAAGTATTAGGTGCGGACAAAAGTTTCGTGGCTTTAGTTTCATGCTCTGTGTACTTTTGCGAGTAAAAGTTTCCTATATCCTTCAAATTTAGACTTGTAAAATTCGTAGAAGCTCTCGATCACTGTTACGCACGCATACATTTATGCGACTTGATACTTTTAATAGGTGTTTTAACAACTATCTCTTAAATACACTGGCTCTTACCGGAAGGTCAAACTCTCGATATTAAAGAAGCTCTATGCGAAAATTTCCAAGTATAATTACGTTGATAACTATACAATGAGAATACGAATATAATCATGCTGATGCACGTCAGGTCTCTGTATCTCTGAAATTCCTAATCAAACTTTCTCCCGCGAGGCCTGGAAAGTTGTTAGTTCGGAAGCGGCGCATAACGAATAGGCATTCCATGCTTTCTTACACACTTATGTACACGATGAAATAGAATCACCCCGTGTTTCAAATATCTCGTGACACCGACATCGAAATGCTCCAAAGCGTTTGGCCTTTGAGATTCCTAAATACAACCGTCGCGCTACGATGAAACTTTCCAAACGATTTGAATTTTTAACATTTCCAGAGACGTCCGAGCGTAAGAATTTGATACACGATCGATATAATACGTATCGGAAGTGGGAAAGCGTGTAAGTACTCGATTCAGAGTGGTTTCGGCCCTGGACTAAAAAGAACTTGGAGCTGAAAGGGTTAAAGAAGGATCGAAGTCGATTGCGCTTTATTGGGTCAAAAGGAAGAGGAGGATTTAAGTATTACCGATTTTATTGGATCTTTCGGGAAGTTGCTACCTTCTTCTTCGTAATGAAATTCGAGAAACGATCAGAATTACAGTGAATTTCAAGGCAATGTGTATTTCCACACAGTTGGTACTTTATCCGACAATACACATCCTTACGTGTATCAGGACATTTATAAAAAAAAGAAACGATCAGAACCTAACTGTTCGATCGTCGAACGAAATTCAAAATTTTACCCTTTGCCAGACAAAAGTTACCGCACTATACCTACGGTTTTTATTTCACGCGTTAACGGATCAATGATTAATTTAACGTAACTTCATCAAGCTCAACTCGTACATGTGTTTACAACGATATATACTTAGACTCGCCTCTCATTTATCAAATACAGCTTCAGCACACTGACATTCGAATCCATCTCGCGGTTAATTCTAACAGTTCACTAACTTAACTCCAGCGTCATGCACCGTCACGAACATGCCTACCAAATAAAAATATGCATTAAATCCGCCCGACTAATTATTTAAAGAACGCTCGGCAAGTTCGAAATTGAAAGGTATCGACACGATCTCGAAAAGGCTTGCGAATCGCTTACGTCCTTCCATAACCGGTGGTTCCCTTCCTTCGTAGGCATATTCGTGTCAGAACGCAAGCGTGATTTAGAGAAAGGGACTGGCAGCAAGCGTGCGTGCACGAACGAACGGGAATTGAAAAGAAGGGGGAGAGAGAGAGAGAGAGAGAGAGAGAGAGAGACAGTGACAGGAAGGGAAAGAAAGGAGCATCGTCTCTGTGCGGGAGCGCGAAACACCGTTGAGAACGGTGAGCATGGAAGATACGTCAGGGAATACCGATTACGTATCTCAATCATGGGAAACTACCGGGGCGGGAATCGGAGCTGGGCCTGGTATAACCGTACTGGCCCGCGGCCGCAACATGTGAGGTCCTCAGCTTCTACCTTGCCTTCTGCTCCGCTTTCCTTTGCCCCGTCTTACCTTCTGCCACCCCTCCGTTTGCTTTCGTGCACTCCGTTTGCCTCTCGGACTATCGGCTTCAGTGATTCTCAATTTCGTCCTGTTTTCATTCATGTAAGGCAAGGTATATATACGAGTGCTGGACAAGAGATCCGTTGATAGTTTGGAATCATTGAACGAGACAAATTGGTGACAAGATGGTAAGGGGCGATAAAATCTTTCGTCGAAGAAAATTGTAGGTTTGGTAGAACTGTATTTTTCTTGTCGTTCGTCGAGAGACAGATAGTTCATATTGTATGTAATCGAAGTTTATGTAATAGAAATTCACGTTCAAATAAGTTGATTCGATCGACAGGAGTTGGTTTACTCGAGCGTTAAATAAAATTTCGTTGCAATGAAAAATTTCTACTGTGAAGTTAAACATTAATAGAAAAACCTGTTTGCTTCCAAATATTAACACACGTTGTGTACTATCATTATACGTATTTATAAACGCTTGGAAATTCATACGGTGTCCACAAGATAAACAACAGTACGCACAAAACACTTTCTATATATTTTTAAATATTCTCAAATATTCTCTCCTCTCTCTCTCTCTCTCTCTCTCTCTCAAATATTAATCGGGTTAATCGTTAATCATTTAGCCATTTTATGAATATCCAATCGATTTAGCCATTAATCATTTAGTTATATTGTAAGTATTCAATGAGTATCCGATAAATATTGCACGTTCATTGAGGATGTATTATCACCGTTAAAATGATCAATTACAAGAATTTCAGGAATGAATTACAGTTTTGCAATTTGACGAGTAGTATAATTTTAATTAAACATATTGGAAGTGAATAAAAGGTAATATATAAAACTCTCGTATATTTCGCAGGTAGTTTAATAAAGTACGATATTTATCAAATTTCAATGAACGCGGACGCGTAAAACTGCAATTAGACAACGAATATTCGACTGACGATATATTAAACAAAAATGCTAGACTATCGATTCGTCCAATGAAAAACGGCAGTTGCACTTCCGGGACAATTTTGAAGCAAACGTGAAATACGATTCTGTTTGCTCTATAGATTTTTCCAACTTTTCTTTCTCCATGGTAAAACGAATATTACACTATTTTAGTGCAAAAACACAATTCTGCGATAAACTCTCGTCAAAGTCGTAAATTTAACCACAGAGACGAATGTTTATACTCGCGTATACTCTATAAATAAATTTACAAACATTTGTCATTTTTTTTTCTTTTCAACGGAACACCTTTGGTTGAGAAAGATAAAAGCCTACTGGAATTTGGTCGATTGTACAAATTTTCAAAGCGCGAAGATGCCACTTGAGAGCTAAAAAACGAAAAAGTAAAAAAAAATCTATCGCGACGTACAAGTGAAAGTACTGTATTAAATTAAGCCATAGAATATAATATCGCTAACGAGGAAATTATTTCATAAACCACGTTCTTTTAATTATAATCGTGCATAGAACGAGCTATAACGCTTTAGAAACTCGAACAACGTTACTTTATGAAATAAACATTTCTATTCAATTTCGCATCGAATACTCGTTAGAGTTATAGAATGCACTGTAGCAGAATCTCAATTCGCCGAAATCGGATCATCCGTGTTGTGGATTACCTTTTTGTATTTTGAAAATTGAACTGCAAGCTTTACATTTAAAAATACCGTTGTTCTCTGAAATGTGAAAAACCACTTAATGCGAAAACAAATACGAGAGGGAAAACGAGAGGATGCTGTTTCTCGAGGTGTTCGTACGACTTAAGATACGATACTTAATAGTAGATTTCATCTAGTTAGTAAACAACAAATAAGATAACCGTTACTAGTTGATTTTCGTATCGGAAATATCAGACATATTAGAGAAGACGCTTTGGTTACACGCGAAACTTGAGTCTGAAACGTAAAGGCGGTAGCCAGTCGTAGAAGAGATTGGCGAGCCCGCGAGACGAGTAATAAGGAAATAAGGCTAATTTCGTGGTAAGTGAGTAACGATCAATATGCCAGACCGTTCGTTTCCCAAAAGCATGGTCGGATATCTGGCCGTAAAAGGTTCTTTGTATCGGTCGCTCATTTTCCGGTCGCCTGAAGCTATTCTGTAAACGAAAGCGAAGTGTCGTTAAGTTGGTGGAGCGACTGCCTGCTCGCCTTAGTCCCTTGCCCTCGGAACGTTGCCAAAGCGTCGCGTTAATCTCGTTCTTATTCGCGCGAAAGACTTTCACCGAGGGGTCGGCCGAGTTCCCCTACCGCGAGAAACGTTCCTACGGGAACAACCGTCCCAGCCGAGCAAAACGGAGGTGCAAAGCGCAGTTTTATTGCACACCTCCAAGCGGGACGAGTATTTTCGTCGCGTCTAGACTACAAGGTTTCTTCCTCCTTTTCGTCCTCCTCCGACTCACTTAACCCACCTATGTTTTTCCTTCTAGTATCCCCCGTAGACTCGGACTACCGCTCCGGACATACTACTCGTCCCACTTGCACCGCGGAGACCGATCCGTCTTCTTCGTAAAGCACGATCTTTAAACCGGAAATAGTAGTCGCACAAAAGCGAGCACACGGCGAACGGAGAAACTCGGAATACTTCTAATATACATACATACACATATGTACATAGAGGAGAAGAACGATCAAGGCTGTTCCCCTTGACTGTTCCCCTTTTTCGTACAACTTTCCTCGTTACTTGCCGGAATTCACGGAGAGTACACTTTGTGCTTCTGCTCGTCATTTGTGGTTTGACGAGAACTCTAAGGAGAAGAAAACTTCTGGCTACATCAAGAACTAGCCAGAGCCGAGATACATAGGTAAAGGAACGTTTGAGAAAGGGAATGGGAGCAACCATCGCGAACGGCATATATAGAGAAAAGGAAGAAAAATAGTCGATATACGATTGGACCTTTTATATTCTTCTTTTTTAACCTCTTTCAATTAGTTTAGCTTAGTTCATTTCTCTTCGAGTACAGCGATCGGATTGCCTTGACTCTCTTAGTTGTGTCATCTGCGTCACAAGCTACTTACTCCATCTTTTTGTCCTTGTTCCACCCTCTGCTATTCCCTAGCTTAAAATCCCTGTCGTCTTGCGCTTTCGCGGTCTTCTTATTTCTCCCGTTGCTCTACCATGTTCGTAATAGCAGAGAGTATGAAACAGATGTCTTCATTGCCCTCTCTGCGTTGATGATAATCCTATGATAGGTGGATGTGTTCCGCGCGCCGACATATCATCTCCCTTTTTAACTTCTTCTTTTGCCTTTATTTTCTTTTCTCTTTTTACTTCTTCCTTTTTCTTGTTCTTGTCTCTTTTTTTCTTCTTTTTGTTTTTGAAAGAGAGAGAGAGAGAGAGAGAGAGAGGAAAGAAGGAAATACTTAAAGGTTGTACTTGTCGGGAATAACGATGATAAAAGCACGAACAGCTGCTGGTGAGAAATAAATCCGAGCGAACGTAGCAGCTATGATACACGGCTGTTTTTTAGCCAGCTTAACTGGGATTAGAGAGTGATTTCGTACCAACGCGACGCGTAGATATTAATTAAAGGGTTGAAATGGTAAACGGCGTATGTGTCAGAAACGAAGATTTCCGATAGAACTGCAAATCGCGTTTCTCTTAATTTTTTTATTTGCGGCATTTATCATTCGAATGCTATTGACTCTCGACGGTCGCAACCTCTACAGATTTAGAGGGAGAATAAATGATAGCTAGAATTTACGTTCTTTCACACTACAAAAGCCGCACTTTATTTTTTGCCACTTACATAATTTACCATTTCAATACCACGATCATCGAAAACTAATAAAAACAATTCTTTCGTTCGATAATATAAAAATCTCTAAAATGTCGTGATATGATAACTACTGTTTCAAAAAAACCAGCGGTTCTTTGCAAAATTTATCGGCTTCCTACGAATCACAACTCGACATATGACTCGGATCAACGTCGTTACTGTGCTTTTTCCTTAAAATCTATTTATACGCTATATTTACAGCGCGATAAAACTGTGTTGCTAGCAGAAAATGTTTGGCGAGTCTTTTTTCGTAGATCTCGACCTCGCCGGGGAATTATTTTCAAGTTTCCTCAATATCTGCCGATATCGACCCTCGAACTTTCCTTGTTAGCACGTTTCTTATTTCATCTCTGGTTCTCGTCAGCTGGCGTGGAGATTTATATTCGTGTCCTGGATTGTAAAAAACTTCACGAAAAGTTAGTTCACGCCCGACTAATATCGTTCATTCCAACCTCCACCCTATTCTCCCCCTTTTGTTTTTGTTCTCGTGCCCAACCCCGTTGCGTTTGTTCCGTTTCGTTTTCTTGGTGGTCGTGTTCGGAATATCATCGCCCATCACGTGCAAATCGACGAACGAAAGAAGAGCAAAACGTTCCGACTTTGAGCAAATGTCCGAACTAGTGGAAGCAGTCCGAGAATATACGTGGATTCGATTATTCCACGAGAGAACGTTCCCTGCTTCCTGTCGGAAATTAGGATAACGCGTACGACGTTCTCCTAATAGAGAAGATAAATAAAAGTTGAATTCCCGATCGACCACGTTTCTCGCCCTTTTCCCGTTTCACCGTTTTGAGATTCAATCGCATCGATAATTGCGAAGAATGTTGGATTTTCGCTATTTTAACTCGTCGTAGTTTTATCCGTAATTAGTGCTTAAAGTTTTTCGTATTGTAAAATAAAAGAACTATTTATTGAAGTAACAAAGTAGCGAGGTAAACGGCGAGGGAAGTAACGAAAAGAAAACGATTTCCGTACCATAATGGAAAAACGATGGAAATCCGGTAGATACAATTTCTCAGCGACACTGTATCTATCGCGCATTATGGAACGCTTTACACGGGAATGCGGTTACGGAAAACCTTATTACCCGACAGACGCAGCGACAGAAACCTAAAACGTTCGTCGAAATTGCGCACGTAGCCCCGAGGATCGATTGATTGCGTGTTGCATAACCGTGTACGACACGTTGACGAGAATTTTCGAAAATATCCTTAACGCGGGACGTGGAGCGGGCAAGTAACTTCGTTTCGAGTTCGATCGGGAAGAGAGACGGCCTGCCTTTTTATCCCCCTTTGGGTCTTTGCGTGGCCGTCGTTAACGTGGTCGCCGTCGTTGTCGGGTCTTTCACGGGACCACGTTTCGCTCGCAGCGCCGAAAACTCATTTCTACCCTCCTGTCCTCGCCCTGCTGCTTTTTCGTTCAAGTGCGTCGCGAGGTATCGATTTATTGTTTGTTCCTGTTATAGGTCCTCCCGGTGAGCCAGGTCCTCCTGGAAAAAGGGGGAAAAAAGGGAAAAAAGGTGACCCCGGGGAACCAGGCCCGCAGGTGAGTAGATCCGTTCCTCCGTTCGCTTCAATCCCCCCCCTTTTTTTTTTTTTTTTGTCCTTATTTTCCCGTAGCGCACCCGTCGTGATCGCACGTGGAGTGTGCGTGTTTTTAGAGTGCAGCGGAAAAGCATGACGTAGTTTGCTAACGATACATATTCGTAGTCTCCTCGAATTCATAACTGCTGGCACACACTGTATGTACGAAAGTATTTTTCGACAAACGTACGCATCCTTCATTCCTGTTACAAAGGAACGCGACACTCGACGTTTAATTATATTAAGGTTTTGAACACCATAAAGTTAAAAAAGTTGGACAATGAATGTCGCTTTTCGTCAAGATCGTCAAATATTTGGCGGTTATTTTTGTCAGCGGGCAATCGTTTAGAAAAATATTCTCGCTGCGACGGAATTTTTATTTTCAATTTTTTGCACTTTGAATAAATATGCAGCACGTGACAGAGATATATTTCGCCAATATTTTACTACTCGTTAAGAGAGTGGTCGTTGTATCGATAGGGAAAAAAGATTAGCCGAAGATTAAAGATCCAAAAAAAGAATGATTAGTCCACGAGTGAGAAGATATATTGGTTTGGAAAGCAAGAAGGTTGTTCCTGTTTTTTTTGAAATTGCTGGAACTATTTATTAGCGGATAACGTCGAGGATCGTTGGAGTAATGGAGAAAAATCAGTTTAAACGAAATTCACTCGAAGTGTTATGTTTCATCGTGTGGATGAAGTTATTGATCGTTGCACGAAAGACCGGTATAGCAAGCGTGTCACCGAAGTTGACCCGCGATCGGCCGAAGTTTTGATAACCAAAGTACATACTCGTGTGGTAGTTGGCCGCCATGAGAATATCTAATTGGTTGGAATAATTATCGGTGTAGTATGGCCCTTAACATTATGTACATCACGATAACCGCGGACACGATTGGTCAGCGGAATAAATTGCTTTTTGCATGAACGCGAGAGCACTTAACCCTTGTCCCCTGTAAACGAGTTTTTAATTTTTTATACCCCTTCTTACAGGGTGTGGCCGGGACGCCGGGCAAGAACGGTTTTCCGGTATATTATTTTTTATTTTCTTTCCATTCTTCTATCACTTTGTCTGTCTGCTTTCTTTTTTTTTCTTTTTCTCTTTCGCTCTTTCTCTCTCTTTCGTGTCGCCTTTTGTATACTCCATTTACCGTCTTTCACGTATGCACGTAACACCAACTAAATCATATTTTGAATTAATGTGTTTCATGTAGCCTTTTTGTTTATCTCTCTCTCTCTCTCTCTCTCTCTCTCTCGTCTCTGTGATCTTTTGTTCGTTAAATTTGCGCTTTTTTCCTAAATTTTTGAGCAATACCCTTTTTTACACTTTTCTCCACAGTCTCAATTTTTTACGCCCATACATATACTGATCGTGAAATTGAAGTTTGACATTTGCTTTCAGATATGACGTTTCGCCGTAACGTCGACTGAAGTAAAAGTTCTGTGTGAAAAAATAGCAGTTTGTTTGAAGTAAACCAAAAAAAAAAAAAAAAAAAAAAAAATTACAGAGGTACGCGATTTTTGGAATGTCAGTTTGTTATGTGAAAAGTGACGACGTGTATCGTCGACGTGGATACGAATACGATGATAAAGGAACCATAAAACGCGTGGTTTCCTGTATCTTCTAAATGAGAATTACAAAATTATTGTATTTGTGAATTGAAATTACGTCCACTATCCCTATAGAAGCACATCGAAATGTGCTGGTATAATATAATTTTAATAGATATATGGAATCCTAGGTGTCGTAAAATAAACGTCGTATCTGAAAGCATTTCGATGTTCTACAACACTCGATGTTCCTTCTATCTGTCGTATGCTCGCATACGTACATTATATCGCAAGGAATGATTTTATTTTTCGAAAGGTGCCAGCAGCCTTTTGATTTTTCATCTTTCTTCGCCGTTCGATCGACTATTCAAACTTACTAGCGTGTTCTTTCAGGGACCTATTGGGTTAGATGGACCAAAAGGTGAGCCGGTAAGTGCACGAATAACCTACTTATTTTAGTGTAGCTTTTGCAGTAGATGATTTTTTTTATTGAGTTTGACCTAATTAACATAACTTAAGAGCAGTAGGATACAGAGTGTATATATATACACGAGTACGTGCAAAAATATATAAAATAATACGTACGATATGCAAAAGTGTTCGACGTTACTGTACAAATATTAATTCATCCTTATGTGTTTAAATATCAATCAAACATTATTTTGTTCAAATCGGATAATACGATAAGTGTTAATGAATTGCAGATACGATATTTGTATTTTCCTTAATTGGATCCTATATAAGAATATAGACTCTGTAAATACGTTTTTTCTTCGCTATGGAGAAAATTACAGTTCGATAACGTGATAATTATGTACCTAGCATACCTTCGAGTAGGTGACTTTACAGTTAGCGAGATAATAGATTATACATGGAAAAAGAAGATAGTAGAATTATCGGTGGTTAAACTAAGAGACGTTAATAGCCAATAATTGGTAGTAGGAGTAACGCACTCTGTGTTAATTGTACACGTTGCAGATATAATTGCAGATTAAATCGCGCTGTTTATTGTTGGCTGATTCAATACAAATATGTGTACGGACGAATAAATTATTCCCGACTCGAATTCTAACGCGAATGGCAACTTGATACGAGAGCGTTGTACCTACAAGGTGTAACGTACATCTTCTAATCCAAATCGTTTACACGGACGTTATTTCAGGAAGTGTATTTTTAAGAACAATGACAGGAGGAAATAAATGATGCATTCGGGCAGAATTGTTGGAATATCGGAGTTGATTGATAATATTAAAATTCAGTTACGGAACGAATTTGCATTCGAGAAAAAGGAGGAACGACGTTGCTCGCAATTACAAATATGTTGAAACGTGTACTAAACTGGTCGCACTGGAATTTCGGAAAAACAAATAATCGGTTTGATACGTGAAACGTAAACAGGAGAAAAATGTACTGCGTTGAAAGATTATTCGCGAATACGTTAATTCGTATGCGCGTGTAAAACGAATTCCAGTAACTGAAGTTCTAAATTAAAATACTGCCAAAGATATTTTCGTAATTGATAGGGAAAGGAAACCGGTTTTTTTTTGTTATTAAGAAATGTAGATTTTAAATTCTGAATTGAAATGTATTTGCTAGTAAACTTTCTACTATGTTCGTTCGATGAAAAAACCAATAGAAATTTCATCGAATCAAAGACAGACTTTTGGGTTAATAGTTAATAGTAAGAATATCGTTAGAGTATCGTTGTTTCTCGAAACGTGACGTATACGTGGCATGTAATCGTAAATACTTGAAACATCTCGTTCCAAAAACAGTACGAAACACGTGTTATACGTGCATTTTGTCGTAGAGCAAACGAAACGAGTGAAACGTGAATTGGTAGGCGGGTAATACGAACGGATGTACAGGCACGCATAGATAGGAAAAGAGGAAAACGAGGATGGAAGGTACGAGGGTATGAGTGCATTGCAAATATCACGCGATATTTGTTCTGTCGATGGTGGTCTGGTTGAAAGAATTTCGATCGGCTTACACGCGAGAACTGGTCTCTTACGTACGATGCTGCCCGGTCGCGTTCCATCCGAAAGCATTCTTAATGCATCGCAGTGAATCAACGATTATCCGAAATTTTATTCGGAATACCTGACAGTGATATCTCTTAAATTGCAGTTGTTGCCAAGAAGCGAAATGTTACTTCGAGTTTCATCGATGTCGGTTTCTTAAACTTAAACTCCTTAAAGTGGGCTTTGGATATACGTCATTTTAGTTCGCCACGCGGTCTGTTTCTTTAGACAGTCGGAGTCGATCGATTTCCTCAAATCTAGAATACGAAGCAATTGTTTGAAGAAACCATAAAATAGTGGGTTAATATTATTAGAAGTTACCTCCGCGACCACTACGGCAGTGGATACCGCTAAAAAACTTTTAGTCGTGATACTCGGTGCTGGTGATTTTATTCTTTCTTTAGCCTGATTTACCTTTTAATCGACAAACTTCCTCAAACGTGATAAATATTATTTGAGTACTTTAATTAGTTTTACGCGTTCGTTTATGTTAATAAATAATAACATGGAGCTTAAGAAACTCGAAGGAAAGTAGATCACGCTATTATGAATTACGTGAATACGCTCTTCTAATTGAAGTACGGATCTCCACAATTCAAATTTCACGGTGTGAAAGTAACATTTTTTTGCACAAAAGGCCAATTAAATGGGAACTCTTAATTAACCCGTTTCACGCGACAAGCTTCATACGTTAAATTTACGATTTATATGCAAATATATCGTAAACCAGAGCTTAAAAAATGTCAAAGCCATTAAAATATTACGCCGCATTTTCTTCCTAAAAAAATAACTGGCATAAAAGCAATTATATGCAATTTCGCTATCAGTGAAACAATTAAACGCATTTAAGTGAAAAAACAACGCAGAATGACGTGTAAAAGTCCGCAGCCAAATACATTTGTGAGCTGAATTTCAAACGATGATTCGTTACGACGAATAAAGAAACCTGTAGAATTTACCCGATTGGATATTTTTTACGCTATTATACGTTATTTTGAGAATAAATAATTCGTCTAACAACGAAATCAACCACGAACGAATGCTGGTGGTTTCGCGAAGAAACAGCGTTCGAGTGTTCACGGTGGTACGATATAAAAGTCAGTTGGCTAAATTCGAAACAAACGTTTTCGAAACTCGTGGAAACGGACGATGGTTTTGTTTCCAGTCTCGCTATGGCACAACGTTATTTTTCCATCAAATACAATGTGGTATGTTTCGTTTTCAGGGACGACCCGGAGAAAAAGGACAGAAAGGCGAACTGGGAAGTCCGGGCTTTGACGTCTTTTCCGCAGTAAAGGTATCTAGCTACGTTATCTAGAGTCTAGAGAAACAGCACGAGAGCGCATTACGCAGCTAGTAAACGACGTACGTGTAACGCGAAAGTACATCGTTTCTTTTTCGATCTTCCTTACCCGTTTCCCGTTCTTTAGAAACCAATCTCGTGAAAATTTTCTACCGGTAACAGTTCTAACGCAAGAAAATGAGAGGAATACGCGGAGCTTGGATCGAAACGATTCGAAGGGTAAACGATGTATTTTCCTCGACAGAGACTGCACAATTTATTTACACACCTCGTGATATGCATACTAAAAGAGACGTGTTTCAATCGGAAAATATTCGTTTATTTCTGTTGGTGACTTGTAGTATCGTTGATTACATACGACACAGATTGCGTTGCTTTTATAAAGAGATATTTGTTGTTGTGTTGTGTCCGATGTTCTTTTTACGAATGTCCATATTAAATAACGTTAAAGTCGTACACATACGTATACTAGCGAGAAATAGGGAATGTTCATCCTCCACTAGGACGAAACAAGATTCTCAATTCTCACTGTTCCTGCTTTCGCTATTTCTGATTAATGTGAGTTTGTATTACGTCGGGAATAACGAAGTCTCATCCATAACGAATGAGCGAAAGGCACAGTATTTAATTAGCAAAATGGCCGAATAATAGAAGTTCGCGTTTCTTATTTCGTTCCGGTATTCTGCAGAGTCGAACTCGAGAAAAAATCAAGACAACATAAAAATTACGGCATACGTTTCTTATCGCGAACGATACAATTAAATCCATCGAATCTTGTTTCTGTATTAGCGGACTGTTTTACGACGTTCCTTACGTGTACTTTCTTTAATTGTTAATTAAATTTCAAGTAGAATGACCTCGCAAAAATAATGTTTTTGAAAGCAAGTTTTTCGATTGGAACAACGTTTTACACGTACTCGTACATCAAGGTAATTTCCGCCAGAAATGTTACATAAACTTGTGGACAGTGAATCTCGATGTTTCTCGTTAGCTCGACGATCGAGAACAACGGCTTCGTTCTTAACTATAATTGGCATTTGGTAATGTTTAGCAGCCGGTACTGGCATAATATACAGGCATACGTTTATATATCTAACCCTTTCATTCCCAAATTATTTAACTACCACAGATATAATATGTCTGTAATTTCTCTGTCTATCATGTGACAAGTACGAATAAATGATTAGATTTAGAAATATGTAAGAATCGTTTGCAAATAAGATTGATTTGTAATTCTATAATTGTACGATTAAGGAACGAAAGGATCAAAGACCCGAAGCCTACGTTCTCGATTCAAAGTGCCGAATACGACTCGTATCGATTCTCGCTGATAATTTGCCACGTTGCGATCAAGAGTCCACGCAATGTGTTTCGATGCTCTTTATTGGATTTTTTATTTCGATATTCGATAAACAATGAAAAGTGCGAATCAAGGATCTTAATCGAGGACGCGAGTACAGAGAGCTGAAATTGATTACAGGAAAGTTAAACCCTACATATGTATTTACCCACAAAATTACTATTTGCATACAAAGCGATTATTTTTCTCCCATGATCTATTAAAACTAAAATCCAGCAGTCGTTTACTCTCTTTCTCTCTCTTTCTCTAACGCCTCGTAACTTTTAAATTACATAACCACGTACAGGAGAGTTTCGTTAATCCGACAGACTCGGGACTTCGTCAATAGCGGATTACCAAAAATGTCGGATTATCGAACCATATCCGCGTGTAGTGCAGCGAAAGACAAGAAAAAATATAATGCAGTTATAGTAAACGATCTGTTAAAAAATGAATCGATATCGATGACTAAAAGAAATACTCGTTAGAAAGTGGTTAACGTCCCGATTCGAAAGATCGTTAAAGAGGACTCTCGATGGCTCCGTGGCGCGAGCTGTGACGTACACTTTCTTTCTTTTTTTTTTTTTTTTTTCTCGTCAACGTATCGATCTTCGATGATACAGATTAACAATATAAACCATCTTTCCGCCTACGGGTCAATGCACAGGGATTAGGGTTAAAGAGGTCGGTGACGACGCTCCGCGGCGGGACGCTTGGCTATGCGGAAATCGTCGCTCTGAAGGTAACCGGCCTCTTCGGAAGGCAACACGGCTCGTGTTGCGGTTCAGAAATCTCTTCTCGTCGTCGCTACTCCCGCTTCTTGTAACCTCTTCTGTTTCTTCTTCTCTGCCTCTTTCTCACTGTTCCATCTACCGTTCTCCTCCATGTTCGCTCCATCGTCCTCGACCCATCTCACCGTGTCCACGAACCTACCTTCTTACCAGACCTTGTATTTCGTCGCCACGTTTGAAATCTATCTCCGTCGAATTTTCTGTCCTCGCTCCTAGACGCAATCCTATTTCTAGTCGTTGCCTCGTGCGGTGCTTTCGGTGTAGCGTTCACTCGTTGGTTTAAAGTGCGACGACGACACTTTTACGTGGAAGAAAAGCGCCTCGTTTCGCGTCTGTTTCTTCTTCCGTTTGTTTCTTTTTCTTGAATTACTACTTCGGTAGTATAGCGTACAGATATACATACCACCAAGGGAGAAGTTGTTTCGAACGTAAGAATGGGGTTTTGCTGTTACTCGGAGATTGCTGTATGTTACTTGACGCTGGTTGATGAAGAAAAGAGCCTGAGATTTTAGCGATTTATAGCTCTCACCGAACAAAGTAGAAAATGCTTGAGCAATATACGATGTGTCACGGAATTATTGGCATACGCAAAGTTTGCAGAATTTTAATATCGGAAAATATATACTTTTATATTTAGGTCGCGAGATACAACAAACAACTTTTTCCATTTGGTGCGTCGCGAAATCGTATTTCGTTTCTCGATACATTTCATCGCTTTATATCGAAGCGCTTATTCTTCCACTTGAAAGAGCGATCCTCGCATTTTGTCGTATTTGGTTTTTGGTTGGTAATGGTATTTACTTTAAGTTACAGTATTTAGGTATATCTCTGGGCATGTCTTGGATACGGAAGAGCAATGAGAAAACGAGATATCCCAAAAAATCCATTTTAGGTTTTCCTACTCACCCCCGTTACCCCTATGTTTTCGTCTGGTAGCGATTTGGTTTTTACCCGTAGTGTTGACCTACTTCTAGGGACTTCAGGAGCAAGGGCATAATATCTCAGCGCAGACCATCATACAACTGAAAGTAAGTGCGCCTGCTCTTTGGGAGCCCCTCCCCCTTCCTTGTCCTTTTCTTGTCATCGATTCTCCAGGCATTCGATTTCGTATTTTTCACGCAACAAATTCTCCATACATTTCTTCAGCTTGCCAATGTGCTCAATTAACAAATATATCGTTCTCGCGGAAGAACGAATACGATCTGTTGCGCTCTGTACATTCGATATAGAGAAAAAGGTAGAGAAGATTTTGCTTAAATATAAAATTCAAGAAGCATCGAAACGAACAACGGAGAAAGCAACTTTGCTTCGAATACTTTATTTTTACATAGGAACCTCGTTTGCCTGGTGAATCGAACAATAACGTACGTAAAGGAAGTTTTGAGAGCAGTACCTTTAAAGGCGGATGAAACGTATTAAAATTTTCCTTTATGATCGTTCGTCTTACAAAGACATACAATTTACTTTGCACCTTCTTATTTTAAAACTTACATACCAAGTTTCATTCTTTTATACCTTCTTCCTCAGGGCCGTGTAGGAAATACTTTTATCGTATACATTTGCTAAGAATTTAATTTAGAATCATTCGCTAGCTGGATTGCGACGAGAGTAAGTAATAACAAAAGTACAATAGATCTGTTGTTTTTCATTGCAAACTTTCATCGAATATTATATTACGATTACTTGAAATTATCCTTTTATGTTACCAGTTACATAACAGATGCGTGCGCATTTTAAGATTATTGTTAATGAAGTAGCGAAATAAATGTTGAACTGCTTGTATTACATAAGTGAGTGGTTCTCACATTTTGATATTGGGATATTTTGCGTTTTGCCGCTGAGAACAGTTCCAATTCATAAACGAATAATACGGTAGACAAATTTTAATGCATTAACGTTAACATATTAAACATTGTTTTGAACATTTCAAAATTCAATATTGTTACAAGCGGAGTTAACCGATTAGCTGGATCACTTTTTAATTGGAAAATTTGTTTCAAGCATGAAGCTAAAAATTAGAAGTAACAGAAGCGAACTACGATAGCAATGGAAGCGCAATAATTCGTAATCGTGAGAGGGTTAACAGAGTCAAACGTTAATACGACGCTGCATTTTTAACACAAATACAATGATAAAATAAGAACGATTATAGAAATGCAATTAAAACGATTTTCAAGGGTGAACCAAATAAAATGTGCACAAAAATTTCCAACCATCTTGATACATATAAGTCGTGTAGGGTGCCTTGAAATGAGTGATACAACCAAGAATATTTTGTTTCTACATATGTAAAAATGAAATCGAATGGAAAAAGAATCGGGAAATTGATCGAGTTCGAACATCTTTCCGGTACGCATGCCTGCTTAAATCTCTTCTTTTAATGTACATATGTACATATCAGGTGCACACGTGCATACCTGAGTAATTTATAAATTTAATTTTTCAGAAAATGAAATTTTTCGCTAAAAGATTTTATTGCGTATTTTCGATCCATTTTTGCACGTAGACTCACTCGATTCTCCATGAGTGGTTGTACTACCATAAACGTAGCCTATATACATGTATAGA
Source organism: Bombus huntii (assembly GCF_024542735.1). Classification (NCBI taxonomy): domain Eukaryota; kingdom Metazoa; phylum Arthropoda; class Insecta; order Hymenoptera; family Apidae; genus Bombus; species Bombus huntii. The sequence goes on from NC_066247.1 coordinate 1,169,991, forward strand.
AATAGGAAATTGTAACGAAGAATTGAATCGAAATGTAAAGAAGAAAACACGGTCCTGTTCTCTCTGCATGTCATTTTACCTCCAATATGTCACGCAAATTCAACAACGCACTTGTACGAACGAAAGTGCGCGCACGTGCGTGTATTGCATGTTCTTTTTTTTTCCTGTTTTATGAATTTTATTACGACCGTAAGTTTTTAAGAATGTAGTACAACGTGTACGCCATATATTTCATTAGATGAATGTATCAAATCGTCTGCATAGGTATATGTATGAATGCGTGTGTATACAATACATGTGTGTACGTAGGTACACCAGCGTTCAAAAGTAAGCGACCGGACTTACGCGTAAAGTAATTTAATTTATGAACAGTTGCAATTGGAATTTAGTTTGCGATTAAAACGTATGACGATAATAAGTTAAAATTATAAGATTCATCTTATGGTAGAATCAATTACGATCTAAGACGAATCTTTAATATTTTGTATATATACGTATATTATATACTAATTCAAAGAAGATGTACACTACTTATGCACATAGTTAGAATTATTAAAATAGATTATATTAGCTTTCTTGTATTTCTGTATATCGTTTACGATACGAATTTAAAGACCGTTTAGTGCTTATGCTACATTCGATGTATCAATACCAAATGGAAACAAAGATATTCTTTAGAAACTTTCACCGAATTTTAGTACATAAGTTTACTTGCATCTGTTTTCGTTTGATATTACCTGACTTATGCATGATGCTCTCGGAACCTAAAACTATGCGTGGAACATAATTGAATTTTACGAATGATATATAAATATATATGCCATTTTTTCAATACAGCCAGCTTTAGAAAAATCTTCAAACAGAGGAAGGGATAAATTAGACGGGTTTAAAGTAAAAGAATTCTCCTTCTGCCATCTTATCGAATCATTGGTATAAGCTTTACTTTGAACAGCATTTATCTGCAAATATGTCGCGCGGAGTGAAAGTTTCAATAAGTTTTGATGAGTTTATCTTTGAGGAAGATACTGCTCCTTACGTCATAAAGGTATTTCTCGCTTGCAAAGTGTGCTCTAAGAAGGTTAAACGTCATCCATTTCGACATCTTTTTTCTTATTAAGCAACCATTTAAATATATCATTTTCTATGTACATCATAGCATTCGTATCAAAATAGTACCTAATGCTCTTTTTCTTTGCACTAATTGAAGATTTAATAATAGTTCGCTGTCGAGATTCTCACTATATCGTAAGTTAATGCTGAACTCTTTGTCGTACGATCTTTTATTACTTACGTACGTTACTTAGTCATGATTTTAATACTGCACATAAAATGGACATTAAAATACCATATCCAAGTATGCGTATATCGTATAGTTAGCAATTTTTGATCTTACAAGTTGAACCTCCACTTCGATACTTCAAAGCGAATCTTCCTTACAAATACAATCCTCCGTTATATTGACTCTGTACCATTATACGTACGCCGAAATATCTTTATTGACCCGATATTACAAGCCACGGGGGTTGCCGATAATTACGTTCGTATCTCAAGGGTATTTTATATCTTGTAACTTCCGAGCATAAATTCGAAAATATAAATTAAAGGTATACGATATAATACACGCACAGTTTTCTCCACGCGCTTTCTCTCTCTCTCTCTCTCTCTCTCTCTCTTTCTCTCTGTCTCTCTGTCTCTCTGTCTCTCTGTCCACGATCCTGTTCCTCCCGTTTGTCTTTTTTCTCTATCTGCCGTCTTCTCCTCTCTCTCTCTCTCTCTCTCTCTTTCTTCTTCTTCTACTGTCTGCCTCTTTGTATATTCACCACCAGACATTTTTCTCCGATGTTCCTTTCCTGTTCCTTCTCCGTCTGTGGCACAAGCCGACGAGTACCGAGAGACACTCTTGTCGAGGGCTCTCGCCGGAAGAAAGCGGTAACGACGTAACACTCTTGGAACGTAACAGGGAGAGCCAGGCGAACCTGGACCACCGGGGCCACCCGGTCCTCCGGGAGCCGAAGGTCTTCCTGGGCACGAAGGCAGGCAAGGATCTCCGGGTGACGTTGGGCCACCGGGTGAAAAGGGAGCATCAGGATCGACTGGACCAATTGGTCCGCCTGGTACGCCGGGACTTCCAGGTCCTAAGGTAACACAGATACCGACACTCGGGTTATTCTCCCAGGATTCGATCACTTCTATATGCATTCACTTAGATATCTCAGAACGAAAAACGTTGCTCAAGCTAGGAAACTTGGTATCGTTCTGGTAACGCAGGGTTATCGGTAGTCGTGTAAATTGATTCGATACCTTTTTAACTCTACGAAACACACGTCACGTCTGAGAGACCTATGCTATTATATTTTGTGTCATAAAATATTATGTTTCGTTAATTGCATCTAATATGCCTAGTGTACTTTTCTAACTTTGTAGGAAGCGCATATCTCGATCTTGATAATTATTTTTCATATGAAAACTGATAAAATGACGAATAAACCGAGGCGAACAGAATGATAGGCCTGACGTGTGCACCGATGTGACAACACGCGTGTGTATTATAGGGTGAAAACAAATTTAAATTTTCACTATGGTGTACACAAAATATGTCGCGTTCGCAATTCTGCGTATTGCACCACGAATAGCTGCATCGTTGCCGCAAAGACTGTTCGTTGTCCTAGCTGTGTTCCAATTATCGTCATAGCGAACGATTTTTCGAGTATTGCTGCGTCAATCGGTAGTATTATACGTGGACCCGCGATCACGAAGAATAGAACAAATTAAATATTTGAAGATTACGTTTTCTGAAAATTTTAAGCTTACTAAAGTCTTCGGCTATGAGCATCATATAGCTATATGGAGCAAAAGCGAAGCTTCCAATGCAGACAGAGAGAAGAGCAAATAAATAGAAGGAAAAGAGACAGATGCACTGACCCCCTATAGTCTCTCGTACTATCTTTAGCTAGGACGCTTTCCTTTGATTGTTCTTATTGACCTAATTGGCTGCAATCGTAGAAGTTTCATTTTACAATGGCAGACGGTTGGGAGCATCTTAAAATCCCTTTACTCGAACCTCTTCTGGAAACTTCAGTTTTATTCGGCAGATCTTACAAGAGCAGAAATTACGTCGCCAATTCGTCATCAAATATATACACATAGCACATATATTTGTATATAGGTATTTTAGCACTTAATTTGTCTGATAATAGGTATTTGTGTCCACGCGAGAAAAGTATCCGTATCGTTATAAGCTTACATCGGTAATTAGTGTATAGACCCAAAGGGAAAACTAGTGAATTGCAAATTTTACGTCGTAAAATATCAAAGTATTAAAGCATCGCGTGCACATGAAATATTAACATTCTTTGTATCCGCTCGTTAAAGTACTCGTTAAGCTGCTTCTATAAAGAAAACTTATTGTTTGATGTACAATAGTCGCGTACAATATTCATTAAAAGTTAAGCAAATTTTGAGAAAATGTGTACCTACTTGCAAAATTTATAAAGTTGAACTTGCAAAGGATAACAGTGAAGGTTGTTGTAGTATAATGTTACATTTAAACTAATTAGCACGTACTCCGTGTGTCTTTAAAGTTCTGTTATACTGTCTAATATATACATGTATGCCATAATATAATCAAACGACGCCACGAATGAAGCAACAAGCAACATAATTAGCCAAATACATCTAACTCCTGTCAATGGTAATTTATTGGAAACAAAATCAGGATCGTGTACCGTACGAAATTAATTCCTTTTTTATTTTTCAAACATGTGCGAAATTAATTAAAATTGGTTTTCTATTATTGCAGTTTTACATCGCACGCAGCATCCAATTATAAATCACCTTTTTGTAAAAGTACAATAAATAATAAATAACACGATAAATAATTAGTTTCATTGGTGTGCTTAAGCAATTTCTTTTAACCTTTGTAACAACGCAATTGGAATGCATATAAAGCTTTAAGCTTGTCTCAAATATGTCACAGTTATGTAGTTAACGTTATTGATATAACACAGTATCCATCTCAATTTCCTCTAAAATATTAAAATTAAGCTACTTCTGTATCTAACGTATTACATACTCTCATTCTTATTAAAGGTCTTAAAGGTATCTTTGTGTAAAGTACTACCGTATCTAAATCTATTCTGTATCTCTCTTCTAAAAATCATAGCAAGTAGTTTCGAAACTGAAAGGATGATGTGAATGATAAATATCAATGCCCTGTCATACTCCTTAATCTTATTCTACGACGTCCATTAATTGAAGAAACATTATTCTTCGCAGGGTGACAAGGGCGAGAGAGGGGATCGAGTTGTAACAACATCCTTAAACGGGGAACCGTTTCCAACTGGAGTATTCGAAGGACCCCCCGGTCCACCAGGACCACCTGGTAAGTATATACGCGGTATAATTTAAATTCTCTCAAGACTGATAGCCGCACGCATAATATATTAAAGCAACGTAATACGACCACATAAAGCGATTTGAGTTATGTTGTCTAAGGTTCTTAAATCCACATCATATATATAGAGGGTGTGTACAAAATTTCATGAAACGCAAGATCGATTTCAGTGGTAAACGGAGATAGAATGGTGAAAATGTTTCGCACAGACGCACGCTCTATATGTTAGATCCCAACCCTACCCTCTGGGTTACAATCATCAGGTGTGAAAACACGTTTTCGAGAAAATGATTACCTTTACTTTCAATTTTAATCATCGCGAAGATTAGAAAAAAAGATTAGCTATAGCACTCGTACTTGTATGAATATTATTCACCATGTTTATATCCTCTACTAAAATATATGTCTCGTTTAAAATAGTCGGAGGAATGTACGCGGTTGAGAATAGAACAGCTGAAGTAGCTGAATAAGCATTGTAGGGATTACCCCTTAATGTCCATGAGCCATTAATACCATATATGGTATTATTAAGAAAACAAAACGATGAAATCCGCTGGAATTTTTATTAGAAAAGAAATTGATGTTTATTAAAAAGATATCTCTTTTGAAACAGAGCAGTTTTGTATGAAGATTTTCTTAATATTAGTCATATTTTCAATGATATGTATTAATATACGTTAATTGAAACAGACACCCTGTATATACATAAGAGAAAAAAACATGTTCGTATTTAGTTGCATTATGTTCATGTGCTACCAAGGTACCTTTGTTAGGATGTTCCAAAAAATATTACTGATATTTTCTAACTTTTTCAAACCACATAGTAGATTTTCGTTTTATTTATGATATTTCCATTATTTTTCTCGTTTTAACAGTAATCTGTGATATGTAATATTTTACGGGATAACCTAATACATCGCGAAATGAATATCCCAGTATTCACAGTGAAAACATGATACGCATTATTCCATTCACAAACAATTCTATAACAACTAGAAACTAGTCTATCTCTGTGCTCCTAGTATTCACCTAATTCTATTAAACTTGCAATACATATTAGCTATTAAACAATTATCATCGTCGATTGGGTAGTAAACGTATTAGAAAATGAAAAAGAAGAATCAAGAAAATATTAATATTCGTAAAAAGAGTAAACATTCGATGTAAATTTAATTCGGTATTTAATGTACGATAAAAACAAAATTACCAGGGAACAGGAGACATCGAAAGATAATTCGGCTTAGGAATTACTACATTGCCTAGCGCCAGCTTTGATTATATCAGCGTTTTAGCACGTTTTACTGTAACGTTACATCGATTGGCGCTAGACAAGCGATAAAAGAAACATTAGTAAGCGAACGAAGAAACACGTTTCATACGAATGGTTACATATATATCAACCGCATGTGAACAGATTTCGTTAATTTAACCACCGTAAGGTTCTATCTTCTTGCACTCGAATTGATTCGCATTAAGGTGTGCTTCCATTGGATCTCAATCGATCGGAATGTAGTACAGTTAATGGCATTAGAGATGTAACTGTTATCCAAGTCCACGTGTACATTGGGATATCAGCGACCAAATCTTCATTCGTGATATACGTATCCATTAGTAATAGGATTAACGGATTTAAGTCGTTGTAGACAATAACGATAAATACAGAGTAGAGATTTTATTTTGGCATAAGACGAATAATTGTTTAGGAAATTACGAATTATTTTTTATAAAACGGAGGCAGATAATTTTATCTTTCATCGATCGATTTAATATAACTTTTAATCTTCGTTTACGTGGGTAAAGGAACTGCTATGGACGCAAGTCAGTAAATTGATCACGTCTCGGACTTATCACTAATTCAATATCGCAACAGGACGCGCTAGTATCGATATCATATTCTCGGTATCCACTTTAAAATATTTATTACATATAATTCTTTGATTGAGAAAGTTCGATTAAAAAATTTCCTTAATGTCGTTAACTTGCTTGCCAGCTAACGAATTAATCGTTATTCGTGTACGCTACGATATTCGATGGAAATAGGATACATTTTTATTCTTACATAGGTATACATATAAATTATTGATTTTTATTAATTTAGGTTACTTTGAAATGTCCAAGTGGGATTTAATTTCGCACGTCATTATTCTTACACAAACGATATTTTTAATATTTTATATTCTGTATTTTCTGCGAGGGGGTTCAAACTATTGAAATATTTTCGTCTTCTTTTCTAAATGTCGATTATCGGCTTTATTATTATCAGAGGAAAATCGCAATTCAGACAAACACTTTTCGGTTGGAAGTGCGCTCAATTTGTAGCGGTCGATATCTACAAAGGAAAAGCTATAAAACGTGAATCGTAAAATACCCACGAAAGAAAAGCTATAAAATATGAATTGTAAAATGTAAAAAAATGCGTACTTTAGGAAAATTCGGTTTAAACGTTGAAATGTAATATGTCGTTTCGCGAAGATTCTTTCTTTGAACGCGCGAGTAATGTCAGTTAATTAGAAACGAAATGTATTTAAGGTTCCAAGCGTAGCGTTCCGGGTTTTTTAACTTCTAACTTGCTTTTTAAGGAAAATTTAAAGAAAATACTGTTTAATTGTAAAAAACGTGCAAGAAAAGGTCAAGATATCGATGTGTATGGTCTTAATATAGCGCAAGTGATCTTTTGCGAATTAAATGTTCTAACGTAACTTTTTCATCGTATCTAAATTTTATTCCCGGGATGAAACGTGTTAAATTAACGCAGTGATAAAAGTAATGATAATAATGCAATAACCAACTATTTATATTTGGCAATGAAATTCAAATCTTTACATATAGCAAGCACAGGATCACGGTACACCTTTTAATTTTTAGAACGCTGTAGTAGAAATTGCAAAACCACTCATTTTTGTTCTTCCTTCTTTAACACGAAATTTTCTCTCATGCAATTTTCTGTAATTTTTCAAATAATTTTGCAACGTCAGTGAATGCATTATAGAACATTTTTCTCTCTCTATGATCCTACTTTAAGAAATACTTTCGCGAAGGAGCAATTACTAGTATTAGGTATAAGTAATAAACCATTTTTATTCACATATCATATAACACGTTTCTTTATTAAAATATATAACGATATCCTCTACTCACTCTTGTATACGGAGGTTTTAACGGTACGTAAATCAATCACATACAACATACTTATCTACTTATTTACTTCGCACACGACGATATCAATCGCTCTAAGCGTCTCTACATATATGTCATTAAGTTTACACGCACATACTATAGATTGAAATTAACCTTTACGATGCATACTATGCACTCGATTTTTCCAAATATTTTTCAAAGTATCGGGTTTAAAGGGAACGCTCTCATCGCGCGAAATAAATTCATTTTCGCAGATATGCAGAAACTGACGATTTTTGACGTATGTCACTCCTCTTCCAGCGAATCGATAATATAATCAAATATCGCGGCGTAAAGGTTAAATTTATCGCTATCTGTCACTTAAATTTATCGAATATGGACATTCAGGTTAAACGTTTAGTCTAGAGAAATACGTAAAGAATCCCCGTGGAAGGGTCGTTTTCGGGAGAAAAAGAGTGCCGCGACTATGCATGATTTTTGCGCGAAAACGAGAGTGCGTGTGCGAACGAACGAATGTCATGTTTTATTTTATGCACGTGATGTACACGCACACAGGGCCCCAGGGCGAGAAGGGGGAGCTGGGTCCGACGGGACCACCCGGTCTGCCGGGAGAGAAGGGTGCCCGGGGAAAGCAAGGGAAGAGGGTAAGCTTCAGCGAGGTCCTCCAGCGAACGACCACCGACCAAATCGACCGTACAAACCATTCCCTCCTTAATAACCGATCATCGAATCGACCAACTTTTCCATCGAAACTCTGGAACGAAAGAACATCCTCCTGATGTATAGCTCGTACGTCCACGATCCCGTTATTCCATCTTCAACATCCATATTCAACTACCTCTCCCAGAGATTCTTTTTAAATTAGAAATTCTTCTATAATATGTAATGCACGACTAAAGCATATTATAGCTTCTTACGGGCAAGCAGATGCATGACATTTCTGGGTGAACGTTTCGTTAATATCTTGGAACGAGACACTGAACGTTCTAGTAGTCGATATACAGCTTAACCGTCATCGTTCAACAAGAATCGAATGAATTTTAGAATTTTCTATTTCTCAATATCCATTATGATAGACTTGTCGATTTTTGTTTCAACTTCTCCCCTTTCATTTCTGAGAAATCGTTGGTTCTCTCGCCTAACAGTTTTATCAAAATACTCGGCTCGTGTTTTATTTCTTTATTTAAGAAAATCTATCATCCAAGGGAAGAACTTTTTTCGTCGAGTGTCTTTTAACGTCTAAATTCCGGAATTGAAATTGAAATTGATGTAAAGCTCGAGATCAAGATTTGAAACGTCGTTATGCCACCCTTGGAATGACGTGACGGTTATTCACGCTTTTAAGACACCTGCATGGAAATCACGAGAAAGCACATGCATGATCTTATCACGCACGCATGCGAGCATGCAACACGTATGGCACAATACGATCACCTGCCTCTTTTCATTTAATAAACTGAAACAAGTAGCCGTTAAATTGCATTGTCGTCCCGACGATGATGGATGGATAACGTTCTTCTTGTACCTAAGGCAGATTTGACAAATGCGAGAGTAGAAAAATTCTGAAAGATTAGGCGAACAAAAGAATGCTTTGCAAACCTTTCAACGGTCATGGAATCTCTTGTGAATGTTACGAAAATAAAAGTCCTTATTTAGTTAGATAAAAAGATGAAAGTATTTTCTTTCGATGGCTAAAATATCTTATCTTCTTTTTTGAAATAGTAAACATTCTACTTTGAAAGTAAAGTGGATCGTTCTAGAGTTTTTTTTTTTTTTTACAAAGAAAAAGGTATCTTCTTCGGGGAAAATATTCTGAAAAAAATAAGTATGTATAACTTAAATTTAAATCATTATGTCTTGCCTTAATGCAAAAAGGACCTTCTCTCATGTAGTCCTGATGTCGTCGTTATAAAGTTGATACGTAACTAAAACAGATATCGCGAGAAAACTGGTGACTGTCCAGTTGCCGAGAGAAAAGAGAAACGTTGGTGGCAGCAAATAACACGTACGCGGGACATGATACGTCGAGACATTGCTCGATACGTTATTTCGACTTTTGGAGCCGCTACATTTATGTCGCAGAAGAGACGCGCGGTTGTTAAGGGTGTCTTCCTCGCAGTAAGGACGAAAACTAAGTTCTCTTCTGATGGATGCGACGAAATTACACACCTGCGCACTAAATAATCTCTAACCACGGCTTAAAAAAGATTTTACTCGACTTCATCCCTGTGTTTTAACGTATTCTTATTTTAAGGTTTAAACCGTAAGTATGCTCGTATATTTATCAAAGTGATCGGTTCTCGAACAACGATCGAGCAAACAAAGAGAATTGTAGAAAGCAATGTTCGTCGTTGTTTCGCGACACGAATCCTCGTTCGTTTTGAATCGTTAATTAAGTCAGCCAGTTCGCGGTCGAGTGCAACGCCAATAAAATCACTGTGTACTCCGTCGTTTATACTGCGAATATCCTAACAAACGAGATGCAATCGGGATTTCTAGCATACAGGGTGTTCGCGCTATTAGTTACCACTGTTTTTCTCATACGTGACAAATTTGTGGGAAATATAGAAAGAAACAGAGATTTCCTATTTTTCGTATATGCAATACCACGGCTTCGATATGTTATTTAAAGCAAGGGATATAATTTTTGTTACGTTATATGAGAGAAAGCGACCATCGAGACGAGTTCTATAACCGTATCATTGAAATATAAAAATTGAACAAATACTTGGAAAATTTTATAACGCTACATTTATTGGATATCATTGCAGATTCTATTGTCAAATTCAATAAAAGCTGCAGAAAACTCTTTCATTTTCATATTTCAGTGATATTGAATATGGTATTACATGTTACAGGTTGTTTAACTCGTCTCAATATTCAATTTCATACAATACGATAAAATCGTATAGCTATCGGTTTTAAAACATCCACACGCCATGAAAAAAACTAGGAGAAATTTAAAAATCTATTACTAATAATAAACATTGTTGTTTCTATTTTTCTCGCAAATTTGCCATTTCCAAGAGAAACACTAGGGACTGATAACGCAAACAGGTCATACTGTATACGATCGTGGATACAAAAAAGGCGCTTCAAGAGACTCGCGAAAGTATACAGAAAAGATAGATATCGTCGAGCTTTCCAGAAAGAAAGTTTCCAAATTTCTGCTAAATCGTAACTTTATTGGTGGTCTGGAACGAATGGATACTACTCGAGAATCGTAAAGAGAATCGAGCCACTTTTGTTTCGAGCTGGACCGTCTTACTTTGAATTTCCTTAAGCACCGAACTTCTTCATACGACAGTGATATCACTTGTCGAGGATTTTATTTGCGTTAGCTTGCAAGAGAAAAAGAAGAACGGTCTCTAGTAAGTTTGCAGCGCTCTATATAATGCCTCTATTTAGTTCCTACGTTGCAAAGTCAACTTGTTTAGCTAACAAACGTCCATCTATGTACTAATAACAGTTGCGAAATTTTAGTCAGAGCGAAAGAATGAGAGATTGGGTAAGGGTAAGGAAAAAAGGAAGGGTGAGTTAGAGAGGAAGAGAGAGAGAGAGAGAGAGAGTGAATGAGCGAGAAAGAAAGAAGAGAGACTAATCGCTTTAATCTTTAGTCAGTAGTCTTTGGCGTAGTGTACGTAGCTTGTGTAACTAATTTGTGTTTAATGTAGCAAGTAACACCACACTACTTCTTCCCTGTGTGTCGGTTCAAATCACTAATAACTAATACTACTACCCCCGGCTTTGAGGCTCTCGCAACTTTATCGACCGGTGATCGATGCAAGCCTGCGATTGTCGCGTAAGTATCAAACAGCCCCTAAAAAACTACTATATAGCTTTACTATCGATACGTCATTAAAACTACATCGTGTCATACGCAGCTAATTCACATGTACTACCGATGTCTTTTATATATAGATACATATTTTTGTTAGTCAATGTATTGATCTTCTCGTTCATTCGTAACTTCCCTATTTTCTATCAGCCGCTGTACGATCGACGTCTTATTTTATTAAATCCAGTTAATATACCACTCTCCCCCCTGTAAACAAACTGGATCGTTAACAAAATTTCACTCCCTTAAATATCTTCCCTCTGGATTCTTATTTTCTATCGAAAAAAGTTTCAAACGTGTGACTTAATAAAATGCCGTAGAATGCTGTATATTGATAGGTATATCAGAATCTTTTCAAAATGTTTAGAAAGCAAATACGATAAAAGATTACGGAGCAATATTTCGTACACGCTGCTGAGAGGAAACAAGGAAGAAAATAAATTCTAATAGCTTCCAGTTTCTACTAAATTTGATCCCACTAACAAGCGTTCCCATCGTAGTCGATTGCATGCGATACCCGTAGAACATTTTTGTGTTTTCGATTAAACGTTAGTGTGTCTAGATTTCGTGTGTTAATCGTAATAGAAAATCCTACTCGAGCGACTTTGGCACAATCGTCAGCGGTTTCTAAATTCTTCTGGCATAGATTTCCAAATTATCTGCTTAATATGACAGAGACTACGAGATCCGTGCCAAGATCGATCACAAAGATCATAGATAATTTCCGATAAAACCAATATTCCTCTCCCGACACCCCATCCTCACCTGAAAATGGAACCGATTAACGCTTCGCCGTAAAAAAAAAAAGGAATTTTCAAACAAAGATTAGATAAAGATGGAGGACCTGGTTGGACCTGACCTTACAGTGTTACATTATAGGGTTTCAAGGGTGAAAGCGGTGTGGCATTGATGAGAGGCCCACCCGGTCTACCGGGTCCAAAGGGTGAACCCGGAGAACGGGGTTACCGAGGCGAAAAAGGCACCAAGGGAGACACGGGCTCACCAGGTAGATTTCCAAGAGCCATTCCTCTGCGAAATTCAAGAAAAAGACGGATGAAAATAAACGATATCTTTTCTCCTGACTGCTACCAGCGACAAAGCGTTTTCTTTGGCATTTCTTCCAATCTAATGGATCTTCTATTCGTATCCTGTATATCATAGACTATCATAGACTATATCGTAAACTGTCTATGCGTGGATGTGGGCTGTCTATTCTACGCTCTTAGAAACCATATCAGTTTCTCTTTCCACCTTAAGCAAAGACTTTATCATCCCGATGCGATCAAAAATCTTTACATATTCTTTTGTCAATGCTATCTATCTTATCCTGAAAAGAGTTCTCAAATTTTGAAAATAACTTGCTTGTTCATTCGTTCGCGTAATATAAATGAGTGAGAATATTACGTGTGTATATGTGTGAGTGAAATAAGATAAAATGCTGATGCTAATTGACGAACCAGTTGGTCTATAGGAACCGATTATGTAAACGAACTGAGTCGACATAAATAATAATCGTTATTTATTTGTACTAGTAAAAACTCGTAATTTCAGGACCAAAGGGAGAACAAGGACTACCTGGTCTACCTGGACTCAACGGAACGGATGGGGAAACTGGTATTCAGGGTCCTCCAGGATTGCCAGTAAGTAAATCGTACAAGTAAAGCTGTAGTCAAAAAAATTAATTTATCATGCCACTTCGTAGTGCAACAATAAAATTCTCTAATTGATCTAACAAAATTGATCTCGCACAATTTCTTCACAGTTTCTTCGCAGATTTATACAAATTTTATAGCGACGATAAACATATTCACTACTGATAGGATTTTCATCGTATATGGCACTTACTAACATATAACTTTCGTACACGCACACGAAAGGAACGATTTTTACATTCTATTAATTTACGTAGGTTTTTCTATAAAGTCTCTTTCAAAATTGAAAGCTATCTTTATTACGAATATCGTGAATAATAAATTCTCTCTCTCTCTCTCTCTCTCTTTCTCTCTTCATAAATTTACACTAGACAGATTACTGGGTCTTGGAGGGATCAAATTTATACGAACGTTACGTACATTCGTCGTCAGTATTAAATATTTGTACAGGGTATTTCTGGACCGAAAGGTGAGAAAGGTGACTACGGAGACATCGGACCTCCAGGACTTATGGGACCACCAGGTTTGCCTGGTCCACCGGTATGTAAATCATTCAACGTGTCATTTGTTAAATTATCGAGTACGAATTCCAGTGAATAAACGTATAACGCGTGTCCTCTTTAAACAGGGTTATCCAGGGTTGAAAGGTGAAAAAGGAGAAAAAGGTGAATCGGTGAGTGAATCTTTCGATAATATTTCGCACGCAGCAGATGGACGATCAAAACCCTCTCGTATCAAATCTCTTCGCATTATATTTTCGTTCAATAGCGAAGATGAGATATAATTGATTCTTTTCATAGAATAGCGTTCGTCGAACGTGAGGGCTGTTGAATATCCATCAATTTTCACTGCGAGTAATTCTGGATCTTTGATTTCGACGTCTATGACAAGTATATCGTACTCGCCGTGTCAATTGCTTTGAAATCAAAGGCCGGAGCATAGTATACGGTATTTTAACGGCAGGTATTCAGCAATTTCATGATAAAATCTATTTCTTTTCATGACACGACATGGGGCTTCCATTGACAGAAATACAAGAAACTCAGGCGAAGGCAGGTACGTCCATTTTCGTTCATATTCGTTCGTAGTATGCTTGTTATCCGATACCATCGCTATTCGAAATTATCGATGAAGCATCGTAAAAGAATATTTACGTTATACCCGTTCGCTTTATTACAGGGAGACGGTACTTTCGAAGTGAATGCCGGCGAAGTGGTGAGTAAATGTACTATTTGAAATTTTCATTCTATTCAACGTCTTGTCGCGCTGGAAACATATTGCCGTGCTTAATACTTTACCTTAGACTTTGAACTTCGTTCGTGAAATTAGATAATTAATCGTGTTTGCAGATAATGGGACCACCGGGACCACCTGGTCCAGCTGGTACTCCTGGGCTTCAAGGTCCACCTGGCATAAAAGGCGACCGAGGACACGATGGTGCAAAGGGCGATCCTGTCAGTAATCATTGTATACTAAAAAACAACAAAGAATCATTCCATTAAGATAATTTCGTGAAACAAGAAAGTTAAAGTGCCTATGATACGTATTTTTACGATGTTCGTTAAAATCACGATCAGTGTCAAATTTTATTACGTACACGATCGAAACGACGAAAGCCTTTAGAAAATGCTACACGACATTGTTTGATTCTGTGTTTGTTCTTTTCATAAAATAATTGAGATATCGATGTATTTAACTTATAATATGAACGAGGGCGAGAAACGAATCGTTACGACGTACAATAGACCTATTTTCACCGGGTCGTTCTTTTTTACATTACAGGGAGAGAAGGGTGCCAAAGGAGATCCTGGTCCAATGGGACTACCCGTACGTATTTTCCTCTCAAGATTAGGTTCGTAGGTTAGGTAGGTTATAAAACGCGATAAAATACCAGAAATAGAGCCGATCGAACGCATAAGGCGGAAATCCATCGACGAATTAAAAATTTTCTTAATCTTAAGGTATTAAGAAAAGGTATTAGCTTGAAAGAAAAATAGATCTTGATACTGGGTTGTTTGGAAAGTGCGTAACGAAATATAAAACGTATGGAATTAGCATTTTATTAAACGACGCATCGTTTCTTTCGGTGATTTTTTATCATTTATTAGCTAGCTTCTCAAAAAGAACTTTCTATCTTTTGCGGCGATTAATTTTTTTTAAATAGTTTCTTAACGATAAGTCCATTCAATTTTTTAGCGTTACAGTTTCGCAAAGTTTCGTAAAGATTCGTAAAGATCAGAGCAAATAAAACGATGTTGCGTCTGTCGAATGAAAAGGATGGAGCTGTACTGTACATTTGAACATATTGCTTGCTCTTCCTCGATACACGAAGCCTAACGTTTTCTCGTTGAGAAACGATCTCTTGTCCGATACCGTTGTTCTCAATTGCTGTATTTAACAGTAAAACGCTAGAAATTACCTCGTAGAAGATAGAATCACAGATGTTCGTAACAAATACACGCAACAAAATGTATCGACTATGAAAAACGCTACGAAACTTCCGAGCAACCCATACTCGATTTACAACGATAATGCAATAACTACTTATTACTAGAATAAAAGTACAGATACGAGAAAACGAAACGGGGAAAAATGTGCGCCATATATAGGAAGAAAAAAAAGAGGGAAGCGAAGCAGCATATATACACGATCCATTGACAAATTCATCGTCATTGTATATGCTTCGACGATCGTATTGTAATCGAATCACTGATCGAAGTGTTTGTCTTTTTACAGGGCCCCATGGGACTGAGAGGAGAATCCGGAAAACCCGGGGATGCCGGGAAACCTGGTGCCATGGTAAGAACGCGGACCTCTCGCTCCTAACGTCATCGTTATTTGGCCTCGCTGCTGAATCATTACTAGGCATTCACTAACGACCAGTGTAATCGATTGTCGCTCATTCGGCAAGATGTCGTACTTCTTCGCGTCCTCAGCGAGATCCTTTGATTGCCTCTCGAGTATGTTGCCTTCCGTGTCGTTTCCTCTACATAAAACGAACGATCACGGTTCGATCATCGTCGTCGTTCAAGATACATATAAAAGAAAAGAAAAGAAAAGAAAAATGATAGAAAGCGACTCGAGGGACAACGAGATAACCATAGGCGATACGAGTACATATATACCTCGAAAGGATCTCTTCTCGGATTAACAAGTTGTCGGAAGTTTTCAATGTTACAAGTCATATCGTTAGCATTTATTGGATAAAGTGTAATCGCGAGGATAAATGTTAGTAAATCGCTTTCGAGTCGTTATTAAAAACAAAAGAATGTCTCCGAGTATTGGCTCGGTGGATTTTAGTAGCTTCATCGGCTTGTTATCGATCAGAATCTACTACTAACGATATCCCTCAACGATGAATAATGGTAGGGAGCTTAAAGGACCGTCCGTTGCAAAAAGGTTGCGGGCACCGTTGTGATATATCATGCTCTCAAACATAGTAACCCGTATCAAATGGGTAAAGGAGAAAGGATTTTACTACAATTGATCGTTATTCGAGCAAAACAAAGAACGTAACGAATCGTGTCTTACGTGTGCGGTGGTAGTAAATAAGGTGACTGTACTTGTATTACATAGTGGGTACATTCACGTGTGCAAAGTGTAGCGGACGTAAAATATGAAAAAAAAAAAAAAGATAATTTACTTGATAGAGGATAATTGATAATTTCGATTTATGGACTTTTCGTGTCGATGTGTGACAAGAGTGAAGTTTCGGGAGAAACAAAGCGTCTTCCATAGATATTCGATGTGTACGAGTAAATTATTCGATGCTTTCCTTTTACTTTTTTTTCTTTTTTTCGATATCGAAGTACAGATACGCATTACGTCGGTGCTATACGTTTTTATTTATCCAACGTAATACTTAGCGGATGATCGCACTACCATCCGTCCTTTTTAACATACTCTATATGTTTATCTCTACAACCATTTATGTGTGCGTATGTGTGTGCGTGCGCGCGCGCACGTGTGTGTATGTTTGTGTATGACGTGTGTGCGCATACACCGAAGGAAAAATGTTAAGTTCGAAATAACAAAGCTTTAGCGTTATAACGTGGTAACACGGTACGAAAGCTAAGCAAATTTTGCCTTAAAATATTTTTAAATTAAACTATAGATTAAGATAATAGATTACTGTGTATAAAACATTACACTCTACAAGCTATCGAAGAACACTACGAAAATTTGTTGAACGCTTATCGATAGTTCGATTAAATTTAGGTACATTTCGCTCGGGTATATTTTTTCTATTTCTTCTTTGTACTTCCGTAACATTATTTCATTGTTTTTCGCTGCTCTTCATTCGGTAGTTTTATTTATTCGTTGTGAAATATGTTCATAGTCGGCCTTCTACGATTTTTTCTATCCTATTTTTCGTTTCTTTTCTTAATTATTAAGGTATTAATTTGTACTTAACGAAAGCATATTATATTTTTTATACGTGATAATAAGAGAACTATTTATTACGACCGTTCTATTTCGTTGTACTTCCATACTTATTTCGATGCGATCGAAATACATAGTTGTATCATCTGGGGAATAAGAGACATAAATTTTATATTTCGATAATCAAAAACATAGTATAATTTATATTCCACTGGAATCGGTGTTACATGTATAATCACGAAGTGTATATTTTTTAACATGTTTGTTATTTTTAATATATCAGAAATACGTATTATGGTAAATTTGTTACATTGCATAAATCTAGATTTTTTCCTACAACTTCTACCGCTCCAAATTATTTTTTAAAAGTGCCATTTTTTAAATGTACTAAATTTACACTAATTTTTGTAGCTTTATTTTTCATAACGCGTTGTTACATCGAATATTTTTAACATCTATACGTGTTCCATCATTAATAATCCTAATTTTGCCAAATTTTTAACAATATAGTGCATGGTATGTTTACTTACAAATAACCCGAGGTAAATTTTTATTAATTACCATTACCTACAATATACGGGGAGTTAATTGACATCTTAGACAAATGCAAAACAATTGCGAATGCTAATAAATTCGAGCAACACGAAAGAACTTTATGACTTAAAGACATGCAAAATATAGATTGGTAGACACAAATGATAAAGGCCTAAGAAACGAAATAGTACAGAGTGAGAAAGATACTTACAATGACTTACGATGTACTTAACGATTTGAAAATACGTGTAAACGAGCATCCTTATTTGTGATCCTAGTTACCTATAACGTTGATACAATCGAATAAAAAGATACCAGAAAGTTGTACAATGTAGAATAATATCGATATTGTAGAAATGGGATTTATCAATGTGGTAAAGAATATTTTGCTGGCCTCGAATTAGAAAGCGTGTACTAGCTACCGTTTTTGCTGTGCATATCCTAATCGAAATATATAGAGATTAATGCGAGTAGATTTTTAATAAGATAAACGGAATGAGTAAAAATATGAAGCTCTCGTATCGTGAAAGCACTTTAACGGTAACGCTAATGCGCGAATTAAGCATATGATATAATGATACATGTGTGAATGTGCGCCCATTATAGTGAACGATCCATACACGTGCATATGCACACAATTTCAGAGAAAAAGTAACTGATCGAGAAGTATGTGTGTGTGTATACGACATGTGTATGCATGCGTATGTACATACATGTGTATATGTACACGTGTACAAGTGTGCGTACGCATATATCTACATATGCATGACATAACGAGTATAAAGGTATGCGGGGGAAAGCACATAACATTTCGTGCGTGCGTATGTGTGTATTGTAAAGCGGCGCGCCTTGGTAATTAACAAAAGAAAATTATAGAAGAAGAATACGACGGCGTATTTGCGTATAAGAATACTTGACTCTAACAATTTTGTTTTACATTGTCCCAATTAATAAACAGAATGTGCATGTGCCTGTGTCCTTTGCTTCTATACGATGCCCTTTCGAAATTTAACGCTTCTCACACCTTGTAGTGAAATTACCGCTTTGCATTTTGCTCTGGCTGCGATCCGACGATCATTGTACAAACTACTTTTGTCACTTTTTACACTTCTTTTTTTTCTTTTTCCCTTCTTTCTTCTGATCGCGAGTATATATGTACAATTTTTTTTTTTTTTTTTTTTTTTTTTTTGATGAAAAGAAAAGAAAAAAGATCATGATCTCATAAGAGAAAAATTAACACGTGTTAATTTGCTGCAACCACGACGGTAACGTAATTGTTGGATCGTTATGCCATCTCGTAATACGTCATAGCGAAGGTGTTTTAAGACATAATTGACATATCAATGTGAATACCGCTGGTTTTTTATTTTTCTGTTTTTCTTGAATTCAATTGAGCTCCTTCTTTATCTTTTCCTTTGCCTAACACGCCCATCGATTGTACTCTTGCCTCGCTCTCGAATAACCAAATTTTTGCTCTTTATCGTTAAATACCGGTTGAACAATTTTTTAGGATAAACATATTTATTAAAACTAATTCCAGATCATGTTCCATCTGTTTTACGTCGTATCGATACGTTTATTAGGAAGTGTTTATGCGCGTCACATTTCGTAGAATATCTTATCTCACATCGAGGGAAACAATAAAATAATGTAAATAAATAATACAGTGATATTACTTTACTGAAATAGGCAAAAATGTTTTGAACGTATTAAGATTATTTCAAACATTCAGCTTTAAGAAGAAAAAAATCAGCTACCAATTATTTGCAGAAGATCGAGACAAAAAAATATTCTTTCTGATAACTTTGTTAAAAACTAACCGATAAGAATATCAACATACATACACAAATATACTCTACTTAGGATTAAAATTCAAACATTTCCGGAGAGTTTGGCAAGGTGCAATATTGCTGCGAATGACGGGGCAAAGGGCGTCTTAATAAAATTTCTTAATAATAAATTACATTTGAATCGGCATATTCGATATCAATTATCAGGTGACTTCGATGAATTTGACAAGGTTTCCTCTGCCTTTCAGGGGCCACCAGGATTAGACGGCATGAAGGTGAGCAATCCTCGGGGAGACCCGTTTAACCATACATTATATTTATGATTTTTGGATCCTCGATCACTACGCTCGCACTACGATTTCATCATTCAGGCATAGATTAAGCCAGTTGCAAACTTAACGGTATTGTTTCAACGTGTCCGTACAGATCATAGTATCCGTTATGGTTCTTCGTACTTACAGGGTGCACAAGGAGAACCAGGCACAAAGGGAGAAAGAGGGGATCCTGGCCTACCTGTAAGTATCGTTCTATTTCAATAATTTAAACCAATAACCAACCTCAAACCCGTCGAAATAAAACTACTTCCTTAGAAATCTTAGAATTTTAGAATTTCAAATAGTATTTCTACTAATTTTTTAACAATTTCAAAAATTGCTTTCGCTTGGAAAAACCATTCGATATTCAATACGAATCATACTGTGTCGATCTAACCATTTAACCGTACCGAACGATATTTCATCCTGCTGAAACTCGATTACACCGTCGTCGAGACACCAACGACACATTCTGTTTATCCCCAGGGTACCGATGGAATTCCTGGCGCGGAGGTACAGTGGCATTCGATTATCGCTCGCCCCTCGGTGTGACTGCGACACAGTCTAACCAGCCCGGGGTAACGACGATACATCTGCCTGATCTACCCCGGGGACTGCCCCAAAATTCGTCTCTTTACTTCTTTTGCACGAAAAAGGAGGGGGCTGAGATTAAGTTTTGCGCCTTTCTCCCTCTTTACACCGACGATAGTTTGCACGATTTCTTCATTATTGCAAATATTCCTTCTATTTCATATAGTACTTGCTTATTTACTCTCAAATATTTCGCTTTAAGATCGCAAATCGTTTCTTTTGGTTCGGTCGGTTAAAGCAATTTAGAGAAGCAGAATGTCAGAAAATAATGGATATAAAACGTCGAGTTAAGAGTCGGAAAATTGTTTGTCGAAGAGCCAAATAGTATATTTTTTGAAATAGTATATTTTTCGACAGTTCCAGCCTTGTTGAAACATCGTTGCTAATGTTAAACTATCAAGTTTATTACAACTATAATTATCAATTTATTTTTCAGATCTAGAATGAAAGAAAAAGAAAATTATGCGTAAGATCGTCAGAAATGTTAGAATTCCTAGAAATACCTACGATTAAAGAATATCGAGAATCCACTCGAAAGTAACTGGTTGTAAAATTGAATCTCGAAGAGAGGGAGAAGCGCACAATCCTCTCTATTTTGATAATTAGATTCTCAAAGAGTGTACAAACCGAGAGCATAAACTAACCGAAAAATAAAACGGGCTAATATTGTAGCTTATATCGCTTGCTTCTTTCACTAGTTCACGCATTTGTGATCGTAGACACATGTTATGCCTTTGAAAGCAAGTTTCGCATAGAAATGTATAATATTGAAAAAGTTCTTTTCCACAATACGTATCGTGCATGTAGAAAAGAAACGAAGAGAGGCACGACCGTCACTTAACGAATAAATTCTTTGACGTACCAATTCCAGGGACCGAAGGGAGAGAAAGGTGCTAAAGGCGAATCTGTGAGTATTGATAAAATTCGACTATCAGTTTTAAATAAATGGGCAAGGAAATTCGTAGTTTGGCGAGCGAACAAAGCTCATAAACGTTTAACGATACAATGTCTGACGGACGAATAATTCCTCGTTCCAGATCTAAAAATTTTTTATTCGGAAATTCATTATTAATATTTCATTCATATTTACTGTATTGTCATTATCATCGTTATCAGCAATATCATTGTCATAAACGTGTACTACCATTTCATTACTAAGACTAATTAATTATCATTAGTAGTATTATGATATTTAATATTACTAAATCCAAATGTGTCGTCATTCGGAAGTTATGCCAAAGAAGTGCACCAATTTAACATTCACTGACTTGTTTTATCTGAAATGTATTTAGCATAAAGAATAATTAATCTCTAATTAGAAATTATATGAAATTCGAATACCGAATTTAGGGATGGTTTAACACAGTACAGTGTTTATGCATAACGCATGTAACAGAAACACATACTTGTATTTCTGCACTCTGGTATCTTCGTATTGTACTTTTCTACATGTCCTGTAACATGTCGCAACCCTTGAAAAAAGATCATCGAATTCGCGAGATAAATGTTCGTATAAAAACGTAATGTCACGTTCTTTTCTTCAGTGATACGTACGTACATATATGTACATATACTACGTGCATATGCTGCCACCAGCGTATAGTGAAAGCGCGTATATAAACTCGCTGATAGTCAATAAATTTTTTTTTTTTTTTTAGAAATCTAGTTGCAATTAAGGGTATGATGTTGAAATGAAAAATTAGTACATTCCAACGAAAAGAACAGTCGAAACGATCGAAAGTACGCGGTCTCGAGTTTAAGATAGAGAATATTCTCGATGCCTTTTTCATGGACGTTAATGCTCAATTGCGTATTCTGCACAATCAATCGAATATTTTACTATGCATAAAGAGATTCTTTTTGTGTGCCTGGCCTTTTTTGCACGTTCGCGAAAATATCTACCTGTTCGCCATTTAGACGTTGAAACATTTTTACGTATGAATACAGGGACCGCCAGGGAAACGCGGTAGGAAAGGCGACAAAGGCAACAAAGGAGATCAGGGTGTACCCGGACTAGATGCTCCATGTCCATTAGGAGCCGACGGACTTCCGTTAGCAGGATGCGGTTGGAGACCACCCCAGGTATCTCACATTTTCCCTATTCATTTCAATTAACTTTTGTCGGCTTGAACAAGTCCGAAATAGACGACTTCCTTTGTTACGTTCTTTCTCACGTTTTCTCTCCCCCTTTGTCTTTATAATTGATCAGATATTCCCACAATACTCGAGACGTTTCGTCTTTAAAAGATATTAATTAATAATAAATTGGCATACTTCACCGTGGCAGAATATTTTTTATATATACAAATGTATTCTTATAAACATAATATCAATTAAATTTTCTATATACGTATGTAGCGATTTAGTCGATAAGGTCGTTCCTATTCTTTAAAAAAATCTTTGTATCGAGAAGAATAATGCGAAAAGAAGAAAGCTGTAACGAGTGAAATGGAAACGAATGGTCAGAAAGGGAATTGTAACGAATTAGAAGTAGGTAGAACGAACGCTTGGATTCTCGTATATGCTTAGCAGGACATCACTAGCACCTCGATACCAGCTGTCGAAGGTCCTGAAACTTCAGAGACGGATTACGAAGAACCAGAAGAGGACTACGAGGAGTATACGGATCCGAACGCAAATCTAGCCGAGCAATAATTGCTCGTTGTGCGCTGCCCTAATCACTACCAACAACTACCACAACTACTACCACTACCATCACCACTACAACCACCAAAACCACCACCGCCATCGCCCTCATCACTCGTCTCACCTTGCTCTCCCAAACTAACGTGGTCCTGGTAATTGCAAGTCCCGTAGTTATACTAACGTTGTATGCATGCATAATCAGCAAAACACCACGCTCCTAAATAACAAAAATGATTTAGAAAGAAGTCTTGTAACTCTGCTCCTCCTTACATTTTCGTACTTTTATTGTATTACTTACTTACATATTACCTGTATGTTGATTAAGTAGAAGTCGGTGGCAATAGTCTTGCTTAAAGTTTCATGTCAATGCTTACGGTTATTTTGCTTTCCTGTCCAAGAAAGATAGAGTAACAAATGATACGTATATAATATATCAAAAAAGTACTAAGAGATAGAAGATATATTTACAGTCGTAAAAATTAATTTCCAATTCGACTTTCTTGCCACTTCTTTGTACTTGAAGCTTCAAGGTGACGATCAAGAAATTAATAACACTTTAACACGTTCAAAGATTTGCTTGTAGCTGCATTTTTTTTCTTTTTTCTTTTTTCTAATTAGAACGAAGAACGCAAAATATGTAGATTAACGTCAAAAGCAACATTCCAGACTGCTTCTTTGTACAATTATCCGCTTACATTCTCGTTTGCTTTGCTTATCGGCACGATAACGTAATTTGTAATCGTAATTGATGATTAATGAAATGCATAAACAATGAAAAATCGATTCGTTTCGAATAGATAGCGACCTGTACGTATAAGCATCGTACCTACTTTGTATATTTCAAAGCGATCATCTTCTTCATCTTTGAATGTATACAAATCTATCGTATTTGCTTTAAGCTTTACAAAATATTTCTACAAATATTTACAACAGATTCCCTTCCGCCTCGTTTTTTCAGAGAAGAAGGAATATTCTTCATGATTGGCTAGAAGAGGAAGCCGAAAAAGAAGAGGGGCAGTGATACAAGTATTTTAAAAGAAGATAGTACATATTTTCAAAGACCTCTGTGTATACTCCATCGTAAAAATACAATTCATCCAGTTTAACGCGAAGAAAATCGAGCTATGTATTTAAGAAAAAGAAATATATATATTTTTTTACATATATATATTTTTTTTTCTTTTTTGGCATATAAAATACATGTATGCCGAAATAATCTTCTTGCCATCGGGTGTTGTAAATAAGTGTACTTACAGTGTTTAGCGTCCGCAAATAGTGCGTGTACATAAATATTTAGAGCTTACTACCGAAAATGCGGTTAGAACGACATCATAATTTTATCGACAATTTGTTTATAATGTAAACGTAAACATCAGTAATTTATAAATTACTTTATTTCTAAGGAGAGTAAAATTAATGACCGAATTATCCAAATATCGTTTGCACAACGTAATATAGCGATAGCAAAGTTCTAAAACAATAAACAATTTTATTGGTCTATCAACATTATTGTCAACGTGTTTTCTTTGCTAAAATACGTTGCACTCTATGCGAAGAAATAATTTTTCTCTCTGCGTGTTTTTTATGTGGACATATCTCGTGGAAGCACAAGATGTAAAAAGTTGAAAACATTAATCATTTTGCTCTACCTTCTTTAGCTGAAGATGAATTGAACGTATATTCACGTAAATTTCAGTCAATGTTATTTTTATGTTTATTTATTTGCTTGCTAAAATGCAACCAAATGCATTTAAGCATAATTATAATATTATGTATTTATATAGCTGCTATTAATTATTACCTTTATTATACATTACTATGTTTCTAAGATTCTTTTTAATTTAAATTATATTATTCTCGCCAGATCTAGTTTTCTCGCTTAATCAAAATTTGTATAATAAGTTCAACTACGAAACTTGGAATTTTATTTTTATCGAAAAACTAATGCCATATGATTATTTTAACGAGGAACGGTTGAAAATTTCTTTTCCCAGTATGTGTCATTTATGTGCACAATACATATATGCGTACCTATGCCATTTTATTGCCTTCGGTACGTCTAATAAAAAAGTGCACATTTCTGCGCGATCGCAAGGGAAGATTTTTATACAAATATCAGTTAATAATGCATATCTCGACATAATTTTCATCTAGATTAGTAATAATATCAACTGTAAAGCAAAGGAGTAACGTGTACACATTGTCAATACTGTCAGGTATTGTTAAATAAAGAATAAGTATATATCTATCGTTTTCATATTGGCGTATAGTAAATCCCGAATTGGAAATAATTCCTATTTATTGTTATATATATAAAAAAATAAAGCAAAAAGAGATTCATAAGGGCATAAGATCGACTTGTTATCTTTTTAATACAATATGAAACATATTACTAGATTTTTCTTGACATATTCCTAAGCAGAGTTCAATTCGTTTTATAGCATTGCAAATGACAATGTTTGAGGTACTAAAACTTGATACTGACTATTCCTTAAAATATATAGTACTATATTTAATACTATTTTATTTTATATTACTATTTAGTTTTATTACAATTGATGTACAATATAAAAGAGGATAATGTAGCTGTATAATGAAAATTGTATCCTTTTACAATTTAAGTAACTTATATTTCTTGAAATATGATTTTACTTTATCCTTTGGGTAAGGTTTTGTTGCCAAACACGTTGGAATATTATCAGGCTGTTCAATCCAGACCTTATGATCAATGTTCTCATTTGTCAATGTTAAACATAAATTGTTTAAACTGGTCTCATCTGGAATCTAACATTTATATACATATAAATATATCCATGTACGAGTATACTATAAATGTCACCATACTCCTTCGCTGTTTTAAAAACTGTATACACAATAGTTATGCACAATAATACATTCGAATTGACGTTTAATACCTATGATATATATAGTTCCTGGATATACTTACTTCCAAGACAACTTTGTGCATAGCATCTAAATTGGCAAGGTAGGCTTGTGTGTAATTGTCATTATAAAAAAGATGAGTAACAGCAGTACACGCATGGCATGCTTGAGCTATAACTGCGCCGATGGGCCACTTCATTGTCTCCAGAAGATCTCCTCGTACCACCACATATTGAACTAGCACGCTCATCCTAGTAATGCAAAAGACGTTTAATTTAATTTAATTTAATTTTAAATTATAGAATATGCAAGGGCTATTGTAAGGCTGATCAAGCTAAATTATTAAACTTTAAACATTCGTTGATAAAACTCTTAATTTTCTATATATTAAATTTAATGTCATTTACAATCCTTACATAGTAAGTGCCAAAAATATATATAATTCATATAAATAAGAAAACAATAGGAAGTACTTTTGAAGTATTTATCTATTGACATTATGTCTGTTTAGTATTGTAATATTCAAAAGTAAGACACAAATATCATTGTAATATTCTTTTGGCATTGTAGTTTAAATCAGATGTATTATTTATATAAATTGTTGTTATTAAAGACAAATTAATCATACGTAAATACTGTGTATAATATGTTACAACATTCAAAACATAATTCATTTATATAGAATATAATAACTTTTGTATATTTGACAAATTTTTGTTGTCATTGATTCGTTAGAAATTGCTGCAATCTATCTGTAAGTAAAGGTTTAAAAAAACTCTATCATCTCTACTTTTTAAGTTGTAAAGTAAACATTTAAAAAATAAACATTTAATTATATCATGGTCATGTTAATTACATAGGACATTCTCACCAATTTGATATTACTTATAGCTGGTTATACTCATTATTTTATACATGACAATAACATGATTAAAGAAAAGAGTTTCTACTTAAAAAGAAGAATTTATATAATATTTAAAATAATGATTATTCATAATTACGAAAAGATTCATCATGTACTATTTTGAAAACTTAATAAAAATTTCTGTCAGAAAGTTTTGTGCATTACTTTGATTAAGCAACGAAATGCTGGCGGCCGAATTAATATTACTACTAATCCCATATATTAAAAGGTAAGGTCGAGCGCAGGTTATATGTACAGATAAAAGTTGTTCAAAATGTTGAGTTTTATGACATTTTAAGATCACTAAAATTAAAGACACCTTTAATCGACAACATTACCGGTTTAACTCTAGCAGGAGAATCGCAAATTTTCTAGTGTTTTTCCTGGATTGAGGTTAGATTTAGATTTAGTTTTGCGACACATCTCTTGTGATATTCTGCTTACTTAAATAACATTTTATAACATATTAAAGTTCGAAAAAATCGAAGATACTGATCAAATTGCTCACTATCACACTTCTAACTAATATTTCATATATTACAGGCGTTAAAATATAACTAGCAATATATTTGAAACAATCACATAAAGATAAAACGTAATATGACAAATAATATGAAACTATACAAAATATTTGTTATAAATCTGAAACATTACAAGGAGATGAAGATATTAAAATAGATATAAATAAAAATAAAATTTGTTTAGTAATACTTGATTTATTTATAATTACAAAATCATACTTATACATAAGATCTACTCGTATTAGCTTTGTATTTATAAATACAAAGAGACTAAAATGTTCTCTTTAATGTATTTTCTAAATATTGCATGTAAAATCTCTTCAACATGGTTATATATCATATGTTTAAAATAAATATATTTACAGTAAAGATAGCTTTTTTTCTTTTGTTTAATCATTTCATTCTACTTCTAGGGATAAATTGTACTTGTAATAATTAAACCATTGATGAAATTTTCTAATATTTTAATTTCTTTATCTTATCTTGTTTTACATCACGCATACTTTTTTTTCAACCTAGATTTGCCTAACTTTTTATAACGTATTTGGTTCATACGAGACATCAGCATGTACATAAAGGGTAAACAGAATATGAGTAAATATATCTTTAAAAACGATGGAAAATGAAATGCAAAATTCCAAGAATTTGGTAAAGAAACAGTAAACTTCTGCGTCTCTTCAAAATATGGGATATTTCTTAATATTATAATCCCTTCACAAAGGAAGCCTAATGGATATAAAGGCATCCATATTGTATATCTTAGCCATGTTAAAAATGAAATCTCGATTTTAAGTAATTGCGTGAGATAATAAGGATACCTAAATACTTCTACTATACTCCATACAAGGAAAAGATAAAAGACAACTGGTTTCGTTTGCATACGTGGTTCAGCCTCAATCATAATAAATAAAATAAATGCTCTGCCTCCCACTTGTACAAATGTTACAAATGTACTACTCTTAGTGTAACCAAATAATGAATGCATAACTTCTAAAAATTGTATAAGTTGTATAAATTTCATTGCATTCCCAACAGCTACATAAGTTTCTTTCATAGATGCTACAATTAGAAATTTACTAATTAAAAAAATCAATTTAGATATTATTATATTTAACTAATTTTAAATATATCATACAGTTACTAACCTGGTCCATCTCGCGAATACGTAATTCCCATTACAGTTAGAATATAGATAAAACCAACAAATTGACAAAGGTTATAGATAATTAGATACACTTTTTTGAAATCTTCTGCGCAATGAATAATTGTAAAATATTATTAATATTGAAATGTATTTCAATTATTATGTATATTAAAACATTTTTTAATAAAGTATACCTTTTCTATAACCAAACTCTTCTTCATGAAGTTTATCGTACATGTCGGGATAATCACTGCATACATCTCGTCTTTCATCTTCGTTATCGTCTAAATCTTCGCTTGTCCATTTATCAAAATCGATTTTCAGCCATGATGGCTTTTGTGGTTGACTAGTTAATCTTGGCCACCAAGCAGGACACTTTTTACCCAATGTAAAATCAACTTGTCGAGCTGTTACTTTGTAATTACTTTCCTATAATAAACAATTTTACTTTTATTATTTGTACTTGTAATATAGAACATGTTATCTTCTTACTAAAAATTAAAGATATACAAATTTTAGAAATGATGATATGCCATAAAGCAAATGGTATTATAAATATTTCCATATTATTCTTATATTACATATTAAAAGACAATGCATTATTATACATGACGAGTGAAATAAAATATAATATTGGATTCACACTGTCGTGATGTATGGATTTTACATGGATTCCGAACTTCATAGCATACTGATCCGTGTAAAATATTATACATTATCATTATTCTATTATAAGTAGTTGGAAATCATTATAGATAGCTCTGTCACTTTTAGCCTTGCCATCCTAACCCCAAGTTACTCCATAAGATAAAGTAAAATATTATTGCTACAATTGTTACAAAAAAACAGGGATCTTTTCTAACAACTATACATTTCATATTATTTATTTTGTTATTGAGTTATAATGCGTAAAAAATCTTAGCTTAAGAAATTTAGTAAAACTTATTGAAGCATGCTAAAAATAATTTACCTATAAATGACAATGTATCTTACTTATCATTTAAGATTATAAAAAAAATGTGAATATAAATTGCAAGCTTACTCACATTTATCCATTAAAAACACAAATGTAATAAATTATAATTATAAAATGTCTGTGTAATAAATTATAATTATAAAATTTATTTGAACAATATAAGTTACCTCAACATTAATAGATGAATGTAAATCCAAGCTAAATCCATATTCATTAAGACCTCTCGCGCCTTGTCCATAAACAGTAACCCTTAATTTGTTCTCATTCATGTAAACTTTAACATGCTACAAAATATAATTTGATATATATAAGCTGATAAACAATAAAATTTATATATTAGAAATTACATACCCAAGTATCAGTCAAGTCTACCTTTAATGTAATTTGTTGCTCTGTTTGAGCCCAATATACAAATGGAGTTAAAATATCTGCCATTTTTTCATTTTATATTTCTATAAATGTTAATTTTATCCGGCTTATTGTTATAACAGATCGATATTGAAAGTACATATTTCGTTCTAAGTTAGTAAAAGATGTATCGTTTTATTTTTTAAATAATTTTCATTATTATATATATTGTATTTTAACATTGTAAATAAAAATTTATCAGTTATTCGATGTAAACACAAAATTTCGTACTCCAACGAACGCCACTGTCAACATTACAGTTAATAATGTCTGATTTATCATTTGACTTTGATTACACGAAAATGTAAGAACTGCACATATCAGCCATTAACAATTAAGTTCATAATATGATACCAACATATCTACTGTTGAATATGCTACGTAATTTAATAATTAAATAAAGTTACAAAACATGAATCTGACAAAAATCACTAAATTTAAAAATATTAGATCTTGAACCACGTGCTTATAACTCTAGTTTATTTTTATAGCCATTAGAAATTTCATATTTATATATCATGTTGTTTATTTCATCAAAATAAAATATGAAGAAGGAAAAGGCAAGAGACATGTCTTGTATTTTAAAATCATTCATGTGAAGTATAATTAAAGTGTCAATACTTATTTACAAAAACGCTGATTGGTCAATGTTTATTGTGTTAGCAAGTAATAATTTAGAATTATGTCAGTGTAAGATATGCGAGGTATTCAATATAAGGCGATGATTATATAGAGGAATTGTATTACCTAAAAGACTAATGATCAGGCACTTTTATACATGGAGACTTGCGCGTACTTGCACTTATACAATATACATATAGGAAGTGTTGTGGGTTCATATATATGTATATAAATATAAATGTGTTACTGTCGAGTTGACAGTTTAATTAATTAAGTTGAATAAAAACATTGTTTTTTTTAAGTGCATATGCTAATTATCGATCACTTCAGATATCACCAGGCACTTTATTTTTTACTCAAATGTGTGTTTCATAATGATTTGAAAAAAAACATTTTCGATTGATCCAGCACTTAGCCATATTCGTATTTTAAGGTTAAAAGGTAATTCAATTACATTTTATGTTATCAGATTGTATTATATTATATCATGTTCGATATTTCATAAAAAGAAATATTGTATTTTGAAAACACATTTTGATAAAATATTCTGTACGTATTTCTTTGAGAAACATTAAAATATGAAATAAATTTCCAGCATTCAAATTATGTTTTCGTGGCTTAGTTTCACGTGCGATTTCTGTATAGTAGCATAAATTTTCGCAATTTCAGACAACATAATATGCAGTTTTAAGTGTTATTTAGATAAAACATCAATAATTAATCCCAATTAGTAATTAGAATCTTATACATGTAATACTAATCGTGTACAAAATGTATAAGATAAAAAATTGCAGGTTAAATTAACTCGCGAATACATATGTTAGATTAGTGAAATTAAATATTTGAAATATAAATAATAGTGAGAAATTCATAAAACCATTTTTAATGTTCAGGATAGATTAATAACTATTTTATTTTATATAGTTATTGAAAATCACACTGTTTTTTAATTACAATTAAAAGTAAATTATTAGAAAATATGTAATAATATTTCTGTTATAAATCATGTGAGTTTTAAAGTATTTGTCAGCACAGTAAGTAAATTTATACATATATATCAAATTATTTTAAATTTAACTTTAATGGAATATTTGTATATGTTATTTTGTATATTGCAGTATATTTCTGATTTATGGCACACATTTAAAGAAATTAAAATCAACAATGAATTATAGTGAATATTTGTACCTGTATTACCATGCAGATTATATAAAAATTAAATATATTAGAAACAACCGTTTGTACTTAAATTGTTCACCAAAAACTTTACTTCCAAACAATTTTTATAATAATTTAAACAATAATTTTGTGTATTTAATAGTTTTATGTATATGCAAATCAATGTACATAAAGTTATATCTGTATTTATATTTAAAATGTTTCAATAAATACTGTTAAATAATGTTCAATTTTTTGAAAGAAAACAAAATCAGATTGTTTAATTGTCCACTTATAGTTTTATCTGTTAAAATTATATAATTTTGTTAATCTCTTATGTAAAATTTCTTTTTAAAGTTTTTATTATATAATATGATACAGATTGTAAAAGTAATTCATATCTTAATTCAATAAATTATATTTGTCATTGTTTTATTTGTATTATTTGGAAATTAATGTTTCTTATTGGTAATCAGTATTAATAGAAAATAATTATTAGAATATTTTTATTCCTTTATGATTATAACAGTAATTAGTTAATAATACAACTAATGCAGCTTGATGATGACATGATGGAAAATAGATTCAAAGATGAGCACTATTTCAAATGTAGCTGTTACCAGTATTATACAGAATTTTGAAGACACTATTTTCATACGGGTAGCAGAAACTCAATGAATTCTACTACAGTGAAGCCAGTTTTACGAATTAGCAGAAATCATTTAATGGCTCGTTAAAACACCATCTGCACATTTCAGGGAACAGCGCAAATATGGTATAGAATGTATCCATTCTACAAATAATTGTATGCTGTTTATTATTATACAAATATTAAAACATATTTAGTTACGTGTAATTATTGATTCATAAATTCATTAATCTAATACTAGTTACATTAACATTATGTGTCATAAATATTTTGAAAAATTAATGAGAATAAATAACTTAATGAAACTACAATAATAGTAAGAGTAAATAATTTAACACTAACCTACCAGAAATGAAACAGCATGAAAGTAGTGTTCAATTTTATAATATGATAAAGATATTACGTATAATGTCTTTATCAATAAAGTAAAGATTTTATATTAAACACTTGGTACATGGCTGCAAACTAATTTAATCTTGTTAATATGAAGTGTTTGGAATTATCATTTTTTTATATCATTTTTTAATGTCTTAATAATTTAACATTACATTTTTGCATTACATAAGTATTTTCCTATTTGTAATTTTAAAAAATCTTCATATATAATATATTCCTTTTTTATATTGCATGTGAAACTCATGGTGGCTAAATATTTTATTACTGATCATTTTGTATACTTAACTATAACATTAATATTGCTTCAATGAGTTTTTAATGATTTTATTAATATTCAATATCAATATCAGTATGAAGTAATATAATATTTTAGCATATATTATTAAAATTATTATATTACAGTAATCAATGCCATTAATTTAATTTTATAATATTCCATTCATATTTTTAAAATGAAGTATTGGGAATAAATTGTTGAACACAGTAATAACAAATTTGTGATATTTTCTAATTTTTTGCTGCTTTAAATTGTGTAACATATATGACAATATGTGTGACATGACTATAATATTTTATTCATTTCTAATATATTACATATTTTGTAATGCTTTATTTATTAAATAATCATAAATTTATTTATGATCTGTTTTATTATCTTTGCAGAATAATCAGTTAGGAAGTATCATGTTGGAAAATACCACTGCCATTCGACGTGTGAAGGATTCGGCACCTGTTAATGGTGCTCAACAAAATGTAGAAGAGAAAAAATCATCTGCACCATTTTCAGGAGATTTAAATAATTTGGACAATGAATTATATTTAGATTCTGAACATTTAACTTTGTGGCAGCATCCAATTACCACATTGAATTATTTTTTCCGAGAACTTTTTAATAATATATTTAGCTTAGGGGGAAAGGCATTGCATTACAAAAAGACAGTATGGAGCATAGTATCAATAATTACATTATTTCTGATATTGAGTAGAATTTCTGGTCCACATCAACAGGTAAGTTCTATGATTAAAGTATAATAAATTATTATACAAAAATTTTGCATATTAGTCTTTCATCTTTGTTTTTCTTAATATTTAAAGTCATCAAATATTTGTACATTTTCAGATATTGAAAGCATGGGAGACAAAAATAATTTGGTGGTTATATTGGATAGGTTTAGGTGTCCTTTCCAGTGTAGGTCTTGGTACAGGTTTACACACTTTTGTACTGTATCTAGGACCACATATAGCAGCTGTCACAATGGCTGCATATGAATGTGGCGCTCTCAATTTTCCTGAACCACCATATCCTGATCAAATAATATGTCCAACAACAATTGATCCAATGTGGACAGCAGGAATATTAAATATCATGAGAAAAGTACGCATAGAAGCTATGCTTTGGGGTGCTGGTACTGCACTTGGTGAACTACCACCATATTTTATGGCTAGGGCAGCTCGAACTAGCAGACAAAATAATAGAAATGAAGAATTTGATCAAGAAGATTTAAAAGAATTAGAAGCTTTAGAAGCTTTAGAAAATGGAGAAAATGTTTCATTATTAATTCGACTAAAGCTAATTATGAAACATTTTGTGCAAAAAGCTGGATTCTGGGGAATTCTTGCTTGTGCTTCAGTAAGTTAAATTATTTTCTAAATATTAAAGATTAATTTTATTTATATAGAAATATTATTATTATATTAGAAAATTATATTATAATTATAATAATAATAATAATAATATTATTATTATTATTATTATATTGGAAAAGTTTTATTTTTATATATTTTTAGAAAATATTTTTATATAATCTTCGAATTTTATTAAAATTAAATTAAACATTTACAATATATTTTTTACACAAAAATCTTTTTTAGATCCCCAATCCATTGTTTGATCTTGCTGGCTTGACATGTGGTCATTACTTAATTCCATTTTGGACATTTTTTGGAGCTACACTTATAGGAAAGGCGATTATAAAAATGCATATTCAACAACTTGCAGTAATTATAGCTTTCAATGAAGAACTTTTAGATAAATTCATAAAACTGCTGGCAATTGTACCATTTATTGGTTCGAAATTTCAAGAGCCATTGAAAAAGTATCTTATTCAACAGAAAGAAAAATTGCATGATAAAACGTCGATGGTATGATCTTAATTTATTGTGAGCAATGTATTTACACATTTCTAAATATTTATTTTGTTTTCAGGATGGAGCAACAACAATTTCATGGTTATTTGATAAATTTGTAATGTTGATGATATGTTACTTTTTAGTAACAATTATTCATGCGTTAGCAAGGAATTATCATCGTAAACGAACTAAAGAATGTACTGATTAAAAGTTATTGAATATAGGATATACAATGTAAACATAAAATCAATTAAAAAACTACGTACAGATAAAGTTGCTATTAAAGTGCAGTATAATTAAGGTACTAAAAATAATAATAATAATATTGTGGCCGAATTTTTAAGTGCACAATTTCTCTTTTGCAATATGAATAAATCGTGAAGGATGAAGTATATAAATTTAATTTTTTTAATTCTAATTTTCTAGGATGCTTCTAAATGTCAAAAATGTTTCGTAATATATATGTATATATGTATATATATTACAAAACATTCTTGACACACACACACATATATATATCTATATTACACATGTATGTGTGTATGTATTTAACAATATACATACACATATGTATATCTTAGGGGGGATTTTCATACATTATGTAGTATAAATTATGGGCATATTATGTATGATACATATTATGAGAATTTTACTTTCACTATTACAGTCATAATTTATAATATCAGAACTCTTCCTAGGATTTATGATGTTAATAATATTATACTCAATAATGTAAATGATTTAGGATTCTAATCAGTTCCAATGTAGTATAAAACTGTTTGAGATATGCATTCTTCCTATAAACATTTAAATATAATTATTTTAAATATTCTTAGTTGACAAATACATTCTCTTATTAGCATCTTTCAGTACTATCTATCATAATTGAGTAGATAAGTGGTATAAATTATGTTTAAGTACCAAAAAAAGAGCTTTCAATTATTGGTTTTTTATACTAAAGTTACAAAAAGCTAATCTTATGATTAGCTTTCCAACCATAAAGTCAGAAATATATACATATAGTTAATAATACATATGATTGCAGAACAGATCTAAAAAGTTCATATCCATCGGTGGTTTGTGAATAAATAGTAGTGATTTTTCGTGATTTCATAGAAATTACTCAGTTTTTTCGATAGATCCGATATTGATTTATATTTTAACTATATATTGTCACTCATTTTTTATGACATTTTCACTTTTCATTGTAATGCATTTATATTTATGGAATGAATGTAATATTACTTGTAATTTAAAAATATTTTGAGAATAAGAAAAATATAAATGAAAGATACAATGTTTTTAGTCTTAAAAGAGTTAAAATTGCTGTCGAAGAAAATTTTTTATTTACATTGAATTTTTTCTATTTGGAAAGTATTGATAAAATAATTTATTTTCATATCCTACATATTTCATTAATATATTTTTATTATATTTTAATAAAACTTAAATAAAACTGAATGATTTCAAAATATTTTGTGATATTTTCGGAGAGATAAGTACAAATTGTATTTTTAACTAGTTGGTATTTTTTCATTCATGTGATAAACTAAAAATTTAATGTTATGAGAACCATACCTTTATAAATAATGAGTGTAGAGTTATACATTTTTATTCTGAATATATATATGTATATGAATAACAGTTTGTAATTTATATTACTACTGTAGGAAGATTATTCAAGGTATTTTTTAGGGGGAAACAGAATATTATAAATACAAAAACATATTAAAAATGATTAAAACATGTTTGTAAATAATAAACGTATAGAAACTAATAAAAAGAACAGGTAATAATACGCAAAATTTTCATTAGTAATGAGATACTTAATGTGTAAAATTTATATGAAGACATGGAAAATTATAATATTTTAAGTCATTGTTCATTAACATCAAATATAATTGATATTCATATGATTTTATAACGTGATTTATTTACATAAATATTTCATTTCTTATTGATTTAAATGAAGTAATGTGACCAATATATAGAAAGGAAAAAACGCAGATATTAAATTCATTTATATGGTATTTATATGGTAAGTATATGCTAAGGAAAAGTAGCATCAGTAGTGTCTCATTATTACTACTTCTTTTGCAATAAAATTAACAATATATATATATATATATATATATATATATATATATACACATATATAGCGAGCATTTTATTGATAAAATAGCTCACGCATAATAGACATCTTCTATTATTACTACTAATTATTACTATATTTCATTAAATTTTACAATTTATTTAGCGATACAAATGATCCGCATAAATATTACTAGCAATTTCTGATTCCCACCTGTCTCCGTTACTCAGCAACTTTTCTTTGTTGTACAATAACTCTTCATGTGTTTCTGTTGAAAATTCAAAGTTTGGACCCTAAAAATAATTCATGTGGTAAATATAAATCTTATGTAATAGGTATTACCGTATATCTACATAGAATTGTTTACATTTTATGATAGATATTGACACTTAGAAATTAATATATTACTCTTACTATGTCTATTTATTCTCTTTGCATTAGATTTGGATTATATTAAATTGATACTGAAATTTAAATTACACTAAGTAATGGTAAGGCTGGATTATTTGAATTTAGACAAAATAGCTCTATTTGAATTTAAACAAGCACTAATATATATACTTATGTATTAATCGTTACCTCCACGATTGCATCCACTGGACAAGCTTCTTGACAGAATCCACAATATATACATTTTGTCATGTCTATGTCATATCTTGTTGTACGGCGGGATCCATCTGCTCTTTCCTCTGCTTCAATAGTGATTGCTTGTGCTGGACAAATTGCTTCACATAATTTGCATGCAATACATCTTTCTTCACCTGAAGGATATCTATTAGAATAAATTTATTACATTTTCTTCAGTACAAATTTTATGTACTCTTGATATAAAAAGCTTTATACCAATACCTTCTTAATGCATGTTCACCTCTGAATCTTGGACTTAAGGGACCCTTTTCAAAAGGATAGTTTATTGTTACAGGTTCACTAAAGAAGTTAGAAAGTGTAATTCCAATACCACGTATGATTTCTAGAAACATTGATCTGTTTGTTGCATTATCAACAAACTTTGGCTTCTCCGGGGAAATAAAATAATATTTAGTTCGTACAGGTACATTTAAGATTTTCGTGGAAGTTTGAAATAATTTTAAACCTGTAAAAAGCATACTTTCATAAAATCAAATGTGTAATTAAGACAAAATAATAATTTTATAGGTTATATGATATTTGTATATTACATTTGATAGAAAAAGAATCAATTAAATCGTATTAGGAAACAGAAAATAGTTTTGTTAAATTTACCTGGTTGTATAGTTTTCAGGAATGTCATGTTGAAATTTCAATAATTGCTTTCACTTCGTGCAATCACTCTTCTCACGATATACTATATATATATATATATATATGATATATACTATACAGATACAATCTGGTTCTAGCTATGCGCGAACTAAGAATAATTTTCTTCGCATTGAAAATTGAACTTCATGTATTCGTATAAAACTATAGTATACATATACACATATGTATGTATATACTATAGTTAGTGCACGATCGTATAAATATAATAAGTAACTTTATAATAGACAATGGGTATAACTATACATATTTACATCAGCTTATATAAGTCTAATATACAAACTTTTCCCACATATCAGCGGCATCTAGGTTACGTAATAACGTTCACCAAAATCTGGTCTATTAATTTTCAGTATTAAAAACAATTAATTAAAATATTTCTATTGTTCCTTAGAGGAAGAAGTGAACAATACATTTCATTTATTGATAAATTTATGTAGAATTTATAGGTTTGCCTTAATTGTCAAATATATTGTGTTCCATTTTAGAATTTAAATAGAAACAAAGGGAAAAGTCATATCGTTATATTACTTTTATTAATTGTTTTTTAAATTTTCTTGCTGTCATAACATATAATTACCGCTGCAGTTTAACCTGTAATGTTGAATATGGATTATAACACTGATTATGGTTTCTTATAATGCTACACACAGTAATTTAATAACAAATTTGTTTTATCTTAGTCGGAACAGTCCTTTTAAATAAAATGTGTAATACATATTTATTATATGTATTAAAAACCATAGATAAAGTATTATTTAAGTATTATATAATAGTATAATATCATCTTAATTTATTCGTAGTGATAAAAAATGTTATAAAAAAGAGTTTAAAAAGTAGTCAAAATGGCCGATATAGTAACGAATTTAAAAGTAGTGCAAG
Organism: Bombus huntii; assembly: GCF_024542735.1. Classification (NCBI taxonomy): domain Eukaryota; kingdom Metazoa; phylum Arthropoda; class Insecta; order Hymenoptera; family Apidae; genus Bombus; species Bombus huntii. The sequence continues at coordinate 1,209,333 of NC_066247.1, forward strand.
ATAAAATTATTGCTGCTTCTGCTAGAAGGCTACTCGTATGTTATAAATATTATATAAATTTATATAATGATAATTATTTTGGAGTTATGTAAATAGATTAAATAAAAATATAAACATAAAACACTAGAGATATGTTTTAATAGTAATAATTTGTATATTTAACCTCCTTTTCACAGGAATACAAGTATTTTGAGCCACGTTTAGTAGCTGTGAGTAAATTGAAATCAGTTGAATTAATTGTGGATGCGTATAAAGCTGGTCAAAGACATTTTGGAGAAAATTATGTCAATGAATTAGTTGAAAAAGGAAATCACTCAAGTATTTTAGAAACATGTACAGATATACGTTGGCATTTTATTGGCCATCTTCAACGTAATAAAATAAACAAATTATTAACTACTCCAAATTTGTATATTATTGAAACAATAGATAATGAAAAACTTGCATCAGCATTAAATACGTCTTGGTCTAAAATTAGAGTACATGAAAATTTGAAATTAAAAGTAATGGTACAGGTTAATACTAGCAACGAACAAGGTATTACATATTGTAATTCTAGTAATTGGTTACGATTATTGTGTATATTTCTATATGAAAATATTATGAACAAAAATATTGCATGTTTTATTATATTCAATCTTCCTAACATAATATTTATACGACCTTAAAAATATGAAATTCATGCAAAATTTTTGTTTCATCTTCAAATAAGAAAGTTCAAATAAATGTAAACTATGTCTTGGCTTCTAGTTATTAGGATTATTCTGATTTTATAATTTAGTAAGTTAAATATATTATAAATTTACATTTTCAGAAAAGAGTGGTTGCGAAATCACAGATGTTTGTACTCTTGTTCAGCATGTTATTGATAACTGTACAAGTTTAGAATTTGTAGGTCTTATGACAATAGGCATGTTTGGACATGATCTCGCTAAAGGACCAAATCCTGATTTTTTGTGTCTGAAAGAATGTAGAGAAAAAGTTTCAAAAGAATTGGGTATTGATTTAAATAAGATAGAGTTATCAATGGGAATGTCAAATGATTATGAACATGCGGTAATTTTATTAGAAATTGTTATACTTTCTTAAAAATGTCAGACACGTATTAAAATATGATATTATCTTTATGCAGGTAGAGTTGGGAAGTACTAATATTAGAGTTGGTACTGCTATATTTGGGGAAAGAGCGAAAAAGGATACCTAATGAAATACATATTTTTTGTATAATATTTGTATAAATATATTGTATAATATCGTTATAAATATAATTTATGTTGCGTAGGTTGGTCGGTCTCTACAGTAATATACTACTGTTGTAGGAAACATTTTGGAAAAATTTTAATAATTTCAAGTAATAAAGTTAGATAAAATACTTCTCATATATGTATCGATAGATAGATAAAATATGTATAAAGAGTTGGACGATATCGTAAAGTCCTTAAATGATTATTTCTCTCCTTAAATGGATAAATACAGAGTGATCATAAAGTCTCAATGTATTTCTAAGGAAGGCTTACTTTATTATTTTCTACTTTCTACAATTTTACTAAATTTAACAAATAACATGCCAATATATCAATAGTGGCATAGATTACTCCTTTTTTGCATTATCGGCCAATTTTTTCATTATTTCTAATCCTTCACCATTGGCTTTACGATAACCTGGCGCGGATGATTTTATTCTCTCCATCCATTTAGCAACATTCACGTATTTCTCCACCTCGAAACCGAAAACCTACGATCAGTAACCATCATTTAAATCTCCAATTAACGTTCCCTTTTTCTCATGATGTATGTATACCTCCGATGTTGATACAGTGGCTGCCAATGCGAGATCGGCGATGGTCAAATTACGTCCAGCGACGTAATCTTGCCCATTTAAAAATTTATCGAGGACATCAAACGCGCCTTCGAGTACCTTGTAATATTCTGGATTGTAATTTGCCCCTCTAAACACAACTGGATACTGTAACAAGTTCGTTCGGTTTCAGGATATAATCATTTATTTTATATTCTCACCTTACTTCTCCTATTTCAAAAAGGAAGAAAACACAAGAAAGATATAAAAGTGGTTTAATTTTGAATAACTTACATAATAATTTTTCATGCCCCTATACAAGGTACCAATATCAAAATGTAATCGATGATTGACCAATGCTCGACCAGCCGGTGTTTGCGGATTTAGACGAATGTTTTTACCATATTGATCAACTAAATATGACATGATGGCTCGACTGCAATCGTTTATTGAAAGAGATTAAAGGATGATAAGAAACGAAAATGATACACATTGCGTATTAATTAATTACAAACCTTTCAGATAGTTTGTAATCGCCGTCTACAAGAAACGGGACAGTTTTCTGTGGATTCAGCTATAATAGGAATATAATCGCCATATGTTATTTTACGCATTACTGTAAAATTTCATTTTAACACATACTGTGTAGGTATCGAATAAAACGAATAGCGAAATATCGAAGAACGAAATAAAACAGAATAAACGCAGTCCTCTAATTAATTACTTTCAGTTAACTGTTGCGAATGCTGTATAATCGAGGAAGCGTATAATGTTTCGTTGACCGTACATTATTAATTTGATAGGTCCGTGTAATATAGTGTATTGATAATAATAATATTTCAATTGACATTATTACGTAAATGACTCTTGATATTTATTTAAGATTTTTAACCTTTTGCGGTTTTATGTTGACCACATTCGACATGCTATCACAATCGATTGCCAATTGAATGTATAAAACGTATTTATTTATGTTATGGATTAACTTCATGGAAATATACCAATATAGATATGTTATTTGCTCCGAAAATATGAAAATTTATCTAAATTATGAACAGTACATTTCCGAGGGTGAACTAGAAGAGATGAAATGTTACAATAATATGCAATATAGTAAACTTCGTAAAGAATAGATAACACAAGACATATTTAAGCACGCTGACCTGTTCAAATTCTGGCTTTAGATGTTCGCCTTCAAATAAATTGATTTCTATTAAATTTAAAGTAATACCAATGGCCTCGGCAGTCAAGAGAACCGCTCTGCAGGGTGAACTCATTGGCGTGTAATACAGATCCACTGACATGATTGCTTGTTAACTAAAAGAATATATTTCAACATCAGTTACAATGTAATTAAAATTCACGATGGTAGCACGCAGTATGACTGAAAGTATAATATAATTCCTCGCAAAGGATAGATAGAAATCATTAACAATAATTAACTGGTTGAACATTTTAAACACACGTGTAGCTTGCGACTTGCCGCTCAATGCAATTAAACATTTGCCGCGTATCACATGCTAGTGAAGTATCGTTTCAACGTTATCGAAAAAATATTTCGTTGCAACTTTAAAACTTTCGAGACCGTCAGTGAAAAGTATTGAAATATTCCATTACACGCCCCTTTTTTCAGCGGCGCCGGTTTCGTTCACAACGATTTTCGATAGAATCAATATCGCTAACTAAATCAATATACACACATACGAAAGTTACAGAACTATCCTGTGTACCTTACTTCGCATTTAATACGTCCTATGGCACATTCTTTTCGTCATTGTTGAACAATGCCAAGAGTTATTGTGAGATTTTCCAATGTTTGCACCATGAATATTCGGTTTTAGTTGAAGTCCAATAAAGATCGAGAATTTGCATCGAAAAACGGTATAAAAGAGAAACAAAACAGAAAAGAGCGATAAAAAATTGGAAAGAGGAAAGAATTCGTTTGCTCTTACGACGAATGGAACGAGCGATGGCGAGATTGCCGAACTGAAATTCGATGGGAACCGTTTCCAAAGCGCAACACGCGCGGAAGCGCGCGGCAAGTAAGGGTTTCATCTCTTGGCCGATTGAAGCGTATTGCCACAGTTTTGTTTTCAATCGATGTAATCGATAGAGAACTATTTTTCATACGACGAACCTATATATACGTGATCTGGAACTACATGTGTAGTAAAGTACTGCTACGTGCGTGCGCCATTAACAAGCAATCGATACACGCGAAACAGTTCAAGCGTACGTACAAACAACGTAAAGAAGGCGACTCATTGAACTGTCTAACAACGAGAATTGGGCATATGTATACGATAAATTCAAAATCATACTTCTTACTTGTCGAGAGTTTCTTAATTTAGAAATAGATCTAACAAATAAACAAATTTTAATTTATCAATAAATCTTGGTGCCCTTTATAATCGGTATACGAAGCAGTGAATACGATCACGAACATGCAAAGAAATAATTGCTACCTTTTCGTAATAGTAATAATTTTACAACTGGCGTGTGGTATCAAATTCCTTTTTAATAATTATTATCACTGTCTCGAGAAATATTAGTGCGATCGTTCCTTGTGAACGGTAGGAAAGGTATGAATATGCTTTATCTTATTCGTACAGGTGAATTGATTGTGAGTAGAGCTTGTGCGCTGACTCATTCGATGTACATATACATATAATAATATATGTATGTACATGTATGTAATGGCTGTAGAAGGTATCTACACACTAAAAGTATTCGTTAAAGAGACAGAAGTGTATAGAATATGTTTAATACGTAAAATTATATAAAATATCGGAAATACGGAAATAAGTAAAGTACTCGTTATAATCTTTAATAAGCAAAACGAGTCTCTATTTAAGTTCTATTTCTTTACTTGTGTTCGTAAAAATATAAATTTGTATAAAAATCCCTGGTTCAGTTATAATTAATGCGGATTCAACGACCGCGTAATACATATTTAAATAAATTGTTTTAACTTAGAAGCAATCACAAATGATCACACTTTTATGTAAATATCATTTCCTTCTAAAACTACTAAAAGTATTTATTCTTGTTTAATGATATTTTTATTTTATTCATTAAGGGATGTTTTACGATAGGACTCAAAGTTTCCTCGTAGAAACGAAAAGATCTTTCCCGTTTGGTTATAGCAAAAAGAAAAGCAACTATCGATGAAAGTGTTTTACCGATCATTGCAGTGTAATTAAAACGTACGTGAAACCGAGGTCGAGGATAATTAGCAAATGAACATCGAATCAAAAGGATGGTCATTGCTGAAGTAAATTGGTCGCACTGCGAACAGCAAGTGGCTACTATAATTACAAGGTTCATTAATACGTATTTGATGCTGATTCCACTATTTACTGTATCGTGCGTGGTAATGGTAATTTTACCTTAAATGGGTTCGAAACAGTTCTTTTTCACCGTATGTGAACGTCAAGCTGACAATTATTACAACGTGTTTTTAGTTCTCAAAATTTGCGATATATTTTTTATTTCATTTTTCATGTAGAATTATTTCTTTCGTTCGTTTCTATATTAAAACAACGTCACCGTAGGAGACAATCAAATTCAACAGAATTAGATACGTAACGATGTTGTTGGTTACCTCAATTCGTACGAAAACTAAAATGAAACTATGTAAAATTCAGTATACACATATGGCGATATGAATATGCAATGTATTAATATTTTTGGAACTTAATGTTTGCCAATTTTTAGAATTTCAGGAGAAAAATAGGTTCGATAGCGTATACGCGTCGACGTGCTGCTATAACGACTCCGCAATAGCATTTACGAGCATTCTGAGCCGGATCTACACTTGACGAACAACGCGGACAAGCATGAACGAACATGAACGAACAAACGTGGCCAGTATTGCGAGCATGAACGAGTGTGAACGAGCATTAACGAATTCGATTTCTCGCTTGTAAATACGCTGAAGGAAAATATTCATGTGTGAAATAATATTCGTTAAAACGATCGAATATTGGCTGGTGCTTATTCACTCGTAAAGTTTCCATTTGTAACACGTTGACTGCTGATGATGTCATGCTGGTGTCATTGGTTGATTGCTTTCGACGATGAACGAGTAACGCCACGTACAAATTGTTTTCGAATGGTGTCGAGAAAATGAACGAGTTCTAAGAAAAATTTCAGTCGTAACGAAAGGCTGCGTGACTTCGGCCCAACATTCTTATTTACGTTTACGTTAATTACCGATCTGACAATTAAATTAGTTGGGTGGACGATGATCTCGTGTGAAGCGCTTCTGAAAATTGAGCGAAGTTGGAGTTGACGGAATTGATAATGTCGAGACATTTTTTGACGGTATTAATAATAATAAATACAACCTTTGCAAAATATAAAGCAATAACAGTACATATAAGGCAATTATATATGTATCATTTAGACTCTATAATTATACGTAAGCAGAATTCCTCTCTGTAAAAGGGAACGATAAAAATTTTATTCATATAGAATTCACATAAAAGAAATCATGGTTTCGAATATTGTTATTGTGTTTCGCTTTTCACTTTTTCGTCATGTTATGCACCAAATCCTTGAATGCCTTTATGCCTGCGTTGTTGTACTCCTCGTATTTTGGAGCTTCCGACTTGATCTTTGCATACCATTTGGTCACATTTTTATATTTGCTGAGATTGTAGTCCATGGCCTGTTGTTAAAATGGTGTAACGAATAAATGTGACTTTATATAAAAGAGTTCTCTAAAACTCTTTTTTATGACTTTTTTCTAAGTCTCTTGATAGTGGCGTTACTGTCATATTATTATCAATGTAACATAACATATATTTTGATAAGATAATATTTTCAAGGAAATTACCTCTATCGTGGACACGGTGGCCACAATGGACAGGTCAGCAAGAGTCATGTTCTCTCCTGCCACGTAGTCTTGTCCTTCGAGGAATGTATTAAGGAAAGACATGGCTGTGCCAATAGCTTCGTATTTCGCTTGATCTTTAGGGGCTTTGGTGAAGATTATAGGATACTAATGAAAAATGTTAAGATCGCTAATTAATTATTCGCTTCATACACGTTCTAAAATAAAAGATTAAATAGCGGTTTTAAACGATTCGACGAGAAAATCATGTATATATCACCTAAATTGTCTACTTTTATAAGAATAAAAGAAATTATTTACGAATACCACGCATAATGAAATATGTAAGAATCTATTAAGTTAGTTTTTTATTTAAAAAAATCTAGCAACGTCATGTAACATAGAAATTCCTTTCAATGCGTCATAAGAAGTCACTAAATGGCTTTAAACTTACGTAATAGTCTGCGAAAGATTTATACAGAGTGCAGGCGTCGAAATACAACCTTTGGTCAACGACCGCGCGTTTCTTCGGATCCTTTGGATATAAGGAGTCATTCTTACCATATTGATTTACCAGGTATGTCATAATAGCCCGACTGAAAGAAAAAGAATGTACATAACGTCTATACGTTTTTATTCCTGATCTTGTTAATTATTCTAATTGCTCGCTCGTATTAGATTACTGGAATACTCCATACATGAAAACTGTAACACAGACTTGTAAGACAGAAAGTGCAAATCTACCGAAAGGAAAGACGCAATCGCAACAGAATTACAAAATAGCGTTAGAGCGATAATAGGATTCTATTTCTTGGAACGAAATGTTAGTTAATGATCAATTTATTAAATTCCTGCCAGTCTGTTATCTGAATAATTTTCGCCTGATCGCACGCACTGTAATCGTATGGGTATTTAGGTGCAGGTATACTTATATAATAGCATACAAACGGTAGATCATCGTATTGAGAAAAAAGAACGAGATTCTTTGAAATTAAAGAAGTATTCATAATATAATATATCAATCAAGTTCACCTTTCCCACAAGTAGAAACCATTATCATCGATTGTAGGTATCGTGTGCTGTGGGTTCATCTGTACATAAGGAGACATCAAATATATTAAAGTAAAATATATTAAAAGTAAATATAAATGTAATAAAATATTCGAGTATTTGATACAAGATATTAATTTCTTGCTTTAATAGAATTCGATACAAGTGTAATAGAGTTACGTTTAGCTTATATCAGTTACACGTACCTTCAAATATTCTGGTTTTAAGTTATCTCCGTTCATTAAAGCAACTTCCTTAAAATTCATTTCGATACCAAGCGCGGCAGCTGCCAATGCAGCGGCACGGCACGGAGCGCTTCCAGGAAGTTGATAAAAATCAATTGGCATTTTAATTTCTGTAACGGTATGTAATGCGTCATTTAAGAAACTCGCTGACTTCGATTCGGACTGACGTGTAGAATTAAAAATAGAAATAAAATTTAGACTGATTATTACTTAAACAATTATAAAATTATATTATAATATTAAAACTAGAAATAAATTTATTTACTTATTGCGAAATGATTATGCGTTAATTTAAATAAGGAAATATGTGATCGTTTCGACTATTCAACAGACGTGCGACAGAAGAAAAGTTTTAACGATACGATTTATAGATAGATTGAATATAGATATAATATACAGTGAACGCGAATCATACGAAAAAACGTTTCAGAAAAATATTGCTCGATATCGTGGAGGATATAGTACACTCTCGTGTACTTGACCTTACGATAACCTTGACATCTCTCTATGGTGCACATCGGATAACGCTAATGCCGGCGACACATCGGATTTTAAAGTTCGTATCTCGATAACGGATGGCGCGAACGATACGGGTTTATGGTATTTTGAAAACGTTTGCTACAAAGAATACGTAAAGCTACAAGAATACGTAATAAAATTGTAATGCCACTCTCAAGGTTATCGCAAGATTAAATACACAAGAGTATAGTATGTCCCCCTCAACGCTGTGCAATTTTTTTCTGAAATATTTTTTTGTATCATCGTGTTTTTTTCGAGATATTTCAGCGGTTAGAGATAAATTGGACATGCTGTATATCGTACATAGATGGAAAGTTACGTGTATACGTGTATCCACGTATTTGTGCACATAACAATGGCATGTATTAGGCATAACAATGGTATTGAGATCGTAACGATTAAGAGGGGAAAAGAGTACAGTGCAGAGATAGAAGGAAGTTCCCCGAAGGAATGCCGATTAGTTGTTTTTCGCACAACTCGATACAATCTCAAAGTTAAACACCGTATTGGCCGAAAATGGTGGAGGCCACTGAGATTAATAATTCCTTTGCCTCTGTACCGTCCCACGAAGTTTCTTTCTATCTCAGTGTTACGCATGATAGTTATTTAGGTCAGCGGAAATACTAAATAACTTTCCATCATGCAATAGCCGGTTCATCGCGTCTTCAATAAACTCCTTACTGCTATACACTAGTTAATATAAAAAATCCTACTAATTATATCGCTTTATATTTATTCGATACAGTCGCAAGTAATTTTTATATCGATGTTTATTCAAATGTGCCAGTATTTTCTAAAAAATCTATACCTTTATATAACTACAAAGTTACGTTTGCTATATATATAATATATATAAATTAGTATATAGAAATATATTAATATAGCGTGAAAAATGTAATGTAATACATTGGTTTAACTTATTAATACGTTACGTTTAAAAACATTGGATCTATTAACTTAAAAACAGCCAAGCATATATGGCATGCCTGTTGCGCCAAACAAGTTGCGTTATGGATCAACTTTTTATCGTTACAAGATTAAATATTTTCTCTGTATTATTCGTTCACAGTTTTAAAGGACTACAGGCACACTTGAAGTAAACACTCCTTGTCTGGTTATCTCCACCATGCACCAAATCGATAATCGTGTTGCAAAATGACATATCGAACTTCACTCTCAAGCAATAGCTGTACAACAATGAGATTCTACTTTATTCGGCAAAAACACAATTGACAATTAAGATCAACGTTAAATCAAAAACTGAAAGCACTGTCCATGAAACTTCGTACCGGTTATAGTCGGATCTTCGGACGACGAAAACAAGGATGATATGTGGCAGATAAACGAAGACGAGTAAAGTAAATTCAAATACGAGTTTCCCAATGGTATACTACCAGATAATTGCGAGCTATCTAAAGGAGTTAGCTCTCCAGTCTCTTTATAAATGCCAGCGTATCTACCATATGTCCTCCTTTTCAAGTAGCGAATAAGAGAGCGCTGCGCAGGCTCAACCGGTTTCAACTAGTTACGAGTATGGAGGTATCACCTCCTTTGCTTTTCCTCTTCGATATTTGTCGCACTTTCAGATCGTTAGATTTCGTTAGAATTTAGTATGTACCGGACAGACCGAAATAAACGATACACTGTTAGAAGCTGTTCGAAGTATTTAAGAAAATTTATTTAGAAAGCGTTTGAAAAAGTTGGGCGATTATAAAATAGATAAAAATATTCTTATCTCATCGTGACAAAATAATAATAATCCTGAAACTAGCATATTGAATAGAATGTGTTGCCAAGTTAAATTATCAAGAAAAATATGTAACTTTTATCCATAAACTTTTATGATTAATATGATATTGATTTATTATTAAAAGTTTTTTGATATTGCATGAATTGTTACATTTGCTTACAGAATACATTTTCGTTTTCATTTTAAGGATAAACAGGGATATAAAATGTAATGTCATTTTACTTGGTGATGTAACTATTGTTTCATTTGCTCTTATTCATACACCGGATGACTTTACAATAATCTAGTATTTCTCTGCCTAATGCAACGATGCAATCCCATGTAACGTAAAGGATTATTTTACGAATCAAATCCGTCTTCCGTAATAAACTTAGCTTTTTAAAATTCTATCATGCTGTTCGGCTTTATTTTGCGAAACGTAATGAGAAATATTCCTCAGGAGTATTTCAAATGTATTTCAAATAAATTAAGCTGGTCGCTCGAGGTGAAAGTACTTCTGTTCAGCCTTGAATGCAAACTCGAAGGTTTCAAAAATAAAGAAATAACTAAACCCAAAGTAAACCGATTATATTAGGTTGTCCCAAAAATGTCTTTCGCTATCTGCAAATCTGCTTTATCTGGCTACGTCGACACAAACGTGAAACCTAATCTATCAAATGTCGTCGACCGTCTTCTGGCTATCGTAGGGCACGTTTCGTTTTCATTAAAACAAAAAATGTTGTGCATATATTATTTTCTTCTAAAACGAAAGCAACTTTTAGGACAACCTAATAGATATTCAGAGAAAAAGACAAATTTTTAATACATAACATTTTCAAGTATTTGAATTCGATACTACAAAATATACGTAAATATAGAGATATAAATAGAAATATATTATATAAATACAACATAATATATCGTTAATGAATTTCATTTTACAAGCCTTTATAACGAGGAATCTAAAATCCTGTATTATTATGCCGTAACATTCTATACAGAAAAATACTTTGCTCTATAATATTCTCAAACGTTAGAAGTGTTTTTCTAACGATAAAGTTGATACATATAGGTGTTACGTAGGTACATGTTATCAGGTTTTGCAGGGTAATTATTACGATTAAATATAGATTAGTTAGCTCGTGTCATGTCATTGACAACGATATTTAATGTAACAAACAAGAATATAATCGTAAACTTGCAAATGGTTTGTTTAAAAATAGACAGGAAATTACAGTCGTGTTACATAAAATTAACGCTATGTACATTTTGTCGTTGCTGACAATGAATTCGCTCTAACGAATCCTCTAATATATTTTATATATAATATTTAATATTTAAGTGTCATTAAATATCTTGCGCGTGTAAATAAATATTTCATTCGTTTCAGTACGTAATGGGTTCCGTGAAGCTCGCAGACGATTGGAGCACATTCTCAATGCGACAAATTGATTGCTTCGTTTTTGAGAAAATAGTTCGATACACAATACAATGGCAGAGCGTGGTCACGGGCTAGGAGAATCGATCACGAGCTTGTAAACTGGTTGACCCACTTTTCCTTCGTTACCTACCTGATTCTCGCGATGCATGCATCGTGGAAATACCGAGATCCAAGAAGACCGCAAATCCTTCGATTTAACGTCGCCGCGCACGTCCACGCCACCGGAAATGTAGCTCTAATCATTTGTGGTTACTGCCATACCGGGAATGCGGAACGCTCTTTTGGAAGACGCGGATTAATTACGAATAGCGCGGCAGAATTGAATTCATCCACGTAGATCGAGCCGTACGGAAAATTTCCTCCGAAAGATTCGTAAGCTTCGCGTGCAATTTCAAGCCTGTTTCAAACAATATCACCATGATAAATTGAATATGCTGTATTCGATATTGAACGATCGACCGAAATTGACCGATTGAATTATCAAATTTTTAGTTAACAATTCGTATATAAACGGCCGACTGTACAACGTTGTTAGTGATTTTTGACGTTGAAGCAATATTGAAAGCAATTAAAAAACGCGGATACTTTCAGATATTTAGAAGTAAAAATAATTTATCGCGATCGTTGACTTTGCTTTATTTATACAGCAAAAGTGATTTTACTATCTACAATTTCCGCAAGTTAATTTGCTTGTATAAATATATTTGATCAAACGCTTTCCTGTTTCATACGAGATGCATAAAAATGTTTCAATTTGCTTCTGAATATTCCGTGTTGTTGAAAATATTTAATAGAAATTTGTAATTACGACGTTCAATTGTATCGTAGCGTCACTGCTTTTCCATTGTAGTACTACGGTCCTCGGTTAATAGGTTTCCAGAATGAAATCTGTTCCGCTTTTGAAAAAGTGAGTGATGCCGGTATATGGTATTTGACATTGAAATTATTTACCAGTTTTGGTATTTTTTTTTTTTCATCGAACCAGTAAAAACTACCACGAATTTAAGTATATTGCACTATCTGGTTTAATTATTGGAAGGATGAATCGACTATTATCTGATGATTCGCGGTATTACAACATCGAACATCCTTTTAGAATTGAAAATTAATTTTATTTTAGGTATTGTCATTTAATAAACTATGCTATTTAATAAACGAAAGTTTTCTTTGTCAATTAACGTTAATTCTTTCACAGTTATTATTTCATTATTCGCTTGTTACGTAACAGTATGATTAAATTAAATACGAAGGCAGGCTTTAACGTTGTCAAGGAAATAATGAAAATTCGATTTTTCACTTAATAGAGTGAAATTAAGTTGAGCAACTATGCATTTGTAATTTCTTAAATATTTGCTTCCCTTTCGAAAACAAGAATGAATCGTTATTAAAATACTTTGCAAACTTTTCCTATATAACACGACTATGTTAGGTGCGGCAATATTTTCGCATTAAATAACACCGTATGAACGAAATATCGAGCAAATTGTTATTCGTCGTAAATAAAACGAATCGAAAAGAATAAAATTTTGCAGAATAAAGCTTCCTTTCGAAGAAAATTGTGTATATTTATACGTTATATACACGGGGCAACATTCGATTATTTTTCTATAATTTTTAATTCGCCGTGCAGTATCTCTATGCTAATACATACGCCATACGATATATTATACTTATACGATCCTTGTGTAGCGTCCTAAATCATCGACGAAAAGCATACGAGAAAGAAATGTCCGCCCGTTGCGAGAAACTTTGCCAATCGATCTATCGATCGAATTAAAAATCTGAAATAACAACAACGGCGGATCAAAAAGCGCGGAGAAAGCCGTATCTGAAGAGAGCAGAACTGCGTTGGAAGGCGGTTCATTTTCTGTGCGGCGCGCGGCGCGAGTTTCTTCCGAGGCGTTCTCAATTTCGCCGGTAAAAACATTATCTTCCCTTCAATGATTCCTCGAGGGCGATCCGCGCGGCCGCATTCGCGAAATGGACCGTGAGTTAATTAAATTCAGGAACAGGAGAATGCCGTGGACCGTCGAACAGGAATTCCGGGAACGGAAGCGCAACGGGTTTTTCAGCCGGCATACTCGGTCCGGGATTCCGCAGTTTCTGCCGCATCATGGTTGTATCGTCCAGCAAAATTATTGTCCGTGTTGCGTAATTCTTGGCACGTAGTCTCACGCACGACCGGCGAACGCATGCCTCTGTGAAAAACATCGCGTACGGAAGTCGAACGAGGACGAAATAATCAGTGGATGGGGAAAAAAAGAGAGATGAAAAAATAGACGACGATAGAACCTCTCTTTGATTTTCAAGGGATTCGGATAATTTGGTTTTTATTTTTTCCGATTGATTTATCCACGTTCCCCCTATTCGCTTAATTCTGCAAAAATTAGTACATTATGTCACGGAAATTCTGGAAAATATTTGAACATATTATCCATCGGTCAATATTTCCCGAAAAGAAAGAAGAGGAAAGAAGTGCATTCTCACTGTTAGCGTTACTTCTAAGCGCTGGTGACTAAACCAATCAACAAATCATTCGCGAGCTTCAAGGTTAATGTATGTAAATATTGGATAAAAAACACAAAGTCATTGCGATTATTCGACATTACTCAACAGTAAATGAAAATAGGCTTGTTGTACGGGTGAATTACTCTTATCGCATCACTGCTATATACGTTTAATTTGTTGTTTATATATTTGATATATGTGTAGTATCGTGGACGAAAGGCCTAAGAAATATCGGGCGAACTATGAACAATGTCGCGAGAGCCGAGGCGTCGTCGGGCCCATCAATGTGTCATCGGTCTTTTAAAGTGCATAGTTTCGTGGAAAAGACCTACGTGACCCTGGCCACGAGCGCCTGCAGAACACGTGTGCGGTGGGCCTAGGAAAAAGACAACAGAATGCGGCAACGACCAGAGAGTTAGTCGAAAAGCAGAGTGCGAGTCGAGAAGCAGAGTGCGAGCTGAGCGGAGACAGAGGTTGCGAGTGGCGTTGCCGAGAGAGTGTGGATTGCGCTGTTTTCTGTGCGTTTGGCGTGAATAGTTCAGGTTGAACAACAATCGTCTTTTTCTGTCTGATTAACATCTCTATTGTCCACTCTTTGTAAACACACTATATCACGATATTACATATGTATTTGTACGAGTGATTTCAAAGGAAAAGAATTTCTAAGTTTCTCTAAAATGAATATTCAGCTTATTCGGTAAACTTTACTCGCGAATTCAGTTCGGTTGCAATCAGTAGCGTAGATGTACGTTTCATAGGACGAGTGATCCTTCACTACGAGTCGATTAAATTTCGCGTCGAGTGTCTACCTAATCGAACCGTGTGTTTCACCGAAAACAATATTTGGACGTGATCGATAAACGGATTCTACTACGAAACGAAAACCGTTGAAATGAACCGAAACTCTCTAGCTGCCGTACTGGAAACTTCAGTCGGTTGATTTGCGACAAATAATCGGAATAGATATAAAGGTATTGGGAGAAGTATCAGAACACGCAAGGCAAATTTAACTATGTACTTTTCAACAGCACATCGCTATAATTACAAACTATCTAACCGAGTCAGTTGTCGCGAGGAGTGTCTTTATAAACGACTCGCGAATATCGTGTTGTCATCGAAAGATCGATACCACAAACGTCAGTAGAAATGTTTATCTAATTGCAGAAGACGAGTCTCGATTGCACGTGGATTTCCGGATTGTCGAAGACGAATCGTAGTTCCAACTCCACGTGCTAATCATAGAATCTGATAGAGTATAGTTTGTTGAAATCAGGCTGCAGACAAGTAGATAAATAAATTTCGGAAAGGTTATGACAAGCACGCGAATAATATGTTACGAGATAATCGATAACTGATGGATGTTGCGCGTTAAAGATGATATAAGGCAACCAGGTGAAACGTTCGCTACGTTGTACGATATAGATATCATGAAATTGTAGCGTTTGATTTATCGGTAATATATCTTAATTATCGTTATTGTACGTATTTATAGTAATCGATAGATATAAAATAATTGGTGTGGCGCAAACAAATTTGTTTATAGTTCTAATAGCTTATTATAAGTTATAAGAAGAAAGGGAGGATTGGAAAATAACCGTTGTATTTTATCGATATACTCGTTACTTAATTATATTTGTCTTTCAATTTAAGCTATAATAAATAATCGATGATTTTAATACCTTTTTTGGTGAAAATTATTCTTAACGAGACAAGGTTCTCGTTAAACGAAACGATGATTTACGAAACGATGATTTACGAAACGATGGAATAGGTTTCATGTCTAATCTCGATCATCGGTATACGAGCATCGAGTTCACGGTTCTATCATTGTATTCTACAACCACGGAGTTAACTAGATTTTCCTAAATTCGCCTGATACAATTCGGTAAACACTTTTGTCCCAGGGGCGTGCACATCCTCGAAACCGAATTTATCCAGGAGTTGCTTGCAACGATTGTACCAGGCAGCCACATTGTCGTATCGACCAATATCGAAGTCGAAGCACTGTCAACAAAATATATTACACCCTGTTGATGATATTTCATCTTTCAACCTTTTTATAATATCGATCGTATACTGTTAGTACGGTTCCAGCTACGTTTACGATATAATTTAATATAACGCATTTCTACTTCCATTTCTATGAGCAGACGTTTAAAAGCGAGCGAGAATAACGTTCCGTAAAATGATAGTTACGATATTTTTTACAGACTAGTTAGACGGAGCAAGAAAATGAAAACGGACGGAATTTATTAACTGAAACAGAATCGCTACTCTGTCGAATGAAAACATTATTGGCACGTGATATCATTTAACGGAATTGAAAGTTACATTACACAAAGAAGCATACGTTTTCGTTGAATATTAAAATGTAAATAGTAAAATTATTCTTTTCAAGTTATTTATACATATTTCGTTACCTATAATTGTCGCTAAGTTATAAATTACAATGAGATTTGTAATTTAGCGTAATCTCGGAATAACCTACTTTCTGTTATAGCGGCTTAATGGGAATCAAGATAAAGTTCGATGTATTGTTAAACGATCAAAGCTCGTGTGACAGAGTGCATTATGTTTCTTTTTTTGCTGCTTTTTATCCTAACTTCAACGTCAATTAACGTGAAACGAACCGTTTGATGTCAAAGAGTCACTTTCAACCCTGCGAGTCTCTTTTGTCGAGACATTTTTTTTCTTTGCTTTACTTGTTACTTGTACATTTTCTACAACGTAGAAATTCGCTATTGCTCCAGAAAGCAATCGGCAAGAGGTCGTGGTTTTCTTTCGCCAGTTACTTAAATATCAAATTTCATTTTTGTTTTCATTTCCCCAGTATCGATATACACGCTATATATCTAATTCTATTTTTCATTACGTAAATCGATTATTCGATTACGTGATGCTTTTTCGAATGCCTACACACTTACCAACAAAATGCAAATAGTCGTATGGATGGCAAAATCAGCGATGGTAAGAGTATCACCGGCAACGAACTCTCTATTCTCCAGATACGTGTTCAACAATTCGCATGATTTTTCTACGGCTTGTACGTCTTCCTCGTTCAGAGAGTGTGCTCCATGTAACGCTACTGGATACTAATATTTCACGTATGTGAATATATTAATGTAATATATATATGATACGAATAATTACGGCAATAAAAATATTAGAGAGTATACGTACGTAGCATTTAATCATGTTCTCGTGAAGCGAGCCGGCGTCAAAGTATAGCATTTGGTCCACCATGCCTCTCTTTTTCGGATCTTTTGGGTACAAAGAGTCATTTTTGGCGTACTTGCTCGCCAAATATCCCATAATTGGCCGACTGTAAGCACGACATTACGAACGAATTCACGCGGATGATAAATAATCGTTGCATACCTTTCGCACAGAATGAATCCGTTATCGTCTATCGTCGGTATCACGTGCTGAGGATTTAGCTAAAAAGCGTAATAATTGTGTAAATACACGGCGAATAAGAAAACCATGCATTATTAAAACGAACGTCTTTGTTTCATCGATAAGATGGGAATGTAAATCCTATCGAAGTACATAACATTATATATGATTAATGACTCTTCGATTAAATAAAATCAGCTTACTATTATTAGTATTTAGGTGTCAACCATGATTTAGTTACTCATACTATTAATACTACATACGTTTTTCCTTTAATTTTATGGCAGAAACCGTAAGAAGACATTTTCAATTTGTTCTATTTGTTCTAAATAGATGCAGCGCTATTATTTACGTTTTTGTTATAGTAAATCATCAATTTTTAATATATTTCGCGAGAAATCTTTCCCAAAAATATTCTACCGTTATATGATTACAAAATCAAACGGACCTTTAGGAAATCAGGCTTCATATGTTCTCCGTCCATGGGGGAAACCGTTTTCAGGTTCAAGTGGACTCCAATCGCTTTTGCCAGTAGTAGAACTGACCGACATGGCGGACTATACACAAGGCCGTATAAATCAATTGGCATCTTTTCGATCTTCCTTTACCTTTTTCGTGTCAACGTGGTTTTCTCTTCTTTCTTTTGCTTCTGAAATGTCATTGCGCGCAAACGAGATTTTTATACAGTAGATCCAACATAAAGAATCTTTCGAATCTTTACATTTTGCATCCACATGTACCTCGGCTCGCATACAAATTCACATGATTACCGTATCTCAGATCCTATGGATTGGAAGGGTATTGACCAGATCGTGCGGATTTTTATG
This sequence comes from Bombus huntii, assembly GCF_024542735.1. Classification (NCBI taxonomy): domain Eukaryota; kingdom Metazoa; phylum Arthropoda; class Insecta; order Hymenoptera; family Apidae; genus Bombus; species Bombus huntii. The sequence goes on from NC_066247.1 coordinate 1,227,683, forward strand.
GAAATCTTTCTCGAAGAGTACGGTCGCTCAGAGTATAACTCGATCATGTAAACGAGAGACTGGCAGGACAAATGGCGTTTTAAAACGATAGACGAACTGTTATTATTTCTTATTATTTTATCGTTACGAATTTACTGGAAATACGATGTGAAATTATTAATTACTATGTTCGCGTGCGTAATATATTAAATTACTAAATTTATTTGGTGAAAGATTCGACAAAATATATCGTTATAGTTATTTGTAAGTTAAATATTCTTTAAATATTCTTTCTACACGTTTCTTCTGATAACTGATGTAAGATATCAGGTAGATGGAGATGTGCGAGAATCTGAAATGCGAATCGGGTTGAGTTTGTGAAAGCACGTGTCTCATGACTCGAGAATTTCGAGAATTTAGATTACATTTTCAGACAACTTTTTGTACATTATCTTCGATTTATGAGGTATTTTCGAATCCTTCGTGCGACAAAATTAAGAAAGACAATACACAGAGTAAAATATTATACGTCAAGCATCGATCAAACGATACGATATTTTATTTCAAAATAGCGTATTCAAAATAGCGCAAGGAAGATCACTCTGAAATAAGAGAAGCTCGACGTAAGGAATTTACTTTTTCCCTTCGTACTAATTCACATCGTACGATATCGCTAAACGCAACGTTAATCGGCATTAATCGCAAAGTGACAGAATACTTTCCTTTGTTCTTATTTCCTTTCATTTGGACGACACGTTTTTAACAATTTTCGAGTGACGAACCACCTTAGAACCTACACTGTTTCACATACGCGTACGCGTGCATATGTTAACGATTTCCTAATCGATCATTCGAGTAACTGACTGCGAAATAACGTACCGCAGGTTTCTCGCCGATTAACCGGCTACACCGCAGGAAATCCGTAGGTTTCGCGAATAGAACTCGAATACGTCCAACGAAGCAAAAGCAAACACATAACGTCGAACGGTACATCAAGTTACCATAGTGATGTCGTAACGCCAAACATAAGCGTCAAAGTGTAACGACGATATTGCTGGACGCGTTCGAAGGCTGCATCGGTAGCGATCGATATGAAAACAAGCCTCGGGTGGTCGCGATTGAAACTGAAAAGTAATCGCGTCGCTTCGTGATAGGTTGGCGGATGCGGAGGCGATTGTGAAAGCTGGTATGGGTGCTGGCACGGATATGGATACGAGCACCGGGTAGGTACGGATACAGGTGCAGGTACGACTATGGTTACTGGTGCACGTTGTCGACCAATGTTGACGGCCACGACAGGGAAAATCGTATTAATCCACGAACAACGTTTCGTTGCAGGCTGCAGGCGGTTACGATTGAAATCCAAAACAGCCACGATGTTTTACGATGAACGGGTTGCAGCGTAACAAATCGTAGGCAAATGTTTGCAGCGAATCGTTCTATCGTTTTATATATAGAGCTTTCGACTGGATATTATTTATAGCAACGATGCCCTTTTCAATGGCTTTAATTAGCAGGCGTAGACACACGATTTGTTTCAGTGGCGCGTGTTCGTCGAACGAATTTCGCGGACTTATGGATAGTTTTGCGAGAGGACACGAACGAATATATAGGTTTCTGATCGTTTTTTTGTAATTTGTAGTCGTCTAGTCTTTCGATACAGGGTATTCGCATCGGACGATTATTTTTATTTCCATTTGACGATTTAAAGGAAAAGCGATCGGTGCATCTAACTAAATCGTCAAATATTCCACGTTTCCAAAATTTGTACGGTACACTGGCTGAAAACCGCCAGTAATAATCCATTGTCGTAGATAAATTTCCTTTTGGCCGTCGATAATCGTATTTCGCGGGAGAAGGAAAAGGCGAACGAAGAAGAAGGAAGAAGAATTAAGGCTTGATATCATCGTGGCTCCGTCGTGTTCGAGAAACTTCGCGATAGATAACTGTTAAAAGGATACTGGTTATCAAGCTGGAAGCACGCCGTACGCGGGATTGTCGCGGTGTTCCCGCGAACGTTCGCGCTCGTTCATCTCAATAAATTTTCCTTCATTATCGTCGTCACCTGGGAGGCCGGGGTGCGATCTCATTTTACCGGACAGTTACATGTGACTTGTTACTGCGATATAATTTTAATTGGCTGCGAAAATACATCGCGACTGCGCGTAAGAATAACCGCGCGCCATTGTAACGCTCCGCTAGGTTGTTCATAAATTCATACGGCTGAACGTGGACTGTTCTCGCGCGCCAATTATTTCTCCGTCGGAGCATCAGCAAAACGTGTCGTTTTAACGATGTCATGGACAACTAGAAACATCGATTATTCGGCGAACGAGCATGTAATTTGGTCGCGAATGAATGCGTCCGCGTGCGGCCGCGCCCTCGTTCAATTTATTCGCGTACAACCCCGGCGACGAGTTTTCGTTTAATCGCCATTTAAACGATTATCAACCGATGCCCAACCGTAAATAAAGACCACGTCCATTCACGTTAGCGAAACTCACGATATTTTCTACCAGTGGAAACAACGATCAATTTGCATCCATTATGTTAATTGATAATCAATTTTTCGGTTTCTTTTTAACAGATCGAACTTAATTGAGCTGTAAATTAGAACGAGCAGCGGATTTTACATGTACTACGATGAATTTTCATAGAATTCGTACGAGGACGAATATTTTCGAATTTTTAAGTATACAGTCGTTCTAACCCTTAAAAATCGAACATTTCCACCACGGAGGCATCATATTCCTATTATAAGGATAAGAATTTCTAACGCGAGGATACGCGAAGAATTTCGTTTACACTCTGATTCATTTATCATAATTATAATTCGGAACGATATCTTGTATCCTATTATACCAGATCCCATTATGTTATTCGTTGGTAAGAAATTCCAATATTTACCGCTATTAATTTTCAATTCGATAATCAAAATTCACGACCTTTATTTTGCTTTACAGTTATCGAATTTTAGAATGCTACGTGCACGGTTTGATTATTCGTTGTGTTCAGTGTTCAATGTACAATGCACGAACGAAATTTATAAATGGCAGATGCGAGAAAGCATCGTTGCGAAAATATGCGAATATATGTTGACAGGTATCAAATATATAGATGATTACAATAACTTTAGTAAGTTAACCGGTTATACGATCGAACGTACCAAGCTCGATCGTTTTCAGTTCATTTCTCGTTACCAATCTACTCGTCTCGTTATTTTGTTGCTATTTGAAAACTATTCGCGTTCGTTTATTACAGTCAACCGATCGCTAATCGTAGCCATTGGCTTAATACGTTGTTCCATCCAGCAATTCTTTATTCCGTGTCGTATATTTTTTACATCTTCCGCAAGCAAAACGTGCAAATAGAGTATAACAGAAATATCAAGCATCTGATTTACAAAAATTATCGACGAACGTAATACGTATTTTTATGCAAAATATTATTTTTCTTGAATCAGATAAAATGATTTTTAAGTTTGGCGATTAATTCTGTACCAAGGAATTAAAAGTTCACGTTGAAAACAGGGGTTTAATCGGCCGAGTTTAATCGTAGCAACATTGATTTTTGTGCGTTGCGAGTTAGTGAAATGGCTATTTAGCCGAAATTAGCTCGATAAATTTCACTACCGCTACTGTATGTAGAGCTACCAAACCATTTACACTCTACATATGCGTTGAGAGATAATCTTTAATATTCTCGAATAATTCCAAACTGACTTTGTTTCTGAAATTCCTCACCTTTTAATCCAATCTTTTAAATATTTTGCCATCTCTATCTTTAAACGGTATCGTTCTCGATCGAACAATAAAAATATCGACGTATCTCGTAGCAAACAACTTCCGCAATTTATGCTATTTCATCCACAGAAAAATGTCTCCGTTTCTCTGGAACAGCGCGAAACAAATATCAAGCGACTTATTTTTGCTCCGCGTTCAATCATCGCATAATTTATGTCCTATTTAATTGTCAAAGTTTAACCAATTTCTGAAAACTCGAAGACGTTCCGAATGCTTTCATCGCAATGGTCGTCGTAACTATTCGTACGTGTATGCTTTTATGAAATTCACGCGAAAGAAATTCCATCTGTCCCCTGGTTGATCCTCGTCGACCACCTGAGCGAGTCCGTCCTTAGAGCACGACGCATCGAATCAGCTGTAATATACATCAATCGTTCGACCGTGTAAATTATTTACGCGTTGCTATTCATATGGTTGACAAATGCTACGGAGTTCGATCCGTTGGAGGTGTAACGAAGCGGAAGTGGGACGAACGATAATGCCGTGAGCACGGCGCGGATCTGATACCTACCGCTGGTACGATTAATCCTTTAATTACTGTACTTGACCACGGATCGACGTGATCCTACCGATTATCAAGATCGTCGCGAGCATATCACCGTTAATCTTAAAATCGAATTCCACGCGTTTGTTTTGGAGGTTGTACTCGCGAGATAACAGAAAGACAAAGACAGCATGCACCCTTTTATAATTTCGGGGTGTACGACTCGCGCGATTCCTCCGGTTCCGCGCGATCTTTCCGCGTGTCTCGTTAAATCTCACGAAACGGTACTGATAACCGCTATCGCGTCTGGCCGACCGTCGATAACGTCGCGAAATGAGTTTGCATCTGGCTCGCTGACCTGGTCGAGTCTCGTGCTTACGCTGACCGAGTTATCGCAGCTAGCGCCGGGCGTGTCTGCGCTGTAACTATCGATTAAGCGAGCGGATCCACTCGAATGGAAAATGGAATAGCCGCGATCGTTCTCGGCTCATCGACGCCGTCATGGAAATGCGGCATCTAGCCGAGATAGCCTAGCCCTTTCGTTTCAGCCCTCGTTCCCACTCTGACGCTCGCCCTGCGATTACCCGAGTCGAGCCGACCCGATCCGTCTCCCTCTTTTCTAGCTTCGTTAATTTCCCATTCTCTGTATTTCTCGCTGTGCGTCTCTCCCACGTTTGTTCGTTACTTCTCTCGCTCGGGATACGGACAATCGATGGTTAGTAACGTTGGAACGTTGCGTTTGTGCCGTAGGTCGCGAAATTCGCCATCGCCTGGACCATTGTCAATAGTCGATTGTCCGCGGCTCAGGCGACTGCTTTCTTTCCCCAACGAACCCAATATTTGCAGATTTATTTTTTCACCAACGACTTGTCCGTATGCAAGGGTATTAGCGTTACTTCGTAACGTTACCGAAGCCTGAGTAGATACCATTGGTAGTTGGATTTCACTGAGAATCCTGTATAGTCCCCGTGAATATTTCATTTGTAGAAATAGCTTTGTTCGGTAGGTTATGAATAATTCGACGACTTCGATGGAAAGCCTGGTTTAATTTTTATGACGCTTGGAACTGCATACCATCGAAGATCGTTTAGTCGCCGTTGTTGAAACGACACGCTTCAGAGCCTGCTAATATACATTTCTCCGAATGATTGACAGACTAAATGGAGTTAAATCAGACGATGCGCGGTACAAATTCAGCCGCGTCTTTCATTCGACGTGTCTCCAGTAGCACGACGCACGAGCACCATTATTATTACATACATGTATGTATGTACGTGTATGTACACACCATTAAGAAAGGTAAAGTACTTTTCAGGAAATTGTGAACGGCGAACTGCCTACGAACTGAAATATGGCTTGCTGATAATCGAACCGTTCAGAAGCCACAGAAAAAAGCGATGATGTTGCGCATGCTAGTTTTTCAATTTATTGCTTTGGTATTTTGAAAAAAAAAAGAAAATTATTTCCGCGTTCTTTACTACGACGTGCAAGTGAATTCACAAAGTGGGATTAAAGTTAGATAAATATTTAACGATGATCGTTAACGTACTTCGTACGAGTATCAATTTAATTGTACGGTGCATTCTGAACAACAAACGCGTTGCTTCACACACTGGCAACGGAATGTTTATATCACGTTATATTCGCTCGAACAAACATAGATATTGCTGCCTGAGTCGTGAATTATTGCAGCGATTAAATAGCTTTAATGGTAGAAACTTGTCTAATTATTGACACGATCATCGTCAAACCGTTTGTACGTGTACGAAGATGTCAGATGCCAGTAAATATTACAACGCATATCGCTAGCAATTACCGAACCGTTTAATTTTACCTTCATTTGGGTTACATGTAAATGGCACAATGCTAAAACAAACGGAAACAAAAGCCTGTTGGACTTTTTAATATCAATTAAAGGATATTAAAGCGAGACCGTGTCATTTAATTCCACGTTGTATTTATCAACAAGAACCGAAATGCATTTTCTACGACGAAACCAGCGGTTACGCGCGATATTTTTTCATCTAATTAGTGGCACAGCTTCGCCAACAATTCTTGCTTTTCCGCTTAAGCGGGGGTAAACGTTTCGGCGAAATTAATCCATCGCTACATTCAAACACCATCCATATTCTAGACCGTGGGTTAATTAACATCTAAATTTCCATCGTTGCCCGCCTTAATTGATCCACTTTATTACACATCGCAGGAGGGGGAGGGGCTGGTTTATACGTGGTGGTCGCCCGCCGTTCATGAAAACACACGCCGATCGCTTTCATCGATATCCCGTTAAGGCCAGATGTATTTTACGAGCACGGCCTCCAGCCAAAAGTGATAAATTTTAAACCAGCCGGCCGCCGATTATACAACCATGTTAGTCCCTCTTTTCTCTGTCTCTTTCCACGCATTTCCATCGGTCGAAACTTAATCCGAATCAGCTGCTTTTCCTCGTGGCGTGCCAAAATTCCTTCAGAGTCTCTCGATCCTTAATAAGATTTGCACGCTGCTCTGGCTCCGTTGATCGATAAGTTTCGGAACAGAAATCTGTGTCTCGATGTTCGCGATATTGGTAGAGATTTCCGGGTTAATGAAATCAAAATCGATGAGATAAAAGTGGCGCAACATTTCGGTGTTCGCATGTACGCTGTTCGAAAGGGAAGCGGTAGGAGGTAAAGGATCAAAGGCTTTCGTTGACTAACAGCGACCATCAGCACGGCTATGCCGAGTCCAGGACGTCGACAATGACGTCAACTAGGAAGATGTATAGGAACGAAAGCAGCCAGTGGAAGATAGCTCCGTTCTCTTTCTATACATCTCCAATCTGTTCTCTTCGTTGTCAGTGGAGAAGTAGCAAAGATATTACGAGTTTCAACGAGTTCCACAGAGTTACGAACTGTCTTGCAGGTAACGCGTTAGTTTCCGTCTGCTTTCTTGAGCTCCGCTGTCGAGGGAATTGGCTGTTACGAGATACGCTTGTTATTCCATATCCGGTGTGACGGGCCTGCTGGAATTTTAAGCCTCCGCTTCATCAAACCTGCATCACGACATATGTAAACTAGGTAGCTGGAAGAAATGCAAAGCAGTTGCGAATCAAATCCTCGAATTGCGTGGATAATTAACAGAGTAACATGCAAAATCCTATAGCTACGACATCCTATACGTTTTGATTAAAACGGAAGCTGTACTCTGTCTGAATATTTCGTTAGATCATCGCCATCGACTTTATATAATTGATTTAACGACATTCTGTATCTATTTCTTGATTCGAGCGCTTAAATTCAGGAATCGTATAACACATTTTGGTCAAAATCGAGTTAGCGGTAGAGTATGGTTTTATAGTCGTTCGTTAAGCGCATTCAGTTTGTCAAATATAACGTGACTTAAAAACTTTTCCCAACCTTTCTCGCGAAACTTACAATTACAAACGTGCTTTAGGCCCTTATTCGAGGTTAACGTTCCATTTTGGTTAACTCGTATACCTCGATCCTCGACAGATCAAACAGTCGTTACTCTTTTTACGAAACGAATAGATATCATTACCGCGAGAGAATAGTCGCCGACTATTGATCAACGTACAATTCGTCGATCGACTGGTTTCCCGTTTTTTCCTCCTTTACAAACGTAAAATTCTTGGTTTTTCTTTGTTTCCTTCGACGCTCAGTTGCGAGATTACACACGGCTTCAACGGGAAAACGGTTCGCGACTGAAAAGGCCGCGCTACCACGTTTTCCGTGTCGTTAATTAGAAAGAAAAAAACTTACGGATTCGCTCGTTACCATCCGCGACCGCGCAACGATTCGCGTATAAAAGCGACTGCTGGAATTTCATAAGCCTTTGAAAGTTCACTTGGTGCGCTACTTTGATCCACGACCGCGGCCGAAAAGTCTTTGAACCGGCTATGTCATGCAAGAGTATTGCCGACGCGAGTTTCGAAGTTCGCCGATTACGAACAGCTTTCATGCGCTGAACATCTAATATAAATTTGTAGATAAGGAAAATAGCGACGAACAACGCAATTACGCGTAACTGACGACTACACTGCAGATTCTTATTACGTATCTTCAGTTTCGTATTTTTATAGTGAGAATTAAAGAGATACGAGAGAAGCGTAAGAGATCTTACACTCGAGAGATCTTTTGCTATAAATTTGCTGCAAGAATTATTTACACGAGTACTCCACTTTCGATATTTTACATAGTTTCGCACGTTACTTAACGTTTTCTACGTTATATCGCGTACCGTGTGGTTACACATATTAATCGAAATGAGTTTCTTCGAACATAAAGAAAGTGAAATTGATTCGAACCTTACGATCGTACGGTCCAACTTATTCGTCGATTAAACGTGCAAATTGTACAGGTAAATTGAAATTATTGAAGGGAAAGAATGTAAACGAAGAGTTTGAACAACTTTTCTTACGGCAAGGTAGAAACGATAAACTTTTAAACGACTATTCTTGATTAATATCTAGACATTGAGGTAAAGTTAGTGAACTAATGTCGGGATGCTTCTTAATTAAATAATAGAGAAGACGTAATGCTTTGTATTTCAGCGGGAGCTATGAGAAGAAGTAGCCTCGTGGATTTTTATTATTTTTAAATTACCATAAACTTAAGTTTAGGTACGTACGGAGAATAGGTACGTTTTGGCATTTTCTTCCGCTGTCGTTCAAATTGTATCACTGATGGTTTGATTATATTCGGTAGAATATAAAACGGTAGAATATATAACATGCGAAGGCCAAGCAATTGTACGCACGCGTGTATTTATTTATTTCAGCCTGATAACCTAGAAACTAGACTTGGCTTTGCGATGAAAGCTAAACGATTAAACTATTTTATACGCCAGAACTTTCTTAGTATATTAAATGAAAATACGCGAGTAAGCGATGCGCTTTTAAAACGCTTCTTAGTTTGTATAAGAAACGATTATGTTTTGGAGCGATCTACTACTTTGGAAAAATATAACGATATATCTATTTCAAAGTCTTTGCAACCGCTTCATCTCCCATTTCCCCTCTAGACATTTGCTGTCCATAAATCTTTGCCACTCCGTTCTCGCGATATATATCGAAAAAATTTCCATCGACTCAATTTTCCAAATGGTTCGATACAATCGTCGAGTTCCTGTAAAAAGAAGCATTCTTCTGAAAAAATGACGATAAAAAAAGGTTTTAATTATTCAAATTCGTTATTCGAATTTGATTTTAATCGAATTAAGCCTCGCAATTTTCGATCGCAGTTTTGAACGAAGAATAAACTGTTTTAATTTCATTGCCGTTCCTTTCAAGTACATATCCTCCTTTTTAATTTACGATTGATCCTCCGTAACTATTGATTGCTCTTGAGATATATGATAAGAGGAAAGCAAGGGATAATATATTATATTGTCAACGGCAGTTTTAGAGGTAGTGCAAACTAACGATGTCATTTCATTAGTTTGAGACAAAAAGAACTTACGACGGACAATAACAAAGCGTTCGGGATTAATCTTCCTTTCTTCGAAAGAAAGGGTAGGTAAGCTTTAAAATCAACCCGATGAGTGTTGTTCTATTTGAGTCTAACGGCGTGTTACGGTTTTGTATTATTATATTACGGTATTATAAGGTATTGTTTATATCACGACGGACTAAAGGATTAAAGGGATTAAAGGGATTAAAGGGAATCCATATACATAGGATAAACTACGAATAATAAAAATCACTGTCTCTTACGATAAATCAATTGTTGACATTCGTTAAAAACAGCACAAGGAAATAAGACGGAACAATGCACCAGTTTTCAGTTGGATCGTTGTTCTTTTTACCTTTCTTTTCCTCTTACGAAACAAACTGATCGTCGCTTTCCAACACGTTTTATATACGTATTCCGGGCCAACATCGCTCCATAAATTCATCCATTTCAACAAGAGCGAGCCGAGCACAGATTCGACACTAAGCATACGATACGATCATTGCGTGTTTGTCGCGTAATGGCGATTCATTAGGAGTTATCTCGTAATACAACAATAAGCAGTAATCATCTTAGTTGCTCCTCCGATTATCCCTATCTGCGTCGTCTATAGCATAGTTATTAGCATTCGCTGATCGCTAGTTATATCAAGCGGTTACGGCTCAATGCTAGGCGCTCTTAAACGCCGCGAGGGAAGCTCGCTGGTTCGACAAACTATCGGTCCTAGCCGCGGCACGTCTGTTCGTTCGTTCGTTCGTTTGTTCGTACGAATGCGACTGCTGTGAATCGGTATTAATTCCAGCCAATGGTCTACTCTCCACCGACGCTAGCAATTATGTCGGATGTCGAGGCGCAATGCGGAGAAACGGTACTACAAAACGCCCAGCAAATACGTGCCGATGCGTCTATGGATCGAGTATTTGCACGCGCGTTTTGTGCGTGTATTCGCAATTTCCACTGACGAGGAATCGGCTAACCTGGGAAGATTATACGTGAGCGGTGTGTCAAGTTCTAACAGGGAACTGGACAATTGCTCCGAGAGGGACGACGTTCCTAGCACGTCCTCGGAATTTTCAGTCCCGCCCTATCGGCTCCGATGTCGAACACGCGGGGCTACACATCACTCTCGGCACCTAACCACCGCCAGTATTCGCCTGGCGTAATAGTAATCGCATAAATAACGAGACCTTCGATAGAGCAGCCGATTTAGCGAACGATCGGCAACCGTCTGCGGAATAAATAAAGATTTTGGCATATTAACCCTCTCCAGTGGCGGACCATTTTCATGTTTTCCTCTACGAAATCACGGACGAAATTTTTATCTTGCACAGGTTTGTTATCGGCGGATTTTTAATGGCATACAGGAGCAAAGATCGAAATAAGTCAAGAGAAAGGAAATATTCTTACGCTTATTAAGTTACGATCTACAAACAGTCGAATGCGATTTCGACGTTGCCCGCGGCTGGAATAATTTCGACGGAGGAGCACGTTGATCGCGGAACTGAACTCGCCTGGTCGTTCGGTGTTATTGAAATTTTCTTTTTCTAAAAACGTTGAGTGCTAATGATTCCAACGCGGCGTTATCAGCCTCCCAGAGCAACCAAGCGTGCTTGTAACTGTCACGGTGATTTGGCAGGAATACCTTGAAAAAGGTGTTTGCGTCTACTGATGAATATGGTGGATGAGTTTATTACTTAAGGGAAATTGCGCGTTTCGCTTTTGTCTCCTTAATCTGTTGTTTCATAAAAGAGCAACAAAGTAGTACAAATGAAGGATAATCGAGCGAATTTATCGTGTCATACCTAATTTTTAAATTCTAACTTATTCCTTGGGATAAGCAAAGTATCGCTACAGACTTTTATCTCTGTGCAATTTGTAGGGGATTTCGCAGAAGTTTCCGGTATAGTCAAGAACAAGCACATATATCAAGATATATAGTAGAAGTAAGCACGAGATGTTAATCCTATCGAACAGTCACGTCACGGGATGAACTCGATAAACGAGTTACATAATCGACGATTTTACATAATCTCATGTAAATTGATATTACTATTGGAAAGTGTTTAACACTAGTAATTACCTTGTTTTATAATCATACAAATAATATTACTACGATGGTATTGTTAATCGTGAGAGCATTACCAAATAAGAGGAAGCAGTTTTCAGAGGCTGAACGAAACAAGATAGACCTATCGAGTAGCTTAAAATCAGGAAAATAAATTATTCGATAAAGAAATTTAGAACGGTATAATCTTCTATTTATATCTAAGAATTTAAGACCAAAATAACAAACAAACCATCGACTACGTACATCTTTAAATATCGCTAAATGAATGGTTTATTTTTAAACGTAGAATAATCCAAGAAATTGATTTATACAAGAAAAATTCTATATTCTAATTTAAACAGGAATATACTTGTAATCTCATCTATACATTCTCAAAACTAGCGTATCCTCTGCTTACTCTGCTTCTTAACGATGTTGGTGTATTTTCGTGGGCAACTGTGCCGGATAACGAGTGACGAACACGTGCACTCAGGTTCAGAAGCTGTTACGTCGATCGTCCGGGGAATTACCGGCGTCAAGATATACGGTATCATCGTTAATTTATCTATATCACTGCGAGATCGATTCTTCCTTCCTCTTCGCAAGGTATATGGTATATGCACATGTCGACCAAGTGCGCCAGCCACGTGTAAATCATACGAGCAAATCTGTCGCTGGGGACCGGCGACCGATTTTGACCAGCTTAAATACTGGCGCCTCGATCTAGGAGAATGCTTAAATTTTATAATCCATCTCCTTTTCCTGGTTGTGCGCCATTGGCTAAGATTTCTAGCGTTTTCAACATACGTTACACGAAGCTACGGTAAAGCACGTTCAACACAATCGTCCTACGATTACTCGACTAATTTTTGAAAGTCGAAGAAGGAAACTCAAGGTTTTAGATCCTCTTAATCACATTGCTGGAACTCTTGTTTGCGATTCTCGTTATTCCTGTACAATGAGATTTTAAAGAGCGGCAGTGAAAAGAGCATTTGATCGATTTGAAACGAATTTCTGAGGGTCAATGACAAAGACATTGATCGTTATCCGAATAAGATTCAACGTGATTCGTTCTTATCGTTCACCGTTCTCATTAGAATCGGATAATAGCAGAGCGATCTCTGAAATAATACCTGCGTGATTAGTTGCCACAATTTGGTCTTAGGGTGGTAATTTCTGTCTAGAAAAGTCGATCCTTATCGTGCAAATGTAGAAGATGTAAGAAACATCCTTTGAAATTAATTGCTAAAGTCATTGATAAAGTTACGAAGATTGTCAATGGACGAGGTATGCAAGAGTATCAGAGTTCAACGGTAAATTAGTATATAATTATACGAGGTATAAATAAGTATATAAGTATTAGGTATATTATATGCATGGTTACGTTTGCCGATAAACACAACGCCGGTTTACAAAGCCGAGTAACTTTGAATTATCGTGGCACGTAACGTGGAAAAAATCTGAAAAAGGAAGGAAAGTCTGGAGTTTGACATCGTCGAACGGATTGCACGAAAGCATTTCATCAAGTAGATCGTATCCGTTTTCGTATCGCCTGGCTGGATACACCGGTTACGCCAGTTACGACGCGACGGCAAGAATCGATAGCGAGCAGGTAAAACGTGGCTCGTCCGTGTTACAAAGTTCTAGCCCGTATCTAGAGCGTCGCGCGAATTAGTCGGTCGAGAAGGTTCGTCGCGTTGCTAGAATCTGGCAAATGAAATTCCTCTGAACCCGCCGTGCCAAGTGACTTTGATTTCTGCATGGACAACCGGAGCTCTCGTTAAGGGATCGATTCAGCTCGCCTTGGCCGCAGCTCTGTCAGGAATTCGCGCGACGTTCACCGTGACATGTCGTATTCGGTTTCGGACGGAAAACAATTTGAAAGAGCGCCATCTCGCGTCGCGAAAACTCATCCCTCGTGGATTCTCGTTTCGAGGAGATTCGCCTCGCTCGATGAATTCGAATCTCACTCGGGAAAATTCCTTTGGACTCCGAACAACGCTTCGCGTTCCTTTCCGTTTCATATCTCATATGTTCATATTTTAGAAAAGCGGTTCCAGCGGTCGTCTAAACTCGTCCGTGGAATCGTCCTAGGTACATAACTAACAGACAGTTATAGTACTAACAGTCGCGTACGATCATACGCCCCGACATTTATTTTCCGAGCCAGTCGACGCCACTCTCTCGCTTGCCGGTGCAACGTAACCGCGCGATTGCGCGGCTGTTCGCGCGAGCGACTTCGCCACGGAGCGCGTGTCTTTTCACTCCCGTGCATTAAGACTAACAGCCACTGTAATTTGTTACCGAGAGAAAAACATTTTATAAACCGAAGGAAATTTGTTATTTAGGCAAGCGAAGTAACGGGCGAGATTTTATCGCGTCGTATTAAGCGGAATCTCCGGTTCGTATTTTCAGGCCAACCTCATAGGGCGTTATTGAAATTCTGCCAGCGACGAAATTCGATTGCGATTAGATCGATTCGACGCTGTTCGCGCTTGTATGTAAATACGTACTAGTTTTCATTCGCGAGTTTTCATTTTTTGGTTCTACTCGTGGTGCGCTATCGTTTGCATTTCTCTTTGCAAGAAAACAAAATCATAGAATTTCTGTTACAACGATTAAGTAACGTTCGATAATGTACGAATTTCCGTATGAATCTTTATACCGTGTGTTTAAATATCGTTCAAGTGTCCAATTACAAAAAATTGTGACTATGATTATTGTTCCGCCTCTTATCTTCTTCGAATTTATTTTCAGCGAATGATTAAAAAGAAAGAAATCAATTTTTTCGTATGTTCGTAGTGTTAAAAAATGCACGTATTTAAACAATCACTTCGTACTAGTCAAAATCTACATGCTTGAATTAATCACTTGGAGAGAGGGAGAAAGAGAGAGAGAAGCGAAGAACTTGAAAACGAAAAAGGAACGTAGAAAATTATTTAGTCGATTCGCTTGTAAATTAATAAAATTATACGCAGCTTAAAAGCAGCTCTTAAGGCGTTGAAACTTTTTTCTATTCTTTGTTGGTTCACCGTACATCGGGCTATACCGTTTCCAGGCAAATCCTCTTAGATGTATACTCCTCCATTATTAAAGCGCCCAATATCGCAAAAGCTCCGTAAAATTTTAAGAACAATTGAGAAACGATTCTCCTAGATTGCTTGTTTGTACAATTTTCTACGCGCACTGCGTCATGCACACTTAACGGTATACAGCGTGACAACGCGTTCAACGTGATAATTCAGGTCGTGAAAATGGCATCAGAAAGTATTAAATACCTAAATTACATTTTCTCAAAATCTATCGAGACTCAAAGTGGCATAATTAATGCGCAATAATTCGAGCAACTACATGTACAATGAAACCTTCTTTGTCAAAATGCAATGCCATTCTATACTGGCGGACAAAAGGATAGCACGTAATACAAATGTGGAAAATTTTATCGAATAACAAAAATATTCAAACACGCAAACTCGATTATTTTCTTAAACACGTTAATCATTCTGCAAGCGTCCTCGCAACATCCCGATAATTCCTCGACATTCTCTATAATACCGCCGTATCTCGATTCATTCGAAACAATTTAAACCCAATTTCACGATTTACTTCTACAGATTTTGGCTTCCACGTTCGCGATATCAATTACGCGACGAGGAAACGATAGCACAATCGACGAAGGCAATCGAGAAATACCTGCTCCTTGTATCGGGCTCCGTCCAATTCTCATTTTCAAACAACAATAACCAGGACGATCTCGTTTCGCTATTAATAAGCAATAGAATAACTATCTCGCAAATTAATCACGTTTCTTCCGCGATCTTGTGAATCGACAAGCACGTGGTCGGCCACCCATTTCCTGCTTCCAGCTTTAGCGACGGGGACACGCGATTGTTCGTGTCGTGTTATGTCCCTGAAAAGTCAATTATTCGCGCCGGTTAAACTGATTTTTCGAAAACTCGTTGTTTGGACCCAGTTCGACGAAACGAAGTTTGACAACTAGCGTTGGTCGGAGTATGTGGCGCACTTTGATTTTTTAACCTTTTCGGTACGACGATCGTTCACCGCGTAGCGTCACTCGACGTCAACCGCCATACTTATTCAAACTGACAAAGAAAGACGATCGCCGATCCACAAATTCAGAAAATTATGAAACTTTGGGGATATGCAGAGCATATACAGCCATGTAGCAGGAAATTTTTTTGTTCCTCAAATTCGCTCTAGGGGACTGAAAAGTCGATCCTTGAAAATCCGGTTATTATATAGAATTCGGCTATTTTCCGATCGTGTGTTACAACTTGCCGTAACGTTGGTAAATTTTGGCAACATTACCAAATTGTAGTTCTAATTAAAAGTAACCTTTTTTATATTTAAAGGCAACTTTTCTTTGAAAGCTTTCTTTCTATCTTCTACGGCTTGCGGTTATAACGCAAGATAGGAAATTAGCCAGATGATATCCAGAAGCATCCTCTTAGAGCGAATTTGGGAAGCAAAAAAAGTTACGTAACGCATATATCTATATATACTCTACCTTTCGCCAAAGCTTCGTAATCTTTTGAACCTGTGGGTTGGAGATCTTCGCTTGTGACCGGGAGAAATTATACAAGAGTCGACCGGCTACTTACAACGAACCGCCTGGAGCAAATAAATAGCATCGGACACGAACAGGTCATCCAAAGATGACAGACGCTAGGCTGCGTGCATGCTTTTGACGGCTATCGGCTATAGTGGACGATCGTACGGAAGGGATTAACCATAACGTCCGTGATCGTTATTCCGTCTCCCTCCCCTCTTCGCAGGAGGTAGTTAAAGATTACGACGTCAACTGTTCGCATCGGCAGTAGCTGACGGGATGAAACACATCGCCAGATTTACATCGATTGCAAACAATTTGTCTCTTTGGCCCGGGATCATCGAGGAAGAAGATATACCGGTAACTGGAAAATTGGGAGAACAGGAGGTTTGGCAGGATCAAGCGCGAAAGAAGGTTCGCGTGCTTGATTTCTGGTTAATAAAACGTTACGCGAGACATAAAGCGATACGATGATGTATCGCGGGGTGTAGACGGAGGCAGGCCGAGTAGCTGGCTCGGCTACGTGTTGCGGCTAAGGGGGATGCGACGCGGCACGAGGCCATGGGGGATGAAACGAAGGCCAGGATGGACGAGGCGGGTTGCGAGGAAGAACTAACGCACCCATACAAAGGAGGAAACGTTATTATAGGGCGAGTACGAGCGCGCGAGTGGCAACGTGTTGGTCTTACGTCGTACACCGTGCGCCTCTGTATGATAAGGTCTTTCCGTGTACGTGTGTTTATGACTGTGCGCGCGAACGGGTGAGAACCGTAATGGGTTGAAGAGAGGCGAAAGGGCGCAGTCGCGAAGCCGGAGCCATCCTCGACCCCCGGCGGGCAGTGGTGGCAGCGGTGGTGGCAGCGGTGGCAGCGCCGGCGTCGGTGTTAGCATCCTACCTGCTCGAGGACAAACCGAGTACGTCTCGTGCGAGGGTGCGGGCCGCACACGGTTCGCCGAACCTCCGGTACGTTTCGTGCTCGCGGAACTTGTCATTCTTTTCGTTCCCGTAAACGCGCGCTCCCACGTTAAAAACAGCTGTGTCGATCGGTAGGTTTCGAAGGTGATCGCCTAACTAAGTCGATTTTCGTTGTGATCTAGCATCGTGATGTCTTCGTTATTAAATGCATATTAAGCTCTGTGAATAAGTATCAACGGACGAATTGGTCGCGTGACCGCGAAGCAACCGGCTGCCTCGAGGTGGCGCGTTTTCAAACCAAGAAGACGGAGAAGAAATCTTATCGTATTCGTACGTGAAAGAATGATCCAGGAAGTGTGGATCGGTAGCTGTTCGTGATCAAACGGTAGAGGAACGTATCAGTCGGAACGATTCAAAGGATTCCATCGAATCGAACTTTATATCCTTCCCTAACAGATCGTATCTTTTCCGAGTAAAAGAAGCATCGAGGGATCGAGAAACGTGCGCGTATGGGTGTGCGTCCCGATATGACCCACCACGATTGACACTTTTTTTTGCCACGCTTTTACATAGCAGCCCGACGAACATGTAAGTGCTGATTACATCTGTTCTATGTCCGATTTTGTCCACCACCGTTCTGAAATCGTCGTTGCCTTTGTCGCGGCTCTCGGAATATAATACGCGAGTTTTGGGTTCCGTATTTCCGTCGACCGATGAGCCGTATACACGGTGAACCTCTATGCGGGATTTTGTGGACAACGGATGGAAATGAGCCGGCAGCTTCTGTATCGCGATGCAGGATATTGCAATTTCAAATTTCGCTTCTCCCGGAGCCAATTAACTCTAAGCCTCCGTCTCGGGGGAGAAAAATATCAGTGTGTATAATATTTTTAACGTGCTCATATTTTCGCTCATTTTCTTCTTTCTATTATACTTTTTTTTTTTTTTACTTCTTTTTAGTTTCTTAACAGAGATAAAGGCAGAAGTCAAAAGGAAAAACCGCCAAATCGCGTTGCTTAAACGAATACTTTACTAACGCTCGTGGTAATGGCAAAGTTGGAACTTGCGAATCTCTGGTTCTTGGTGAACGACCAACGATTAGAATCTCAGGATCTCTTCGTGCGGTCAGAAAATGTTTAACGCATGGCTGAGCTCGAAGAGAATTTAACTTCTGTGCGTTCCATCGAGGAATAAGTAAACCGCAAATGAGTTTCATACGATAGTCGAATTATTCATCTCGCGGAACGATTTTCGCATTATCTATCTCAAATACGTTTCAAAATCACGCCTGTATCTGCTCTTCGGATAGAAGGCAGCGATTAATCGAAGAGGATGCCGCGAGTCGATAGTTGTTCCAAGAGATAGGCAGAGAAAAAAGAGAAACGAGAACGTTTCCAACGAATCAGAATACGGGATGCGTTAAAATATAGCTCCGCGTGCACAATGTTTACGTCATCATCTTAATTAAACCGGTATCGCGTCGCGTCGAACTTTTTCTCGTTAATTCCATTTCTTCCATATTTCATTGGTGGACGTTGTGTTCGAGAAAGTCCATGTCGGCCGAGGAGCACGGCATCGTTTAATTATGCGCCCTTCTATATCGCGTTCTGTGCTATTTGCATTCGATCGAAATAAGCTTAATGCTCGCGCTTGTCTTCGACTTTCAACGTTCTCTATTTGTCTTTCGACTTGATCGACGCTGTATCGAGTAACCAATTATTCTTACATATCATCGGAGCGAAGCTCACCATCGCGCGTCGTGTTACAGGGACGAATCAATTTGTACGCTGTAAAAAAAAAAAAAAAATGGTAAAATCGAATCCCAGGCAATTTGGCCAAGGTATTTCGTCGATTCGAGAACGGAAGTTACGATACGATCGTTCGATACGTATTCCACGTATTAAAGGGACGTAGCAGCTCGACGCGTTATGCCGAGCACGTACGACCGCGAGTATAATGCAAGATCGTCGCTGGATAATTTCATTTCGGCGAACAAATTTTCCTTCGGATATTACGGTTTTGCTCGCCTCACCTTTTCTCTTTCGTATCCCTTCTCCTTCCGTATGCAAGCGAATGGCGAGGGCCAAGGAAAGGGGAGAACGACCGAAAACGAATACTCGAGTTATCCGGCAGACGTTGCGTACGGAATCCTACGATTCGACGTAACGATATTACGCGTCATAAACCTGATTTGCTGGCTGGCGAAAACGCGTCGGTCGATGAGTTTAATTCCCTTGTAATACGTTTCTCGTCGCTTTAACATCGTCGATGTTATATGTATATTTGACAGAGGATGGTTGCCTTTGGCATGTGACGTTAAGTCGTGGTTCCAGTGGATGCCGTTCCGACGAATGAAAACTCCGGAAACAGCGATGCATACGATTATAGAAATCTACAGTGGCTCACTTTCATGGTGATGAGATACAAACGCCGTGATTATAGTAGTAAAATTTGAAACGAGTTTGAAAATATACGCAAAAGATACAAGTTAGAAGACGCTAAAAGGGAATGTACGTTTAGTAGAAAAAATATACAGCATGAATGGTAGCCCGAAACATACAGTTAGTGCAACAAATGGTCTCGCTGAATCGACTGTCCAAATACTTTGATGATCTTTGCGAGACGTACACTTTCAACGAATCTCTATATATTTTCAAATGCGTTTAGATCTTTACCAATATACTTCGACTACGATAATCGACGAGATTTCAAAATCGTTTGTATAATTTATACGTGAAAAGTTTCTAAACGCGTTTGAATACCTTTTTGGGCCACTATATACATACATATATATATTTTGCATACGTATTTGATTACATCGACGTATTGAATTCGTCAGGACGCTAATTCGGATACGTATCCACCGTAACTACGCTTTAAGTCGTGCGACATTGGATGCAATGCGACGATTTCGTTTTTTACCGTTGGTCAACCAGGATCGCGTGAAATCTAAATTTTTTATCGACGGATCGACACAAAATGGTGTAAGAAGAGAGACAGTCACGAGACCCTATCGGAATATACGATATGTATTTTTGTATATGCACATACAGCAACATATGTACGTATATGTGTGTGCGTCAGCATTTTGGTGTAGTCTTTCGTTCATTCGTTCGAGCCCCGCTACTGTCTGTTTTCGTATGAAATTTATAAGAGAGGAAGTTTGTCAGTTTTCCGCGAAATAAAACTTATACGATTGCATGCTCGTGTACTTGCGCTAGTATGAATCGTATATATTAAAAATGGACGGGACAAAACGATTTTTTCACGGTGTATGCATTAATTGTGCATATCTTGATGAAACGGCCAATGCATTTTATATTTTGCATTTTAAACGCCTTTTAAGTATATATCGTTTTTACATAGTTTTAATTGTGTTTCACGATAAATTAATTATGCACAGGATGGACGAGTATAAGTGTTTACGCAGAAATATAATTGTTTTTGTATAATATAATTGTTCGAAAACTAATTATTTACTGGCTTGTCGTTCATTCGCTCCTATGAATATCATAGTATACAACTTCTGTGCATAAAGATCTATCAAGTTGATTAACCTGATGTCTACGTTCAATATTCGAATATCGTCAAGTAACTATCGTAAAGCTTCCTATCTAAATACATATTGGAGTATTTCAATCTTCGTATTAATCGTCGTATTAATTTAATCAAAGATAGTTTTGGAACGCTCTTAGTTATTGTTATTAGTAGAAGCTGTTTCGATCCATCGTTCAAAGAATAATAAATGTCGCGTAAAAGCAGCTTTTTCTCCTTCTAAGATATCAAATCCTATAAGAGGAACTTACGTCGCTAAAAGCATTGTACGCTAGCTGTTTCGAAATCTCAGTTATTCGTCACTTTCATCGCGATAAATATCCCAACTATCTCCGCGTTGCTGCTGTTTGAGATTCTAAGTTCTTTGATCCTTGATTAATTTTCCGATAGCTCGTGGATAATACCCCTTTGTGTCTATAACGTTAAAAATTCGTCGATAAGCGACGGCGAACGAAGGAGCTTTTAAACTTGCATCGTCGAAAAATCGAAGAAACATACCTCTACGGAATTCTAAATATGGAAAGATTCATCTTAAAAGATTATAGTTGTATCTTGATGCTACGGTCTCGCCTCTTTTTTCTTTCGGCGTTCTGATTCAATACAACGTTAGATCTTGATATTTATGTCATCTCGTCTATCGCGAAAGATAAGCTTGCCATTAATCGTTCCATTTTCTTTCTGCGTTTTTCCTATCTTCCAAGGGGAAAGTAGGCGAATGAAAGATCGGTCGTACCTCACAGTCCTGTAATCGCGGCAGAAGTGCTTAAAAAATCCATATAATCGCGCGATAACTTGGAAGCAACTTTGCGGCAACTATTTTCCTGATTACTTTGCTAGCGCTCTTATCTTCGCGGCCGCGGGCGAGTCTAATTTGCACGTAACACGAGCGAAAGTGATTTACACGAGCGAATTTTCCACCGATTCTTGATGCTCTCTTGTAGTTCGTGACGAACGGGTCTTCACACTTACCGCTGACATGTTTGAATTGCGTACGTGCGCTGGCATGTAAGTTCCTGATGGTATTTACATAGTCTAATACGCGTGCCTGAAAACCTTGTTTCAAACTCGAATAGAAAAAGAAAGAAAGTGGAACGTAAAATAGCGCGCGTGATAAGCGATCCATTAAATTCGGCCATCTGGGAAAGTGGTGGTTTTCAAGCGTAAGAGCCAGTGCGTTCCGATCATCTTCGCGAATTTGTTTGTTGTTTGCCGAGGAAAGTGATCGTAAATATTTACGAGGAAACTCAGCGCTCCCTGGCAAATTTTGATCAGGAGGATCGATAACGAGTCTGTTTTGCTAGATTTCCGGCACAATTGCGGCTACGTGTGTGCACGTGCCAGTGTGTCACGTGCAATTCTCGTTCCGTCGGCGAATTACGTTCAGTTAAATTCCCTTTACTATATAATTTCATCGCGTTAAATCGGGACCTAAGACAGCAAGATAATTAAACCGTTTGTACCGAAATACTCGGCTCATTGCCTGGTTCCACCTGCCTAGTGAGAATTGTCACTGTTTAGCTAATGCCCTTTCCGACGAAGATCTTATTTCCGACGAAATTTATCATTAGACGTTCTTGTCCGCCAGAATATACACGTATATACCGAATACACACGTATACACACGTTATGTATCTTCACCCGAATCGCTCGGAACGAGCCAGCGAATTGGTTTCTCTGCCGGAAGATTTCGTTCCGAAACGCATCGCTTGGAAATGTAAAGCTTCGAAAATTGACGGTGCGATGTAAGAAACTCTTATAGCCAAACGAGTTTGCAGAAATGATTTAAACAATCGTGTGATAATGCTCGGTATATGTATATTTGGAAAATGCCTGATAGAAGCAAAATGTTGTCACGTGTGGCGAATCGGACGATTTTATCAAAAAATGAGAAAATACAAAAGCAAATTACGATAAATTTCCGAATGATAAACGGTAACTACCTTGGTTTGATAACAAAGAATAAAAAAAGGAACGCGTATAATATGAATATAATATGACTTGTTTAACGTAAATTTGTGCCGACGAAGTTTTTAAAAGTTGGAAAAGGGGAACAACGAAACGATATTTCGTAACAAACAAGTACTCGACGTGTTACGAGGTGTAAAATGATCTTTTATTTTATAATTAACGGAATATTTAATAGTATTTCAACTAGTACGAGAAGGGTAATTAGAAACGTATGAAATTTATCAAAATCTAAATAAATTGGATATCCTTAATTCGATAAACTGCGATAAATTAGTTGAAGTGAATTAGCGTTGCCGCAGGAAACTTGCTCGATATCAAAGAGCGCGTGTAACGTATATTTCAAATCTTGTTCAGGATCCTAATGCTCAAAGCAATAAGGGTCAGGTTTATTTCCCTTTAAAAGGTACTCGGTGGAATTCTCCCAGCGTGCGCAATAAATTTCAATAGAAGAAGAAACATCATTCCATTAGGAAAAAAGTGAGGGTTACTTTCGTTGCTCAGAACTATATAACTTGGAGTGTGATTTGAAAGGTTCGTGTCGCATTAGCGATAAATCCGCGAGAGATGTTGTTAATTAAAAACGAGCTAGTCAAAGTGACAAAGATATACGTTTGGGTATCCAACGAATGAGCAAATGTAAATGTTGAGTAGATCGTCTAATTTATTGTTCAAATTCAAGATAGGGGTTCAAAATAATGGATCGTCGTATCATGCAATAAATGAAAAAAACAATTGTTTGCGGAGAGCAGACTGAATAACGCGAGAAGAGAAGAGAAAAGAAGAGGAGAGGAGAGGAGAGGAGAGGAGAGAAGAGAAGAGAAGAAAAGAGAGGCGCGGTGGTGGAAGGGGAATCCGAAAGAATGATTAGAGGGAAGCGTAATTACGAGCGAGCAAGCAGGCGAGTGATTTAAGAGAAAAGACATAGATTTAATGAGACATAAAGGTACAATAATTATTGCTGCTAACCTAAAAGGTGAAAAGACATCTGGCGATCCGGATTACAAGAGGGCGAGTACTTTTGAATAGAGGGGGTTGAAACGTCTCTAAAGTAAGGACAAGGGGAAGAAGAATAATCACCGTTACGATTCGTACGTGAATTATTCGTCTTTCGACTAATACATTTCCACAGCGTCGAAAGCGCTCTTCGATTATAAACTGTCGAATCGAGAATTTCTTTCCAATGACATCACGAAACAAAGCCATAGTTCGTTATTTGTCGAAGCGATACATTTTCCCACGAGCGAGACCTTTGAAACAGTTACAAATAGAGGGAAATGTCAAGATGAAATTGTGTAAATTATGTTCTCTGCATTTCTACGTGTCCGTGGATAGTTGTAAAATATGGTCATACATTTTCATGGCAGGTAGTTCTAACGTAATTTTACACAGTGTACGAAGGTCTATTAAGACAGTTGCTCAAAAAGTAACTATTTAACTAGTATCATTCTTTCGATTTTGCAAAATAACATTAATTACATCGTCTTCGAAATGGTCCACGGATACGATAATTTTCGTTCCTGTAATTACATGAAATAATTTATAAACCGTATTTATTTCGCGTTTAGATCTATGAACTTTACGTTTCTCGCATTCGAAACTGCTAGAACAGGCTTTACAACCACGCTTTTCTTCAGAACCACTATTTCTGCTTTTACCACTATTCTTCCGATAGAAGAATCAACGATCTCTCAATTTCAACGTCTTCTGTCTTAGCCATTTTCTTCGATGCTTCCTCTTCCACTCTACAAATGTGAGCTTTCGCAGCGTTTCACGAAATACCTCGAGCTTCGCGTAGCCAGGTGATCTTGGCATATACGTACATACGTGTGAATACATAGACGCATGCAAATGAGAGTCGAAGACACGCACGTCACGGAACGAACTCCTAGCAGCGGCTACATTTTGCACATCGTAAATCATAGGGAATATCTCGGCGGCTTTTTGACGCGTTTTAGAACGTCTTAAAAGTAACCATTAATTATCGAGCTGGCGCGCACAATCAACGTAGAAGCCGTAGACGGTCACGTAAGTCTCCAGTATACATCTGTCGCTAAAGCAGGCCACGTTCGAGGAATAAATTCACTGGTAAAAAGAAACGCAAGTGCGAAACGGCCAAGTTAGTACGTGCACGAATCAGAAATTAACGCTTGTTGAACGATCAAAACTTTCCGCCTGGTAAAATACATCTCGTATTAATCACAGATATCTTGAATCAACGAATATTAGTAGAAAGCTGTGCATTCAGTAAAGATTTTTATCAAAATAACGCAAGATAGAAGAAATACATGTATAATCGTTCGTGTAACGATAACGCTCGAAAGTAACTAAATGCTACGGAGATGGAAAGAGTGACGTCGAACTTTGATTCTCGTGAATCAACGCTAGGACGATTTACTAGGTGATACACTTGTTACGAATATCGCATTAACATGTATATGTATTACCTAAACCTGCATTACCTTTTACATACCTTGGCTATGCTGTTAGTATCATTGGACCTTGACATCATTTATGTACGTGTATATGAAATATTCATGCATAAGTATGTATATGTGTCAGTTTAATAGAAGAGATTCGTGCTTTAGAACGTTAATAGCAATTTACTTCCAACAGATTTAATAGCAATCTATCTTCAGCCGTCTCAACGGATTTTTTTCCATGAAATAGTTTTTCAAATCATTCGCCGTGTATTTTTTATTTTTTGAAAAAATACAATTTTTTTCTATTTTTTCAAAATACAGTCGATTTTCATGCACCAAGAGAGGCACCTTTCACGTTATAGGGAACAACATGAGTTATACCAATTCACACCAACCAGAGATAAATCTTTACAACCATTAACCCTTTGTGATCCTACGTCCAACTGCATTCGACATTCTATTTCACTCGATTTTTTTTTTTTTTCAGTTTCATAAAACATACTCTTTTGTGTTCTATATTCATTTAATAGAAAGGTGTCAACGTATATACGTTTCTGACTTTCGGCTGTTGTATTTTAAAGTGTCGGCAGAGATGCGAGCGGCTTTGTCTTGCAATGCGATGACATTATGATAGATTGTCACCGATGACGCGCCTGCAATCCGCGCGTATAAACTTGGCGTGCAACCGATAACCGCTGCAATGAAGCACACCATCAGGGGCCATGATATCTCTGCCTGCCATAAACCAACAAAGGTCGGCTACGTGAAATTACTGCTTACGAAGAAATTCTAAACAGCTTATCAATTATGAATCGGTTCGGATTAAACGCTGCTTCGTCTAACGTGTATGCTCGTGCACTTTGACGAGCTTCCGTTAACGCTGATCGCGTTATCTTGGATGGGACGCACCTATGCGTCACGCTGTTCAAATATTACGGCGTGCAATATTTGCTGAACTCGATCGCTTATTTGACTTGCCAGCGATTGTTGGTTGCCTTGCACTAGTATTTGCTGAAACGCGTTTTCGCTCTTGTGTCTTCGCTTTTGGACAAGGAGAAGAGATTTCGTGTGCCAGTTGGTTTCTTGGTTTTATCCGTAACGTTCGATCGTCAGTTGTATAAATTCATAAATTTCTAGCGAAGAAAGTGCTTCGATAAATGTTTTCGAATTCAATGAACAAATTGACTAAAGAAAGATGTTCTGTTGCAAAAAAAATTACGGTAAGTCAGTATTATAATATCAAATGAGAAATTATTTATATAATTTATGGTTGTCAAATTCAACTGTACTTGTTATCGAAATAAAGCATATTCAGGGTTGCAAGCATTTTTAAAATTATTTTAAACATGTATCTTTCCACGTTAATAAACAACTTTCTTCTTCACGTCGACGTGCATAGATATGCGAATAATATATGGGATTGTTGTTCTACATAATGTAATAGAAGGCAAGTGCGATTTTGATTAGATACACGTTATCATTAAAAATACGTAAGCTAATTTTTTGCAGCGAGCAGATTTATCTACGACAAATCGTTGAATCAATAATGCATGCAATGAAATCAAGCAGTTGCCATACCATTTTAATAACGTCGAAACGAAAGCTATTCTTAAGGACGTAGAAAATTATTCATCGAATTGAAACGAATCGTTTATCACGTATTTTAGTAAAAACGATGAAGTAAACAAATTGCGTCTAAACGTTCGTATGTTCGTGTGTCGTAAACGAGTATATTATTTAAAACACTCGCCAGACACCAGAAATCTATTCTCTGTATAAAATATTTTATGCGAAATGAATATTTCAAAAGTTAGTCTAAATGATCAAATTTAGACTCGGAGAATTTATTCTTACTTTGTTACAGGACTTACTTGATACAATATACTTTTATATTGCATGACAATAAAAAAAGGTTATCGATACACATGTCCTTTAGGATAGTCTTACGAACTTATATTAAAAAGTTTCGAGGAAGAATTGTTTCATTCTTTTACTTTAAATAAAAATTTCAGTATTATTCTCTTTTAGATTCTTTCACCTTCGACTTTTCAAACTAGTTTCTTCCTATTTCATTCGTTTCGAACGTTCATTCGTTGATTTAAATATATTACGACGGAGAGAAATCCTGTTCCATACTTCTCTGAATCCTTAGCGACTATTATTAACCTTTTCTTTTATTCAAAAATTTTATTTTATCATTCCTATCCCTTATCGTATCATTCCTACTTTTTGCTATGGCGCCTAGCTGATAATAAATGTTCGAGGTAAAATTAATACAAAGTGTAATGCTCGAAACGCAGGAATTCTAAATTTAAAGTTTTTCATCAAAATATTCTGAAAGCTTCTGAACTTTAATAACACACGATTTTATATATATTTCAATTTAATTTTGGAAAATTATTCCACAATTTCTCTACCTTAGTTACTTTGGTCTTTTATACTTGTGCTTTGCCTGCCTGTTTTTGCACGTGTATTTTCGTAGAAATTTTAATAAACGGCGAAGTGCACTGTTTAATCCTGAAAGGTCATGAATTTTCAGGCGCGTCTCTTAAAACCGTCGACTACGCTCTGTGAGATCCTTGAAAGGTCTTTCAAAGATTCTTCAAAGGTACTATGTGCGTTCGTGCATTGGTCAGTGCTAAGAGTGTGACACGTCAATTGCTATCCATCGGAAGACAGGCTTTAAAAAACTAATTAAGTTTCCCTCCTAATCGTAAAAGTAATACGCCTTCGACCGAAACGTTTTGATTTTGAAAAATATCACATGAATATTTCGTTCGTATCATGAAATTCTTGTTACAGTATTGCTTGAGCGGTAATAAAGCTAGTAAAATGACGCGAAATGACTGTGAAATAAATTTTCCAAGCGGGCGATATTTCCCTGATATTCCACGAGACGGCAGTTAGCCTCTTTAATGCTCTGACACGATACCAGCAATGCTAATGCGTTTTTTTTCTAATTCATGGTTTATACGTGATAACGATCTGCCATGACGATTCCGTCGCTTACGCTCCTGCGCTTCTTTTTCGTCTCTTGGTTATCGCAGTGTCGTTAACAGATCGATATTTACATACCACAAATTCGTGCTTTTTTACTCGTATTTGCAGGATCATTATAAGAAGCAAAAAATCTTTGACACGAAATCGTGGAAGAGCTTGGCCCGGTGTATCGTTGTAATTACCGTATCGATATAATCATAGTTACGTAACGTTTCTGCGATACAGTAGAAAATGTACAAATTCTTGGTTTATGAAAATTTCCACGATACACGACGAGAAAACGAGCGAACAAATTACGAGTATACGAAGTAGCGATTGGTAGGATACTGGAAAAGTATAAATCTGTTTTCGAAGATACTGGAAAGGGAAACTGTGATCGGTTGACAGGTTTTTAAAACGAGGATGACATATCGATAAGTCGTCGAGTGGTCAAGGAGCTGATTTATGATAGGAGGTGTTGCGTTGCTGGATGGAATTACCAATACTTAGGCATTATCGATTTTCATAAAATTTTGATACATCGTGCATATCGATTTTGATATACGTTGTGTTGCAACGTTTTATCTCTTCTCGGAATACGATTACCAGTGGTCGCAGTTCGAGCATTGGCACTGCATCGTCATTCTCGAAAATAGCTTGGGAATATTTATAGATGTCGAGATTTCAAAAATTAAAGGACTATAAGGTCGTCTATCTATTTTTGCACGATCGAGGAATATAACTTTAAGTACGAACAAAGTAGCTGTAGATCAAGCTGTGATAATTTGTTTTGCTAATGACTTTAATGGGCTGTAAAAGCTCAATGGTTTATTATAAACTCCTGTTGCCAAATTCCTACTTTTATAATTTATAATTTCACCTCTCATCGGTTCACCTTGACAAATTCCTTTACTAACACAAATTATCACAGGATTCGTGTAATAAGCAACGAACGTTTTTTTCTATATGTCTGGTACTTAACCCATTTCCATACAAAACCCGGGTAACTGTTATTACTTTCGATACAGTTCGATCGTGGGTCGATATCTGACAAACGGCAAATTCCTAAAAAAAATTAACTATATTCTTGCATCTTGCGTTGCGGGCATCGCGTCGGAAGAAATCGTGTTGTGGAACTTCTACCATTCCGGAATTCGATTCAATCGGATCGCTCTGCAATTCGCGACAATGTCCTGCTCGAAGATTTCATCCGTTGAATACATCGAGGAAATCGCTGAATACGATTACCCGCTGCGGAAATTTTCAAAAACGAAACGGCTAGATCGAAAGAAAAGACCGAAGAACAAAGAGAAGGAACAGGAGGGAAAAGAAAGAAACGTGGAATGTAAGGGGGCGAAAAAGAATACAGGTGTTAGGAATCGAACGAGATTCGTTTCCGTTTGAACTATGGCCTCGATTGCACACTTTTAGCCGCGCGTTAGCGGTCGAGTAGCATTAAAAGGAAGCAGTATAGATAGAGATTCTGGCGTGTTAGAATGCGGCGCAGGAAATTCTTCGGCCTGCTTGCAGCTCCTCCTTCCAACTCGTTTGCTGGTATTTCGCTGTAAAATGGTGCACCAAATCCGTGTTCTAATCATGATTCTTTCGAATCGAGCGCATCTCCTCTATTATCCTTCTTCTTTTCTTTTTCTTCTTCCATTTTTCTCAGATCTACCACGACCCTATGAGACAATTGCACGACCTGTCGTGACTTATTCGCGCGTCGTGTTAGTATCATTTTCAAGTTGAACATCTCCGACGAGAACCGCGTCATTCGTTTAGGTAGCTTTGTCGTCAGAACGTATTCGTACGAATAATTTCACGATGTCTTTGATTAATCGGTAACACTATCTCGATAAAACGAAGTTGTTGAAAGTTGCAATAGCGGACGATGGTAACACCGATTTTTGTCCTTTATCTCGTTTTTTAATCAGTGTTTTTCTCGCAGTTAAATAATTGCTATTTCTTCGTTTAAAACAAATCGCAGCTACTTTGTTTCGGTATGTTTATACAAAATTATGTAACAAGTTTGAATCTAAGTTCATGTTCCTGAACGCTTAATTTTAATTTACTACGTTGTAGCTTGACAGTCTCTTGTAGATACGTTAACAGTTACACCACATACTATAGATCAACCTGGTGAAGTGTACGTTGTTAGCACAACGCTTTACTTTTCATTAACTTCATATAAACGTTTCAAATTTTCGTAACTTCTCTCTCTCTCTAATTCTTGCAAAGCCTCTGCATTTCTCAAATTTATTATAAAACAAACATTTAACTAGTAGAATCGACATGCACAGCATAATTGTAACAATATTGGCAGAAGAATCAAGAGTTTGAATTACAATGAACGATTAGAAGCAAACGATAAACACGATCGACTTACACGTGATTACTCCTTTTAATAATAACGCTACAATTTGATATTTTCGATCTCCAGCGTGCATTTACAACGAGCAGAGTGTACAAAGAGAAATTACACTATTTTTAGTTTCAGTTTCGCCAGTGTTTATCAACAGAAATAAACGAGTCACAATTATAAAAGGGAATTTGTCTCAAGAATAAAATCTTGCATGAAATAGCTTTGTTCCGCACTTCCGATTTGCCATTGTGAAATCACCTTTCTTTTATTCCTGTCACGAACTGCTACCCATTCTGTATTAAGTTAAGTCACGCAATTGATACGAGTCGTATATTTTGCTTAATTGAACGTAGAAAGGAACAGCAAAAAAAAAAAAAAAAAAAAAAAGAAAAGAAAAACAGAATGCCTGTAGTAGGTACCTATAACAAACATTATCTCTCTACATTATTTTCTTATTAATCCGATTAACGAATACATTGATAAAGTAAAGTTATTTTACAAGTAAATATATTCTTCTGTAGAAATAAAGATATATTCTAGTTAAATATTACATAGTTTTTATTGCAATACTATTTTCCGATTTACTATTATAAGATGTTAGTTCACGGCCATTTTATCGAAGATTACGTCGAATTAAATTACGAATTAAATATTAAACGACTTTATGACCTTGTTGTATTACGCACGTAAGAATTCACATACCTGGTGTAACTGCCACGTAATCGATTTTTTGTTCTTGATATTAATGCACCACTGGCAGCGGTAGGTGTGACGGAACAAGAAAGATGCAAAATCATAATACGTAGTCGTATAATAAAAGTTTTATTCTATTTGTGTCTTCGTTACAACCAATATTACATTGGTATACGAGCCAGTAATTTTTAACTTCAGTTCTATAACGTCTCCCTTCGTACTTTACGCTCTCGCCATGATTTTCGATTCCGTCGCCGAATGTTTTCGAAGGCAACGTACCGTGAAACTACCACGACGACAACAACTTGTACGCGCGAAGTTGCCTGTTGTCGTTTGCGCGGCGAGTAATTGCATGCACGATATTCGGCTGCTCAGTGCCAACTGGAAGTTTCTGACGACTTCCGTTTACCCGCACAAAGCCCACCGGCGCGTTCTATACGTGTGTCTCTGATTGGCGACGGGCCAACTTAACGAGCATGAAAGTCATAACGTCGATAAGAACCACGCGGCTAGCGTAAGAATTCCTCGCCAGAAAATACAGATGGTTGCGCCTGAAAAACGAACCAAAGGATGAAGCAACCGGGTTTTAAGGGAGAAAACGAAAGCTCGCACGAATGGAAAGATCTCATTGCCCGCGGCAATGCTTCTTCGCGGTTAAATAGAATCGCGAACAGTCGCGATGGAAATTGATAAAATTTTGATAAAGAAAGATTTCAGAGATTACCTCGAGGTGAGTTCGCTTGGAACTCGGGAGGAATTAATCTGATATTTTTGATTCGTGTCCAGTGGATTTCACGCGGATAAATTGTTTTATAAGCGGAATGTGATAGACTATGATAATGATGAATCAGAGTCGACGGTATAAAAAGGCAGCTTAACATACCTAGCACGAATAATCGAATAGAGATATCGGATAACGATAACGTAAAACATATTTGACGCGTTTCGTTGTTTAAGTTCGCTATTACGTTTTCTTCCATCTATGTGTATTCGCACGATCGACAAAGACCGTAAACCATACTTTACCGTCCACTTAACTTTGACTAAAACGTACTACGATCGTTCTTTCGACCGATCGATCGTCCTGTATAAATCACGATTTATCCGTGCTCATCTTCTTGCCAGTATCGGTAAAATTTCCACGTTTTCAGCGTATCACGGTGAGCGGTTGCAAATGAACCGCGTGCCGATGCGGTTTCTCGAGCAGGGTGCAAAGGTCAATTACCGATAAACTTGGGAGGCACGTAAGCCAATGGCGCATAAAAGACGCTGGATCGAGGGGTTGGCGAACCGAGAAAGAGAGAAGGATAGAGAGTTTTAGGATGGCGAGGGAGGGCGGGCGCGCAAAGTGGCGGTCGTAAAGCGCAAAAGGGAGACAGCCAGGCTGAGACCGGTAGTAAAACTTGGCGTACGCGGCGGCGAGTTAAGAAATTGTCACGTGAGCCGACGATAGTCGTTGTTTAGAGGGCGGCTGCAGAGGCGAGAAAACCGACTCACCCTCGATTTTTGCCAGATTTAAAGCGTGCTACCGAGTGCTTTCGAGAGACTCTCACGTGACAGGCTGCGTTTAAGCCGCGCAATACGACGACACGCGATCTCCGCATAAACGAGCAAGAAATTTTTGACGCGTTTATCTCCGCCCCCGTTTCTATACACCCTGCTCTTTTGTCATCTCAGTTGAGCAACTGTGCGACAGATAAAACACGCGATCTATCGTTGAATGTGGACACGGGCGCGAGATCGGCTGCTTGAATTGCTTTTTCAAATCGGCTCGAACGAGTAACGGAAGTGGCACGTTTTTCGAGTGGTGACAAGGTGGCTCGATCGAGTGGACATGCGAGTGGAAAATGCGATTGTGTTTAGTGTAGCTGTTTGTCGAGCGCGCAATTATCGAACAGATTTCTATCGAATCACGTATAAAGTTACGATTATATAATTTGTGGAGAATCGTACGATTGATATTTACAGGACAATTTGGATTTTATACCGAAATCGAGAGTTTAAGTATTATTTAGCGGTACTTTCGTATGGCCCCGTAAATTTCGCATCATTTATGAAAATGAAATTTAAAATCTGATGAAAGTACTTGCCGATACTTTCTATATCCACTATATATACACACGTATACGTAGTGCTCGCACGTGTTTTTCGCAATTTACGTCGATCAACAGTTGACAAGAAATATTTTGTATTTTACGTTCGTATCATTTTGCAATTCTTTCGAATATTCGTCCCGTGTGTTCTATGCCTTCCCTTTCGCGTGGCATATTTACCGTGCGGTTTCGTCCGAGGCCAACAAAGTCCTAAATATCAAACAACGCTTTTAACCTACCGCACTTTCAACAATCCCTCTCTCTTGGCGAACGGAACGCAAACAACATCGAACAAATTTACCGACGACTCCAGCCGCCGGAGTATAGGGTCGGCCGAAATTTCGTGAAACGGGCGCAAATGACGGTCGGCGTTGTTCCTCTCCCTTCGCCCGATTCGCCCCGCATTGAAACCGCATCACCGCGATTACCAGCGAGATTCGAGATTCGTTCTACGCCACTATCGCTGGATAAAAGTATCGGTTTAAAAGCTCGATTTCGGGCCACGGCTGCGGGCCAGCGGGAATTTCTCTGCTTTTCCGTTTACACGAATACCGGTGATCCTCTGCCGATTCACGGTGCCCACGACCAAAGGATTACCAGACAGAGACAGAGGAGAGAATGGGAAAGATAGGGAAAGGGAGAGATAGAGATAGAGATAGAGATAGAGATAGATAGATAGATAGATAGGTAAATAGATAGATGGATAGAGAGAGACATAGAGAGAGAGAGAGAGAGAGAGCTTCGTTCTCTGCAGCGACGATGGCCGACATTCCGATAAATAATCGTTCTCAACGCGCGTTCTTGATCAAGGAGAAATCGTGTATTACCGGAAATACGTTATTAACCCATCGGCAATTACGACATTCAGGCATTCGGATTGACGTCCAAAGCGAAATTGTAATATTTCGTATTCGTCGATTGCACCGAAAGAACTGTCGAATTCAAAGTTCGACTTATAAGCAGATAATTAGTGCCTGTTGCGGAATGATTTACAACAGTTTGATGGTGAAAGATCGACCGAGGAAGCAAGGTGATTGACTTGCTAATTTGGTAAGAGGATTACAAGAACTAAGAAAGAAGGTCAACTTGTAAGAGGTTAACAGGAGATTAAGGGTAATTTATTGGGCTTTGCTCAAATTTGTCTCTACATCCAAATTTGTTTCTCACGTTTTGCTCGAATTCCCAACGCTT
Organism: Bombus huntii; assembly: GCF_024542735.1. Taxonomy (NCBI): domain Eukaryota; kingdom Metazoa; phylum Arthropoda; class Insecta; order Hymenoptera; family Apidae; genus Bombus; species Bombus huntii. The sequence goes on from NC_066247.1 coordinate 1,262,190, forward strand.
TATAACGTCTTTCTTATTATTAGAAACCTTAACGTGCTGAGTCAGATGCACAAAATTCGGTAGATGATGTACACGTAGACTTTCGCGGCTGACTGTACCTGATTCATTTCCCTTAATTGTGAATAACAAGAACGACGCTTTGTCAGCTGCAGGCTTGCACCAACTCTATTTTCTGTGTAGTATATATACATGTTATATATCATCGCGACATCGGCGAGAAAAGCATCAATAATTACCCCTTCACCCGTGATACGAGGTCGTTCGGTAGACATTTCATTCCGGTTAACTGAGCGATAAGAAGGACGATTATTTTCCATAAGATGACTCGCTAATGACTCCTCGATTCGCAGTTCAACGTCAGACGTACGTTTACCAGTATACACCGTCTATATAATTATAACGCAATCGATTCGACGCGACACGAATTACACCAGTTTTTACCGACGATAGAAATTGTTGTCGCACAATTCACGGAAATTGCTTTGACAAGTTATATCAATTACCTGGTTGCTAAAAACTGTATCTCGATCTATCATATCCGCTCCAGCCACTCTCTTCTGCCCTTCTGTTACAATCTGCCGATTTTTCAATCGTCGCGTAAGATTAAACGATATAGCCTACTTGTTTGTGACACAAAAAAATTACAGTTTTATATAGGAGAAAACTTTATACCGGTTCTAAAAGGAAAATGAATACTCATCTTATAAATTCCAAAGGAAACTCTTAATTAAGTTAAAAATCCTAAATGAAATTTTTAATTAACAGAAGAAGTTTAATTGAAAGATGTAACTTAGAAATTTTAAGGAAAATAAATCTTCATACTTCCGGGGTTCTTATTAACGCGAATAGCTTGAATTTTTTAAATTATGCACCGTCTAAAAGTTACATGGAGATTTTACTCTTTACTACACTAAATATATGTAGCCATGTACCATAAGTCATATTGCATCGTCGATACGATTTAGGTTGAAAAAGCTCGAGTTACGGTAGAAAATTTTACTATACCGAGCAACATTTTGCGAAATTGTAAAAGCGATAGAAAAATATTGTTACAACACAAGCTGTTTACGATGCTTTCAACCCTTTATGCCAGTGCATGAAGATGTAAGTAACTGCCGCTCGCTTTCATTGCTTTACTTCGTAATCGAGATTTAGACGATACAGGCCTTTACGCTCTAGAGACAAAATGAAAAAACACGCTTCGTATCACCCTTTGCAACTTGCGCAGCTTTAATTTTCTGTTTAATCTTGCCCGACACTGTATATTAAGACTTAATCCCTACTTGTGCCGTCGTCGATTAGTCTTTATCGTTATAACTTAGCATTTTCCTTTCGCCAGGGAAAATTTATAAAAACACGCGAGAACGGTTATTGCGCGAGTTACGTAAATCTTGGAAGTTACAACGTTCGTATCATCCGGATGATCGATCTTCAAATTTATTTATAACCATCCTTCCAGTCGTTCAACGAGAAATATAAGACAAGATTACTAAATATTCGACGCTGTTCGAAATATTTAATCTCTCCTTACGCTCGTAAAAGATATTCAAATATATATCATTAGAGTTATACCCTTAAAATTTGTTATACGTTTCTTGATATTTATGATATATACAGGTGTCTCGGGTAAGTGGGTCAAGCCGTAGCGTTCAAACGGTAGAAGATAAACGAAAATTTCATTAGGCAGAATTAAAATGGTTTCGAGTGGTGCATGTGACTGCTCTAGAAGTGGAGACGCTTTAAAGATGTTAACTTTACCCCTATTTTTTAAATTGAGCTATATACTTGTTGTACACCAGCAGATGCACCATTTTATATTTTAGGGGATCGTAGTAAGGTACTTATGCTTAAAAACGATTAATTAAAAATATTAATCGAATGTTATTAATTACTAATTAAAAAAATATCGGAAATATCAAGTATCTGCGTTTAATTTAAATTAAGATATTTTAACCCCGATTTTGTAAAATTAAATGCACGAGAACGAAGGAAAAAGAACGTGAAATAAATTTAAAAAATAGAATAATTTTTAGCTGTATCAACAGGCACATCTCATTTTCGGTAATCAAGTGTCAATGAAAATCCACCTCTGAATTGAAATTTTTTCATCATACGCGTTTCCTTTTATTCTTGATCGTATTAAAATCCATTTCGACGAGGTCGGCGGCCATCAAATCATACCACGGACGAGATTAAACAAAAAACGCTGGCTACCGCCTGCACATCCACTTGACCGGGTCGCAATTTTTCATTTCTGCTCGATTACCTCGTTAAGGTGGGCAGGTTCGTGCAACCGTCTATTGCAGATCATGCGTCATCTAGGTACACGATTGCTCGAATTTCGGTCTCGTGTTCGGGATGTCATAAAATTTCAGCAAAAGTGCGTATTTAACGTTAATGCGTTCGCACTAATGCCCGCATTTTCGACCGATAATTTCTTTTTAACGAAAGTATTCCGGCGCCACGTATGATCCTGGTAGATACACCCCTTACGTTAACTTTTTAATACTTAACTGTATCGAATATTTTAATAGACGGTTTATAAACCACTTACACGTTACGTACAATGTACTACCCGCTGTGAAAATTTCTTCCATCGTCTATCATTTCAGAGCTATAGCTCGTCCTACTTGCGTGGGACACTCTGCATATTATATTGTTCGTAACCGTCGGTATACCTACGCTTTTACGCGTTATTACCGTTAAATACTCTTGCTACTATTGAATTAATACGGAAACTTTAGCGAATTATTCGTAACGACCTGCCTATTTAGATGAAAAAACGTCACCCAATAAACGGAGGACGTGGCGTTCAACGCTTAAATAAATTACTCAACGTACAATATTTCACATTTAACGGCTATTCGGCCGTGTGTGCACCAATGTACGCACTCTGACTGTCCGTGAAAATAACAAATTCGATGAAAAATAAATAAAGTGAAAAATTAAAATTAAGACCCAGAGATACACAGAGAAAAGTTTAACAGCTGTTACAACTCGTGTGTCACGTAATTGAAATATATCCGAACGTGGCCATGATTCGTATTACCTTCACCGGGAAAATTTCAGCAATTTCATTAAAAAGGTTCCAACGAATAAGCACGAACGAACGAACCGAGTATTAATTGCTCGTGATGCGTGCCTGATATCGAATCATTGCTTAACGTTTGGCTACAAGAGTACAGATAGTCACGAAACCATAGGATAATGACGCTCCCCGGGGCGTAATTAAATCCGTTTCGTCGTTTCTACTTTCCAAGATTCGCTGCGTCAATAGCACCGACACAATCTGTAAAAAGTTCTGTAAAAAGGTCGAACGTCGAAGAAATTGTGATTCGAAATACGTCGATACGCGACCCCTATTGTACGGCGTTGGGACCGGGATTAAATCCGTACGTAAGTACTTTACGCGTTGTGGAAGTTTGCAGACTGTTTGAGGCAATTAAACCTGCTAAGCAATTCGATTCGAGGAATACGCGTGATCGTCGAGTTTACTTTCGAGTTTCGCAAAGAGAACACGTGTAAATACGACGTTCGAAACAATTAAGGGATCACCGTTTCTGAATGACTTCGCAAATGAAGCAGCATTACGACGCGGTACGCGACGAGAGTATTCTGGCGATCGTTTCACGTTATTCGCTACAAATTTTCGAACGGTTCGTGACTCGTTTCTAAAGGGTCGAAAGAACCCCCAGTATCGAACTACCATTTTATAATCTGTCCGAATTAAAGCAGTATGTGACGTGTAACCATATTTTTGAAAGAAGCTTCGGTGATATTGCCTCGTTCTTTAGACGCGCGATACAGTTACAAATTCCTAGCAATAATTATTATTAATGGTGCTCCATTATTAGCGGCTATAATAGGTCCAAAGTTCTTATAACTGCGACTTTTTCCTCACTTTACTCGTTTGAGATTATTAATATTTCTTTAAATGTAAAGTGTAAGTCGGCTACGAATTGATAACGCGATATCGATATTAATGGTTAATTGTAATTTACGAGGTATGTTTCTGAACGAATTATGAATCTAACATTTTTCGCAAAATTTCAATACTTTCGATATTACTTAAAGCGTGCAAAACGCAAATGTCATCTGTTTGATCATTATGAATAATCCATAATGTATTATTAATAGGGTGGTTCATAGTATGAGCAGAAAAATTATAGATTAAAAGAAGTGTTTTAATGTTCAAAATTATATAACGTCGGGAACGCTTATCAGAACGTGCAAACAAGAGCATCTAGAAATTTATGGAACACCTCGTGACAGGAGCTAATGAGTTAATTTCATGAGTAAAGTTAATCAACCTACTTAGGCTGCAGGTGAGCGAAATACTTTTTCCATCATTGATTATAATTTTTAGTTCAGGTGACACAACGTTTATTATTTATGCAAAATATGTCACTAACCAGCGTTTTCTGCTAAACAGTAGGTATAGAGAAAAAAGATGAAAGAAGAAACAACGATTTTATAGTCGGCGTAATAGCATATCTATCCCAACATTTTATATGTGTGATATTTTTCATAAAAACAAAAATGACTTAATTTCTTGAAAGAAATATCGTATATATTTTGTGATATATAAACGACATCATAGGGGGAAAAGTAGAACAAAAAAAAAAAAAAAAACGAGTAAACAGCGTAATAATTTGCTATGAGAAAATGTCAAAGAAACAAGTATCTACGAATCTAAGTTCAGTTCGCAAAAATAACGATTTATCTTTGTATCCATATTCATTTATTAACCACATGTCACCGAGATCATTTTTCTGTAATTTCTTCGTATTATCGAATAAGATGACCTACATCTACATATCGACCCTTACCTCGTGACGAGCGTCTCATCTGAATATAAAAAGCCCTGCAGGTATATGAGTTCATAGTTATAAAAGAGCCAAAGCGAGATCGTAACTTATATTTATCAAACGTATTCCTTAAAAATACAGATTTTGTCTATACTTGTGTCTACGTTCGTTAAGACCTAGACGTACGTCGATAATGTAATAATTTGTTTTTTAATGATTTAAGAAAAAGTTCCGGGGTATGAGATTATTGTTGAAAATGTATTAATCGAGTTTACCAGCTAGAAATTGTAGCGAGCCAGGTTAGGTAAACGTAGATGATCGTAGTCGATTATCTCGACTTTAACGTTGGAATCCATCGAGAGTGAAAATTTGAAATAGAAAAGCGGTACCGCGCGCCGTCACGAAAGCTCGTCGATTTTGTTGTGTTTGCACCGCCAGAAACCATACTCATGGTTTCTAGCAGCGAGTAAAAGAAGGTACGAGCGAGCGTTTAACTTTTCCGTCGGTTAAAGTATTCATCAAGACGTTAAATATTGACGAGCATCGAGTTATGAACTCGAAAGACTTACCTTTCGCATCAAGTATTCTTTGAATAATTAACCTAACTCCGCGATAATGCTTTGTATCAAGAATATATCTAATTGAACTACTTTACTGCCGTGGGAAAGGCGGATACCGAGTTTAATTGAGTTCGATTTTTGTCTTATATTTTATGTAAGGGTCTTGAAACTAAAAGCGATAGAAGATCGTTCGATCAAAGAGTGCCTTCATACCTTTTAAATGTGATATTAATTATGAAAAGTCTTTTTGGAACGTTATTTTACTATTTGATTTAAGATTTGTGATTTACGTGTTTGGCGAACTGCTTATCGATATTTTTACATACACGTATACGAAGGTATTGGTAGCATAAAAATTAGTTCGAATCGTTGGTTCAGTATTAGAATTATACAAGTAGAAAATGGTTTGGTAGTTCTCTGACGGAACAACTATACTTCTATACGGATAATACCCTGCAACCTCTGAAAATCAGCTCAATAGAAATATTCTTAGAAAAACATAAAAATAGCTTTTAATACAGAAATTTCATATCAAATTGCAGAAAAATTCACGAACGTTCGTAGTGTTTCGGGAAATAATCTTGTGTTACTTTAGAAAAGGAAGAAACATTTTCTCTACCAAGCAAATCTAGCGCTAACGAGTCTAAAGCTCGTTCGCAACGTTCGCTTCCATCGACGCGTGCCGTCGTCCCAAACGTTGCGTATTTATGCGCTTCAAGTATTGCGTCAGCTCTTTGTTATATCGTCAAACGATCCACGAGCAGCGGTTATTGGTTTGTCGACGTTTTTCCGAGATCTCTCGCTGCAGTCGAAAGAGGCTTGTAAAGTGTTTTATGATGCACGTTTACTCCACGGCTCTTTTACAAGACACATCGTTGTCAACGACCGTCGAAATTAAATTTCAGATTAAAATCGAGGCCAGCCGTTGTTCCTAGCACCGAACGGATCCGAGTTGCCGGATTCATGAAATTTCATAAGGCCGCCAGGGTTTTATTCCAACTTACCCATAAAATTATGTTAATTTTGAACTAGTAAATTTCGATGACAATGAGATTACCGATGTCGCGAATCGTTCCCCAGGGCTCTGGTATGGACTAATGGTAGATTTGGCGCTGAATCGACTTTGACCAACTTTTTAAGCGACTGATTTACTTGATTACAGATCAAAAGCTGGAAAGATGATTCGTGACTATCTGATGCTGCTCTCGTGGCTATGCGCGGTGCAAGGAAAAATAGGTAAATGTATGCATACGTATATAGACGACTGTGTTTGCTACCGTACCGCGGAGATCCAACCTCGATTCTACGTAACGCGCGTCTGAATTGTACGCGTTATTTCTCGTTGCATACAACCATGTTGCCGACTGGCTGAATTATTAAAACGAGTGAAACTTTCCACGTCGAATATGGGTCGGCGTTCTTTGAGCGCGATCGAGACAGAATTTATTCGACAGTCGTACATTAACGTCCTCCCCCTTGTTACGGTTAATTATGGACGAAGTTAACAAGCTGACGTAACGTACGACCACTAACGAAAATGTTATAACAAAGTTATCGAGTTCACGAAAATTCCTTGACCCAATTCACGTGAAATTTCCTTTCCTTTATCTTCCCTAAGGTATTCTGTTTCAACTAAGGTTACTTTGAATGCCGATATAAGTATGATTACTTGCAAAGTATTTCAATTTCCAAAGTTTCTCATTGGCAGTATTTTACTCGTGAAACAAAAATTTTCGTTGGATCATTCAAATGAAAAATTACATTTGAAATGGAATTTATTTCTTTACAATGCATAGTCATTTTGTACTTGCTATTAAACCTATAAATATGATTTGAAATAATTAACAGCAACTTTAACACCTGGATATAACGCCGCGTTATTACTTCGTATTAGAAGCGTTTTAATGGCCTACGCAGAACGGTTTATACTCATTTTTCTTTTAAACGGTTGAAAAACATCTTTCAGGACAGAATTAAATGGTGTTAAATTTCTGCACTCTGTTTATGTACATATTTTTATGCAATTGTGCGGCTACAAACATAGTAGTACAGCGCATAGTGGATAGATAAAGATATTATTGAAACTGAAATGCAAAAATAAATATTTTATTATCGATCGTAAAAATATAGCTCCGAAGTCTTGTTAATAATCACGTTAGAACTGGAATAGTACGGAATATATAGATTTAAAACAGAAGATAGAATACAGAAGATAGATTTAGATCGGAATATAGATAGAACGAAGGTACGGATTTCTTTTGCAAACTGAACTAACTAGAAATTTTTCAGCACGGTAGTTTAACAATCCTGTATGCAATTTATTTGTTACGCTATCCTGTCCTGTTTACTCTTATGTGCAATATTACTTAAAAATTGTGTAGATATCGTTTTTGAAACGCACAGCGAAAGACCTATCCGACAGGAAAGTTTTGCACGATATTGTTACGTTTCGGTGCTTTAAAATTCTTGATCGATCCTAATTAAACGATCCTGGTCAAAATATTAATTCATCCTAATTTAAAACGCTCGAGATTCAACAACAACAGCCATCGGGATTGCGTGTGTTGGTTTGATAAATTCAATCTACCCGTTGAATCGATCGTCGAGTCTAATTACTTTGCAAACTAGCCGCACTTCGTGAGAAAACGGATTGCGCGACTAATTTAAAACAATCCGTCTTATGTTCGGCGATTCGATTCGTCTCGATTTGATTCGTCGCGCTGGAAAATACGAATCCGTTTACCGATGAGGATCGAATTCGTTCGAAACCGTGCTTCGCGTTTTCGAAGGCATCAACCTCGCAGTTTTGCATCCTTGTCTCGTCGTGACGTTACGTTGATTCGCGGAAACGGTAGGGGAGAAACGATGAATGAAAATGCAACGGAACGAGATGCAAATAGAAGCTGAAACGCAGAAGGCGCGACGACCTCGTTCTCTCTGCTTCTAGGGTATTTCTGGCACATCACTGACATCCACTATGATCCGAGGTACTCCACCCAAGCAAACGCGGCAAACGGTAAGTAACTTCGTTTTATTTTGTACGTACGTTATATGTCTTTGCCTTCTCCTTATCGTTGTCGCGAGACAGCGATTTTTTATGCATCTGTGCGAAATTCAAAGATGCAAAGATACACACAATCGATATAATATACAAATATACATACACCTACCGACAAAACTTGACAAACATCATGATCGCCTGGATCGATAAAATAGTAAACAGAGATAACAATTCATACACGAAATTATAATACGTTTTTTTTTTTTCGATTACGCTACTGTAATACGTGTATATGAAACAAGTAGATGTATATAACATGAAAATATAATAAAGAAACTTTATGTTTCATATTAACCTATGTTTCGGCTTCGAAATCTTGCCCTTCGTTTTCAATCTCATTCGCTTCGGCAAGCGATTCGATATTATTTATATCTTTCGCATAAAATTTCGTAAAAGAGCAGTCGTTCCATTATTATTTGTCATTGAAAAGACTAAATATCACAGCACCGACTGTTAATCAAATCCGAAGAAACGAAATCTTTTTTCCCCAAGCTCTGTCGCAAAATATTCGATAAAATTTTTCCCTTCGGCGATGTAACCTTTGCACAGTACGCCCCTAAAGTTTAGTCAAACATTTCAGGAACAGAATATATTCAGCTTTCACCCCTTGCTACCCGTGCCTATATTTTCCTCCTGTTCCCGTCGCTATTTACCGATCGTTTTAAAGTACCTGGCGTGTTTGGTTGGCACGAGGTTTGCATGAAATAACGCTACCTGAAATTGCGTCCCATACCAAGCACGAGCTGGGGCCGACTCCGTGTCATTTGGACGTTAGCGTGGCAATACACGAGCGTCCGCTGCGCTGCTCCCTTAATACGAGCACTATGTTCCCACGTGTTCGTTTCCTCATTTCTGTTTTTCTTTGTCTTTTTTTTTTTTTTTTGTCTTCTTGTTTCCTCTTCAGCTTAGCCAGGTCCCTGCTTTCAGCGTGCTGGAACACGAAGAACGGTGTGAACAGCGGTCGGAAAACCCCCGGAGAATTCGGTGACTACGGCTGCGATTCGCCCTGGGCCCTGGTAGAATCAGCAGCGATGGCAATGACATCCAATCGCGGCGAAGGAATCAAGTTCGTTCTTTGGACGGGGTAAGTTTACAAATTTGTACTACGAATGACTATGAATAGTATTGACATGCCATCGTATTTACATTTATTGCATTTACATACTAATTAAATAGGTACAAGTACATTAAATTTTGTATCGCTCAATAACAGATACTTATCGTATGACTACAAAGGTTTAATAAGGATATATCGATATATGGTATAGAATATATGTCGATATTGCAAGGGTATGTGCTAATATCTTTTACAGCTATTACACGCATATCTCTTATCGTCGAAGAACTTTCGACGTTGCTCGTACAAACAACTAAACGAACGAGAAAAGGAGTAACGAAATTATATAGTATTTTTTTGAAATGAAAAGCTTCCGAAGTGCTGATAACCGACTTAGATTTCCTCAGTTTGTGGTTCGAAATATCGCGTTTCTCGATGGACAGATTAAATTCGGTGTCTGACTTGTTGAAAAATTAGCTTATACAGCGCGAATCTCGACACTGTCAGAACTTTCATTCTACAACTTCGTTCGCGGTTCAAGTCAAAAGTTATATAGAGTTGGGTTGACAATCAAAAATACTACGCTAACGCTGCTCGCTTTAGTATTCTTATTATTAGCACAATATGATGTAGGATTTGCGGAATGCTCAACCGATTAATCGGCGTATCGCTATCATCGGAGCAACAAGCTTAACGCGACAATTCGATTTTCATGGAGTAAAAAATTAATAAAAACGGATGCCCAGATAATGTGACGTGAAATTCTAATTACTGGGTAACTACGAAAATAATAAACGACGAATATTCAACGTGTCAACAACGGACGGAAATAGAAATCGAGGATGAAATTAACGAGCATTCGATTGGATGACGAATCGGTATCGCATGAATGTTCTGATGGCTATTAGTAAATTGGCCGATGAATCAACGAAAACTGATTAGCCTTTAACACGCAGTTTCGTAAACTAATCTGATAATTGATAATTCGCAAACTGGAGGAACAAGAATGTAGTGGACTATAAAGATTTGTGTTTGTTGGACGCAACACAGTGGCTGCGTGCTCCGTATAAATTAAACCGTACAATCGCTAGTTTAATAGAGTTTGATCGATTTATTTACATACAACCGAATCGCGAATGTTAATGCACTTATGAATAAATTATCGAACAAATTGATAATTCCCTTCTGATTTGCGAAATCTAATGAACATTCATTAGTATCGATATAAGTTTATTATCCCAGCCAATTGCACTTGTAATTTCTTTAGCTTATTATCGGAAAGAAATTATAGAAGCGGGAGTTGTGTTTAATTACACTTTCTCACGGTTTCTCTCTTGACGGTTACGCTTTAATTTTCTTCCATTGAAATTTTAAATCGTGTGTATCTATAATACGATTTGAAATAATACAATTCCTGGAATATTATTTTATTTGCTTTGAGCAGATGTTACACAGTTTGTAAAAACGTAACAATTCCATTAATTCTTAAGTATTTCTACGCAGGTACAGATATATATGCACATATAGTGTTTGAGCTGTAATCCTATTGTAAAACAAACTTATACGCATAGTACTGTGCAACCACATTATCCAGCATGCATAACATGCACGAAAGTTCAGCAGTTCCATGTGTATACATGTATGCGTTATACTTCTAACCAATTATCAGGTAACTAAGAAAGTTTGTTTCTCTCACAATAGGGAAGATAGAGAAGTAAATACGGAGAAAACACATTTTATTCGTTAGGATAGTTACTCACTCTCACATTCATTTAACTTTCTTTTTTACGGAAAAAGAGTTTATAAACCGGTTGTAAACTCTTCTAAAAACGATTTAGAATGAAAACAACTTCTCCAATGTTGATTCTACGATTTCCCAATTTCTGAATTGTCGATGCTGAAGAACATTGCTTTATCTCTCTTAAGTTTTGTTTCTGTTTTTTTCGGGGGGGGGGGGGGGGGGAATTTTTTTTCTATGCATTTATAAATTAAAAAATTCTACGTATATTAATTTGAAATAATTAGTAGTACGAGAAAAAATATTTTTCTTTTAGCAGTCACCTTTTCAGACATAACATTTTATCGAAAAACAAAATTATGCTAATTACGTCGACGTAGCAATTATTATCTCAGCTCTTTTATCAAAGAAACTCCTACATTATCGACGAAAAAGAATATTTAACGCGTCAAAAATATTTATGTAACGATACAACGAGTTATCGAACAAGAAATCCAAATGCTAACTCATGTAAGTTTGCGCTGCAACTCGATTTCGAGGTTTTGGTTGTTCCGACTTTACGTGACTGATATCGTATTTCACCATCAATTCACAATACAAAGTTGATATCACACACTCTCACGAACAACCCAGATTACTCAGCAAGAGTCAGAGTCACACGCGAAATCTACAATTTCTCTATTCCCGTTCCTCCGTTTATAGCGTTCTGTTTTCAGTCTTTCAATGTACTTTAATGCTTCATCTTAAACTACCTCCGACCACATTATTACGAATCTAAAATTGCCCGATATATTGGATTACAGTTTGCATCTGTCGTACGTTCGCCCGCGAAACAAAAATGAAATATACAGGATTACGCAAGAGATTGAAAAGATTTTGACGATTAATTAAATTTTCTCAAAGAATGCTGATAAAGAACGCAAATGTTGAAATCAAGGTATTCCGTGTAAAATGTAGCTCTTATAGCGGCATTCCTCCGATTTAAATTGGTTCCTACATATAGGAATTATATTACTCTGAAATTATAAAGATCGCGCACATGCACAGCCGGAAGATACAACTCCTAACAGCAGCAGCGGGTCCAGACAATGTAATATTCTGGAATCAAATAAAAATTAATGAAGAAAATCTTCGCTCCCAGGGAAAAAATCCAGTCTCTAAGAGAATCTAATTGCAGCAATTTTTGTAATGGCGTTCTGGTAAAGGGTGGTACGAAGTTCCGCAGCTTTCTCATTAAGTTCCAACAACACGTGTACGTAGTATATACAAACCATTTTTAACTACGTACTTGTCTAGATACGAATCCTCTGTTCATACTTCTCGACTTGTATCATTCGATTTTCCAAGTTCTTAATTAAATTCGCCATTTAAAAATGCATACAACGTGCATATAACGTTTTATAAAAGTTTCTTTGCACGTCTAGATACGAACAGGTTGAAAATTTTCATTCATTTGGAAACCTTGACGCTTTGACATCAAGATATTTTTCTCTCCACCACCGGGAAGAAGGAAAGGAAGGGAGAAATGTAAAATGATAACTGTAATTTCTTATTTAACGAGTTCTTATGATACGATATTTCAATGCAAAGTCAGAATTAAGTGAAATCTTTGCGAGACACGTTATTAAAGAGAAAGACTTCATTTTCTATGGGGATCTGTCTGTAATAATTCTTTTAAGGCCTTTCGATAAATCAGAGCTAAAACGTGTTACCAAGCGTGTGCCAAGTACTAAGTGGAAGCCATACGTGTGTATACTTAACGTCCATCGTTTCTTAAGCTACATACTTTCCTGGGTTTATCGCGTCTAATTTTTAACGCTTCGACGAACATTCTATTTTCTGTTTCGAACTATGCTGTACATACGTAATACCGATACCGTCTCTTTTGAAAACATCTGTCATGTGCTAATTTTATGATAGAATTAATTTATTCATTAGTAGCAATAACGATAAAAGTTCCCCTTAATCCCCTAACCGGGTATGACGAAATATTTCGTCATGTGAATATAGTTATTCCTACATACGCAAGAAAATATTCCCCAGTAAAAGGTTAACAATTTAGATCAAGAGACAGACACGAATCGATTGAGAACAGGTATACTTTCCTGATTGTAAAAATCTGTATGCAAAATGGCCAATATGCCTTTTAGTAGTCTATGACTTACATACTATAATAAAAAACAGTCATTCTCAGTCAGTCTCGTTCTTCTTGTATCGACTTGGAGCTGAAACCGTTGAGATGCTGGACTACAGCATCCCGCTTGAATTTATTCGCATTACGCGAAGTAACGTTTCTTCGTATTTGCCAGGGAAATCGTAATAATTCTGACAGACGCTGGTCAGCCATATGTTACGTACTCTAACGTACTTACACTAACGAGCCTGTAACTACTTGTTGCAGTGACGCGCTGACGCGCACTACTGGCATGAGCGCCGAGCTTCGTCTGCAGTGTTTGCGGAATTTGACCGATCTGTTGTCTCGCACGTTTAAGGAACAGTTTGTGTTTCCGGCGCTCGGACACGACGACATCGGGGTGAACTTCTCACAACTCGCCGAGATCTGGCAGCATTGGTTGCCGCAGGAAGCTCTGGATACCTTTAAAACTGGTACGAACAAGTGTTTTCCTTTTTCCCTGCCTTGACTCTTCTCTTTGGCTTCTATCGTTATACTGGAAGATATTTCTCTATGTGAAAGCGTTTTGCAATGGCGAACGGCTCGGAAATCGGATTAAAGCAAGCGGACGTACTCTTGAGTCCGAATCTCTCGAGAATACCTATGTTTCATATAGAGAAATTGTTTTAGTAATATCGATAAAAGACGACTGTTTTCTTTTTCCATTATTTGCTGTTTTCTATTCCGAATCCAAGTCGTGGCAAAAGAGAAAAAATATTGATACGAGTGTACTTTAAACCGATTATACAGTTACAAAGCTTCGTTTCTCTCTTATTTCTGTTTTATGGACAGGACTATTTCATATACGACGCTTTGTCTTAATTTATGCCTCGCACAGCATCTTTCAAATTTATTCAGTTTTTATTCACTTTCGTTTATTTATTTTTTCAGCTTCTCTATTCAAAGAATGTCAACACACGCTATACTCATAAGCCTTTTGCTCCTCCTTTCTTTCTTTACCATTCGGAATTGAACGAAACCTAATTCATACGACATACGATTAACAACAACTTCCACCTAACGATATAACAGATTTTTATCCCACCAACAACCTCCTTTACAGAGTAGTCGCTTTAATAGCCCGTACAACCCTTTTCAGATCCATTATTTATGCGAAAAAATCAATACCACTTCGATACTTCTCACCCAATACAATACGAGCATCCCGCGTTGGCTTCAATCAGCCGCCATTTCCACGAACGTATACCCACTTCAATCTTTACGAACACACGAACGAATAAAATTCAAGCGCAGCGCTCGAGCAAACAAAAATTTCTTCCCCGAACAATTCTCCCTTCTACCTACCGCTTCCTGTTGCCGTCGTGCCGTTTCAATAAAAGTCCAATAACATCCGCCGTCCGAGCGAATTGCGAAAGAAGATCGCGAAAAAGAAAGAAAAAAAAAAAAGCGAGCGTACTCCGCATAAACTGGCAGCTTAAACGCATCCGACTATTTCGTACACTTGTTACAGCCGGATATTACACGATAGAGCAGCGCTCGGAAAAGTATCGAATCATTTTCCTCAATACGAATTTGTGGTTGAACACGGCTGACAATCGTATGCTACATCGCTCCGGAAGTAGTACGATCGACAACACGCAGGATCCTTTCGATCAATGGTCCTGGTTCCAGATGACTCTCGAGACCGCGCGGAGGAAGAAGGAAACGGTAAGACACATTTCTTCTATAATTGAATGGAAACCGACAGTAAGCGAAGGTCTTGCGCGCATTTAGCAGCACGTTTCGAAGAAAGCGGTTTTTAAGTTACGCTGTTCCACAGGTAGAGCGCGGATATCTATGCGAATTCTCATATTTTTATGAATATAATTAAAAACAATGAAATTTAGATAGGAAATTGTTTTATCTATCGCGTATCGTAAAAATTGTCTACATTTTGTCTGTTTTTACATCTCCAAATTTCCCATAAACGCAAGCGAATCTGCACTCTAAGCATAAGTTTCAGATAACTAACACCACGTCGCTTTTCGACGAGATATTTGCAACCATACTTTGCTGCTACTTCGACTTTGATCGCAATGTACTATCGACTCTTATTCGAGGTTTTCGTACGATTCACCGATGATATTATTAAACTGAACTCATAACATGTCGTTATCGCGATATCGTTTCCAGTATCCTGCTGTTCTTGTTATTTTTGCGTCGAAACAATATTCCACTGAGTTTTAAGATACGTAACGTTATTAAAGTCAGCAGCTTCGCAAACTTTTGTTTATCCCCGCTATGGCAAGGTTATATAGCCGGACGAGAGATTGCGTATCAAATCCCATCCTTCGTCGACATTTCCTCCAGGCTGTTCCTCTCGCTTTTCAACAAGTTGTATAAATTTTGTCGACAAACACAGATTCGATCGACTAATTCTTTTAGAAAATTAAAATCCTATTTTTCTCTGTCGTATCTTTATTCTTTCGAAAAAGGAAAAACATATTGGATACTTGAGAGACTTTCACGAAGTCTCACTACCGTGAGTTCTTTGAAGCACGAATATGTGAAGATTATCATCTTTATTGCGGTTGCGAAGAGATGATATTTCTTTATGACTTTCTTGACATACTCTCTATATATATTTGTACTTCTTTGAAACGTATCTGCCACTTTACGTACTTACATTTCACGAACTTTTTTATCATTTCTTCAGCATTTATATTTAAATTGTAAAAAATTTGTTCCAAGAAATATCACCGTATAAAAGCGTCTGCAGAAAGTGACGATACCTCGTGATACAATTTTTTTGCCATTACATTTATCATACAATGGGACACGATGATTACGAATCATAGTGATTATATTCGTAACATTTGAAACAGTCGACTATTCTTTGTATTAATAAGCCATAGTATCTAACGAGACCATCGGTTACGCTAATTATACGTTTTCGATTATTATTCACGTTGTATATTAATTTTTCACGAAATGTATATTCGCAACAAGTCTCTTGTAACTTTGATATACGTTTCCAGATCCGTTTTACATTTTAATGCTATAATCACCGTGATTCATAATCACCATGTCCCGTTATAATGATAAGGAAATTTCAAAAAGTTTCGTATAATGCGCATATTTCGAATAATTTGTACATAGTACGTCGAACAACCGCGTTACCTTTTCCACGCAGAACATTTATACGAATGTTCATGCTCTCTATCAATTCGACGTAATGCATTCACGGCACCGTTACGAGCGAGATCCCTGATCAAACAAAGAAGGAGCATGAACAAGAAAGTGAGAATAACATCGTTCGGAGAATTGCTCGGCCAGCTCCTTTGTTTGTTCGGTTTTCCCGTTTTAACGACCCGCTTTTCTCCTGCAGGGCCTGCTATTTGATCGTTCTGAGAGTAAACGTCGGAGCAATAGCAATTGTAATTCATTATACGATTCATCATTAAGCAGTCAATATTTTTCAAGTGCAGTTTTCCACAGCTCTCATCGAAATGACTGCTTCGAAGAAAATGCAATTAAAAGTTTACCGTTGTCATCTAGACGTAATAGCTTCTCTCAAAGAACGATATGAAATGGTACGAAGGAAGAAGGCAAGGAAATTTCATAATCAACATTGATCCAGAAGGAAGTTGCCCTTAAGAAGATTTGCTCGAGTGCGAAGAAATTTCTTTTCGAAGAATGGCACTCGAAGGGAAATGTGCTTTTATGGCAGGAATATAATAGTCTTTGTTCAGAAACAAGCTGCTTGCGACGAACGTTGCAGTATTACAGCGAGAGATTCAGTTCGATGTGTAGTACCAAGTACAAGTGAGTCCAACTTTGTAAGATGTAAAGAAGGTCTGTATAATTATTATCTATGAGAATCCTTCGACGAATCGTTGAAGAAACTTCCTTAACGATTCAATTAATTAACTAATCCGAAGTAGTATTTGGCAAAAGAGTCGACACATTTAACATACCGGGGAAATGACACGTTTAATGCCGGGGGAAATTTGTCGTGAATTCAGATTCCGTATCGTCGCGATTACATTTTCGTAAAAATCAATTTCGCTACGGCGCTAATGAGATTTCAAAATGTTTCGCGTAATACAATGTAGCAAGTTTCTTCGAATACTTGCGTGAGCCATTGCGTATATTTATCTTGTATAATAGAACGATACTTGTTTCGTGGCACGACAAGTTCGATAATTAAAGGATCAAGCGAGACATATGTACGATGGATTGTGCACGCTCGTAAAACAAGCCCTGCATAGTTTAAATCGACGAGCAGACGAGAGGAAGGCAGACGGATGAACAGATAGCGAGAGAGAAAAAGAGAGAGAAATGGAAGAAGAGAATCAGGGAAGGTTCGTCCAAGTGGCGGTAAAGGAAGTTTATTGACGAAACGTCAATTCCCGAGGATGAAAATCGTGCGGCGCCGCGCAGTATCAATGCTGATGCCGCTTCGTTTCCTCCATTTTGGTTCCCGTCGCGATAAATTATTTACACGGGACGCAGTTATCGGGATGACAGGCTATCAGTCAATAACAGAACTTCCGACCCAAAGCTTTATAGCCTGAAAGCGACCGTTGAATCCGCCTTCTCCGTGTGGGGATATGAAGTTTCGCAGGAAATATTAATATTCGATATTGTTCGACAGCTCGATGATCATTCCATCGCGGGATACCGTCTGCATGCACGGTATGAAATTTTCGAAGACAACGGTATAAACCGCGCTTACAGATGAATTTTATAGAATGGTTATCTTTTTAGGGAATTACGATGATAATAATTCACAGCCATAGAGAGAGAGAAAGAGAGAGGGAGAGAACGAAAAGTACAAACATATAACTTGGTAAATAGTAGGTGATATAATATGTGAAATTTAACGATACGAGATACATTAATATTACATGTAATTGGTATCAAGCGATAGCATTTCCCGTGTACAATGTTTCAGCTGTTTTAAACCGATTTAGCGCTATCCTATCGATACGAGTAGACGTGACAATTCTTTTCGAATAAAACCTTTTTTACATAGTTGCAAAAATGTACTTCTTACATGGTAATTGAAAGAGTTAAATGGCAGATGTGTAATAGTAGAACGGTGGTAGTAATGAAGTAATTAAATTTAAAAAGTAACGAAACGGTTGATATCGATTTATCGACCTTTTACGTTCGTATCGGAAAATACGTTTGAATATTTTTTCCTATTAATATTGTATATATTAGTTTGTTTATTTCACGCAAAAATCCAAGATATAGTTGTCACAAACTTTTACGATTAATGCCTTTAGTTACGGTGCTAGTTACGTATCTTTAGACAGCTATCTAACAGTATTGTTCATTTTGAAATATGTACGTTGTCGAGTATAATTAAACGGTAGTATGTTTATTTTTATTTCGTTATTACGCGTTAGGTCTCGTGTACGTACGTGGATAAGTTTATGTTTTGAAAATATTGTTCTAGAATTACGAATTGTATTTCTTTCGTAATGCGATCAACGCGTTGACTCTTCTATATACATACGTATAAATAATACCAATCAATAAGTTCAATCACGATAAACAAGCGGATGAGGATAAGCACGATGAATAAAGTTGTTTGTATTTACAGACCAAACAGACTCTTTCTTTACTAAAGGAACAGAGATGCGGAAATTAAGGTATGAAAGTTACGAACTTTTTTCTATCGATATAACGATCGTCTATTTTGAAGTTTATTAAATATTGTTAAATTCTTTTACATGTAGTTTTATTCCGTCGATATCGAATATTGCAAATTTAAGATTCGCGTCCAATATTTCAGAGAAACAATTTTTAAAGCTTTTCAGTAACCAGCTTTTACGTAATATTTTCCAATTCATGTTTCGCAATATCCTTTGTTCCCAATTGCTTCTTTTGATGCGTTAAGTTAATATTCTTTCATATTTTAAAATACTTCTTGCACAAGACCGAGGCGAGTATTACAGTCATAATAAAAAGAAAAAGAACTGTTCCAAATTTATCTAATACGCTCGAGATTTTACATCTTGCGCTTGCAATTTATTAGTAATTTTGTAAAATACTATTACTTCCACCAAGTTATTGTACTCGTCGAACTTTATCTTCCAATGATGTTGTGCTTCTTTAAACATGCTATATACTACAGGCGGAAGGTAGATCGATATTTAATATCTACGCTTATAAGTTACGGGAAAATGGTATAAAAAAGTGGCACAGACCAACAGGCCGCAACTGCTTAAGTTGGCGTCGAACTTTGTAAACGAATCAGGTTTAAGACCCTCGTAATCGTACTAGCGGCGCAGAAATATCACGAATCGATTTATCTTTAGCAAAAAGTCGGTTATAGCCGCAATTCGCGGTGTTTCGCGTCTTTAGAAACGACTTTCACACACACACACCAAAACTGGAAGACTTACAGTGCACATTACAAATTGTTTCCTCTAAAAGTATCAGATATGAAGATATAAATTTCCTTTCTTATTGACTGTCGTACGATAGGTAAAAATATTGTCCATATACCAAGCAGAAAAATCTCCCTCGTATTGTAGGAAGCCTGGGTTAAATATAGGCCGTTTAGTACGTGAACCTCGAATGAGACACTAGTTACTATATTTGATAATGAAGATATAATTTAGCTCCAAGATGGCTCTTACTCTTAATTCTTTATTTTCAACTATGGATCTCACTAATATAGAACTCTAATTCTGACTAACCATCATAAATCGCCGATTCTTCATTGATTTTATCTTTTTGCGTTTCCCTACCCTTTTCGTCGGATGCAGTTATTCCTAAAAGACATTCGGTCAGAAAATATTACAAAGACAAGTATTGGATTATCAAATCCAAAAGCAGGAAAATTTGTTTCGCATAAAATTCATTTATTTCCAGATGTATATTTTAACAGGCAAATGGGATACTTCTAAATATAAAGTGTATGCGCTTTAACCGAACACCGTCAAACGCGAGGAAAAATAAGAAAGTATCGTGACACCCGATACCTCATATATTTAAGATCAAGCATAAATTGCAGGTTGACAATAAAGCACATTTTGATTTTGCCCAAAATCTGTACATACTATTTTTATGCTCGGAAACCAAAGAAATACGAAAATATCGCTTATCGATCTAATTAATGAAAATTCAATCTGATGCCAGTATAATACCGTTTTTAAAGAATTGCACCAGCAAAAGCTGCTCTTCCATTTTTCTCTCGATTAACGTTCGAAGAAACATACTTCGAACAAAAGCACATGATTTCATCGTTTCATGGGAATCTGCGATAGGGTGGAACGAATTCCGCAGGAGAAAGATGGCCGGGCAATGTGTCTCGTCGATCAAGCCCGAACTCTTTCCCCGAAAATTTACTCTTCGGCCCAATAAACGAGTTTCCATCGGCCCCTGCTGCGAGTTCGATCTTTATCCGGAACAAACGTCTATTTCATATCGGCCGCGATGAAAAGAATTCCAGCGTTGCCCCACCCCTATGTTCCCTTTCGGCTAGGAGAACGACGAGGAAGAGAACTTTATGAGTTTGGTGGCCGGAATGAGATCGACCGCGAATTTATTCCACGGCCAATTACCATTCGGCCGGTGGGCTCTTTGCATTACGATCTCGCCGGATACGCGCTACAATTGCCGCGATATCGGTGTCGGATGACGCGCTGCCTCCAGATATCGGTTATCGATTACGAGCCTCCGGCCGTTTAGAACGAGGAGAATCCTTCAAGCTGGCTGAATGTTACCAGCGGTGATAAATTATGGTAGGACTTTGAATTCCATACACGGAACCAGGATCTATATACTCGTATACCTAAATTGTTGCGTGCCGATCCTATTGATCTCTCGATCACGTTCAAGTACAGAGGATATTCTATAGATTTTTATAAAAAATGTTCCTACCGCGATCCTACCGTAGTCACGAAAGATGCAAGATAATTAAAGCATGGAATTTTAGACAGACGGGAAAACGCAACGTACTAATAAGAACACGATTGAATTTTTCATTTATAGAGAATTTAAGGGTGCAAAAATGCGTTACTGATATTTCCAGTGAAACGGACTAACTACGATAGAACTTCGATAAGAGCTCGAACAAGTCTGCAAGCCGATATCAAGCGCAAACGAGTTATCAGGCTGGAACCACTTAATGCTTTATCGATCTCGTTAGCGTATGAGGAAACCGCGGAAAATAAACGATCCTGGGTTAGCAATAATAATTTAAAACTAAAATCAGCTACGTGTTGGTTTACTAATTTAGGATACGTAGCCAATGCCGTGGCCGTCGTAAATCTTCCTCGACCCCTTGTAAAGTATCACTCAAGCGCGATATCTCCAGAGATTCTACGTGCAGTTTTCTGAAAAATCCTGCTGGACCGTGTGTAGTCGGCTGAACGGAAGATAGAAATCTGATTTGCCCTAGCCAGATATAATCCTTCCTCCATCTCCTTTTCAACGCTCGTTCCCCTATTCTATAGCTGCCTGTCTTTGTTCTTTCTCTCTCTCTCTCTCTCTCTCTCTCTCTCTTTATCCTGTGCAGAACGTTCGTAAGGGGATCATATGAAACGTTCGTACGGCAGATTGGCAAGAACGATCGTCGCAAGCTCATGTCGAAGATCGATCGATGACCGATAATACGATTACAAATTACGAGCCGTTTAGACACGTCAGCGGATGAAACTGACCAATCAACGACACCATTGTTACCCTATCCGATTTATCGACGACCGAACCGTGAATAGCACGGTGATTTTTGTGCCTATCGACGATGCACTTTTCAGCTGGAAATCAACGTTCGACCGAGATTCACCGGCACACTAGGGAAAAAATTTATATGTGAGCCTGTTTTTCTGCCAGATAGCGCGGCTACGTTTATTGCTAGCCGCGAGAAATTAAATTCAACCTCGGAGTACCAATACTTTTTGTATTCGTTCGTTGGTGCACACTCGATGGACATATCGAATTGCAATGGACAAAACAAAATTGGATAAGATTGTTTTTCGTTCCTCTAGAGGCGACGGACCGTTAAATTGTTGTTATAACACGAGAGCTACCGTTTTCGTATTTTCTATATACAAAAAAAAAAAAATATGTTTTGTATATAGGATTTATTCTGTTTGTCGCTATCCGTTAAAAAATATTTTAGCTCAACGTGAAAAACGGTTTTCTTCGAGCAGGTATAAATAAAAGAAAATAAGTCTTTGCATTCGACAGGAGAATATTTTATCACATTGTCGTGCTCTATGAATAAAACAGAAAGACAAAACGCATTTACATCTTTTTCATACCGTTGGCGATACTTTAGCAATTATTCAAAACGATAGTCATCTGTAGACGCTCTATATTTACTTCTAACAAGAAAATACTGAGTTTTCTTCGTGGATAAATCATTTTCGGATAAATGGAACAAATGTTGCGTCATAATCACTAAGCTAGAATGAAAGCTGAGCAGAGAAATTCGAGTATCGCACGAAGCTGGTCTACGTGATAACCCGTAACAGAAATGCAGTCTGGCAAAGATAGAACAGCTTCTTCCTGAAAGTGTAACACTTGAACACCATGCGTATTTGTAAAATGTCGAGCACTCTTTCGTCTCCAAGCGTGTCGTTCGTGTGCAAGCGAATGCAACGAACGTATACGAAACACGACTACGTAAAATCTTGCTTACCATCATATGCAGATTCTTTGAAAGCATACTACGTCCCATTTGGATTGTGACGCGAACTCTACGTGCGCAAACCATACAAAGGTAGGCACTCAGCCTCGCTTTTCTTCTGTCACTGGCATTGATCATTACGCCATCAAGATCCATCTTGCTGCGAGTTCAGTTTTTTTTACACGTTTTTCTAACGATATTTCGTACGATACGAAAGCGTTACAAGCGTCGTATATAAATACAAAAAGTAGCTCACAGCTACGACCAACTTGGGAACATCGGTAAAAATTTATTTCTTAAATTGCTCCTAAACTTCGGTGTACGATCGATCCAGTTTTGTAAATAAAGTGTCCAAAGTATAAGACGATTTTGGAACAAAAGAACGCGTTCATCAATTGTACGAAAGAACAGAAAGTTTCGCCGCCTATTCGAAATTCACCAAGAAGTTTGGAAACTCTGTCAGCCAACGATAAGACTCGGAAGTTGGCGTTAAGTTCTCCCGGAACCGTGCAGTTCTTTTCTGAAGTGAAATTCATTGCCTGCCGTGCCGCACTGCTTCCGTGTGACACGTCCGGGAATAAGAACAGCCGACATTCGCAACGGATTAATTTCCCGATACATCGTGAACGAGAAACGAAAAAACAAGAAATGGGAAAAAAAACGAGCGATTTTGTCGATACACGAATTCGCGCGAAGCGACAGGCCAGCTCCCTTTTGCCTCTGTCGAATGTCAGAGAAGCCACACGTAATATACACGTGTACCGATTCTCTGTATCGCGCGCGAAATAGTTCAATTTCACGTTGCAAATCAGATTTTTTTCGGGCTTCTTTTAATATACAAGCCGTGTACCCATCAATCTGACGTGTACGAACGGGGCCGTGCACGAATGTATTCGAACAGAGACGACAGTCCTTTTTCAAAGAGAAGCTGTACGAGTACCGTGTACCGATGTAGTCGCTACACGGTTTCTTCCCTACGGATTGATCGAAAGGCAAGAAACGACGTATTGTGACCCGCGATGGATGTTTAGACGTATTCGCTTCGCATTTCGCTCGCGTTCAAATTTCTCCGTGTTACTTACGAGTTGCATGGAATTTTTTTATGAAACTGTACGCGTTCCTCGCTTTATAAGTATGTTCTTGGTGTTTGCAAGAAACGCAATAGTCGCTGTTTATATGTAGCGTACTTATCGAACAAAGCGCAGAAACGTATATGCTTTATTAAAAAATATGAAAGATTCTGCAGTTTGTAGTTTGTACAACGAAACATATATATACAACATATACAATATAATATGTATAATATTTTAATAATATACGTAATATTTGTATAACAGCTATCTATTAAACTCACTTTGATTTCGTTTCATCTCGGTGAACCAGTAAATTCTTTGTATCAGTTCGTATTACACGTATCGCACGCAATAATATCTGTTCGATGTGTCTTTCTTTTTTGAAGTTACACGCACATAAAAGTCCAATGGCGTAAAATCAGAGGCGATATTCGAGGCAAAAGTACCGTTCTCTCTGTGTTTCTTATTTTTATCATAACTTTCGAATAAAGCTTTGAATGAGTTATGTTTATATAACCGCTTTTGCTTAATTATATCGGTAGTATAAACCGAAAAAGTGTAAGATCTTCGCTACGTACATGCGCCGCCAATTTGATCAAGTATCCAAAATTCATGAACACGAATTTGATATTGTTAATATCTCGATATGAATTTTCCGCTATGCCTAGAATCTCAATCTCGTGTTGCAGTATATTACAGATAATCGAAATGCTTGTTCGATCTAGGTGAAAGCAACGAAGAAGCATTTAAACAGAAATTGAAGAAAATATTTAGTGCGGAACAAATAACGTCGAAATTTCTAACGATACTGTATCGAGACTAATAATTTGCATAGCTTGGCACAATAAAGCACGTGAAGATTCTCTCTCGGACCAGGAGAAATATTCTGGAAATTGAAACGGCGAATATTAAATATCGGAGCGCGGCGGGAAAGCGAAGAGATATGCCGGAAATCACGAGTCACTGACGCGACAAACTGGCAGTCTCCGCGAAAATTCAGAACGGTGGATGGTTGGCTAACTGGGAAGACAGCCGTAGGTTTCTCAGGATTTATGCAATATCGAGGGCGTGTGCAGCGCGTAACGAGACTATACGAGAAGTAATCAATCGACAAGCAGAGAGGTGTTTCGCGATACGAAGGAAGCAGAATATACGGGCTCGTAATGTCTGGGAAGAGTGGGTCGTTCGTGCCTACCGAACCGCGTAACACTTATCTCTTTCGGCGGGCAAAGTTTCGTTCCCCGGTGCCCGATCGACGGTATTCACCGTTTAAAGAAATCTACTTTTTCCCAGCGGTGCAATTCGTTCAGAAGGAATCTCCGTGCGAATGGAAAAGGACTTTTTCCCCCGCTTTTTTTCTCTTATCAGCTTAACGAGCTTTTCTTTATCCACCCGACGACGCTGCGCCATCCTACCTTCTCTCTTTTCTTTCTTCCGAGTGACACTGGCTTCTGTTCTTCCGCTAGCGAACGTTTTCTTCTATTTTTCACGGTCTCTGCGTACCTTTCCCTTTTCTTGTATTCTTTGATTCCTTGCCGCTTTTTCTCTGCTACGTATCATCCGTTGGCCAGTGACGTCATTTTTTTGCACGAGAACGTTCTCTCTCCTTTGTTGCCTCTTCACCTTCACCTCTTAACCGTCGTTATTTTCATCATTTTGCACAGACGGTTTTTATTCCTTAACTCATACCGTCGGTTTCACCGTTACGATTTTACCAGTTCTTGTCGTTGCTCTAACCCGATCTCTCGTCGCCTTTGTTTGTCCTACGGGTTCTTTTCGTTTGGTTTTTACGCGTCGTCCGACTACTTCTTCCGTCTTTCGCTCTCTATTTTCCGGCCCTTCGTTTCTCGCATTCTTGCTTCGTGAGATTATCGCTTCTGGCTTCGTTCCTTGACATGGAAATTTTACACCGCGTATGAATTAGCGCGTGTATTTGTCCTAGCGCAAGAAAATTAGCTAGGCGCTGCAAGAGAAACAGCGGAATGTTCCGCGTCAGTTCATTTATAATTGGTCGAATTATCGAAATTCAATGAATTATCGAAAATTCACGATACATTTGTGCCATAAAAGGATATTCTGGCATCGTCGACGTAATTTAACTAACAACGAAGGTTTTCATTGGCAAGCTTATGACGCGCTCTTATGAAAAACAAGTAAAAAATTTGTAAAAAATAAAGCGTGCGATCCCATTCTCGCACGATTGTGTGCATCGCGTTATTAGAAATATAAACCTGCCGAATCGCACGGCGTTACCGAAGCGAAATCGCAACGATGTCGCATCGTTCATTTGCATCGCATTTTACATACCAATTAAGGCGAAAAGCCGAGGCAGCCGAATTTAAAAGTGGTACATTTATGACTGGTCGATTCGATTCTCCGCAGATAGCTCTTATTTGAATTGTATCAATACTCGAGTAGGGAAATACAACGATATATTCACGAAAATGATCCGTTTTGGTTCTGACGAAAATACTAGAATGCAATGAATATTAATTCCAAATAATGTACGAGGAAGAAAGTTGTAAGACAAAAGATACTTTTTCTCCTAATATACAAATTTATGTACAAATGTCTCCTTGACGTTAATAACAAGTAATATGAAACTTGAAAGTATTACACGCAGTACACTTTCCATCTACTTACCCTCTCGCTATTATACTTTATTTCGCTCACATTGCGTGGAATCGAGCGGAAGCAGCCAGTTTATAAGCTTTAAACATAGAAGCTGCGGTACAGTATCAGCGTAGACTGCGTTTAACTTGGCGAACGTGCTCGATTAGGTATTTCACGGTAACTCACGCCCACGATTCGTATCTTGCGTTGATTCCACGCCACGTGGATAATGCTTACGGAATTCAGTTTACTAACGCTAACGAGAGAGTTGCTCATTACGAGCAGTTACTGCGAGAGTGATTCCACGAAACACTTCTTGCTGCTCAACGCGCCTACTTAATCGAGATGCAGTCACGTGACAATCCCCACAGGGAAAACTTGCGAATTAAGTCTGTACATTACGTTTAGCCCTCTAGCCGCGGGCGACGGCGAAATCGCCTTCTATTCTATTAATTTTGACGGGGTACGCTCTAACGCGACACATTTTTCGTATTCCGTCAAAAACCTCTTATAGCGTTATATAGTCTTATAGCGTTAAACTTGCTGTGGTCGTCGAACGTTTTACGTCTCCGTAACTTTAGTTTCACCCAAGAAGAAGTTTTTTTCTTTCGTTAATTACTAAAAAGTTTGGTGTTTTTAAAACAGCTTTGGCATAAAATTCAAATGACGCGCGTCGACAATGATTCTTTTGTAGTTTCCTCAAATTTTGGAATTTGTCTAACAATACGAAAGGGCACAACACGGGTAACATCGATGAGAATGATCGATCGACAAACGAAAAATCAGATTCGTTCGAACAACCGAATTAAACCGATATTTTGTATAATGTTTCTAGGTATACATCGTAGGTCACACACCACCAGGGGTGGACGATCGTGAGAGCGGTGCGGCGATGTTGAGCGAACGTCACAATACCAAATATCTCCAGCTGATCCGGTTGTACTCGGACATCATTCGCGGTCAGTTCTTCGGTCACTGGCACTCGGACACTTTTCGCGTGGTCTATAGCGATACCGGTACGTGTATACGTCTTGTCCCTTCTTGTTGGCAATACCAACAAGCGTGGCGGTTGAACGCGGTGAATCAACCGAGGTGGTCGGATCGATGCGCAGGCATCGTATCGCACTCAAAACCCTGTTCAACCTTTTACGATACGCGGTTCACCAAGTGGCTGTTCCTCTTTCTTTTTCAGTTTCGTGCGCGCAGCCGTATCTTACATTTGCTTCACGCTACATTTCTGATCCGGCCTATCTTTCTTCTTCGTGCTTCGAACTTAACAACTCGGATTTTCTTCCTTTTTTTTCTTCGCGCGTGAAAACATTTAACGTTCAATGCATCGAAATGGAAGTAAAATCGACGTTCGTTCTTTTACCGCGTCTTTATCGCGATTGTTTCGCTACGCCGTTCGCAAAACGCTACGCTCGTGAATACCGTTGATGCTGTATTCGTGATTTTGATCCTTTCGTTCCCTTTTGTCACGCTGACTTTGGCTTTATCGTATTTCGCTTTTGTCGTTTGCGGGCTGAAGCGCGTCTTTGTTGGCGATTCAATAGCGGTTTGACTTTCCTAACGATCCAACACGTATTGGCTAAGTTTGAACGCGTCCCAGTTCAACCATAAAGGAATGATGAAAAACGCGTGCCGTCGGTGCTTTATTACAAACTCCGTCACGGATGCGGCTTGACAGTAAAATCTATAAAATGCATTAAGCTTCGAGCAGGTAATTATTCCTATGTAGTTTGCCTGATATACTGATAATGTAGATGTCGATCGCCCGTAATCCAACGAAAGCTTAAACGAGCAATTTATTTTGTTATCCTGAGATTAACGATCGTATATACGTTAAAGCAAAACGTTCTTTGTTAATCTTCCCACTATTTATATATATATATAATTGTACGCAAGAGTTCTTTTACATTCGTACTGTACTACTGATTTCGATATCTCGGAATTTTTCCTTCGATTTCTGGAAATAACTTAAAACTTTTTTGACGTGTTGTCGAAGCATATCAACATTTGAAGCGTATTAATTTGTTTACATTTTCGTGATTAATTTACGATTACGTTGATTATCGCGTTGTATCTTTTGCTTGATTTATATTATTCTCACCGTAGTTTACCGATTTCTGCAATATCCACGAAACGTATAAACGTGTATGATTATAAATAATAACAGTAATATCGACGTTTTTCCTGACGAATTTAAAATATCTTAGATTTTCGAAAATAATTTTCACGATCGAATAAACGCCTGTGCATTTTTGTCGGTGAAGTGACTGTAAACGCAGGGTGGTTCAATTTTACGACGCTGTATAGGTCCATTCGGTCACGTTCTACTCATATTTTTCAGAGCGTTCCTTCATCGAAACGACCGAGGCCGCGAACGATAATCAATAAATTCCCCGCGTGTGTCGTTCGATAGCCAGGATACTTTTCAGCCGTTTTACAGTCCGCTTTATCGGTCACGCCAGCGAGTTTGGCGCGCTTTTAAAAACGTTCCTATCTCTTTTACGTTCACTTACGTTAACGTCCTACTCGTTCGGCCACAAATATGTATACACATTGCGACACGCGGAAAGAATTCAAAGAATAATTGATTTTACCCTGACGACGTTTGTGCCGCTAGGTCTGCCGGTGTCATGGATAATGATGGCACCCAGTATATCACCGAGCACGCCTGGAGGGCCAAATAATCCAGGTTTAAGATTGTACAAATTCGAAACTGCCACTGGTCAGGTAGGTAAAAATGTTCTGCGTTACCTGACGTTCGTAGTCTCTGACCGAACGATTTCTATTTACGCGATTTTTCGATCGAAAGAAATGTAGAGCGTACAAGATGTTTGGAAAAAGGGGCCGATACTTAAAGAGCTTATGGTGAGTAAAGTGAAAGATGTCTGATCAACAGAGACTATAAAGCCAATCCTTTCCTTGTAAAAACAACTCTTATTAACGCTTGAAGATCGGCACAAATCGTCGTATTTGTAAATGTTCAATATCGTCTTTCTCCCATTTCTATACAAAGCTCACGTTTATGGATCGTAAATCAACATAAGGTAGAACACCGTTTATAGGAAGAAAATTTTAGTCGATGCTGATCGACCGAACCCTCGCCAACGCGAAACGAAAAATGCTATCAGAGAAAACTTTTCTACTTCTATTGTACGTACTTCGATTATATAAACGATAAAAATATGCTTGGACGTTGTCTTACTTTTCTGAGTGAGTAAGTACCATAAGGCCTTTAAGTATCTTTTTGTCTTTTGCCTTTTTCTTTTCTAACAGCCTGTATAGGATTCGTCGACCCATCTTCTCTTCTGTTCCGTCGTATTCAGGTGCTGGATTATACGCAGTACTATCTTAATCTGCCGGACGCGAATTCAGCCGGGACGGCAAACTGGTTGGCCGAGTACTCTCTGCTCGAGTACTATGAACTTCAGGAAATTACAGCGATCACTCTTCACGACCTGGCTGACCGATTCACGCAATTCAATGATTATGCTTTCGTCAGGTACGTAAACGGTTCGACCGACAAATTTTTCCATCTGTCTAGCAGAATACGTGACCGCGATCGTATCGTGGACAGGGATCATTGATCATCCGGATTACAACCGCCCTTTCGTTCCGTTTATTCCTTCGGGCTCGAGTATTTCGTACGAAAATGTGGAACGTTACTTTGATGTATTTCCACTTTGGCATTTCTCGGTTTTTTCGCGTTCCTCTGCTGCTGCATGGTACGCGATTCGTAATTAAACTCTGCACTTTGAGTTTGAACTATACCTTGTAAAAAAATAGAGCAACGTTGGCGCGATTCAAAAATAGTAGACACGTTTATATTGTTCTTTTTTTTTGCCTACTTTTAGTTTTATATTCCAAGTATTTTATATATCACCTATCATTAAAATAGAACATCGAGTACGATCGAAAGCAACGATTTTCACATTTAAAACGATGCAATTCGCAGTTTAACGAAGCTCGCTAGATTCTTTGAAAGTTTGCAACAACATTCAATTTCACGAGAAACTTCGTAATTTAAATTCGCTTTAATTTCGCTTTCAAGGCGTCTCGTGCTCATCCCTGCTATCGTAATCGCGTGAAATGGGCGATATCGCGCGAAAGACCTTGAAAACTCTCCCACCGGGGAGGTGCTGTTAACGGATGACTGACGTAGGTTGTTCGTGACAAAGTTGCGCGACCACGCAGCACCTGTACCCGGGGATCAATGTGGCAATGTGCTCGACACTGCGCGGAAACATTTACGCGATCCGATGCGGCGATTGCACGAGCTAGTCGCGACGTATACGCGCCGAACTCGTTGCTGCATTAATAATTTCCATATTTCTCGAGCAATTATCCGGCACGATAATTCCTCGAGCCGCTTGACGCTGATAACTGTCTACCCTTTTCAACGCAATCGCGTCATTACGATGCTAATGACTGTCCCGATACGGTGGCTTGCGTCTCGCAGAGCCTAGCCAGCTCCACGGCTGATTATCTTTCCGCGCACGCGGCCGCTTATATTCCCATAGATACTACGCGGCCAACACGGTCTCGTTGCCGCGGGAAGTGGAGCAGATTTGGGGCTGCGGAGGACCGCTGAACGGAGCTTGCGCTCTCCATCATTACTGCACGGTCACCCGGCTGAACCCAGAAAACTACAGGCAATGCTACTCCTCGTATGCGTACGCACTCGCTTCCACCGGTCCATCCACGCCGCGACTCTACCTCTCGCTGCACCTGCTCGTCCTGTTGGTTTGTGCGCAGCTACTGAGGAATCGGTAGGTTGGAATCCCAACGGCCTGGCGAAAGACGACTGCGTTACAAAAGCGACCAAAAGCTCAGCTCCCTGCTCTTCCTGATGCGCCGATGACATTTGCGTCGGCGATCATCGCGCGCGACCGGTCGAACTCGGATCTTGTTTAAGCGGCAGAAAATCTTCGAGCCAATCTCACACTGCCACCGCAGTTGACGATGTCTCGTTCCGTTGTCGCGATGTTTGCTCACGAGGGGAGCAGCCGGATAGAGAAGGGAAGGGAGCGTCGGTATGTACCGCAGCGAGTGATTCACTTTGTCTCTGTGTCTGCCTCGATGTCTGTCTCTTTGTCCACGTCTTCTCTCTGTCGTATCACGCGAAGGGGTTTGGACGTCACGGGAAAATGGGACTTCTCAACGCCACAGCGATATCACGTCGCGCGTTCCGCGGGGATTCGTTCGTAGGCTCGAAGCGAGCGTTCCCATCCAAACACAGTATTTTCTATGTATGCCGAACGACGGGATGATAATCGCCTCGAACGACTGCTTCTTCGCAGTTTGAGCGATCGTTTAATTACTCG
The DNA here is from genome assembly GCF_024542735.1 of Bombus huntii. Taxonomy (NCBI): domain Eukaryota; kingdom Metazoa; phylum Arthropoda; class Insecta; order Hymenoptera; family Apidae; genus Bombus; species Bombus huntii. The sequence goes on from NC_066247.1 coordinate 1,294,198, forward strand.
GTCTACGAAATTTCATGGCATGATTGGCATTTGCTCGGTAGTGGCGAGTGGCTCGACCTGATGTAACCGCGAGACGAGAGAGGGAGATGATCGACAGGGTAACCCTGAAATATAAACATGGTTCAAACGAAAGCAAATGAAAGAAATCGATGAAACCTTGATGTCGTACTTGCTTCTCTTAAACGTTTGTGTGCGTTGTTTTAACACGAGAGAATCGTATTTATTAGGGCGCGGCGCGCGCCTAAAATCAGCCGCGGAACACAAAGAACGATCCACGTAACGGAGAACGACGAATTTACGCGATGCATGAAACACACGATCGATCTCGTGAAACCGTTCGTTATTCGGTGATGTCGCACGACTCGAATCCACCGTCAGCGGGAGGGACGTCGGTGACCCCGGGACGACTGCGTCGAAACGTTCTTAACTCCGAGAACCATTATCGTATCGTACCACCATTTCGCGATTGTCGGAACAATACAGTATTTCTTAATAAACGAGTCATGGATTTGTAACTACTAGTTATGAGTTATTTTAATCCAAACATGATCCCGTTAATCCTTTCCCGTTACGACGATGATCCGACGTTCTTATCGTTAGACTGGAATGACTTTAAAAGAATAAATACTTTTTTACGCGAAACAATCAGAAGATTACTACGTGAAATATGCTACATGTACTCTAGTGATGTACTATATATGTCTGCATATAACAAAACCGTAGCAATTCCATTTGTTGTAACTTTTATTTTTATTCGGATGTTGGCTACATTTCGATACAGTTTTTTCAACCACAATGGATATCAACAGGAAAAATATCCTAAAAGTCAGATCCAGTTATTATTGTACTATAAATAACGATAAAAATAACGACTAGCTGACTCCATCTTCGAGCTGCTGCCATCTTCAGATGATTTGCTATTGTTCATTTTCTACGAGAATGTAATGCGATCTGATAGCCCGGAAAAAACGAAGGACCAATCTGGAAGTATCGATCCTTGTTTTCTGACTTTCTTATTAACGAACTTTCTTATCTCTGCCGTATTGCGTTTTACGAATCATTAAACGTCATGATATTTTTCAGGAAAGCCATTTTTCTTCGTATCTATTTCACTCGGCGCAGAATTAATTACATTCCTAAAATCATTTGTTTTAATATCATAAAAATTTTAAGTTCCACATCGTCAATATTTTCTACGTCTTCTACAGCTTTTACATTTATTCGTAGTTTCTCGTTGCTTCGTAATATCCATCACATATTTATCTTTATTTTCAATATTTACGTTTTCTAAAAATTGCGTGTATCGAAGAATAGGTTGTTCAAGAGGAAATATTACTGCCACAACGCATTCTACCAAGCAAACTGAAATATCGATCTTGCCAGTTTTGCTGAATATTAAAATAAACGTTCGGTCTAATTAGCTGTCCATACATCGATAAAGTTATGAAAATTGCAGCCAACTAACATATCCGCCAAGGAAAGGAAAAGAATAACACGATAATTTGCTACGTTACAAGAAACCATTAGCGAAACAAGTTGAAAAACGCTATTTCCAGAATAATTTAGATCAGTTAGAAATTTAGAGACAAAACACCGCTATATCACCCTTATCAATGAACCCGGAACGATTTTTCAAGGAGTTTCAAGGAGCACGAATTTACGATCTTTGCATATTCAAGGCCAGTTAATTTCCACTAGTGGTCGTTTCGCCGTCGACAGAGTTTTCGAATACAGCGTTACGAGTGGTAATAAACAATAATGGTATCAGCCTGGTAAACTGTGAGCGCGAGCGTGCAATCTCGACATGCGATCAAAAGGGAAACAACGTTGGACAATGTAATTTAATGAAAATCCAGGACCAGCACGAACGAGCAGATTCGTGCAATTAATAGTTACTAGTTTCTTTATCATCTTTTTATTCTGTGACTGAATGTGCGTTTGCTTCCTGTTCACGGTGTTCCAGGCGAACGCATAATTTTCTTTGTCGTTTCTTCGTTTTCTTTACCTTTATTTCCGCATGCTTCGAGGCACGTTCTTAAATAAGCTACACCAATGCGCGGGGTTAGTAGAAATTCACAATTTACCGGGATAACAAGATAGGATAGCGAGATCTCAATTAATTCCGCAGTTACTATAGTTGGTGAGTAGCTAGCCAACTTCCGTAAACGAGCTCCGGTTCGTGCACGTGGTGACAGCAAATATGAAGATAAGTCGTTCATTAACACGAAACGGACATTCAGAGGAAAATGTCGAGAATTGCACCGACGTGACGTAACGAGACCCAGGGTTTCCTGTCGCGAAACCGTATCAAACCGGCAAGGACGAAGATTCTCGGACTGTTGCTTCGCGGCGACTCGTTTAGAACGGTCCTGTACCCACCAGGTAAATTAATATTCTCCGACCGTCTAACAAGCGGCGGAGTGGATGAGTAAAAGGGGTCTTAAATTAAGGTTTTTGTTCGCTACAGCCTATCCAGAATCAGCTGGTCGGTCGTTGCTAGTTGCGAACGACATCCTTTCCCTTTTTTTTCTTTTTTTTTTTATGGAGTCTACTGCATGTTTTGTCTACTTTCAGACACGTTTTAAACAGCTTTCCAGCTTTTGTCTTTAAGGTAAACAATAGGGTACAGTAAATGTGGAATGAAAGAAGAGGAAATGGAGCGAGATAGTAGTTAGTCCAACGTTGTTCGGGCTAAGTTCTGCAGCTTATGCACTTTCCCCCACTTTATTGACGTTACTGTAACGTAAAAAGCTTGGACACAATGGCGTGTTATGGGAAGGAAGTATGTACCAAATGAAGATATGTATTTAAAAAGTGCGTACTAAATGAACAGAATCGTTTCTAATTATAGGTAGTATCGAGGTAGGCAATATAATCACGTGTAACTTCACGATAGTCTCACGGTATCGATTGGTATGGAACAGATTGTAAAACTAGTGCCAGTGGTACTGCAACGGATGAATGTTCTTCATTCAGTGCACCAGAAGAAACTAGTAAACCATTATTTTGTTTAAATTAAATTTTATATACTAAGGAATAACTAACAATGAAAATAGACGCAATATATTTTACATATTGTAACGTAAGATGTTGGAGCTTGAAATAGCAGAGATGAACGATCAGTAATAAATGCGAGCAAACTGCCAAACGATGAGCGAATCGACGAGATTTTCGTTATCTATTCGACACAAACTCGTTTTTCACTTCGTTTCCTATATTCCACGTGCATTATAACAAACGATATTGTGGCAGTCGTTGCTTCTACGCCTGTCGCAAAGTGATTTCATGAACGCGCGACTCGAGCTTATAGAACTTCTCTCGAGACACTGATACGAGGCCTGTATGGCACGGCAATAAAATTCCTATCGACGTAAACTCTTTTCCGTGATTTCACTCTGTCGTCGTCATTTTAATATTTTTCGATGCTCCGTTTGTTATTGCGCGACATGAAAATTTACGAATCGCTATCGACCTTCGCGAACTCTCGTGACTCGCACGAAATTGACCGAAACGATAGGAAAGCGAGGATACGTCGCATGAACGACATGCTCGAGTAAATGGAGTTCGTTTATACGATATACGGGTATAAATCGCTGGTGCTTGCAATGAGAATAATTTTTTACCCTGCGAACGTTTGCCGTTACGTGCAGTTCGTTTCGTATACGTATTATGCATAAACATTAGTAATCAAGGTACGTACGAATGGGATACCTATCAGCGAGACGATTATTTCTAACATCTTGAATTTTTAGATAATATATACATTATAATTACGCATTCTCGTTCAGGTAACATCGCAAACATCAACTCCCAAAAGTAATGAAATTCTCTCGTTTACTCGAACGAGCACGAAATAAGAAGGCATGATTTCCTTGCAAACGGAGGTTTTAAGCAGTGGCCTAATTCTGGGTTCGCATGAACGCGAACTCTCTTTAGACGTCCGTTCGCATTCGACTTTTCACCGGTGCTCCTTGCAATTCAAACGAGGATCAACGATAATAGGCGGTATTCCGTTCGATATAAAGTGTCTCGCGTTTGTCACGCGATCGTCTCCCTAATAGTCTACAATGGAAGAAAGAACCGGCCCCTTCTTTTCCCTCTTTTTTTCCACTTTTTCTGTGCTTTCTTTCTTATCAAACATTGTGTTGCGAAATAACGAGGGCTACGTTCAAGTTATTGGCGACGACAGCGTGCGTTTTACACGAATGTTTTTCATTACACACCGTGTATACAGAACAATGTTGCCCCGACAATTGAATACGTGTTCCCGCACGAGTGCGTGACAATATCCGCGTAAACGAGAACGTGCATGCACCAATGTACGTGCGCATCTGACGATGAAGCCCCGTCACACACCAAAGGCCCGAGCTGTACGACGCCACGCGTTCCTCATAACTTAGTGCGACATAATGCAGCGCGAAACGCGAGCAACCAGGAAAGTCATTGGCGTCATCGATCAATCCAACGCACAAAAGCACGACTCTGGAGCACATTCTGACAATTACGTTGCAAATACGTCCGGCGTGAACCTCGTTTTTTACGCCATCACTGCGAAGGAAAATGCTGTCGTGTTCAATTCGCGAGTAGGTGCCTGCATAATACGAATACGCTGGATAAGGGTTGCAAGGTTGTCGTCAGCCTTAGCCTGTATAAATAGGCGTTGCAAAATGAAGGAGAAACGGGGAAAGGTGCAGCGACTACAAAAAATACTTGTACACCATTTATAGCATTTACGTTAAGCGTACTAGTATTACGTACGAATTAATTAGGATCAAGTATACAGTATTAAATTTCGTACGACGATAAAAATTTGATACTGCGAAAATGAAATGTATTTAGAATCCGACGAAACGACGTTTCGTTGGAAGATCGATAATGTGCATATCATATTTTTCCGTTATATCTCAATTACGTTATTATTATTATATTTCATTCCTACTATTACGGCACTACAGTTGCGATAAAAGGGCATATTTCTTGCTATATCTCGCTGTATTTCTTTCTACAACTCATTACCTATTATACTTGTTTAGTTCGTGTAATTTCCTTTGCGTCCTTATTCAGAAGTTTGAAATATTTGGAAATATTTAATTTATGCACTATACTGTATAACACGTAGACGCGTTTTAACGTGTCAACTGGTACACCCAATGACTTTTCCTGTCTAACGCCAACCAACGTGGTATGTACATGGTAAAATATTGGAGAGCTTATACAAATCCGCTTTAGCCATGCGAACGCAATTGTATTCTAAAGTTGGCCATCCGTATGTGCTCACGAGCGAGTCTGTACGCATTTTCAACTATACTGACAAGTTGTTTCCATATTGTGATATATGTAGTACGCGAGTTATATGAATTCATAGAAAGGAATATATATTTATTTTGAAGAATCTAGAAATTCTATATCTCCTTCGGATACCTTTAACCGAGTCATATTCTACAAGAATGTTTCGCCTTTCAGCTTAGCAATGTGATTTATTTTGATAATTCCTCTTACGATCGAAATAAAGAAAGCATTATAAAGTAAAAATATACGTTCTTTTAACGAATACCGGAATTTTTTAGACGTTTCGGGTAACTGAACAAAAAGATGTTGTTCGTTAGTATCTCATCTGTAAGAAATTCATCAAGACACTTTTAAAGTATATTCACGACTATTTCACGATTTGTGTTACGAACATTTCGATCTTTTTACGACTCAAGCTAACTATCGTACAAGCATATTTTCGATCGATAATACGTAAATCCATTTTCTTATATATCTGGAATATCAAAGACCTTTTCTTAGATAATCTAAACAATATTTGCATCGGTATAGGTTTTATGTTACTCATAGATGACACAAACCTAACCAGATCTTGAAACAGGTAACATACGTAAACTCGAGGGTGTACACGCACATTTGATAGATGTACAGACAAATGGCTTTCACGTTGTGATATGTACGCACGCGCATACGGGAATGTATGTTACAGAGGCTAACGGCAATGTAAAGCTCAGCCGACTATACGCTCGACACGCGTCATTGAAGCATACACTAGCAACGTAGGATGGTCAAAGCGACGTGGAACACAGATACTTGATGTCATTTCGCGCTTTGTTGGACGAACTTTTTACAGGCTGCCATTTCTTTGTCACGGAAAGCGTGGTGTGCCTCCTATATCCCTTCGTCGGCGACTTGTCGATATTAAAAGTGCCGCCGCTCGGCACAGTGCTAACACACGTGGCAAGGCAGATATCTGAAAGAACTGGAACTTCTGCATACCTCGATTAAAAATGTTATTATGTACGCGCAGTTTAAAATACATACAATAATTTCTGATTAATATTAGTTTCTCCATTGTTTTGACTGAATTCGCTGCAAGATAGTGTCGCGATGAAAAATATGACCATACTATGTACATACGTAGTAGAGAAGAATAAAAGTTATTTGTATATTTTCCTAAAAATAGCGATGAAACGTATATTTTACGAACGAAGGATGTAATAAAAGCAATGAGTCCAATTTGCAGTAAAACAAGAGTATAATTTAATATGAAATAGATTTCCTGTAATGTGCGATAAACTCAAAGTAATTTTGCACATTGTCGAGAGTACTGAAGTAAAACTGTTTTGTATTGCAAAATAAAAATAGACATTCGCGAAGCGCGGTCAGCGAAATTAAACGTTATCAAATTAACCTACAACATCCGAACAAATCTAATTAACCTGCGACAGATCCATGTATGTTACAAATAAATGATGGCCAATGTTGAAATACTTGAAAGCATATATCATTCTGTTTTCTAAACACGAATTACTTTTAATTAACATTAACTAACTGCATCAATTAGTCCCGTTCTACGTGTGTTTAAAATAGCAATGTTGAACAAAAGCTTAATTAAAATACCACGAAATGCAAATTTCTATATTTGGATTGTTTTGTATATTTAAAAGAAGACGTAAGATTCATTCTAACAATCCTATGTTCGTCTTACTTAAAAATCAACACATGTACATCCTACAATTGTTTCGACATACATTTAGAAAATTGTATTATCATAAGAAAAGAATGTACAGAAATATTTGTTAATTCTTTATATCTTGACGAGATTTCTCATACAGCAGTTATTCTGGAATTTTTATTTCGCCAAACTTGTTACGAATTCAATATTTTCTCTGCTAATACAAGATCACTGCGATTCCGTTTCACATTCATTCCAGCTGTGAAAACAAGGGTCTTGCTGGTAAAATTAAACTTTTTTGCGCCAACTAACTCGTAGAAAGTATGAAAAGACGGTAATGAACAGAGCGATGAATAAACCGACATTATGGAACAAATTTTCGTCGAATTCGCTATGCATGCATGCGAAATTTCTCGACAACATTTACTAAGAATTATGTATATTTCTTGCACTTTCTCTTTCTCTATAAAGAAAGTTTGCAATTAGATAAATTAATTATCAGGGAAATTCTAATACTTGGGTGTCAACGAAGACAATAATATCGACGAATTCGCTAATAATCCATTCTAGTCGTTCGTTCAATTAACGAACTCAATGAAGAATATCGTATAAAATCGAAAATTCAAATCACACGAGTTTCTCACGTTCGATCTCTCCATATCATGATTCTTCGAGGAAGAAAATAGACGGCGCTAGTAATACAATATGCCGGTCGTATAATTATTTACACAGTTTAGCATAGATCATGCGAAAAGTACAGGTGTAGAAGGTATAAATCTTTATGTGTAGAGACTTACACTGTTCTGTAGATTAGTATAGGTGATATATGTATACAAATTGCATGCAGTACTTATAACTCGGATGTCATACGTTGCCTCCATAAATATGCTAGACGAAAGAATGGTAACAATTATATAATAGAAAAATAGAGTATCGTGTCGTTTACCCATTTCGTCTTCTTCTTCGACCTACGGTAGCTGCTTGTACATCATTGTATTTATTATAGGATTTATATACTAATCAGTCAGTGGTAGTCAACTACATTTCGTGTCACCTAGCATTATACTTTCAAATAATTGCAAAAATTTAATAATATGAATATGAAACGTATAGATTTTGTTATAAAAATGCTTCATTGGGAAATAGGGATTTTTTTAACCACTGTACATATTCCATTTCTTTATACAGGCTACGATAAAAAAGACATAGGGCCTGGTAGCTCAAGTATTCACCGAGGGAAGTAAAAAATGCTTAATCAGTGTTAAGACGAAGGCCATTTTAAAGGCCAGAAGGTCAGCAAATTCAGGCGACAGATGCGTTTTATAATACCCAGCTATCGAGCATTTGGGTAAAACCCGGGAAAAATCCAGCATCCAGCTTTTTTTTTAGTTACTTGAAATTTTCATTCGTTGTCACGTTCCAAAGATCGTGCGTGTATTTTTCCATTACATAAATATCGGAAGTCTATAAATATTTAGTGGACGAAACAAATCTCCGCGTAGGTTCTATTCGTTTAGTCGCATTTATAATAACGTAAATTTGCACAAATACCCTTGCTGTCTAATCAGAACGAAATGTCGGCTGATCTTGGGACACCACTTGATCCTAGAGCGAAGGAGAGCATCGGGTTATCGGGTTATCGCGTTAACGCTCGTACGGTCTATCGACCGCCTGTATACCCGTTTGATAAAGTAGCACGTATGACGTACCACGGTGACACGTGTATTACATACCCGTGCAAACATGCGTGTACGTATATACGTATGTACATATGTATGTATGTACGTACGCATAGAGCTGTATAGAAGGGCGTTTGTGCATGTCGAAGTCGGCTAACCTGCTCGGGATGCTTAACTCTTCAAAGCGATGTGTTTGCGATCAAACCTTACTATTCCTGTCACATTCCACCAAATAGTTAATATTACTCTGCAAATTAATCTTTTCCGCTATTCGTATTATTTTCTTCAACGTCCTTGCTACCACAAGCACTTTCCCAATGTTTGTTCGACGTTATAAATAAATAAGAAAGGAACATTTAGCATAAAATTTGTTTCTTCCAGTAAAAATTTAGTTTACATGATCATACCACCCTACATTACCATCTTAACTATCACGTTACCTTGTCACATCACGGTAAAATGCAAAAATCAGCGAATACAAATTCACCTTACCATTTAATAACAGCCATGTCAGTTACGATCACGGGATACAGCGTTTGCCAGAACTATTCTTCTAATTGAAACACGGTCGTGCTCGAATGAGCCGCCACGGTAGTAAGAAAACCATTTTCCTGCCGCGTTTTAAATTAGTCCGTGGAGGCGGCCCAGACGGCGGCTTGTCCAACGAAAGAAGGTCGTTGCTTCGTCAGTTGAACCTGTCACGGCATCGTTTCTTATTTTACTCGTGACGAAGGTGCCACCAGCCGATTTTCTTGGATGGAAATAAAATAAAGCATCCGGCATCAAAATTCGTTATCCATTATCCAAATACATATATACTTTAATATTATAACGTTGCACTATTCGAATATTCTTTCATTCGAACAGGATATCTGGTAATAGCAGATGGTTCTTTCTATTAAAAGATACTATTGTTATACGAAGAACAGAGATTCTATGAAAAGAAAAATTTTCTATAACGTCCATTTCTAACGATATCAGTATAGGTATTTAAAACATAGGTCCATTAGTAGAAAATTAATGGAACTAGCATTCGATAAATATATATTATAAACTCATCGATAGTGTCAGATTTTACATTAAGATTTCACAGCGCCTCTCCCCTATTAGAGCATAAACAGCGAATAAAAATCGTGAGAATGTAGCTTTTCACGCCGAAAATTTATGTTATATGGATTAACGATAAACGTTAATCAGCGAACTTGCAACAAATCAAAAGGCAATCGCACGAACTTTAAAACGAAACAGAAACTCGTGGTCTTTCGTCAAGTAGACAGAGACTAATTTTCAGCGTTGATTCGCTCTGGTTAATGCGTTATGTCAGTCGAATGAAAAGTTCCCTGCCGGATCAGGCTTGTAATCTAAATATTGCACCGGATATTTTAGCCGGTTCTCTGGTTTACCTTGTTGCCCGCGGAACGAATATCCTCCGCTGGAAGTCGACACACGATCCAGCGATTAATTCGCGGCCTTCCTTCGCGCTTCGTTCTCCTGCAAAACTCCTTTATCAGCAGTTGCACGCGAGCCACCGGAACGATTTCTCCCGTTATGGGTTTTCCTCGATTCGTTGTTTATTAATGGTATTCTCTCTTTTTTTTGCGCGCCACCTTCCGTTTTCCTCTGTTTCCCGATATTTTATTATGGTTTAGCTCAAGTTATAATGGTTTCATTTGCCCAGTTGAAATTGAATTTGTTCTTGAAATATTAAATATTGTCGTTTTAAAGAATAGGCACTTTTGTCCATTATTGACAACACCTTTGAAATTGAATCTATTAATTTTTTTAATTCAACCACATATGCCGATGCCTGAGGAGTTTTCAAATCTATCAACGGGAATTATAATATTTAGTATCGTGCGATGGAGGAAGAGGCGTAATGGTCAAATAATCAACAAATTCCATCTTATGGACCGAACAATGGACCAATAACACAACAAGTACATTGAAGTAGCATTATAGAAGTTCATTTTTCTCAATAGTAACCAAGAAAAAAGTTTGTCTACAGTTTTTATGGCTTCTATGTCTCTTCAGCTGCTGAATTACCTAAATTTTTCAATGTTAGTAAGTAACGAGGTAGACCTAAATTCTTCTAGTGGCATAAACCATCGAACTACTATTCGTTTGCTGTTTCATTTCGTGTAAAATGCGCACAGCATGGTCGTCTGTATTATTGTTTCCGCTGATGTAGAGCCACTCCATTAGATCAATTTTATCACAGTTACCACTTGTCCCGTTCTCTTTTATTCTCCTGTCTTGTTCGCTAACTTTTTCAGTTTCGTTCGATAAAAGGTTTTTCTATACTTTTTTCAACTTTTCAACGGTAGGCTCCATTATCCAATCAAGATATTTGTCACCATGTAACCATATCCCTTTTAAATCAATTTCTTTGCGTATTCTCATCGTATCCTAAATGTATTTTGTAATAACCAAGAGATAAAAGAAATTTTCAAAACAAGTTTTCCCTGAATAATTGTTCAAAACAAATAACGACGCGTTGATTGAGCAATGTGATATTAGAAAAAACACGATCTCCGTAAATTTACCCTCCCATTACAAAGGATATATGCAGGATGCGATCTAGCTTTGTCTGCCAACGTTATAGTTTCTGTTTTAATTGACGTGTTTTAATTGGCAGCCTTTAATCATCGATATGAAAGCATTCTCCATTCAGAAAACCGTTATATTGTCGTTTTAGCGATGTTCAGAATTTCTATTTCGCCGGATGATAAAATGCGAAAATAGTATTGCATTGAGACGAAAAATGCGATAATATGATTTTTAATATAATTTTTAAGTTTGCAAATAGCCGATTTTTCCGACAATATCTTCCACGTTAAATCTATTTCGTATATTTGCTACTGCGTATTATTATTTAGTCAGATATTCTTATACTAAATTGTGATTACTGAAATTTTACTTTGGCTTTGCATCAGAAATCACTTAGTTCTCACTGGAATCACGATTTTTAACGTGATTTGTAAATAAAAGTAACAGAATTTATCGATTTTTAGCCATTGATACTTATACGCAAACAGATTAAAAAGATCCATTCGCTCGTTATAAACTAGTATACCAATATCAATAGATCATAATACTTTATCGTAAATCGTATTGGAGTAAACAGCCTGAAATCCCGAAATCCTCAACGTAATCTGCAGATAGAGATCGTTTTATTATTTCATTGGGACAAAATGCCGTTGATCTCGCGTTGGCTGGTTTGATCCAACTACGATTACCGATATAATCTTTGCGCAGAATCGCTACGGTTTGATTACATTAGTTATTACGTTGACAAAGCCGCTCCCTTATTCCTGACGCACCGATTCACCTAGAGACAGATCAAGGGTTTAAAGTGCTCAATGCGACAGGCTGTAATGAACTATTTCGAGTGGAAATTAGATTGGCTCGATGCTAAATGGAACGCGACGTAATTGCGTTAGCAGCGATAAATATTAAGCGACGGGTTTCGCGTCGACCTCGCCGACCGACCGAATGCGTGAAGGCCCACGAAATTATTGAAGAACCTAGCTGGACGCGGTGACGCGTGAATTACGTTCCGCTAACCGGCAGAACTTCGTAATAGCTTCGTGTTAACGACAATTGCGTTGTTGATATTGATCTTTTACATTTTGCGTAGTCGTTTTCAACGATGGACATGGGGGCAAATGATACACTGTCCCTTAAGAATACGTGGTCACGTTGATTATTTTCGAAGAAATGTAATTTAATTACGAAATTACAGATAGAAAGACACAGGATGAATTGATCGTTTAGTGGAACTGTCGTGCCATATTATGACACGATAAAGCTTAGTCTTATAAGTTAATATACGATAAACGGACAAGATAAAGAAGGTTCTTTGGACTTGACGGGCTATGATGATCGATCGTAGCGGTAGTATTTTTAATATTGAAATAAATATCAACGAATTAAACGAGTATGCTCAACAAACAAACATTATGCTCTCGGGTGTCTATTATAAAGTTTATTAAAAGGACATACGAAATGTTTGTTGTTGAACAGATTTCCGGCAGTATAGTTTCCACCTAGTCTACTATATGCACCTCACAACTTTGATAAACAAAACTTTGCTAGAGACTAGGATCTAGGGATTGCATACTTATTAGGGACACGGCGCTTGCTACCTTGCCAGTTTATTATACTTCAATCACTATTGCGGGTGAAAAAGCAATATCTTTAAAAGCGAACGTTACCAGCAAGAATGAGAAAGTCCAGTAACGAGGAACAAAGTTTCCAAAGTTTGTAATCCACGTTTAACAACGAATGCTATAGAGTAACGTGCCGTATTTTTAAATATCTTCCCCTACGAAATAGCATACAGTTTTATGCAATAGATCAGATACATCATTTTTATTCAATTATAAAACATAACTCGCGCGATATTTATTTGTGAAATATTTAAAATATTATCTATTTTGATGATTTAAATTTTGGATACAGAAAATTGAATTTAAATTCAGTTAGTACGAAATTATATATTTTTATGGAATCTTGTAGCAATCTTGTATTAATATACGCAGAGACAAACAATGCTCGATATTTACTTGTTTGTAGAAATTTATTTATTTGTTAAAACGTCAACTCCATGATATCCAGTTAAGAAAATATAGAAAAAATAAAATCACCAACAACAGTGACAAAATATACCGTTAGTAAAACAATCTACCTTTCAATGTTTCACTGAAAATACCGAATGTGCAGGTTATTCCATAAAATTAAAATTTCATCAGATATACGAAACTTCAAAAATAATAGAAAAAATAATCCTTGATACGCTAAGAAACATCGGTACCCTCAGCTGTCTTTAATTCGACGAAAAAGAAGATGGTAAACGAATATTTTCATCCAGTTGCGTAGTTAGAGTAAACAATTAGTCTCATTAATTTAGTTGAATTAGTTCTACTTCTGGGATGAAAAATCACATAGAAAGAATAGGAACAATGCGCATAGACGAAAGAGGGATTGGATATATGAATGGGCCATTTCGTTCGTTTCGTGAATAATGATGGGAGAGTAAAATCGATGGTCTGATTCGAATTATTACCGATAAATAATGGAGCATAAACGCAGGAAATATATAAACTCTCGTTTATTAGGGGGATCGGTCTTTATGCACAGATATTTTCTTTTTATTTGGCTGTTCGAATTATTAACCGATATCGGGAGCATTATTTGTCTTGGCGTGTACGGCTCTTCTATGCTATTTTACGCCATTACGCAAAGACAATGTGGCAATAAACTATCAGATAATTAAAATTTATCGTTACTGTTATGCGCGTTATGTGACCGTTAAAAATGCCTTCTTTAATTTCGCAAGCACGATTCTTCATCGAATATCCGATAAACTAGGACCATCACATTATATCGTATCATAGGCGTTCTCGAATTATCGAGATAATCCGCTTTGAGTACCTTCTAAAACTTATCATACTTCGATGCTGAAAGGATTCCTATATCTCGGTTAATGTACTAATGGAGAAGAGATTAGGATGTACCTACTAATTGGATCGAGCATCAAGAACATCCATGAAGAGTACAGTAATATTTTTGCTGAATATTCAATTTATACAATGGCTTAAAACCTGCATCTTGCGTTTTATTCGTATTCCATTTATGCATCGTCATGCGGATGTTATTCATTGCGAAATGGGTACAAATACTTCGTATTATTCGAGTATTAAAATATTGAAATTTAAGCGAATTCTTTGATTCTTTTGGTACTAGGTATAGTTGATTCATGGTACAGGCGATCGTCAACTTCAGCCGCTATAACTGGTGCTATAGCCGTAGCTCGCATTCGTCGACTATTTCTACTGAATAGCCTTTGTTTTCACTACGTCATCAATTATCGTTTGGCTATTGTGGCGGTGAAAGTCAGACAATATAAAATTAGTGGTATTTTTCCTTGCGTAGTGAGTGCTTGGTATTGCTATACAATTTCCATTAAACATAATTAATTACGACCATTACATAAGTACAATGAATTATAATTTATATATGTAGGCGCAATTAATATAATTAATGTTAAACGGTCCTTCTCTTTTCGATTATACGCGCAAAATAAATTGTAAGTTTGCTCTTGGCGATAGAATTTTTCGTACATAAACGGATACATGAACGGAGCATACAAAAACTGCTTTTGAAAAAAAAAAGGACTTGGGCATCGTTTCAACGATTCAATTTCTTAATTAAATAATCGTTAATACAGGCTCGCGCACGAACGATCCAAACGTACTTTTAGCTTTAATTAACACAAGGTACGACGCACTGGTCCAGAAAGTAACGTTGCGAGCGATGGAAAAATGTCGAGCCGCCCGAATCTTGCCTCCGAATGCAGCAAGAATTTTACAAACGTCCCTGACGATTTCAATTAGTCGTTGAGCTCTTGTGCGGCGTTTCGACTGTTCAAACGTTTGCCCGCTTTAATTAGTTCGGATTATCAAAGTTACCATTTCGCCTGACTTCATTGGAGGCCGAGTCTCGCGACAGGTAGCTCGTTGACCCAGAAACGACGCACTTTCAGCTACGTCCCGAATCTGAGTCACGACCGATTAAAATCCACTCGAGTCGGTAGCGCGCTTTCAATTGTCCAAATGCGATTCGATCGGTCGTACAGAGGCGAACTGAAAATTCCGAAAATCCCGGCTTCTCAAGAATCTCCTTCCCCGAGTATCTCGAACATCAACGATAGCGCAAGAGTGTCGCTAATCGGTAAAGTGCTCCCCTTTGTATCGACCAGCTCTTTCTTTTGGAGATAAAGCCTCGGCGGTGCGACAGCATTTCGCTTTCACAATGAAAAGTCGCCGAGCAGGGTGGAAGGTGGTCTCATGAATCCGGTCGACACGTCGACAAACGTATCGACGCGAGAGTCTGCTCGCCGTGAAGAAAAAGAAGAGCGAGAAAAAGAGCCTGGAAGAGTGGAGAGCGTTCGAGAACAGACAACAAGAAAAGATCGTGGAAAACGGAAGGTAGCCGCAACGCGTTCGGCGGCGCGAACCTCCAAACGCAGAAGTGTCTCTCGACCCTCTCGACCTGCTCAACCCTCTTGAAACGTGCAACTTGGACCGTAGATCGTTTTTGCCTCGCGAGAAATGGCGAGCGATTTCGGTCGAAGGAGGAACGGCGCGGCGTCATTCGGTAATGGAGTTAATATTTTAGCAGTGAGACACGAGGGAGGGGACTGGGCCGCATTACGACGCCGTTTACCTCGAGAACGCGACCGCCCCCGAGACTTCTTCGACCCTCGAGGGGAAATGACTAAAGAACTTCCTCGAGGAACTGGCTAGGGGGTCGCTCAGGGAACAACAGTCGCATACATTTTACGTCTGTTTCCATGACAAACGTTACGCGGAATTCTCTGACACTCGGCAGAACGAGCCGCGAGAAAAACAAAGTGCCTTTTCCTCTATCCTATTCCTTCGCCCACGAATTCTCCTTTCCTTTCCCTCGCGAAACCCACGTGTTCCGGAAGACGAGGCGGGAACGGGACAACTGTTTGCGAATCCAGCCTGGCACGTACGTCAACCCTTATTTCTTTCCGGGAAGATGCGACAACACGCCGGTGGTTCAGACTTCGCCTCCGACTTTCACAATTTCGACGATCCGTTTTGCCATCGTCGTTGTCAGCTGGCGTCTCTCCGCGATCGATTTACGTCGACAGCCATGATAAATCAGCCCCGATGAATATTATCCGACATCTACTATATGTATGCCATACATGCTGTGCGCGTAAATCTTCAGTGGAATGAGAATCGTTTCTTAGTTCCTATTCTACTGCAATTTGAAGAGATTGGCATATCCTGAGATGGTTCTAGTTACGTATGCAAATAGTTTCTACTGTAATAACTCAAACGAGATTCGAAGCAATCAATTCAACTTATACGAGTCCAAATGAAAAAAAGTTTCTAGTTGTCGATTTGTAAGTTAAGTTGTATAAACAATCGCGCGATTGATTGTAATTTTGGTTGGTCTGCATAGACCGTGGACGTAAATTGGACATGAAAAGACTGATCAATCTCGTGCGATAAAAGAGAACTTCGATCAACCTCGGTCAATTTAATGCACCTTCGATTAATCTTTGTAACATTAGCAACCGATATTAATCGATAAATCAATATTGTCAATTCACTTCTCATCTACGCAAATTGAATTTAAAGTGATCGTTTACAGGTTTGCGCGCTAAGTGTATCGATGATAATGCTGCAAGCTTGTTAGAGTTGTACTTGTACTTTTGTACTTGTACAGTTGAGGAGAACATGCCTGCCTATTTCATTATCTTTTTTTACTATTAATTTACTACCTGCGTACGGTCTGCAATAACACAAAATATAAAGTATTTACTTTAAAGTACGAGGTATTTTAATTTTTTAATGTTTATGAAATTTAGCGATGTTAGATAAATGGAACTAACTTAATTTTATTGACCACGGCTTTTTAAATGGTAAACCGAAGCCACACTCTACTTATACATTCATTATTTTTACAGTGAATCAATTTTAACTGGAAAGCTCGTAAAAACACTGTGAAAATTGGCTAGCTGATATGAAAATTAAACATAAACACGCATTGTCCTTCGATCTGTATTTTTTCCGTTAAAATGGTAGCACGGAACATTATCATTTACATGAACATAATTCATTTATGCGAAAAAATACATTTGTTCATATATATATATATATATATATATACACATATAAATTTACACGAATATTTGGTGCAAGTACGTGACAAAATATCGGTTTCACGTTAAAGCAAGCTTTTAACCCTTTGAGTGTTTAATCCGTATGTCGCCGCACATCGTATGAGCAACTTGATATGCTTGAACTAAATACTTTACGTCGTAAAAGAGATTCAGGTATTAAAATGCATTATAACATGCACAAGTAAATAAATGAAATTTTTGGAAACAAATACATTCTTCGATATTCTTAATTTACATGCTGTAGATTTAACGCAAAGTTGTTTTGTTGAAATTTTACTAGCCACTCAAACGATATAAAGAAACCAAATCTAGATTTTTCAGAATTATTAAAATAAAACAAATTTCACGAACTAAAAAGTTTCCAATGATATGAATGATTTACAAGGGAAGATTTCCAGGAAGATTTCCAAATTAAAAATAACATTATGGAACTTTGGGAATACGTATATAGTACATAATATTCTTTCGCTGCCTGAATTCACTCGAAGAGTGAAAATTCGGCTATTTTCCGATTTTACCTTATAACTCGCGATGAGATTGACTTTAAAAAATTTTTTACCAAACGATATATTCCTAATTAAAAGAACTAACTTTTGTCTGAAAACTTTTTTTCTATCTCTTACAGTTTCCGAGTTATAACACAAAATTCATCCGCTTCGGGTGTATTTGGGTAGCAAGAAATAATTGCGTAATATACACCTATACATTCTGCACATATTTCCAGTTTCATAATTTTTTGAATTTACGAATTGTGGTTCGCCCATTGTTAGATAACGCTGTGAGAGAAAAAGTGCATAAATGGAACATGATATTTTGCAAGAATTAAACGTTACGGTTTAGTATATTTTAATATATTAATGCTCCAGGACGAAATATATAAAATTCGCCTGATTCAACACGCTAATAAACCAATTCGCATGAAACCAATATTCATCAATATATTAGTATCAGTATAAGGTTGCTTTCGTGACTTTCTATTTCTCAATGACCATTTAGATTAAGATATGAAATAAGTGGCTGCGAGGAAATAGCCATACCGGTAGCAAAAGGATTTCGGTTGTCGTAATATTTCGCTTTTAATGTGGACCGTTACAGGAGGGGCGAGTTATAAAGTAAAAAGGCTCGTTCGTCTGTTCCGCCCGGTTTGTTCTGGACGCGCCGTGGCTACGAACGCTTGCAGCGATGATCTCGCCGATTCGTTTTATCACCCGTGATTCGTGACGCGAGATTTTAAGATGTATGATTGCAATTTGTTCCTGCCATTTGTTCGTGTGAGAAAGGAAGGTTTCGTTGGATTCGTTTTGCAAATTGCGGTTGAAAATTGTTTAAAAAATTCAGACGTCAATTTATAAGCAAATATATCGTAAACTTAAAGTTTAGAAAGTTAATTAACAAAGATTCTCTTGTGCAATGAAGAAATTGAACATTTGTTAAATAAATACCACACATTTTAATTCTCACGCGTCTTTAAATTATTCAGAAATTATTCCAATTCGATGTGATTCGGCATGTTAACTAATATCTTGAAAATTGTACGTACGAAACGGTTGCCATTATGAAAACAAAAATCTGAATGATCGTGAGGCAAATTAAAGATCGCTACTGCGCAGAAAATACGAACGAACGTTCGTAACTAAACGTGCTACGAATCCAAACTCTGCACAGGTAATGAAAGCTATTTCAACACAGCACCATCTGTTTTCTTCTCGTTCTGGCGTTGGCTGCTAGTTACCGGGTTACTTATCCTGTTCAAACATGGAAATCCTGGCAAGCTTTAAACGTTAGCCGTCAATCGGTGTAACGATTGCAGAAGGAACGGATCGTTCTATATCAGGAATTATAAAATAAGGATTGGCTTATGACAAATAACCTCTTTGTTAAATTCAAAGACGAAAGAATATATCAACGAGGAAGGTTATATACAACTGAACAAATATAATTGCACAAATAAATTTTCCTTCGAGATTAGCCTCGAGAAACGATTATTGCGAATTAACGAAGATATCAAGAGATACTTGCATATAACGTAGAAAAATATCAATTTTATGAGAAGATTTTCACTTTTCGGCGAAGATAACCGCTCTTTCAGAACACAATTTTAAAAAATGGTTCTTTATTCCTTAGTATAAGCTTCAAAAGTAGATGCAAAATTTCAACTAATTTTAGTTAGGATTCTTGAGTTGTAACCCGATTAAGCTTTTAGGCCGGGTATAAAATCTTTTCTACGTAATACAGAGGATCTTAAAACGTGAATAATACTTTCGTGAAAAATTCCTGATCGAAGAATTCCTAACGAATACGTCGAGTTAAGTTAATAAAGCTTGGAATAAGAGTAGTAATAAGCAAAATAATAAGAACGATAAGATATCGCTCATGAGGTAAGCCGAATATTTACATCACGGATCAAATAAATTTCTTATTATAATCTTCGGGAGACCACAAGAATCTTTAAATTAATTATAAACTTCCGTCCATCAGTTACAAAATTCATAATCACCTTCTATCTTAAAGAAGAGTTTAGTAAAAAGCGCAATGGAAGAAGAAAGCCGCAGGAAACGAATAAAAAAATAGTCAGTGGTTTTATTAATTATTCATCAGGCGTCAAATAGAAGCATTCAGAGTACGAATTTAATCGTATAACCGATTCGACGTGAAAATGGAATAAAATTGCATAACGGGTAATTGTTACTTAAAAATGGTTATCTATATCGATAATTCCTGCATATATCTTTGGGATTGTTCTGGCTTAAACATTTTTCTTCGAAATAGAAAATTACAAAATCATACTCTAAGAACGTTCGATTTTGTTAAACAACTAATCGTTGATTTCGCAAAGATCTTCACAGAGACGCAATGTTTTATCTCAAGTGCGTCTTCCTATCTTTTTATTTTTTCTTTCCTAAAACCCAACCCTAAAGCTGATGTCGCTCATTCGGAATGCAAGAAACGAGACCGACTAGATGGCGGCGAATAGCAACGAAGCAAATTGTTAACCAGCCGCTATATTTATGCATTTATTTATTAACCAAGTTTTATTTGTCCCTCGGGCGAAATAACGGGCGGCGAAAACAAGTGACGCTGTAGAGCGACAACTCACGGCCTGCCACCGCCAATTGCGACGATTCGTTTTATCCTGCGACGTCCTCGATCCGTCTACGTCGTACGTCAAGGCATGATAAATCAGTGTCGCGTTGATGGCGAGCATCGCGCGGCTGATAGGCAACCGTACCACGTCGTTTCTCCGTTGTCGATTCGCAGTAGTCGCGAAACCCTTTCTCGTCCCTCACTTTTTACCATTTCTTCCTCTGTCGTTTGTCCTATCCTCTATTTCTCTCCCTCTTTCGTTGGTTCGCATATGTTCGCATTCGTCTTCTTGCCTTTTCTCTCGCCTCTATCCCACGCCACACCATTTCATCTTAGCGAAACAATTGGAAATACGCGGCAAAGCTATTATCGCGGCGGATCATTAGACCGAATACCATACGCTAAAAGTAAATTGACAGAATGCGAACAATCTGTCGATGAAAAGTGGACCGGCGAAATTGAAGGAGAGCAGATGTAAATGAAATTGTTCGTTGTTTCGTTTCAAACTGCAGCTGCAGTCAATTACGACAGACTTGAATCATGTTACACTTTATTTTGAACAGCCATTCGACGAACGTATAGTGTATTTATTTTTAACGCAATTCTCCGCTATTTCCAAAACGTTTCTAGATTGGAGTAGTTGGATTCATCTTTCAATTTTGGAATAAATTTTGCAACTTTGATCAAGCATACCCAAAATATACGGCTATATTATTATTTAGTTCCTCTATCATATACTTACAAATATATATACACAAATGTAAGAGATTTAAGGATTTATATTTACTGATTTACCGAGATTATGTTGTGATTATTTATATAGAATATAAGAATAGTTTAAGGCTAGGCCAGAAGAACTTTTAATTACATTATGGTTCATCGGTAGGTTTGAGGCAACCTTCGATCATGTTTTCGTCGAATTTTACCGAATTCGGGTGAACGGCCACAACCAGCGAATACTTAATAGCTACTTAATAAATCCATAAAGCAAGGAAGAAAGTTCCTGTTTCAGTCCTCTGAGATGTTTCCGTGCTCATTTCAGTACAATACGTGAATAACGATAAAGCACCTCGGATTTACGTCGGATCTAGACGCGTTCTTCTCACGTCGTCGCTGCCGATTTATGTCAGCACTGTGGAAATAGTCGGTCGACTCGTCGCCGATATCTGGCGATCAATCTTTATCGCATACCGATGTCGATACCATATCAAGAACTATTTCAGACAATGCTTTAGACGTGAGTTCGATCACAATTCGAATCCAATGTTTCTTGATCGACTTCGACTCAAGGGAATGAAGTCGGAAGAGAGGAAGAGCGACGAAGAAATACGAAGAGACTGCGACCAATTGCGAGATTTAAGCAAACGTTAATTCTCGAGCAATCAGGCTGGTTGAATCGAATCGGCTGGTTCGAACGGTTGACAGCCGATGAAAAACTACAGTAATTCACTGCATTCTCATTTGCTTAATTGAAACCGCGAATCTGACTGGCACCTTTTGCGTCGGCGTTAATCTGGATAAAAAGTAAGGAATGGTCGCATGGCAAGCTCTTTTATGTACACGCGTATATAATTCGTCGGCATGAAACGATGAAACGCAGTAAAAGGCGCGTTTTTTTAAACGATCTCGATAACAAGCGCGCCTGAAATCCTTGCTCTCCCTTTACTGCTCTCTAATTAATTATTTCCATTATTCTTATCAAGACGCGTCGACTGGTTGATTAAATCTCGCGTTTCCAGACGCTTTAAGAAGATAACATCACGGAATGGAATGGGTCGAAAGAGCCACAATGAGAAGCATCGTGACGCTGTATCATTTTTTATGCTACTTAACTGTTTGACCTGTCGGATACATCGATCATTTAATTAGAGTTTGGGTTTTACATCGAGGAAGTTGCTTCAGGTTTGTGTGATTCGAACAGTCCCCTAATTTTCTCAGTTATATAAATGATCTGATACAATTAATTGGGTGCTAATAGAAAAAACATCGATATGTCATATCTTTACTGTACTATCAGCAATTCGTTATGTATCGGTAACTATCGTATATACGATAGAGCGTATTCCATTACATAAATACCTTAATAATAACACGTTCTAATAATTCGAGCAGAATATCTGACAAATGTTTTTCTATTATAAATATATGCTATTGTTATACGACGTCGTATGTTGTGTTTTTCATAATTGAAGAAGAACTGATTAAGATAAAAATCTTCATCTTATTAAGTAGGTATAATTACTTTAGTAATTGGCTTCGATATTAAGTCAGAATCATAAAGTTTAGTATATTTGTACATATTTAGTATTTGTGACATGATAAAGAAGGGCAACGCTTAAAAGTATCGTGTCGTCGTCAACAAATATACTTTGCATGTTTTACATTTAGAAAAGTACATTACAGCGTAAGTTATATGCGTTACGATATAATTTCTATTGGGGTTTAAACAATTTCTATAAGCAGTGCAAATTCAACTTGTCTGTTTCACAAACAGAGAGATCCATTGAAATAAAATTACACTATTCATTTTAACTTCGTTCCTGTTCCACCTTCTCAAGATAGCTCAGCTCGCTCGTAATAATGAAATCAGGGATACGAGCAGCCTTTTGACAAACGATCTTCATAATTAACGAAATTTCCGCGGCGTTAGAGCTAAAGGTAAATTTAAACAAGTAGTCGCTTGTAATAAAAAGCGGCGAGCCCCAGGATTAATCCAAAAAGAAAGTTCGAAAGTTCGCGTAGAACTTTAGCGGGCCATGAAGCGCAATTCTTTTTTTCCATCATTCTTTTTGCGAATCGCACATAAGCGTGTACGCGTTTAGTTGTCTCGTTAGGGAACGTAGTGGCATTAAAGGCAACCGTTCTTTTTTATGACCGACATCGACCGTCGTTGCTCGAAAGGACCTCACTGTCGGGAAATCTGCCCGCTAGATACAGAATTATTCGAAAAGGGAACGCCGGGGAAACTTTTGACCAAGCCCGAAACGGAACGTTCACAAAAGCTGCGTAACGCGGCGCGAATGGAAATAAAACGCGTGAGACAACGTAAAGTTTTCTCGCGTTACATGTTTGAAAAATCTTAGTCCACCGTAATCCCGACACGACGCTGGGAAAATTCTGTTTTGCAAACGGACTGAAACATCTATGCTGCTGTGCCTAAGATTCAGTAATGAAAACTTCGCTCTTTAATTATTCCCCCTTTTCCCTAACGAATGGCTGACGAATGACGAAACTTGAAAAGCAAAAATTATTTCTGCTTTTTAACATTTCTTCCGTGAGAACTATCTTAATTTTTTTTTTTTTTTTTTATATTAATTCTAGAGTATGACCAAAGAAGATACTATGGCAAAGAAAATTACGTATTTCTGGCATGTTAAAGTTAAAAATATCGCAGGTATTTTTTAATGGTTTCAATTACTCGGAAGAAGTGATAATTTTAAATTTTTCGAACTTTTTGTTCTATTTAATTCCTACATATCCAACTTAATTCGCACTGATGCCTGTTATTTATATGAACAAGTTTCTTACTCTATTTGATTTATTTTAAATAAAAATCACAAATTGCGTTTCATTGCATTTTGAACGTAAATGATATAACGATAAATTCCTGAATTTAAATTAAAGTTGTCAGGGGAAAGTTTATATTTCGAAATACACGTTTGGCCTCAACACTCTTTGTGGGGCTTTTACGTTTAGTGAAACGATTCGTTCACCAAAACTATTTGTCTAATGGAGCTTGAAATTTAGACGAATGTCATTTTTAGACAATAAATTTCCCTAAATAAGATAAAATTAGTCGTCAATATTTTATTGCTTTTCTAGTATTATTATTGAACTTTAAGGAGGATAAGAACCGAGGTATTCCATATGGCATATAAATAATTTAGAACATTATTGTTTGCATAACCTGAAAATTAATATATAAATGAGTTTAATTGATTTTCGTCGGAGAACTAAAAGTAAACAGTAACGCTTTTGTACGTTCTAAAAATATTTATTTCGTTGTCCTATATTTCGCTCCTTTTTAAGCACGTATTATTTATAATGAAAAGTATCATACATTCTCTTGTTGGCATGGAATTTTCATTTAAAGCATGCAATGTAAATGCAACTCTCTTATATAAGAGGAATGTTTTAAAACTGTAAGCTTCTAAAATCCTGAGAATTTCGTGTTTTTACACAGTTGCCTTTTTACACAGTTAAACTTCTCCAATCTGTTTATAAACTTATCGATTTCACACGGATTCCGTTAGACTAGATCGCCAATAAAATGTTCCTGTTCAAATGTGTCGAACGTATATATACGTGCTACGATACTATCCAACATATTAACGATATTAACTCATAGTTTCAAACGCTATCAATATTTCTAGCAATTGACTCGAATGCATTGGTTAAAAAAATAATGTGGAAAGAGTAGGTCCGCAAAGCCGAGGCTCTCAATCCTTCTCGCAATTTGCTTCTAACCATCAAACCGCAAGCCATGGCACAAAGTGTTTCTAAAAACTTCCTTTCTGTTAGCATTTACCAGTGAGCAAAGCTGCGCAACCACGGACCGCCATTTTCACTCCGTAACAATCTCGTCAGCAAGAAGGTCTGTAGATTTTTGTCCATTACTACAGCGTCCTGATCTTGCAAACCACGATACGTCTACAGAGCGATCAGCTCGAGGCACTTTGTCTCTCGAGCCACGAACCTTCATTCTCCTCTCCGTTAAGCGTACCAACGAGCTTTTCACGCGCGGCAGCGTACCGGTACTCTAAGGATAGAGTAGTTACGGTTCTTCGTGAATTTCGAAGCGCTTTCGAGATAATGCCAGCGTACCGGAGCGGCACATTTAGTCGAAGACAAAAACGAAACAAGAGGGTAATTTCATTGATGGCGATCAATGCCAGAGGACGCGGACAAAAATGATGGCGCGGCCGTTGCATAGGGATCTAGAAAGTAAGTGTACAGCCGTAGCAGGCGGCGTTAACGAGTGGCATCGCTCAGCTGGAGCTTAAACCCTCGTTAGGAAGCTAACAACCGACCATATGTCTTGTAAATCGCTGGTCCACGTGAAGCAGCGCGCTCGAATCTACGAATTTATGCGGTCGTCGAACGCGGCCAATCCAAACGATCGACCGGAGAACGAGCTTTCGAACAAACAAAAACGCAACGTCCCTAGCTGCAAATAGCTCGACCGTGCGGCGACAAACCGCGCCTGAGTCGCACGTTGCTTGGACGCATTGCGCGCGACAACCTTCAGTTTCGATCGAAAACTTTCTGTTCCTCCAAGTTTTTTCGAAAGAAAACGAATACTAGAGGTTGGTCGCTGAGGCTAGAAAACGGAACGACCGCCGCTCGATTTTCAATTATCGTAGCCCCGTTTGCGATTTAAACGATGCGATGGTCCCCTAGACTGTTATGGGGGCTTGTTCTCCACGATCGATCGCCGACCGATTCTCCACTCGTTGGAAATCGAGTTTGGATTAAGCTTCGACGACGTCCTCTATTCCTAGTACTCCTTGTACGGAAGCATCGTTTTCCGCGTTCCGATAACGCCCGTGAAACGACAAGTCGTAATCTCATTTATCGTGGACCTCTCTAAAGAACAGACAGAAAACGAAAGAGAGAAAGAAAATGGAAGCGAGGGAAAAGGTCGAAGATCATCCCTTTTAGTTCGGACAACGCGCATTTCCAGCATAAGAAATCTCACAGAAGTTTTCATGCGTTCTGCGTAGGAAACTGTTACATCAACTCGATCGCGACACCTCGTACTACTTTGGCTACGAATGCTCTATTTTCGCGTAGAATGACAAATCTCTTGAATCTTCTTCGACACACTGGCTCAAGCATGTAGAGAATAATTTTTCTCCAGCCTTGAGATTTAAATTGCACTCGAAACTGTGCTCGAGCAGCTCTTAAAAGTCTTGTTACCTTACAATGATGTAACACCCTGACTCCCTCTGTCTCGACTTGTTCGCTCCTCTTACTACATCGTTATATCACGTTTGATATTCAAGTACATTCTTTTGTATTTTATCGATAAAACTAAACGGCTAAGATACAGGGCGATTTGATGTATAATTTGATAATAAAAGAATTACTACACAATACTCGATTTAAGATTAAATAAGGTCTTTAATTTTAATAAGGTTATTTTGTAAATAAATAGTGCATGAAGTATGTCCCATGACATTTTTTCGCAACACTAATTTCAAACACGGTAAACGTGATTAGTTACTCTTGCAATTTGCATACTAGAATTAGATGTTTCAACGCATACATCGACCAAGAACTATGTATTACTACTACTAATGTACTATTACTACTACTAATACTAAAAATGAGCATAGTAACAAAGTAGTAACAAGATTGACATCTCAAACTGTGAATGATTCAGAGAATAGAAAACCATTTGTAGCTACTCGCTTTTATGACAAATTGCCGAGCACGCGAACAATATGACTACTTGAATGAAATCCTCGTAATGAGCATGATAAGCCTTAAACCCGAAAATCCTAAAAGATGTTTAACATATCTATGTTATAACGGGTCATTCCTAGATGTACCATTTCCTCATTTCACTTCTCTTTTGGTGATTCTATTTTTTACTTTGCTATAATAGTTTTATAAATTAATGACTAAAACAAACTCTTGAATAAAAAATACTTAAGTAAAAAAAGTCAAGAATAAATGTACTTACTGAAAAAGAGGATAAAATGCAATGAAAATAATATAAAATTGAACGAATAATAATTGATTTCAAATGAAATATTTAATAGAAATATTCTCAGGCAATCCCTTCATCAAAACATATTCTTTGAGAACAAAGAAGTAGCGAGATTTGCCTGTCGCGAGGTGTTTTCTTGCACGTGAAATTTGATATCCTTGGACGGATAAAATTGAACTCGGGATCAATCACAACGAGACGTGCACTATGTTCGCCAAAAATTCTATGTAATACAGCCAGCCACCCGTGTCGATTCGGACCTTCCATCCTACGAGACATGATTGAGTGACCAAAAGAACAAAAATGCATGCGACTCACCATTAAACGCCAAGAACGTTATCATCGATGTTGTTGTGGTTCAGGAGAAGTCATTATGAAGACCGTCAGTAAATAGGAATCACCGAATTCCACTGCAAGAGACGAAGACTGGAAGAAATCTGTAACAAAGCATAGAATATTACGATTTGTCCATAAAGACAATATTAATTCTTTAAAATGTGTGAAATAACAAAAGATTGACGTCGATTTGTTCTTAACATCATACTGTTGATTGTTTAAAAAATTTAGGACAATGAGAAATAAAACTCTTCGAACTTGACAATAAGAAGAACTGAAATTCTCATAAAGACTAGTTACTATAAAAATTGGAATTCTGATATAAAAAATAAAAACTTAGAAATGACTTTAATGACATCTAAACCAAGTTAAATATCTTTTTATTTAATTAATATACTTAAATATTATTATGGATAGTAAAATATTTCTTAATTTCGCGAAATGCCTATGAATATTCCGTAATATAATTGATTTGTAAAAATTTTATTCTGAATGTCTCGTCATTAGAGATGTACAGAGAGACATGTACTTCGAAATAATAAAATATGGCGTGCTTTCTTCGTCGGTTAAACACAGCTGCGCAATACCAAAAAAATGCAATGCGCAGAACGTGTCTGTGATTATCGAAAAAAGTGACCAACAGCATTATTACTGGAAATTCGCGACATACATACGTAGCAAAATGTAAAAAGTATTTCAATATCTTATTCAAATATGCTTTCTATTATTTTAAAATAAATTAAATATTACCATCCATAATCCAAATATCCATAAAAGGTATCGGATTCATCATCAATTATGGCGTCCGTTTGAGTTTCATGACGTTCCTGTAATACCTCGAAGTACGTGCAAAGAAAACGTACGTTAATTAAACGAAGTTAACACTAGTGTATTTATGGGGTGAAAGAGTGATTATGAAAGTACATACTACGTAGTAGGAAGATCGGCACTAATCGTAAAGATACACGGACACACATCTAATCGCTTCGATTATCCACACTAGAATGACACCCCGCGCCGCGATTTACCAACGAACTTCGATTTGCAAGAAGTGGGGGGGCTCACCGGCAAGCCAAGAGTAAATAAACTGTGCTCAAGGATATATATGTTGTCAGTAGGAAGCATATTCTATACCTAATAAAGAAACGATAGGTCGGACTGAAACGTGAGATGAACGTTGAAAGTAAACACAGATGAGGTAATATGTATAATTTAGTCTGACGAAATTTATGCAGTTGAAACGTGAATATCTAAGCATAGAAATTTGATATAGGTAAGTGTCGTAATTTAATTAGGTTAAATAAACATAATTAATAGGTAGAAATCATATTGGAACTTTATAGCATTTAATTTTCATTTAATATATAATATAAGTAATATTAATGTAAACATCATATAGCATTCTTTTTTAATATAACCTATAGAATGTATGTATCAAGTATGTGTTTTGTTAAATGAAGATTTAGGATAGTCGGTAACAAGAAATTATAAATAATCGTGTTTAACTTTCTACAAATATAAGGATTAGGCCACATTTTGTCTAGAATTACTCTATATTCAAATGTACGCCTTAAGTTATCAAAATAATCTAAATATTATATGCTAATATTTATCATCACTTAGACATTTTGCCAACAGAATTTTTATGAGATACTTTACACTTTTTTCATGTATTTGTTAATTCTTTAAAAAATTAACTGCCTTTTTTTCTACTGCTCTTCTCGATGCTTTTATCCGCGATATTATATTACATCGTGTAAATGAGAATTTTTGCAGAATATGCAATATGTACATATGTACGAATTTCCACATTTATTTGGGTGTAATATTTAGGTAATAGTAAATTTTATTTTATTTGTGATACATTCTACTATTTAAACAAAAAGCCAACCCCTACGTATTTTAGAATGCTATATAATGTTAACGTTTATCAAAATTGGTTCGTTACGCTTTATTTATTTTGAGCAATAAGTAGAATAGCAGAATTTCAATAATTTTAACGTTGGAATATCTTTTTGAATAAGAATAGAGTGTTAAAATAGTAATTATGCGTAACGAACATAGAATACCATGTTCAAAAAATCATATTGTATCATATTAATCAACTCGATTCGTTTTGTAACTTTCGTTCTTATCTTTATATTTTAATAAAATACAACAAACAAAATATAAAACATCCTGATATAAAAAAGACGAGCAATTCGATCATCTACGATTCTAGTAGTTAACAGTCACAGAATACAAATGTCATGTACTTCCCTCAAAATTTATTTCTTCAATTCATTTCTCCAATTCATTATTTCCTCTATATAGCAATGAAAGTTTTCTCGCAGTTATCGACAGTATTCCATGTTGGTTTCTCGCCGTACATTTTCTCTCGTTCCGCTCGATTTCCGATCAAAAGACGTAGACAAGCGGGACTTTATTTAATGAATACAATGAACGTGGGTCCGGTGCTTCTTTTTCTTTCCTTCCTAACCTCATCCACTCCCCGTCATAATGAAAAGTTCCCTCATAAAGAAAGCATGTACTATGGCATGACTTCATTCAGGTACTCTTTAAATTTTCAGATAACCACCGAATGGCTCATAATCCAGCGGCATGTCGCGCCTATCGTTCCAAGCTCGAAAGATAAATAGAAGCACGGGGACCAGCACCGCCTCGAGGGCATTACGTCGCTCGTTCTCTTTCACGCGCAGGTTGGTATACCTCGAATTTGCATTGCCCAGACAACGGCAGTGCTGCTGTC